>NC_090696.1:8752500-10002500 GCF_040954835.1 Lepisosteus oculatus
GAATTACCGAATAAATGTTCCCTGTTCAATACTAAAAAAGATTTTAGCTTGTCATTTGAAACTAGGAATATACCTTGCTACTTTCTTGAACTGGTTGCAGTGCAGCAGTACTGTTTTTGTAGAGCAATGACCAAAATCTACACAGAATTTTAAATGGGAAGTGTAATGCATAATTTTAACATAACATGCATTTAATTAAATTCTACACTTTTTACTATACACCCTTATATTCTATTTGATTATATTTTATTATTTTAAAGTTATAATTTTTGTTAGCCTTTCGCACATTTTATTTATCAAAATTAAATGTACTTTGTATTTTTAGTTTGATAATTCAACCACTAATCGTGTATTATCACAGGACATTTCCCAACAGACTATCTTGATTTGTGGCCAATCGCTATGCCATATTATACTATAGATAGTTCATTATATATTCATACTATATAATGATGACACTATCATAAATGGATTACATGAGAATTATTTAAAATATGTAACTCCAAAATCATAGCATCCTGCTCACTGACAAGCATCAGGCTCTTATACCAACTCCTCATCACCAACTTAAGATGATCTCAGCACAGGTTGTTCTGGCCTGATCCTTCTGGGCCAAAGAAGCTACTGGACTCAATTCTGAGTTGAAAAGCAATGTGCTCATAATTGAGAATCCCCCTAATCTCACTGCCCAGGGGGGTCACCATTGAGCCTGGATGCCCACAGGTTTATTTTCTTAAACCAGGGGATTTTGTTTCCTCTCTGTCGTGCTCACATGGTCTACTATTGTTCTGATTGTCAACTGTTCTATATTTCCATAATGATTTCTAGGAACAATGTCTCTATTTTAGTCATTTTGGTTGCCACATTAAAGTTTACGCAACAATATTAGAGGTGTCAGAAGAAAACTTAATTCTGATACAGTACAACTGAAGCCATCTAGAATGCGCAAGGTGTCAATAGGTATACTGTGGTAGGCACCAAGGTGTCACCGACTACACAACATCAAGTAATCTGATGCAGGACCACACTACTCTGTAGTGGAGCAGTAAATCCTTAAAGTACCCCTGCTGCGTGTGGTTGTCAAAGAAAGGGGAGTTTCCTGTAAAGCTCTGGGGAAAATTACATTTACAAACCATCAAGGAAAATCCATCTTTTTCAGCAACTACTGTCTGAACCTCATCGATTAGCTGCTTGTTTAATTTTTTTCCTATCACACCTTTCCATTAACGATACTTACTGTTGAAAAGCAGTGTAACAAGGCATACATTGTTTATGTTATTTCACTTCCCTGATAACAAAATAGTGGAAAAGTAAACTTTAATATAATTTCTGATAAATATTCATATTTTTAAAAAAAATCATATTTCTTATAACAAAATACAACTGCTTTTACTTTTTTCACACAAATAAACCAATCGATGCAGGTATTTAGATTGTATGTATTTTATTTAATGGTTTATTTCCATTGCTGTGCAGATCCTGATTGATCTGTTTTTGTGGTGTCAAATTAGTCTTTTTAGCTTTATGAATGTGCAGAGAGGAACAAACAATGTTAATGTCAAGGAACATCAGATAATGGCTCAATTACATTTGACTGGTGAATGTGATGTATTAGCTACTACAACACTTCATATTGACTGCTCATGTACAATTTAGATTGATTTGCTATGATTGAGTTTTTTAAGATTCCAATAAATGTGAATTAAAGATCACTAGATGACATATTGGTTTCTTCTCACATCAAGATATATTAATGATACCTTGTTATAATGGTAGAAAACACTAGTAAAGGCTTTGAGTAAATAGTTGGTGCTCATACAGTATCTTATATATTATGCACCTCTTGATTAACCTTATCTATATCTAAACATTGCTCACAGTATTTGATTCTGTGAGAACTTAATCTGCAAAAAGCTGTTAACTATCTTAAAACCCTGGCCAATGGAATGGCCAGCAAGTGTTCAAAGTTTTTTGGAGATATACCTCAAAGGACATGTACAGATGCAGCCATTCAAACTGTGCAGTACAAACCCGTACCGCAAGCAACTACCCACAAGCCACTGTGGCGTACCGTGGTACGTGATTGGCTGGCCAAAATGACCAACAGTGGCACTCATGGTGCATTGGTTGTTACTGAAAAGATTTAATCATTTAATCTTTTTACTGTGCACATTTTAATATTGAATATTTATATGGAATTTTACAACTAAAGGGAATTTTTAGTAGCTGAGCATAAAAAGAAGAGGTGCATAATGCACCCGATTACATTATACATAATACATAAACTATATTAATTTAGGAACAAAAACATATTATGTAAACTGTATATGGCTGGTATTGGTATTTTAAAGTAAAAATACACACCAGTATTCCACTTTCTCCCTAAACATTTTAAGCATCAAAGTCTTACATTTGGTTATTTTGGAAATGTTTTTAAATGCTCGTTCTGACCATATTAAGTTTATATACTTTTTGAAAAGTGATAATGTTTTAACCTTTTCTATGAATTTGCTCATTATCGGCATAAACAAAAGCATACTTTTATAATTTGATTAATAGGGAATATAATATGGAATCGCGTACCTAAACATATTAATAACTATATAATTATATTCATATAACAGTAGTATACGACTTTTTATTGATATGTGTACGGCTGTTTTACTGCTTTCCATATGACTGTGTCTGTGGCATTATGACTTAAGCATCTTCCTTGTATGTCTGAGGTCTTCAGTTAAAGCCCTGCAATCACCATGAGTTTTCTTTTAACAAACATTTCTTTGAAAAACTAAAATGGCAAATATTATGGACACTATATTGAATTTTTTAGTTAAATGCTAAGTCATTTATTAATAACAACAAATAATTTCGAACTGCTATTGATATTATTACTGATAATTAATATTATCGACACTATATTGAATTTGTTGGTATTTCTAAATATCACAAAACGCATTTTAAAGACCTCGACTTGTGAATTTTTTTTTTTGCCTAAAAACACCTGAGAAACTAAATTAGCATTAACTAACAAAGGAGCAAAGGTGTTTCGCAGATGTAGGCATAGTACGTAACTCAGGCTTTATGAACTATAATAATTAATAACCCTAATTAATCGATCCCAGGTGTGAGTTCATAAAGCCTGAATTACATACTATGCCTACGTCTGCGAAACACCTGATCATCTACTCTAAAGCTTTCAGTGCTTTGTGTATATTCTAATAGTAGTGGGGACAGGTTTAGACTGAAATTGAATTGGGGATCTGTATTCTTCACACCTGAAATATTTTCTCTGAAAGTGTTTTCTTCCATGTTTAGCTGATCTTTTGTTTGATTGTCCCTCAGCAGCGATCAGGATTCAAAATTGTGTGTTTTGTGGTGACAGCTCAAATGCTCTACATGAGAGGTTAACCTTTATTAGCTCCACCTGGCGATTTTACAAGGTGATTCTGGATACTATTAACATAATCTTTTTTGCATGCGGTAAAATGTGGTATCGCAATATGATGCGTTATTATGCAACACTTCCACCGTGTTGTACCGCAGCGTACCTCGCTCATTTTGAATGGCTGCATCTGTACAATCACATCAAGTTCGGTCAGATGTTTTAAACATTGTGAAAAATTTAAACTTCCAGTAACACATAGAGACTTTAGGGCTAGTAATGTACTTTTATGGTGTTGGGTTGGTTACGTTTATTGAACAGGGAACAGGGCACAGAACTTAAGCTTCCCCACAGTCAGCTAAAAAGATAATTTACATCTATAGGCCATGCCCAGGTCACAACCAACAAGATATAGACATATAAAAACATATCTAGACATATCATATGCTAAACAGAAAATATATTTTACAAACGGTAAAGTGCACAAAAATAAAGGTATGTTAAAATCATAAATATAATTATTATTGGTGACCAATATATAATTGGAAAAGCAAGTGTGTTGGGAAGAACTTGGCTTTCTGCTCTTACAATTGTGACTGTGTGTGAGTGGGCTTAATTTACTCTGACCAATTAACTTTAAAATAGGTTTTTCAGAAATTTGGAAATTGACATAAACACATTAACAATATTTGTGTTATGGATCACATAAACATATTCAATAGTAAAAATAATATATATATATATTTTAGAAATATTTTTTAAATAAAGTCGCCTGCTAGCAGGTGGTGCTGCACCTTAATCAATTCTAAGTAGCATTACAATAATCAGAGAAGGGTCTTTAAAGGTTAGATTTATCTGAACCTTTAGTTTAGGAGGCCTATCTAAAAAGAGCTTGGTGTGTTTTCTCCCAGCTTAACCAAGGGAATCACACCAGAGAAAACCAGAAAAATAATTTCATAGATATGGTAAAAAGAAACATAGTGTAAAAAGATTTTTACAGAATACAGAATATCAACTTTAACAAAACAGATTATGAAAAAACATTCATAACCGAACACTTTGAGACACAGATAGTTTAGAAAAAATAAGCTAAGTTAGATTGTCAAATAGACACTGCAAGACATGCAGTACATGTCCTGTTAATCCATGAGATTTGCTGGCAACTTGTCAGATCCCATATTGGCCTTACCAGGCATATTTGGGTTCATGGAAGACAATCATCCCATACAGCCCATGAAAGTCAGGACAGAAAAATAATGAATAACAAAAATCTGTAAAAGGATTTAGCCCAAGAACTATTTGTTTGAAAAGCAGTAGTACTATGGGGTTAGCCCCTTTTATCTAATACAGGGTTGCTGGGGAGCTGGAGTCTATTCTGGAAAGCAATGGGCGCAAGGCTGGATACACTCTGGATAGGACACCTGTCCATCGCAGGGCACATACAGCCTCTAACACCAGGGCCAATTTTCCCAGAAACCAATTAACTTACCAGTATGTCTTTGGACTGTGGCAACTGAAGAGATCCTACTGTACAAACTCTACACAGATAGCACCCGAGGTTGGGAGTTGAGCCCAAGGCCCTGGCACTGTCAGGCAGCAATGCTAACCACTGCATCACTGTGCCACTGATATTAGGGGAAGAGGGGAAGAGTGAGGTTGGGTGCTATATTGTCATTCTTATTATTAAGATTTCAATGTTTGCCAGCAGTCATGTCACCCTGCAACTCACAACTGGTAGCCCACTGAAGCTAAACGTGTGAGCCTGGTCAGTTCCTTGAATGGGAGACCACCTGGGAAAAAAGGTTGCTGCTGGAAGAGGTGTTAGTTGGGCCAGCAGGGGGTGCTCACCCTGCAGTCTTTGTGGCTCCTAATGCCCCAGTATAGTGACGGGGACACTATATTGTAAAAAGGCGCTGTCCTTCGGATGAGACGTGAGACTGAGGTCCTGATTCTCTGTAGTCATTAAAAATTCCAGGACATTTTTCGAAAAGAGTAAGGGTGTAACCCTCGCGCCCTGGGCAAATTTCCCATTAGCCTTTACCAAAATTGACCTCCTAATAATCCTCATCTATGAATTGGCTTTATCACTGTCTTCTCTTCTATACTGATAGCTGATGTGTGGTGAGCGTTCAGGTGGATGCTGCACATTGGTGGTGGTCAAGGAGAGTGCCCTTTACCTGTAAAGTGCTTTGAGTGTCCAGAAAAGCGCTATATAAGTGTAAACAATTATTATTATAATTGTTTCTAAAAATTAAAAAAGCATATTTAATGACATAAGTGCCACTTTACTTTTACCAATTATTATAGTAATAATAATACTGATAGATTGGCATCCCATGCAGGGTGTATCATACCCAGTATCCATTATCTGCTAGTTTAGGCACCAGCTCACTGAAACCTTTTATTGCACTAAGTAGTTACTGAAAATGGATGGATGAATGGATGATGACAATAATATAATAATTTTTCATCTCTCATATAATTCAAATCTTGTTACTATGGTTTATTGTTCAGTCCCCTGTAACTGACTTTTTTTCTCCTTTTGTAGCTAAATACATTCTTCAGAGAAAACCTCAAGGCCTTTGTAGACATCACAGAATTATTCTGTGAGTGAGAAGGAGATCTGGTAACTATGGTAACAACAATGAAGTTTTATATGAAAAAATGCAAGATAATACATTTAAGATACATGTAATACAAAACAATACAAAAATACAATAGTAACTACAGTATAGGAACAAGTAATAGGTTTATTCCATGCTGAAAAAAAGAAGAAAGAGAACACAACGTTTCGGCCGTGGAGCCTTCTTCAGGTGTGAGAGAGACAGGGCAGTAGGCAAAGGTAAAGTAGCGGGAGAACAAAGGTTGGGAGGGAGGAGGAGTGAGAGGCGGGAGCAGGGGACAGAAAGAGAGGCCAATCAAGAGGTGTGAAGTCAGAATGGGTGCAGAGAGGTGTGAAATGAAACTTCCAATGAATGGAGAAAATTTAAAAGAACAGTAATCTGTCGTTAAGGGAAGGGAGAATGTGTGATCCTAACTGCAGAATAATTTTAGTTTCAGTGGTCTTTCTGATGTATGAGTTCGGAAAACCGTCTTTGAGAACACAGACGGAGAGATTAGTGTGGTCGTGGCCGTCAGAGGTGAAATGAGAAACAATGGGCTTGGAGAGATCTTTAATCTTCACAGCCCTGACGTGTTCTCTGAAGCGGTCTCCGAGTCTTCTTCCGGTTTCTCCAATGTAGATGGCTGGGCATTTACTGCAAGAGATACAGTAAATAAGGTTGCTGGAGGTACAAGATGCTGTCTGGGTGATCCGGAATTGTCCTGAGGGGCCTTGAATGAGTGTGGTGGTGGCTGTGTACTTGCAGGTGATACAGCGAGCTCTGTTGCAAGGGAAAGTGCCTGGTGTGGATGGTTGTTGAGGGCGGTCAAGGGAGCTGTGAACAAGGAGGTTACGCAGATTAGGTGGTCGGCGATATGAGATGATAGGGCGATCAGAAAAGAGGGCCCCAATGGAGGGATCATCCTGTAGGATGGAAAAATTCTGGTTAATGGTCCTGGGGATAGGAAGTGTGTTAGGGTGGTAAGGAAGCACCAAGGGAATGCGGTTGTTACGGCGGGAGTTCCTGATCGGGTTGATGGTCCGGGGGGTGTTTTTGGCTCGGGCAAGGGCCCTGTCAATCACACTGCTGGGATATCCTCTGTTGATAAAAAATGAGTACATTTTGAGGGCTTGGTTCTCGAAGTCGATGTCGTCGCTGCATAATCGTCGTAACCTAAGGAACTGTGAAAAAGGAAGAGAGTTTTTAGTGTGGTTGGGGTGAAATGAGCTGTACAGGAGGTAGCTGTGTGAATCCGTGGGTTTGTAATAAACTGAAGTGGAAAGTCGGGGGTAGTTGATAGACAAGTGGATGTCTAGAAACGGAAGAGTGGTGGAAGATATGTGAACTGTATATTTGAGGGACGGGTGGAAGTTGGTGAAATGGTGCAGGAAGAACTCGAGCTGATCGTTGGAGCATGTGGCGGCACCGACGCAATCATCAATATATCGTTTGTAGAGGTCAGGGACATAGCCAGTGTAGGAGGCGAAGAAGCGTTCTTCTACCCAGCCGACAAAAATGTTGGCATAGCTGGGTCCCATTCTGGTGCCCATGGCAACTCCACTGACCTGTTGGTAAAAAAGATTATTGAAAGAGAATGCGTTCAGTGTGAGGACCAATTCTGCAAGGCGTACCAGGGTGTGGGTGGGTGGATCAAGCACTGTGCGTTTGTCCAGCGTGTGCTTGAGTGCTGTAAGGCCGTCATTATGGGGAATGACGGTGTACAGAGATGTGATGTCCATGGTAAAAATGTGACATTCGGTACCCTGAAATTGGAAATCATTGAAAAGTTGGAGCGCGTGGTTGGTGTCTTTGATGTATGAGGGAAGATCTTCAACCAGCGGTCTCATGAGGCTGTCGAGAAAGGCTGAGATGTAAGTAGTTGGACAGTTACATGCTGATACGATGGGGCGTCCAGGGGTGTCCGGTTTGTGGATTTTGGGGAGGAGGTAAAATTGAGATACCTGTGGATGTTCCATGATGAGCCGGTTCGCCTCCTGGGGGAGCTCGTTACTGCTGATAAGAAGGGAAATGGTGGATACCACTTCCTTTTGGTAGTCAGTGGTAGGGTCCTGTTGGAGAGGGAGGTAGGCAGAAGTGTCAGTTAGTTGTCTAGAGGCTTCAAAGATATATAGATCCTTACGCCACACCACAACAGCACCTCCTTTGTCCGCTGGTTTGATGACGATATCATCCCTGTTGCGGAGAGACTGGAGCGCCTGATTTTCTCCTTGGGTGAGGTTAGACCTATGTTTACTGGGTATAGAGAGTGCCTTGGGAGCTTGATTAGTGCATTGGTTAATGAAATAATCAACTGGTGGAAAACGGCCAGAGGAGGGAGTCCAACAGCTCTGTTTGGGATTAATGTTGTTAATGACATCAATAACCGGGTTGTTATCAGCTGCCTGTGAAGAGGAATTGTCGGCAAAATGTGCTCTGAGACGGATCCTGCGGTAAAAGCGGTTAAGGTCGACATTGGTCTGGGGGATGTCCAGCTTCCTGGGAACTGGTACAAAACTGAGCCCTTTGCTGAGGAGGGATCGCTCGTCCTGTGAAAGGGAAAGGTCAGAAGGTATGGTGACAACAAGGTTAGGGTTGGTGAGGGTGTCCGGGGTGTTGATGGTACCCACCTGAACCATCAACTAGTTGAACTAGTTGAACTAGTTCAGCTACCCACCTGAACTAGTTCAGCTACCCACCTGAACTAGTAACTACAGTATGTAAACTGAATTTAATGTTTTAAGTGTCTCTTAGAGCGACTAGTTTCATGTGCTCCACTTAGAACAAACAGCATAAACTGGGGGGAATAGTGAATGTTTGGCATAATTTTCAAACAGTAAGCAACCTATTGAATTCTTTAAAAATTCCTTTATTGTTAGATGTACAATGTTGCTTACCTTTGTGTCACATAATGTTTAAAAGTTGTTATAGTCTATAACCCTTAACTTTCATTGATATCCATTTACGTTTGATGGAACTAATAATATTTAAAATATTAATTTTAATAATGATTTGCTGCTTCTTTCTTGCATAAACCAAAAACAATAAAACAATAGTTTTTAAAATATATGTCAATTATATAAAATATACAAATATATTACATTACAAACGTCATCACTTCTGCTTCGTGCGTTTCGGGTTCGAAACCAGGCAGGAACATTCTTATTCTTAAATTAAAGTGTATGTGTTTGCCTGTTTGTCTGGAAACCAGCATCAGCTGCAATGGAGGCACCTGGGCTTTGAAGGGTAGGTCAGAGGCGTAAAGAAAGCAGCCTGGGGGGCAGACGAGAGAGAGACTTGGAGATTGAGCGTGTGTAGTGTGACTGAATTCATTATAAAGACAGCATGGCTGAGCAAGCTCGAAGTACCAGGTAGGAGTAAGGATGCATGTGGAACGGAGTCCACATCAGCCACTGAGGCTCTGGGAGAGAGCCCCAGTGAAAACAAACTTTATGGACAGCAGAGGCTGATGGTTGCTTATTTCCGGTGAAGTCACCATTAACACTGGCTGCTTAATTTTCTCTCTTATTGTTGGTTTAATAAAAAAACCCAACAACCATCTCAACCATCTGCTTTATACGGAATTTTACAACTAAAGGGAAAATTTGGTTGCTTAGCATAAAAATAACAAGCATAATGTCTCTAAATGTCATAAATGATATTTTGGAATATAAAGTTTATATACTTTGTAAAAAGCTATAATGTTTTAACCTTTTCTATGAATACTTGTGCTTGTTATTGCAGTAAAAAACCACGTGCTTTTTACAATCCGCTTAATCGGAAATATAATCTGAAATTGTGTATCTAAAGAAATTAATAACAATATTAATTTAAGGATCTAAATCTAATATATTTATATAGCTCAAAGTATTACTGTATTCCACTCTCTTTGTGAAGATCCGAATAATTACGTTAGAAACATTTTAATCTGTCTGTTTCAGCACTGTTTCTAAATGACATTTTGTTACAGTGGATTGGGTGCTTGCCCAGGTCTGTGTTTGATTCACAGTCAAGGCACACATCTTTCTTTTAACAAATACTGATTTAAAAAAAACACTAAATATTATGTACATCATGTTGACATTTAATTTTTATATATCACAATTAATAAATTGAAAACACAAATTAGCAAATGTGAATACTGTCAACAGTGGGAGTAATAAAAAACAATTCAACCAGTTTCATTAAATTTAAAATACAGCCTTTACAACAAGTCTTAAAACACAATAGTAATTATAATCAAGGATAACAAACCAATATTAAAAACACCACTGAAACCGAACTATAATAATGTATCTGATCACAATTAACAATATTAAATTATTAATAATAACAATTTAAATGTTTGTATTTTGTTCAAGGTCATTTATCACCATTTTCATAACCTTTGCTTTCTTATTAAATTCCTGTTTTTGAGACAGGATGCTTCAGATGTCAATAACTGCGCAAGCAAATGACACAGAGCCTTCAAACCACAAGCATTTGAAAGATCGCAATTTGTGAAAATGTTATTTTATATAAGATTTTTATAAACAACATCTAGTACCAGGTTCCATTTTCAGAAACCTTATTTTGAATCAAACAGATCCTAGGTGTAAGTGTGTTCATAATGAGAGAACTACTATTCCTATGTATGTGATAAACACCTGACCATATAAAACATGGATGGACTGGTGGATCTATACAATTTAAATGCAGTATGGAAGATATTATTAATAATGAACATGAAGCAGTTTGAAAACATGGATATTGTCAATGGCAGGGGTAAAAACAAGCCTTAAAACAAAATCATATATATATATATTTATTTTATAATTATAATTTAGACTGTCAAAGTGGTATTAAAAAGGCCACTGAAACATGCATTGAAGCATGTGAAAAGGTCTACAATTAATCGCAGCCAAAATGCAAGTTATGAGGGGGAAGGTTTAGGCTGTAATTGAATTGGAACTCTCTATTCTTCACACCTGAAACAAACATTCACAGACAAAACATGCATTTCTTTTCTTCCCTTTACAGCATAGAATAAACCTTTACTTGTTCCTTTGAAACATACACATGTTGACGCAGCTCCCTGTTTGAACTCTCGGTTCTTGACTGAGGAGGCTTTGGAGAAATTTTCAACCATTTTTATTTTCTTTGTGACTTTTTTTTTCTCCCAATCATAACTGTAACAAATTGTCACGTTTCACTTCCTTCTGTAACAAGCGTGATGTTTCCGAAACATTAAGGTTGTTAATTTTTTAAAGAATTTGCTACCAATAAGTTTCTGAGTGCCATTAACAATATTAATTTATTTATATAGATATATACTGTATATATTTAGCTGGTTGTATCAGGGTATTTATTTAATATATCACAGTATTTAAATGTTAAATTCACATTCATGTTCTCATAGCGGGGTAATGGGGACCACATCCTCACTAGACAGACAAAGGTGATAAAAGTTTTAAAAATTGATAGGGGTGCCGTGCCGCAGAGTTCAGTGTATTTTAAAATAATGAGAGGTTATGAACAGCAGCAGCGCCTGTGTTGATGTTAGTGCTTTTATAATAATAATAAACCCAAAAAAGATTAACTACAGAAACCCTTCTATATCTGTTTCAGCTTAATTGGGCAAATTTAAAGACAAGTCAGTCAGGATCTTGGAGTTTAACAACTGTCAAAAACATTTTGCAAAACCAGGAAAGAAGCAGACCTTAAATTTAGATCGGATATCTCCAGAGGTGTCTGAACAGTTCATTGAAATAAGCTGCAATACAGTCAGATTTGAAATTCAACATTAGCTCTTTAAGGTCTCAAAAGATACCTGTTTCTCTCATCCAAACAAAGGTTTGGTTTTTTAAAATAATTTCAAAACCTTACATGGTATGTCTCAGGGACTCATTCATAGTTTAATCCAAACCAGCTGTTGGGCACAATGTAATCTTGACATGCAGGTGTGAAGTAGTTAACAGCTTCTGTTTTAAATGGTTTTCGATTTGTGTTAAGATTTGTATCTGTTGTAACTGTTAATACAATGGCAAATATAAATGAGGAAGGTGACAACCCCCACCCCCGAACAGATAAAGGTGATAAAAATCCATTCAAAAGGGTGCAGTGATTTAACACAAAGTCTGCAAACGGCTGCTTGTAAGAGCAAGGTGACTTTCTGCTCAATTACATGAGAACTACAGTACAGTCCAATTTTAAATTCTTTAAGCAACATTAGCTGTTTGTCAAATTCACCTACTTTGCATAGTACACGACTTCTGAAAAGATACCTTTTTCTCTCGTGCAAACTCATCAAAGGTTTATTTTTTATAACTGCGAAACTTGGATGATATGCCTCAGGGACTCATTCATACTACAATCAAAACAGCCCCCCCACCTCAAGTTCTCACCCCCCGCTGTTCCACACACGCAGATGCCATGAAGTGAGATCCACAGATGTACTGAAACAGTAGCACACACGGCAATGAACGGCAGGGTGTTCGTATACTATATAAATATACCGTATATACAGTAGGAGACCACATGGTTTCAAAGCCACTATAGTACAGTATATGTGATTTTTTTTTCTAAAAATTTCTCATTGCTGAAATGTATACTGAGACAAAAAATATATTTTCTTACTGTGGATGTAAACCTGAACATCGCATTCGCAACAAGCTATAATAAAAAAAAAAATATATTTTTACATACTGGCTATGTTAAAAATATAGCTAAAAAGATCACTATAAAGGTTTATTCCAAGCTGAAAAGTAAAGACTCAATGTGTCTTCTCTATAACTCTTCAGTTTACAGTTAGTTTACAGTTCGTCCATGGTCATTCATTATTAATATTAATATTATTCCATATTGCATTTTAATTAGAATGTTTTTACAATTATAAAAAGAGGCAATACACATGTTCAGTTTACAGAAAAATTCCTGCGGAGCCACATAACATTTTCCATGCCCTTCTTCTAATTTCCAGGGAATAACCCTATTACAAAAGGGAACAGCACATTGGTCCTTCATAATGGTTAAACAGTACATATGATATGTGGTGGAGTTTCAGTGTTCGCTTTTCTGTAAACTGTACAGAACCATGACGCCCCATCAAGATTTGATACCAATAAACAGGAGGAACTTCACAGACTTCCTTTTTTGAACTAAACCGTGCTCCAGAAAATAATGTACAGTTTATCACCTTCTGCAATGCTTCTAGTTTAGCAGGATTTACACAATTAGCACATTGTTTAACGGGGGTGACATTACCCACATCTGTATTGTTGTACGACACAGGTTAATTTCATTTAATCTAAATGAGGCAAATACAAAGTCAAATCTGTCAGGATATTAATAAGCGAGCACTTTGGTCTAAACAAGACCGTTGGCATCTAGACAGTGTAGAGGTTTTGTGCATTTTCTGGGACAATTATTAATTGTAGCAGTAAGTCACAAAATGATTCTTTGTTGGCTATTAGAAAACCGACCATGCGGGATAACTCAGCAACGCACACACATGGACACTAATACATGACAATACATTTATTAATACTTAAATTTGCATACAAACATAACAGATCTTAAGAGTGAGGGTTAGCAGAATACATAAGGTATATATTAAATCACGAAGAGTCACAAATCAAGAGACACACACTCAGTTTACCATTCGTTTATACCTTTTCATTAATGAGCTTTGATTACAACTTCTACACTAGATACTCAAAGACACTAGATACTCAAAGTAAATCACTCATAGGAATTAATTTGTTATCAACTGGGTTAAGGTAACAGTCAAATTCTTGAGCTGTAACGCAGAATGTTGAATACTCATCCAATCTGTGTGGATTCAGATCTCTCGCGGACACAAAGGAACAGGCTGTTGCAGCGTCCAATCGGCGTCCTCTGGCCTGGTACCAGGCAGTGCTGGTCTGGCATGAAGTGTGGGAGAAGGAGGGAGAGATTTCTGCTGCGGCGCACTGGCAGTGGGCTCTCTGAAGACCGGCTAGTTAGTCCTTTCAATATGTTGATAAGCTGTTTTCCGGTAAATGGAACTAAAAAATAGCCCTTCTCTTCTCCTTTGTTTAACTTAAACAATTCTGTGAAGAAATCCCTAATCATGAAGCCATCACTTATAATAATTCATCCAGATACTCACACTCACACCAGAGCCAATTTTGCAAAAAACAACCTCAGAGCAAGTCTTTGGACTGCGCAGTACTGTATAATAAAACATGCTTTAAGTTCTAAATTTAAAGTTAAATTGTTGGCTGATTTACTGGCTGCTGAAATTTGGATTAGGACAAAATATAGATTTTCTCAATTTGGTTGTAAACCTGAAAAAGGCACATTGCGTTCACAACAAACTATAATAGTGAACTATTTTTATATATTCATCTATGTAAGAAACAAGCCAAAAATAATGCACTGGACGGCTTTGAACCGTCTGTATGCAGTGCACTACATTACAGTCCATGAGTCTATTACCACTATAAGGACAATGTCAGAATGTTTCCAAAACATCCACTTCTGATATCTTAGCTGCTTAGTTACAGGATTCCATCTTAATATTACTATCAGGTGGTATTAAATCAGTACAACTTTTTTTACAATAACAGCAGGTGTTCTTACTGCGTATTCTTAGAAAAGGATAACTTCATAACTTTAAGGACTTTAAAACTTTTTATGATTATGTTTATATAAAGTATATTAACTTTATAATGTTAGAACAAGCACATTAAACCCATTACCCACTGTAAGTTACTAATTTAAAGGCTTTGATGAATAAAATATGTATGAAGAAGGTGGAATACTGTTGTATACTTTTTTATATTTAGCTACCACTACCATCTACTGTGTATACATTAGGTTTGTATTACATCATACTACTGTTTCTATTTTTACCCTACCAAAATTTACCTTTGGATTTTCTCTATGTGGATGTAAACCATCACGTTCCCAAACTACAGTATAATAATAAACTCTTTTTATATATCCAACTGACCAATCTTTCTTTTATATAATATACCTGCTATTTAATTAGCTTAATATTTAGCATCCTGTAATACACAGTTTAATATGAATAAAAGTCTGAACATTATACAGTAGTACAGTCCCACAACTGAGTATTACCAAAAAGGTTGCGGTACCCTGCAGACCCTGAACTGCAAAGAACTGCAATATCTCGGGTTCATTCTGAATGGCTAGATTTGTACATGTTTACTCACTTTTGCTTCTAATTGCACATTAAATGATAAATTAAGAGAGTTTATACAGTAGAACAGGTAATGTGACAACTTTTGATCTGACTCAGTTTTTGTGATGCCCTTACGAGCTCCAGTGCTCCTGCATCAGCACCCTCAATCACCATGGCACATTGCACATGTGCAAGGAGCTCATCAGGGCCATCGTTAACGAGATCATGCCGGGCTTATTAACATAGTTAGGAACCTCGCATATTATTTAAACCCCGAGGAACCATTCCTCAGGGCTCTGACTTTTTTTTTCTAGGAGTTACTTTAAAGATTTTCCCATTCACAGCCTTCTGATTCCTATTTGCAATGCTACCACTCGCTAACTATCTTTCATCTCCTCATGTCTCCAGTCCAGAACCGACTGCTTACTCTGCGCATCTCAGCTGCCTGTCATTTTCCTTTCTGCTTCCCATTACTGCATTGTTATCACCCAATCACATAATAAACTCTGGAATTTTCACTGTGAATCGGACTCTGAGGACAATTACTTCGCCATTCCCTTTTTCTTTCCACCTACAGACCCAGCATTACAGTTTCGGAATACAATTACGGTACAGTATAAAATATGATCAGCAAAAAGTGTCCCAAAAATATTTGAAGATAGGGGAAAATTATAACTCATTCTAAAGTTCACTTGGGCCCTAAAATCCAGCACAGATTCTAAAAAAAAGGTCCAATTGGTGTGGAAATGCTAATCCTAACACTGTGATGGGTCTCAAAGGAGCAAATTTGCAATCTGTCTCGGAAGCCCTCGAATTATGAGATTAGAAAATATTTAGCAAACGCAATGAGTCTAAAATCTTCAAAACCACTGAAAAAACCTCTTGGATAAACCTCTTCAATACAGTAACGTGTTTGGACAAGTTTTCAAACAGATGAAAAAGGGTTTAAAAATGTTTTTTAATGTTTTTTTAGTGCATTTCAGGTCAAAATAGGATTAGGGTTAGAAGAACCATTAAATGTTGACTGCAGCTATGTTTCTAATTGCAATGTAAATGATAAAATGAAGAGAGTTTACACAGTAGAACAGGTTATCTTACAACGTTCGATCTGCCTCAGTTTTGAAATACAATTACTGTACAGTGCAATATACAATATGAGCAGCGGAAAGTGTCCAATAAAAGTTGAAGATAAGAGGGAATTATAATGTGTCCTAAAGTTCACTTGGGCCCCAAAATCCAGCACCGAGTGTAAAACATATCTAAGTGATTTGGTCTAAAATGATCAAAACTACTGAAAAAAACTCTTGTAATGGTATACTCTTCAATACTGTAGCTTGTTTGGACTACTTTTCAAACAGCTGAAAAAGGCTTAAATTTTTTTTTAACTGATCATACTAATCAAGACAGAGTAGAGCTAGGGTTAGAAGAAAAATATAATGTTGACTGTAGCTATGTTTCTAATTGCGCATGATATGATAAAATTAAGAGAGTTTACACATCAGACACATTAGGTTATCTTACAACTTTTGATCTGCCTCAGTTTGGGAATACAATTACTTTACAGTGCAATATACAATATGAGCAGCATAGGGGCAAATTATAACTCGTCCTAAAATTCACTTGGGCTCCAAAATCTATCATCGATTGTAAAATATGTCTAAGTGGTATGGGAATGCTATCCCTAACCCTAGGCTGAGTTTCAAAGGAGAAAATCTGCAATCTGTCTCTGAAGCCCTCGAATCATCAGATATGAAAATATTTTGCAAACCCAAAAATATGAGTCCATAATCACCAAAACCACTGAAAGAAACTCTTGGAAGGGTATATTCTTCAATACCGTAACTTTTTTAGACAGATTTTCAAACAGCTGAAAAAGGCTTTAAGACTGGTTTTTAAAATGATCATGCATTTTTAGATATTTGGCTATGTAAGAAACAAACCAAAAGTAATGCACTGATTGGCCTTTGAACTTCCTGGGTGCAGCGTGCTTCATTACAGTCCATGAGCGTTCCATTGTCCATTACCACTATAAGGATAATAAACGTTTTTTTTAAAAAAACAATTTAAAAATGTTTCCAAACCATCCACTTGTGGTTTACCTTTGGATTTTCTCTATGTGGATGTACTGTTAACCAGAAAGAGGCACATTGCGTTCATAAGCTACAGTATAATAATAAACTCTTTTTTTATATATATCCAACTGACCAATCTTGCTTTCATAAAATATACCTACTTTTTAATTAGTTTCACATTTAACATGCTGTAATACACAGTTTAAAATTGCTAAAAGTCTAAACAGTGTACAGTGTACTATCTATAATTGGAAAAAGACTGTCCCTCAGCATTGACCGAGTTCAAAACCTGCTTTTTTCTGGTGACAGCCCAAATGCCATATCACCCTGCAACTCACAACTGGCAACCCACTGAAGCTAAGCAGGTGTGAGCCTGGTCAGTACCTGGATGGGAGACCTCCTGGGGAAAACTAAGGTTGCTGCAGGAAGAGGCATTAGTGGGACCAGCATTGGGCGCTCACCCTGTGGCTCATGTGGGTCCTAATGCCCCAGTGTAGTGACGGGGACACTATACTGTAAACAGGGGCCGTCCTTCGGATGAGACGTAAAACCGAGGTCCTGACTCTCTGTGGTCATTAAAAATCCCAGGGTGTTTCTCGAAAAGAGTAGGGGTGTAACCCCAGCATCCTGGCCAAATTTCCCACATCGGCCTTTATCAATCATGGCCTCCTAACAATCCCCCTCTGTGAATTGGCTTCATTACTCTGCTCTCCTCCCCACTGATATCTGATGTGTGGTGAGCGTTCTGGCGCACTATGGCTGACGTCACATCATCCAGGTGGATGCTGCACATTGGTGGTGGTGGAGGGGAGTCCCCATTACCTGTAAAGCGCTTTGAGTGGAGTGTCCAGAAAAAGCGCTATATAAGTGTAAGCAATTATTATTATTATTATTATTAATAAATGCTCCACACTGCTTTCACTGCTCAACCTGATGTTTTTACAAAGTACTGCATTCCCAAAATTGAGTATTTTTAAAAACTTGCGGCACTCTGTAGCCACTGAACTGCAATATCCCCCACTCAGGATCTGAAGCATGATTAGAATTATTAAGTGAGTTACATTATCTAATCTGTTCCTTTTCATCAGGTGTATGAATACATCTGGAGGGCTTTGTATATTGTTATCCCAGCATAGAGTATCTAACTTAGTCCGACATAGAGATTTACTACTCTTTGATTAGTTGGTTATGTAAATGTAGTTTGAGTATTGTACATATTTGAGCTATCACAGTGCTACAGTTGAAACTGTGAAGAGTCAAGTTATAGAACATCTGAAATAGTTACAAGTTTCAAAACTTTAAAATTTGTGTAAAGAAATGGCTTATATTCTCTTCTGGGCAAACAACTAAGGCAATTGTGACTTTCCACAAAATGGTTACCTTATATGCCCAGGACATTTCATGAGGGATACATTTATTCACGAAGATAAAGTCCTCCCCTGGTGCCATTTTTGCCACACTATTTGGAAATTTTCATTTATACTAATTAATTTTTTTTTTACTGTTACTCTGATGTCATGCAAAAAAAAAAGGAACTAAGGTGTCAATTCATATTATACTTGCATATAATTTTGTAATTGTAATGTAGAATATAACTTAAACAATGCCAAACTATTCCTTTTGGATTTAGACATGCATCATACTGACAATTTTGGACATATCAGTGATGTATTTCAATAGGCAGTGCCACCATCCAACTGTATAACCTTTAAAGATGACAGCATCACTCTTTATTAGTGTCATGATACTGTAGCTCAAACCATATGCTAATTTTTAGCTGTTTCTAGAGTTGGCCCTTGGACAAATATGCACACATTTTTCTGCCAATTATATTCCCAGTCCCTGCTATGCAGTATATACTTCCATAAAGCATGTCAACATTGGAAAACAGAAAACCTTGGCTTGACAGTTTCTTACCCGTTATGTGTATTTCTGATGCTTTCCTTCTTGCAGTAATTTACTTTTATATCTGAGAAATCAGACTAGAATTAGGATTCGCATATAGATGGTTCAAATCTTGGATGGGGTGCTGATGTACCCTTAAGCAAGGTACTTCACTCAGAATATATCAGTAAAAATATGCCCAGCCATATAAAGGCATACAAATATAAATTATTTTGGATAAAACATCAGTCAAAAATAACATTAATACTAATAATAAAATTACTCTTTACTATATTTACAAACACAAATGCATTCAATTATTTTTTTTTATTGATCATCTTATTTAAATGCTGATTATTCCTAAAATTAGCCAGTATGTCTATAAAACCATGTTTTAAACTCTGACAAGCTTCGTACCTCATTAATAAAATCACCATCAGGATAAATGATATGAGTGTCATGTCACATTGGCACATCAAAAGTGATGGAAAGTTACCAGCAAGTGTCAAGCAACTAATAAAAGTCAGTATGCAAATGAGTTTCCCAAGTCTGATGACAGAGCTGATGGAAAAAAATGAGCAGTGGTAACAGCATTTGGAATTCAGATTAATGTGACAAAAAAGCAAAATAAGACAAAACTGTCCACTTAAAAACGTATTATTCCAAGAGAAGATATCTAAAAGATACTGGGCATCTTCACATGGGCATCTTTGCATATTCACTCGCTTGAATAATGCGAGATAAATAGCTCATAAAGCTCTTATAATATAAAGCCTTCATTATAATCCTTGTTTACCACTGATGGATATAGGGGATTGTAGTGATCCAAACATTTTTTGTATAATGTGTTTTGTGTTTGTGTATATTCAAACACTTTGTATACCACAAGTACTCTGATGCACTTTACAATTGTTTCAGAAGCTGAGGTGCTTTCAAATGATAATGCTATTTCAAGATAAATAGAATTGGTCTACGTTTCTACCATTTATTAAAATTTCTGTTATTTTGGTAAAAAAATCTTGGGGGCAAATCTCTATTAATATTAAATATTTCAATTAGAATTAGAAATTAATAAAAGTTACAAAAGAAAAATATTCTGGTAATCAAGCTCATTTGGTTTCTAGTGAGTATTGATCTTCAGTGCTAGCTGTTTCTTGAAAGAATTAAAATATCAGCTATAACAGTTAAATTACAGTTTGATGAGTAGTTTTTTTCCTCACTTTTATATAAAAAGTGCCAACAAATGTTAAAACATAAATGAAAAGTTTAAAATAGTACACATTTCCATTTGATGAAATGTTAGAAACTATCTTGGTAAATATGGTTTGTATTTTCATCACTAACAAAAATGGTAATTGAAGTTTTCATTATAGTACTTTACTGGAATAGCTACATGTATTGGAAAAGTGTGACGAATATACAATATAATAATATACTCTATAACATATAACATTATATATATATACAAAATGGGGAACACAATCAAGAGTTGAGGCAGTCCATCCAACTAATGAAGAAAATAGGTGTCTGGGAGATAAATAAAACTAGCAGCAGATACTGTTGGCCAACAAACCTAGAGATGGAAAAAGGAGTCAGTGGGGATGTATGACTGAAAACTAAAGATAGAATGAGAGCAGAGAATGTTTATTCAGTCCAGGAGGAAGAAAGTGTGTCAGCGTCCTGTCACCTACAAAACTGCAAGATGCCACCTCCCCTCTGTGGACTAATTTTATCTCTTTAGGCTGAAGCACAAATCTCTAAAGATCCACACAAACCCTTCCCACCCTGCCCAACCTTTGCCCAATCCTCCCCTGTGGTAAGCAGTTTAGGTCTATCAATTCATGGACTACCAGGTTTCATAACAGCACCTACCCATAGTCTGTGAGGTGCATAAACTCTGCTTAAGTTTAGATATTTTTAGCTGTTTAGGCCTCTTCTGGTGTGTGTTTAAGATGGTTTGTGAATGTGTTGCTATTATCAGCTTTATGTCATATTTGCATTGTATGTCTTTGATTGTACAAGCTTACCATTGCATTCCATGCAACTGGTTGTTATAGCAATAAAGTATTGAACTGGAACTAGGCAGAAAAAACAATTCTAGAGACAAAGCAAAACACAAGGCATCACAAGCTAAGTCAGGAAAGACTTAGGATATGTAAACGGAGAGACATGGATATTCAAGAAAACGTGACAAATTTCTCCTGCTAAACAAAATTACAGTGTCAATCACAATACTTCAATCACATAAGAAATGGAATTAAATATTATACTCTTTCCACTGACAACCATATATTTTTATCACCAGCAAGAACCAGAGGTACAGTATGCTTCTTTTACCCATTTGTTATTTGGAGCCCCCTAGTGTTATTTATTTTGGAGGGGATAATAGAGTATATTGTCTTGAAATTGGTCCTCCCTCCTTGCTCATCCACTGAGTTAAGCTAGTGTTCAATTAAGTCCATTGGGCTTTCCCTGATGGCAGCATTGCATACCACCAGCTGAGTACATTTCAAAGTTGATAAAAGCCATTTTTCATCATAAACGTTTTGTTATGAATCATTTTCAGTGTATGCAAATTAGACCGAAGGGACATTCTAACTGAATTACCTTTCATCACAATAATACAGCTACCATGACAATAAACACTTTTTATGGATCAGAAAAGAAGCATGAGACAGTAACAAGTTTTACAACCATACAAAAACAGATGGAGGATTTTATGAATAACCCCCAATGTTGATCATGGAAAGTGCTAAAATGACAAAGAACACTTTTTATTCTGGAGAAGTCTGTTTTTCTCAAAGATATGTTGCCCTCTAAAAGTTTTGTCAGAACTAGTATATTTTTTACATCTTTATAAGCTATAATTTCACATGTAAAAAAAAACCCAAGAATGATCAGTGCAAATACAAAGCTTTTTATTTTTTATAAAGTCAAGTCGGAGCTATCCCACTGTGTTAATTGAACAAATAATTAAATGGTGTCACTTCTTGGTCAACCATTTGTTATTGGGTAATTAAGCACTCATAAAAGAACTATAAAAATCCTATAAGCCTTTGATTTCAGTGTTTGGACTCCATTCACCAATGTCAAAATAAAAAAAAAAAAGTAATTTTGGATTACAAAAAAGCGGGCAAATTTTGAAATTTGAAAAATTAACAGCACAATGACCAGCACCATGAACAGAAAAGCCAGATTAGAAAATGCTTAGTGACCACAGAACATCCAAAATTTTACTTCATTTATTTTAACCAAAATTAGGGCTTTTTTGTAACTTGGTAATAAATTCATCCTTAATAAGCACTTGAGGAAAGTGTTCAGTTGGTGTAAGTGCATTTGCTGTTCATTTTAACACATATTTAATTAGTATTTTCATTAGATATCCATAAGTATTTCACTTCTGCCTGTAACTTTTTTATTGTATGATGAAATGTAATAATGTAATTAGAAGTGTTTTCCTCACAACGCAAACACCATGAAGCCTTCTTCTTACCTGAAAAGACCACAAAACTAGAACAATTAATTTTTCCTTATGTATTTTCACTTTTCAGAATGGAATGAGTTTCTATGTGTTCCTTTACAGCTTGCTCACTTTCAGAGCTCTCCACCTGAATTTGATTTACATTTTTGTTTCTTTTTTAACACACACAACAGTGAACATTCCAACATCCTTTTTGTCTCCAGTTTTCAACTCACTCCTCTTTTCCACTTTGTGATCTTTTCCTATTAGTGCAGTGGCTGTGCTTCGTATACTTCAGATCATTAAAAGCAGTAGTTAGAGCTAAGAGTACACCCATGATGTTCAATCACTTACTCTCTTTTAACTTTCTTTTCTAATATAATCCCTGGCATTTGGATTGTTCTCTCATTTCTTCAGTAAGATTATGATTATTTTTTTACTGTCTTTTTAAAAGAAGATATGGTAGAGAAAGACTAAAAAAGGCCATTCACATGCCTTTCCAGAGGACCTCTAGAACTAAGACTCTCAACCCTTATTCTGATAATCTCCTTATTAAGAATTTTCTTCAATTTTTCTAAAACTCTCTTGGTAGACAATAAATATATGATGAACCGGTACAGGTGGGAATGATAATGTATCAAATACTCCCACAATTATGTTTATGTTTTCCTTCTTTCTAATTACAATTGGATAGATTCCAGCTGACATAAATAAGGGAAATTCAGGACCTGTAGAGCTGGCACAGAGTTAATCCAAATGACAAAACGCTTAAACCTTTTTAGGAGAAATAAGAAAAATAAAAACATAGATAAAATGCAGAAAATAAATCAATTTGGCTTGGTAAGAACTTGACTTTAAGAAAAACCAGAAGACATAGAGGTCTTCCAGAACCAGTGTAGGGGTTTTGTGCGTTTACTGGGACAATTATCAATTGTAGCAGTAAGTCACAAAATGACCTTGCGGGATAACTCAGCAACCCATACACGCGGATACTAATACACCACAATACATTTATTAATACATAAAATGTGCATATAAACATAACAGATCTTAAGAGTAAGGGTTAGCAGAATTCAAAAGGTATATATTCAATCGGGAAGAGTTACAAACCAAGAGGCACATACATTCAGTATACCATTTTGTAAATGAACTTTGATTACAACTTCTACACTAGATACTCAAAGGCAAGTACATCACTCATAGGAATTAAATTGATATCAACTCGGGTTGAGGTAACAATTGAATTCTGGAGCTGCAATGCAGAATGTTGAATACTCATCCAATCTGTGTGGATTCAGATCTCCCGTGGACAGAAAAGAACAGTAGCAGGCTGTTGCTGCGTCCAATCAGCGTCCTCTGGCTCGGTGCCAGACAGTCCTGGTTCGGCGTGATGTGGGGGAAAAGGAGGGAGAGATTCCTGCTGCGACGTGCTGGCAGTGGGCTCTCTGAAGACTGGTTAGTCAATCCTGGCTTAACTAGCAGAGATTGTTCACATGGAAAATGACTGCGGGTCCAAGCAAGTTACACTCTTTAGATGGGAAGAAGACCAGTTTGTTCCTGATGTAGCGCTAGTCCTGAATACTGATATTCAGCTGTCAACAGTTCCGACCGTAGTTCACTCATTGATCAGGCGAGCATTCGCAGCGGGGTACTGGAGGTTCACAAGGCTTGTTGCTGGGTTAATCTCGAGCAGATCCTTTGGGTACACGTGGGCGACCTCAATTCCCGACTCTTAGAACAACGTAAAGTCCTGGCACTCGGACGCACTGGCCGTTACGTGATTGTCCAAGATGAGTCTGAGAATGTCCTTGAGGAGCCTCCTTCTGGGTCTTGTGCTGCCTGTTTTATCTAAAGGAACTACGGGTCGTTCATTGGTTGAATGTTCCGTGGGCATTCAAGACCCACATGGGGTTAACCTGCCCTACCAGTTCCTGATTGGCTGATCGAGGTGGAGGATGAGTAACCATGCTTTCTGACATTAGGGTTGTAAACAACCTGGGATGCGACTCTCCCAGGGAATCGCTCAGACTGTAAGGCGCCAGAGATTACCATTTAATAGGGTGGCTGGTGAATCTCAGCCTTGGGAGTTGTTCCTTATTCAGGAAACTCAATCAGCTAGAAAAACACCTTAAATGTGAACTACATTGAATGGCCTCTCTGTATCCAGCACCACTGAGATGAGGGAGAGAGGGACTGGCAAGGGAGCAGCAAACTTAATTCCTATATTATTTATAAGCTTTGCCTCTACACAAGTGTTGTGAAACACTACTCTAGAGTGTGCATTGACAAAACTCTTTTAATTTGGATACTTTTTCACAAGCGGTAAATAAAAGGAATCGGTGACAGATTTTTAATAGAATACGTGTATAAAGCCATTTTCTCCTGACTCAAGTTGATAAAATAGGTGTTCAATGCACAGCTGAACCTGCCAGTTCAAGCATATTTGCTTTAAAATGAAAGAGATACTCACTAACATATTTTATCAGTTCTTTTAAACTGAAACCACACAGGCAGCAAAGGCCCTCATTCTCCATGTGCTGATTTTCCCTTGGTCATAACAACTGTCAAACTAGATAGAAGGCAATAGGTGTTAAAACTCAGGTTGCCACATATTGATGACTTCTGGCAACATACAGTACATTGTGAAGTTCACTTAGCATTAGGAGTTTTAGCAGGCTGATTGACAAAGGCTTTATAATCACTTTTCATATGCTATATAGCATGGGGAAGAATGTGAAATATTTGCTTTTCCTTTGGCAAGGGCATCTTAAATGGAAAAAAAAGAAAATACAGATTTTAAAGAAGTTAAATCTAACTATGTTTTTGGTAGAACGATGGGTACATTTTCCAAATCATTTGGATTTTCCAAAATAAGAAACAGTACAAAATTTTAAAATGATAGAAGCCTTGATCCAGACATCACCAATACCATCAGTACTCATCAGTGCTCCCAAACTGATCTTGGTTTGAGGGTTTTGATTAGTGTATGGGTGTACACCTCACGTATTACCATGCAGTGTGCCAAAACAATTAGGATGACGGTATTATTTTGTTTACCAGCATATTCTGGAAAGGCATATAAATTGACAGAAATACTATTCTCACAGACATACTGAAAACCTGAATGTGATATTACCTCTAAATAACCTCAACAGAACATTAATTCTCTCAGCCTTCATTTATGGCATTCTTCAATAAGATTGTCATAGTTATGTTTGTCCTTGGTATTTAATAGCAGTTGTAATATTATAAAGTCTTCAGCTATGGATTACCAGTGTATTTTTATAATTGTGACCATGAACTTTTCCGGCAGTTGTATATCAGTTATATCAGCATCAATGCTTCATTTGGCTTTCTAAAAAATGTTGTCATGCTATCTTTTCAGTGCAAAATGGAAATGGTAATTTTCTTATCCTTTTCATAAAAGTTACAACAATTGTTATAAATGGGGTTTTATATATATATATATCTTGTAAATTTGCAGTGAAATCCCAAACCACGCAACAATTCAAGAGAATCATAGTAAAGGAAAAACAAGATGCCATCTGCTGTAAATAATAAGAAAATTATAGAAGACATAAAATATGCAAAATGTTAAACAAAAAATACAAAAATGTATTTGTATGAACCAGTTTAGTTGGATACATTTGTAAAGCAGTGAAATGTAGCATAGTATTGCTGTGCTATGCTGTTTTCAATTCTGGACTGGAGAGCCTGTCTGTGTTTGCTTGTTTACAGCACGTGCAAGTATGTTCTCCCCAGGTGCTCTAGTTTTCTTCAACCTTCTACAGACATGCTGTCTGAATAAACTGGGGTATCTGCATTGTTTGGCTGTGTGTGGCCTGCAATGGTCTTGTCCAGGATTTAGTTCTACCTTCTTGTGCTGTACTTTTGGAATAGGCTCTAGGTTGCTACAATCGTAAGAGGAATAAACAGTTTTCAGGTATACTGTATAAACATTTTCTACTGCATTTACCTGTTATTATTTATTTATTATGTTTCATCACATTGTAATTTGCTATGTCATAATAATAATAATAATAATAATAATAATAATAATAATAATAATAATAATAATAGTATTTTTCAATACTTACGTCTGTATGTACACCTGACAAATATACTGAAAAGAACTAAAACTACGGTTTAAACCAGTGCTTGTAATATTTCATAAAATATTAATTCCATTGAATAATGGACACCAAGGACATTCATCCTTCTATTTTCTAACCACTTTATTCAATATACTGTAGGGTTACAGGGGAACTATAGCCCACATAAGTGCCCAGGGGAGCAACACGCCATCATAGAGCGTACACAGAGAAAATGATAATGAAGTATAAATCACTTATTTCTCAAGTCTATATTTTGAAGCTGAAGAATAAGAAAAAGTCAATGAACAGGACTGAAAAAAACTCTGTAAAACGCTGTAAAATGTATGTTCATTGTTTCTGAGGTTAAGAAACATCCAGATAAATAATTCAGCCACATTTCTTATACAAGAATTGCTCTAGGGCAGAAAATGTTAATGCAGTCTTGAGATGATGTGCTTTAAACACTGGACTTGCTATAAACATGTTGACAAAAACAGTTCTTAATAAGAGAGAGTGTGCATGTGATTTGGAGAATTATAAACATTTGTGAGGTAAGTTGCTGTCAACTATAACTCTACTTGTGGCACTGTGGATGGTAATGTAAATGTACAATACATACAGTATTTCTAAAACATTTTGGAAGCTCTATCTCAATGCAGCACAGTCATCCAGCCTTAAAATAGGTTTGCTATTTACATTGAAATTTATTGACTGCACTTGCTATCATCACAGTTCCAGTTGCCCTATGTCTGTTAAAAGGATAGCCAATCATTTCAAGTGATTATGATTTATGCTTTTTTATGAAAAACCTTGTTACTACTCTATACAGTTTGTTTCATTTCCAAAACAATGGCTAAATAAAGACAACCCCATTCCCACATTTTACGAGGGAAAGAACAGGTGCAGTGTGAAAGGAACAATGAGAACTCATCACTGATTGTCTGTGTTAGGACATTAGTAGTGAGGACCCTATGCAGAAAACCAGGGGGATCTTCAGAGGTGTAGTCAAAAGAAAAATCTGAGGTGCGAAAGCCGAAGGTAGGCAAGCTGGTGCAAAAGTACAAAACAGAAAATGAAGCTGTAAACCGTGAGGAAGCAAAGAGTCGAAACCAGAATGAGAATCAAAGTACCAAAACCAAAATCAGGAGACATAGTTGAAAACAAACCAGGATCAGGAAGCCAAAAACCAAGTAGTAAAATAATCACGAGGATCAAAGTAGCTCTAGTCAGGAAGAACCCTAATACTGAGCACAGTGGAGAGTGTGAGGCAGCATTAAATAGGCAGGGGTAAATGGGCTAAGTGGGAACAGTGATTTCACTTCCTCTGCAAGTTATGACATCAGTAATTTTGAATGTTTGTTTTTAACATATTATGTATAATGTTTCTTTTCAGTGTAATGAAAAATGAAACACTTGTATTTTTACATTTAGCTCATTCAAGTATAGTAACATATACAGTATACTGGTTCAGTGGTAGATTTCTCGCCTACTATGCTGAAGGTCCAGGTCCAGGCAGGTCAATTCCCAGTCAATGCTTTATTGTGTCCTTGGGAACAATAAAGACTCTTACTCTAACAATAAAATAAATAATATGTTTTCTATATTGTCATTTTTTATTATTTTTCTCATCTATCATATTTTTAGTATGGTAATAAAAGTATATTTACTGCATAGTTGTGAATGCAATGTGTTTTTATCAGGTTTACATCTGTATTAAAATAATTTATTTAAATAAAATAAATAAAAATTTAAATTTGATTAAAACTTCTACCGAACTACTAATCAAACACTATAAGAGACAATAAACAACAAACATATAAGATTAGTGATGTTATATAATCAAACCAAAATGTGAAATTTGTTTGTACATTATCTCTCTTGAATCCACCTTCTCCTACTTCACCCATTTGAGGACAAGGAGGCTGGACCTACTTGCAGAGTGAGAGGTGACCAAGGGAAGATAGAAGAATTTGCAGCTACACCTTGTAAAGTGCTTCAAAATGAAGCAATATGAACAAAAAACATTAAACAAAAAGTTGCACATAATTACTAAGAAACACACTGAAAACTGTATATTATTAATCAAAAACATTTTGTTAGAATTGTTGTGGCACTACTGTCATGAAAGTGTAGTTTCCTTTAAGAAGAATGCTTTACATTATACAGTGAAGACTTGAAACAGCTCCAATGCAACTTGCAGTACGTGACTATGAGTCATTTTCTGAAAGTTATTCAAGTCCCTACTAACTTTTTATGTGCTTATTTGCTTTTAAATATAATATGTTTTTAAAGCCACTATGTATAATATATTTTAAGAATCAAAACCTGAAATAAAATTGTTTTCATATTACTATTTATATGCAATTCTCTACACTGTATATAATTAAAAAATAATAAATCAGTTAGTACTATACAGTATTGTATAACATAACTAATACAACATCCATTTTGAAGTTGTGCATCATCATTGTATTTAATAAAATTATTTGTTGCTAGCATAGTACACATACTGCACAGGAATTAGCACAGGAAAGCACTACTGAGTTAATAAATATTTTATTTTAATTACTGAAATAAGTCTGACAACCATAGAGTAGGCAGCTCCAGAACTTAGAGGATTCACTCCACAACAGGCTGTTTTACAGAATAGTGCAATCTTCCATCAGATCATTTAAAAAAATAAAAATGGAGGGACATTGTACTTTTTGTCATGCCACAGCACTTGTATTGGTATTCTGCTTGACACCTCACACAATTTAATTGTCTGGATCTATATGCTCTATATGATCACTTTTAAATTAGAAATATCACTCAGTTTTCTACATGATATAAAGATATGATATATAATATATATAAGATATGATATATAAGACATGATATATAAGAAGTCACTGTCAAACAAATTTTTTTTAGATTTGTAATGTTTCAGCGTGACTAAAAGTTTAAATTTAGTTTGGCTCTAAGCCTAAGACATGAATTATTACATGTTAATGGACAACATGAGACACACTGCCAAAGTAGTTAGACACTTTAGTTGATATTTCTTATTTCTTTCAAGTTTCTGATAGTGTGCTAGTCATTAAATGTATGTATGCATTTTACTCATTTAAATGTAAATTTAATTTACTCATTTAAATTCTCATTTTGTCTTTATATTTCTGTCCTTGAACTTACCTTTCTTCTTTTATATACATAATCGTTTGAGCTGATAATTATCAGTTCTTTTTCACTGTGACAGAAATCTGGATTCTACCTAACCAATGAAAAAACCTTGAAGGTCATTAAGATAAGGCCATTAAGGCTACTCATTAAACATCAATGTGCTTACATATTTTAACGAAAGTCAGTAGATGTCACCTGCTTCCAGTAAGTATAACACAAGCTAAGCATATATATTTTTTAAAATCACTAGAGTATCATAATTATAGATCTTATTATATATCATTTCTACATTAATTGTATTTCACTTTTTATTTTCTGTCATTGTAAAATTAAATATCTTACATTTATTTGTGCATGATGCTAGGTAGTATTCATTGATAAAAAGGTTAGCAGGATGAGGAGATTATATTCCCTAGTTTGTGGGAAAGAGTGAAGAAAAGTTTTAAATCAGACCAAAAACCATTTCCTTATCATAAGTACAAGTGCAACAGTAAATTATTTTCATGTTAATATTAAGTAAACAATGTAATGTATTGTCCATTAATATTAATCTTGGTCATTCTCAAAACTTTAAAATAGGACTTTTACTGAACAGTCTAAATTGTCTTTAATTCCTTAACTTCTTCAGAGAAGAAAGGAAAGTCCTCCAGTCTTGAACAATTCATCGTCAGTTAAGTAGTTTTGCCAATAGCCTTATCTTAACTGCCCAGCAATTTCAATGACTGAGTGACTTCAAAAGAAAATTAAAAGAAAAATGCCTATCAACATACAATCGGTGGTAAAGCCAATTATGCAAATTCAGTTGTAACATTTAAATATACATATTTTAAATTGGCATATTAAATCAATGGTGGTAAGGTGAGGGGGTTATTATCCTATACATCACCACAGCAATGTTTTTCAAATTAAATCCCCAGCAGAGGCAAACTTATGATCCCCATAGTATGCTGTCAGATTCCTTATAAAAGCAAGATAGATCCCTTCATTAATATCATCATTATTAAGCCCTTAATACAAAAAGGTGTTTCTAGATTGTAGGCCACCCACGAATTTCAAAATTGGGTTTTAAGATTGGACTCCATCAAACTAAGAAACTTGACTTCCACAATTAGCCACACACATACACTGTAAAATTAGGAAAGGTAAAGTTCCTACCAGAGCCACAGAAGTTCCTCAAGTAAGAGCTCATCCAGGTTTCTGTACCATTGAGAGGATTGGAGAGACTGTCACTTCTTCTCTGGTTGGGATGCCAGTCTATCACAGCTGGGAGGACTGGTGCAAATGGGGTAAAGTGCTACACTCACGGGTATATCAGTAGTGTCTGTATCAGGGACTTGAACCTACAAGGTTATCCTACAGCTTACCCAAATAGTTATTTACAATTATGTTAAAGTATCATGTTAAAGTATTATATAAAATTAAGTAAAATATTGAATATATAAATTGTATATATTACATAGTACGGACAATGTTCCATGCATTTTAAAGGGAGTAGTCATTAAAACTGATTTTACCTTTTTTACCTCACAATTGCATAAATCCCATTGAATTGCAAACTGGGCTTTTTTCTAGAATGTGCTTAACAAGTAATTTATTCTGAGGCCACATGCTGTACATACTGTAGCTCTAGCCAAAAAAGTTACTTAAATGGTAGTTTATCCAGTCATTTTCTAGCTTTGATGCTAATTGAGGCAAAATTAGTTAATGAAATCTTTATGTTACTATTAAATAATATTTGTCATTTAGTAAAAAGACTCACATATCACATGATGTTAACAGAATTTTTAATGAGAATGTTCTTTACTTGTTGCAATCAAAAGAGGACATTCTGGGATTTTCTTTTTCTTCCTGTACATCTGCTTAAACCAAAGGGGCTAGATGAGCTGAAGGGCTCTCATTTGTAAATATTCTTGTGTTATTATGTACCAGTTCTACAAATCATACCAATGATATCCACTGAATACTGCAACTATACACCCAGTACATATTGTGGTGAACATCAGAGGCAAAACAAAGGGATTGACCTCCTCTCTCTGGCTTTATAAAAAGCCTTCTTAGAAGTTGCTTTCTATAATTAAGACTTGAATGTCATAGATGAAGACTTTACCATGCTTATATGTGGGTCCAATATGGGAAAATATTTGACATACCACACATCCTGCCTCCAGAAATCCTGGAATGTTTCACTTAAGTTAATTTAAGTGAGTACATATGACCAGGTGTAGACGGTATCATTTGAAAATAGTTTATTCTGTGTACTCTTTGTTTGGGAGACACTGTAGGAACTGTTTTGTACTTGTTTTGGGAGTGTCCAGAGGTAGGTAGGTTCTGGAAACAGGTCTCTCCTAGTTTGTCCTTTATTCTAAATTGGGATATTCTCTGTTTGCTCACAGTATTCCTGATATATGATGACTCTATGGCAGCTTGCAGTGGTAGAAATAAATTTAATTGGTTGTTCTGACTGTGGTTAAAAATTGATCCAGAATAGGTGTAGGGGTATCAGGTTTCAAGGGCTGTATGATGTTAAGTTGAATTGGTGGGCCTGTGCCACCTAGCGTTGATGCAGTTTAGTGCCTTATTTACCTCATCTAAGGTCCTTTTAGCACAGATTCCAGGAAATTACCACACCATTCAGAGGTGACATGGGTTTGCAAACAGGGTTGTCTGAACCGGTGACCAAGAGAGAGGACCCTAAAAGCAGGCAGCTAGATCTGCTCACACCCAAATAATCACAGGGAATGAGTCATGAGCCCTTGTTAAGAGGGGCTCCAAAAGCCCCAGTCAAGGTGAACTGCAGACTTTTGGCAGGAGGAAGGGTTGTGGAAGAGATTGTAACAGTTGAACCTAGATGAACTTGACTTTGACACCAGAGACTCCAGGTAATGCCTTTATGTGAAGAGAAGACTGATAACTGCCCATAAATGTGGTATTATAACTGTTTTATCTGGTCTGTAGATGCACCGGTGGTTCTGGTAGATAAAATAGCCTGTGGTAGAAGATTGAGGGTTCTAGCACCTCATGCTAGGTGGCATAGTCATGCACAAAGTAAAGTAATTCCTGAATCTAGGGGTCACCCAAACAATGACATAAGGACAGTGGAGCCTTGGAGTGCTGCTGTTGATGCAGTCTGCCCCACGTTTGCGTTGCATTGGAACTGTTTGATGATATTTTAGGAGTCCTTTGGTAGAAACCTGGAGGGGCATTCAAGTAGGGGAATGGTAGATGGGTTAGGGATTGAGCTCCCCATGTAAATGTGTGGTCTTCGAGGAGCCAGGCATAACAGGAAGGATTAACAGGAAGAAGAGATGAGCAGATCTCGCACATTGAGAAAGTTCAGGTAGATACTTAAGTTTGGAAGACCAATTCCTAAGAACAATAAGCAGAACAATGGTAAATATTCTTTTTTATATATGGTTGATTGATTTGGAAACTAATTGCTGTAGAGTGATTATACAATGATCAGATAAGTCAACAACTGTAACTGCATTCATTTTCCTTTGTTGTCTAGACTGCATTTACTGTTCCTTTGTTTTTTTAGAACAATAATGATAAGGAACTTTATTTACCATAGCACAGGAAACATAAAATAGAGTTTGACAAGGTTCTCAACTATGAGGACATGGAAGTATTAATGTCAGAATATTGCCAAAACAAATCAGTTTGTCTTGAGTCTTTTTGATATGAATGTTGGCACATTTTACTCTAAAGCTAATTCAGTATTATAAAGCAATATATATGCATTATCAATATTTAATTTGGTATTTCTGCATTAACACTAAGGAACGATATATACTAAATCACAAACTTACTAAAGTGAAAAAGAAGATTAAAAATTAATTTTGTTACTATTCAGTTGAAAATAAAACTTGAAAATTCAAAAGAAGTACAATAGGGCATGATCTTATGGATATCAAGATAAAGTATATGAAGGTGGAAGATTGAACATTGAATTTTTTTTTTGCCTGAAGGCTTTTAACAGGCACTTTAAAGTTCACATAGTGCCTTCATACAATTATAGTTTCCATTCCATTAACCTCTCAACAGACCCCAATGGATTACAGAAGAATAACTTGGTAAGAGCAGTATTCTAAATAATAATAAATGATCACTTCTTTATCATTAAAGTCACAGTAAGCATAAACTAATCAATATCCATCAGTGCAAGTTCTAAACAAGTGTTAAATAATATGATTCTTCACTTTTAAAACCGAGGATAGATTTTTTTAATTCTAAAACCCGCTGTAGGACTTTAGTATTAACTTAGTATATGATAATCATCTATCTCAATTGAAGTAAAGATAATAGGAAGTAAAATTAAGGGAAGAAAATTGTTAATTCCACTGGTCAGTATTTTCTATTTCTTTATTACCCCTGGAATTTTATTTTTCTTTCCTGTCCTGTCAGTCTGCCAATCTGCACTCCAGACTATTCTAGCGGGCTGTCCTCCAGTACCATGCGACCTCCACTCTACGGGAGCCCAGCAGAAAGATTACACTCCAAAGTCGAGAGAGCAACACCCCGATAGCCAGGGCTCCCTGATTTTGGTCGCTGGACTTTCACAGAATGCTGGCAATCAGCCATGCCACCCCTTCTTTCTCTTTATCACCTGGGATGTACAGAGTAGGCTTCTTTGCACAGTGTCTCTTTGTAATCATTATCCTTCATTACCTACTGACCTGGGCCATCTGATCCTCACCAGCAAATAATCAATTATTCTATTTGCACATATTTATCTTTTCACTTGCCCTCTGTACCAAAGCATTCAATCCCCAGCCAGTCAGGTCTTTTTGGGCATTTCTGCCACTCTCCGATCCTGTGTGCCTGGGTATATTCCAATTGCACCAGCAGCTTGATACAGATTGTAACAGCTAAGAAGGGTTTATACAGATGTAGCCATTCAAAGTGCGCTGCACAGACACGTACCGGAGGTAATTGGCTATGGCGTAGCACATCGTGACGCGTGATGACGCAAAATACTGCGGTACATGATTGGTTGACCGACAGGGGCACTCGTGTGTTGGTCGGTCGTAGAAAGATTTAAATGTCTTTACTGTGCCCGTTTTAGTATTGAATATTTATATGGAATTTTACCACTGAAGAGAAATCTTAGTAGCTGAGCATAAAAAGAATAGGAGCATACTGTAACGCGTGTGAAGGCCATAAACGAGATTCATTTTGGAACATAAACATATAGTATATAGCTGGTCTCCGTACTTAAAAAAAAATATACACACCAGTATTCCATTTCTCCCTAAACATTTTAAGCATCGAAGTCTTTAACTAACATGATACCGGAGTCAACAAGCATACTTTTAGAATTTGATTAAAAGGGAATATAATATGGAATCGCATATCTTAAGAAATTAATAACAATATAATTATATTCATGTACCACAACACAAGCCGGAATCTGGGGTGTATTTTTTCTTTAAAGTACGGAGACCAGCCATATACTGTATGTTCCAAAATTAATATAGTTTATGGCCTTCACACGCATTGCAGTATGCTCCTATTCTTTTTATGCTCAGCTACTAAGATTTCCCTTCAGTGGTAAAATTCCATATAAATATTCAATACTAAAACGGGCACAGTAAAGACATTAAATATACATATACATACTGTATACAGTACTGTTTGCATACAGTTATATGTTTATGTTCCTAAATCAATCTCTTTTATGAGCATGTGAAAGGCATGGTGAATTGGAGATTCTCAAAAATTACTGTACTTTGATTGGTATGATTGGAAATAAATGCGTGATTATGAAATGCTGTGGTGTTACTTTTACAAAGACAGTCAATTAAAAAAAGAATGTGGAAAGGGGCAATGCATTGAGTTTACAGCTTGTCCAAGGTCATTCATTATTAATATTATTAGTAATGTCGTCGTTAAAGACTTTGATGGCGACAGCTCAAACATGAGAGGTTGAGCTTTATTAGCTCCACCTTGTGGAAATTCCGGATACTATTATTTTACTTACGGGACTATATGAGAATTTACGGTAACTCGAGGTAGACTGCGTGAAGTGCACCACAAAATAATGTGGTATCGCCCGCTTGTTTTGAATGGCTGCATCTGTATACTGATGGAAAAAAAACACAACATTTTCTGGAATGAGAATACTATAGTTATAGCTTATGTACTTTCACAAAAAATTGTCAATTTGTTTTAATCCCTCTGACCAGCAATACAGCTTGTGCAGTGAGGCATTGCAACTTGCCAATCACACAAAATCTCGCTAGGTGCACTTTTACCCAGCGAGGTCCAGGTGGAACAATGCCTGATCAGATCACCTATAAAAAGGCTTAGGTCACTGCAAGAAAAAGGCCACACTTAGTCAGTTTTCTGTGCATACCATTATGCCTCGAATGTCACAGGTAACAAGGGAGAAGTCCATTGGCATGCTGCAGGCAGGCATGTCATGTGCCAGTGTTGCCAAACACTATGACTGCAGAAAAGGTTTCAGCAGACCGACAGATGACCGTTCAGGATCCTGTTGCCCTCAAGTGACCACACCAGAGCATGACCAACACATCAGACTGGTCCATCCCAGAGATCGTTTCAGATCTACCACCCATATTGCTGCTGAAACTGCTGGCAGGCACAATGCCCACATCAGTGGTAGTACAGTGAGGTTCCATGCAGCTGGCCTTACAGCAAGGCAGCCTGTCAGAGGTCCTCTGCTTACACCTCCTAGAAGTCACACCTGACTGGCTTGGGCCAGATAGAGGCTGCGATGGACTCGTCAGCAGTGACATCATATCCTCTTTACGGATGAGTCACTCTTCAGCCTGTTCCACGCAGATGGGAGGGCCAGAGTCTGGAGGAGGAGGTGTTGCATTTCTTTTTTCCATCAGTATATATTAAATAGTGGAAATTCATAAAGAAATCTTCAACTAGGATTTCTAGTTTCTAATTTCATGGTTTCTTGACAAGAGATCATGCAGTGAAAGTACAAGATGTCCACAGCCCCTGAGATAGCACAAAATGGCACAGTATTTATTAAAATAAATGCCTGCCATTAATCTGCTATTAATTCCAATAAATGTAGAAAATTATCAGAGTTTTTTGTATTTCATGTTTGAAGATATAATCTTTGTGAAAAGTCTCCATTTAGTTAAATCATTTCAAATTATATATCCACAGGTTTTACTCAGTATGAGTAAGTAACACTATTCTCAGATAGTTCAGGTGGGTAGCTGCGTCAGCATGCGTAGGCTGCAAAGGAACAAGTAATAGGTTTATTCCATGCTGAATAAACCTATCACTTGTTCCTTTTCTCATATAGTATTCCAAAAATGATATTACAATATAATATTAATTAGTCTATTAGAAAGTGAAATTAAAAAGAAAAGGTAATTTTAACCATCCTGTGTGTCAGATGGTATTAAATTTAGAAAAAATTACATAAGTTATGTACCTCATTGCAGTCTTGGTAAGAACACATTGTGCCAATTTTTGCTTTGCTAAAACCATAACAGTCCATTGCCTGTTTCATAGGCATTGGTAAGAACTACTGTGGAATAATTTGTTGTGAGCTAGTAGGAAGTAACTTTTATATATTGAAGTGCACTTTGGAATTAATGAATAAATTGAAGTTATTAATTGTTACATGTGTGACAGAAAGGCCATAGCCCCACTGTGATGTTCAGGCACAGCTGAAGTGGTACATACTCGTTATCACTGCTCCACTTGCTGCAGATGTGACTCTGTCTATTTAAATTTCTCTTTCCATTTATAAGTCAAAGGATTTTAAGGCCTGAGCTGTGAAAACCCTTACAGCCTTGAATGCAGGGCCCTACAGTACAAGCGGTGTTTACAAAGTTGGCTTATTGCTTTAATTTGCTTTTCCTCAGAGCTACTGACTGACATGGATGTTTCACATGTGCCTGGAAGGAGACTTGAAAAAACCTGTTGACAGTCTATGACTGAGAATGTAGTTGTCAAAAATGATACTGATCCACCCACAGATGTTCTGGGTTCATGTCAGGTAATCAGATATAGGAAAATATAGTATATAGCTTTGCTGTAAAGGAAAGCACTGTTATTTTGGAGACCTACCTGTCTGTGTCTACCAGGTTGTACTTAACACTGCAAAGCAGATTTGTTGTAAGGTGCTTGAGAAGAGACTACTGAACACAATAGCAAGTTATGATCTGTACTATTAATTGAACCTTATATCATCTTTTTTCCTTTATCAAACTGATATCCTTTAATGTATAATGCTTTCTTTTATAACCACTTATTTAATAATGTAACTTTACAAGTTGAATACTACCAATTACAAAACCATATGTAAGGCTTTGTTCCAATATGCACACTTGCGGTCTTGTGCCCTTCATAAGCACATTCAAGTCTGCGAGGGCTTAGGGTGTCCCATTTCTAAATTTGTTTGTCACAAGGGTGCTCACAAGAAGCGGATTCTGCTGAAGGCAATTACCCCCAATTTCTTGCGGAAGGGTGACATATCATGTTCTACAGATGCAGCCATTCAAAATGGGTGAGGTATTTCGTGGCATACCGCGACACGCCCACTGGGGTATCACGCAGTTCACGTGTGTCACGTGACTTACTATCCGGCGTCGCCTTGTAAAACCGCCAGGGGGAGCTTAACCTCTCATGTACAGCATTTGAGCTTTTAATTTTGAACTGTGTATTACAGCATGTTAATCATCAGTCATTAAAATGTTGGTATATTTTATGAAAGCAAGATTGCTCAGTTGGACAAAAGTACACAACCTACCTTTATCAGAAATATTTATGCATCAAAGCCTTTACTGAAGATATTACTAATAGTATTAATAATGGATGACTTTGGACAAGCTGTATACTCAAAGTATAATTTCTTTAGCACATTTGTACAAGCACTTGGAATCTGTCCAAGGCATACTTTGTCAGGCATTTTGTTTTACTTCAACGGGCATAAAAACGTCCTTGCTTTTAACAGGGCGTTTCATAATTTCTAACTACGAAAATGATTTAAAATGCGACACCTATCATGAAAAGAAAAAAATACACACCAGTATTCCATTTCTCCCTAAACATTGTAAGCTTCGAAGTCTTTAACTAACGTGATACCGGAGTCAACAAGCATACTTTTAGAATTTGATTAAAAGGGAATATAATATGGAATCGCGTATCTCAAGAATTTAATAACGGTATGATTATATCCGTGTACTGCGGCAGGGCTGTGTAGGGCTGTTTCGCCTGCCTGTTCATGCGAGCTGTCTTGTAGCCTACTGGTCTAGGTGTGTGACTACCAACTGGCAGGTTGTGTGTTTGAATCCAGCTGGTGCTGGACCTTTCAGTTTTATTTATTTATTTTTTAATCGCGTAACATAAACATATTACCGTATGCAAACTGTACTGTATACAATATGTATATGTATATTTAATGTATTAACTGTGCCCGTTTAAGTATTGAATATTTATATCTAATTTTACCACTGAAGGGAAATCTTAACATAAACATACAGTATACGGCTGGTCTCGGTACTTTAAAGGAAAAAATACACACCAGTATTCCATTTCTCCCTAAACATTGTAAGCTTCGAAGTCTTTAACTAACGTGATACCGGAGTCAACAAGCATACTTTTAGAATTTGATTAAAAGGGAATATAATATGGAATCGCGTATCTCAAGAAATTAATACAAAGAAATTTACAGGGACCCCCCTGTAAAATGGAGTAGTTGTTAATAATGGTCCTGGGGATAGAAAGTGTGTTAGAATGGTAGGGATGCACCAAAGGAATATGGTTGTGAGACCGAGAGTTCCTGGTTGAGCTGATGAGCTGAGGACTGTTTTTGGCCCAGGTGAGGGCCCTATCGATAACATGGGTGGGGTATCCTCTGTTGATGAAAAAATAATACATTTTGAATGCTTGGTTCTGGAAATCCATGTAGTCACTGCAGAGTCGACGTAGCCTGAGGAACAGTGAAAAAGGGAGAGAGTTTTTGGTGTGAGTGGGATGTAAAGGGCTGTACAGGAGATAGCTGTGTGAATCTGTGGTGTACTAGAGTGTGGGTGAATGGATCAAGCACTGTGCATTTATCTAGGATGTGCTTGAGGGCTCTTAGACCGTCATTGTGGGGAATGATTGTGTAGAGAGATGTGATATCCATGGTAAAAATGTAGCATTCTGGACCCTGAAATTGGAAATCATTGAAAAGTTGGAGGGCATGGTTAGTATCCCTGATTTAGATAGATAGATATTAATCCCACAGGGAAATTGATGTAATGAGGGGAACATTTCAACCAAAGGTCTCATAAAGCTATCGAGAAAAGCAGAGATGAGTATGGTTGGACAATTGCATGCTGAGACAATGGGGCGTCCAGGGGTGTCAGGTTTGTGGATTTTGGGAAGGATATAGAATTGGGATACCTAGGGTGAGCTCCTAGTTCTAGAAATAAACATTTAATTAAAAACAAATTTAGCATTACAAAAACTGACACCATCCCATACGTATTTATTTCACACCACTCCTATAGGAATCCACAAAACTATATCATAACCACATAAATTTACTGTCAAAACAATTACACTAAACTGTTATTCAATAGGAATAACAACACCCCAGTGATACTGATTGAAATTACTTTTGGAGTGTTTTACTAATAGTTATCTTGGCTGAACATGCTTAGCTGATGGCCAGCTAAGCACCTTCTGCAGTCCTATGATCCTCATGCAGAATGAGGACTGACCAAGAGGCAGCTGCAAAGGTGAAGTTAGGGTGTAGGAGGAATGCGAAAAACAAATGAAAGACAGAGAAGGGGCTTATATATATTATTTATTTTTCAGGAATGTATCAGGTTTATTTAACCTTCAATGTTTTTTTTTTCTTTTTGCCTTTGACCTAGCTCTGGACCTGCAGGTACAGTATATATTTCTGACTTTAGAAGTAGACCACATCTATCAAAATGATATGTACCAAAATGATATACAAATTATGTTTCACATTAAATGAATGTGTTATTTACCCAGGAATAATATGGTGTTGAGATATAATGTGGATGTTTCTTTAGTGTTATAAAGTGCCTGTGTGCTACAGCTGTGAATTGGGACATGCAGTTCTGACACTATCTCCCATTGTATTGTTCCAGTGTTACTAGAATAATACAGTAAAACCATACAGTAAAGAAATGAAACATTGAGTGGTATTGTCTCCTACTTGGTGGCTAGGCTTGTGAGGGCCTAGGGGCATCTCCCACTTTATGTTGAAACAGCTCCAAAATTGATTGAGAGAAATCATCTGGGAGATGCAGGAGGAATGGGAGTTTGTAATTGCTTAACAGAATCCACGGAGGACTTCAGTACAAATCTTGTTTTTTTTGGCCTGCTCCTACAGCTACATTAAATGGACTGCAAAGTAGAATTGCCAAGCTCCTAGCCCTACTCTCATCATAGGAGAAACGATGTGTTCAATGGAGGCATTGTGAAGAAAAAGCAGAGATGGGAATCAGACTATTGTTGTTTGAAATGGAGAAGCTATGGGGATTTTATTTACCAGACGCTTCAAAAATATTTGCAAATGATAATAAAATAAATAAGTAAAGGAAGTGAATCAAATCAGAAAACATTGTTAACTTCAGTTGTTATTAAAAAGACTACAGACTCAGGGTCAGCTGCTCCTGATTGCAGATTTTTGCAGATGGAGGAGGAAAGGAGAACGAATAGACCAGAAGTAAAAACAAAGGTAAAGTCATTGAATAAACAATGCATGAAGCTGGAATAGGGGTAATGGAATAATTTGAAAAACAGATTATGAATATCAATCAGCCTGGAGACACGTGACACAGAGTGGGTAGGAAAAGGGTGATGAGGGCACATATAGCAGCCATAAACCTTCACCACAGAAACCACAAATATGATGGAAAATGACAAGAGGAAGAACAGATTAAGGAGTTAAAAATTGTTACGGATTAGGCAATCCCTGATTAACAAAACAGAATGACAGCAAAGATCTCTGGAGTATGAGACCTGCTGTTTAAGATTCATAGGGAAAAACGTAAAAAGAGACAATCTTAATGACCATTGCAGTGCAGAGATTTGTAGTATAAGATAGTGAATAGCAAATATACTAGCACCATCTTAGATGTGGTAGTAAAGGTGGGTATCCAGGGCTCCCAAGGAGGAGCCCTGTAGAAAGGGAGAAATCATAACGGATTAGAACTGCAACAGAAGACTTCGAGGAGGAACCTGGGTAATTGCTGACTGTGTTGAGGACATTGGACCACAGAATTCAGAAACTAAAGCACAGGTGAGACAGGAGTAACCATGCTATATCGGACACTAGAGGACAGGAGAAAAATAAATGGCTGTAAAGTTTGAAATTTGGGGCTGAAGGCACAGATTGTATCACAGAGCCTGATTGGACGCCGGAGACAGAGAAAGAAATAGACCTGGAAGAGAGCCGAAATAAGGGGAATATTTTAATGAATTTAAATTGGATAGACCTGGAATCTGAAGTGAAGTGGGCTGGGACTTTGAGGAAAGTCATTTTGCACAGCATGGTGCAGAAAAGATTGTAGGACACCTGCTGACTGAGCTACTTTTAGGATGCTGGACATACCTGACACCAAAAGAGAGCATCAGATTAAAAAGATTGTGTCAAAATCACCAAGTGATGATTCTTAGCCATATAAGACATTGGGAACAGATGTAGAAGAAAGAGTGGAAGTTTAGTTAAGTAACATGGAGGAAGGTGGTAAACCTAGGGCCTGAGACTAGGTGGAATAGATTTTTGAAAAGATTGAGCAGGATAAAAATGAGAAGAGAAAAAACAGGTTGGTTGTAACTGAGAGGAAGAAAATACGGGCATGGAATAGATAAGAGAAATAAATGGAAAAAAAAATGAGAGGCCTAGCAGGCAGAAACACAGGCAGCTCAGAGGTCCTTGCATGAGCCTGAAGTAGCTTTGCAGTTGTCATCCATAGATGAGGGAGTTTCCTGGAAGTCTGGGATTTTAGAATGTATTTGAACTTTATTTACACATTAGAACTTACTTTTAGATGCACTACTCAGCAGAGGAGACCTACAGGAACAACTGATATTGTTTTGAAATCATTAGAATCACTACAATTGAACACAGGTTATTTAAAATGCAACTGGTTACACCAGAGCTAATTTGCAATTGCGTTTACTAAGGGTTTGCTTGGTTTTCATTTGTAACATTTTTATCCTGCCCATGCCTGTACTGGGATAGTAGCAGTGATCCATGTTGTTGCCATCTGTAAAAAATAACATTTTTTTTCCAAATTAAAAAAGACAGAGACATTGAACCTTGTTGAACTTATCTTGTCTTTTGGGGTTGGCATTCAATGATGGCAGCACAGCAAAGATCAATCATTCCTGACAATTCTTGCCATGACAACCTTTGCCCATAATTCATCCTAACAACTACATATCTGCCAAATGCTTTTCCTCCAATACACTGTTTTGAATGACAATACTTCTCCATTCATAGATGTCCTTACTGTTGGAGACATAATATAAAAATAACTGTGAGACGATGCTTGATAAAGTACTTTTAATATTTGAGATAGCTGCATCAGCATTCGTCGTCTGCTAAGGGATAGGTAGTTCATTCCATGCTGAAAGGTAAAGAAAAGAAAAACAATGATTCCGCTGTGGAGCTTTTTAACCTTCTAAATAATAATTATTTTAAAAATAATTCTTATTTAAAAATATGTTTCAACTATAATGGAAGATGAAGATTTCAGCAATTGACATAAACTAGCCATAACCTGAAAGTGACAGTTCCCGCTGCTGACGGGGACTAGCAGTGGATCTATGCGATGCAGAATGAACCCTGCACTGTCCAAGACCATTAAAAGTACTGGGGAAATTACACACAAGCACACACTCAGGGGAAAGCTGAGCAGTGGTGCTTACACACGTGGGCTGAACAGAATGCAAGCCCACTGTGAGACGAGCTGCAGGTTGTGTCCTGGCAAGAGGGCTGAGCAAGCTGAGCACATAGGCGATGTTGTGCTGCAGCTAGCTAGGGAGTCAGAAAAGGAGCAGAACTGAACACACAGGCATAGATGGCAGTGCAGCAGGCAGGGGGTGCAGTTCAGGTCTGTGTTCAAGCAGGCGGGCGCAGAATCTGGTGATGATACACAAACACAATCCAAAGCACAAAGGAGTCTAAGGATATGATCAGTGCGAAGCAAGTGTCAGATCAAGACAACTTGCTACAATACAGATCGTAGCCAAGGGCAGATTCAGAAGACAAAGTCGTAAAAACAAGCAGTGTCCGAAGAGATCACAAGCAAAGGGGGAATACGGAAATAAAGTCAAAAACACAGCAAAGGTCAGAAATCTGAGTAAAGCAACATTAGGGAAACAGGAAACAGGATTCAAGGGGCTTGAGACATTTGAGACAAAACTCGATAACACAGTCCTGAGCAGTGTTAGGGCAGTCTTTAAATATTCTGCACCTCCTAATGTGGTGCTTGGATGTAATTCGGCCAGAGGCCACAGATTTTCTGTTAGTATGCATTTCCATGGTAACCAGCACTAAGAACCAAGTGCGTGACCAGCTACATTGGCAAACATTAGCTCACTCTAAAGCTTTGCCAAAGGAGCGGACCTGACAGATCCCTTGTTTTTGTATAATTGAATGAGTAGATTCATCACATTACTTTCATCACTTATCAAATTCAGAGTCACAGTGGCCCAGAGCCAATCCTGTCCATTGCAGGACACTCAAACACAAACACAAAAACTCAAACCAGGGACAATTTAACCATATTTTACTTCCAAATCAGTTCATGTTATTCATTGAGAAAATAGACACACACACACACACTCAAGGGTAGAATAATATTTTTGTTTGTTTGTACCTATCTGTGTGAGCACTCTGTCTGTCTGTTTGTCTGTCTTCCTTTTTCCGTGTTGTGGTCACTGTGTGACCTGAGCAGTCGGACTTTGTGTTTTCAACACTGAGTGTTGCATGCACACATCTTCCGGTATAGGAAGTACCATATTTACAAATACAGTTGAAAGGGGTAAAATATTTTGTTTGTGTTTTTTAATGTTTTGTACATTCTGTATTTGGATTGTTATGGGGAGGAATGATAAGTTTATTATGTGGCTAGATAACTTTAATGGGACAATGGTAGGGTCCGAGGGGGTAGAGCTATACCTATTTAGGAAGCTCTTTAGCTAGGTCAAGGGAGAGTTAGCTGACAGGACCTAAGTGTAGTGGAACTCCTGGCTTATAACTCTCAGAGGAAGTGTTTGTGTATTTTTGCGTATTCTACGTTGTTTTTTGCACTATATATAATTGTTTTGTTGGTTTATGGTTATCAGTGTCCAAATAAACCACCACTTTTGCACATGAGTGGTATTGCAGCTGAGCCATGTTTTTATTTTAAAAGAACTCACTTGGGCAACCCTCCAACTCTTCCTGTGACAGCCATGGATCACAAAATCATGTGTAGTTTCCTTTACTCTCTTTTTTAATCACACTAAGACCATCCATCTGTCTGCATAAAGGAATAGGGGCTAAACCAGTTCCCTCTAGACTCCTGTCACTCTCAGTTGTTGGGAGAATATTTGCTACTACCTTGCCATGTGAAGGTCTTGTTCAAATCCCTGTTTTAGCAGCACAATCGTTCCTTGTCAGTGCAATTCACCCCTATTGGTCCTGGCAAACAAACTAGTTTAATAGTGTAGGGCAGTACTGCCACCTGGTCAAAACTAAAAGCAAATGTCCCTTTCTGGTAACCATAGACATTGCCATAGAAGGTTCCATGATTCCATGAGATGTTTAAGGAATAATTTTACTGGTGAAGAAATACCATGACAGTACTCATCAGTACTAGATGTTAACAAAAAATAATATATTGTAATTATTAGAAAATAGAAGAGTACCACAGGGATTGTGTTAAGGACCACTGGTGGAAGACAATGAATAGTAAAATAAAGGGTTGCAAATTTAGATGCCTGAGATTACCTCTGAGATTACCAAACATTATGGAGATTATGACATCCTTAATGCCAATGGAATTTCAAGACACTTTACAAATTTAAAAACAGGATTTCCATGAGAATTACACATTTAGGTTACAAAAACATCTGGAATCTAGTGATTAGCATTCCTAAAATTTATAAATGAGCTTGCCATATAGGAACACGGCAGATAAACAGTATCTTCCAAATTATTTTAAAATGATGGCTTTAAAAATTATAAAATCTTTTTTTGCCATGTTACAGGATAATTTAAAAGAGAATACACAAATTCCAGTTGGCCACAACAGAAGAGGGTCAGTCAAAATGTTATTCCCAGGCCTCTATAACCATTTTAACTAAATGTCATTTGTGACATAATTTGAATCATATTAAATAAATAATTAAACCAATAATGAATATATTGTATATTACTGGTAATGTAAAGTATTTTCACTTATTGATTTTGCAAAGTGAAAGCACATGTACTGTATGATGTTTCCATGTATCACTGAAACAAAATGTGGAGAAAATATTATTCATGCATGAATATTACTAAGAAATTTCATTTAAAGTCTTAATGTCATTATTAAAGTACCTGTAAATAACTAATGTAAGTACACTACAGGTTTTTGCTTTTTAGAGTTTTTCCATAAATATGGTGATATTTTTCCCAAGGGTAAGAAGGTTCTAGTTCCAGTATACTACATTGTGTGCTATCGTGAGGACTAAAACACAGTTCTTTTCCCCAGATTACGCACTAATGGAATGCATTAAGTGTATTCTACTGACAGTAATTTCAAAAGTCAATGCAGACAAGACTTTCTTCACAGTTCGAGAACTTTCTAACATGATGAAAGTAGACCCAGTATTTTAGTTGCATTATAATGGCTTTTATTTCTCAATTGTTAAAAACTTAAAAATGATCCAAATAACTGTACATAACAATGACAACTAAAAAACTGCTGGCCCATACTCAAAGTTACAATGGACTACCACTCATAGAAAATCTCTGCTTTATTCATAGCCTGTTAAGATTATAGTACTTTGTGATTAATTACATATGTGTAGGTGGCTATCAAAAATTTACTGACAGAACAGTGCTTTAATTTTCTTTGCACAAATCATGGTCTGCATGATAAAGAAGATATAAATAATGAATACAGCAATCCAGAATATTGTAAATTGTCCATTTATATACATTCAACTCCAACTTATAATCTTAATGAGGAGCAGTGGGTATCAGTGATTGTTGCAGTGATTTTTTTTTTATTCTGCATTAGGTTCAGACCATTTGTTAGCAAAACACAAAAATGTATTTTTAGGACATCCTAACCTTCTGAAAATGCAGAAAAACAGATTATTATTTACTTATCCTTAAAATATTTTAGTAGCTTTCTAAAGTATTTGGCTCAGAATATATCTATATTACTTTTAAAATGAATGTCCCAAATCATTGCTCAGTAGCTCTTCAATTTATTCTGCTGAGGGTAGGGTTGAAAATACACCCATTCTCATTGCCAAGTTTTTGTTCAAATCTGAGACAGTACAGTATCTCAAAACATTCACTCACTGAAATATGCAGTGATATGGGGACAGACTGAAACCCCAGAAAAGTTAATAAATATTCATAAAATGTGACAGTAACAGAAATAAACAAGAATCAAATATGTTAATTTATTATTTCCCTTAGTGTTTGTACAGATGGAATAATACCTCTTTACAAGCACTCCTCTTGCCAGTGTCCCTTTTCTTTATTTTGTGCTATTAAGAGCTCATATATTGGACATGCTTGCAAGATGTGGTCAGAGATTCATAAAATGCCTAAAACCCAGCATCCTGTTTATACAGCTACACCGTTTCACAATAACCCTGCACTTCCACAGACGTTAAGAGACTAGATCTTAAAAATATGGTACAATAGTTTAATACAAATTTGGGAATCTATTTGAGGAACGTGTAATAATGACCTTTAATCATTTGAAGTGGAAATATACTGTTACAACCACATGCCACCCCCAGGGAAGGTGTTAGAGGGAAAAAAAACAAGGGTGTCACAGACTGGGGGAGTGGCCGGTTCACTGCACCTGTGGCATAGAGCAGAGGCAGCCCAATGCAAAACTGTCTAGAGTAATTGCCTGGGATTCAGGGAGCAAGGATAGGTCTGAAACATAGGGGGAGGAGTGCAGGGAAAGTGGATTTAGGACAGGGAGAGCTACCAGGGCCCAGAGCTGCTATTCTTCCAGATCATAGTGCAGGATAAATGGGTCCAACCTTCAAGGTCGGGCAGGATACTCTGAGTCATCGGAAAGGCACGCAAAATACCAGGCCGAATGGATTACGTGCTCTTTGAGGGGTCTTCTCGAGAGACCATGCCAGCATGGCAGACCTTGAGGCACACCAAAAGTGGACTGAGGGAGTCATCTGCTGAGGTCCAGGCCTGAAAAGGAGTTCCAACCTCACATTCACACTCAGAACCCCAAAGCCTCTGGATATCATGGCAGATTATTTATTTGATTTATTGTAAATCAATTCTGTCTGAATGTTCAATTTTTAATTTTTTTTTAATGTTTTTTTTTTCTGGTTTTGTTTTATATTTGTGTGGTTTCTTTATAGTTGTTGTGTATTTATAATAAATGTTCTTCAACAAAATAATAAAGATAATGTTAAAAAAAACATTTAACACATATCTAGTTGCTCATTATTTATTAATACTAATGTGCACAAGAAACACACCATTAAGGACCAATGGATTCAAGTTTTAAATATTGATATCAAACACAATTCTGGAACATATGAACAAATAAGCAGACTAAATAATTTTAATTATTTTTTATTATATAATGTGACACTGACAAAATAAAACAAATTGCTAATATGCAGATATGTTTGCCCTGAGCTTTAACAGAATCCTGGCTGCACAGAGGCACTGAGTCATGAGTCTTTGTATAAACTGCTTAAGGATGTTCTGCCACTCTTCTGTTTACCTATAGTCAGCTGGAGAAGACCACCGATAGGAGTTTGTACTAAAATTGGTTAATTGTTCCCTAGATGTTTTGTTGGACAGAGAATACGGTTACTTTAAATCTGTGCCTTTGTCATAGATAAGTATAAAAACAGCATGCTGTGACAAATACTGTATGTGCAGGTGCCATTAGTGGGAGAATTACAATGCAAATATAGAGGATACAGGATTTGTTAGTAAGCTTAAAATAAGCATTCCTCCAAAGTGCACAAAATATAATTTTATGACTAGGCAGTAAAATAATGACATAGTGGTAAAGTCAAAAGAAATATGAAAGAAAGTGTTTGTTTTCAGCACGCTTTTAGGGTACAATAGGGGTAGTATCTAGGAACTGGAGTACTGTCATGCAAAAAACTGTTTACAGTACAGTAATTATAGACCAATAACTCTGTTGCATGTAAGGTAATAGTAATAATTACAAGATAGATAATACTTTATTAATCCCGTAGTGAAATTGATGAAACAAGAACTGAACTGAAGTAGAGGATTGCCTGAATGTAAATAATACTCTTGCATAACCAAATTACTATACTTATTTGAACAAGAAACAACAGTAATAAATACACATAGTAAACATGATATGGTGTATTTATATTTCAAAAGGCTTTTCATAAAGTTCACCATAAAAGATTCATTCTTCAATTGCAAACGGTAGACATTCTGGAAAGTGTGTTTGGATTGAAAATTGGCTATTAATTAAAAAAAAAACAGAGGATACAAATAAGAGGTGAATACTCAAATTGGGCTAATATAATAAGTAAAGTAGCTCAGGGATCTGTACTAGTATCACTGTCCTTCCTAATTTATTTCAATGATCTATGGTCAATGTGCTGGATTAGTTAGTAAACTAGTCAGGTATACAGACAATACCAAACTAGGAGAATTAGCAAACAGCAGTACCCTGCATGCAAATAGTCACAACTCTAAATGACAATTGAATAGTGGGAAATTTTGAGCTGTAAGAGGGCTATATACTTTATGAAAAATAATAGTTGTTTACACTGTATGTTGACATGAATTTATACCGAATCAAGGGATGTTATGTTAAATTGTGTAATGTACTAGAAGTGTCTTTTAGAATAGTGTGCACCACTTTGGTTACTGATTTCAGAATATACTGCACATTGCTGCTACTGTATGTAATCCACCTACACAAGACCAGCCAGGTACATTTAGAGGCTCATCTTGCAACCACATTATTTTCACATTATTTGAAATTATTTCATTATTTGAAAGAGAAAGAGAAAGAAACCCAAAAGAGAAATGTTCTATGCCTCGCACTGATTTCAGGCATTTTTCATTTACACATGGACTGTACCCCTAGCTACCAAAAAAAGAATTCTATGTACAGTATTTAAATTCTACCTGTCTTAACTTTTGTCTGAACTAATTTAACATGTGGACCATGGATTTGAATAAAACAAAAATTAAACTAAAGAACCAAAAAGACAAGGAAAACAAAAGAGCAGATGCCCTACTGTTTTTAAAATCTGTCTTCTCTCATAACATAATGTACACTTTTCCTTCTGTCCCAATTCCCAGCATCCAACATGGCCCAACACTTTGGTGCTTTTCGTGTTGGGTTACACCATCTTATCGTCCGCTTCTCCTGATGCTTCTCCTGGGCTCTTTGGCCCTGAATCTAACTGACATCCTACTACCACTATTTCCCATTTTGAACTATACCAAGTCATTATCACACCATTTCTTGGAGGTCTCATTTGGAAACAAAAGTCCATTCCCCAATGGACTTCTATTACCTATTAATATTATATCATTGCATGTCATATACTGTACCAAGCTATTTAAATATTGGTTAAGCTCTCTCTAGTTTGCAGCTCCTTCCTGTTAATAAGAAAGGTCTTGCTTAGAATAGGGTTGAAAAACTAAGACTGACTGGATACTCAACCAGCAATTTGACATTCAATTCTCCACAAAAGAACATTGTGGTCTATGTAAAAATACAATAAATACATTTTTGATTCCAAATTTTTTAACAACAAAAGCATGTTATACAGAAACTGCACTTTGTCTTTGTTAGATAATGTCTGGAGTACTGTATATTGTTGTCCTCCACATTATATAAGGTGATATTGAAGCCTTAAAAAAGAACTAAAGCCGGGCTATGACATATTCCAGGGCTCTAGGGAACGGGTTATGAAGACAGATTGAAGGAAAGCATTTTTCTAGTTACTCTTATACAGCGAAGAGGAAATTTTATTGTGTTTTGTTGTTTTTTGTTTTGTTTTTTAAAGGCAACAAATAAGGTTGATCCTAGCAGTTAATTTAAGTTGGATGAACAAAACTCAATGACATACAGCATGTGAAAACCATTTTGGAAAAATTACATTTTTTACTGATACAGGAAGACACTTTTTATATATATATGGAAAATGGTAGAATGTTTGCCAAGTCTCACTGTGGAGACAGAGTTGTATGAATCTTTTAAAATAAAACCTGATATTTTACATCTACCAAGTCCCTGTCCTTTGGATAATATTTTGCTTAATTTTGCATATCTGTATACTTACATTGAGTTATGTAGATTAGAAAAGGTCAACTAAATGTTCATGTCTTTGGGCTAGGAAATAAAATGGAATATAATAACCTATGGAATGGAATATTCACTCATTATCTGAATTTATAGCTGATTTATTTCCTATTTACCATCTTTTTTTCTCACAGCATGCTTAGATGTTTAACATGGTTCCAGTATTTCCTTTCTTATTTCCTTTCTTCTGTTTTCATTTTGAAGAACAAAAAGAAACATCTGTATATATCCTTGTGTGAGTCAAAGTGAAATGATTTTAACGTCTTTACACCAGTTGCTATAATAAACAGCCTTTTTGTCTGAATTTGATTAGGTAATGCTTTTATCCTTATTGAAGTTTCTGGCATGTTGCCTATATTTGGGTTAAATTTTGTTTTCAAAATAAAGAAAATTCTGTACTGGAGGGTTCAGTGGTTCTGAGTAACAGTAATATAAGTATTAATCTGTTCTCACATAGTTTTATGTCTACATAAAAATGAAACTTTACTTCCACAATTAAGTATAAAAAGTTTTTACCTATTTTTGAAAAAAATATATGGACCTTCCTTCCTCTTACCTCTCTTATCTGTTTTCACACCAAACTTCAGAACACTCTTTCACTTTATCACATGAAGCTAAAGGGGGTGGATATAATAATGGAGAAACTAAGTATCTAATAAGGAGTTAGGTTGCTCTTTGTTTTTAGAACAGCTTCAGAAATTGTAAGTTTGAACTGTTTCTAGTGGGATATTGAGAGATTTGTAGATGGTGGAAATCTATTCTATAATATATTCTAAAACTTCCCATAAACACCTATAACGTTCCATTATAGGTGTTTGACTTTATCCTGGTGTTCATAAAACCACTTTTGAATCTGTTTAGCAAGTGTATATTGGTGCTTTTCTGGACACTCCACTCAAAGCACCTTACAGGTAATGGGGACCCCTACACCACTACCAATGTGCAGCATCCACCTGGATGATGTGACAGCAGCCATAGTGCACCAGTACACTCACCACACATCAGCTATCAGTGGGAAGGAGAACAGAGTGATGAAGCTAATTCATAGATGGGGATTATTAGGAGGCCATGATTGATAAAGGCCAATGGGAAATTTGGCCAAGATGCCCGGGTTACACCTCTACTCTTTTGAGAAATGTCCTAGGATTTTTAATGACCACAGATAACTTTAAAGTTTAAAGTTAACTCTTTAACTCTCATCTGAAGGACGGTGCCTTTTTAAGGTATAGTGTTCCCATCACTACACTGGGACATTAGGACCCACATAGAAGGCAGGGTGAATGCCCCTGCTGGCCCCATTAACACTTTAGTTTTTCCCAGGAGGTCTCCCATCTGAGTACTGACCAGGCTCACACCTGCTTGGCTTTGGTGAGCTGCTAGTTGTGAGTTGTGAGAATGATATGGCTGCTGGCTAGTTGGTAACAGGCAGTGTTGGCTAAAGGCTTTTTTTGGCTTTCTCAAAACAGACCTATCCAGATGTAGGAAAAAATTAGAAGATCATATTGAAATATTAGACTATATTACTTTCACCACTTGAAGGCTCAGGTGTTTGTGCTCATTACACAAGGTTATACTGTATATTGCTGCGCATTAGACTACGTTAGAAGCAGTTTCTGATTGGTAGCCCTACCATAAATATCAACTTTATAAATCTCTCAAAATACAGTTTGTCTTGAGATGGGGTCACAGAGGGGTGTAGATTCAGTTCTGTGGTTATTTGTGAGGGCATTGTTTTGGGGTTTTTTAACAGCTATCCTGTTAAGTGTTTGGCTATCTCTGTTAGTGAGCGTCAATATGTGACCACTGTTCCTCTATCCTGATTCCATTTCCCTTCCCGTTCTGGCATATACGGTCATGATTTTTGACACCGTTTTCATTAATGCATTAAATAATTTTGCAGCTTCTGTGACTTAATGCATCTGCAATTCAGGTAGTAAAAGTTTGAGTTCTATTCAAAACTTGTTAGATATCTCATGCTGCTTTAGAACTTCACATATTAAAGTGCTATTTTTTAAGATTTCTTTTATAGCTGAAATATATTAGTAATTAGTATTGAAATTAACATGAAACATATGTGTAAAATCCTCCCTCTCTCAGCTGTGGGGAGAAAATATGCTGTTACCTTGCCAAGTGATGTTCCATCAGGTGTTAATGCTTTCTTTCAACCATGGTTTTGCCGGTCAATCTTATTACTTGGCAGTGCACTTTATTCCCACTGGGCCTGGCAAATTGGGCCACCCTGCCTGCTTGCCCAGAACCTGTGATGCTGCTCAATGCAATCTTAGCTGTATCTTTCTCAAGCATTCATAACTAAGTCCCACAGGCCTGTAAACCATCCCAATCTGGTACTAATAAAAATATACCTCTAGAGCTTTCACCCTCTCTCCTTTTACGCTGAAACCCTTTTCCTCTCAAATGGTTCTATAAGCTTCTTGTTTAACTAAAACAAGTGGCTAATTCCATAAAGAGCCTATCCTGGCAGTTCTTTTTCCTCTTGTGAGTGCCAACACATCATTCAGATCAGCTTTGCATCATTGTTCAGTTTATCAAAATTAACACAGCCAACTTGGTTCAAGGCCACACCAATGTTTCTGAGTTTCAAGCCAAGATGGTGGATTTCTGACAAAGCCACCTCTCACTACATCACACCAGAGACCTAGCCAAAAAGACACGCAGTTGTTATTTTTGCCAAAGGTGCGTCCACCACCACCATAACAAAGACAAATGAAAGTATGTGTCCACCACCACCATAACAAAGACAAATGAAAGTATGCTGCTTTTTAGGTACATCAAGAACCAGATGGTAGGCAGCACAGTGGTGCAGTGGTTTGCATTGATGCTTCAATCACTGGGGCTCTGGGGCCCTGGGACACTGGGATGAGATTGTAGGGTGCTCTCTGCAAGGAGTTTGTAAATTTTCACTTGGTTTTCATCTGGGTGTTTTGGTTTCCCCTAACAGTCCACAACCATACTGGTAGGTTCATTGGCTTCTTGGAAGATTGGCCCAGGTGTGAGGGTGCAAGAAAGCAATATTTCACCTCATTCAGAAAATATAATTATTACATTGACCTGCAGCTGGATTCCAGGTAAGTTCTGGAGCTCTTTCCAGTGTTATAAAGCTAGGTTCTACAGGCTAATCCTTAACCTTATGAGACTTGGTCTGGGTTAATTGTCACTCAAGTAAGAATTACCCTTTTTAATTATCATCCATGTGGGAATTATCCTAAAATAATCCTCACCCTGCCAGGACAGTTATTCCCACAGTTTGGTACTCTATGAGAATAACTGCGTTGTGGGAAGGCAGAGCTGTTGTTTAAAATAAGGCTACAGTATTTTGAAAAAATGAATGTGGCAGTGCACCACATTACATTTAAATACCCCATTATTTGAGTAATTATCTTTAAGATCAACAAAATTAGCGAATTACAGAATCTGCTTTATCTTTTTATTTCTTTACTCTAATGCCTCCAAACGTAATACACAGAATTAAGCAAAACACATTTCAATTTATTTTAAAAAATCTGATTTACTCGGGCACAGTGATTCAGACACTCATTGGCTCAGCATTGGCTCAGCAGCGCCTTTATTTCTTGAGGTGCCTCAAGCGATGGGGGATGCCAATACATGTGTTGGTGAACTTCTACCGCTGCACTATCGAGAGCGTCCTCACCAACGGGATCACCGTGTGGTATGGCAACACCTCTTCGCGAGAAAGAAAGGCACTGCAGAGAATGGTCAATATGGCCCAGAAGATCATCGGCTGCGGTCTCACCGAGATTAAACAGCTCTATGAGGACCGCTGCCGTGGTAGAATTCTGGCCATCACAGAGGACAGTCACCACCCAGGGCATGAGCTCTTCACGCCACTGCCCTCAGGCAAGAGATATAAGAGCATACGGACACTTACCACTAGATTCTTCAATAGCTTCTATCCACAAGCAGTGAGACTGGCGAACACATTTAGCCATCCCCCTCGGACCACACCTACACCATCACCATCTACCTCATTGTAATTTATTAATTGTACGTCTCCAGTCATTGTTTACACGTCTGTATTGTTTACATTCAAACTGTCTGCATGTTTACTTGCACATTGTCTATTGTTTGTTTGTACATTGTCTTGATGCACTGTTTGCACTTTGTTTTGTTTTTTACACTTGTTTTATAATCGAGAGACTTTCTGTAAGTAAGAATTCCATTGTACCGGTTACATATGGCAATAAAGTTCAAGTTCAAGTTCATTGACTGAAAAACGGTGCTTATATTTTTTGGCACAGCCACAAAACCCCCCGCGCCCATCTCTCAATTCTTAGTTTAGCAGGATTTGAGCTACAGTACAGATGCAGCCATTCAAAGTGCGCTGCACAGACACGTACCGGAGGTAATTGGCTACGGCCTCGCTCATCGTGACGCGCGTTGACGCAAAATACCGCAGTACGTGATTGGTTGACCAACAGGGGCACTCGTGGTGCGTTGGTCGGTCGTAGAAAGATTTAAATGTCTTTACTGTGCCCGTTTTATTATTGAATATTTATATGGAATCTTACCACTGAAGGGAAATCTTAGAAGCTGAGCATAAAAAGAATAGGAGCATACTGTAACGCGTGTGAAGCCCATAAACCATATTAATTTTGGAACATGAACATACAGTATATGGCTGGTCTCGGTACTTTAAAAAAACATACACACCAGTATTCCATTTCTCCCTAAACATTTTAAGCATCAAAGTCTTTAACTAACGTGATACCGGAGTCAACAAGCCTACTTTAAGAATTTGATTAAAAGGGAATATAATATGGAATTGCATATCTAAAGAAATTAATAATGATATAATTATATTCATGTACCGCAACACAAGAATCGTACAATGTCTGTTGATAATGTTTTGTAGGGCTTTTATAACACTCCTCATGTGACCTTGCCGGTGGCACTGTGGGTTAGGATCCTGACTCCCACATCACACGTTGGGTGTACGAATCCAGCTGGAACCATGACTTTTTTTTTTAACAAACATTTCATACTGAAAGTAGTGGCGCTGCTACTAGAAATGCAGCTCGGATACACCAAGTACTGTTGTTTCATTTTTGAGTGGGATAGTCGTGCTAAAGATTTTTATTACACTAAAAAGGACTGACGACTAAGCAAGCATTTGCTCCCAGGGCAAAAGAATATAGCACATAAATCACTTGTTGATCCAACAAAGCTTTTTTTGCCACCTCTTCACATCAAGCTTGGATTCATGAAATATTTTGTGAAGGCAATGAACAAGGAAGGTGAAGGATTTTGGAATTTGAGTGAGACAGATGTTTCCAAGAACAAGTGATGCCAAGATTAAGGAAGGTATTTTCATTGGTTCACAATTCAAACAGGTCATGCATGACAGGAAGTTCGAAGAACTTCTAGTGGGGCCCGAGAAAGTTGCATGGAAAGCATTCAAGGATGTTGTTGGCAACTTTCTAGGCAACTACAGAACACTAAACTATGTCCAGCTGGTTGACAACATGCTTCAAGAATACAAGTCCAGGAAGTGCAAAATGTCACTAAAGATTCATTTTCTTCATTCACATTTGGACTTCTTCCTTGCAAATCTTGGTGCAGTCAGTGACGGGCATGGTCAAAGTATATCAATAAATATATCGATATCAATATGAGACATCATCATGTGCTAATGGCTCTGGAAAAACCCAACGTGGGGAGAATGTCTCTGTACCGCTAAGAAATGTGGGAAGGGAACCATTGCTGCCGCTGCCTTAGAGCTGAAGAGGAAGAAAACCAGCCTGGTGACTTGATCAAGCAGATTGTCTCATTCTGCTGCTAGCATCATTAACTACATCATCAATGAAAACAAGTGAGCTTATTCCAGGAACAAGTGAGCCATGCATTCCTGGAACAAGACAATACCTTCAGAATTTGCTTTAAAGAAAAAAGCTGGAGAAGCCTGCATACATTTACCCTTTAAAATTGGAATTCAAATTCTGCTTCTAATGCAAATGCTCAAGACATCACTACATTTGGTGTTATGAATGCTATGTCTAAAATTATTAAGCTAGTTATGATTTTTCTATTTAAATAATAGTAAGAGTGATGAGGAAAAGTCAGATTACACATGAAGATACCTCTAGTTATGTCATAGATTCCCCTTACAAAGGCTGTTTTTGTCAGAAACCTAAGCTAAGGGGTTTTTCTCCACACGTAATGAAGATTATAAAGCTATGTAATGTTTCTGCATTACACTGTACATTATAAAAGACAAGAACTAATTGATAAATTGAATAATAATCAGATACCTAGTTTTTAATTTGCACCTAATTAATCAGTCCTTTATACTGCAGTGGGGATGAAACAAATTACTACACCTGGTGAGATACTCTTTGTCATAAAAAAGCAAAGGAGGAGGCTGAGACATTTTTCTTTTGGTTGGACAATTATTAACCCATATGCTCTACATTTATCAAACTGTCACAATTCAGTAGAAGAAAAATGCTTTCATTCCATAATGTTATTATTAAGTGGATTGTGAGATAATATATTCAAGGATAGAGGATTTTTAAGAATATTCGAAAGATTTTGTTAAGTAGACATTTTATCTATCTATGTTAAAACTGTGTAATGTTGTATTTATATGCATTTTAATAAAAATGGTCAATAAAAACATAATTTTTGCTGTTTCATATATGCAATTATATTGTTTACATTACAAAAACTGCAGTGTGTTTTTATGGTTTTCTACATTATCAAAGAATGTATTATTATCAACAGTTTATTGATTGATTATTTAATAACCTCTCCCTGAATTCTAATCAATGTTTTAGGAGCAAACAATTGCTTTGAATTATGGGAAAGTATAGTAGGTCCTGCCTCCAAACACTCTGAAACAATTAAAGATAATTCATATGTATTCCTATAATTGATGGGAACAGCATGCTCTTAAACTAATAAAATAAAAATAAAATAGTGACAACTTTAAATCTTTTCCCATAATTCAGTATTTTTCAGTATAAACTGTATATAGTTCAGGTGGGTAGCTGCATCAGCATGCGTAGGCTGCAAAGGAAGAAGTAAAAGGTTTTTTCCATGCTGAAAAGAGATGAAAGAAAACACGTTTCAGCTGTAGAGCCTTCTTCAGGTCTTCTTCAGGCTCACACCTTTTCTTTCTTCTCTTTTCAGCATGGAAAAAACCTATTACTTGTTCCTATACTGTATACAGTATAATCTGGGAGTCATAATTTATTATCATGGTTTTAAAAGTAAAACATACACAAAACATTATATATATGTACATTTCCTATCATCTAGTTAATGTAGACACCATTTGCTTGTTTGTAGACACCATTTGACTTTGCAAGCTTAATTTTACAGTGTGCTGTAAAAGGTTTGTATCAGATACTACCATTTTGTGTGTGGCTTCTGTAGGACCAAAATGGAAATTCCTGGAAGTAAGTATTGTTGATCAACGGAGAGAAGATGATGTTAGTTTATGGTGCATTATTCTGCAATAAGGAACCACTTTGATTAGACTTCTGGAGAATGGATAGGGAAGAAGCTCAGGGCTGCACACTGAACAAGTTAATAACTAGTGTCATTGCATACGATATCTATGGAGATTGTGAAACAAAGGTATCAAATCCTACAGATCCTCATTACCCTTAGTCAAAGCAAGCATTCAAAAGCAGAGATCACATGCATGCTGTCTTTTGAAGCAGTCTAGTTTAACCAAATAATTCAAAATACACGTGAAGTCTTGAAGACAGGAGATAGCTCATATATTGTTTTTTATATATGAACCCATAAATATAAACTGCAAAGGATACAAAACACAGTGATAGAAATTGTCTCCAAGGCTTAAGACTTAGTTTGGAGTTAAAAATAAAATGACAAAACAAAAGGTCTGGTTATTTTTCTGAAGGTTCTTGTGTCTGATACTTTTCTAGCAAATTTACATTTTGGGGTGGATTCCTTTCTGATAATTGTATTGTTTGGTTTGCTTATTGTAGAACCTATTGCTAAATCTCTATTGCCAGCGATATTGTGTTTTTAGCATCCTATTTCTAACAATGGTCAAATCAGTATCAACCAATACCAAGTTGTAAATAATAAAATTGATAAACTACATTATCTATACTGTATTATATTTTCAGTGGGCTAAGAAAAATACTTCTTTAAACAAATATGAATGAACACTGCAAAATGGTGGACTATAATGTGGGTATCACTAAAGCTTTATATAAGAACCTTTATATAATGTATGCTTCTCTGTCACCTTTATTCAAATTAGTTTTGAATATGCTTCTCCACCAAGAAATAAGACATCTTTTATACAATCAAATGTGACAGGTTTAATTGTCTTTTTATACATGGGGTTTAATCCAGTTCTGTATTCCTACCATATCAACAACCTTTTAGCCTTTTGATGCATGAAAACAAAATAAATGGTCTGTAAGGAATGTGCATTTGAAATAGTCTATCAAGATTTGGCTTATTTGGATTCCTCTTTTAGTTTTAAAGCAAATGTATTAAAACATGTTTTTGTCAGTTTTAAGTTTTGGACGGGTAATACTCATACAAGTACCACATTCAGATTTTTTTTTCTCCCATACATTATCCTTAAATGTCCACGCCATTTATTTCTTAGCAAATTGAGAATAGATTTTCATATAAAATACCTTCTTTCATTCTAAAGTTATTAAATTAAACATCTTGCTCAAGGGTACAACATTGGAATTCTACCAAAGATTTGACTCTACTGCTTTCTAGTCTAGAGCCTTAAGGGTTATTAAATCTTGGAACAAAAATAAATTTATTGACCTTACAGAAAATAAATTACAAATTTAAAATTAACCACAAAATCATGAACATTGTGAAATCATTGTAAGTTGTCATGTTGTCACAAACTCACATTTGAGTTCCCATGAATTGCGATATGATATGGCCCTTCCTGCTCACTAGTCACTATAATGACTAATGTAATGCAATGTACAGTATGAGTAGAGTTTACAAGTAAGTAGTATCATTGTTTACAATATAATAAGGCACTGGAAGTGGCCTCATTCTGTACATTCTTGGAAATGTTGTCTATTTTGGGGAGTAAATTGGAGGTTTTACAAGTTGCGGTGTACATTTTACTTTTATTGTGGTTTAAAATGAACTCATCAATGCCGATTCATTCCAACTCCAGAATATAAAAATAGCGTTGCTGTTCCCCTTTAACCATTCCTTCATGTTTAAGACCATAGTACATTAGTTATAAAACACAGGACAGGAGTTACAGGAATGTGATGCAGGTACATTTAATCTACGACAACCTTGCTTTTTATTCATTAAGACAATGCTACTCATCTGACGTATTTCAGTTGACCTTTCCACTTCAGTATAGGGATATTTTGGCTGGATGTGTGTCTTTAGTTTGAAAAATGTCATGACTGTTTTTAATGTTCTGTGGCTTTCTAGACAGCTAAATAAATGTAATTAATTTAACATCTTAATATTGATACAATATACTGTACATAACCTTCACATGATTTAAATGTTATATACAGTATTTTACATAATTTTCATGTTCCTGAAAATATCTTTTTAAAAAGACTCTAGCATCATAAACTACAACCACTATGGTCTGAATTTACAAAAACACATGATGACCAGTAGATATACTGCATAGTCCAAGAGACCTTATTTTATGCTTTTTCATTTCACAAAAAAGAAAAGCATTCAGAAATTAAGGTCAAGCCATCAGTAGTACCAAACAAAATCTATTTTAGCAGCAGATCAGCTGTAATAAAGCCCTTTTTTATCTGGCCTGCCACTATAGTGTTCCAAGGAGTCAAAGCAGACATTTAACAAGCCTGAGAACAGCTTATTCTAAGACTGGGACTGCATTATTATGTAGGGGGTCTTATATTGGGAATGTTGTGATCTTCTAAGGGAATTTTACATTTTTTTAGTGTAGTAGACATGTTAACTATTATGCCTTTGGTAATCCCATTTATGTAATGCATATTGCTAAAACTCTGCCAAGGATTTCAGTAAGCTTTTCACAACTGTTATAAGAGCTTAATGTAAGGATAAGGAGACATACTAAATAATAAAATCATTTTGAAAATTATATATACAGTAAATTAAAAGAAAATATATATATCTAAATTGCACTAAAGAAACACTATCAACACTATGTCCATAAACCTATGCAGTTGTAAGTATTTGTTAGATAAAACAAATGGTAGTAAAATACAATATGTTAATTGGTTTATCCACAATTATCCAGAATTGAGATTATCTCACTTTTTGATAACCAGCAGCTCTTGTTACCAGGTTTGCAGTAACATCAGTAACATCCTGCTCCTCCAATCAGCACCGACTTTGCTATCATATAATGTAGAATGTGCAACTTGTATACATTCATCAGCTTTTCCTGAATAGTACCAGAGTTATTGCTGGACAGCCAAGTCTTAAAAACCATTGGTGCTTCCAAATTGTGTGAATTTATAGTATTCTTGTGTACCATTACCACTTGTGTAATTCTATACCATTGTATAGGAATGTGTGCTACGAACATAAATGACCAATTGTATGTAAAACAAGTTATCTACAGAAAATAGGGAGGTAGGAGAATGTGCGTGATTTTGGAACACTGCCAATCTTGTAGGCACAGGAAAGCATGTTGATAGATAACAGAAAAATATTTAAGGACTGTTCTGGGTTAGTTTGAGTAAAATACACTGAGCATCTCTGTTTCGCTCCCATGCCCATGAAAGAATTTTTTTTCCAACAGTGCCACATTCACCAACAGAACAATTGATCTAAACTGAATACCTTTAAAAAATCAAGTATTATGTCAAGGCTGAAAGGAATAGATGCCAAGAGTAATTAAGCCAGCTCCGATAGATCATGCACACCTGTTGATAACGAGGAAGATTATACATCGGCCACGGACACTAGCTTTACTGCTGAACCTGATAGTGTTAGCAAGCGTTGGAAAATAGAAAAGGCGGTATGATCCAAATGATCTAAATTTGGGATTTACTTACACCAGGACTGAGAAAGATCCAAGACCACAGTGTGTCATTGGTTGTGAGATTCCCGGCAATGAAAGCATGAAGCCAGCACATCTGAGGAGGCACTTTACTTAAAGATATGAAGCAATGCAAGTACACCATAAAAATAAACAGTGTCACTCCAGTTTCCAAAGCCCAAGATCCATCTTACCATGCAAGCTTGCGGATTGCTAAAGCAGGTAAGCCCCACACTATTGGTGAAGAACTTTATTTACCATTGGCTAAAGAGCTGACACGCACTTTGTGTGGAGAAAAAGCTTCTAAACTTCACTCATAGAATAACTGATATGGCAGATGATGTCAAAAGTACACAGACAGAGCGCATTAAGATGAGCAGATGATTTTCACTGCAATTAGATGAGTCTAGATGTTGTTGATTTGGCCAATTTGCTCATTTACATTAGATATGAGATTAGATAGATAATATAATAGATATTAGATTGAGGGCATGTCCTTGAGGACTTTCTTTTCTGCAAGCCACTACCAACAAGAACTAAAGGAGGGCACGTTTCAGCTTCTGAATGAATTTTTCTAAGAGAATGGCATTGACTGGAAAAAATGCATTGGAGCTTGTGCAGACGGTGCTACAGCGATGACAGGCGGACACAGTGGTGTAGTTGCACGAATTAGAGAGGTATCTCTCTGACAAGCACTGAAACAGCAATACACGTACAGTATCAATGGAAAGTTTTATACTACTGTTTGTGCTACAGTACCTGAATATAATTATATTGTTATTAATTTCTTTAGATACGCAATTCCATATTATATTCCCTATTAATCAAATTCTAAAAGTATGCTTTTGTTTACTCCGATAACAAGCATATTCACAGAAAAGGTTAAAATGATCAATTTTCACAAAGTATATAAACGTACAGTAATATGGTCAGAAGGAGTACGCAAAAATATTTCCAAAATTACCACATGTAAGACTTTGATGCTAAAAATATTTAGGGAGAAATGGAATACTGGTGTGTATTTTTCTTTAAACTACAATATACCAGCAATATACAGTTTACATAATATGTTTATGTTCCTAGATTAATATCGTTTATGACCTTCAGATGCATTATGCTCCTCTCTTTTTTATGCTCAGCTATTAAAAATTCCCTTTAGTTGTAAAATTACATATAAATATCCAATACTAAGTGGATTCAAATGTGCACAGTAAAGAGATTAAATGGAAAGTGCTCAGTGCTATTTTTATTGTATGTGTCTGTGCATGCGTGCTCATGTTGATCTTTGAGGTTTTCTGTGTTTCCTATGAGAAGATGACTTGTAGGTGGTACTTGGATGCTTTGATTTGATCAGGGGTGGTATGTGGACCAAAAAGTTTGAGAACTACTCCAAATGTCTTAAAAATTGTAACTTCAAATAATTATTTTTTTAAATCAAATATTAATCCAAGTACAATATTTCACTGTAAAGGGATTTTCAATTAAAAATTAGAGATTTTTAAACTGTACAGCATGAAATATTTTCAACATTTTCAATTTTTATTTACAATGAATCATGTAATCAAATCTGTTGTGTTTAAGATATATTCAATGTGAGTATTGTGAGTAATGTGAGTACACATGAAAGCACACTAAAATCATAAGGTATACTCTTACATCTCAAAAGTTTAATTCAGATCTGTGTTTTCGGGTCAGCACTGAGATCCAGAATAGCTGCATACATAAAACTGAGAAGATGTGGAATAAGAAGGTACTTATTTGCATTGAGATTTGATTTTTTTTTCTTATGTGATAACATTAATTGCAATATAATGGATATATGTGGGTTTATTCCAAAAATCTATTATTTACTCAAATATTAAGTTGGCAGAGGAGCCAAACAAGAATATTGATCATTTGTAATTTTTTACCCCCTTCACAAGAGTTTACCACATAACATGTTACAAACTTATACATCAGTTGGCATGTTTGTACAGCAACCATAGACCATGTGGGCATGGAAAACAAGAATTTGCAGTGGTAGAAAGGTTACCTCTGAGTTTGTGGTAAATTCATTATAATAAATCAAAGACAATTTCTGCACTATCAAGGGCTAGGATCCTGTTGTCATGCTCATCTGAGTGAAGTAAAAGGTTTGCCCTTTTTTATTACAAGTTTTGATGTGCCAGGCTAGTAGGATGTGGTACGATTGGCTTCAGAACTTAGTGTGAAAATCCAGAAATACTAACAATATTTAAAATGGAAAGATTAATAGTCTGTACCACAGGAAAATAAAATTAAAGCCACTGAATTTTAATACAAAGATCAAAGTCCCCATTTCTTAAGCTCATTTTGTGCTTGAAGTAAAAATGAAATTTAAGACATTTAGATTAAAACTAAACTTATTTGATTAACTACTTAGGATTTATAGTTTAGATCTGATTTGACATTGAATACAATGAATGTCCCAAGGCTTTTGATTAGGCATTGTAATGCCCTGTTGTGTGTCTTTCTAAATAAGTCTACATTCACAACATACATACATATAACAACAAAATGTATTTGTTATTATAAAAACTAAGTTTTTTTAACAAATTGAATCTTAACAGGTTTCCTTAACTGGATGTTTAACTAGGCACTTCTGGTTAAGTGATAACCTTTTATTGATTAAATCTTTCAGAAGAGATAACTCATTTGAAACCAATGCATAGTGTAGAAGTAGTTACATTTTATTCACAACAAACAAAACATTTTTAAACATTCAATCAAGCACATTAATTGTTGGTTTTCAGCCTTGTGGGATTTGTCTGCACTGTTAAAGTTTACATCAGATGTTATTGACCTTTTCAGTTGTCAAGAGGCAGAAATGACTGACAAATGGTGTAGTTATAACACATTGTCAAAGGCTTTCATGGGTTTCAATGGTACTGTATATGTGATTGCAGATGTCTATAAAGCTAGAGAGTGTCTGAAAGAGAAAACCTACAACTATGGTTTTAAGAAAGCCAAAACTCCATTTATTTGTTCTGACATTAAGATGTTTCTAGTGAACACATCACTTAAAAAAGCAATCTTGTTTTCCTGATTGTCCTGGGAACAGCCATGAAAGAAGCTGTTAGACACAATCAAATTTCTTAATTACCTTCAATCTGACAGCAGTTAATTATACTATCACAGTGAACTGGTTTTACATCACACTCCAGAAACATTTTCAATGATCTGAGCTTACAGACACTTTTGATTTAAGAATTCATTCAAACTAGGAGAAACCCAAGAGAGCATGATGAAATTAACCTTCTAAAACTTATTGCAGTGAACTTTGCTTCTTACAAGATTATGATATTTATGGTTATATACATACAGTAGAGTGTAACCCAACTTTATTATTAGGGTTGCATTTTGTACATTTACAGACAGATTTTCAAAATTAGGCCTAAAAATGATATCAAAACTCTGATTTGGGTCACTGAATTGTTAATTTTCTAATTATTCGTACAGAATGCATTATGTATCTATCTTTATAATATGCTAAAGCAACCACTTAGATTGCACATCCAAAACCATTGCCATGGCAAAATGACTTTGCTCTGCTGCGATACACTGCACAAACAATCTTCAATGGTTGAAGAAAATCAATAGGTTGCACTTGTGGTGCATTAGATGTTAGTGAAAACATTAACTTCATTTAATCTGTTGTCCTACTTCTTTAAATCCACTTAATATGGAATATTAATATGGAATCATGAAACTAAAGGGAAATTTTGGTAGCTGAAAATAAAAATAGGTTTTTGAACATCATTAACAATATTAATGTATGAATATGTATATTTATTTAGCTGGTAGTGGTAGTGTTTTCCACTTTCTTCATAAACTTTAACTAGGTCACTTGTGGTTATTTGGAAAAGTATGACATGCTCATTTTAACGATATTTCACTGTCATTATTGTAATGGAAAATGAAACACTTGTAGTTTCATTGAAACTGTTGTAGATAGTGGTAAAGTAACTTTTGTGGTTTTCAAATTTAAGTTTTCCAAACTAGTGACACTTTGCCCCAATGATAAATGTTTTTAATAAAATATAATAAATAATATGTATGACTAAACTGACATTTTTATCATATATACATATTTAAAGAATATTAATCATAAATGAATAACATGAATGAACACGAATAAGTTAGAAAAACATAAATACTATCAATGGTGGGGAGAAAAAACAGTTCTACGGATTTACATACGTCTTAATGTAAGAGAGCATTCAGAAAAAGCATGGGAATTTAAATATACCCTTAAACTGAGTTCCAGTTGAGGTTTTTTACATGTATATTGGCTTTTAAATAATAATTATTAAAGCCACTAAGCATATTTATTGTATAATTCTAATATAGAATAACAAAATGTTATACAAAGACAATAAACTACAAACATCTAAGATTAGTGACCTTTTGAAATATCTTCCATTTGTGGACAACAAGGTTGGGATCCCCTACAGAGTAAGAACTGTGAGGGGTGCGGCAGATAAAAAGTGAAAAAAGAGGGGTTTAATATCAAGAGAAATCCAGTGAGAAAGGACATGCTGTAGTATATATATATAGCATATATATAGAGTTATACTTTACCTGACCATCATGTTCTTAAGCATGAAAATATTTTTTGCATATTTTGCACATTTTAAACTTGAAGTAGCATTAACTACTAATTGTAAAAAAAAAAAAATTAAAACAGCAAGATCTGGTGGTAAATTAATTATTACTTCAGCAAAGTAATCTCAACGTGAGTAAGGGAAGTTATTGAGTTAAAGCAATGGTTCTCAAACTCCACTAGGTGGTACCCCATATGACCCTGAAACTTTGTTGTGTGCACTGAAAAATTGGGACAGATTTTCATATTTTCTATTTTAATAAAATTAGTTTGTGTCAAATATGCAGCCTACGTACTACAATACAGCACACGCTAACACTTGAGTGGACAAAAGAGCAACTATGTAATTCTACACCACTGTATAGGAATGCGTACTACGAACATAAGTGACCAATTGTATTTTAAAAAAGTTATCTCCAGCACATAGGGAGGTAGGAGAATGTGCTAGAATTTGGAACAATGCCAATGTTGTAAGCACAGAAAAGCATACAAAAGTGTGCTACAGACGCTGGCAATCTTGTGAGCACAGGAAAGTGTGATAGATAACAGAAAAATATTTAAGAACTGTTCTAGCTTGATTTGAGAAAAATACACCAAGCGTCTCTGTGTTTAGCTCCCATGCGCGTGAAATAAAAACTTCTTTTAACTTCTGAGACGGACTACTGAATCGGAAATGGGGAAAAATCCAAGCTTGCAGATTGCTAAAGCAGGTAAGCCCCACACTATTGGTGAAGAGCTTTGTTTACCATTGGCAAAAGAGCTGACATGTATTATGGAGAAAAGGCTGCTAAACAGCTCAACCTGCTGCCCCCTCCGAAAGACACAGTCACTCATAGAATTATTGATATGGCGGAATAAATAAAAAGTACGCTGATAGAGTGCGTTAAGATGAGCAGGTGATTTTCACTGCAATTAGATGAGTCTGTAGATGTCGTTGATTTGGCCAATTTCCTCGTTTATGTTAGATACGAGGTTGAGGGTATGTCCCATGAAGACTTTCTGTTCTGTAAGCCACTACCAACAGGAACTACAGGAGAGCACATATTTCAGCTTCTAAACGAATTTCTCAAAGAAAATGGCATTGACAGGATAAAACGCGTTGGAGTGTATACAGACGGTGCTAGAGCGATGACAAGCCGACACAGTGATGTAGTTGCACAAATTAGAGAGGTTGCTCCAGAAATGAAGTGGACACATTGCAAAATCCACCGGAAGGCCTTTGCTGTCAAGAAAATACCTGACGATTTAAAATCTGTTAGACTCTGTTGTGAATTGTATCAAGGCTCAACCAATGAATTCACATCTACTTTGCTCGACTAAACAGGCTCACCCTTCTCACTGATGTAGCGGCAAGGTTTATTAATAAGGCAGAATTAAGTGTTTCTGAGCTTCCCAAATGAGGCCCCATTTCTCTGTTCATCTCTATGGTGCAGCCACAGAGAAACTATTCATGCAGGCTGATTTAAGATGTTTTTTTTTATAAGGACAGCTCCCAAAGGGGGATGCACTTAGCTAAGCCTGGCTATCATGATCAATGGTCATCCATTGGTGCCTATCTGTCTAGGGAGTGCCAGTTGGACATCTGGACTGCATTCCTAAGTGTCAGGAGTAAGTGACTCATATCTCACCTTGATCAACCAATCAGGGACTGGTAGGGCCGAGTAACCCACGTGGGACTTTGATGCCCATGGAACTTTCAGCCAATGAACGAGCTGAAGTTCCTCCAGGTAAAAACAGGCAACACAGAGATTCAGTGAGATTCAGAAAGGAAGATTCAATAAGATTCGGGAAGATTCAGTGAGATTCTGTGGACAATTCTAAAGGGAATTCAAAGGAGAATTCCAGGGCAGGACGGCCCAGGAGCAGAAGGCTCCCAAGGGCAGGACATTCTCGCAGCGCGCCTCCTGACCATCCTGAGACTCAGCCCGGACAACCACGGAACGGCCAGTGTGTCCGAGTGCCAGAACTTTCCTTTGTTTTAAGAGTCTAGAGTGGAGGTTGCCAGAGAGTAACCAGCAGCAGGCCTCGTGAACAGGTCAGAACTGTGGACAGCTGAATCACTATTCAGAACTAGCTCTTCATCAGGAACGAACCGGTCCTTTTCCTGACTTGCTGGGACCCACAGTCATCTTTTCTCCTGTGCACAAACTTTGCTAGTTAAAGCCAACACTAACTAGCCGGTCAGTGAACATCATCAGCGCACCGTCGCAAGCCGCACAGCACAGCCTGGCACGGAGCCAGAGAGCGCGGATTGGACAGCAACAGCCTCCAACTGTTTCTTTGTGCCCGCAGGAGATCTGAATCCCCAGAAATTGGATGAGTATTCAACTTCAATGCATTACAGCTCGAGAATTCAATTGTTATCCCAACCAGTTGATATCAATTTAATTCCTAAGAGTTATGTACTTGTTTTGAGTATCTGATGTTGAAGTTGTAACCAAGTTCATTTACGAAACGGTCTTAATGAATGATATACTGAACGTATGTCCTCTTGATATGTGTAACACTTTGTAACTGACTGAATATATACCTTTTGTATTCTGATAACCCTCTCGATAAGATCTGTTAGGTTTATATGCATATTCTATGTATTAATAAATGTATCCTCGTGTATTAGTACCTGTGTGTGCGCGTTGTTTGAGTTATGTCGCATGGTTGGACTCTAAAGCCATCAAAAGAATCAACTTTGTGATTTACTGCTACAAATAATAATTGTCTCAGTAAATGCCCAAACCTACAGAACTGGTGCCTTCAGAGAGCCACTATGATTACATATTTGGCGTCCCTGAGCCAGTTTTCTCTTACACTGAAATGGTTATTTTTATTGTTTATTTTTAATTGTTGTTGTTCCTGTTTTTTTTCTGTAAATCGCTTTGAGTAGCCACCTTTAAAGGTGCTATATCAAATAAAGTTTATTATTGTAATGTTTATTATATGTGTATGTGAGTGTGTGGGCGCATGTTGGTCATTGAGTTTTTCTGGGGTTCCTATGAGAAGATTTCACACCTCCTGATTGGCCTTTCTTTCCAATTTCAGGGCCCCAAATGCTACATTTTCACTATGGGCATCACATCTCTTTACACCATCATTCCTCATAATGACAGCCTTACAGCCCTCAAGCACATGCTGGACAAACACACAGTGCATGTGGGTAGCTGCGTCAGCATGCATAGGCTGCAAAGGAACAAGTAATAGGTTTATTCCATGCTGAAAAAAGAAGAAAGAGAGCAAAAACGTATCGGCCGTGGAGCCTTCATCAGGTGTCATTGTATAAATAGGATATTTACTGACCAAGTAATCAGGTTCTCTGATTAAGTTCTTGTTCGAAGAACAAGTACCCCTTCAGCATAATGGCAATTCTGGTCCAGAGAGAAAAGTGACACCAACTGATCCACCAGCACCAATTTCAACAACAGTTCCTTTTCTTTGAGGTCTCCTATCCCACTATTTCAAGGCCCAACCCTGTATATCTTTTGATATATGATAAGATCAGTCTTCAAGGTGGCCAAAGAAGCTAACTGGGGGGAAGAAACAAAAAGGTTGGTTTTAAATTGTAAAATCTTTTTTTTATCTAATAGGACAATATATCAGTGTTACCACCATAAAATTCAGTTTGATCTAAGTTAAATTGTAAAACACAATTAACTACTTAGTAAAAAAAAGTTAGTTAAAATGTTATAATGCTTTCTTGCTTCATAAATCATGACCTGTTCAATGTGTAGAAACATCATATGCATAACTTAAAAAAAGGAAAACCAGACCCTTTAATTTTTTCATGTGTACTTCCTATTCTCCCTATTTCCTTAATAGGAAGTGAGTAGTTTGAGTGAGCAGAATTTCAATTCTGAAAATTATGATTTCCTGTACATGTTCTCTGCTGTTTCGATATTGGAGAGCAGAGGTACATTTGTTTTAAGAAGTAAAGAAAAATGGTTGCGTGTACCAATACGGCCTAAGGGAAATCTGCAATGTAGTCATAGGCATGCAAAGTATGATTGACATTTAAAATGTCTGCAAAATCAATAATTCAGATTGCTAGCTGTAATCTCATTATTGTAGTGTTGATTGTGCCATCATCTACTGTAAATGTATAATGATGGATATAAGGCTTGAAATATTTGGTCTCTCTGTAGATATTTTAGATCTGATTGTGCTTTAGATTACCATAAAAAACATTATCCAATTTGCATATGTGATGCTTAACAGGGGGTGGGATAATCAAGAACCTGTCATTTTGTTAGATGTATGCTCAGAGAATACAGAAAATGAAGCTCATGTATTTTTTCCATTATTAAATTGTTTAATAAATTAATGCAGGCAGAAAGCAATTTTACTATGCTCCATTTAGTTCTGTACGGTCTATTAGAATATTGCTCTCAGCTTTTTGACACTTGAAAGTTACAAAATGTTCCATATAAACCATTTCTTATTTTGATATTTTAATGTTTCCCATTTCCATAATAACAAATGGCAAAATGTTACATTAGTGAAAGGCTATTAGCATTGTGTATTTCTAAGAAATGTTGTAAAACGAAAGCTGTATTTTTTCACAAAAGTGATCTTTTACCAAATTAATTTAAATCACTGTAATTTATCTATGTCCAGAATAATATAAATATTATTATATATTATGTTTTATTCTCTTTCAGGCAATACATTCTGTTGTGGTCCTTGTTTATGTATTATTATTATGTAAGCCATTTTTTCACAGTCACCTATCCCAATTAAAAATAAGATTCATTATGCATACAGTACAACACATATTACACTGTGTAAATGAGTGTGATCTATATATAAAGCTTATGGTTACAATGTAAATTTTACAGTATATCTGTTTATTGAATATAGACCCATAGAATGTAAGAGAGCTGTGATAGACACTTTTCTCCGTGAGACTGCTCACAGACAGAAGGGGTATAAAGGATTTGGAAGATGTAGTGAAGATTTTTTTTCCTGGAGACCATGCAATACCTAATCTTAAAAGGGAAGTGAAGGACAATTTGCATGTTCTAGAGATCCAAGAGTATACGATGGCACAAGAGAATGTGCTCAGTCATTTATCACTCGTTTTTGGACCCATTTATGGATTTAAAGAAGAAATGTCATTCATTTGACAATGAGTTGTTGTGGATATCCGAGATCTAATGCCTGCTTGCAGGGCTGACAGGTGCTCACTAGGTCACTGGATTTGTTTTTAAAAGTCTGTTTCCCAACACTGCACATGAATTGGTAAATGTATGACATACAGTGTGAATCGTAGAGCACAACTAATTATAAAGCGATACACAGAATTAAACTGAATATTATATGCATAGAATAAAATCTGCTGTGAATAAGCAGATGGTAAATAATCAAACCACATTATTTTTCCCTCATTGTAAAATGCCAACTTTCTGTCTTCTACTACAAATTTTCATTGAAGCTGCTGGCAACAGATATGCTCATGGTTCCACCACGAAGAAAAAAAATGAAATATTGAAAATGTAATCAACTGAGGAGGAGCCATTTATATGTAAAAGGTTTACAAAGGCAGCTTTGATTAAACTGTAATCATTTTCTGAATTATGACTGTAACATAGAATCAGAGTAATGGAAATATTCGTATTGAAACCAGATCTTTAATAAATGTATCAATTCTGCCAAGAAAAAAACTTTTTCAAGACCTTTAATAATTTCAAAGGCTTTCATCATCAATATCATTAAAACAGAGTCCGCTATATATTTTATGTAGTCTTTAAAATAATAAGACATATAGTTTCTTAGTTCTGACATAGTATGTAATATCAATATTAAAGAGATCAGTTCCTGCTAAATAAGCTGCGTGCAGAGATCAAAGTAATGAAAACTAGGAATATTTATATAATAAGAGGAGGCTATTTTACACATCTAGCTCATTTGTGTTTTAGTAGCTGATTGATCCCAGGATTTTTTCAGTCATAAAAAAACTCCAAAGTAACAGTTTTACTAGTCAGAGTAACAATGCATCTATTAATAGTGCATCAGTATGTTTCAATACATTGTATATTACATCCATCCATCAGTTAGAGATTCATTATACTACCAAAAAGTAAACGAAAATATTTAATGTTTTGACTATGGAGTCCTTTTCAGGTATGAGAATAATACAGTTAAATCCATCCATTTTCTAACCACTTCACCCAATTCAGGGTCACAGAAAAACTGGAGCCTATCCTGGCAAACATTTGGGACACCAGATCATCACAGGGCACACAAAGACACACACAGGGCCAACTTACCTAGAATCTAATTAAATTCCATCTTCCAGGTCTTGACCTAGCCCTGAACTTTGTTTATTTTAATTATTTTTGCCATTAGTGCAATGTTTGTTAATCCTCTTATTTTGACAACATCTGTGGACCTGACAAGTGTCCAGCTACACAAGAATCCAAATCAGGAAGAGCAGTGGTCTTGTGTGCCACTACTTACCTTACTCCAAACTGATAATTGCCCCTTATCTGTACTTTAAATTTCGTATGATATAATACTTAATTATAGTCATGCAGTACCTTGAATGCTGTGATACAACCTGGAGCAGGGTGTCAAGAATAGAAACATTCAATAGGCAAGTCTAGGTAAAAGATAAGAGTTTTATGGTTAAATTAAACTCTTGTATTTACAGTTTATTTACAGTTTGGGAAAATAAAGCAAAACAACCATTGCTAAAACAAAAGCCTAAGGTCATCTTCAACCACAATATCAGTAACCAGCCAGCAGCCATATAGCCCTACAACTCACAACTGGTAACCCACTGAAGCTAAGCTAAGGGGTTTAACACCGGCGTCCTGGCGAAAATTCCCTTTGGCCTTTACCAATCATGGCCTCCTAATAATCCCTATCTTTGAATTGTCACTGCACATTGGTGGTGGTGGAGCAAAGTGCCCATTACCTGTAAAGCACTTTGAGTGGAGTGTCATGTCCAGCATAGCAAAAGGGTGGTCGATGTCCTGGCCAAGGCAGACAAGAGAGTATCAGAGGCATGTATAGGTGGCCATGCTCGCATTATCCCTATGGCTATGTTGGTGAGCCAGCAGACAGCGTTGCAAATATGCAACTGATGCAGTAAAAGCACAGACAGTCTGGACTCCAAAGGATAGTGAAACAGACAAGAAGCTACAGCTTTCAGTCAGGTAGCTGTATTGTTACAGTAGGTCAGCAACCCATGCTACTGTACATTGGAAAAGTGCATCAATGGCAGCACAGCTGATCTTCAGCCCCTAGGGTTTGTGAAGCAGCCGAGTGACTCAGTGACTGAGTTTTAGTTCTGTTGATGTACATGGAAAAGAATAAAAAGCCTGCACCTTCAAAGAGAGTTGTAGTGCAGTTGTAGCACAGCAATTCTTTAGCCTGGAAGGCTTGGAAAGTACCTGTAACACTGATGTCTGTGGCTCTGGAGCTGTATTGGAAAAAAATAGACAGTTTGCACTGAGTGAAAGTAGCTGTTATGGTAACAGGCGCTTTTCAGCCCAGAGGCTGCTTAAGTAGTGTTCCAGCCTGTGCAGGGACAGAGGGTGATGTTGAGGGGTTGTGTTACTCATGGTCTGATTTCTTCTCCCAATTACTGATCCTTCCTGGTTTGGCGTTTATTTACAGTATGTGCACTGGAGCAGGGTGCACAGCTGATCCCTGATCCTGTGATTGCCAACATACTGTCTTATGTAAACTGCATGTCTGGGCCACCAGCTATGGTATGGGGGAAAGTACGAAAAATTCTAAGTGTCCACTGGAAAAGTAATGCTCCACGAGGACAGGGCCCTTTGCGGTGTCACATTATATATACGGCATATCGGAATTGAATGTCCTGCAGCAAACCCATAACAGTATAACTTTTGAATGATTTTTTGTTAGCTTGACCCTTATTGCTTCTGGGATCCCTTATTTACAGTATCTAAATTAAGTTCCTGTCTATTAATGCTCTTTTAGATATATGGTACTACTCCTCCCTCTCTTCCAATAGATTTTTCAAAATGATGTGTATTTAAATAATGTTTTATGTTACTACATCTCTGGCTGCCATTAAGGTATAAGCTTTTAATTACGTGAACATTTGATGTTTTTGTTTTGTTTTTTTCCTTTGTGTTCTATTATTTATTTTAGTCCCTGTGTAGCTATTTCAGACAGATTTTCTTTTCATTAGGAGACCATTAAGCCTTAATTGAGGACATTTAATTATTTTCCTCAAAGCTTTAGATGTTGTATATTTAAGAGGCCTTGGAAACCCTCTTGGCAATCTAATCTGTGCCCCTTTCTCAAAAGAATAGGTGACAGATGGTTGTTCCTCTTTAGGGTTAAGATCTAGGGTGAATAACACTGATGCCTGGCCCTATAAGGGGTTAAATTAACAAAGGAGGGGTTGTGGGGCTGCTGAGGAGTACAGCTCCCAGCTTATTGTACTTGTTATTGTGAATAGTAGTCTTTATGCATGCATGAAGATTCCTTCCGGAGGAATTTGTCAGGAGAGGTAACATTAGCCTATCACTTTAGATTTTTTTGTTTCAAGATTAAAATTAAAAACTGTGAATATAGTTAATTAACACAAATTGTTTATTTGTGTTTCATACAGTTAAGAATAAAAATATATAAAAAGGCCATGAAAAGAGACTCCAAGAAAAAGGGTAAAAATTAGATCGTATTGGATGTAGGGGTTTATTTGGTTACATCCAAGGGATTTAAGTAGGTTAAGGCAACGAAATAATTCATTGCCAGTTTTGTCAACATTTGATTAGAAGCTGATATCTTAAATAATCTTTGTTTATGTGTCGATTGCAGAGTTGATTAATTAATTACAGATATACATAAAATTTACAATAACATATTTATAAAGCACCCTTTCCAAACCCAAGGATGCTGTACATACACTAGAACAACAGAAAAAAAACAAATAAATTCAATATAAGGTAAAAGAAAAAAGTAACAAAGGATAAACAGTAGGGTGATTCGACATAGGCCTTAGTAAAAGGGTGTGTTTTGAGTTTATATCGGAAGAGAGTTGAAACATGTGTCTCCCTAAGATTCAGAGAAAGGGCATTCCATAACAATGGAGCAGTGACAGAAAAAGCATGGTTGTCAAAAGTTTTAGATTTAGCCCTGGGTAAAAGGATTACAGAAAAATAAATCTACATAGATGATTTGTACATGACTGCACTAGATAAAATAATGTGTGTAAAACTAAACATTGGGAAAAAGGCAGGTTATAAAGAGAAGCTTGTTCAGTATAATAGTGTATTACATCAATAGGTAAAAAAAACGTCACCTCTTTAGCCTTGAACAGAGAAGACTGTGAGGAGACCTGTTTAAAGTATTTACAATCCTCAAATGCAATGAAATAGTCAACACAATGGACTTCTTCAGAATGAATGATAAAACATGAACCAGAGGAACACAAGTGCAAGTGAAAACTATGTGTACGTGCTTTTAAAAGTGAGAACTTTTGAAAAGTGAGGAAATAATCTTATACATAGAGGATTATGGGAGTGTGGAACAAGCTATCCAGCCAGTTATTGAGGTCAGCACCCTGACTATTTTTAAGAAATAGCTGGAGGAGATCTTTGAATCAACTACAAAATACAAAACTGTTAACTGCTAATTGCCATTTTTTTCTTAAAAGAGTTGATATCTTTTAAAAGAGAATTGTACAGAATGCCTATGAAGAACCTCACTGCAGATATAGGCAGCTCAATGATTCCATCTACTTTACACAGAATCTGTTTTGATGTGTAGCTGTGATGATAAAGACAGTGGTTATAAACAGAGCTGTACTAACCAGCAGTTTAAATGCACTCAGCATGAAATTGTCCCACTCAAATTGCCCTGGCCTATGGTTCCCATAGCTGAAATTTTAAACAGTTGAATAAGGTACAGCAAGCTGGGCTGTCTGTGAGTTTACAGAGCAGCACATACTTTAGAAAAATAGTTAACTCTGCACTCCTACCTGTGCGCAGATCTATTTCCAGGAACACAGGCTATAAACAATGGGAGGATATAGGACAGGAGTTTCTTAAAGTTACGGGATAATAAGACAGGAGTCTTCCTGAAAAACTGGCATGAACTAAACAAAAAATCAAGAAATCTCCATTATTATATGTGAAATGTTTGCAGGCAGCTTAAGGTTATAATGTAACATTTTCCAACATTTAAATCATACATTTCTTAAGAGTATCAGATGTTTAAAGAATAGCATTTCTAGCATTTAATGTAAAGGTTTATTACCTCAAAGGTAAGAAATATTGACTAATATGAACACAGCACTGTTATTTTGTACACAATATCATATTAAATTATCAGGACAGATTTCTTACAGTTTTACTATTTTACTTACAGTAACTTATCCATTCAGGTAGTTTGAACTGAACAAACTATATTTACAGATGCCTAGACAACAGATACAGATACAGATACAGATACAGATAAAGGCATTTTGTTAGACTTTTTTTCAGAATCAAATACCATGATGTAAATGCAATTTGTCAAAGACTAGAGTGTGGTAAAGCATTCAGGTTTGAAAATAAAACGTACATTTTTGTTTGCATGTTTGTTTAAAATCTCATTTAAACCACCTATGAAGTATTGTAGGTGTTGACTCTATTTCAGATTTAAGAAACTGTTTGGCAATAGAAGACAACTACAGTTGCCAAAACCATGAACATATGATTTATAATAAGAATTTAGAACTGCTCTAACCCAGTAAGAAAAAGGAGCAAGACAGAGAGACACATTACAGGGTAGAGAGACACAACCATGCACACACTCACCCAAAGGCTAATTTCAATTAACCTACCAGTATGTTTTTGGACTATAGGGGGGAAACTAGACCCTCAGGAGACTGCTATGCCACCATGCTCCCTGTATAACAATATTACTACTTTGTTAATTATAAACACTCTATAAACTATACATACTATACCCTAGCACAGCAAATTGATCAAGAAAATCAAAAGGTTGGAAAAATTATAAATCAAATCTATAGTGAAAGTACATGTTTATAAGGGAGTTTTAAAAATGTTGATAGTTACAGTGGGGCAATTGCAATTTACCGATTTCGTAAGGAGCTGTGTATGAAGTTGAGTACCAGCTATTATGCTACTATCTCAGGATCAACCCCCAAATGCACGCTTTTGAAAAAGGCAATGAAAAAAGCCTTTGGAACAAAGCTGAAGACCAGCTGATCTCGTTCTTAGTACAGTAATAAGAATTATGCAGTTTTCAAACAAACAGAATCTGGAGGGGGTTCTGATTCAGCACATTAGCATCAGTGTTGACCCTGACAATTCTGTTTCCAGTGCATGCCTACAGCTGGAGGTGGTAACGAGATAGTACCCATCCGCCAGCCTCTACTTCTCATGTAGGATGAGGGCCCCTCTCCTACAGTCCTACTCTTTGGTTCTCATACATTACTGAAATTATTCACATAATGCACATATTGGACATCTCAGATTGCATTTGTAGCGGCAATGTTTGTTAATAAAATAGAATTAAGTGTTGCTGTGCTATCCCAAATGAGGCCCCATCTCTCTCTTCATCTCTGTGGTGCAGCCACAGAGAAACTATTCATGCAGGCTGATTTAAAGATGTTTTCTTTTGATAAGGTACAGCTCCTAAACGGGGATGCACTTAGCTAAGACTGGCTATCATGATCAATGGTCATCCACTGATGCCTATCTGTCTAGGGAGTGCCAGATGGACTTCTGGACTGCATTCCTAAGTGTCAGGAGTAAGTGACTCATATCTCATCTTAATCAACCAATCAGGGACTGGTAGGCCCAAGTAACCCACGTGGGACTCTGATGCCCACGAAACTTTCAGCCAATGAACGAGCTGAAGTTCCTCCAGGTAAAAACAGGCAACACAGAGATTCAGTGAGATTCAGAAAGGGATATTCAGTAAGATTCGGGAAGATTCAGTGAGATTCTGTGGACAATTCTAAAGGGAATTCAAAGGAGAATTCCAGGGCAGGACAGCCCAGGAGCAGAAGGCTCCCAAGGGCAGGACATTCTCGCAGCGCGCCTCCTGACCATCCTGAGACTCAGCCCGGACAACCACGGAACGGCCAGTGTGTCCGAGTGCCAGAACTTTCCTTTGTTCTAAGAGTCGAGAGCGGAGGTTGCCACGAGTAACCAAAGGATCCACCCGAGGTTAGCATCAGCAGCAAGCCTCCTGAACAGGTCAGAACTGTGGACAGCTGAATCACTATTCAGAACTAGCGCTTCATCAGGAACAAACCGGTCCTCTTCCTGACCTGCTGGGACCCACTGTAACTTTTCTCCTGTGCACAAGCTTCGCTAGTTAAAGCCAACACTAACTAGCCGGTCTTCAGAGCAGCGCAGAGCATCGCAGGATCTCCACCATGTTGCAAGCTGCAACAGCACGGCCACTGCTTGGCACCGAGCCACAGAGCGCGGATTGGACAGCAACAAGCCTGCAACTGTTTCTCTGTGCCCGCAGGAGATCAGAATCCCCAGAGATTGGATGAGTATTCAACTTCACTGCATTACTGCTCGAGAATTCAATTGTTATCCCAACCAGTTGATATCAATTTAATTCCTAAGAGTTATGTACTTGTTTTGAGTATCTAATGTAGAAGTTGTAACCAAGTTCAATTACAAAACGGTCTAAATGAATGATATACCGAACGTATGTCCTCTTGATATGTGTAACTGTTTGTAACTGATTGAATATATACCTCTTGTATTCTGATAACCCTCATGATAAGATCTTTTAGGTTTACATGCATATTTTATGTATTAATAAATGTATCATCGTGTATTAGTACCTGTGTGTGCGTTGTTTGAGTTATATCGCATGGTTGGATTCTAAGGCCATTAAAAGAATCATTTTGTGATTTACTGCTACAATTAATAATTGTCCCAGTAAATGCCCAAACCCCAACAGAACTGGTACCTCGTGCGAGCACACTACACATTGTTCTCTCTTTCTCTAAAACATACTCTTCAAATAAGAATGGATTTCTAAATCTGCAGTCTCCTGCAAAACTGCAGCTCTTACTCAAAACCCTTCTGGGGTAAACACAAACATTAACTAACTCTCAATTCCTCCTGTCACTTAATCCTGCCGTTGTAGCAAGCATAAACATTTAACATAAATGTCTCCCAATCTTCTCCAGACTGTTGTTCTAAACTCTCCCCTTGTGGGGTACACAAATAACGAAACACCACAGATAAGGACGCAGCATTCAGTCTTTTACACATAAACCACAGATGCCAACCTTCTGATGTAAATAGGCTGCAGTGCTCAGACATAGCTGGTGCGCTTGCAGGACATAGCTTGCACATAGTAAATAACAAATCATTCTCTTCCACAGATTTAGCTGGGCTTTTCTCACTCCCGCACTTCAACCTGCTAGGCGGACACAGGCACACATGCTGACACCTCACTTTCTCTGTTTGCACAGTTCTTCTGCCTTGCCTGCTGTTTCTGGGTGGATAACTCACATAAACAGAGGAGCTACTGTATGGTCTTGGTCCAACTCTGGTCTGAATCAAGACCAAGGCTATGGTCATTTAGCAACCCACGCTTCTCTACTGAGGGTCTGCCTCCTTAACAATCACACCCCTTATATAGTCACAGTATAAGTATGTTTCACCTGCTATTGCCACATTACAGAACTTTTTATTCAAACATCAGAGAAACATAAACAGATTTATACCTTCATCCAGCTGCATTCATCCCAATATGTCCTGACATGATGTATTTAGTATTTGCAGTAGCAACAGTATATGAATTTCAATTGTTTTGAAGGGTACAGATTTGATCTGTTGTCATAGTAACATATATTAGTTTGAAAGAAAGGTGTCATTGCTCATGGGTTGCTGTGATCTGTTTATGGAATTTACACTATTTTTCTATTTTAAGATATGGAGTATGACCATTTATTTTTTACACTTAGGAAGGAATGCATGAAAATAAAGCTTTATTTTATGTTAGGTTTATGCACGTATTCGTGTTAGCTTGGTTCTTGTACTGTATATACTTTTATTATTCATATTTAACTGAATGCTTTAAAATAACGTTTCCTAGCAAGTCGATTTCTCTTCACATATGAAACTCTTCTAAATCTTGTAATGTTCCTTGAAATGAATAACAATAAGGTCACATTAACATTATAAATTATTTAATCACAACAAATAAACAAAGCAATAAAACATGAATTTCTATGTTGTATTCATTGTAAGTAATGCAATGTTATATTTGCAACCAGCAATGCAATGTGTTGTTTCTTTGTTAGAAAACAGCCTTATGGTGTACCAGAATCTTCAGAATCTAAATACCATACTTTGCCAGCAGTGGGTAACCCATATTTTTACACAGACACACATTTCAACATGAATTTTTTACTTATTTTCTTAGACATTTAATACATTAATTTTAAAATAAGGCAATTAGAGACATCTAGAAATAATTAGTGCAATACTTGAAAATCTGTGTGCATATCCACAGAAATAGTACTGATGCTAACTTTAATTAGTACTCCTTGTCGTTTTTTAATCCAATATTTTCCGAGGCAAGTTATTTACTAACCAAACTACATTTCTCAAATCCAGAGGCTAATCAATCAGCCATGTGCAGTGCCATAATACGTCATTTATCACAATTGTTTTTTATTTTACATAACGTAGACATGATACACAGTGCAGTAAATATGAGCATGCTATATGTCAATGAATATACAGTCTAGATTCTAATTATGTGTGCTAGGTTCTTGTATAATATTACTAGGCTTTAAAGATCCGCAATGTAAACCTGTAGATCATTTATGTTTTTGTGCGTCACGATACATAGTATGAAAGCAAGTATATGCTATAATATAAAGTAATATAAAGTACATTACTTTACTGGACATGAAAGGTAAAGGTGGATAACTACTGTCTTGTTTGAAATAGGATATGGAAATTAAACAAAAAAGATTTGTGGAGTCTAAAATCAGAAGCAGTGATTGAAAATAAGACAGTTTGGATAAAGGCATATAAACATCCCATTATAAAGTAATCAGGAGCTCAGGTGAAATAAAAAGTGAAAAGATCTTATGGCTGTTGAGGAGCAGAAATGAAGATCATGAGTGATTTTGAAAAAGTACTGCTTTTTGGACCAGTTAAAGGCAAAGAGGCATTATTTTATTTTGGACGGATAAACTTCCAGAAGTTGACTTGTAATCATACTGTATCTTGCCTTTAAATCCCGAATTTGGAGATAATGCAGCAGTCAAAAAAATAATCAAAACAGGTTTGTATCATTTGTATAAAATGACATTTACATTTCAAATTGGACAGATTAGATATCATACATAACAAGCCAATATTATTAAACTCAAGTTTTAACAGAATGCAAAATATAACGCCTAATATTTAGAAAAAAGTGCAATCTTATAATACATTAACTGCACAGTAAGGTAAACATGAGTTGTGGAAGTAATCATTATCAGCCTTAACAGATCTGTTTCATAATACATTGAAGGACAAAGTCAAATGATCTTGCTAAAATGCAACAAGAAGGTGGGAATAGAGATTTTTCTCCTTGATATATCTATACAATCCATATATCTACTGTCATCCCAGGGCTTGTAGTGGTTCATGAGAGCCCATTCCATCAAAACCCATGAGGACCAGGTTGGGCCACCTGTCTGTTTATACGGCTGAAACACCACTAGATCAGTGTTCTGACATTGAGATACCTAAGGTTGTGCATGCAGACCCTCAGAAATGCTGTTCAACTTCAGTTTCTTGATCTGCATCCACAGCACCAATCCAATGGTGTGCCCCAGCCTTTCAGCCCTTTTTTCACCAGGGTTACAGTCTGCTTTTTTTCACCAGGCTCTGTGGTCTTTTTTCCACCAAGTTTTCCAGTCAGCCTTTATTCACTAGTTTTTTCATGAAGAAACCTGAGTCCAACATATAGATCTGTCAATCCAATCATAGTAGTGCACAGCAGCCGGCTGTGGCATCACATCCATATGATATATATATATCCATATTTTAGCTTGCCTGTGGAATCAAAAAGTCAGAAAATGATGCTTTCTTGATGGTCTCTCCTTATCCTTATTGACAGTTACAGATTAACAGTTACGGTAGTTCTCTGACGGATCTGGAAAATTCCATAAGCTAAACTTCAAGATTCTCCTCTATACAAGTCTGGGTGCTTGGAAATTCTAACTGATAGAAATCAATTATTATCTTTTCATTCTGCTGGAATAGTCTTTGCCAATTAAGACACCTTTGGGATAACAAGTGGTATATTTTTGCAGGCTATGTTATTATTTAATATGCCAACAGCCATATCACCCTGCAACTCACAACTGGCAACCCACTGAAGCTAACCAGGTGTGAGCCTGGTCAGTACCTGGATGGGAGACCTCCTGGGAAAAACTAAGAGGTGTTAGTGGGGCCAAATGTGGGTCATAATGACCCAGTATATTGATGGGGACATTATACTGTAAAAGGTGCCATAACATAAAAAATAAGACGTAAAACCAAGGTCCTAACTCTCTATGGTCATTGAAAATCCAAGGGCGTTTTTCGAAAAGAATAGGGTTGCAACCCCAGCGTCCTGGTCAAATTTCCCATTGGCTCTTTCAAATCATGGCCTGCTTATAATCCCCATCTATAAACTGGCTTCATTACTCTGTTCTCCTCCCCACTAATAGCTTATGTCTTGTGAGTGTTCTGGCGCATTATGGCTGCTGTCACATCATCCAGGTTGAAGCTGCACGTTGGTGTTAGTGGAGGGGAGTCCCCATTAACTGTAAAGCACTGTGAGTGGAGTGTCCAGAAAAGCGCTATATAAGTGTAAGCAATTGTTGTAATTATTATTAAATAATAAATATTCCCTTTTTTCTGTTGTGAGACATTGATTACATTGTTGTTAAATTTAGTAAGTTGTATAATTACAGCTGGATAGTTCTAGATATTTGTGTACATGAGAAATGGTCGCACTGTGAATTCTAATAATACTTATCAGTACAATATTAATACTATATGGTTAAATCATTATTAATATTCACCTGAGGGCTGTGGTATTGAGCACATTGGATTGCAATGTCTTCCAAAAATTGCAACATGAGCTTTCATTAGTGATTCATTAGTTAAACGCTGGAGTAAATATAACTGCTGTGTAGAATATTACATCTCGAATGCTCTGTTTTGAATGCAAAATAATGTAGATATTATGTGTTAAAACTGTTTTTAACAAATGTTTTAGACACTGCTAACACTACTAACACTGCCACAAATATTGCTTTGTTCAACTAAGGGAAGTATTAGGAACAAGTAATAGGTTTATTCCATGCTGAAAAAAAGAAGAAAGAGAACACAACGTTTCGGCCATGGAGCCTTCTTGAAGAAGGCTCCATGGCCGAAACGTTGTGTTCTCTTTCTTCTTTTTTTTCAGCATGGAATAAACCTATTACTTGTTCCTTTGCAGTCTACGCATGCTGATGCAGCTACCCACCTGAACTAAGGGAAGTATTATACTTCTTTGTAATTTCTATATACATGTTAACAATAATCCTTACACTTATATTTTGCTTTCCTGCACACTCCACTCAAAGCAGTTTACAGACAACAGGGACACCCTTCCACCACCACAAATGACAGAAATTGAGAAGACCAGTACCTGGTCACAACTGATAAAAACGGTGAGAGAAACAAAGGAGTAGAGGTGTTAGTAAAGGCTCAAAGAGCCAGGTAGACTAAAAGGGCAGAATAAGAGCATAATAGTGTCAGAATCTTGGATAGCTGGATGAAATCTCTGTGACGAAGGAGGTCGGTTTTAGAAGAGCATAGAAAGAGAGTGAAGTGGGAATCTGGTACACAAGAGAGGTCGCAAACACGAAGACCCGAGTCTGGGAAAGAGGACAGAAGAACTGGTGAACTCTGCGGTTCTTAAGAAACAACCTTGCCTCAGGATGGAAGATAAAATGAAGAGGATGTCAGAGGAGATAGGTTTAATGGAAGAGAAGATTGGAGATGCTGTCTTTTGGATTCCACGAAGCATGAGGTGGATTACTGGAATAGAAAACAGGGCAGGACAGTCAATAGACTGAGGTGGAACTGAATCCCTGAGAGTTAAGATTTTATAGCACTTGGAGAGAGATGAAGAGTGCCTCTAGCATAAGCGATAAAGGCTAATTTTACAATTTTGACTATATAACCAAACATTTGTTTGTCCTTTTTATTGTTTCACCACATTGTCTAGAAGATGCAAATAAAGTGTGAACATAAACACCTAGGTGTTTTTCTTAAGTATTTTCACAACAAAACACATACTGTAAATAAGATGCAGTTATGAAAACTATGCTTTCACAGGTTTTAGCTTCTCATATTTTCTAGCTTTGAAACCTTTACTTAAGAAGACAAGAATGGCTATAAATGAGAGTAGGCCATATAGTCCTATTAGCTTGTTTATTTTATATACCTTGGACTCTTTTTATTCCTCTAGTCAGATTTAGTTTCCCTGCTCCTTATCCACATTTTTAAGAGGATCAATAAGACTTTGAAATCTGGTCTTGAACCTATAGGCCTAATTTCTGCCACTATCAAACTGGTATTAAAAATTATCCTGGACCCCCAGATACCTAAAAACGTCCAATATATTTGCAATTTACCTTTTGTCACAAGAATTCCATGGCAGTTTAACAACAGTCTCATCTTGCAGCTAATGAGGTCTTTGAACCTTTCCAGCTGGGGTTTAAAGGAAAACACAGTAAAGCTTATAATAAGGTAGATAATGATTTGCTAATGGTTTCCGACTCTGGTTCTCTTAATATTCTTCTCCTTCTGGACATTAGTGCAGCTTTTGAAATTGCTTGTATATACCTTTGTCAGTATACACCTGGTTAAATTGAGATTTAGGTTAGTCTCATAGGCTCCCCAACATCATATTACTTAAGATTATTTAATCAGGATTAGACTACTCTAATAACTTACATACCCAGATGACTACTACTAGGTATTAAATACATTTCAGTATACCCTTAAGTCTGCAGCATCGGTACTAAGATTTCTCTACGTACAGTGCCTTGCGAAAGTATTCGGCCCCCTTGAACTTTTCAACCTTTTGCCACATTTCAGGCTTCAAACATAAAGATATAATTTTTTTATTTTATGTGAAGAATCACCAACAAGTGGGACACAATTGTGAAGTGGAACGAAATCTATTGGATTTTTGAAACTTTTTTAACTAATAAAAAAATGAAAAGTGGGGCGTGCAAAATTATTCGGCCCCCTTGCGTTAATACTTTGTAGAGCCACCTTTTGCTGCGATTACAGCTGCAAGTCGCTTGGGGTATGTCTCTATCAGTTTTGCACATCGAGAGACTGAAATTCTTGCCCATTCTTCCTTGCAAAACAGCTCGAGCTCAGTGAGGTTGGATGGAGAGCGTTTGTGAACAGCAGTTTTCAGCTCTTTCCACAGATTCTCGATTGGATTCAGGTCTGGACTTTGACTTGGCCATTCAAACACCTGGATACGTTTATTTGTGAACCATTCCTTTGTAGATTTTGCTGTATGTTTGGGATCATTGTCTTGTTGGAAGATAAATCTCCGTCCCAGTTTCAGGTCTTTTGCAGACTCCAACAGGTTTTCATCCAGAATGGTCCTGTATTTGGCTGCATCCATCTTCCCCTCAATTTTAACCATCTTCCCTGTCCCTGCTGAAGAAAAGCAGGCCCAAACCATGATACTGCCACCACCATGTTTGACAGTGGGGATGGTGTGTTGAGGGTGATGAGCTGTGTTGCTTTTACGCCAAACATATCGTTTTGCATTGTGGCCAAAAAGTTCGATTTTGGTTTCATCTGACCAGAGCACCTTCTTCCACATGTTTGGGGTGTCTCCCAGGTGGCTTGTGGCAAACTTTAGACGAGACTTTTTATGGATATCTTTGAGAAATGGCTTTCTTCTTGCCACTCTTCCATAAAGGCCAGATTTGTGCAGTGTAAGACTGATTGTTGTCCTATGGACAGACTCTCCCACCTCAGCTGTAGTTCTCTGCAGTTCATCCAGAGTGATCATGGGCCTCTTCATGGGCTGCATCTCTGATCAGTCTTCTCCTTGTCTGAGCTGAAAGTTTAGAGGGACGGCCAGGTCTTGGTAGATTTGCAGTGGTCTGATACTCCTTCCATTTCAAGATGATCGCTTGCACAGTGCTCCTTGGGATGTTTGAAGCTTGGGAAATCTTTTTGTATCCAAATCCGGCTTTAAACTTCTCCACAACAGTATTACGGACCTGCCTGGTGTGTTCCTTGGTCTTCAAGATGCTCTCTGCGCTTTCAACAGAACCTTGAGACTATCACAAAGCAGGTGCATTTATACAGAGACTTGATTACACACAGGTGGATTCTATTTATCACCATCAGTCATTTAGGACAACATTGGATCATTCAGAGATCCTCGCTGAACTTCTGGAGTGAGTTTGCTGCACTGAAAGTAAAGGGGCCGAATAATTTTGCACGCCCCACTTTTCATTTTTTTATTAGTTAAAAAAGTTTCAAAAATCCAATAGATTTCGTTCCACTTCACAATTGTGTACCACTTGTTGGTGATTCTTCACATAAAATAAAAAATTTATATCTTTATGTTTGAAGCCTGAAATGTGGCAAAAGGTTGAAAAGTTCAAGGGGGCCGAATACTTTCGCAAGGCACTGTAAGTATTCAGCTCCCATCCTACTGTATGTAAATTATACAGACTCCCAGTGAAATAAGTGTGGACCTTAAACTTCTCTGCTCTTTTATAAGCCAATGAATGGTTTAGCTCAAGGTTACTTAATTGTATGAGCACAGACCAACAGTTAATGTCTATATAAAGTCTCAATGTCTATATAAAGAGCTCAGTGGATACTCTTTGACCAGTGTATCCACTGGGCTTTTATGAGAGGGGAGGTTATTTAGCACAAACAGTGGTCAAGCAGCTTTAAATGTAAATGTTACATTTAATCAAAAATATAAAAATATACCAAAAAATGTATTTCTATAACTTTGCATATGCTTCTGACGTATTAATTTACAAAATTCATTGAAGGTCTTATTACAATTCTTTTGAACCAGTTTTAACTTGTGGACTAGTGGATCATTTGTTTTCAGAAAAGTGAAAAAAAAATATTTTTTTTTTAAACCAAACAAAAATATTGGTATACAGTATAATAAAAAGAGTCCAAAGATGTCAGTATACAAACACACAATCCTGTTCTTGGAAACCATTGCTTTCAAAGGATATACACTACATTAAAGCAATAGCACGAGCTAGATACTGTAGGTATGGAAATGTATGCAGGTCCCTTACTGATTCTTCCTGGGCATTGACAGGTCCATTGAGGTCTGTACTCTCTATACATTATTAACATAAGTGGTCTTTAAATACTCCTGACCATAGTCTACAAGCCTGACTTAAATGTATCCTGTTGTAGAGTTTACCAACCTCCATTTCTGATAAATTATTATCTTACGTTTTAAAGAAATTCCAAATACAGAAATTCTGTTTCCAGGTTTTGGGATCCCCATTCTAAAAAAAGTACAGAGGGAGTTTACATCTAAAAAAATTAAATTTAAATTTAAGTTCCACAAAATTAATAATGGAATTGAAATATATAATAATGTGAAGATAAACCTCATTATGAAAATCAGCACCTAACCTCTACAAGTATAAGATAGCCTTTGATGTATCAAAAAGAAAGTGGTAATTTAAGTTATGCACCATGCCAGGATGCCACTAAACATGATAAAATATAACCTGCATCTATCTTTCTGAAGTATATAAAAGATTGTTATGCACACCTCTAACATCAATAGATCTTTATGTATCTAACAGTCTGCTGTAAATGAGGTTGATGCTTATTATAGCCAGTTTTGGAGGCTAACAATCAATTTTGTACTATGCTGCTGCATTCTGTTTTTAGCCTGGCTCCAGGGTAATTATTCAGGAAAGGAGTTTGAAAGGCAGTATGTATGGAGTCACTTTGTCTTCAAAGCTACCCTACGGGTTCCATACCCAACTACAGTCAATCCATTCCTTTCTGCCGTGCTGTTCTGCTTTGCTTTGATCTATTGCGTTGTCATTGTACTTCCTACCCTTCACAGGTCTTCTACAAACCTTTTTCTCTCACATTATTTGTTTCCTTGAGGGTGATCTCATCCTGAAGTCTCTAGAGAAATACAAGTACACTGCTGTTTTCAAGATGTGTCTAACTGAAGACAAAATCATAAAGTAGGTAGAAGGGTTTTACAATACTGTAGTGTAGGGAAAATATTATGTGTTCTTAATTTATTTCTTGAAATCTTTTTTTTTACAAAATTAGAGAAATAATATAGATCTAAAGAGTCTTAGAAATAAATTACTACTCTGCCAAATTGAAGTAAATAGTATATAACCAATGCATTGTGAGAATATTTAATGATTTATGTACTAATAGGGGGAAGGGGTGTCCATGGTAAGACCCCTACTCTTTTCAAGAAACGCCCTGGGATTTTTAATGACCACAGAGAGTCAGGACTTCTGTTTTACATCTCATCCGAAGGATGGTGCCTTTTTACCATATAGTGTCTCTGTCACTATTCTGGGGCATTAGGACCCACATAGACTGAAGGCTGAGTGCCCCTGCTGGCCCCACTAACACCTTTTCCAGCAACAAGCTTAGTTTTTCCTAGGAGGTCTCCCATCCAGGTACTGATCAGGCTCACAACTGCTTAGCATCAGTGGGTTATCAGTTGTGAGTTGCAGGGTGATTTGGCTGCTGGCAATAATGTTTATTTCACGTGTAGTAAATATACTGTATACATTTTCTATTCTCTTTATCCTGTACAGGGTTGTGGGGACCTGAAGCCTAAAACAGCAAGCAACGGGCACAAGGCAGGATACATCCTGGACAGGATGCTAATGTATTGCAGTGTGATTTCTGAAATAGCTTTCATGAAAAAATTAATTAATAAAATGATTTATAATTTAATCAGTTAATTAAATAGCTTTAAATAAACTGCTAATTGAATATCTACAATTGTCCTGAAATACCCATGAACTGTTAATTAATTTTCTAGTGATTTTGAAATGTGTAATAAGAATTCAAGTGAACACAAACTTTCTATATAATGCAATTTACATAGTACATAATGCTGACAAAAGGTTTGAGAACCCCAATTATATATATATAATTACAGGGATTAAATTATTTTACCATGATACCCTTATTTAATCAAAATCAGTCTTTCCTTAAATAACCCAAAAGTTTTATATATATATATAAATGTATTATTATATATACATATAGTTTTATATATAATGATATTTATAATTGACAATTCAATATTGTATGACTTTGTGTGAATCATAATAATAATTGCTTTCATCTATAGTACATAATGCTTTTCTAGACACTACCATTCAAACGGTTTTACAAGTAATGGGGTCAGCCCTCCATCACCACCAATGTGTAGCCCTCACCTGGATAATATGACAGCAGCCACAGTGCGCTCACAGTACACTCACCACACATCAGCTGAGGATTATTAGGTCAATGGGAAGTTTGGCCAGGATGCTGGGGTAACACCCCTTCTCTTTTTGAGAAGTGCCTAGGATTTTTAAAGACCATAAAGGCTCAGGACCTTGGCTTTATGTTTCACCCGAAGGGTGGAGCATTTTTACAGTATAGTATTCCCGTCACTATACCACAGCATTAGGACTCACACAGACTGCAGGGTGAGCCAGGTACTGACCAGACTCATACCTGCTTACTTTCAGTGGGTTGTCAGTTGTGAGTTGGAGGATGATATGGCTGTTGGATAGCTTGGTTCTTGCCATCTTCCTCGCTTCACTTCTGAATTAGCACTATAGTTACACTGGGCAAACGTTCCGAGGTCAAATTCTTCCAGCACAGGGGTACCTTTAAAGCGGAGACGACGGCACCGAAATTTTTTGGCGCGCCTTCTCTTTAAAGCCCAGGCCAAATATGAAGACAGTACATACAGTTATAATTCAAACGCAATTAAAAACTACACATCCCAGTAACCATGGTGGTGCTTGTGATCATTGCGTTTAACCAACGAAACAGGGCGAAAAATCAGTCATATGACTTTAGGGCAGAGTTTCGAAAGCTTAACCTATCAGCAACAAAGCGAAATTTACACGATAGGCTACCCCAAACTGTCAGTTACACGACTGTGTATGTCGCTTAAGCCACTCCTATTTGGCATTTTAGCTATGGAGCCGAGAAGACACCCCCCCCCCTCTCTGGGTGCCTGATTTGCCGCCATCTTTAACCGCTTCGTGTCCAAATCGCAGTAGCTACGCGTACGAAGTAAAGTTCATCCCAGCTACAAAACATATATATTTTTGTGGTAAGAGGGAGCAAAACATCAGTATTTACTGCTATTAATTAGTGTACAATTTATAGTTGAAATCTGAGCCTAAATATAAAGTTAAAATCTCGACAAAGCAATGTAGGAAATACAGAGAAAATAAATCCTTTCTGACATCAGTTTCGATCAAGGTCTCTAAAACAAACAAGAAAAAGAGGATTTTCGGAGGGCAATTACGCTGTATTTATATAGAATAATTGATTTATGAGCAATCTAATTTCTTGTTCGTTTAAAACAGTGAAATGTCAGCTGCAAAAGATCGCACCAGAAACAGCACTCTCTCTGCCTGTCATAGACGTTCAGGAAAGGCTGAATGAAGTCACGTCAAGTACAATAATTCGGTGATCAATAATAACAGTTGTAGGACAAGAAACAAAAGATAGTGAAAACTTAAGATTTTTAAGGCTAAAACTCAAATTCATTCTACAAATTAAGGCAAATGAAAATTCAGGACGTTAAAGTGCTAGAGGTGTAAAAAAATACAAAAATGCACATGAGCAAAAAGTTTTAGAAATGGAGCAAACAGAATAAAAGCCATGCCTATAGTGCAGAAGAGGAATGCAGGAACACTTGCTTAGATATACAAAAAAATCACAAAAAGGTGTATGTTACAAAAGAACATGCAAACATGTACATCAATTTCCCTTCGCGATCAATAGTCTTATCTATAAACATGAAACAGAGTGAGGAATCAGAAATTAACATGCATAAAAAACAGCAATTCTGTCAGTGAGCCCTTAATGAATTAATAGCAACTATGGTTTCATGGAGGGCTTCTCAGATAGCTGGGCATTTAGGTAAACTGCCAGGTGAAAGGACTTGTAAACATATTTTGTTAAAGCAAGTCAGTTTTTTCCGCAACACATAAAATACATTTTTCCAAGAAAGTTTAGCCTTTGTCACTAATGAAACCACTAAATAAAGACATAAATATAGAAATCTTAAGATTTGTTTTATTTAATGTTGGTAGCAGGATGAACTGTCAGGTTGAGCTAAGTGTATATTTTGTTGCAGAGTTGCTGCAAGATGTTAACAGTGAAAAGGGTATTTAGAAATGAGTTATTTCAAGATGAAAATTTTCAGAATAATTGCAAATCTAGCAGGATAGAGAAAGCACAGAAAACTGGCAGTTAGATTGATCAGATTAGTATGAAAAGTCATTTAGCAAAGGGAATGAGAAGAGTGACAAACTAGTATACTTTAGATCTTTTTTTCTGAACCAGGGAAAATCTGATCATGTTTCCCTATGACAATAATAAAAAACTTTATTTTATATATTACCATTAAAGGTGGCATCTCAAAGCAATACAGTAGATGAAAAACAGATAAAAGGACCACAGATTACAAAGTAAATACATATAAGAAAGACAAGCAGTTAGAGGTGCTACCAAAATTAGAAAATGAAGCAGATACAGACACTAAGTCTTCTGAAAAGAAAGGTTCTGAGGTTAGATTTAAATGCACTCAGGGTACATGACTGATATCACTGGGAATACAAATTGAGAGCTCTGGGGTGCAGCTAGAGAAGACCCTGTCACCCACAGAATGTAGATGTTCTTGAGGACAGCTAGAAGACCAGAGTCAGACAGACAAAGGTGGGGGAGTAGACAGATAATAAGCCATATACTGTAGGTACTGAATGAGGATGAGGAATTTGAAGTTGACTGGAAACCTGATAGGTAACCAGTGCAAGGACTTGAAAACAGGTGTAATGCATCCCTGATAGGATTCTCGCTATCATATTCTGAACATATTGAAGATTGCTCAGTGTGGATTTAATTTCCCCAGTGAACAGGATGTGCATTTATTAATTCTAGAAAAAAAAGCCTTTCTTAATTTCTCTAGTTCTTAGTTTCTCTAGTTCCCTTTAAAATAAACTCTTATCCCACAATGCAGAGTATTAAATGGCCAGTATTTACACATGATATTTGTGATTTAAAGAAATTAACACAAGCAGCTTTTGGGGATTTAAGTGTTGGCTGAGTTATTGCAGGATAAACTACTAGAGATGTTGGTAAGAAGAAGATAATTTTGGGAAAGCTAATGAATACACTGATAACAAGAACACTTCCTAATGGGGTTAGGCATACTTTTGATGAAGATGATGAAGTTAACAGACTGTATGTTTACATAGATACTGAAATGAGGATTGTATTTTAGATTTTGTGCAGTTACTAGCATTGAACTGTGTGTTGGATGCACATGAATTGAAGGAATGGGCAAACATAGCTGATGCGGATCCACAGAGCCAGCATATTAAGATGTTTATAATTAGAGGCAATTTGTTTAAATAACTAGGTATGGATACTGATGTGCAAGAGAGGTGGAAAGGAAATGCTGCCATTTCATAGTGGGTTTCTAACACTGTGTATAGTTCCATCTATTTCTAATCTCTTTATCCAGTACAGAGAATTTGGAGCCTATCCCATTAAGCAACGGACACAAGGCAGAATACACCCTGGACATAGCGCCAGTCCATCACAAGACAGACAGACACAAACAAACACACACCAGGGCCAGTTTTCCCATAAACCAATTAACTTACCAGTATGTTTTGGAGTGCGAGAGGGAATCATATCACACATATTGAGAAAAACCATGTAACCCAGAGAGAACATGCAAACCCCACACACACAGGATGGCAGGAATTGAACCTAGGACCCCAGTGCTCCAAGATAGCAATGCTAACCACTTTGCCACCATTATAAATGGATGGATATCTTAGTTATCTTTCTAGTTCACAGGTTTGCATGCATAATTTAATTTTGAAAGGTGCTGAGACATCAGGTACTACTGTTGTATTTATGAAAAAGAAACAAAACAAAAAGCATACTAACAACTGTGCCATCCTACTCTTTAGTTAATACAATTTATTATTTATAAACAGTTAACATTGTTAGCAAAATATTTTGAATTATATTTAACTGTATTTCTTCTTTAGTTTTGTCTTTAACTTATTATATGACAGTCAGATTTAATGTATATTTGAACAATGAAAAAATATTTTTACAAGATGCGGGGGAAACAACTTATTACAGTGCTAAATTTAATATGTTGCTAAATTTAATATTGATTGCTAATAGTTTATGTTAACACCTAACTTTCTTAATTAGGTGTAATTAAAACAGTGAACTAAGTGTAACATACCATTCAGAAATACAATTGAGTGTATGGATGAAACGTTTCTAAAATGTATAACGTAACAAAATTAAAGACAATTAAATTCTGTAATGTTTCCACTTGTAATGTCATTAGAACAACAAGTTTCTGCTTTGTCTAAAGATGGTATCAAAAAGTAGTCTAAGTGGTGAGAAAGTTGTGCTTAATGATAATTAAGTGACTTAAAAGTAAAAAGAGATGCTTCATATTGCTTGATTAATTTTAAAAACTAAGTTATAAATGCAGACGCCATCGCTGCCATAAGCGCTCCAGGCAGTAGAAAGTTCGTTCTGTACTGCTGAGCTCCGCACCTCCTCCCTCTCTCGGTGCCGCGCCCCTCTCTGAAGGAGCGCAGTTGGCGGTACGCTATTTTCAGAGCCTCTGATTGGGAAAAAAAGACCTGCTGATCAGTTTCACACACCAGGAAGAGAAAAGAATGGGATTTTTTCTCTTAGAAACGTGTGTTGTCTTTATGAAATTTGTGTATTTTAAACGTTTAATTAAGAAGTAAAAACCTTACAGCATACACAAAGATTCTGAGCTGATCACGAGGAAGAAAAATCACCCATTTTTCGCGCATAAAAAGTGTTTTTTAACTCTCGAAACCTATTTTTATAGGTTTTAAAGTAGTGCTGCATAATCAACCGAATTAGCATATCGTGCTGTCCATGAAATAAATGAAAGCCAGGTTTAATCATCACACTATTAAGATGGTAGTTTCTATTAAGTGGTTAAATAATTGGATAACAAGTAAATTAAACTGATTTGGGCAGCCTAATCATGATCAGTTTGGCCCTCCCCATACAGGTTATTGGAAACACATCAAAACAGATTTCAGTGGATCTCAGAAAAAAAAAAAGTTGATGTTTATGAGTCTAGAGAGGATTGCAAAACCATTTGTAAACATTTGGTGCTCCAAAAATATTCAAGACCACGGTAATGCTTCATAGGACTGGTTGTTCATCCTGGAAGTCACAAAGAACTGCACTTTTTAAATAATAATATAGTAATGTTGATAATGAGAATAAACACATCATTTAATTTTCAAACACCTGTTTTAGGAATTGTTGCTGAATTTCAAAAAGATATACACTATGATTTCCAATACTACTATAAAGGCTTATGCTTTATAGACGAATAGAAGGCACCATGCTCTTAGTATGACATCCCACAAGGCTGTTCTTCAGTTTTTGAATTTTTACATATCCTATTTCTTACTATTTAACTTAACTACCATACTATGAAAAATAGGGTAATTAGTATACCAGCAATAAAGGAACAAGTAATAGGTTTATTCCATGCTGAAACGAAAAGAGAGAAAACACAACGTTTCAGCTGTGAAGCCTTCTTCAGGTGTGAGGGCTTTACTTGTTCCTTTGCAGACTACACATGCTGATGCAGCTTCCCACCTGAACTAGTACAAGCAATAAAGATTGTTTGTTCTTGTATTGGTGATTCTGTGCTCCATTATGGTAAAAATAAGCAAAATTATGTGACTTTCTAGACCTTGAGAATGAAAAGAAAGGTATAAGAATATACAATAGTAGTAAAATGCTACCTGAAGACCAATTTGCAGGTCCCTCCCACCCCTACACCATAAAAAAAGATCTCAGGAAAGCAATTAACCTCATCAGTTTCCTACTAAAAACTCCACTTGGACACAAGCACTTTCTTGTTATTCTAGATTATACCACCATTATATTCAGAAACTATTCCTCTCCACAAATTATTGCTAGAGAGTTTAATCATCTCTACCAAATTTGGGAGTCGTTTTATTCCTTTTAGCTCAACATATTGCCACCCTGCTTAGAATCACTTTTCTGAGGACCTAATTGTACCAACCTTATAGTGATGGTCTCATAGAGTATTTTAATTGTACTTGAAAACAAATGGTTAAGTTGCTGAGTTGGTTTGACAGAAATGTGATGGGCTCATTTCTATTCACTATTTTTAATTATGTTCACCATTTGGGAGTACCCCAGGAACACATTTGTCTTCTGAAATCTACTCCCCCTGAGATTGTAGGCAGGACGGGACAGATTACTATCCTCTAAGTAATTGCTACCCTGGGACAATGACAAAACTCAAACCACAAGCCTCAGAAAGCAACATCAGATTGTCTTATCAGGCAGGACATCTCCTGACGCAGGGTGAACATATTATATAAAGTGGTATCTTTGTCTGGGTGCCTGCTACACACAATGAGATGCATATTCCCAGTACAGGAGACTAGGCAGTGCATTTTGTAAACTCCTGGATGGCAATAGGGGAAGCCCACAAGGCAAGGAGCAAGTGGCAGTCTCAGTTCTAGTGATTATCCGGTCATTGTCTGTCATACAGTAGCTGAAGCCATTTGTTATTCAGTACTGTCTGATGACCTTCTATGATTACCTTTCAGGTAAATTTAAATAAATTTTAGGCACTCAAAATACCAAAATCAAAATAGTAGTTATAATCATTTAAATACTTATACTTTTTAAGTAGTATAGTGACATGGTAGATTTACAGGAGACAAGTGAATCACATTCCATTAAAAAAATAATCATTAACGGCAAAGGTACAGTTGTTACAGATGGAACAAAATAGATTGCATTTTGGTCACTCATAAAACCTGTCAAGAAGATTAATCATATTTACTCCACTTGGATCACTTGCAAGATAATAATGCTAAAACATCTTCAAAGGATCTCATAAAGTGTCTTCAAAAGGCATTTTATGTTATCTCTGTTTTGCATGCCAAAACTGCTAAGAATTCGTGTTTTGTTCTACTTTTAATAGGGATGCGACTTGTACCCCTTGGATGGTAGCCTCATTTATACATGAATCCCTGTGTTTACTATAAACCTGGACTTTTACAGGCAGCCCCTGGACTGATGTTGTTGTATTTTTAGGTTTGCTACCTCCCTGCACTTGGGCCCTGGGTTCAGTTCCTTGTGTGCTACCTGCTTGGAATTTGTATGTAATCCCTGAGTTCATGTGGGTTTCGTCCACTAGTTCAAACACATGCTGGTAAGTTAATTGGCTTTTGTAAAATAAGCTCATGTGTGAGCTGATTGTATGCGTGTTTGTGCTTGTGTGCGCCCTGCAATGAACTGCCATCCCATCCAAGGTTTCTCCTGCTTTGCACCTATTGCTGGCCGAACTAGGCTCCAGGTGCTCACATCCATTGATGGATTATGATATTCTATGATATTCTAGTTTAGACTAATGCAGAGGAAAACAGGAAGTATTTATATTTATGGAACTAAAATTCACTCTGCTAGTGATTGAAAATCCACAGAACTAGCTCTTTATTTTAAGTTCAGAATTGATTCCAATAGCGTAAAACATACAGTATTGTTACAGCTATCGTGACTACTAAAGTGTGTTTAAGAATCTAGATATAATGGGTAACATCAATATTTCCATTTCTTGGGAGATTCGAAGCAAGGAAATGTTTGCTGAGATGTAAGAAGTGCAAGATTAAGTGAACAACGCAATTCTAAAATTTACCTTTATTAAGAGTGTCATCAACAGTTTAGTAGTATAAAACAGAAAGAGGCAGGAAGATACGACAAGAGATACACAAAGAGAAAAGATTTCCTTGTCCAGATCATCAAGAAAGACCAGATTGCAGGTAAGTATTTACATTTACTTTTACATGTACAACCTTTTTATTTACAAAATCACAGTACCTGTCAATGTACGAATGGACATGTGACTTACAAGAATGCATCATATTTATTGCTGGTATTTTTGTTCGAAAGTATGGGTAATGACAACTGCTGCCTTGTGAGCAGGTACTATGATTAGTGATTTAAAACATCTGTGAAAAAAATAATCTTTGCAGAAAATTCTATGCTCAATCTGTATATGCAGCAGCTAGAAAATTTGCACTTCACCATAACAACTTACATTGGCAAAGGGATTGGGTTCTAATTTTTTTCTTCCATTCATCTTTAGAAAAATGTAGCATCACTACTGTTTTCCATACTTCTCTGCTTTACTACGGACCTAGAGTTATGTGTTGATAATGTTATTAGGACTGCTGTTTGACTAAAATCCAATATCTTGCACATAATCACATCATCATCTGTCTGTGTCATGAACAGCAGTAGAGACATAAGCGTACTGGTTTGTATGAATGCACTACAGTGAATTAAAGAGTACCTACCCATCAACCAAATCTAAAAATATTAAACTCTTTTTGTATAAAATAAAAAAAGATGAAAATGGAAAATAAAAATAAGCCTATATGTGAGAATTTCAAGAATACTAGTTTTAGACTAGATTTAACCACAAATATGCTGACTGCCTTTTAATATTATAGAAAGCACAAATGACTCATACTCATGGTTTAAAGGGAATGTTCATTTCACCACACAAATGATGAATGTCAATATAAAAGACATTTATATTATATGTTCCATCTTCTGAAATTCCGAGAACTTCATTAAAGCAAATTGTTTTCAATTTATTTTATGTAATTAGAAAACTTACTTTTTTGTGCCCTCCTGGCTTTCTCTCTCCCTCACATTGCACAACTGAAAGCAAAAGATAGTAAGAATTAAGTAAAATAAGAAGAAATAATTATAAAAATGCCCATATAGTCTTCAGCCCTGTCTTTGAGCACACCACAAGGAAAACACACAGTAGTTGAGGTGAAACCTGCTTTATAAACTATTTCTAATTTACTATTCAGTGCGTGATGATACTGTTATCATCTTGAACACATTTTTTAAATCACCTTAAAAAAACACAATAAATAAACTGATTCGAAAATGATAACTGAGAACATCCATGCCTTCAGAGCAAATCAGCCAGCTTTAAAAGGCGACTTCAGAGAACAACAGAAAATAAGACATTAAACCATGTTATTTGCGTCATTTCTATATGTTAAAACTGTATATTGTGGAAGAAACAAGTAAGCCCATACCTCACCTCTTTTGTGATTTGCTCCCAGAAACTCTTTAGTATTGCGAAAATTCTTTATAAGAAAAGCCTATTCCCACTCTTTGTTATGGGGAAAAATTTTGATCTGTTCCAGACCCCAAAAATATCACCACTACTTTTACATTTTTCATCAAACAATGAAAAATAAACAATAATAACTGACATTCATATTGTGGTTTGTGTTTTTAGTAGTAAAAACTGCTTACCTTGTTAGACAACATTAATCATACCTACAGTTCTGTACTATACAATAACTTGTTTTTTTGTGTAATTACACACTCACAATTTTCATTTCCTTAACACTTAAAGGGCCCATGATAAAGTCCAAACTACAGATTTTCTTACACAATAGTGAACAATGCACAAAGCAAGATGGGGGTGAACTGTATCACATATCTCCTGCCATTCCGTAGGCTCTGTGCTAGCTCTCACATACACTAGTTAGTGGAATGTAATGCACACATTCAATATGAAACGATTCAGATGACGCATTTCTTTTCGCTTTCTTCATTTGGTAGAGGTTTCGAAAATGTTCTTTATATTGCTTCTTTATAGTTTCAAACTTGACTATCATTATTCGAAATATAGGTAACAAAGATTGAATAGTTGTGAGTGCTTGGAATACTTGGTAAGAAAAGGTTTGACTTAACCCGCTTGATTAATGGGCAGGTGTCTGGCTATAGGTCAAGGAGACTCAAACCCCATCCAGACTGAGTGAACCAAGGGTAGCTGCAAAGTGGAGATGGGGCAGTGGAGGTATGCTTGAGACATATAATAATTCCTTGTACTTATATAGCACTTTTCTGGACACTCCACTCAAAGTGCTTTACAGGTAATAGGGACTTCCATCCACCTCCACCAATGTGCAGCACCCACCTGGGTGATGCAACAGCAGCCATAGTACACACAGTACACTCACTACACATCAGCTATCAATGGGGAGGAAAACAGAGTGATGAAGCCAATTCATAGACAGGGATTATTAAGAGGCCATGGTTGGTTAAGGCCAATGGCAAATGTTGCCAGGATGCTGGGGTAAAACCCCTACTCTTTTCGAGAAACACCCTGCGATTTTTAATGATCACAGAGAGTCAAGACAATGCTTTTACATCTCATCCAACGGACAGCACCTTTTTACAGTATAGTGTCTCTGTCACTATACTGGGGCATTAGGACCAACACAGACTGTGGGGTGAGAACTACCTACTGGTCCCACTAACACCTCTTTAAGCGGCAACCTTAGCTTTCCCAGAAGCTCTCCCATTCAGGTACTGACCAGGCTCATACCTGCTTATCTTCAGTACACTGTTTCAGTTGTGAGTTGCAGGGTGATATACAGTAGCTGCTGGCTATAAATACAAAGGGGCTTGGTTAATTTTTCTTGGTTAATTGGTTAATTTAGCTAGTGTGGTGGTGATGGTAAGTGAGCTGTGTGAAATTGACTTTTCCCACCCAGTTAATAACTTCCATATAATAAAACCATGTATTGGAATTTTAAAACTGTACATAACACAAGGATCTGGATGATTACTTAAATACACCTTTTAACTAAATAAATCTACAAACTACTTTCTTATACTTCAGTCACAAGTGTGCAGTTGGGCATAGCTTATACTACGAGCAATGGCGAAATAAGTGGAATGAGATACATAGCCACGTCATGAAAACAGGTAGTTTTCACCACCTGTTTATTACTTAAAATGTTATTGTTTTGAAATTTGTTTAGATTTAGAATGTAGATGTTTATGTTAAGCAAGCAATAAATATAAAAAAATATTGTGTTTAGTTCAAAATAAGGACATAAATAAAAAGACGTTTTACCTTGTTTTCTTAAACTGAACATTACAAAGTTGATCAAAGAAATGTTTTTTTTTTTATTTTAGCTCATTTTATTGTACAAGAGCAATATTATTTTCATGCATGTGTAGTTTAAAATTCCACTTTATTTTTTATTTTTCTGAGCACAACTTTAAAGTACTTGAAGTTGTGTTGTGTAAATAATTATTACCCAGTTGATGTATTGGCCTATTTTTGGTATGTGATATAAAGAATAATGAAATGAAGGAGCATCTTGCTGTGAGATGCACAAAATTGTGTGTACAATTAATTTATGATGCAGTAGGTAGCTTGTCTGCAGTGGACAAATTAAGGACCAATACACAAAAAGGAGAGCAAATTCCTGCTGTTCTGTTGCCAGTGTTTCTTCCATTGACCATTTCTCCTTACGGAGTGTATTTATTATCACAGCCATTAGACCCATATATTGACTAAATTTGCTTGGAATAATGGTTTACTATAATGTAAAATAAACTATGCAAGTGTAATTAGTAACATAAAGACATACTTAGTATGAATTGCAAAAGAAGCACCTTAGACTCATCGGAAGGCATGCCTTCTACATTCAAAATAAAATTCTTAAAGAATTTAGGAATTTGTTGTAGGATCTGAGTAAGACTCTACAAAAAGAGTCAGCATACTGTCTCAAATAGTTGGAAGCAGCCTGAGGTTTTCTGGATGATTAAGATGTAGGCATCTGGAATACCTTACCTGCAAACTTGTAAATACAGTAACTTGCGTGTTGCAAGGGTATGTTGTGTGTAGCGAAGTAAGTGTTACTGTCATTGTCAATAAATATTTGTTTAATCAATTGTGCCTGGATTATTACACTTTTCACAAAAGCTGGAACACAAAGAATTGATGTGCTTCTAACTATACCAAGAACTCAGGTATATTGTGGCAGAAATCACTTACATATTGAGGGTTATGATTTTGTAATTTGTCTTCCCATTGATTAAGTATCAACTTCTTTAAAATATCCTATAGGAAACAAAAAAAACTAACTTTTAAGGTTGTTTTGTTTTTTAAAAAAATACTATCTTTGGTGTTTTTCTAACACTTTTTCTGTGTCTTTTTGTACTGTAGGTCAGGGTGGGTAATGGCAAAGTAACAGGTACAGGTTTATTACATGTTAGTATATTTAATAAGTAATAGGTTTATTCCATGCTGAAAAGAGAAGAAAAAGCCATGGCGCCTTCTTCAGGTGTGAGAAAGACAGGGCAGTAAGCAAAAGTAATGTAGCAGGAGAACGAAAGCTGGGAGAGAGGAGGAGCGGGAGGCGGGAGCAGGGGACAGACAGAGTGGCCAATCAGGCAGTGTGAAGTCAGGATAGGTGAAGAGAGGTGTGAAATTAAACCTACAATGAATAGAGAGAATTCAGAAGAACATTAGTCTGTCACTGAGAGAAGAGGGAAGGTGTGATCCTAGCTGCAGGATAATTTTAGTTTCTGTAGTCTTTCTGATGTAGGAGTTAGGAAAAGCATCTTTGAGATCACAGACGAAGAGATTAGTATGATCATGGCCGTCAGAGGTGAAATGAGAAACAATAGGCTTGGAGAAATTTTTAATCTTTAAAGCCCTAACATCTACTCTTAAGCAGTCTCCGAGTCTCTTTCCTGTTTCCCCAATGTAGTTGGCTGGGCATTTACTGCAAGAGATACGGTAAAGAAGGTTTCTGGAGGTACAAGATGTCATCTGAGTGATCCAGAGTTTTCTAAAGGGCCTTGAATGAGTGATGTTAGATATGTACTTGCAGGTGATACAGCAAGCTCTGTTGCAAGGGAAAGTGCCTGGCATGGATGGTTGTTGAGGGCGGTCAAGAGAGCTATGAACAAGAATGTTATGCAGATTAGGTGGTCGGTGATATGAGATGATGGGGTGGTCAGAAAAGAGGGCCTCAATGGAGGGATCATCCTGTAGGATGGAAAAGTTGTCGTTAATAGTCCTGGGGACAGAAAGTGTGTTGGGGTGGTAGGGAAGCACCAAAGGAACGCGGTTCTTACGGCGGGAATTCCTTATGGAGTTGATGGTCCGAGGGGTGTTTTTGGCTCGAGCAAGGGCCCTGTCAATAATACTGCTAGGGTATCCTCTGAAAAAAGGGTACATTTTGAGGGCTTGGTTCTTGAAATCGATGTTGTCGCTGCAGAGTCGTCTTAGCCGAAGGAACTGTGAAAAAGGGAGAGAGTTTTTAATGTGTTTGGGATTAAATGAGCTATACAGGAGAAAGCTTTGTGAGTCAGTGGATTTGTTAATAGACCGAAGCAGAGAGTTGGAGGTAGTTAAGGGAGAAGTTGAAGTCTATAAATGGAAGAGTAGTGGAAGATTTTTTAACTGTATATTTGAGGGACGGGTAGAAGTTGGTGAAGTGATGCAGGAAGTGCTCTAAATGGTTGTTAGAGCATGTGGCAGCACTGACGCAGTCATCGATGTATTGCTTATAGAGGTCAGGGACAAAGCCAATGTAGGAAGTGAAGAAGCGTTCTTTTACCCAGCCAACAAAAATATTGGCATAGCTGGGTCCCATTCTGGTGCCTATGGCAACTCCACTAACCTGCTGGTAAAAAAAGTTATTGAATGAGAAGGCATTGAGTGTGAGTGCCAATTCTGCAAGATGTACAAGGGTGTGCGTGAGTGGATTGAGCCCTGTGCGTTTGTCCAGCATGTGCTAGAGGTCTGTAAGACCATCATTGTCGGGAATGACGGTGTAAAAATGTACATTGTAAAAATGTAGCATTCTGGACCCTGAAACTGGAAATTGTTAAAAAGTTGAAGGGCATGGTTAGTGTCCTTGATATGCAGTATAAAGGAAGCCTTTAAACCAGCGATCTCATCAGGCTGTCGAGAAAGGCCGACATGTGAGTACTCGGACTGTTGCATGCTGAGACGATCAGACGTCCAGGGACGGGGCGTCCAGTGGTGTCAGGTTTGTCAGCTAACCACCTGATGTAGAATAGATGCTGATTTGTAACCAGATATGTCATATTCTACTGTTTTTCTACTTTCTCGATAATGTATTTATTCCATGTCTTTTTTTTCTTTTAGGAATTCAGTCAGGTTTGTCTGTTTCAGTTTCTGGGCTGATGGCAAATATTTTCATCACAGTAAACCTTGTGCTACATTCCAGACTCATGTGAAGGATACTTCACAATTGTTGCCTTGGCCTTGTGTTGTACAAAATATCACAAACACATCACATTAAAAAATGTGTTTACAATAGAAAATGCCATCATTTTTGACAGAGTAACACTGACAAAGCTTTTTACACAGCTAAAGGGATCGCAAAAGAAGCCTGTCAATGTACAATAGTAACAAACACTAACGCAACAAACAAGGAAGAGTGCCACTTTCCTATAGTCTTAATAAGTTAGACTAACTTATTCACTTTAAATTAGTGCTTTTCCAATTAAGGGTCAGGTTAGCCTGGAGCCTGTCCTAGAAAGTATTGGGTGCAATTTGGGATACAGCCTGGACAGGATGCAAGTCCATCACAGGGCACAAAACACAACAAATACACTTTTTTTGTCTTACAGATTTGTTTGTTGTAAGTTTTAGAAGAAGAGGTTTTGATTTTCAGGCAAAATCAGAAAATAGCACCCTAATATGTTCACACTCTCTCCTCTCTCTTCTGCTTGTCTGCTGTTGCTTGCCAGAAGAGGTTTTGTCCCACCATAAACAATCTTTGGGCATACCCTTTGGGCAGATCTTGTTTAAGCTACCCCTGAACTACCTTGATGGGGATGATGGAGACACCATAATACTGTATATCAGCTTTGAGCTTAAACACTCGGCTTTTACAATGCAGTACACAGATTTTGATTTTCATTATCCCTGTGGGAAGTGTGATTTTAAGGTAGATATTGAATACATGTTTAATCTCTTACATCCTTTGATCATTTTGCAAAATATGAGAATTCAACTTCAACAGTATGACCTGTATTGTCTTTAAGCTCAAGAAAGAAATATTTGATCTGATAATTCAAGTTGTTCCAAAAGTCATGTTTTATTCTAGATATGTCTCCATTACTAATGATAAAATCTATTTTATTTTTGACTGTGTGGTAATATAAAACTGAGCTGCTACTGTTCCTATAATCCCTTACTTCTTACTTTATACTCAGTTGGAATTAAATGTTACTATCACACATAGGGCACATTTCAATGTTGAAAATGTTTTTTGTTAGCTAAATTCACTGTTAAAATACAAAGAGACTGAAAAGACTGAAGAAAGATATAAAATATATTTCCCTCATTTGGTATTTTAATATCATATTTCATCATTGACTACATGAAAGAGCCAAGATTCTGGATGTTATAAGCCTGGCTGGAAAACCAGTTACAGATACCCACAATGTACTGAGTAAAGAATTCTTTCCTACTGTATTCTCCATTGCTAAATATATTTCCTTTGTTTCGATAATGTCAGGGAACCTATAGGTAGAATAGGAGGATCCTTATGCGTGACCAGAATCCCACAGAACACAGAGTAGCAAAGGGACGATCCGAAAGATGAAATCCAAAGGCTGAGTCGATAAGGTAGGCAAAGGGTTCAGTAACGAGAGATATCCAAAAACAATCCAAAAGTCAAAATCCAGGAGGCAAGGTCGATAAGGGAAGCTAAGGGTCCGGCGATAAGAAATATCCAAAAAAATCCAACAGTCAAAATCCAGAAGGCGAGGTCAAGAGGTGGAAGCAAAAGATTTGTAACAGGAGATCAGTCAAAAGGCTAGGAAACACACACTGGAGAATACTGCAAGAGGCTTCTCAATAGCAAGCATGGGAAGGTGTGTGAGGGGAGTTTAAATACTGAAAGGAAAGGGGTGTGATTGGATGATTGGTTAGGGAGTGAGAATTTGAGAAATCTGATGCATGTGAGAATGTGATGGGTTCAATCAGGGATGAGATTGTGAAGCAGAAGTTCCGGGAATGTAACGTTGTTAGCGAGGGAGACTGTGGGGTGTGACAGGGACAGAACGGCGTTTCCAAGGTAGAGTGTGGGGTGTGACAGATACCATATTTGAACACCTTATGATTTTATATGAGTAGATCAAATCTCCTCTCTAATTTATTCTAGACTGAAGACATTTAGCTCCCTTAATCTGGCTGTATGGCTGTCTCTTGGGACAAGGAATTGTTCTTATTGCTCTTCTTTGAGCTCCTTCTAAGGCTATAACATGATTTCTGTAGTATGCTGACCGAAACTGAACATAACATTCAAAATAAGGTCATACTGTACTAGCAAACTGAAAAGCTCAAGCATTTCCCTTAATTGAAATGCAACATATTTTCTACTTCTGTTTTTTTATTTATTCCCCACACTGTCTTTGTAATCAACTATTCTGAGTTTAGTACTCCTTTACTTCCTGTGTGGATCTTTATGCCATTAACTTTAAATTTAAATCTGAAAATCATTTCTCAGCTATCCTGCTGCTATTTCTAATTTTTCTTCTTCTAATATTTTTTAAACATGCAAATTGAGATAGGTTTCTAAGTATACCAGAAACAAACTCATTGACATTGATAGGGAAGAGCAATAGGGCTGAAATTACTATCCCTATCCCTACAGTAACCCATTTTGTATCTCTGCGCAGTTACTTATGTATTCTATTTCTTCTTTCTTAACCAGTCCCCAATTCATCAGCATGATTGAGAATTATTTTTTTATTAGACTCTGTAATGTTATGTGAGATTGCTCTGTGAAGAAGCCACCATCCTAGCTAAAACCCCAGGACCAATGGTACGGCCTTCAGCAAGATTGTGGCTTTATAATAGAGAGGTGCAGCAGAACTCAATACAGCTTGATTGAGGCCTTAGCACTTGGAGTGAGTAAAATTCACAGTAAAGTAAGTCATCTTTCAGGATAGGCTCTTGGATGTATTTGGAACTCCTCTTAAGGCAATTCAGGAAATTAATAAGATCAGTTGAAAAGAAACAGATTCAGTATGTGTCTAAGTGCCTGGAAACAGGGAGAGTGAAGGGTCCTCAGATATGGTTTCTTGATAGAGCTATTGGGCTAACTAACAGACCTGTGGGACTAGGAAGGCTTGAAGAGGATACAGTAAAAATTGTACTGCGAGGTGTCACAGGTCCTAGACAACCCTAGTTGGTTACACGGAAAGCCCATTTGCCAGGCCCAATGAGGAAGAAATGCACTGCTAAGGAATATTTTCCTGGACCAGGACTAACAGGAGCTGTTAGCATCTCGCAGAGTGGGGAAGACAAGATAGCAGTGTATGTTCTCCCCATGGACAGAGGAGATTTAATAGCTCATGGTCAGTGTCACATAAGTCACTTCCCCCTGAGTCTTAAAAGACTTGTTGGAACTCAGACTGTGTCAGTAGATTTGTTACCCTCTCAGGGAATCTGCAACCTGGCAGATATCACAGCATATGAAACTCCCAATAGTTTGTGCACTCTAGGATGTCTATAACTCTAGTTATTGAGCTTGATCTTTTTCACTTCCTCCTTTTCTTTTACCTTTCATCACCTGACACTTCTCCATTTATCTTAAGGCTACACGTGTCCAGATACATCTCCAATTAGGCCTAGAATCAGCTGAACAGCAAGTTCTTGGGATGCTTCTATTGTGGTTTGTGCAAACCCTACATGCACCCAGTTATCTAGTTTTTTGATCTGAAGATTTCTGCCCCCTCACTCTTGTCATACACAAAAACCTCCCTCTAAGATTTTCACAATTTCAAACTTGACTAAATTGCAAAGGTCTGCATGCTGGGTCCAAAGCCCAGAGATCTCTGACTCAGGGTACTCAGACATCTAATAGCTTTTCACAGATGGGAGCTCTGAATGTATTAAGGTGAGAATGACCTTTAAGATTGCTTAGCCTATTAATTTTCAAAGACATATGATTCTTTAAGACATATGCTTTCCCCACCAGTAGGAAATCAGCTGTGAAATCATCTGTTTTCCCAGGTGTTGTGCAACGACTGTGAACTCAGTTTAGAATGATTATAGGCATTTTGTACAATTATTATTCTAGAATTTTACATATATACTGTAACTTACTGGATATACTGTACAGGAAATATCTAGAAGTATAAAATAAATGCATTAAATAACTGGATACATCTCAATGGACAATTATTCTTACACATTACACATTAGGAGAGAGAGTAAGAATTAAAACGTAGAAAAGGTGCGGAAATGGAAAACACACAGCTGCAGCAAAGTACAGATTAGAATCCCAGAATGCAGCTGGAGGAGTGCCACCTTCCTGTAGTCTTACAAAAAAGACTCCAATCATTGGAAAGTGAGTGCAGTTAGGATTGTTGTAACAGACAAATACGTTCTGGGTCTCAAGATGAAGTTTAAACAGCTGAGTTTTATTGCATGCAAGGAACAGTAAGACCGAAGTACTGTTTGAAATACAAGTACAAAACATCCAGTTTATATAGCACTTTTTGGCCATTTCTGATGTAGTTCGTTTCCATGGTAATGGGGAGAGGTCATGGTGTTCAGACAGTTCCCGGACTTTGACCACTCTTAATGGTCGGTTTTAGGTTTCCTTTGTTGGGGGGGGGGGTCTCTAGCTGGCATCTGGAATCCTTATTAGTTATCCCCCTTTCATGCCATAGCTCTAAGCCTGGAATGTCTTGTGTCCTAAGACATCCTGTCCTTGTGCAGAAAGGAATCGGTTAACCCTTTCTTCACATAGGGGGGCAGAGCGGTGTCTCTGTGGCTAAGGATCTTTGCCTGTGACTGGAAGGTTGCTGGTTCAAATCCTGCAGCCGGCAGAGGTATCCTACTCTATTGGGCCCCTGAGCAAGCTGGGGTATGCGAAAAGACGAATGCAAGAAATTGTATGGGGTTAATAAAGCACCATTATTATTATTATTATTAGTAGTAGTAGTAGTAGTAGTATCTCATTATATTATATCTTTCTTCAGGATCAAAAACTATTTTCAATTTTAACTTTAATTGGATCACCCCATCAAGTCTCAAAATTAGTCTGTAAAAAAACTCCCTATTGATGATAAAGAAATTTCCCTATCATTAAAATCACATATCCACAACATCTGTAGCACACACTTCTTCCATTTATGAATTTCCATTAATTCCATTTACATATCTCATTTAAGGCAATTTTTTTTATCTTACTGATGCTGAGAAATACATTTATTTAAACTCCTCCAGACTAGACTACTTCATTGTTACTACTTCAAAAGACCTGTACATTAAGGAAGCCTCCAGACAATTAACCGATACTTCTGCCTACTGTCATCTCCAACAGGATCCTACTACTGACTACCAGAAGGAAGTGGTATCTACTATTTCTCTCCACAAACCGGACACCCCTGGATGCCCCATTGTCTCAGCATGCAATTGTACGACCACAGTCATCTCTGCTTTACTCGACAACCTTATGAGACCTCTGGTTGAAATGCTTCCCTCATATGTCAAGGATACTAACCATGCCCTCCTTTTCAATGAGTTCCAATTTCAGGGTCCAGAATGCTACACTTTTACCATGGATGTCACGTCTCTCTACACCATCATTCCCCACAATGATGGTATTGCAGCCCTAAAGCACGTTAGACAAATGCACAGTGCTTGATCCACCCACCCACACTCTAGTGCGTCTTGCGGAATTAGTTCTCACACTCAATGCCTTCTCATTTCATAACCTTTTTTATCAGCTGTGGAGTCGCCATGGGCACTAGGATGGGACCTACAGTAGCTATGCCAATATTTTTCTCAGCTGGGTAGAAGAATGCTTCTTTGCTTCCTATACTGGCTTTGTCCCTGACCTCTTCAAGCATTACATTGATGACTGCGTCGGTGCTGCTACATGCTCTAATGACCAGCTAGAGCACTTCCTGCATCAATTCACTCTCACCCGTGCATCAAATATACAGTAAACATATCTTTCACCAATCATTCATTTCTAGACATAAATTTATCTGTTAACCATCCACGACTCTCATCCTCGGTCCATTACAAACCCACAGATTCTCATAGATATCTCCTGTACAGCTCTTTTCACCCCACTCACACCAAAAAGTCTCTCCCTTTTTCACAGTTCATCAGGCTATGTTGACTCTGCAGTGACGACATGGATTTCCATAACCAAGCACTCAAAATGCATTATTTTTTCATCAACAGAGGATACCCCACCCATGTTATTGATAGGGCCCTCACCTGGGCCAAAAACAGCCCTCATATCATCAACTTGACCAGGAACTCCCGGTCTCACAACCACATTCCTTTGGTGCTTCCCTACCACTCTAACACATTTTCCATCACCAGGACCATTATTTACAAGTACTCCATTTAACAGGGGGTCCCACCCTTTTTTCTAACCGCCCAATCACCTCATACCGCTGACCACCCAATCTACGTAAATTTCTGGTTCACAGCTCCCTTGACCACATTCGGCAATAATCCCCACCATGCACCTTCACCTTTTAACAGAACTCACCGCATCACCTGCAAATACATATCTAACAGCACACTCATTCAAGGCCACTCAAGTCAATTCAGACGACATCCTGTAGCTCCAGCAACCTCATTTACTGTATCTCCTGCAAAAAGTGCCCAGCTATCTATGTTAGAGAAACAAGGAGAATAGGAGACCGTTTCAGAGAACATGTTAGGGCTGTAAAGATTAAAGATTTCTCCAAGCCCATAGTTTCTCATTTCACCTCAGGCAGCCATGATCACATTGATCTCTCTGTTTCTGTTCTCGGAGAAGGGTTTCTCAACTCCCATAGCAGAAAAACAACAGAAACTAAACTCGAACCTGAAACTCGGTTCACACCATCCCCCTTCTCTGAATGACCGATTTATTTTCTTGTAATCTTCTCTATTCTCATGCAGGTTTTGACTTCACACCTTTCGTCACCGCTCTCCACTTTGCACTTCCTGAGTGGCCTCTCGACTTCTCTGCCCCTCCTGCCTCCTCTCCTCTCCCAGCTTTTGTTCTCCTTTGCTATATAATCTTTGCTGTCTTTCCTGTATTTCTCACACCTGAAGTAGGTTTCACTGCCAAAATGTTGTGTTTATAAACCTATTACTTGTTCCTTTGCAGACTACGCATGCTAACACAGCTACCCACCTGAACTACTTAATTGCTTTGATAGCTGGATCATTCAAGAAATTACTTAAGAAACTACAGTATGTTCAGAACTGTTGTACTTGAAAAAAAATCTCAACATATTCTACTTTACTGAAAAAGCTGCAATGGTTACCAGTCTTTAAAATTCTCTTGTTGACCTAACAGGCATTGCACGGTCTGTCTACTGTGATCCTTCAGGAGTTACTATATCCTTATGTCTCAGTTTGGTTATTTCGTTCTGCTTGCTCTTTGGTCCTCAATTTTCCAAGCAGCTTACATTGTATGTTAGGGGACCAAACCTTTTCAACGGTGCCCCCTCATCTTTGGAATACTCTTCCTCACCATATTAAAAGTGCCTCCTCTGCAGATGATTTAAAATTTTGTCTCAACACCTACTTGTTTTGATGGCTTTCAATGTTTAACTTAATTCTTTCTTTTAATTTTATATTTAATCCCTTTGTATTTTATCATTCTCTTTTTTCTGCTTACTGTATATTTTTTAAGTTTATATTTTTATATGAAGGGGCTTGATAATGCTCTGAATTGAATAAAATAAATTAAAACAGCATTTCTGTAAGGAGCAGGAAGTTATGAGTGGCAGCTGGAGATTTTGAGTAACAGTTCTATCAGTTCCTTTCTCTGCTGCTAAATGGAGAACTGCAACAGAATAAAATCCATTATTTTATGTTCATATTGTATTTATAATTAGCAGTTCAGAGTTAATCGTTTTCCAGATTAACTCATGGCACTCATTTCTGTCTCATATATTTACTGTATATACTGTAGTGAGAGGCATTAGAAATGTAACAAACGAGTATTGCAACCAATAGTATTTTATGCATTTTAGTATAGAATATTACTTTCTACTGAAATAAATGCTACCACTATGAGTTTTTGATTTGATCAATATAACTAATTTTAAGCTATCACAAGCCTGATGAGAATTCCAGAACTCTATATTTATTGTTACACATATTCGTGTAACTATTTCAGTTTCAGTGAAGACAGGTGACCTGAAAGAAATAGATCTTAGGCACCACAGCTATAATTTTGTATTTTAATTTTTGGTTTAAAGAATTCTTTAAAATTAAACACAAAAAATCAAGAAACTGCTGTCAATTGAAGCAATACAATGTGGGTCCCTATAATACTTTTGGATCATGTGTACAGTGCAATAGAAACCTTTACACTTAAAGATGTACAATTTTGTATATACTTGAAATAAAATATTGAAAAAGAAAGAAGAAAAACTTGTTACCACAAAATAAGTACACAAAATTTTATTCTTTACAAACCAAAGAAAAATAGGCTTGTTCTCCTTTTCTGTTCTTCAGTATGAATGGTCAAGGTTTCTAGAATAGCATTAGCAATGCATTTATCTTTAGAAATGATTCATTTCTGTGTCAAAAATAATCAGTGCCCTTGAAAAGTCATAATTATTTATAAAAGGAAAATAAAAACGTCATATAGAAGCTTAGGCATAGTTAGTTAGCTCATATCACAAAGGCGAGATGCTCTAGAGATCTAGAGCACCTATAGACATAAAGAAACGTCTTTAACAGGGATGCAGCATTTTATGTTTTTTTGTATGACATATAAGAATAAAATAACACAATAACTTTTATAGTAGGATTTAGTAATGATTCAAAATGTAATTGTAAGCTCAATGTTTTTTAGATTTTGACAAAAATTAGGACTAACGTGTTACTCAGTGCTCTGAGTTTATTTTAAAAAAAGTGCTACTCAGTAAAGCTGTATTAATAAAATAAGAAGGCAAGGGCCCAGCAAAGAAGAGAAAGAAGAAAAAGAGATCAGGAGAAAAGTTTAGGAAAATGCATTATCTCATTATTAGAGAGAAAAGGTAATAATAATAATAATAATAATAATAATAATAATAATAATAATAATACATATTATTATTATTATTATTGTTATTATTTTATTGTTGTTATTATTATTATAATAAAATGCATTATCTCATTATTAGAGAGAAAGGTGCCACTCATTTACAAGTTTTGTCAAAACTGCCTTATTTTGCTGTGTATTTTTTATAAAATTGTATTTATGTTTTAAGTAAACATACAGAAATGCTGTACTTTATGAAAAAAATCTATGTTTTTAAGTGTTAACAGCAAACAATAGAAAGGTGTCCTTGTAAATGTAAATTCTAGGCGGAGATCTTTCAAGATATTAAAAACAGTTTGAACAGAGGAAAATTATAATTTACAGTAAGATATAAATACAAAGTTGACAAACAATTCAATGTGAATGTTAGACTTTTTTGTCATGTCATACATTAATAAGTAGACATTAATTAGTTTTTCACTTTATCACTGCTTAGTTCTTCTGTATGAAATTAGCCTTTTTTACTTTGCTTTTTTATTGTACCTATTCTAGTTTGAATTGAAATGTTCCCTATGGGCATTGCTCTGAGCTCTCACTTTCTCCAAAATGATGAATAGATTATTTTGATATGAGTTGATTATCTAAAGAGTTTAAAGCCTTGCCTACAACAGCATTTTTGTTTAGAATGATGATTTCAGCTAATTACAGCTGATATTTAGGATTTGAAACAATTAGTCAAGCAATAAGGGATTTCTAACTTGATTTTATTTTGAGGATACTACTGTTTATCTGCTGTTTCACATAGTTTGATTTTATGTATTGTATGTATTCCATTTTAGCTGGAATGAAATATCCCCAAAAAAGACATTTTTTATTAGTGTTACTTGAACAAATTACAGTATAAGAGACAGTATCAGCGTTTGTGAAAACATTAGCTTACTGTGAGCCTGAAGGACCAGTGTTTTTTATATGTATGATCCAAAACATGTCCTGACTATGCTTTGGATCATGGCCCTGCCTAAAGGTGTATTTTCATCCCATTTTTAAGTTTCTAGATGACACAATCAGGTTTTCCTCTAGTTTTTGCTAATATTTTCAATTTGCTGCTATTTTCCCTTAAATTCTAACAACCTTTCTGTCTACTCTTGAGGAGAAGCCAGTAGCCATATCACCCTGCAGCGCACCACTAGCAGCCCACTGAAGAAAAACTAAGCCCACCTCCTGGGAAACACTAAGGTTGCTGCTGGAAGTTGTGTTAGTGGAACCATGCGGTCTGTGTACAGTAGGTCCTAACGCCACAGTATAGTGATGGAGATGATGGGGACACTATACTGTTAAAAGTCAATGTCCTTCGGATGAGATGTAAAACCTAGATCCTGACTCTCTGTGGTCATTAAAATTCCCTGTGTGTTTCTCAAAAAGAGTAGGGGTCTTACCCTGGTGTTCTGGCCAAATGTCCATTCTGTCTCATCCTAACGTTAATCCCGCATCAGCAGGGTCCGCTTGTCGGCACGCCCATCTCCATTTGGTAGTTTGAACCAAATCTTTGAGATGACGTTGCCATTAAATGCGACCGGGAATACTCCAACCGGCGCATCGCTCCACCTGCCGTTGGAAGGGGGAGGAGGAGAACAAAGTAATGTAGCCAATTCATAGAGAGGGATTATAAGGAGGCATGGGAAATTTGGCCAGGACGCCGAGGTTACAAGGGTTCGAGAAACACCCTGGGATTTTTAATGACCACAGAGAGTCAGGACCTCAGTTTTACATCTCATCTAAAAGACAGCACTTGTTTACAGTATAGTGTCCCTGTCACTATACTGGGGCATTAGGATCAACATGGACCGCAGGGTGAGTGCCCCCTGCTGGCCCCACTAACACCTCTTCCAGCAGCAACTTTGGTTTTTACCAGGAGGTCTTCAGTGGGTTGCCAATTGTAACTTGCAGGGTGACATGGCTGCTGGCATTTCTGGCCAAATTTCCATTGACCTATACCAATATTGGCCTCCTAATAATCCCCATCAATGAATTGGCTTCATCACTCTGTTCTCCTCCCCCTGATGTGTGGTGAGCACACTATGGCTGCCATTGTATCATCCAATTGGGGGGAATATTAAAATTATTATTATAAGCATCACCATAGCATGTGGCTATCATCATCGTGCATCACAATAGGGATGTTTTCAACTTGGTGACAAGTTGTTTGGTTTCTGCGCCAGATGTAATACTTAACAGTTGCACCAGAAAATTCCAATTTAGTCTCATGTGACCACAAAATCTTGTGCTGCATGTACTGCAATTCTTTGTTGCAAACTATGTGTGGCTATACGCCTGCTTCGTGGAGTCACTTGGATAATATTGACTGACAGACATTGTCTCCCAGCTCAGCCTTTGTACTCTGTAGCTGTTTCAAAGTTGTCATTGGCCTTACATTCCTCACCAGTTTACTCTTTGTTCAGCTGCTCAGTTTGGAGGAACAGTTTGGTCCCAGGCCTGTCTGGGTTGTACAATACACCTTTCATTTTCTGGTGATTAAGTAGACTACTCCCAAGGATATTTAGAAAATTAAATGTTTTTTTTTTAATCTGTGCTTTTCAATTAATTTATCCTTGACTTGTTTTGAATGCTCCTTAGTCTTCATGGTTGAGGTTGTGTTCCACTTTCCCTACCTGACCTAGGAACCTCTCAGGAAAAGGTTTTTTTTTTGTCTAAAATTATGAGAGAAGTTATTAGACCTGCAGTTATTGCACACTAACAAAGGCCATCTGACTCAATTGTGTGCTTAATTAAGGTAATTTTGTGCATATGAATGAATTTAGGTTTGCTACAGTAAAGGGCTTGAATAGTCATACAATAATAACTGTTTTCATATCTTTCCTATTAATTATATATTTACTTCTTTTTGTTATTTTTTTCGAGTATGTGGAATTGAAAGTGTCATGACTACAAACCTTAAAACAACAAGGTGTGAATACTATATTAGGTCAAATACATTTTAAGGCTCTGTATGTGTCATTTTATAGTACCAATCTAGAAGTTTTATCTATGTTATCGCTAAATGAAAGTACAAATATATACTGTATGCAAAAAAATCTATTTTTGATTTCTTATTAAGTATAATCTAAACAGCTGATTGCTAGTCAAGTATTTATGCACAGAAAATAAATACTTTTTATATGAATAAAATTGATAATAATAAAAGGGCAATATAGTGGAACAGTGGTCAGCATTGTGGACTTGCAGCAGTGGGGCCCTGTGTTCAATTTCAGACCTGGAGTGCTATCTGTTTAGAGTTACTATGTTCTTCCCAAGTTAGTGTGGGGTTCCCTAGGGTCCATTCAGTTTCCTCCCACAGTCCAAACATATACTGGTTTGTTAATTGTCTTCCGAGCAAATTGTCTCAAGGTATGAGTGTGTGTGTTTGTGTTTGTCTATCCTGTGATAGACAAATAAACTAGCATCCCATCCAGGGCGTACCCTGTCTTGTGCCTGTTGCTTTGTGGGATAGGCTCTGGCTCCCCTGCGACCCTCAATTAAATTGCTGGATAACTACTCTTATTTTTGTTCTTGATCTAGTTCTTATAAACATCACCATAGCATGAGTCTATCATCACTGAGCTTCACAATAGGGATAGTTTTAACTTAGTAACAAATGTGGTTTCTGCACCAGATGTAATTCTATTATTGAATCAAAGGATTACAAATCCTGAAAATCTAATATATAAAAGATTTCACAGTTTATTAATGGTTGTTAAAATAGTCAAAGTGAATTGGTTTTTAAAGTGCTACTGTAGGTAATATAGTACATGCAGCTCAGTACATTCATGTTTGTCTTACTGGAAGCTCACCACATGTTGCCTGCAAAGCAGCATTCTAGGGGAGAGCTGCAGACTTATTATTCCAATTACAATTACAATTAAGGCCTTTGACCTTAGCATGGGAACAGCTGGTTACGGGCTGGGAGAGAGGCAAAGTTTGTAGATGCTATAAATTCCATTTCAAGCTGATGCTCTCCTACAAAGAAATGTTTGCTACATATGCAACAAATTACAATTTTATTATATATTTCTGTATCTTTTAATAGAAATATTCAATATTAAAATCATTCCTATTTCACATATTTAATTCCATATGTGTCTACCTGGTTTTAGTAAGAGCTCTAGGCACACATTTATATAGTCAGAGATCCTTGCAAGTGTCAGATCCAATTGACTTTGCAAACTACTCATTCTTAAAGTATCCAGTGTTCTGACAAATTAATTTAATCAAAGAGGCTAGGTACAGTTATGCAGGCAAAATGCATGATGAACAAATGTTCTCTAGTCTGTTCCTTAAAAGACCCACTGGTACGGCTGTCAGCTTATATCAGTTGTGTTATTAATGAAATTATGTTACCAATTCATCTACTTAGTGGTACTGCATACTACAGTATTAATGAAACACTGGGCAGAGAGCACCCATACAGTTACACAGCACCTTCAACTTCAAATACACCAGACAAAAATCAGTTCTATCAGTTGTAATTTTTGTAAATGTATCTTTTTTGATTTCACAGCAATTTACAGATAACATTTTCCTTTCCTAGCTCAAAATAACAACATTGAAATAAAATTTTAATGATAAAAGAATGTTTAATTCAATGCTAATAAAAATGTATTCATGCTCACTACATATCAAAGGAATAGCCATTACTTAAACATTTAGTTGTTTAATAAAACAGTAATATATGCAAAATATATATATATAAAACAGTAATTGCACCAGACATGAATTGTGAGGTTTACAGTTATTGAAAGGCATTAATTAAATTTTCTTCAATTGAACTGTAATTAATATTTATTTGTTTTGTGTACAGGTAATGTGTAACAATGTAAGCAAAATTCATACAAATTTCCTTATCACTGACATCTTAGACATCTTAAACATGAAAAGATGTTAGAGATTATGATATCAGCAGTTGTAGAATATGACTAGGAAATGCTTGCTTTGCTTTGCTTGCTTTTGTAAACAAATGTTATTGCAAAACGTATAGTGTCACTAAATGGAGTATATCATATTCATAACTTCAGCTAAAGGGGAAGGAAAGTCCCATTTTTACAAATCCCCAACTACCACATTTCTATGAATGATGACATTGAAATAAACGAATACCTTTATAGAAAAATGGAAATAGGCAAGGTCACACAAAATCACCTATTAACACCAGATCCAGCCATTTTAACACAGAATATACAATGTTATTTCAATATTTCAATAAAAAAACAAACTAATACAATATGTGCAATAACATGTATATGTGATACTAAATTTTCATAATACAGTATACTAAGTTAGATACCGTACCGATGGCAAAAATTAACCTAATGTACAATATGTAATACATACATAGCGTATGAAAACAAAAAAATAAAAATAAAGCATCATCTGTCCATTTTCTAACCATTTTATCCACCAGGGAGCCAGAACCCGGCAAGCAATAGTGCAAGGCAGGATACCCCGGACAGGAAGCCAGTCCACCACACACCGAAACAAACACATTCACAGCAGGGCCCAGAAGCCATTTAACCTAACAGTATGTCTTTTTCATTTGTTCTTGGATCAAGCTCCAATCTAAAAAAAAAGAAAAAATAGTTCTACTCATCTGTCATTTTGTCTTCTGCATTCAGCGTGTGAACTGAGGTCCTTATGACAGAATAAAATGAAAACTTTAAACTTAACAAATATAAACAAAGTTTCACTATATCACTTTTCAAACTGAACAAGAAAATGAACTTCCTCCATCTGCTATCCCTGGTGTCCAACATTGCTTAAAATCTTTGGTACCTTTGACCATGGATTCCTCCCTCTCAGCCCCTGCTGCTCCTGAAACCACCTCCTCAGCACTGAGTCAGTCTGGCATCCTACTTATGGCTCAGTCAGCTGTTGTCCTTCTACTATGATTTCCCTTTTTAAATTATACCCAATTTCCATCCTTTCTTTGGGGTCTCAGTTGAAAACAAAGCTCTGTTCTTAAATGGCTTTCTTTTACTAATCCATATGTAATGATTTTATTCCATATTGTAATCCATTTAAACATTGGTGATGCATTCTATGAAAATACTATCCCCATGTAATGGTATTTTCTCACATAGCGAACCACAGACATTGAAAAAATGAGTACACATACTACGTAATATGTAAGTATCGTGTGGAAAGTTCAGGAGACTAAGACTGAAAAGCTTCTTGCCATCAAAGGGTGATTTGATCGTTTTAAAAAGTATAACAGTCTAAATAATGTGAAGTTAACAAGGGAGGTAGATAAGGAGGTGATATCTAAGTTTCCTGTTGAACTGAAGAAGATGAATGATGAAAAAGCCTATTTACCCGATCAGGTTTTCAGCACTGATGAAACAGTGCTATTATGGAAGTGCACGCCTGATTGATAAGAATATTTAAAAAATGTTTTTCTAGCACTTTTACACATTGATGGTGTCTTGTCTTTTTTTGTGGATCTATTGTGTTTCTCTTTAGTCTGGTGTTTTTGTGTTCATTTATTGGAGATAAATTAATAGATTATAAGATAATGAATAGGTTGTATTTAAAATAAATATTATTATTAGATTAAGAAAAAGTTCCAGTTCCGGCTGAGAGGGAATGCTGGCATGTTTGGCGGCTGCTACTCTCAGCAGTTTTCATTTTTAATTTTTTAATCTGCTTTTTATTTTTATTTTTCTTTCTCTGTCACCCTCGTTTGAAGGAGTTTAGAGAAGGTGACTTTCTGATATCCTTAGGGATAGAATTCCAGAGCTTTGGGGCATAACAGGAGAAGGGCCTGTCAACCACAGAGTGTAGATGGGCTTGGTTGAAAGATAGGAGACCAGATTTAGAAGGGTGAAAGTTGAGAGGTGGGGAGTTGGGCGATAATAGCTCAGACAGATACTGAGGTGCTAAACTATGCAGAGCCTAAATATGGAAGGTGAGGTAAGTTGGAGAAAGGGTGAAAATTGTTTAGATTTTCCAGAGTCATGTTACACATTTTTGGCACAGGGGTAATGGCAGCAGTTTTGAAGACCACTGGTACAACACCAGTGCTCAAGGATTCATATTGCTCCTGGGAAAAACTAAGGTTGCTGCTGGAAGAGGTGTTAGTGGCTCACCCTGTGGTCCATGTGGGTCCTAATGCCCCAGTATAGTGACGGGGACACTATACTGTAAAGAGGCGCTGTCCTTCGGATGAGACGTAAAACCGAGGTCCTGACTCTCTGTGGTCATTAAAAATCCCAGGGCGTTTCTCGTAATGAGTAGGGGTGTAACCCCGGCGTTCTGGACAAATTTCCCATTGGCCCTCACCAATCATGGCCTCCTAATAATCCCTGTCTATGGATTAGTTTCATTACTCTGCTCTCCTCCCCACTGATAGCTGATGTGTGGTGAGCGTTCTGGCGCACTATGGCTGCCGTCGCATCATCCAGGTAGATGCTGCACATTGGTGGTGGTGGAGGGGAGTCCCCATTACCTGTAAAGCGCTTTGAGTGGAGTGTCCAGAAAAGCGCTATATAAATGTAAGCAAGTATTATTATTATTATTATTATTATTATTATTATTATTATTATTATTATTATTATTATTATATTGTGGACAACAGGGCAAAGAGAAGTGAAACAGGAATGAAATAAAGAGGAGGGGATGTTATCTAATATACAGGTGGTGGATTTCATATGTGAAACCAGTTTACTGATGGATGCAGAGTCAAGAAGAGAGAAGTTGGAGAAAAGGGAACCAGTAAAGTTGGGCAAGCAGGGAGGAGGTATGGAAATTATATGCGTTGTGGAGAGAATTTGATGCCTGATGTTGTAGATTTTGGAGCTAAAGTAATCTAAGAATGTGTTGCTAAGTTGCGATGAGGCAGGTAATGTGGTGGGGGCAGTTAGACTTTAGCAGCCTGTTGATGGTGGAGAAAAGATGTCTGGGGTTGTTATTGTTATTTTTAATGATATGAGAGAAGTAGGTGGATCTAGCAGACTCTATCGTACCCCTTATACAGTATTCAGACAAGTTATCTTTCCAAGCCTGATAATGTACATGTAGGCCAGAAAGCCACCGCCTACGCTCACGTTTCTGGGAGACTGCCTTCAATGATCGCAGATGCTCAGTGTACCAGAGAGAGAAAAGTAGATGGTTCGAATTTTTAGAGGAGCAAAGGTGTCGAAGGTATATAAAAGAGCACTATTAAGCAAATGTATGTTGTCCTCTAGAGGATCAGAGGATGGAGGATAAGAACAGAATTTGTGAACCTAGGCTGATCAACTGAATGCCAGTTGTGGAAATTTACAGAGCATGGAGGGGGGGGAGTGTTAGAAACAGGTAATTCTGGATTGAAAAGAATAGCTGTGGTCAGAGAGGCCTAGTTCAAGGGTAGAGAAGTGGGAAACAAAAGAGTCATTTGCAATGATAAAATCTAGGGTGTGTCCGTGTCTCTTTTGTTATGTGTTGGGCTAAGAACAAACTGAGTTAGATCAAAGCATCCCAATAGAGCTAGAAAATCCTAAGCCAAACCTTGAGTCAATATGTTCAGTATATTAAGATCCCCGAGAATAAGGATCCTCTGAAATCTTAAAAATCCTCTTAAATCTTCATTAAAATGAAGGTAAATTAGCAAACTCACCTAAAATATTATTATTGCTGTAATATTGGGATCCTTCGACCAATGCATTACATTTATCGCTTTTTTAAGTCACTGTAAAGGAATTTTATAACTTAAAACACTGTAATTATAAAATCTTTGGTATCATTGGTACTGTACCATTTTTACACTGATCTTTTTCAGGACTATGCAAATGAGAATAATACATATTAAAAATAGCCAGCAGTGTTCCATAATGAGATGGCTAAATATTAAAACGTTCTATTTATTGCATTAATATGTGAACAATTAGCTTGATTTAATACATCTAATTAATTTCATTCAGTACAAAATTAAACATACAGTAAGGTTAGTATTTTTCATTACAACAATATAATATAAGGCCAAAATGGAATGACTAAAAGCTCTTAGGTTTACCATCATCAGTCCCAAACAGAGCAATCCTCTTTGACTCACTGGGTAGGTGCCCTCCTACAGTATATGTCAGGTTTGATTGAATTAAAGCGTCCAAGATGGGGCTAAGAAACCTATCAGCCACCCTGGAAATTAAAACAGTAAAGACTGACAGAAAAGTGAAAGAGTAAAATAATAAAGGAGACCTATTTTTGTCCTTGCATTAATTTAATGTAGGTAATGAACTGAAGAAAGTTTAATTCACTTTACTGATTTAATAGCTAATATAATTCTTTGTCCCATGCTGATTTAGACTGACATTCAGGAAAACGTCAGTGCAAGGAGCCTCTCAGAAATAGAGGTCAGCAGCACCCAAAACAGCATTCAAAAACCTTCACATTACACAAGTGAAATTTCATGCATGACTCCACCTATCAGCATAATACAGAGAAAAAAAACACAGGTGAGGAAGCATCAGTCCAAACTTTTATAGCTCTCACTCAAGTTGAGAGACAACTTTCTTTGTTCCTAGCTTTTGGTTGGTTTAAATTATTATTTTTGGAAGATTCTAAATTTAAAAGTTAATAATGGTACATGCTATGACAGGCTGTGTAAATGATATCAGCACGAACTCTAGGTTAAGCAAAACAGAAGGTACAGTACACTCTTAAAATAAAGGCACTATGTTATTGTTAACAAAATGAAAAATACAATTACAAAGAAAATATAGCTCTTCATCATTTCGGCTTCTTGTTACAAATTGAGCTGCTTTCCCAGCTCATCAGTATTCTTCAGTGTACTTTGATTTTTACGGTCAACAGTGCCCAGTCTGCTTCTTCTAGCTCTCTCACAGAGCCCTATGAACATCTTTCCTATATCCCAGCTGCCACACCTACTGAAGAGACTAGCTGTGCTTATATAGGGAACAATCACACCTGTTACCAGCATCTGTAGCTCTCCCAGACAAGCAACAGCTTGTGAACACCCATTCACATATACAGTACTCAGAAGAAGACTGGGTGCATTTTGTAAATAAAAGGAGGAGCATGATTATGGCATAAAGTATGTAAAAATATTCACTGCTTTTAGAAATTTAGCTGTATGCAAATGCATGTCTGGATAAAAAAACATTATTCAAAATGAATACTCAGGAGTAATCAATAGCATGCTCCATTATCCCTTGGGACTGTTATATAGAGCTCTTTATATAGTATAAGTTCAAAAAAGAAGATGTGGAGAAATAGTAACATCAAGAACCCATTGTTTTTGTGTTACTTCCTTTCCATATTTATATGTGACATGGGAACTAAGATAAATCTGCCAAAATGAAATAGAAAATGTCTGTTATAAGAAAATATTAATTTGATAATCATTTTCAAAGTATATATCTTTGTCTCTCATGCTTAGGCATTCTATTTATTTGCTTTGGATTTAAATAAAGTGAGACTAATTTCATTTTCCGATTGAAATTTGAACGGTTCATTATCCTTCATCTGTTAACCAACTTTCTCATCTCTCCAGAAGAAACAAATTCAGCTAGTTCTACCCTAATTATGATGTAAGAGAAGCATTTACTCATGTACTTTCTCTACTTATATCTAAACATATACAGTATACTGCATACTACAGTACCATCTTCTGAGGGGAGTCTTATGTTATTTTAACGCCAAAAAACTCTTAAAAACCATGGTAAACAGAATAGAATCTTGAATTTTAATGACTTTATTTTCAGGCTATTTTTTAACCTACCACTTACTGATTTCAAGAAAAACAGTTACTGTTAATCTATAATGCAGATATTTTCCAGCCATTTTAAGTAGTACAATAGCTGTCAGGGCTGCAGTTTATTTGTAGAAGAGTGAAGAGTATCAAGCTTATTTTTTATAATAAAGAAGTTTCAAAATACTGAATATACTGTTTATTTTAATGAACACCTCATTTAAAAAAATTAAAAAATATATAAATGTGAAGTTAATAAAATATATTTTTCAATTTAATTTAATAAAGGTTAGTAAAACCACCTTCTGCATTTATTTTCTCTCACTATAAAATTTGAAAAACATCTCTCAAAGTTTAGTTTTCACTAGGTTTCTCTCTATCAGTTAAAGCAGGAAGCAATTATTTAATTAGTTTCAAGGATTTATTTGGTACCTTTTCAAAGTGCATACATGTTTTGAACTTTGTACAGTAGGTAAAGGAAGGTGAAAAGCAGTTGTTATAATTATATGATATAATAATATAACAGTACATTATACTGGACTAAAGAATAAGACAATGAATGTTGACCAATTAAAGTCCTGACTAGAATCCTATTGAGAATCTGAGAAAAGACTTAACAACTGCTGTCCAAAAGCAATCCTCAAGCAACCTGTGAGAGCTTGAAGAAATCCACCAAGGAGACTAGACAAATGTGCAAATGTGTACCAGTGTGCAGACTTGGTAGAAACGTACCCAAAAGAGGCTTGTCTTTAATTGCTGCCAAAGTTACACCACCAAATATGGAGTTTATGGGTCTAAGCACTTATGTAATCAATATATTCAACATATTTCATTTTTTTGTCTTTGGTTGGTGCAAATACTACTATAACTGTACACCCCAATGCTTCTGGTTGGAGCCTTTGAACATTCATTTTGAATAAAATATTAAGTAACAAAATGTGTGCTGTATTAATCATTTTGGAGTTTCCCAGACTTCAATACCATAGAAAGACTGAGTATTTATACTGGATGCTGTGTACAATGTTAACTTTAAAACTTTTCTGAGAAAGAATGTGCATCAACACAAAATACTTCCATGCAGGTTTTGCAATGTTTATTAAAAATGCATAATTTTCATTGGAGAAACATTTATTGTACTTGCTACTATTGATCTGTACTTAGACAGATTGAAACCATTTATCACACTTTAAAATTAATTTGCCTTTGTGAAGCTTGCATCTTTAATTTCTCTAGGCTTTGGGTTGTTTAATATGCTCAGAGGTATCATCCATTTCTCCAGCCGGGCATGTTTCCAATTATGAAAATCCTTTTTGAAAGCCTTTTAGGATTTTCAGATTTGAACACTCTCAGTTTCAAAAGATATGAAAATACTAAACACCTTGGAAGCTACTGATATAAAAGCAAATGCAAATTCTACAATGATCTACCATAACAGTTTCTCCATGCTTTTGGTCTAATACAAGTGTTATATCTTCTTCATAAATGAATGTGAGAAAGAGATTCTAGTTTGCATTTGTCGACATTTCCTGAGATATTATGTTTTTAAGTAAGCAAAAAAATAAAATAATCGGATCAAATGTTCAGGTGAAAGTGTATGTGTGGTGGTTGTAGCATTATAGATCTTTGAACAATGTATTGAAAACAAATGTTAAAATGAGATCATAACATATTGTTTGTGCTCATCGTCAAAATACCAAAATGGATAAAGACTTGAAAATGTCTGAGATACCTTCAAAATAAAAAGCACTTAAATAGAAATACAAACTTATACAGCACTTATACAAATCTGTATGTGCTTCTATTGATAGCAGTCAACACATATACAGTATACTGAGGATCAAAATAACATAACACTTTAGGTATATATGCTTTTAGAAAATCTTGGAATTAATTAAAGGTTTCGTGGTGTCACTTTCATTAATTAGTTATTCATAATTGACTGTGATATACCTGAGTACATATTGCATAAACACTAAATCATCTCATTAGTCAGAAAGTTGATTAAGTACAGATGAAGTTCTACTTTAAAAATAAGAAATAAAAATACTAAGAAACCACTATGTCTCACTTATTAAATGACAAATATCTTTGTGCCAGCATATTGGAACAACATGCTCAGGTAGACTAACAGTGGAACCAAGTCCTATTTAGTGATAAATTTAAGATTTAGGTAGACCACCATGATAGACATCAGTGAGGGTGGCACAGATATGCACAATTGTTGTCTACAACATACCACTTGACTGGAGTGTCTTGCCACTACTGAACCCCATCTATACTGATAATTGGCTACCCAAGAGTCTGGTACCAAGAACATGCAGTAAGAATAGTTACAATCAAGTGGATTTCATCTAACCAGTTTGGAAGTTAGTATCTTAGAATCTCATCCTGCCGTTTTCTGAAAGAAACAATGTTATTATCTTCAGAAAAATGGCTAGGTATCTTTTTTCATACTTCTGCTACCTGTCAGGTAAAAAGTTCCTCCTGTTCTTAAATGCACTTTCCGTTTCCACTTGTACAGTATACTCTGCTTCTCTTATTTTTGTTTCACTGATTATATACAACTATCATAGTCTTTTCTGTTCAAGACTAAACAAGTGCAAGTTCTTTTAACCTCTCTGCATAGATCATTCTTTTAAGCTGGTTGCTTTGTATTACAATTAGAATTAAGTTAAAGACCTTTATGTAGTCAAGACAGCTCAGGCCTCAGCAAAGAAATGCAGCTAAAAGCATCCCAAGTGATAAGACACATTTTCCTGGTCTGGAATACAGACAAGCACATTGGAAAGCTGTTTTCATTCTGAAACACCCTAATGATACAGCCTAGCACCCATCAGTCTGCAGTTCCCCTTCTGGCCATGCAGCTGAGGAAACTGTAAAGAGAACCCTGATCAGCTCCATCTTCAGAAGGAGGTTCAATCCTGAAACATTTGACCAATGGACCTTTGTATAAAACTTCTCTAGGGGTCATTGTCCATCACCTAATGGATGGTAAACCAATGAGAACTAGCAAGACGTATAACAAAACTATACCTTATAACATTCTAACATCCTAACTAATCTACTGTGATTATCTATCTTTTTTAAAGGTAGTACACAACTCATTTTGTTGATTAATTCACTGGCTCATCTCTGCTCTCTCCAAATAACCTGAATTTATCAATCATGTAGCTGCATCCACTCCGAGTGAGGACTTAACTTTTTTCCACGATGCCAGGCCAAGACAATAAGTCTGTAAAGTACAGAATTCTGCTAAAGACATTCTTTCTGCAGCAGAAAAAATCTTGGGTTTCATGAAAAATAGGTAATTTCACCTGATCCTTGAATAGTTGGACTCTTTTTGTTGACATACTGAAAAACTAAGTATATTCAATACAAGCAGAGAGTTTGTCCTGACTATCTTACCTCTGGCCGTGGAATGACAGTGAGAGCAGTAGAGACCCTATGTGTATCGGTAAAAGGGGCAACAGGGGGGTTAGCCCAGGCTCAGGGGGTCAGACGAGGTCAGAAAGAAACCTATGCCCTCAGGCCATGGACAGGAGTGACCTGGTGCTAGGCAGGTCTCAAGACATCCGTACCCTCAATGCTGAGCCAGGAGCAGAGCAGACACAGGAAGAAAATAGGCTACACAACAAGACACGCCTGAAAGACATGAATAATCACAGGGAACTTGTCACGGACGTCCAAAGGGACCAACCGTGGAGAGGCAGGAGAGCGGAAAAATATGCGTAGCGGCGAGACGGGAAAAAGGCCCGGGCTCGTTAGTGCAAAGAGTTCAGGAGTGCCATATAGAAACCTATGCCCTCTGGTAGCGGACGTGGGGCGACCTGGTGCTAGGCAGGTCTCAGGACATTCAAACGTCAATGCTGAGCGAGGGCAGAGTGCAAGACCCGGAAATATATAGCCCAAGGGAAAGAGAGGGACCGGAAGGACAGCAGGCAGGAAACTACGAACAGGACAGAAGTAGAGCGTCCTCTAGGTGTACAGGGCATGACATAAAGCTTCTAAACTGGTAAAGGCTTCTCCAGACTCTAGGAAAGGAATGGGACAGAATCCGACAAGACACCATGTACAACCTGGTGCAAAGTATTAGATTTACAGCATGTATTACTTCCAACAGTGGTTACAAAGACTTTAACACTTACTGGAGACACCCCTGTGATGATCAATATTAATCAGCATAATGAATTTACTAATGTCATGTCTGTTTAATATGTCAGTGTTCTTGCTGCTAGAAAGGTTCCAATTATTTTGCTAAAATTGTCACTTTTTTGCAGCTGTAAGGAGTTTCTTTTGATGTTTAGTGTTATATTGTCACGGATGTCGGAAAAGACGAACCGTGGAATGATGGGAGAGCGAAAAGACCCTATGCATAGCAGCGAGACGGGGGTTAGCCCGGGCTCAGCTGTTCAGGAAATGCCGTATAGAAACCTATGCCCTCAGGTAGCGGAGGTGGGGCGACCTGGTGCTAGGCGGGTCTCAGGACATCCGAACGTCAATGCTGAGTGAAGGAGAAACACCGGAAGGACAGCAAAGAACCGGAAATGAGAGACAGGACAGAGAAGGAGCGTCCTCTGGCTGCAGAGGGCATGACATATATAGTCAAAGAGAACTACTTATCTGAGGTCAACAAAGCAGCTCAATGATTAATTTTCTCTAGGTAGGCATACTATACAGTTTTTACATTTTTACAATGTAGGATGCCAGAGGAGGATTTACAAAATAACTACAGTTGTGGGAATAAATGTGAAATCTCATTATTATAATCACCTCTGTGCAATGCTATTACAATTACAGTATGACATTGTTTACATTATCTTAAGTAAGAAATACAATCCATTCAGTAACTCATTCTGTTACATGACATGTTTTTTCACTATTCTATCTGGGGTATAAATAAACCTGGAGAACATTGTGTCACATTTTTTACTTACATTGAAAAAGCAAAATAAGAATGTCAAGAAAGTATTGGTATGTAAAATAATTAGAATCAAAACAACCATAAAATAGAAGTTTACCAATCGTGATCACATTCAAGATGTTTAATTTTCATTCTTGGAGCAAGTGTGGAACTTAATGTACAGTACTTTTAATGTGTTGCATACACTGACAGAGCTGCAGAGAAAACTGGAGTGTTGTCAATGCAGAACAAATGACATCAATATGTTTCAGGAGCAATTTGAAGTGGAAGCCATAACAATATCACATACAGTATTTAAATGCATTTTCTTTCATAAAATGCTGGCTGGAGAAAAAGGGAAGGTGGTCTTCTGAGATTTTACTTAACAATGGGTTTTTGAGGAGTTACAGTATTAGAATGAGGTGAGGGTTCTGGAGTGTCACAGATTTTTAGTTGAAAAAATCAATCCGATTGTTAGCCATGAAAAATTCATACTTTTACCTTTCACAGCCGAATGGGTTCTGAGACACATGGGTAGAGTATTTGGGTGATTAGTTCTTTTCTCTGTCTGCTTGCTAATTTGATATCTAATGAATAATCCACAACAGTCTTCTAGAAGTATTCCAACAAACACTGTGCATATATTCAATGCAGTGGAAAATGTCTTGGAAATTAGTTATATGTTTCCCTGCTTAAATCAGTGGTGTGACAGCTGATGGGATTTCTTATATGTAAGGAGAGTATAATATTAACATTCACAATACACTATTTTATTTATATGATCCAGTAATTGTTTGCACCTAATTATGCTTTCACTCATGCAGTATGTAGAGACCACAAATCATTTTACCAAACCTCATAAAGTTGTGAAAATATTAAAATAGAAGTTACAATTTTAAAACATTACAGTACAAAGTACAATAAAACAAAAGAGGTATCAGTGACCAGGTGGATTTCAAAGATGTTGCTAAAAAGAGAAAGGTTTTCCTTCTTAAGTTCTTCTTAAATGTTTAAGACATTTCCTCGTAAACATTTTTAGAAGCTCAGTTCCCCATACAGTATAATCAATATTCACAGCTAGATATTGTAAGTAAATTAACAGAACCTAAAATAATGAGAGAAAATGCAACAGGGGAATACAATAGAGTAAAGGCACACACAAATCAGGAGCAAGCAGTTTACACATGTCAGCACGATTGGATTAAGGCAAGAGCCATGTTTCTAGGGCACAAACATTTTGGGGAGGCCTTGTTAGATGTCCTAATTGCTCATCTTTTATTTTTTTTTAATAAAACATTATTTTATATTTAATACTTATATTTAACAGAAATGGTTTTCACACATCTTTTTTTTAAAAATTGAACTAGATTTGGTTTTCCATATCATTAGGTCTGAGCTATAATGTATTTACACTTGCAAGCAGATGCACATCTGACCTGTCTACTGCCAGTGAAGCTTGCCAAGATGGTTCAAGTTTTGGTTCATTAGCTGTTGCTGCTTGCTACAAAGAAAACTCCACAGTTTAAATTTGCTCACTTTGGACTACCACTCAGCAATGTCTGTTTTGGTAGCTCTGAAGTGAAAAAAAAAAAAAGAACGAGTCTATATAACTCATTGATTGAATGCATCAAGAAGCATTCATTATCGAAAAACACCATGCCATCCTTTACTTCCTAAATATTGAACTGCAAAAAATGCTTATGACAAATTAGAGTAAAAAAGATAATTTTCACACACATTAATTATTTTGCTATTTGCTATGTTAATTTAAACAGATAACATTTAAATGAGCACTTCAGTGCTTCAAAATAGAGACGCATCAGCAATGACCAGGTACAAATTTGGCCTGGGTGACACAATGTTGACACTTTCAATACCTAAAAAAATTTGGTGTAGAAAACTATTGTATCTTTTGTTGAAATAGGCGAAAAAGTGTCTCAGAACAACGGTAAAGTAATTCATCTATTGTTTTTTACTGGATTTATTGGAAGGATTTTATTGGTAATATCAATGGCCCTGTGTTGAAATTCAAAAGGTCTTAATACTGTAATTTTGTTTTTTGTAATCAAATTTAGTAGAGTATACACATCATGAAAATCCAGTGGTGTAATAAGTATAGACTAAAGTTTTCATTTATGAGGCAATTTTTATTTTTCTCCCAGTTCAGTGCTGACTTAAATGGAAATACTAATCTTATGATGTCATGTGTCTGATATCTCACATGTTAGATATTATTTTGTAGCTTTCTCTCACATTTAGTTCTGTTTTGGCCACTTGGTATGCCTTGTTATGAGGAGGGCTGGTGCTTCGGGGGGGTGCAATGGGTGCAACTGTACCCAGGCCCAGATCTAAGAGGGCACCATTGCTAAAGTTGTTAAAAGGCCAGCTTTTTTATTTTTGAGAAAAGACAATCCGTAAAATGAATGAACGCGAGTTCGTATGTCATGGGCGGGGAACGCGGTGTATTATCCAATCGCAATATTAATCTGGCATATTTTAAAATAAAACACAATGGTCTATTGAAAAAAACACAGCTACAGTATGCGGATGATTTGCAATTGGTTATTGGCGCTTTCATTCAAAAATATGTAGAACTGGATAACGCGACCTGTTCCCCTGCAAAACAGAGGAACAGACAAGCTTACATTTAGCTAAGCTATATTCGTTAGTGTGCAACATGAAAGAGATCCAGAAATGTAAGTCAAGTAGCGAGAAACGCAAAGAACAGAAAAGACAATTTGGAAAAGTTTAAAGTGAATTTTTTCAATTGCTTCCTATACACGGTCATCAGTGAGACAGAAGAACGTTTTTCTTCCTTGAGTGAATTCAATTTGTTTGACATAAAAATCCCAGAGATAATTAAACTGAAGCCTGCAACGAACTTGCCTTGTTTTTAGGAGGCATTCATGGTGGAGATTTAGCAACTAAATTAAAGTTTCTGTCTCATCTGCTCCCCAATGAAGTCAACACTCCGTCTGAAGTACTTCAGTATTTGGTCAACAAAGAAATGAAATCTGCATTTCCAGACACAGTGATAGGATGTCAAGTGTTTTTAACAATTCACGTTGCTGTCGCCAGTGCTGAACGCTCGTTTAGCAAACTGAAATTGATCAAAACTTATCTAAGGTCCATCATGTCACAGGAAAGACTTTCATCTCTGGCTTTGCAGTCTATAGAGAACAGCACCGCAAGGCAGGTGGATTTCAGTGATATCATCGCTAAGTTTGCTGCGACGAAAGCGTGACAAGTCAAGTTGTAAACTTTTAAATAACTACTTAACAAGTTCAATATGTCAGCCCATTTTAATTTGTCTCTTGCACTGGCCAAGGGAGAAGGAAGCCAGTTTATCATCTTAAAAATTGTATTTTTAACTAAAAAAGTGGGAAATATTTAGTCTAAAACCACAACCCATTGTTATTTCATGTGTTTTACTTGGTAGTTGTATGGTTTTTTAACAGTGCTCACTCAAATTTTACATTTGTAACCTTTACATGTACACCTTTGACAATTAAGAGTGATAATGCTTTTCTGTTGTGATGATTGATCACAATTTCTATTTTTATGGGCAATTTTCTTTTGTATCACATGTAATTAAGTAGGAAATATAACGTGGTGAATAAATTATGATTAATGGAACTAATTTGAAAAGACAGCTTTACTGCAATGTTTGTCTCATTTAACCTCTAAGCAGTTTTAAAAAGATCATTTAGCGATAAAGGCCATTCCCACACTGGCAACTTCTCAATTTGATCTTCATAAAATTGTCCATGGAAAACAATGTATCTAATTTTGTATGCATTAAGGCAAGGAGAGTTTAAGACTTGAGATGCATGTGTTATTATACATTCCTTATGCACAGCTATGCTTTTGTCCAATTGTCTGGGAAAGTAACATGAAGTGAAAGTCACAAAAATCTAAAAGGATGCATTTTTTAAAACAGTTTAAAATGTTTGTAAAAGACAAAGACTTCAAATGCAGGGTTAAATTCAGTTAATTAGTAGAAAATAAAGAATTGTCAAAGATTACAGATCTATATTCAGAAACAACACTGGTGTTCCTTTTTTGTTCTTTAAAAGTTGGACACACAAGTTAACACAGATTTCCTGAAACATACTGCTGCTTTAAGCAGGAATACTGGTATACTATAGCAATATAACTATCCAGTTAATGATAGTCAGTAATAAATATCAATATAAACACTGTCTTATATTTTGATGGCCTAGTGGCATTTTCACAATAGTGAACTTTTTTGGATGTTTACACTTTGGAAACACATTACCTCAAAAGAAACATCTTTGCGTCCTTTATCTCTGTTTAGCAGGTGTAGTCATGCTCTTGAATGGCCCTTAATGATTGGTGACTGTATCTCAACATGAATGGGAAATTCTGACATACAGTAATTATATAACAGAGGTTACAAATGAAATGAGGCTATTCAGTCTCTATAATTTGTTTTGTCATTACTTGTTAATTAATCCAAGGAAATCATGCTGCCGCTTCCTAATACAAGCCATGATGTCAGCCTGAAAATGGCTGTTTCATACTTTTTCATATCACTTTGTGTAAAAAGTGTCCTCTTATCTTGAAGGAGTTTCAGATTTTAGCCTGTCAGAGTAGGACATGCCTTTCAATCCTGATTTCTATCTAGTCAGTCTTCTCTGGATTGATTCCAGAGCTGTAATGTTTGTTAATTAATGTCTTGTCATTACTAAAATTGCATACATTATTCTAAATAAAGTTTTAGCACAGCATTGTACAATTTTAATACAATATCCCTTTATTTAACTCTTTTAAATTTAGTGTTTTGCAAAACTATTCATCACTTTTCAATGATGTTCTATTTAGTTAAATTACAAATAATGTATACTCATTTAATTAAATGAACATTTTAATCATGAGGTGAATGCTGAAAGTTAACATGTTTATAGTGAAAGAATTGAAATGTAAACAGATAGCAATAAAGAAAAATAAAAAAAATATTTATCCCACTTTGGTGTGGCAAACCTAAATTAGTTCAGGTACACAAAATTAGTTGAATGGTCTCGGTCTCTGTGGAATAATAGTGTCTCACATGATTTCAGAATAAATTCATTTATTTCTGTAAAGCATTCAGTCAGGCAGTGAATTCCAAGGAAAAATTAATCCATGAAGCCTAAATAGCTTTCAGCACAACTCAGGGATACAATTATAGAAAGGTACAGATGAGGATAAGGTTATAAAAATATGTCAAAGACCTTTTATATGCTCTTTTGAGCATAATGAAGTCAGTTATTATAATGTGGTATTGTATTACCCAGGCACTGCCTGATCACCCTGTCCATTCAAACTGAGAAACCAGGCAAAGAAGAATCTAGTTATGGATGCACCATGAAGCTAGTCCTGATTTTGAAAAAGCTGCAGATTAATTGCTGAAATGAAAGAAAATGTACAACAGCCAGGAATATTCCAGTCACTCCACAAAGTAGGTATAGAGCACCTGTGGGCAAACTAAGGCCCGTGGGCCGGATCCGCCCCGCCAGCCAGCTTTAAGCGGTCTTTGAGGTAAAAAATAAAAGTGTCAATATTCGTCATATTCCACTTTTGTGCTGGTTTTTCTTACATTTCATCATTCGTGCCATTAAATGGTGCACGAACGCTTCACCACAGTGATTCCAAACTGTTTATTGAGCCACCTTGGGGAGGCGCCATTGTCGGTAGGGGTTATCTCAGGTATCGCCTGTCAAAGAAAAAATGTATTAGGAGCAAAACCTGTTGTTCATGCACACAGAACGTACAAACTAGCTAGATTGTTTCACACGACCCTAGGCAAGAGAGTCGGCAGTCTGTAAGCAGTTTACCAGTTGACCGCGGCTTCTGTGTTTCATGTTTCTACAGGTGGTCATTTTGTGAGTTTTTTGTTACATGATCACAATTGAGAGGTTTCTAAATATGAATTAAAAACATGAAGGACACGGAGAAACAGAAACACAAATACAGAAAGTATGACGACAGTTTCTTGAATTTCAGTTTCAAGTGCACAATTATGGACACTGAAGAACGTCCACTGTTTATTGTCTGCCTTAAAGTGTTGGTTGCAGAGAGCAGTAAATTGAAAAGTCATTTCGAAACTGTTCTCAGTAGTGAGTATTTTCAAAATGAATGAACAGAAAGCTGCTTTTTCTAACCAAACTACAGTCCCCAACAAAGTTCTTCTTTCATCATACGAAATTGCGTACTGAGTAGCACAATGCAAAAAAACTCATTGTATTAGAGTACCAGGGCATAAACAACAGAGCCCTGCAAATTCTGCTTCTCTCTGCTTTGCAAGGCTGGGTTTTCAGCACTTGCGGTTCTCAAATCCAAGTTCAGATCAAGAGTAAATGTTGAGAAGGAGATGCAAGTTGCCATTTCAAAAATACTACCCAGTATTTTTGGTGAATTATGTTAATACAATTTATTAAACAAGCCCACCTACCCATTAAAAGGCACAAACAAAAAACATTGTATTTCTCCCCCCTTTTAAAAAAACATTAATGTTAAATTTTTACTTTTTCTAAGTCATTTTATTTACGTTTTACAAAGATGTTGACTATTTTTTTAAACGTTTTCAAATTGTTTTCACATTCAAATAATTTCAATAAAATGTTTTGTCAAGTATTTTTCTATTCTGATTTAAAAATAATAAAAATTGGATCAACTTTGTTTTTATTTTGGCCCATCATTTCCTCTTCACATTTTTTGTCAAATATCTCACTGCCATACAACTTATTTCTGACACAGGGGAGGCATGTGGAAAATTTGACAGCTCAAGGGAGGCACGGACCCAAAACTTTTGGGAACCCCTGCTTTACCACTTTTGATTCACCAGTTACAGTGGGTCCATCGTTCTGTGAGGGAACCTGCGGTAAAATTAGTAGATTGAAGAAGCAGAAAGTTGACAGTGAATGCAGAGTGTTCAACAAAGAATGGACTGCAAAATACTTTTTCACAGAGGTTGGAACAAAGGTTGTATGTTTAATTTGTAAGGAAAGTGTCGCAGTGTTCAAAGAATACAATCTCAGTTGGCATTTATCTATTAAACATGCTATCTATGTTAGCAATCTGTCATTTGAGGAGCGGGCTAATAGAGCTTCAAAACTAGCCGCTAGTTAACAGGCTCAGCAAAATGTATTTTTCTGCCCTTCTATCCAAGAGGCCAGCACAAAGGCAAGCTACCTGCCTGCATATAAAATAGCTAAACAAAGCAAGCCGCTCTCTGAAGGGGAGCTTTTAAAGGAGTGTATGATAGATGCTGCCCAGAGAGCAATTTAGAGAAAATAAATGTATCACGCAGAATAGTTACCCATGTGGTCGATGTAATTGGTGAAGCCTTGGCTTGTGAGTTGAACGTCAAGTTTTTATTCAATTTTTATTTTTTTATATTTAGAATATTTATTTTTTTCTCTCAGGTTATCGTTAAACTTGAACTAATAAGCCTATATTGGAATTTAAACTTATATAGGGCATAGGCTACTGTAACAGCAGCTTGAAGTGGCCCGCTATACAGTTTCAAAATTTTATGTGGCCCTTGGGCCAAAAAAGTTTGCCCAGCCCTGGTGTCAAACCCATGTCACATCGAATATGAATTTTGCAACAAAGTATTTACTGTATGTGAAACTGCAAACATATGAGAAAAGGTTTTGTGGTCAGATGAGACAAAATTGGAAAGGTTTGGTGTGAATGCTAATCACAAACATCTGACATAATCATTGATGGACAAAATATTCAGGTATAGGATTTCTGTAGATTTAAGGATTTGAATCCAACAGAAAATTGGTGGCAAAATTAAAAAAATGTTTCCCATCAATAGTCTCCGAACAACATGACAGAGCTTGACGGATTTGAAAAGGTGAATGGGCCAAAATTGCACCATTTCACCAACCTGTGTACAAAGCTGATAGAAACCAAAAAGACCTAAATCTATAATTCTTGCCAAAGTATTGGGAGGTGAATACTTACTTAATGTACGCAATCAAAATATTTTAGTTTGAGATATTTACAGTTTTCACTGATATTTAACATCTTTCACCCAAATTCACAGTTTGGATATACTTTGGATATACTTCAATTGTACATGTAATTGAAAAAAAAATGGATGTTGAATACTTTTGAAAAGTACTGAATGTAGTTTTCTTTGCAACTTCAACACATGTTGCTATTACTATTGTGGTATCAAATATGAACTTGGTTGATGACACTAGAATCCTGTTAATATAAATTAGCAAAAGCAGTGGTCCTAATTCACTATAGATCCCAGTGGTACTTCACTAATAACGTCAACCCAATTTCCTAATTCAACCTTATATGTACTTTTGGAAAAAGAGTACATTAATAAGTTCTTTAGGCAAAGATATGAATTATCTTGAATGTCTACTGTCTACAATGTATTAATCTTTTATGAGGAGCTTTATCAAATACCTCCTAAAAGTCTAAATGTAACACATTGCTTGCTCTGTTTGTATGTATTACTGCTGTTCCTTGCTCAAAGAACTCTGACAAGCTAATTAAACAAGACCTTTCATTTCCAAATCCATGATAAAATCTAAAATCCTGTTGACATGAAGATGATCCTCTAGTTAAGGTTTTAATTATCAGGACAAGACCTCACTTTATTGATTTATTCATTTCTTGAAAGAACCGTATCTTCCATAGCCGAGCACATGCTTATTTAACCACACTAAACAAAATCAGAAACTGGATAGCTATGCAAAGCATTTTACATGTCTCTCAAGATATGTACAGTATGTGCTGTCTTTATCATCCCAAGGTTGAGTATGCATAAATATCAAGTTAAATATTAATTTGCTATTCAAAATTGAGGGTATTTGTCCAATTGTTTGATGCAGAAAACTAATCCAAAAACATCACAATGCTTTTTTTTATCTACTGTAATTCAACAGAAATTTGAAAGTATGCCTGTTGTTCTTCTTTATCCATCCATCCATTCTGTAACTGCTTCCTTCAATTCAGGGTCATGAGTGAGCCATATCCTGTTGAGGCAAACAACAGGCGCAAGGTGGGTTACACCCAGGATAGGATGTCAGTCCATTAGAGGGCAGACATATCACATGAACACACTAACACCTAAGACCAATTTTCCCAGAAGCCAATTAACCTACCAGTATGTTTTTGGACTGTGGGAGGAAACCAGAATACCCTGAGGAAACCCACAAGAACATGGGGAAAAACATAAAAAACTCCATACAGATAGCACCTTAGGTCTGGAATTGAACTAAGGGTGCCAGTGCTGCAAGGCAGCAATGCTGGTCCCTGTACCACCATGCTGCTCCTTTACTTTATATAAATACACACAATGGACTACATTAAAAATGAATGGACATTAGCCTATTTTCATAATCTCTAACATATAAAAATATAGTTCTAATGTGTCATTTTGAAAATTGTTTATTGGAATATTTCTAAAGGGCAATATTCCAGGCATATACAGCAAAACAAACCATATTTGCTCTAAATCTTGCAGTCATGTCAATTTGGAGTAGTAATTAATATCTGTTACACAAGGAACACGTATGATGCTGGATAAAACATCTCAAACACTGTACGGATTATAGCACTACAATTATACTACAAATATGTGGCTATAAGTTTTAAGGTCAGGAACAAAAAAATGGAAACCATTGGTCTGCAAAATATTACACCTAATGTAAACTCTACATCATACACTACCAAGTCTGTGGCTGCAGTACACTGATGCACAACTGAGATTGCTCATCAAAACTCATTTCTGTGGCAAAATGACTTTACCATGCCATGGTACACTGCCCAGTGAATAATATATTGTAAATAATAAAGTATTTACAATATTTTTGGATTTTGTGAGTGACATTTATTATTTTAACATTTCTAAAATAATTTTATTTTTTTAAAGGGAACGGGAAGTACAGTATGTTTCACCAAGCACAAAATGTAGTTTTTAATTTTATGCACGGGCCAAATTCATTGACACATAAACTACATTTATGGCACTCCACACATTCCCTGAAGTAATATCCACAGATACGCATGTTGGTTACACTATACTAAGCTAAGTGCATGACATATTTTATTGAATTTTATTGAGTAGTATCAAAAGTCCTAATTGGAAGAAAAGTCCTATGTAGTTAGATATATATTTTTCCTTATGGAATGAGGATGCTAAGTCTAACAATGTTACTTGTAAAAATATGTAAAATGCAACATGTAAAACAGTTTAAGCCATGTATAAATAAAAATTGTATAAATAAAAATAAAAGTGTATTGGATCAATCATAAAACCACAAACATAGCTTTTTTTCCACTGTGAAAACACTGACTTAACTTGTAGTGTAATACCCAACCAACAACACATGTGTATGACTCACAATATTAGGCAATAAACACTAGAATCACAATTTGCCATTGTATTGAAAATAATAATTATAACAATTGCTTACACTTCACCCAAAGAAGGCTCCACAACTGAAACATTGTGTTTCCTTACTCCTCTTTTCAGCATAGAATAAACCTATTACTTGCTCCTATAACAGAACCAGTTAAGTAAGAAAGTTTAGGGAAGGTGGCTCTCTGATATCCTTAGGAATAGGGTTTCAGAGCTTTGGGGATTAAGAGGAGAAGGTCCTATTACACATTGATTGTAGTTGGGCTAAAATTTTACATTTTGAACTTTTTTGAAACACAAGTTATTAACCTATTTCGCTCCTGTATGTGAATTCTGGAAGGGTGTGCCCTGTGGGTGTCGTGTTTAGATTACTGAGGGTGTTCAATGAGCACCAGGAGTCTGTTTTAAAATTAGAAGAGTGCAGGTTGTGAGGTGGGGAGTAGGATGATAGTAGCTCAGACAGGTACTGAGGTGCCAAGTCATGCAGAGCCTTTAGGGTGAGCATGAGGATTTTGAAGTTGACACAAAACCTGACAGGAAGCTAATGCAAGGTTTCCAGGATAGGAGTAATGTAATCACTTGTACTAGACCTGGTCAGGATTCTGGCTTCCAAATTCTGGACATACTGAAGTTTGTTCACTCTGGATTTATAAACCTCAGTGACTAGAACATTGCAGTAGTCAATGGAGGATGAGACAAATGTGTTAACCAGCTTTTCAGCAAAAGTTATTGGTAACGGTGATATTTCTGCGGTGAAAGAATTATGTTTTCACAATATGTTACACATGTGGGTCGAACGTCAAGCCTGAATCAAATATTACCTCCAAGTGTTTCGATTTTGACTGAGGCTGAAGTCCAGTACCATCCACACATACTGTAGGGTAACAGCATTGGCCCTACAAAGTTGATGGGCAGTGCCAATAAGCATGACTTCAGTCTTGTCACAGTTTAGATGAAGGAAGTTTAGAGTAGTCCATGTTTTTATGTCAGAGATGCAATTAGAGAGAACAGAGACAGCCACATCAGTGTCAGGGAAGAAGAGAAGAAGAGAGCAGAGGTACAGTAATAGGATTTAAACTGTAAAAGAGTTTATAAATAACAATAATGCTCCCAGCTCTGCCTGCGAGATGAGGGTGGTTGAATAAACCATAACCCAGAGGGACTAATCTGTTAAATGGGAGACCATCATTTTGTTAAGCACAGGAAATATTTTTTCTGACAGTGACTCTGAGTGTATGAAGGAAAGAAATGGCGTCCTGAGTGGTGGTGATTGTAATGCATTAGTTGCAGGATCCCAATATCATGGCAATACTTGTACATGAATGAAGGTAATATTTCCATTTTCATTTGCAGTAGTTGCAGTGAGGAGTATCTCTGAACCAATTTGGTGGAATCTGGGATGATGTGTCAAAAACTGGGAAAGAAATCCTAAACCAGGGCAGTAGGAAGTGGTTAAAAAAAGTCTTCAGCTGAACAATTCCAGTGGTGAGTAATCGGCAGTAGAGTCAGTCACTGTGGAAGTCTGTTTATAGAGAGACTGCAACGTGAAGCGGCTACACTAAATGATTAGGGGAAAATAAGGGAGACAGAGAAGAAGGAAAAAAGAGGTAAAACATAATGAAAAATTGATTAAAAAAACTGAATACTGGTGAGAGAAGCGGTAGCCAGAATACTCCAGCATTCCCTTTCACCTGGAACTGGAAAAATAGATACTCAAAATCTAGAATAAAATTGTTTCCTAATTACTTGTTACTTAAATTATTATCAAGGTAAAATATAGATTATTTTAATGTGAATGTAAAGATGGTGCAGTGTTTGCTCTCAATGCCATCCCTACTTGTTGCTGCTTTTTGGGCACTCTCCATGGAGCCAAGCTCCAGAAGCAATGCAACAATGACACAGACTCCTCTTCATTCACAAGTTATTCCAATATCAATCTTGTTTAAACAATACTCTTCAGAACATTATGCTCTGAGCTTACCACGCTCACAGGTTGGCTCAGAGACATTACTAAGACTTCTATTGGATGAATGAATTTCATTTAGGAATTCTACATTGTCATTATGAATGTTTTGACATTGTATAGGGTGTTTTGACATCCTTAGTCCTCATGGCCAGATTGTCATTCCGTTAAGACAGGTGGGTTATACCATTAGTGTAACTGTCCAAATCAAACATTTACTACATTTTAAATTAGACTTTGACAAAACTATGAATAATATGGTACAGCAGTCACAAGAAGTTGTGTGCTAGAGTCCATTATGGCCACGGCACACCATTATAGTAGTGGCCAACAGTGGTTCAAACATGTCACAAGCAGGTCTTATACTGTAGGTCACATTAATTTATCAATTTGTAATAACTCTGAACTTTTGATAAATGTTGAAAATCGTTTGACATAATTTAGTAAGTAATGGCCAGTGTGGCCCTTGAAAGGCATTGGAAAATATTATTTCAAATAATGTATAAACTATTTAATTGCATCTTTAGAACCTGGTGATTTGACAGTGACCTCTAGTACCTGTTGGTCTGAAATTATGGATCTCAAGGTCCATCCCTGCAATATTTACCTGCATTTAATAATCAGGCATTGCTTGAGTGGAAAATAACTATATCAACCTGCTCAATAACAGCTCTCTTTCATTTTTCATGTTTGTACTCCCCTTTAGTAATTTGTATTGCCAAGCAAGTACGAAAGGTAGTGCAAAAGAAAAAAGAAATATATAAATAAGCTTCAAATTACAAATCATTTTTGTTTTACAAATCAGACCATTTTGTAAAATGTATTATATAATTATAAAACAAATCTGAAAAAAAATCTTAAATCATTATGACATTTACTACAAAATGTTTCTCTTCAGCCATTTCAGTCATGCAGTATTTTAATGTAAAAAAAATACTATGATTGTATTTTCAACACAATATCTAGTAGTGCATAGCAGTCTATGCAGGAAAAAGCAGATGACAGGCTTTTTGTTAGTTTTTACAGATGAATTTCTCCTTTCTCCAATCATCATCACATATGAAAAGACATTTACCCATACATCATGGCTATTAACCAGACTTGTGCCTTCCACTCTACTGGTTGCTTTAAGCTATGATTCTGCAGGGTCAGCAATCTCTCAGCACTTGGCTCTGCATTTCAGAAATCAGATACAAAACAAGAAATCTTTCATATAAAACTGGATTATACATGTGGTTTATGTAATCTTTCATGAAAAGATTATTACTTTGACTTAATTGGAATATGAAAAATAATGGAATGTTTTATTAATTATAAAGTGTAAAGATCATTATAAAATATAAAGATCTCATCTCCCCGTTAAATACACTAAGACCTGTAATTTCAAATTCTGTGCAATTGGACACATTCAATTAACCACCGTGAAGAAACAGTAAGAAAACAAATGAGGTGCAGAGTCACATGCATGAGCTCCCACAGCGTAAATCAACACTATCAACAGTGATGCTTTCCAGGAGTCCCAACAGCATTGAAGAGCTCCTGGCAAAAAGCTGCCCTTTTGGAATGGCTGACTCATCTATTGCATGTATGGAGCAGTGTGGAGTAGTGGTTAGGGGCTCTAGACTCTGACAGGAGTGACATGGATTCAAGTCCAAGCTGGAATGTTGCTTTTACACCTGAAAAAAGGTACTTCACTCAGATTGTTCCAATTAACACCCTTCTAAATGGTTGTCCATGTAATCAGTTTAAATGAGAATTTGTACTGAATTGATTTACCTGTTCAGGTGTCTCAGGGTTTGTAATAAAATCCTTTCCAGTGAAAAACATTTTAAGTCTAACATAAACCTTGCTGTAGTGATACAGAATGTAGTTGAGCTACTGAATCCTTTCACAAATGAAATCCTTGTTCAACAGCAACAACTTACTTAATGTTTTTTCCATTATTACTTCACTCCTTGAAGTGAATTATCAGTTATGTGATATCAAAATTACACATAATGAAACATTTCAGAACTTTGTCATGCAGAGAAAAGTGGATAAGAGATATTGATGTCTCCAGTGTGAACTATGCATTATGGCAAATGTTCTTCAACTCTGAAATATTTATTTTCATCTTTTGTTCCACACACAGCTTTTTAAGTATATTAGCAACAAAACATCAAGTTGGCTTCTGCTTTAAGGAAAGAATCATAAGCATGTTTAAAAAACAGTAATCTTCCATAAGACTACCATTCAATCCTATAGATTCAAACTTTTACTTAGTTAATGTTTACTTAAGACTTTTAACCTTCATAAAGAGCTGGATATAGCTTAAAATATCATACTTACTGTACTTCCAAAATGGAGCCTTTGGAGAGCAAAGAGAAACTGTACTCTCCAAAAGGTGCTCACATATTAGGAATCAGCCATGAAAAAAAACAGAAATGATAGGAACAGAAGACAATTTACAGGCAAGAATCATGATAAACCTGACTTACAAGCATCTACGTGAAATGTAAAAAAATGAAACTAACTATATTTACCCCTATGGTTTCTTATAATATGCCATTCATTTCTGATATTTCCACTTATAATAGATGGGGCCAGTTTTGTAATTGTGATGTCTTTTGATGTCCATAGACCAAAAAAAGTCTTGCACAAACTACCTTAACTAGGGAGATATTTGAAACAAAGTGCCATACATCAGAGGACTGAAAATACACCGAGCAAAGACCAAGTGTAGTTAAGTGGAGACACAGGTGCAGCACACAGTTGCAGTAGTAACTGGTGAGATGACGGAGGACTCCGGTCAGGAAGTACCCCCACAGTAATGGAGATCTCCCAGCACCCATTTCCCCCTTTAACCATGAAAGCAAGTGGACAGATGCTACCCCAGAAACCCAGTCCCAATCAGGAATCATAGAAAGGATCAACTGGCCCTAGGTAAACAACAACAAAGAATTACAAAAACTAGATGAAACTCTCAGTAGAATACTGGATTAAACTGTAGCTGGAACAATTGAATGGAATATTAATACACTTACAACTTGGTAAAGGAATGCTTTGGTATGGACGGGTAATATTGGAGTAGGAAAGCAAATTATTAGAATCTTGAAAAGAGACCAAAAGCTCAAACAGCCAATTTAAGAAAGCCAAGGCAGAAGAACACCATGGAATAGGAGAACTAACAACCAGCCTGTGGCAGCAGTTCTGCAGAATAAGAAGGGCTGAGAATGCATGAAAGAGTGTAAGGGAGACAAAGAGAGCATAATTCATCAACGATCCATTCAGGTTTGCTAAACATCTTCTGGGGGAATCCAGGTCAGGGGAACTGATTTGCTCTTAAGAAAAAATGGAGAAATACCTTAAAGAGACGTGGATTTACTAACATGGGCTGCTGCCTAGACTCCTGTGGTATATGAGGTACCCATGACAATGGTGGAAGGAGTGGATAGAAAGATCAACAAGCACCTCTGACAGTGTTTCAGGTAACTGCGTCAGCATGCGTAGGCTGCAAAGGAACAAGTAATAGGTTTATTCCATGCTGAAAAGAGAAGAAAGAAAGCACAACATTTCGGCCGTAGAGCCTTCTTCAGGTGTGAGAACGAGGAGGATCTGCAAATACAGTTGCATTTGTCCATGAGGGTGAGAAGTGGACAAGGTGAAGGAATATCAAAGATTCTATCTTGCATAAAGCTCCATTTTGGGTCATTAAAGTCCACCTTGAAGAAAGGCTGCAGTTTCCTGTGTGGGGCAGATGTGGTGATGTGGTCCCCAGAAGTGAGAAAGATCATCCACATTGATCTGATGGTGCTATGGGAGTAAGGATGTGAGGAGGCCATCAAAAAGTAAAGTGCCAAATACGAAGATCTTGTACAAGACTGCAAGGGGAAAGGGTGGTAGATGTGGTTATTCTGATAGAGATTGAATTCCCTGCACAATCACTGTGGAGAATGCTGACAGGTGTTGGGCTGAATAGGAGGGCAAGAAAGAGCAGTTTGGAGGTTGATAGAGGCAGCGGAGAGAGTCTCATGTTGGCTCTCGAACAGGAGAGAAGAATTATCATCGTCGGGAGAAGATGAGCAGTGACTCGCTGACTCGCCACAGGAAGGTGTTATGGATAAGAGTCAAAACACTGATAAAAACACTGGGTTTCATCTGATGACACCAGTTCCTGGCCAACAGCAATAGTCAATGCAACTACTGACTAAGGAGAGCATCAGTAGATGTATATAAGAAGAAGTATTAAAGACATCACTTCTTTTGTGCTTCTATTATACTAAATTAAACTGATTGACAAATTAAACATTAACAATATTTGTCTTCCTGGTAGTTCCGTATGACACCAACGTTAGTAGTCAAATTTAAAATGTAAAAGTACCTTATTATGGATGGATACTATATGTTAAAATAATTACTTTTAAATGTATTCTTCTAATCTATTTAACTTATCATTATAACAGTGTTATTTATTATGAAGGGTTCACCTGCTTCACTGTACAGCACTTATAACTCAAGATTACAACTGATTTGATTAGAACTATGCAAGTGTTGAAAGTGTTACAAAAATATGGACAAAAATATGATTTTTTAGCATTTAACAGAAGTCTTGGAACACTGTTATTCAAATATAATTTATTTTGATGTAATAGTGAAAAACACAAAAAATACACCAATTTTAAAATTTCAAGATTTCTAGAAAATACATTTGAAATAGAGATAATTAAATCTAAGCATTTTTGCAAAAATAATATGCTTAATCACAACATATGAATACAGAAACTGAAAGACAACTCTTCCCACACAAGCATAGTATCTACTCATTATCACCTTTATATGTTGAACTTTTTCAGGCCATCATTACCAGCATTGTTGTATTCAAAATCTTCTAGGCCCATTGTACAAATGTGTCTGGAGGTAGTTATTTCTTTAATTAATAGTCTGTACATACTGTGATTTACTTCAATATTCATACTTGAATAAAGTGGACACTGTCTATTTAGAGATGTACGTGGTGGAAGAAAGATTCCTAGCTTTGAAACAAATTAAATTGTTTATGATTTGTAACTTTCTGTCTCACGATATTCAATTTCACATTTCTGCAAGGGCTTGTATGCTTCTCATATTGCATGTCTTCATGAAACAATCTAAGCAAACATTTTTAGCAAACAAGTATTGATTTGCCACAGGGAGTATAGATCATGTGTCATTTTTCAAAAAAAACTAAGTGCCTATTCTAACAGTTGACTTTTTATGGAATTTATAAAAATGATAATATTAAACCATAATATACTGCATTTGGTACTCTGCATCCTTGAAGGATCCAGCTTTTTGGAGTTTGTGATACTACAGTAACTACTTAGTCATAGCATTAGATTAGAAAATATGCATTGGCATTTGTCAATCAAATACCCTGTTCATTTTGCTTTTTAAGTAATGTCTCCAATACTTCACGGTGCTTTTCACTAAAAATGTGGAATAGATATCAACAAGGTGTTTTCATTGCTAGTACAGATTCACACCAGTGTACATTTTTTTGAGTATATTGTGTGGAACTTGTGTTAATATTACAGTTTATATAAGGTTTATTATTTTAATTTACTTTCTATTAGCTTATAACATTGTGATTGTTCCTTACATACACATAACATTTTTTTATATTGTAAGTCATCCTGGATGAAGACAAATGCTAAGCAAATTAATAATAATCCATTTGCTGTTATAAATTGTCACTGAACCTTTAATTCACTGTGAAAAAATGTATGATACATATAAGTTTGTGCTGCAAGAATATTGACCTGCAAAAAATTTACCACTGCAGTGGTCCAGTTCTTTGCACTTATAGTATTTTGAGACATTACATTGACACATTAACTTTTAATATTTTATTGCTGTTGTACAAGGATGTTAATCAACACAGTCTTTCATGTAAAGCTGAAATAGTGACTATGGAACTTTCAAAGTTGAAGGCTATTTTACCCCTAAATATTAAAATTTTATGGTATGGGCTTGCTTCTTCTGAGTCCCTAAGCTAACTTATGACTAACCTGCACTTATAGTGCTAGCAGTGCCAGCAGCCATATCACACTGCAAAACACAACTGGCAACCCCCTGAAGCTAAGCAGGTGTGAGCCTGCTCAGTACTTGGATGGGAGATCTCCTGGAGGTTGCTGCTAGAAGAGGTGTTAGTGAGGCCAGTAGGGGGTTGCTCACCCTGTGGTCTGTGTGAATCCTAATGCTCCAGTGTTGTGATGGGGACACTATACTGTGAAAAGATGCTGTTTGGATGAAACATAATACTGAAGTCCTGACTCTCTGTGGTCATTTAAAATCCCAGGGCATTTCTTGAAAAGAGTAAGGGTGTTACCCCCAGGTTACCTTTTTAACTTAAAAAAATGAAAATAAATTAAAAAAAATCAGTAACAGAGCCACACTGGTATTATATGTGTATAGAACTGTTTAGTTCACAAAAAGAAAGAGAATATCGTCATGTTGTGGAAGTTTGTGTGTTTTCTTTTATTTGTATGAGAGAGAGGTTAAAGAGAAAAAAGTTTTGGTTTACATTTCCCCCTGGCATTTACCAATCATGGCCTCCTAATAATCCCCATGTATCAATTGGCTTCATCACTCCATTCTCCTCCCATGAGTGTACTGGTGCACTGTGGTTGTCGTTGCATCAGCCAGGTGGGTGCTGCAACTTGGTAACAGTGAATGATTATACACTACTAAAATTGCTTAACAGTTTGCGAAGTATATCCATTTTGCATAGAAAATTAGGCAAAAAACAAAAGCAACTGCTGTTTTTTATTTGCAGATAATTCCTTAATTTTTACATTTTACATCGGTAGATGATGGTAATTCCTTTTGTCTTCATTGTTTCAGTAAGATTACACATTTACTGTATACTGTATAGTTTCAGACAGTCCGGATGATCTTAAATGTCTGTGACTCACAGCTATAATCCCTCTTTCCTTTTATTTTTCTTCAGATGAATCAAAGTAGTAGGCTACTTTCAAAGTATAAAAGTTTATGTGATTTTCTAAATTCACGTATATGTTTGCAGTGGCAGCACCTACAGCACATGATCTTCAGAACCTAAGAGGGGGTTTGTTGGTATACAATACATGCATACATGCAGTTTGTTATCTTGGATATCACCTATGGGTGATATTAAGTGTGTTTTTTTTTCCTTTTTCTTTGGTGTATTACTGTATTGTACCTACTAATTAAATCCTTGGTATACTCAAGTAAACTGATGTTACAAGATCTATGAGATTTAGAAGCACAGAGGAATGTGTAATAACTATGTTTATCATTCACAGTTTAAGGTAGAAAAATAATACTAGTCCTCTATCGTATATCTTTTAACTTTAGATTTAAATTTGGTAGGATTTCCTTTTGGTATTAACCTTTTGTTCCCATAAGTGTGAAAGACCTGTAGTTATTTTCTGCCAAAACTGATGTCCCCTTAATGTAATATTTATTGCTTACATCACTTAATTAAATCATTACCTATCTTTGCAAAGAAAGCTGATGATTATAAAGGGTATTGCCTGTTTTACCCACAGACGTAAATCCTCGATTTAACAAATCCTGATTTAACGGATTTCGGATTTAACGGACAAACTTCCATGGTTCATATGTCATATCATATCCCCGTTATTTTCTGGTAGATATGTCGGTACTTCAGTACTTCCCCATATTGGAATTATAAGCGATGATGATGAGGAAAAAGGGCCACCAATTTGCAAAATCAAGCTCTCTGATTTAAGATCTCATCTCGACGACTTGATCACATTTATCGACTCATCATCTGATTCTTAAGTTCAGCCTTATTACTCTCACTTTCGAGCTTTCAGAGAGATTATTATTTGTAAGCAGCTAACTTCGAAAACACAATTGAAATTGGATGCTTTCTTCAGGCCAATTAGCCAACCAAAACCTGTCACCTCAACCTAGCACCTCCTCAGCAAATGGTGTCAATCTCTCGCCAGAATTTCATAATGAAATATGGAAGAGGAGCAAATTAATTCCTCTTCTTAGTAGACTACATAATGTTCAGGGTTTTTTTTTCTTGTTAAAACAGGGTGGGTAATTTATTATTATTTTCTAACGCATGATATGCAATATATCTGGCGAAATTTGTGGTTTTCATGTAAATACAGGTGGTATTGTGCTTCAAAATTGTGCTTCAAAATTTGTTATTTCATGGACTTAAGGTTTCTATAGACACTATTTTACAGACATTTGGATTTAAAGGACATTCGGCAATATCGGACATCCCCTCCCCTCTATTAGTCTGTTAAATCGAGGATATACTATATTGGCATCCCATTCCTTCTATAAAGTGAAACATACTTAAAAAATCATGGTACTGGGGGTGGCTCAACTGTGTGGTTGTTGGCTCATTGATCTTGGGTTCAATTCCAGCTTGAGGTGCCTTCTTTGTGGAGTTTGCGTGGATTTTAATTAGGTGCGCTATTTTCCTCCCTCATTCCATTTAAATTGTCATTGTCATCTCCCTCTCTAAATTGGCATTACCAATGTGTGTGAACATTGCAGTGCACTAGTATCCCATACAGGGTGCAATATAGCTTTGCTCCATTGGCTCTAAGTTACTTTAGACTGCTTTCTCATAATGGATGAAATTATTGTACTGTCAGAAACAAATTCCCTAAATCTGACATTAATTATAGTTAAAAACAACCTAAATAGATTTGTGGTTTTGTCTTTTATGGTTGATTGTTTTGTTTTGCCATAATGTTACTTGTACTGAATTAGTTTAATAAGGTTTGTTGTTATTGAGTATATTCTTGCAAATTTTTAATTAAAAATATTGTATAGTAGCTTCAACTAACTTTAATTCATGTGTCATATCAAATCTGTCTCATACAAAGAGAAAGGAGGCACAGTGGCGCAGTGGTTAGCATTGCTGCTTCACTGCACTGGGGTCCTGGGTTCAATTCTGGACCTGGGGGGGTATCTGTGTGGAGTTTGAATGTTCTCCCTCTTTTCTGCAAGTGCTCTGATTTCCTGTTGTAACGCCAGTAGGCTAACTGGCTTCTGGGAAAATTGTTCCTGTTGTGAATGTGTACATGTCTCTGTTTGTGTATTCCTTGTAATGACTTTTCAATGGTTAGGCTCTGACTCTCCTGCAACCCTGAATTGGATGAGAGGTTAGAAAATGGGTGGATGGACAAATATGAAAGATAGAAAGTCACAAGACGGTTGCCTTAGGTCAGTGCTGGCACAAACTTATTAGTATTAGTGACATTATTTTAGTATCAGTTATTGAGAATGCAAAAATTGTATTCTGGCGATCTGAATCACCTATATATTTTCAATGGTTAATTTCTTTGCTCATTACTTACACATTAGTTTATCCAATAGCATAATGCACTAGAAATTAACTGCATATTATAAAGACTAAATATAGAAAATAAATTAATACAAATGTATAAAACTAATTAACAAGTATTCCATCAGTAAATAGTGTTACTGTATGTGAGAGGCTAAATCATTCTAGAAATGTTTAGAAATCACAATATCGCTATCCTTGTACTAGACACAAGAAGAAGAAAAAGATGGCCTATTATAATGCATGATCCTCCCCTGCAGTAGCACAGTACGCAGATTCAGGAGAGATGAGATGGCAGCTGGGATCCCTTTCCTCAGCAGTCTGATCCATTTAGGAACTTTGTTCCTACTAGGAAACGATTTGAATCTATTTTACAAGATTCTTCTTTTTATGCTTTTATTGTTTCAATAAACAAGTTCTTGTTAGGGTTCATTTTAATTTTCTCTTTGTGTATCAAGGGAATGAGGTGTCTTACATAGTTCTGAGAGTTGCTCATGAAACAGTGGAATTAAATTGCCTTCTGTTTCACAAGCTGTCTGTTCCTTTGCCATTGTACTTAGATCATTTAAACCCCTTAAAACAAAAACAAAAAAACAAACATCTGTCACCATGCCAACAACAGGGCTCCCCTGTATTCTGTTAAATTGTATTACCAGCTGGGAAGGTTGCCATTTACCACGGTTTATTTTAAAGAAATATATGTTTTTCATGATCTCACACAAATGTACCATTTAAAATTAACACAATAACCAGCTATTGAAGATGAATCTGGCTTCCCATGTGTCATTGCTTTTTTCTATGAAAAATAAGGGCAAAAACATATACTTATTTGTTCTTAATGATTTATACAGACTAATGGCTATATTGAGGTATTAATGGGCCTTGTAAATGACATACTGCACTTTATTAAAGCAGGAAGACTTCTTATTTTTTCACATCTGGTAGTATTTTATTAAATCTCACATCTAGTGAGATTCTAAACATTGCTGCTTTAAAGATCAAGATCTCAGCTGTTGTTGAATACCCATATGGAACAAAAAATAAATTTTAATATATTTCAAGGCATCATAAAATGTACAAAATATATATTTTCTCAGATTCATCTGATGTTCGTACAAAGTGCTTAAAAAGATATATATATATAACTATAAAAAATGTATCAAACTTAATACACCTAAACCCAATTATTTTATCATGTGAGACATGACAAATATATACAAAATAAGTTTAAAATGTAACAGTCTTAATAAAATAAACGTACAACATATAGATGTGTAATTTCTGTTTTGGGTAAAATTAAAATAGTACAAAAGTAAAACAAAACAAAAATAATTGTAATAAATGCTGCTATTTACACTATGTGATACTAAAAATAATGGTTGACAATAGTGGCAGTGATCGAGTTAACAATTTGTTTTTTTCTTTATAAGATTGTTGCTAGGTCATCATGGCTTCTAACTGTTCCCTATTTCCAGGTTAACTTATATATACTTTAAGTGCTTCTGTATGTCTGTGTCTAAAGTAAGTCCAGAGGTAGTTATGTCATGAACTTACAAAACGTGGGTGTGGAACCAGAGGTGTCAGGGACTGTACTGGCTTTGATATAAGCCCCTCCCTCCCCAAAGGTGCCTGAAGGCAATATCTGCTGTTTAAGGGGAATGGATGCACCCTTAATAAACTTGAATTATTGTAGAAAGTACACACAGTACCGGCCTGGTTAGTGTCTTGAATTCAAGGGAACCTATTGGACTTAAAATATGAAGCTTCAGATTTTTTATGTCTTACTCAGTAATTTAAAAAGAAATATCCAAATCAAAAATTAAAAAAACAAAAGTATTTTATTGTCTTTCTTCAGAAGTCAATTTTCCAAGTTGTAGCATACTTAAGTTGTCACATTTTCAGGGCTTTTCCAGTGTGTCGACTACAGAGGATAACTTGTGAGACTGATTGAACAAATATAAAAAGTTTTGCACGCATTTTTATGAAGTCAGGAAGTGGAATGGTTTTCGTTGCCTTCCAAAGAAAAGAAAATAATTTTAAAAAAGAGTACAATCACCCTCCATTAGTACTATGTCTGGCCTACAGACAGTTCTAGAGGAATGATTTATGGTGTTTAGGCTTCTGGTGTGTACAGAACTCCAGCTGACAGCAGTCTCTGTGATCTTCACTTGATTGACAGGCAGACAGGCAGACAAGAATGGCTCAGAACTTCTATAACTATATACATCTATATACTGTATGTCTACCTCTCCTAAGTCTCTTAGTGGTATGAATCCACTATTCTACCTATCAGAGAGCTATTTCTAAGCTATTTCTACCTATCAGATTAACTTCTCCATAGGCACAGACTGCTATCTGAAAATAGCATTAGGACCCTAGGTGTATTGTCAGCAATATTCAAGTTTATCAGGTCATTTTAGTTGATTTCCGTGTCTTACATGGATAGAATTTTCACAGTTGCATGCTAAAAACTAGATTTCACAGTTTTTGAAGTAATTGTATTTTTCCTGTAAAAATTGCAAATTATCAGTAGACTTTGGAGCACCTCTGAACTGCATCACCACATTATTGGTCTTATAAAAGCTTGTCTTGCTGTTTCTTTGAGCAAAATATATGGTGCTGTGTTTTGATTTTTCTGGAAAAATTAATAATATTCACATGTGCTGTATTCATGTTTAGTATTGCTTTTAGTGCTATCTCAATAAATTGTTGGTTTATTCAAGGGGAGGAGCAGGGGTAAGTAAAGTAGGAAAAAGGGCACCCGGACTGCACGGGGGAACCCAGGTGGCCGACTGGGTTGGCTGACTCCGGGATAAACCTCAGGGGACTGAGGAAACAAGATTTAGTAAATTAGAGTTCCCGAGAATAATGTGGCTGGGTGTCCCCTCTGGTTCGTGCTTGAGAACCTCCCCAGAAAGGGTCAAGGTGGAGCTGCCATGATGAAGGGCGATGAAGAGGCTATGTGTGAGCCTGACTGCACAGTGGAGAGGAAAAAACCCTTACACATGTGACCGTCGCTCATGCCCTTGTTGCTCCATCCCACCAGTTCGTCCCGCAACACCTGGGTGCAAACCCAGGTCTCTGGTGTGACGCAACAGGGTACCAGCTGACTGAGCTAAAGGAGACCTCCCCCAGCCCAGGCAGTTGAGGTCCCTGCTATGTGCTGGGAGGGCGATGATGTCATCGTGCCCAATCTAGCCCCGCTACACATACCAATTCAGGGGAAAACCTCTGGTGGCCTCTGGAATATAAATCAAGTCACTCAATTCTGGAAAATGGAATACAGACAAACTGGTGAATTGTGGCTCTTAGAATCTGCAGAAGTTAAATACAGTACATTGCATCCAGAAAAGCATCCCTGAAGGGGTAAAATGGCCTTGTCTCAGGAAAAAAAGCAGAGGATGTTGGAGGAGATAGGCTTCCTGGAAGGAACTCTTAGAGGTGCTGTCTCTAGATTCCATGAAGTGCGTGATGGAGTGCTGGAATAGAAAACAGTGAGGACATTAAAGGGACTGAAATGGAAATAAAGGCAGTCGTTGGAATTGGGGAAAGGTAGAGCATGCAGTCCTAGCAGAAGTGTAGGCTGTGTGGGCAGATGGGGCTTAAGCATGTAGTAACATGTCCATTGAAGCTGGGTGGAGATTTGATTCTAGACGACAGAAGAATGCTGAACTCGGAACGTGAAGAGAAAAAGAGCTGAGATGGGCAAGAGGATGCCTGGTTTGGGTAACTTAGAACAGTAAAAAGCGTTGGTCAAGCATTGGAAAGGCCAGATAGAGAGAACAGAAAGAGATCACTTTATTGGCCATTTACAATTCCTTGCATTAGGAATTTGTCTTTTTTCGCATACCCCAACTTGCTCTCCATGAGACACACAGACAGAGAGAGAAGCTTGGGGTCAGAAAGCAAGACCTCAACCAATGGAGGTGATCCTTGCTACAGTTGAAGGAAATTCAGGTAAGATGGCAAAGGAAACCTGAAACTAGGGGAAGAGGATCTTCCTTTAATTGGTAATGGAAGTAGTGGATTTGATATCAGAAATAAGATTAATCACTGGTCCTGAGGTGTCACAGACATGGATGGCAGCATCAATAGGGTAGAGCTCTAGAAGGACTGTGTATAAAAAGAGTGAGAAAACCACTGATAATTTAATATTACTGAAAGACTGACAGAAGCTTTAGAGAAAAGGGAGAGGTCATGCAGAGTAGAAAACCAATTCTTGCAGAAGAGAGAGGCAGTTCTGAAGACGGAGTAGAGATCCACAGTCTGATATCCTTCCAAGCGTCAGCTGATATAGTAACTTGGGCATTGAGAGGCAATGGTTTATAATTAATTAATAATAATTGCTTACACTTATATAGCGCTTTTCTGGACACTCCACTCAAAGCGCTTTACAGGTAATGGGGACTCCCCTCCACCACCACCAATGTGCAGCATCCACCTGGATGATGCGACGGCAGCCATAGTGCGCCAGAACGCTCACCACACATCAGCTATCAGTGGGGAGGAGAGCAGAGTAATGTAGCCAATTCATAGAGGGGGATTATTAGGAGGCCATGATTAGTAAGGGCCAATTGGAAATTTGGCCAGGACACCGGGGTACACCCCTACTCTTTTCGAGAAGAGCCCTGGGATTTTTAATGACCACAGAGAGTCAGGACCTCGGTTTTACGTCTCATCCGAAGGACGGCGCCTGTTTACAGTATAGTGTCCCCATCACTATACTGGGGCATTAGGACCCACATGGACCACAGGGTGAGCGCCCCCTGCTGGCCCCACTAACACCTCTTCCAGCAGCAACCTAAGTTTTTCCCAGGAGGTCTCCCATCCAGGTACTGACCAGGTTGTAGAAAGCGAGAAGGTGGATGATCTGGTTTTAGGGTATAATGCGGATATCATCATTTTAATGCACCGACTAGGATAGCAAGTCACATTAGCAATAATTTCAAAATCTGAAATGAAAATAGAAACAGCTGACTGGAGGACAAAAGGGAAGGCTCCAGAACAAGTTAAGAATAGACAGTGTATTGTTACACCTTCCACCTGCATACAGCTAGTTTCTTAATTAGCCCAGAGCGGTCAGCTCTGCTCACACTCCAGACACCACAAGGACATTTTCACCCTTGTGAAAATGATTTCACAATGCTTCCTGAATGATTCCTGAGCCATGGCTGGAAAAGGACTTCCTACGCCCCTTAGAGGACTTACAAAGAGAATGCACAGAGAGAGAAGAAACTGGGGGAGCACAGGGCCAGGACACCAGGACATCAACAGAGTACTGTAGAGGAGGATATCATCTTCCTCCCCATCCTACCTTGTATTGAACTTGGGGAAATAAGGTTGGCATGGACTGAAGAGTTTGCATATGATTATTGAAAGACTACACAGATTTTCTTTTCTGTAGCCGAAGAAGTCACATCAGATTACCGTCCAGAGCTGTTTTTAGAGGACTGGAACTGCTCCTTTGGGACACTGGCTTTTTGAGTTACTGGGATACATGGTGTTTATTTGGTCTTGAGTATGCATTACCTGTGGATAATTTGAGTCAGGGGTAGATTGATAGACTTTAATAAAATGAGATATAGATGGATTAGATATAGATGACTGTCTTGTCTGGTTTGTGGGTGCACTTTGTGGACCTGGGAGATACAAAGAATCTGTTGTGGGGAAAAGGGCCTTGCACCCTTAAAATTGCTAGGTGCCATAACTGACTAAAACATCAGAAGATTCTTGCATTTAGCGGTCACCAACCATAACAGTTACAGCAGTAATAAAAGTAGATAGGACACTAAAATGAAGTGCTAAACAATGCCCTTTCCTAAGGTGTTCTTGTGCCAGGAAAAACATTTTAAAAAGAAAAGAAAATTACAACAAAAAATAGCAAAACTTTTTACCAGTTCTGGTAAGCTTAGTTTACCAGAGAATTTCTCTCTAACAGTTTGAGATGCACAGACCTAATATGAATCCAGTTGTGATACAGCGCACAGACCAGGTTAGACAACAACAGAAAGCTACATCATTCATGCTAGATTAAATACAGTACCCTCAGATCCAACTCCTGCTCCTGTTGATGAACAGATAGATTTAAACCAGAGGCATTCCAGGGACAGTGACCAGAAACAAAATGGTGGACCAGACAGGAATTTGCAATTGTAATGTTGTAAGAATTTCCTGGCACACATTATTAAAAACCAACCAAAGTGATAATCACACAACCTGTCAAAATATACAATGACAGATATTCTACCTGAGGGTTATCAAGATACAACAATATCAGGTTTAGGAAGACATATAATATAAGAATTACATATTCATTATAATATCTGTTATAACTCTAACTCAGGCTTACAATTACTCGGGCTTTTATAACTACTAGGCATTCAGATACTCACTTAAATTTATTTACACGAATTAAGTGATATCAAAACAGGCATTTAGGATAACAAGTTAATAACAAGGTAATAATGATAAATAATGAATTATACTCATCTGCCAACAACGGATGTGTAACTCCCACATAGAGAACAATTTTTGGCACTCATCCAAATAATATCCAATTCCATTCTGCTGGCCTGATGCCAATCCAGTCCTGGTATGTCAGGGAATAAAGGATAGTCTTACTGTAGCCTTGTGCTGGCTGTCAGTTCTCTAGCAGGGCCTCCTAGTAAGCCATGATCTGAAGTAGATTTTAAAGTTCATGCACAATGTGTTCATAGTGTGTTGCTATTGGGGAGAAACTTTTTTGTGTTTTAACCTGGAAAATTATGGTTAAGTTATGATTGGTCAGGATATCAGCAGGTGGATAGCAGCTCCATGTCCTAGAGTTTCCTGATAGGATGGTCATCTTTTGGATACCTTTAGAATCATGCATCATGTACAGCATTGGTCGTAGTTTGTGTCACTGTCTCTAGATGTAACATTTATCAATTTTACCATTTATGCTCTTCTGCATTGCCTTTCTAGGCAGGAATCAATGGGTCATTCTGTAGCCAAGGTCACAGAGAGGGACCTCACTAAAAATTCACAGCATCACTTCTGTGATAATAAACACAATTCTGTGGTTTATTAATAAGAATTGCTGCTACAGAATCAAAATTAAATGTGAAATTATGTGAACTGCCATACAACATTATGCTTAATATTTCTGAGGAAGGTCTTTTGCCAAAATGTTACATGCCATTTGGGATAAATTCCTAGCAATAAAAAGTATTTTAAAATAAGAATAATTAATACTGAGAAAAATTAAAGTTATGTGGTTGCAGCCTTTTTTTAGCATGTTATGGATATGCTTCTTGTTAAATTGTGATCTTGTGCTTTAAGGGCTTGGGTGTGTGGATCTTGGATCTTGTTTTGAAAATTACTTCAAATAATTATTAGATATGAAATAACTGTTTTTTTATGTGGTGAAGAGTCATGTTTTACATAATTATCTGTTCTTGCATATAATAAATCACTGTTTTTTTCAACAGATGGTAATTAATGATAAGTAGGTACATGCTGTTAAAATGACAGTTTTGTCAAGTGTGGATGCACAGTACGTAGCAATGACTGCAAGCATTGCTGGTTAGAAAGACCCAAAATATTTGGAAATGAATAGAAAAAAAAGAAGCAGTAGATGTCGGTTTCTTTTCCATCTATGCTCACAATCTGAGATTCTGCTGGAGAGAAAGGCCCTTGCCTTGTTTAGCAAATAAACAAATCAAAGGTTTCATGTAAATGCTTCTTTTTATTTTATGAAAAGGATGAAGCAACACTACTACGATTTTTTTTGGTATATTTGTTACTTTCCATTAAATAATAATAATAATAATAATAATAATAATTGCTTACACTTATATAGCGCTTTTCTGGACACTCCACTCAAAGCGCTTTACAGGTAATGGGGACTCCCCTCCACCACCACCAATGTGCAGCATCCACCTGGATGATGCGACGGCAGCCATAGTGCGCCAGAACGCTCACCACACATCAGCTATCAGTGGGGAGGAGAGCAGAGTAATGTAGCCAATTCATAGAGGGGGATTATTAGGAGGCCATGATTAGTAAGGGCCAATTGGAAATTTGGCCAGGACACCGGGGTACACCCCTACTCTTTTTTTTCCGAGAAGCGCCCTGGGATTTTTAATGACCACAGAGAGTCAGGACCTCAGTTTTACATCTCATCCGAAGGACGGCACCTGTTTACAGTATAGTGTCCCCGTCACTATACTGGGGCATTAGGACCCACATGGACCACAGGGTGAGCGCCCCCCGCTGGCCCCACTAACACCTCTTCCAGCAGCAACCTTGGTTTTTCCCAGGAGGTCTCCCATCCAGGTACTGACCAGGCTCACACCTGCTTAGCTTCAGTGGGTTGCCAGTTGTGAGTTGCAGGGTGATATGGCTGCTCCATATATTTCTAGATATGGATAGGAGTGACAGCAGTATAATACTGTGGTGGTTAGCACTGCTGCCTCACAAATATGTGTTCAATTACAGACTGAGCTGCCTTCTGTGTGGAGATTGCAAGCTCTCCCTGTGTTTTCCAGGTGCTCTAGTTCCCTCTCATCTTCCAAAGACATGCTGCCTCGTTTATTTATTTCTTTTTTATATAACTGGCTCTAGAAAGTAAGACTGATTTTGTTGCTTAGCAACAGTGGTTTAGCTTAGATCAATTTCACAGGACATACACAAAGCTGAGACATAAACCAGAATTTTTTTCGATTTTCTCAAAGAAGAAAAATGGCTAGAAAATGATGAATGACAGACTGTACATGAAGTTACATTTCTACCATATACTCTTGTAAGATCTTAAGAGTGTTATCACAAAACAAGAAACTCTATAGCATATCACACACTATGGTTTCCCAGGATTTAAATGGCAGGGCATTGACTGAATGTCTTTTAGATTAACATTGCCAGAACTTATTTGGCAGGTAAAGAGATATTTGCTGATGCACTGATACATCAACTGGTTTACCAAAATGACAACTGTAAGATATGTGAACAGTCAACTACCAAAACAAATTCATTCCAGTGACTAACAACAGTGGCAGGGAAGTTTATTCATATTTGATTTATTTTATTAGATACAGCAATGTTTTCACTCACAAAAGTTGACACTTCAATGTATAAATTAAAGCAAATCAAGGAATAACTACTGAAAAAAGTCTGTGAGCAGAGTATCAAATGAAATAAAATGTAGAGCACTATCACCTCAGCTTTCTGGGATGTAAAAAAGTTAAAGGAGTAACTAGCACCTAGCTATTTAAGCAATAATATACAAGAGGCCATGCTATATCATGAATATAGTCGCAATTAAAAGGTGTGACTATATTCAAGATATAGCACAGGCCTCGAGTGCCTTATTGCTTTATATAAAACGGTCTCCAAATAGGCAATTGCTGTATAGATTGAATTTCAATTAAAAAAAATATTTAACACGTAAATTACGCTGTTTAAATTCCTGAAAATGAAAATGAAAATAATGTTCTGTCTGAAACATCCATTCGGGGAAAATACATTTAGTCACCTTGCATCACATATCTAAAAAAGATGTGATAAATCATAACGTTGCAAATGTAGACACATTATGGGCTAATTTGTCTTAATGTAAGTAGTGCTCTAATATGCTGAATTATGACTTTATACGTCATGTTATATCAGAAACTTAAATTAGTGATCTGTCTAAAGTTTTTTTTTTGTTTTTGATTGACACTACAAATTTAATTGACCAGTCCCTTTTTATAACTCTCTTTTTGTATATACAATATATTTTTGTCAGATTCTACTTTTTATTACAGTATTATACCATAACAAAAGTGAATCATTTGATTTATATTCTATTTGTTAAAAAGTGTTGTGTGGTTTAGAAAGATATTTTTCCAGGGCCAAAGATGTTGGTGTGGCAAGTACTACTCTTCCTGTGAGACTGGACTGAGCACACAGACATAAGAAACATCTGTGTCTGGGATCTACGGATGTATTGAGAAACAGGAAAGTGGGTCTCTATGCATATTCTTTAACATATGCCTATTCCTAACATTCTCCCCTAGTCAAACACACCTTGTCTGTAAGATGCACAACTGTCCCTTCCAGAATTCCTCCATGATCCAGGTGAATGCTGCACATTGGTGATGGTGGAGTGGAGTCCCCATTATCTGTAAAGAGCTTTGAGTGGAGTGTCCAGAAAAGTAAGTGTAAGCAATTATTATTATTATTATTATTATTATTATTATTATTATTATTATTATTAACCTGATTTTAATGAGGACTTGCATTGCACCGACACTCTGCATACATGCTATAGCAATTGACCATATTTTGATGTGACAGTTGATATCAATGTCACAACTCTGTGTCACTAGTTGTCAGTAACTGTCATAGTCTGTGTTTTTTGTATGTTATTTTACTTTAGGTCCTCAGGACCTTAGTACATGCACTATACTACTATATGAAAAACCTACCCCAAATGACAGGGATGTGGGTACATGCTTTAAATTTGGGTAAGCTGTAGAGCTTATAGGATTGTTAAGTTGATCCTGCACTTTTAGAAGATTGGTTTTAGATGCTGACATTTATAACAGCAATGACAATAGAAAAGATTTTGGCAAAAGTGATGTCCTGAGTAAGTAGCCATCCCACTGTTATCGATGGTTTCTAAAGGATCTTTTCTGAAAAGTCACTCTTCCATTTGGGATTATCATCATTTATTGTTTAACGTAAGAGGTACCTATGATGTTCAAAATGACCCATGTATTTGCTTTAGCCATAACTGAAGGAATATTTTTATAAATATTTAAATTCTATATTTAATGTTCATCTAAATTAAAATCTAGATGTCTGATTTTGAAAGAAAATAGCTGTGATTTTAATAATCTCTAACTTGAACCAATAATGAATGTCGAGAATTAAAATTATATAGTCAAACGTATCTTATTTCTTAGAGAATACTAGTTTAAATGATCAGAAATCATACTTGACATCATTGATCCTCATTTATTCACTACATATTAGATTTACTGAATGTGAATGCAGAAGATGTGCTCTCGGGGTTTAGTATGTTTATTACATAATTGTCTACATATAATGTCACATATAACATCATCTTAATAGGGATGTAATAAAAATGAAAAATCTTTTGAAAGACACCATTCTATTTAGTGTACAATTTAATGTACATGCAGTAAATCAGAATTTTATGTGAGATGCACGTCAAAGGCTAAATGCCTATCTTTAGTATCTTTTATGATAAAACAAGGTGAACATAATACTTTTTGCTGCAAGTCAATTTTAAAAACTGAGAATATTATATCAAGTTCATACTGTACATTGCGGTCAAAGTAAGATTCTTTCTAAGAGCAAAAGTGAAAGTGACAGCTCTATCATCTCCAAAAGCAGACTACAAAGTATGAGACATACATTTAAAAAATGTAGAATTTGGATAAGATAGCTATGATATCAGTAGAAAGAATGTGACTAACAAATAGTGGTTGAGACACAGGACAAAAACAATCTTAAAATAAAAAGTGAGTCCCTATTTTTTTAAGTAGATCGATTAAGAATACAAGATAAAGAAAACATTTTTAGAAGATGTGAACCAAGACCTAGTTAAATAAACTACTTATTTGAACATACTCACAAATAAGAAATACAGTATATTATAAAGGATACGAGATAAAATTGCATTGAAGTTTCTGAAAGGTTTTCTTCTAGTACAATAATAATGTAAAGACTAGTAAAAGACAAAACTGTGTTAAATATGTATTGTGCAGAATTTTTCACTGATAAAGAAACTACCAACATGACTACTGTTACAAAAAGAACCTGGGGGATACTGAACAATTTCAGGGTTAGACAAGCAAAAGTGTTAAAGGGTGTGTGATGTACCCATAAACCTGTGGTTTGGCATTACACATAAATTCCTATTTCTATGGGGAAATATGAACAGTGTCTGAACCAACCCTGGTATTATAAAATTTACATTCCCAGCCCTAACTTGGATGTTAACATACTGCAACATACTGCCTTATCACTCTGCAACTCTTGTTTGGTTTGCTTTTTAAGTTTGCTTTTTAAGTCAATAGAATTCAGGTCTTGTTTTAAAAAATGATACATTTGTGTAATGCCTTTAAATGTTTAGTATTAATGACAGGTGGTATAACACTGCTGATTCATGTCTCTTTGTGCTTTCTTATATGATGCAGTATTTAAGTATCATAAAGCATATTGTTGTTTTGATGACACAAACATCAATGTACACTGAAATGTGTTTTATGCATTCCTTAAGTATCATATCCAACACATTTCTGATTTTTTTCATACTGTAATTCACATACCCTGGCTCATAAATCAAATGGCTAATACAGGGAAAACTGAATCACCAATAATTTCTACAAGGATTCAGTTACAAAATTACCCTGATGACTCTTGCAATGTGCCTGATGGAAATTCCTTTTATTAACACACCCATGATAATGCATACTTTACACGCTAAATACTGTCATAGTAGGAAAAGCATACCCTCATGAGCATTGTAATAAGAAGATTTTTTTAAATGTTGAATATTAATATTACACTCTCACATACATGCAAGAGAAACTAGAAATAAGGCATATGGAATTATCTTTAGCTTAATTATTCCTAGGTACCAGTTTAATTTTTTTGTTTTTCAGTGGATGTGATACAGTATGTAGGGACTACATGGAGAATTTCAGTATAATAATGTTGCCAATGGACATTTTACATGGAGATCCTTTCAGAATTTTTTTTATTATTAAAAACCTACAAAAGAGTGTTAAATCAAAATCGGCACTTTTTCATTTACATGCAAGCTGCAAAGAAATGAGTAGAAGTTAATTTCATGCAGAAAAGTTCAATGAAGAAAAATACAATTTTTGGTGTAAAGCAGGGGTGTCCAAACTACCGCTCGTGGGCCAATTGCGGCCCACCACTGTTACTTACACCACACCTAACCCTCTACCTCATTATGATTTCTTATTTATTGCACATCTCCAGTCATTGTTTACATGTCTGCATTGTTTACATTCAAACTGTTTACTTGTACATTGTTTACTGTTTGTTTGTATATTGTCTTGATGCACTGTCTGCACTTTGTGTTTTTACATTTGTTTTAACAATCGAGAGACTTTCTGGAACTAAGAATTCCATTGTACCAGTAAATGTACCGGTTACATATGTCAATAAAGTTCAAGTTCAAGTTCAAGTTTAAGCTACTCCCTCTCCTCCTCTTTAGCCTCTTCAAGACTTTAATTCTGTACATTAACTTTAGCAAGCTTTTCAAAATGGCGGAATCAAAGAAACCAAAATTGACAGTGAATGAGGAGATTCCAGCCACACTGGCAAAATGAATACTTTTTCTCCGAATTCAGACGCAAGAACAGCGATTCTTCAGTCCAAGGTACAGCATCACTGTTCCCATTAGTAGAGTCATCATTAGTGAGTAAAATTTGAAATCTTACAGGTATATTAAAATGAGATAATATCATTATTTATATAGGTCATTTCAAGCTTACAGTACAAAATGTAATGATTAGACCTCAGCTATTAGGGTAGTCCCCTAAATTAAAAAGGCAATTTGGTTATTCCAATGCACTTATATCTGGTGTTATTTGTTTATTTTTATTATTAGAGGTAGCCTGTGGCCTGCCGCTCCATATTTTTTTATTAATAAAAAAAGTCTGGATATCCCTGGTGTAAAGACTCTTCAAGTGTGAGGGAGAAAGACAGAGCAGAAATTGAAGCAAAACCTTTCTACACAAATTGTAGGGGTACAGAACAAGTTTCCCAGCCATTTTGAAAGGGATACCCTGGCTTCATTTAAGAAATGAGTGAATGTAATTCAATGCTCTCCATAATACCATGTCATAACGGAGTCCTTTGGCTAGCGGTTGCCCTAAAAAACCATTACATTCAGACAAGACCTCAGTTTTCCAGGGTTTTGCTGCTCTGACCAGATCACCTTTTCATGATCCATATTAATTAGCTTATTATTCAATTCATTCTTTTCTTTTCCTTTCTTTCCTTTCAATTTCTATATAAGGCCTAGGTGACGTTTTAACAGCACTTTGTAATTTTTCATGGCACCCTGATTTTCACTTGCATTTCTGTCTCACTTTCCATATTTATTTTGCTGAACTAGACCCTGCACATAAGTTGCAGTCTCAAGACTGCCCTGAAAACGGTTTGCTCTTTTTTTTGGAGGGTCACAATTTGGTTTCTCCGTACCCAAACTTCCTAATCTTTTTCTCTTTTTTTTCAGGAAGCTCACTTTCCGGTTCCTCCATACCAGAGTTTCCCTTTATTGTTTCTGACTCATGGGCTGTGCAGCAGTTTTTACCCTCAGCTCCAGCACTGCCCAATGGACCGAGTCAGCCCTTTCTCTGTGTAGAAGTTTTCAGATTCAGCATCGCCCGGCTTATCATCCTGTGCTCCAGTGTCACAGGCACACACAGTCAACCTTAACCCAGCGCAGCAGTCTCAGTGGCCTCAAGTCTGTCCGTCTAAGCCATCCGGTTCCTTTCCCAGGAAGGTCACAAATTGGTTTCTCCTGTACACGAGACTCCCTGTTTTCCGACTGGTGGATTCTGTTTGGCAGCAACCCTGGTTTCCAGTCTCAGCTCTGCACAGCAGCCTCAGGTCTCCAAGCCGGCTCTCAGCAACACTGATTCTAGCCAAGCCATTCTTTCGACACTTATCCTTTTCACTGCTCAAAGCATCGACCCTCAAGTTTGCCGACCTTCACCTGTGACACTTCTGAGGACTGCCTTTTCAATTCAACCATTCGGTTCCTTTCAGGGGTCTTGCTATTCGAGTTTCTTCTGTACCAGAGACTCCCTTTTTCTCCTGGGTTGTGTTTAACAGCCTTTCTTTTGCCAGGGATGCAGTTGGTCTGGTTTCTCCCGGGGTTGTCGTTCCTCCCCATTACTGACTGGCCTGGACTGATTAAGCCCCACTGGCCAGTAATTCATTATCTCATCGTCACCTTCCACTTTTCTCTCTCCGGTCTCTTGCACTTGGGTTCTGACAAATCACCACCCACATGGTAGGATTCAGCTATGGCATTACAGTAACCAATCTTATTTTCTTATAATTAGAAAGATATTTTTATAGGCAACATTTTCTGATATCAAACAAAGGTAATAGCACAATTAAAAGCATAATTAATGGCTTAATTTTCGATTACAGAAAACCATGATTACCTGCAGGGAAATGCCAGGTGGAACTTTCTTTGCTTAAGAGGGTTATGGAGGTTTGGAAAAAAATGTCTTACTGTGTTGTTGATACCTAGATTGTTTTTAAGGAATGATTGGATGATAACCTCAGATCAAATAGTTACTAGCGGCCAAACAAGCTCATGGGTAGAATGCCCTCTTCTTAATATGTAATCTCTCATATGTTCTTAACAAACAAACTCTGAAGGCAGTGGTGTGAGGATAGAAAACACAGGAATAAGTTGTCTTACATAAAAGATAGATTAAAATATTTTGTTTTTTAATTAACTGGGAAATCAGGTTTCTATGTTTTTTTTAAATTAATGTGCTAGAGAAATTATGTACAATCTCATCTCAACAATTGATTTATGTAAACTGAGACAAGTTTATGAGACTGAGTCTACTATTTACTACTTATAATATTTGAATGGAAAGCCAGAGATCAACACCACTATTTAGATGTATTTGATGAAAAAAGCACATTAACAGAAACATTATAGAATATTGAAAAGACTTAGATCAGGTTTAAAAAATACAACATAAATTCTTGCAAGAGATCTTACAGTCCAGGATATTCACTTAAAATGCCACTGTGACATTCCACCTTAGAAAACAAAAAGGAAGTAGTAGTCTAAGAAATACTGCCCGTTGAAGCTGATAAGAAGGTAATCAGATTTTGCATCTATTAAGAGTCTGCTTGAAGGGAAGTCACAGTACACTAGGGCACTGCAAAAGCACTGTTTCTTCATTAAGCTAATTAATAATAATAATAATAATAATGTTTCTTTATTAGCCCTATACAATTTCTTGCATTAGGAACTCATCTTTTTGCATACCCCAGCTTTTCACCATGGAGACACAGACAGGGAGAGAAGCTTGGGGTCAGAGCACAGGGTCTGCCATTGTATGGCACCCCTAGAGCAGTTGAGGTTAAGGGCCTTGCTCAGGGGCCCAATGGAGTAGGATTCCTCTGCCAGCTGTGGGATTTGAACCAGCAACCTTCTGATAACAGGCACAGATTCTTAGCCACAGAGCCACCGCTACGCCCCAAATTAATTGAACCAATCTGTACATTATTTTTACACTTGCACGGTAATGATGCAAGTTTCCAGATAGTGACAGGTCAATTGTAGAGCTCTTACATCTTTTGAGACTTTTCTATGTGAAATAATGAATGTAAAAATGTGTCAGTTTCACTCGTGTATTCTGTCCAAAGGAATTTTGTGTAAAAATGTGATAAACCATTCACCCATTGATTGTAAGATTCACTATTGTCTATAGTAGATATAAATATACTATTACACTGTAATTTCTGTTTCATTGAGGATGAGAGGAATTTCTTAAGACCAGAAATATGAATTTTAATAATATTTAGCATTTTCTTTTAAATTAAAAGATTCATACATGTAAAGAAAAATAGGTTTTTGTAGCATTTTAAGACATAACCATTTCTTCAAAAAACTTCAAAATCTTTACCAATTATGTATCCTAAAATTTATGATTCAATATATCTGTATACGTTTTCAAATTCTTAAGGTCAGGTTTGGTTGATTTTCAGAAAGGAACATATGCAGTATGTATCTTGAACCTGTACCTCTGTCATAACATTGTAATTGTCACGATTGTAGTCCCTCCCCCTTAAGGGTGCTCCGGCTCTTTCACTTCTGAGTTGATTTTGTGCACCTGCCCCCTGTTCCAGCCTCCTATTCAGCCCACCTTAAAAGCAAACAAAGTAAAACAATCTTGTCCAGGAATAATCCCTTCTAAAACTGAATGCTAAGTAATGAATGGAAATAAATGTATTTATTCAAAAGAATTCATCAATAATCAAATACTATTACTCTAGATATAACTATAATAATATGATTTCCACAGTATTCTGATATTCAAAAAAGCTTACTGATGATCATGGTGATACCTCTCTCCATTTTTATGTTCTTCCTTATCATTTATGCTCATTGTCTTGGTGTATGTACAGTAACTCTTTTGCTTATTTACTATAAAATTCCACCCCATGAAGCCTGTCTTAACCTCACTTGAAAAGTCCAGTTTCTGTTAAATATTACTCACTCACTGTTAAATATTGTTATTCTAGGACAAGTATCTAGGATAGCTGTAAATGCTTAAGACAATACCAATTATATTGAACCAACAGAATAGCTGATTCAGCTGAATAGCAAAAATATTTCGAGGTAACCCTCCTTTATTCAAATGGGTGGGATTTTGTGCAATACCTTTGTGCAATAGAAATAATGTCAATGAGTAGCTAGTATCCATTCTAACTTTCTACACAGGTATCCTTATTCTTACTTATAACTATAAGGATTGTTTCCATCTTTCAAAAATATAAGGCTTCTTTTCAAAATGTATTTAAAATATTTTTATGCGTCTTTGAAAAAGTCAATATAATGAACAAAAACAAAACAATAATCCATTAAGAGATAAAGTCTTATATCCAGCAATTTATACACAAAGCGCTTGTCTGTGTCTTAACAAATACTGTATTTGTTTGAGGTGCTTAGAATAAAAAAGTATGATACTGTACATACAGTAATACAGTAGAACTGTTTATAATTAAATTTACAATTTGGCAATCAAATCCCTATTGTAAACAAGATTTGCAATTTAATATAAAGCAGATTAATATAAAGCAGAATTTACTTTGAAGATGAACACAAATTATGTTTATGTTTTCCTGATTGCAGAATGGGAATTTATTTGTTCTACTTACACTTTGAAAACATTTCTCTGTTTGATATAACACACAATAACACACAGTGTACATCTTTAAAATATACCTTAAGCACAGACAAAATATGAAAAAGCACTAAATACTATCCTATTAAGTCTCAAAAAGCTTAGATTGTATTCTCTTGCAAATAATTTCACTTTCTTTGTACTGTGTAACTATTATACTTTATACTATTATACTTTTATACTATTTAGACTATTTTACTATTATATTAACTATACTAACTTAACTATTCGTTGTTATCTGACTTTGACCAAATTCACTATATTGTAAGTTATTGGAGCTTAGTAGATAAGTTGACACCTTGTAGACTTCAGAAAAATGCATTGTTTACAAATATAGTGCCTTTGCAAGATAAGGTCAGCTTTCAAGATGCATTGACAATATTTTAATTCACTGAAAGTAAATGTGGTAGATTTACAGTAGGGATTTGTACAAGCATTACGATACATTACTACGAGCCTTGAATAATGCCAAGATGCAGTTTTCCGAGGAATACATTTCATTCAGATTCTTCCGTTTATGGAAGTGTGTGCTCTTCAAATGTTCTGAATTAATGGACAGTGTTTTCCTTAGGTCCTGAGCTCTGTGGGACTATATCTTTCTTCCTGTCTGCTGTTTGACAAGGTCAGCCAAGTGCCTTTTTGAAATTGCTTTATCAATGTCATTTCTTGCTTGATGCAATACTTGACAGGCTTCTGGTCGAAATGATTGTCAGTTGTTAAAGTGCCATTGTTATTAAACCTGGTAACGATATAATTTTAACATGCTGTGATGTCGGGGGGGCATGGTCATCACATGGGCAAGAAATAGAGGTGGGTCCCAGCACACAAATATAGCCTGCGACAGATTGACAGGATCTTTTTTCACTGAAATTACAAAAATTAAAGGGAAATATAACAAACTAAAATAAACCTAGCTCTTTTTGGGCTCCTTACTGGCTTTGTATTTCTCTCACTAAATACTTGGGAAGCTATCCTGTGACTTCTATGTTTTTTCTTCTGAGAAAAAAAAAACATTTCGAACAAAAATATAAAAGAATGGCTTTCCTGAACTACATTCCATTGACTTTAGAAGGGGTCATTACTCTGTTCAGTTTTCTCATCAGGTCCAGACTCTTTCCGTATTTCAATTTCTTCCTTCAGTTTCAGGTCTTCCTTTAGTTAAGTTTTTCCCTCCAGTCTCAAGAATTGCCATGCTTTGTTTCCTTCCTCAATCTCAGGTCTTTCTCTAACATATTAAAGCAATCCTGACCATTCTCCATTCAACAGACTTCTTTCATTCTGTACTTCTTCCAAGAAGTTGCTCTCACTACTGTAGCAGCACGTAGCCAAGACTGAAGTACTGTAGGACCCTATGTGGTAGACGACTCCTGTAAAGCACAGAATTTATAAAGAAGAGAGAAAACCGAGTTTATGTAGCCAGAAGGTCAGATTCGAAATCATTGTCGTAGGAAAGCACTGGTCAGATTGCCGGGATGTAAGAAAACTAATAATAACTAAGAAGGGAAGCACAAGTAGGAGCTTTACAGTGAAACCCAACATCGTGATCGAGTTAAGAAGCCCTTAATTAGACTGGGAATGGGAGGTGTGGTGGAGACCGAGGAGAATGATAGGATGATTAGGTCAGACGCCGGCGTTTGGAAGGTGCTTTTTTCTGATAGCGGCAAGTTTGTTAATCTGGCACTGACGTTTGTTCTGATTCCCATGGGCTGTGACAACTACTGGTTTGATAGTTCATTTATATATAGGTTGCAACAGGGTACACAGTAATTCCCTGTTTCAGCAATTGCAGGCTGACACCATCTTTACTGTTAGTGTTCTCTTGCAGCCATCTTAGTACAGAAAAAAGTGTCAGGGAACAGGATGTAGCTTCAAGGAAAGTACCGTACTTCTAGAACAATGTCTCTTGCAACAGCACAATACAATTAATGAGCCAGTAGCTCATTCAGTGTCTCTCTCACTCAGTCTAGCCACAATTAAAGCAACCTTCAATAATACAACAACTCAAGCAAATGTAAACACATTACAGATACAATCTGATTTTTCATAGATGTGATAGTATCTATAAAATCAATTAAAGTACAACTGCACAACTGAATAGCTGATATCCTTTAAGCCCAGCTACAATATACTGTATACTGTTTACATAAGTAGCTAAAAAAGCATGGCATTTGATAAATATAAACACATCAAATAAAGCAAATTAAATAATACCTTCTTAGTGTGACTCAATAGATTGCTGGGCATTAATATTTCAAGCAATGATGTCAAACTCTGGCACATGCTACAACAGATTTCAGCTCTGTTTCCAATGCATTTTTTTTTGCTTCTATACTATTGAGACTTTAACCTATCCAATGGATTTCTGCATTTCTAATGCACCCTGCTTCTTTGTCTCTGTGGCCTCTACCATCTGATGAAAAGCAGGCTTATCGTAGTAGCTGCTTATTTTTTAACCACATTTGCTCTGTTATACAGGTAATTAACAGTTGAATGCAGCAACTGACTTAATCCTTGCTTTATTGTAATTTTGACATCTACTATCTGGAAATCTTCAAATTTTACCTTTGTTTCTCAGAAGGTGAAAGTGCAAGAAAGCATTCTTTCATTAGCTTTCATCGCTATAAGATTCAATTGCTCGCTAGAAGCCAGAAAATCTGAAACAAGTCACCTACTTAGAATCAGTCAAGGCAGCAGTGAGACATGATTTTTGAGTTTCTAAATCCTGCTGCAGATTCCATATTTTCAAGATCCCCTCTTTGCTGCTGGTGAGGTACAATACTTCTTGTGGAGCTCTGCATGCAAATTTTCAAATTGTGGTTATATGTTGAAAGTCAAACTGGACCATTTGATGTGATTTTATGAGACTCAAATTTAACTTTTTAATCAGCAGTTTGTATGAACAAGAAGTTGAAGTTCATGTTGTGACAAATGTCACTGCCTTTGTGAAGCTTTGAGATGGATCTCTTCAGGTATAGGGCTGTATTGCATCTTTCACTGCATGTGTCCTTGTTCTTGTCAGAGACAGGTGGATTCTGACATTTACAAGGATATCTTCACCCATAACCTGGTGCCTTCGGTCAAGAATTTCAAGTTTCATTGTACTTTTTCTAGTGGTAAATCAATCTAAATCACACAAGATTAAGATTATGACAGCTAAAAGATCTTCAAAACACTGATTGCCGAGGTGTGAGTAAATATGAACACTGTACATTACATTTACAATATGCAAGTACTGTAGTTAAGTAGTTTTAACTCCTTGCCAGACATGTTATGGATATTTATAATACACTTACTCATATGTTTTTGTTTTACATTTTAAAATATACTGAATGTGCACTTGAATTTTCTGTGCATTAGACATTATGCCACTTTTACAAATGTATAGTGGCCAGTAGTCTCCCTGCTTGAGGTTTTACCTTTGCATTTTAAATTGTATTTCACCTATTCTAAGTAATTTTTCTACTATGTCACCACCCTTCATATATTGTGAAATACGATTTTATGTTTCACTTTTTTGTTTCTAGCTAGTAATAGAGGCTCCAAATCTTCTGACCATTTTGTGGTTATGCAGTAAAACTTTTTCCAAGTTTAATTTGCCGACATGTATTGCATAAGTTACAGATATTACTTATAGTAATTTAATTTCAGCACTCAGGAAATTGCTTGAAAAGCTTGAAAAGCCAGTTTTTGAAAGCACAATCTACAGATTCCAATCTACAAACTATAAGGTCCAACAAAAATAACCATAACCGAATAACTAAGTTATAACATGGCAATAATGTTGCGATTATTTTTTGTTTTTCATTAGTCTCCATTAATGAATACTAGCACTAGCACCAAAAGACAAATATATATGATGAATAGTATGAAATTCTCCAAGCAGCAATATTGAAAACAATTAGTTGTCCCTCAGGCTACGAAGTGTGCTTGTACTTGTGGTACAGTCATTGAGAATTTTCTAAATAGTTAAGGGTGATGCACTTTTGTATATTTGTCTGTTTTATGGCAGCTGCTGGTGTTTCAGAAGAGGTCTCAGAAACTGATTATATACTGTACATGAAGAACCTTACCAAAGAGTTGAACAGCATTAGGATCACAATTTTACTTTTTTTTCAAAATGCTAAATAAAATTAGAATAAAGGAACATGGAAATCCTGACAACACATTTGAAAAGCTTAAGGACTGTTTTATATTCCAGATTGTTCCTCATATTTTATTGTCCCCCCCAAAAAAAAACAAAATCAGGGTTTACAGCTTATACGCTCATATTTTATGATCTCTTTGATGGGCACAGCAATGACAGTAAAAACACCGTCCTCCTGACATACTAGCTTTTGACTCGTCTGGGGAGAATACAAATATAAAAAGCAGTTTTATTTGTAGCCAGTGCAGTGACTATGACTATGACAGGTACTGTAATGTTTCTTTTACAATTTTAAGACTAAAAGGACTTGCTAGGTTAGGTCTATAATGAGATAAGTAGACTTAATCCAGTGGTGGTCATTTTGTACCTCAAAGGTTACATTCAATTTAGTTATTGGGTCTCAAGTAACAGTATTTGATGAAAAAATGACAATGGAATATTTTCAAGTACAGGCATCAAATGAGACATCTAATTCCAGACAACAGTTCTAAATAGTCTAAGGAAAGATATGATATACACATATACAAGGAAACCTAACCTGTGTTATTAAACTCCCTTGTTCAGACAATACAAGTAATATTGCCTAATTAGCTACTGTTGAATTGAGGTAGATCATACAAATTAGCTTGTATGCCAAAACCAATTACAATTATAAATCAACTTTATTGCTGACAGTAGGTAATTAAGGTAATGTATGTCTTTGAATCAAGAACTGGTTATGGGGTAAACAGATATGGGGAAAATGTTCAAACCGGGGAGATGAAATTAGTGAAGTACTGAAAGGAATCTCAGGTCTACAGGACTGTCCTACACTGACAAGCTAAAATAACTGTTTTTTTATTTTTAAGTTTGAACTGAGAAGACTATGAGGATACCTGATTCAAGTATTGAAAATTCTAAAGACATTAAACCTTTATAATCAATAGTGAGAAACAAACCAGAGGAATCCCTGGGGAACAGTCATGTTGACAAAGCTGATAGCTATGCTTCTTGATGAGATCTTAATATCTAATGTATACTAACAAACTACAGGAGCCAAATAGATGCCTCTCATTTGGAACCTTTCTTATATACTTAATTCTTATCACACAAATATAATTAAGGAGAAAGAATCCATCAGGCAGGTGGTTAAAAGTGTATTAGAAAAATGAGGGTAATAAATATGCACAATCACTGGTGACACCTGTTGCAGCAGATTCTTCTGTCCTTTACTTATGAATAATTTACCAACAGTATGTAGGTCATTTTTAATATATGTGTGTACCTGACACTTTGATGAGACTAACAATATGCAGGATATGTAGAGACCAAATGGTTGAATCAGGTTTCAATTATAGTACCAAGTAGCTGCAGCTGTCTTGTGTTTGTAATATGACATTAGTTTGAGATCTTGTATACAACAGAAAACTGCACTAGTATCTTCAATGCTAAGATAGTGTATGAATTATAGCAAATCTCTTCATTTTTGGGAGGCAAAAAATAGAACTCACATAACGAAAAGGTTAAATTTAGATTCCTTTCTGTAAATAAGTACAGTATATAATATTCCCTTATATATATATATTTATATAGACTGTGGTACAGGATGTTCTAAGCTTTCACAGTGCATTTATTTGCGTTTTTGTTTTGTTTTGAGGCTTTTAAACCCATTAATATATTTTATCCTCTGCAAGAATCAAAGAATGGCCTTTTCTTCACACATTCTTGAGCATTTCCCCCTTTTTTTAAAACTAAGGTTTAATTATTTTAAATCAATAATAATTAACACCTAATTTCACATAATATTGCATGTCTTTTTTATTGCAATTAATAATCTTGATTTTATATAAAGACTCATAATGTGTCTATATATGATATACTATGATCTCTAGGCACTTTGTATGCTGTTATATGATAGTATGATGCGTCCATACTTGGACATTTGACTTTATATCATGGTTTAAATTGGAGTTCATGTTTATGATTTCATCATATTTTTCTGAATAGAATTATTTAAGGGACATTATTGAACATTAATTTAAGAAATAGAATTAAAGGTTTCTGAATGCAATAAATATATACAGTGTACTTTAGTACTAAACATATACCTTAAGCCATCTGATAAGAGATGGGGATTTTCTTTGTGCTCCAAATGTTTTTACTGAGTCACATTTTTTTTAGCATTAAATTAAGGGTAAGTATAGGCAGTCCATCAGTGCCAGTATATTGATTCTGCAGCACATCAGCAAATGTGTTCTTTAGAATATAATTATGCAAGCATCTTCACTGCAGCAGGAGCCCATCAAACATTTTTAAAAAGTAAATCCCTCCTTGCCAGAAGATTCTAGATCAATTGCTGCTCTGGCAGGTTGTTTTTCTTCTGAGACTTCAACAAAATATTTAATGCCTAAGATGAAATGACCAATGTGTTTTTGCTGGCAGTCCCTGCTAATACAATGCCTTCCATTGGCCTCAAGACAAACTGGAAGAAATACATTAAAGCAGTGCAAAATTTCAAAGAAGCAAAGGCGTACCTTTCTGGAAACCCCATGAAAGACTTCTCATTAATCATAAATTATTTTTCTATTGGTAGTAAACTCAATTTATTGGACATTTTTTCAAAATGCTGCTCTTTAGTTGCTGTTTCACATTCTGTAGTGCTTTCGAATTACCAAGTCTTTTTCATCAGGGAGGAGTGAATGGACTATGGTTCCTAAGTCCAAGACACCAAATAAGTGAGAAAAATAAATAAAAGAGTTATGGAATACCACAAGATTTACCAACAGGATTAGATTGATTTAACAAGAATTAACAAATAATTAACATTAACATTGTTTGAAATGTCTAACTGAGGATAGTTAGATTTCTTCCTCATCTTTAAAATTTACTTATCAAAGTGAAACTGGGAGCTGACAGGAGCCCATGAACTTCAAATTATTTTCAATAGTTGCCAGGAATTGAGGGTTTATAAGGTTTAATGTTTTTTTTATCATTCATATTCATATTTACCCATTGACAAAGGTATAATATTGCTATATAGATAGAATATTAATTTCACACCTCTCTGCACCCATTCTGACTTCACACCTCTTGATTGGCCTCTCTTTCTGTCCCCTGCTCCCGCCTCTCACTCCTCCTCCCTCCCAACCTTTGTTCTCCCGCTACTTTACCTTTGCCTACTGCCCTGTCTCTCTCACACCTGAAGAAGGCTCCACGGCCGAAACGTTGTGTTCTCTTTCTTCTTTTTTTCAGCATGGAATAAACCTATTACTTGTTCCTTTGCAGCCTACGCATGCTGACGCAGCTACCCACCTGAATATTAATTTAGGTTTGCATGGTAACAGTTTTGAATACTTAGCATTAACGAATGTTCCATTTTTTAATATTAATTATATATTTACTTCTTTAGTTTATGTTTTCACACGTGTGAAGTGGGTTGTGTATGCCATAGAACAAATATCATTTTCAACTTCAAAGTGTCATGATTGAAAACTTTAAGGCAGTTAAATGTGAAACTCTTCAATGACCTGTATTGCACTTACTTTTTTGTGAAACACTCAAGGAATTCTGTTACAATTTACCTCTAATGGGCATCGTTAACTGTCTTATAAATCATATAAGTTAACAATAAAAAAACCTATTTCTGCCTCAAACCGTTGGCTTAATGTTGTAATAGAAATTACACTACTACTGGGACTGAATGTATTCAAAATGAATGTATTCAAAAGAAAAATAACACACAACATCATGTTTTCTTTATAATTTCCAAGGGAGTAGATGTATTTGTATTTGTCATATGGTTATATAATGTGTTTCTAGATTTTGAAGAGCTCATTCATAAATAAATCATGCATGCAAATTCATAAAAAAATCAAAAGCATTTTTGTCTTCCTGATATATATTCACTATTTATATGCATATTGGGCCATAAGTCTGTTGTGGAACATACCAAATGTCTTTATTAGTACATATAGGATTGAACATAACTTACTGTTAAGGGACAGTTCAAATTAGTTCTAGTTGCCCAAGAAACTGACCAAGTAGGATCCCATGACCATCACTGCAGAACTAAGGCATATCCTAATAATGGATGAATTATTTGTATGGGATCACAAATCCCTTATTTATAGTTCTAAGAAGCAAGCATGCAGGATTTTAATAGTAACCAGCTTTGCTAGAGAGTGTTACTATAAGGTTTTACAAATGAGGTGTCTGGCAATTGGCTATCACAACAAACCATATATGGTACCATAGATGCAGGAATTGCAAAAGTGTAGCTGTCACGTATGTCCGAAAGGACGAACCGTGGAATGGCAGGAGAGTGATAAAGACCCTATGCGAGCGGCGAGACGGGGGTTAGCCCGGGCTCAGTTGTTCAGGAGAAGCTGTATAGAAACCTATGCCCTATGGCCAAGGACAGGAGTGACCTGGTGCTAGGCGGGTCTCAGGGCAACTGGACATCAATGCTGAGCGAGTAGCAGAGCAGAAGCAGGAAATAAGTAGGCTACACAACAAGACACACCAGAAAGACATGAATAATCACAGGGAACTAGGAACAGAAGGAAAGTAGAGCGCCCTCTAGGTGTAATGAGCGTGACAGTAGCTAAATTGAAAGTGCCATAGTCTAGAGAAAATATAGTGAGTTTGATAATTTAGTGAGTTTTGTTTAATTTATAATCCGCATCAGAGAAGGTGACCAAATATTGAACTGGGTGTCTGACATGCCTCGGCTAGAGAGAGATACAGATAATACAGCATGTGAAAACTGGATAAAGGTTGTAGAGGTTTGTGGCACCATCTGCAAAGATTAAGATACAGTTCTGTACTGTTCTGTATGTAAACCACTTGAATATAAGGGGTGCCTCTCGCTAGATGGAGTGAGGTGTCAATAACCTCCCCTGGGTTAAATTATATGCATATATAGTAGAAAGGAAGTGTGGTTAAGTTAAGTTAAGTTAACCTGTCTTTGCAAATCAAGTATTCCTGCCAGCAAGCAATACAATTTCAACAGCATGGTAAATGATGGTATACCAGAGTCAGAGTATGGTATGGAGCTATTAGAACTGGATAATTCTGCAGTGATGATTTTAATGATTTATAACTAAATACTTGTTAGTGGTGAAAGAGAGTTAACACGGCATACAGGAGAGGAAAAGTGTTACTTCCCACCTTCTACAAAAAAAAAGAGGCAGATGACAGTGAATGACAGTGACAATAATCTTGTTGCTGCAGCACATCAATGGGTCCCTTCCTATATAGATGAAGCCACTGTGCATCAAAAGTAATTAATTTTTAAGCATTAAGATGACTGTGGTAATTCAGTATCAGCAATCTACTCTTGCCAAAGAAGTTTGATAGGTGGCACTTGCGGTGCCTTAAATGTTAGTGAAAACATTAGCTTCATTTAATCCTTCATTTTAATATTATGACTAGCACAGGAAAGGACTAATGGTCCTTTCCTGTGCTTTTAAAGGAGGTTTTAAGAATTTAAGTTTTAATTTTCATTATTAAAATTAGATTAACTGCATGTTACACAGATGGCATGTTAAGGATTCACTGTGCCACACTTTGTGGACTGTCTTGAAGCAATCAAGTTCTTAATGTCAGAAAAGGTCAAAACTACCCTGAACTGCATGATGAAAAATGGTCTGCGAAATTAATATCTCTAAAGGAACTTTCAAAACATTGCACACTGTGTTGCAGTTTGGAATGTACACATGAGAATTGGAAACAGAACTTTCTATTACATTTCAGGAATTCCAAAGTTTTGCCACAATGTTTTCTTTTCTGAATAAACCTGAGTAACCTGGATTTTTCAGAGTTTCATTGGATGGGTGTTGAGGATTTTGAAATGCATTTAATTGAATACCAGTGCTCAGACTTGTGGAGCTCAAAGTTCTGGGATTTGCAATACACACTTAAGGCTACTGAAAGCAATTACATAGGAAATCCTTGCCAGCGAAATTTGACTGTTTGAAGAGAGTGACATTTTCACTGCTCTCTGCATTTCGATGAACATACCTCTGTGAGCAGTTTCACACAGGTGCTTTAATTATCAGCCCCAACCCCCAGAGGCACCCAAGGGTGATTTCTGCCTGGAATGGATGTACCCTTAATCTTGAATTACTTTTAAAAGTATACAAAGTACAAGCTTGTTAAGGTCTATAAATCAAAGGAACTCCTTTGAAATCAAGTCTGAATCTTCCATTTTTATACTGTATGTCTTGCTCAGTACACACATTAGAAATATCAAAAACAAAAACAGTTTTCTTTTATCAAATGGCAATCTTTTAAGTTGTAGCACACCTATTGATATTGTTTCAAAAAAACAAGATAAAGATTTGAGACTGATTGAACAACTATTTTTAATGAGGACAGGGCATGAAATGGTTTTCTTCACCTTTCAAAAATGGAAAATAAAAAATAATAAAAGAATAGAAAATCAATTTTTATTATTACCATTGCTGGTCTACAGGCAGTGCTAGAGAGGTTATTTGTGGTATTTAGGCTGTAAACAAAGCTCGTTGCTAGCCTTTTGGTGTATACAGATGACTAGCTGACAACAGTCTGTGCGGCCTTTTTTATATTGGCAATCACAAAAAACACCCCTAAGTCTCTGAATGACCTTACAGTAACTCACTGAATGACAGCCATTTATACCTATTACAGTATATCAGCTTTTCCATAGGTGGTCTGTTTGACAACAGATCCCTAGGTTATCATCAGCCTTATTCAAGTTCATCAGGCCATTTTTGTGGATTTATGTTTTAAAATATGTATCCATATTTTTCATATATGGATAGAATTTTGCTTTTGTGATTGTATTTTTACTGCAAAACTGGAAATTATCAGTGGATTTGGAGCACCTCTGAATTGTGTCACCAGATAAATACTCTTATGAAAAAGATTGTGTTGCTATATTTGGGAAAAAATACGTGGTTATGAAGCTGAGGTTGTCTTGTTTCTTATGATATAAAGTTTATGGTGCTGTGTTTTGATTTTGTTGGTAAAAAACGATGAAATTCTCATATTGTGCTGTATGCCATTTATTATTGCATTCATTGCAGTCATAATAATTTGATGGTTTATTAGAAAATCGTTTCACTGCTGTGAAAACATGATTGTTTGCGACAGAGGCTATTGGAGATTATTTGCATGTGCAGTATTTTGTAAAAGATTTAAAAATGTGTAATGTACATGAAATGTAGTAGAATAAGCAGGTTTCCAAAGCTGCAATGTATCCATCCATATTAGCTATTGTGCCCTTAACAATCTTGAAATAAGATGATCTGACAAGCTAAGAACTTGAGACTGGATAGCTCAGCAAGGAAAGCAAGGGCAAAGATCACACTTGTTTATTAACTGAAATGTTACTAGGGGTATTATTGACATTAAAATTTGATTAATGATAGGGAAAAAGAGAAGGCAGTTAAGGAGGAAAAATGTTTAAATGGGTTTAATTATTGGAGTAGCTCATGGATCTGCTGTATATTAGGACAACTACACTTTCTGATTTATACAAATGTTTTACATTTTGGGATAGTTCATTAACTAATATTAATAATAAATATTATATGTTATGCATATAATGATAACAAAACAAAATGCTTGCTAATCTTCCTGTTAGGTGCACAACAAATAAAAAACATTCAGACAGAATTCAAAACTGATCAAACATCTGGCAGAACATTTGTAATGTAGACAGATGTACAGATTTATAATCAGATAGCAAAAACAAAAACTATAAACAAAACATGAGAGACACCTAACTAGGCTGCATATGAGAAAGTTGTTCAAGTAGTCACATATTTTTTTCAAATTATGGTATTTAATCCTAATTTTATATAATGCACTTGTAATTCCTTAAATAGACTACTACTGTATGTGCATTTTGGTAATTAAGATACAAGAAAAAGCAAAAATAGGTCACGATACCAGTTTGATAATCAAATTTGTAATGTTTAATAATAAAACACCACATTAGCCAGAGAATGTAGAGCATAGTCACATATTTTCCTTGTTTGTGGCGCATAATGGTTTCAGAGCAAAAAAGCAGGCAACATCTTAAAAATACAAACATCTATTTATAATAATTAATGGATAAAACACACAGCGTATTATTTATCAATATTTACATGAGTGCAAGTATCCAAGGCCAGCCTTTCGCAGAGCCTTTTGACGCCAATAACAGTTGGCACCCGCTCACACAATAAAACTGTTTTTATTATCAGGAGTAGGAGAAAATTATTATGTATTGTACTGGTCTCTTAGACTAGCAAATCACCTTTTAGCTTGCAATTTCATCATCAGATTTAGGCATGTCTTTTAAAAGTCTAAACCTATTCATACCTCCTACTCAAAGAAGGGTTTATTTCAGTGTATGCATCCCACTTCACCACCACTTCAGGGCACTTCTTTGTGCATTGACTGAATAGGGATCATAATGTACAGTGGGTATGCAATAATCCATATAAGTATCCTTAATATCCTGTAATGTCTACGATTTTGATGTGTTTTCTGTCATTTCAGTGTAAATTTTGTTGTTGGTGAAGGGTTAAAATTATATTTTTTCAATGGCTGCATGGACAGGAGTTTCTACAGGAATAAAATAAAGATTTTGAAACTCAGAAAAAGAATCCTTGTAAAACATGACTTCATATTTAGAATGGCTGCTGTTATAAACATGAAAAGAAATGACTAAATCAATGTCATTGAACTTCCAAAAAATACTTTAATATAAAAGCCTTAGGAACTGAACAATAGCAATTACTCCAGGCTTATGCTGAATGCTGAACAGAGAATGAATTCAGACTAAGCAATCAATCTGCACATTGCAAGTAAGAAAGTGAATACTATTGATTGGACAGGTCTTTTGTTTCAAAGCATTTTACACCAGAATAGGTTAGGAGATTGAGAGATAATATCATGAGTCTAGAGGATTGCTCTTCATTGACAAAATCCCCCGAGGACACTTTAGAAGATGGCAGGTGTGCTACCTCATAGAGGTAGAATATTAATGCAGTTATTGTTGGCAGAATAAGATCCATTTAATGGTCAATTGTCCAAGACCTAACAATTTTAAATTGGGAGTTAACTATGTTAATACCCCATTTGAAAGATTTTTTTGTTTTAATCAATTTACCAGGCTCTGTATGAAGCTGTATACTGGAGAGGCATAGTTTCACTTAGTTTTGCTTCAGTACAACAGACGAAAGATGCTGAACAACATAAATATTTTCCTAAGGCATTAATAAGGAACACTACTGCTGTATTTTGCATTTATTAAATGAAAATATTGTGTTTGCAAGACATAGAAGAGAAATCGATATTTTTAACAAAACTCAATCTTACTTATCTTCCATCTGTGTTTCCTAAAACTTTATTTTTTGTTGTTAAGTGATTAATTTAAAATTGAAAAGCAGGAAGTAATGAAGTCATGGATCTAGCAACAGTATAAGTATATGAAGTCTCCCTGTCTTAACATAAATACGCTTTATATCATATTTTGCATATCTGCAAGAAATAAAGCTTGAAAGTTTTAGCTTTTTTTAAGATCATCACCATTTAAATGAACCCTATTTCATAATGTTTTCCTGATTGATAAGTTTTAAAACTTGTAGCTGGAACCCAGGATCTTAAGGTATTTAATGTTTTGGTATTAAGATGTCCTTTTGTTTAAGGAATTACTTCATTCACTTTAGTTAGTAAAACTGAGATGGTTTCTTTTTTATTATTATTATATGTAGTAGTAGGAGCATACAAAGCAACAAGAAGAGGTTACTTCCACATAGAAATGCATTTTTTGTAAAGAAAGTCTTCTTTTCACTGACAGAGGATATCCTATATGCAGTACTGAATCAATCTCCCACACAAACGTTTACAAAAGCCCTCCATAATCCCTGCACTCAGGACTGCATTCCACTTGTTTTTCCCTTTCATTCCAACACCTTTTCTGTTTCCAAGGTTCTCAAACCTACTTTCTCCATTTTGCATAATGACCGCTCAACTACAAACTTTTTTCCCCTGACCAATCATGTTGCACTGGCATCCATCAAATTTTCACCTCTTTGTCTATAACTTCTGACCTTCAATAGATACCATCCATAACAGATGCTTCTTACTGCAACAGAAGATGCTGTACATCTGCAAATTCATATCCAGTAGCAATGATATATATGGCCCCTTAAGCCATTTCAAGATTGCCCAAAGAACATCAAGATTGTGAAGCAATTGCATGTATTGCATCTCTTGCAGAAAAAATGCACTACCATTTAAAATGAGAAAACATTTTCTTTTTTTCTTTCTTTTTTTCAGTGTTGAATTAACATTTTAACATCTTACTTGTTCTGCAGTAGTAGTTAAGGCCACACATTAAACATTATTGTTGTCCTTGATTTCAGAAGAACTTAGACTGCTCTGGGGCCAGAAGTCAGCTGTGACAATAGCCTGTTTGTAAAGCTAAAACCTTTACAGAAAAGGCCCATATTCATTTTCCAAGAAATTCATTTCCATTTCCATAATTTGCAAATGAATTATAAAACATAATTATGAAAGCTTTGTATTTTGTTATCAATTGTATTACCAACTTATATCAAAAGTCCACTTGTTTGAAATCTGGGCCAAGTTAATGGATTGAGGAAATATACCATTACATATTTTAATCAGGTCCCTCTATATCACTCGGACTTCTACAATAAATTCCCCATTCACTGTATGTAAACTTACAGTGAATTATTCACTTATACTGAAGCAGCGCATGGTGTAACATTAACTGTGTGCAATGATATCTTACAAAATATACTAATGCATTTATAATTGCATCAATTTAGGTAAATAGGGCTAGCAATGCATGGAACTATACTAATAGTGATAAACATAGATGTGATTATAAATAATGTTTAGCAGCAACCAATACCAATCCATTCCTAATTATGATAAACTACCATGTGTAATGTTAACAGCTATTCAGTTTTAAAAATGTGTAAGACTGTGACCCAAGACAGAAGAGTTTAAGACAAATTTGTTGCATTGTCTTTGTCTTTGGAAAGCTGTTTTTTGTCATATTAATTTATTCTTGGCAAAACAGAATATGCACTCATTGCATATTAGATGGCTTGTTTAAATGAATCAATCCTTGTTTTAATTCCCAAGGTCACTGCAACATATAATTTTTTTCCTAGTAATTTAAATATTACAAATTATTGTGTCATCTCTTATAACTGAACAGGCGTTTCTGTGTATGCAGATGGCAGCTCATGTATACATTAAGAATGAGAAAAGACCTGATATTCAATCCTGAGAGATAAGAAGAGCATTATTTAGAGTCCTTGAGAAAGTGAAATTGATTAAGCTACTCCTTGCTTGACAGGCAGCTGTCAAGCTAATTTATTACATTGGCTGTCAGGACTAAAAATTTTTACCATTAGGAAGATAGAATAGATTTAGTGCAGTAAAAAGTGACAATACCTACTTATTTTCTGGAAACGTAGTCAGCTTAGATCCTCAGTTACACTTAAAGTTTATTTGAGCCCAACATATAATTTTTTATCAATTTATTATAATAAAAAACAAATGTCAACAGTACTTGACAGTTTTCACTGCTCATTCTTTTTGCTACTGTTGTAACAGAAAGAATAAGGTTCTGGATCCCAAGATGAAGTTAAAAAGAAGAGTTTATTGCATGCAAGGAACAATAAAGCTGAAGTCTTGTTTTCCGCAAGAAACAACAAAACCGAAGTATTGTTCAAAGTGCTGGTACAAACTTTAGGTTTATATATCCTTTCCTTGCTGCTTCTGACGTCACTCATTATTATGGTAAAGGGGGGAGGTCACGTGTTTGGACAGTTTACAGCTTTTTGGCCAAATGGTCAGGGATTAAATCCCCAGGGGGGTTTCTAGCTCTCCTAGCTCACATCCGAAATCCTTATCAGTTCTCCCTTTTCCTGCCATAAACTCCTGTTGCATAGAAGTCTAATCTTCAAGCAGAAAGGATTTAATTTAACCCTCATCTTTACTTTTACTTCACTACCATGTAAATACTTAATTTAAGACCATATTGGAGGTACTCATTCTTTTAAAACAGTAGTTTCTATAAAACATTCCATTTCTATGTCTAAGAATATTCAATTACTTTCAATGAAGAGAAATAATAATCAGCTATTGATAATCTATGTATGGCTTAAATGTCTCCCGTAAAAACCAAAGACAGTTAAAATTATAAATATTTTGTATATTATGTTTTAAAACCTCTGAAATGTATCAAACACAACAATACTTTTGTATTTGTTTTATGTCCTTAGTTAGTAAAAGCTTTGATTAGTCAATCTAAGGACAGTATCATGAGGTATTTACTTGTGTTGGAGAAAAATGCACAGTGCCAAAGAGGAATTAGGCAACATCTGGTAAATGTTTTTTTTTTCCAAGAAATCATTTGGATAAAAGAAGGACAGTTTAATTTTCCTTATCTAGGAATATCTTCCCAGCTTAAATATAATTCCATTATATATTTAAAGAACGTTTAAGCCATATATTTTGCCACACAAAAAATGACATTGTGGTTAAACAAAAAAATCACATTGCAAGTTAACTGAGTTTATCACTAGCTACGAAGAGTATTGAAGCGGGAAAGGATTATTTATTTGCATATCCTAAATGTTATGAAAGCATAACCTAAAGCACCTAAAAGTACATTATTATGTGTCAAAATAAATGTTTTGTCAACAATTATATGTTAATAGGAGGACCTTATCTTCTAGTCTGACCAGTGTATAGCAAGCAAAAAGGAAAATGATTATATAACATTTCATATCACCATAAATACTGGATTTGTTGAATAACTTTCATTTTAGTAGAGTAGAGGCATGATTTGAATTAATGTGTTTTTATTAACTTAACATGCCTGGCTGAGAAATAAAACATGTCCATGAGAACAGAACCCTCTATTTTTATGAGGGATGAGCTTCATAACTGTTATGTTATGTGTGGTCTGTGTTTATTTTTGTTATGTTCCACACTGCTGACCTTTGATTGTTCTCCCTCCCCCATTGGTCCATCATTACACCACTGTTTCAGTATGATGACATCATCAATCAGCTTCTCAGCCAATCAGAACTCATCTTATTCACTATATAGCATGGAGGCTTTCAGAAGGAAGAGGCCTTTCGTTTGACTTTGCTTCTGCTTCTGCTTCTGCTTCTGCTTCTGCTTCTGCTTCTGCTTCTGCTTCTGCTTCTGCTTCTGCTTCTGCTTCTGCTTCTGCTTCTGCTTCTGCTTCTGCTTCTGCTTCTGCTTCTGCTTCTGCTTCTGCTTCTGCTTCTGCTTCTGCTTCTGCTTCGTGTGTAGATGTGTTTTCATATAGCTTCGGCTTTGTTGGTTTCTGTTTGTCTCTTTGTATTTTCATTTGTTTGTGTTATCCTTGTTTCTCCATTACCTTGCCCTAATGTGTTTAATGTTCAAGTTTTGTGTTCTTTTGTACCCTGTTCCTGTTGATTACTATCATTTTCCCTTATTTTGTATTTCTAGTTGACTTGTTTTTGTGTGAACTTTTGTGTATAAGGTTAGTTAAGGTTGTTGGGTACATTCTACACACTTAGTTGATTTTGTATTAGTTACACTAGTTTAGTATGGTTTTGGGTAGTCAGTGGAGTTTAGCTAGGGTGTTAAAGATGCCGAAGACTGTGTGTTTCAGGTTTTCTTTTGTAGTCAGGTTAGCCTTCCCTCACTTTCCTAGCCAGCTCCATTTTGTTTATTTTCTTTTCTTTGGCACCACTCTAGTTCCTTACCCCTGTGTGTTATCATGTCTTACCAGTCACTTATTGAACTGAAAATCATCACTTTTGCACCAACCCTTGTTACTGCTTCCCAAGTCCCTCACCAAAGCCCACCTGCATCCAAAAAATATCCTAAATGTTATACCCTTTTACCCCTAGAGACCTGGGGTCATAACAATAACAAAACTAAGTACACTAGCAAGTAAAATAGAAATATAATATTTGCACATAAATGATGTATGGCAGATGTGGGCAAGTTTGGGTTTGACTTCCTCACACATTTTTATTTAAAAAATTTTAGTAGTTCGGCCAAACCCTAGATTAGGGTGGACTAGAGGTGTGATTGGAATTATTGTATTTTATTGTCTTAAATCACCAGGATGAGAACAGCAACAACTTGCCCTTGAGGATGTGGTTCTCAGAAGCTCCAATAGGAGCCCCATGGAACCCTATAAAGCGAATACATAATTCTTAAACTTTAAAAATGAAAAATAGCAAAATATGAATATGGTTATCAGAACAAATGAAAAAGGGATGAGGAAGGTCCAGTGGAAGCTTTAGTACCATTTCCTAGCTTGCTAGTGAGAGTACAGAGGTTTGGGGACAATTGTTTTGAGCAAGGGTGAAAATTACATATGAGGTCTGTAGTGATTAGAAAGACCAAGGGGAAGGCTTTTTAAAAGGTCAAGAACAGCAAAAATCCAGGTAGGTGTAATAACAGATTGGATTTGGAGTTCTAGGTAGTTGATTTCTGGAAAAGTAGAATGGCATTCCAAGGCTTAGTGATCATGTGTAAGTACTGGGGTTTGGTTTCCTTTGATCAGGTAGAAGAAGGGAGTCAAGCAAGGTTGTACAGTAAGGTTAGTCTTTGGTGGGAGTAAGCAACCAATGGTATCATATAAAATAAAATGAGTGAAACAATAAGCGAGAAACATGTAATTATATGAAGATATTGACAAGATTATGTATTGACCTTCTCAGAAACATTCATTTAAAACTTCAGAATACAGGTGGTAACGGAGAAAAATACAAGATGTGAAGAAAGGGTTAACTTTCTGCATGAAGACTGGACTTCTAAGTAACAGGCCAGAGTTATGGCAGGAAAGGGGGATACCTGAGAAGGATTCCAGATGCCAGCTAGGAAACCACCAGGGAAGGAAACCTAACAATGACCATTAAGAGTGACCAAAGTCTGTGAACTGGCCGAACACCGTGACCTTCCCCCATTACCATAGTAATGAGCTAAGTCAGAAGCAGCAGAAAAGGACTATATAAACTGGAAATTTTGTATTGGTACTTGGAACAATACTTCAGTCTTATTGTTCCTTGCATTCAATTAAAGTCATTTGTTTAACTTCATCTCAGGATCCAGAACTTATTTGTCTGTTACAACAGTAGCAATGTGCATACATCCAACTCTATGCTTGTACTTTTTGTATATGGTTAATCTTACTTGTACAGTATGTGTAATGCCTGCCGCTCGAGTTCAAAGTTTGGGAATTGAACCCAAGAGAAGGTGAGAAGGACAGAGGCAAAGAAAGCAGGCATCACACTATGTGCAGCAGGTGAGGGAAATAGACCAGTACAGTAAACAGGCCAGCAAAACACAGTTCAGGTTCATAGTAAGAAACAGGCAAGGTTCACACCCAGGATGATATGGAGGAGCAGCACAGAGGGAAATCGACAAATGGAGTTGAGGCAAGCATGCAGGGTTAATGTTTGCATGTACAATGGAGAATCCAAAAGATGTGGTCAGGGCAAAGCAAGGTTCAACAATCCAGGACAAAACAGTAAGAACTTGAGAAACTTGAGGAACAACAATGGAGTCAGAGCTAAATTCTATACCAGAACCCAGAACATTGCCAGATCACACCTTAAGTAACTTGCTTCACCTGAGACAGGGGAGGTCATAATTACCCACAGGTGAAACAGGCTTCCTGTCTGATTGTGTATCCATGGCAAATGGCACTGACTGACAGGTGAATAGAAGCATGGTCTGCTGCCTTAGTAGTATCAGTATGTGAGAGCATGACAGTGTTAATAATTTTGGTAAATTGTAATGTTTTCCAAATTAAAAAAGTGATCCATACTTGCATTTATAGAATATTGTTTGCATGGATTTTAGTTTTAGGCTACATATTTAAATGAGTAGAAGAATAATCTTTTTTACATTACTTCTACTTTACATCTTTTTACATTACTACTAAAATTGAAGGATATCGTTCTGAGCATCGCTCATGCAGAATAATGCAAATCTATTAACTATATGTAAAAAGTATAAAGTATATTGGTAATAAATCATAGGTTTATTCCATGCTAAAAAGAGAAAAGAGAAAACACAGCACCTAAAGCACCTGTGTGAGCACCTGAAGTAAGCTCCACAGCCGAAATGTTGTGCTTTCTCTCTTCTCTTTTCAGCATGGAAAAAACATATTACTTGCTCCTTTGCAGACTATGCATGTTGACCCAGCTACCCACCTGAACCACTGCTTGGTAATAAGTTTATTTATGTAAAAATAGGAAGATAATCTCTAATTGTGCTCATGTAATCAGTTATGTAACATAAGGACTATTTTGGAATAGATTCTGGTAGATTGTAGTTTGCAAACTAGTGAAATTTGGACATTAGATGAAAATAAGTGGAGTGGAAAACAGAGGCAGCAGCAGCAAGGCAATTACTTAGACAATGGTTTGGGCAAATACTTGCAAATTAAATTTAATATTGACCTGTGCAAAGTAATGGACATAGGAAATAGGAACATACACTATACATATTGCATGGAAGATTCCGAGCTATTGCAAAAAGCTGTGCCCAAATGAAATCGGGGCATTTAAATAGATTCTTCAATGTCCCTGTCAATAGGCTGTGTAGAAGCAATAAAAAGCAAATAAAATGCTTGGATATAGTGCAGAACTTTCTGAATTTAAATGAAGGGAATATACTCAGACTTCACATTGGTAAGATCTCGTTTTAATTCTTACTCATTTATATTAATAATCTAGATACTGATAAAGTTAGCAAACTAGTCAAGTTTATAGATGATACCAAACGAGCAGGTTAAGTAGACAATGCAGAAGGGCATAATATAAAAAAATTATTATATTTTTTTAAAATATAATAAAAATATAATAAAAAATTATTATATTTTTTATTCAGGGCCAGTAAGGCAAATTACATTTAATGTAAATAAATGCAAGGTGTCACATACAAGTAGCAGAAAATCAAAAACATATCGAAATGTTAGACATTTAAAGAGGTCAAATTGTAATCTCACTCTTCCACTCTTTTATATATGAGTACCTGATTGCTATGCACCCCTTGCACGCATCTTTTCTAGCACTTGGCATTTCAAGCTCGTCAATGACAGCTTAACACTTGGATTTAGTAGACCTTGCCTTTGTCGCTCCTGTACCTCAACATCTACTTAGTTTTCCTTTTCTCAAACCTCAGCCTCTCCACAGAAAAAATACAGCTCCCTTCACCTGCCTTGTTTCCCTCCCCTCTTTTCTCCATTTCAGGTTGGCACCTATTACCCCAGCCTATCTTTGTTTTGTTTCTACTTCTTACCCAGTACTCCTATTTGATGTCCTCATAGGAGCCTCCACATCTGTGGATGGCCATTCCACCACACAAGTGGTATCAAGTCTGCATTTGACCCATGCCACTTTGTTTATAGCCCTTGTGTGGTGCCTGTGCTCAACTCAAAGTCCAGTGCAACAGCAATGGGTTCCCTTACCCCCTTATCTCATCTGCTGCCATGCAACTGGTGTGGTGTGGGCCCTTGAATCTTCCCATCCCCATCCTCCCAATATGCTTCCACTCATAGCCTCTCAAGCATGCCAGGCTTGTATTTGTCCTCAGGGCCATTGCAAGAAAAAAAATTTATACAATATGTGGTTCTTACTCAATCCATACTACAGTGTTCAGACAAAACCTTGTATTTCTCAGCCAGGCATGTTAAAACCACACACTGAATTATTAAAAAAATACTTTCTAATTTTTAAAATGTATTCCTTTATATTTATTATGTGGGCTCATTCTAATTAGAATTTGACCAAACTAAAGAAATGTAGTTTTTAAACACAAGTTCAAAGGAGGTCAGATTATGAGCTAGCATCATCCTATCTATTCTCTCATGTATACTCACCTGCTAAGCACAGTTTGTGTGCATCTTTTCTAGCATCCTTCTGTACACCCCATTGTAGCAGCCTTCCCGGTTTATTCCTTGCAAGTACAGCATTTTCTATAAATGCCTGAAATGTTCTTACATGTACAGTAATCATGTCCCATTTTTACCAATAAAGTTCATTAATGATAACCATCTGAATCAGTTGCAGGGTGCACTCTGGATAGTTAATATCATCTGCAGTTTCTTGTTATTGTGTCCTGCCTCTCTTCCTCAGTTGATATATCTGATACATCCCCAGTACAAATGTTGATGCAATAGTCTGAAACTCTTTTGTGTGCTGGAAATCTGATATGGGCTTAATAGATTGTGAATGTAAAGTGAATATTTAACAGATTATGATATATACAATTGTAGAGAAAACCGGTTCAGGGACGCCAAATATGTAATCATAGTGGCTCTCTGAAGGCACCAGTTCTGTAGGGTTTGGGCATTTACTGAGACAATTATTAATTGTAGCAGTAAATCACAAAGTTGATTCTTTTGATGGCTTTAGAATCCAACCATGCGACATGACTCAAACAACGCGCACACACAGGTACTAATAATAATAATAATAATAATAATAATTGCTTACACTTATATAGCGCTTTTCTGGACACTCCACTCAAAGCGCTTTACAGGTAATGGGGACTCCCCTCCACCACCACCAATGTGCAGCATCCACCTGGATGATGCGACGGCAGCCATAGTGCGCCAGAACGCTCACCACACATCAGCTGTCAGTGGGGAGGAGAGCAGAGTAATGTAGCCAATTCATAGAGGGGGATTATTAGGAGGCCATGATGGGGTAAAGGCCAGGGGGGAAATTTGGCCAGGACACCGGGGTTACACCCCTACTCTTTTCGAGAAGCGCCCTGGGATTTTTAATGACCACAGAGAGTCAGGACCTCGGTTTTACGTCTCATCCGAAGGACGGCGCCTGTTTACAGTATAGTGTCCCCGTCACTATACTGGGGCATTAGGACCCACATGGACCGCAGGGTGAGCGCCCCCTGCTGGCCCCACTAACACCCCACTAATACACGAGGATACATTTATTAATACATAGAATATGCATATAAACCTAACGTATCTTATCGAGAGGGTTATCAGAATACAAAAGATATATATTCAATCAGTTACAAAGTGTTACACATATCAAGAGGACATACGTTCAGTATATCATTCATTTAGACCGGTTCGTAAAGTGAACTTGGTTACAACTTCTACATTAGATACTCAAACAAGTACATAACTCTTAGGAATTAAATTGATATCAACTGGTTTGGATAACAATTGAATTCTCGAGCTGTAATGCATTGAAGTTGAATACTCATCCAATCTTTGGGGATTCAGATCTCCTGCGGGCACAAAGAAACAGTTGCAGGCTGTTGCTGTCCAATCCGCGCTCTCTGGCTCCGTGCCAGGCTGTGCTGTGCGGCTTGCGACGGTGCGCTGCTGATGCTCATTGTTGGCTTTAACTAGCAAAGTTTGTGCACAGGAGAAAAGATGACTGTGGGTCCCAGCAAGTCAGGAAGAGGACCGGTTCGTTCCTGATGAAGAGCTAGTTCTGAATAGTGATTCAGCTGTCCACAGTTCCGACCTGTTCACGAGGCCTGCTGCTGGTTACTCTCTGGCAACCTCCACTCTAGACTCTTAGAACAAAGGAAAGTTCTGGCACTCGGACACACTGGCCGTTCCGTGGTTGTCCGGGCTGAGTCTCAGGATGGTCAGGAGGCGCGCTGCGAGAATGTCCTGCCCTTGGGAGCCTTCTGCTCCTAGGCCGTCCTGCCCTGGAATTCTCCTTTGAATTCCCTTTAGAATTGTTGAATCTGAATCTGAATCTGAATCTATCTCAATCTCTCAGGCTCTCTGTGTTGCCTGTTTTTACCTGGAGGAACTTCAGCTCGTTGATTGGCTGAAAGTTCCATGGGCATCGGAGTCCCACGTGCGTTACTCGGCCCTACCAGTCCCTGATTGGTTGATCAAGGTGAGATATGAGTCACTTAGTCCTGACACTTAGTAATGCTGTCCAGATGTCCAACTGGCACTCCCTAAACAGATAGGCGCCAATGGATGACCATTGATCATGATAGCCAGGCTTAGCTAAGTGCATCCCCCTGTGGGAGCTGTCCTTATCAAAAGAAAACATCTTGCATGAATGGTTTCTCTGTGGCTGCACCACAGAGATGAACAGAGAAATGGGGCCTCATTTGGGAAGCTCAGAAACACTTAATTCTGCATTATTATTAAGCCTCGCCGCTACACAATTATTAAAAATGTGAATATAGTACACATAGTATTTATTAGCTTTTATTATTATAGAATAAGTTTACGATTTGAAGTATAAAAAATATATGGTATGGTAGCATTTTAAAATCATTTCTAAAAGCAAATTAGCATGTACTGAAAATCAAAATCAAAAAGAGGAGCTAAATACAAATTTTGAGTAGTCATTTCAATAAAGTGCTTTTGTAACCAGGTGTGCACTGGTCAACATCCACTATTTCACTATTTCTACAACTAATAGCAGTGGGCTGCATCTTTCTCATGGTTTCCCTCCTCCACTCCCTTTAATGTTCCCCTAGAGGAGCCAGTAGCATACGCAGAAGTTTTCCCTCCAGGTTATGTTATTTTTTAAAAACAGTGATGGGATCTGTAGTACATCACAGCAGCCAGGCAACATTGGGACTAGTGATGTACAAGCTGCAAGAAAGGCCCCTGGTGGATTTTATGGGAATTGCAGTTCCTAAACTAATCAGCATCTTTGAGCATATTGGGGACATTTCAGATAAACTGATTTATTGACAATAATTTCATTTTCTGTTCTATTACACCTTATAGTGGCATCATAAAGAAAAAAAAACTGCAACTCCAAAGCTATACAGCTGGCTTTACAGCAAAGGTTAGCTTGTCGTTTGAGCTTCTTCATGCAAGAAGGTGAGTGCAAATAAGACCCCTATATATAAAATAAAAAAATGCACCACTAGTTCCCCTCGCTGCTAGGATTGCAACCAAGGCACAAGACACTCCATCCAGTGTTACATCAGAAATGTTCAGTTGTAATAGGTGCTAAAACATATTACAGAAATGCACTTCAACAACTTTGGTGAAGCCAGATGATTCTAAAAACTATAATTATAATAATTACTAATAAAAAGGGTAATAAAAAGTATACACAGATCCAGCTATTCAGAATGAGCAAGGTATACTGCAGTACTTTGCGGTTCATGGTCTGCGGGAGGCCGCAGCTTTTTTAAAATACTCAGTTGTGTTGTTGCTCCACTTTGTAAAACCACCAGGTAGAGCAGTGAAAGTTTAACATGGCATGTGGAGCATTTGGGCTGTCGCCAGAAAACATCTGGTTTTGAATCCCATTCAATGCTGAGGTACAATCTTGTTACAATTATAGAATTTAAGTTGTATACTATTTAGGGTTCCATTAATTTTAAACTGTGTATTACAGCATGTTAAATATTGAACTAATTAAAAAGTAGGTATATTTTATATACACAAGATTGCTCAGTTGGATATATAAAAAAGTTTATTATTATACTGTAGTTTGTGAATGTGATGCACCTCTTTCAGGTTTACATCCAAAGGTTAATTTTGGTAGCAGAAAATAAAAACAGTAGTATAACGTAATATAAACCAAATGTATGCACAGTAGATGGTAGTGGTAGCTAAACATAAAAATGTACACAACAATATTCCATCTTCTTCATAAATATTGTATGCATCAAAGTCTTTAATTTGGTGACTTGCAGTGAGTTATATTTTTAATGTGCTTCTTCTAACATGATAAAGTTATAATGTTTATCCTTTTCTAAGAATATGTATTAAGAACACCACTTACTGTTGTTATAAAACAATTTGAAATTGTTATTAATAATTTATTTATATTTATTTAATTATATAATTTATGATAATTTAATTATATTCCCTACTAAGTGGATTCAAAAAAGTACACTGTTGTACTGCAATAATGAGTGCAAGTATTCATAGAAAATGTTAAATTAGTATAGCTTTTTATAAAGTGAATAAACTTAATATTGTTAGAACGAGCACATACAAACTTTTCCAAAATAACCACAGTAAGTGGCCAAGTGATGCATTAAATGTTTATGAAGAAAGTGGAAATATGTATTTCAATATAAACTACCACTACCATCCATATACAGTTTGTAATATATTTGTATTCCTAAATTAATATTGTTTATGACATTCAGAGACGTTATGCTCCTGTTATTTTTATGCTCAGCTACCACAATTTTTACTGCGCAGTTTGAATGGCTACATCTGTATGTATGTGAGAATATAGTTCTAAATATATACAGTGGCTTTAAAAAATTGTATTTGTATATCAATTGCATCCTGGAGATTGGTTGGTCTCACCAGTAGAACTGTTTTTTACTCCCACTATTGAAAGTATTACATTTTTGCTAACTCAGTCATGTTTGTTCATGTTATTATTTTATTATGAAATATTATTTTAATATTTAATATACATACAAAATAAAAACGTCAGCATAGTATACATATAATTTACTATGGTTTATCATTAAGAAAGAGTATTTGTTAAAAGTACTACTTGCATATTGGCTGGGAATCGAACACAGACCTTCAGGGTGGCAATAATTCTAACACTGAACCAAAGCATCACTCTGTTTGGACAATAATGACAACACAATTTTAGAATATTTGGAATAAGCATGTCAAATATCTTCAAAAACAACCGAAACAAGACTTTGATGGAGATGTTTATGAAACAATTGGAATACTGTTGTGTACCTTGTTTTTTTTATTTTCAGCTACCACAATTAACCTTTAATTTCATGATTCCATATTAATATTCCATATTAAGTGCAGATTAAATGAAGCTTATGTTTTCACTAACATCAAATGAACCATAAATGCCACCTATTGATCAGTGAAGATTCTTTGGGCAGTTTGATTTGGTATAACAAATCATACTGTGGCATGGTGCAGTCAGCTTACCATTGTAATGAGTTTTAATATGAAATCTGAATGGCTGCATCTGTACAAAATACAAAATTTTACAATAATTAAAACTTTTAAACTAAAATCAAGAGAGGCTGTGAAAAAAGGTATAATAAACTAGTAAACCCTCAATTAAAACATGTTACAGTATAAAACATTTACTCCTCTACAATATAACACAACAGTGTTATTAAATACCATTTTGGTACCTACGTGGTGCAGTTTATATAGCTAGGTGAGCTGGAACAATCTGGGTAGGGTACCTTGCACAAAGGCATACAAGTGGTGTCTCCTCCTGGGATATGAAACCACAACACTCCAATCAGTAGTTTGAAGCCCTAAGCACCACTCAACACTGTCATCCCAATTATTTTCCAATAACATACAAGATAAAACTGCATTATTTTCCTCTATAGGCCACAAACCTGTCATGAATTGCACAAGCACAGCAATTTCAAAACTATAAATGTGGGTTGTGAGATACTAATTCTAATATTTGCCCTAAAATACACAGGAAATCTTTGTTATTCTGTCTTGTAGCATTACAGCAGTTCTATAAAGCAAAGCACATATACTTGTAAAGTTATATAAATACAAATCAGGCATTTCATTTTATTTAGTTAAATTACAAGGGTCTAAAATAATATATTTATCTGTAGCAATGACTTGATATATCTTTATTTTCTTTAGTGTGTATTTGTTAATTACTCCGTTCTTGATTGTCAAGGTCCTAAGTAAGCTTGATGAAAAGTGAAAGCTTATAGAACAAATAGTTTAAGTGGAAAGATGTAATCAAACATCACTAAATACTGATGATGAAAATGATATTAACATCAGCTATTGCTGTTGGGCTGTAGAAAAAATGTGTAGGTATACTCTTACTCAGATAAGCCAATTGTAAAAATGAGCAGAGTTTTTCATGTTTCCTACAACCAATCAATAACATGGTGAACAGAATGTAGCATGTGCTATCTACTTAAAATTGAGAACAATTAAAAGAAACCTGCAATCTACAGTAGGTGTTTCATTCTCTCTGTCTTTTTTACAAAATGCTTCTTAGTGCTCATCCTCACAAGGGCTAATAGAATCTAATTTACTGAAAGTATAACCTCTGGGTATAACCTTGACTGCCTCTTGGGGTAACATTTGTTGTTCTGTTTTTGATTCACTCATTACTATGGCTGTGTTTTACAAACAAGGTACAGCTGAAACAGAAAAATAAATGTTATGTATTATTTTTAGATTTATAATCTTGTTTTCACAAGATTGCTCAAAATCTGATATTTTGCTTTTCTTTTGCATTTCTGTATTTTGCTACATAAGTTTACATTTCTATACATGCTAAGGAAATAAGAAAGAGAGAATGTGAGTGCCAGAAACACTCTTTGCAGCATATTAAGTTCCTTATCTTTTAAAAATGCCACGTTAATAGTGCTCTAAGCAACTGTTTGAGTCAACATCACAACCAGTTTTGGTTTGCGCATCAGTACTTAGTTGATAGAATCTGCTTGACGGATGAAGAACTGGAACATTGTTTCTCATTTCTTTGCGTTGGAACAGCAACATGATGATAATGAACATAGAGTACCTACATTCGGGGTTCTCAGGTCCCTTTCCTTAATTCGGTTAATAAATCCTATAGTCTTAGACAATAACATTCTAATCATTCATACACGAGCAGTATTAGCAAAATTGACATTATGTATCAAATCCAATCTAAATCCCATACTCAAATTAAATGAAATTACAGCAAAACCTAATTTACAAATGGAGGTTCAGAAATTATATTGTCCAATACCTAACTGAGCTCTAAAATTGGTTGTAATATAAAAATCATTTAAACATGCTGTAATGAAAAATCCAATGTTGCAGTCATGTATTAAATGCAAGACTCAAGCCAGGATGATACTTCAGGTTCAATTTAAAGCAAATAATAGTCTGGCTAACAAAAGTGTTTTAAAATCTTACTTGCAATATCAGATGCTTAATGTGTGCAGAATCAATGAATGCATCATTAATTCAATATGTTTTACAGTGCTCTGACTAGTAAATATTTTCAGTGCAATTTTAAATGTGCAACATATCTTATAGATAAAAATAGAGAATAAGTCAGCAAGATATAGAAGGAAAATCATAAGCTACTGCATGCTGCATGCATACTTTCAAAATCAGACTTGAAGATATTTCACATTCATATTACCTGTAATTCATTATCTTCAGCTGTAAGATTTTTATTTTTAAAATAATCTGTTAATGATTATTAAAAATAAATAACTGGATTGATACATATTCACATAAAATCAGGCTTACCACAATCATTTTATCTTGCAAGATATTGCAAACTATTTGAGGGGAATATATATTGGTTAATTTATATTTCACACTTTGTTAGATTCTAGAATTAATGTAAACGTTTTTGCTGGAAGCTTTAAAAAAACAGTCTTGGTATTGGTTCCAGTTTTAAGGCAAATCAAAACCTTCTAGATGCTGACTCTGACTTCTTACAGTCAAGTGACACCTTAACTTCTTACAGTCATACACAGTGCATGTAGGTATATTTGTGTTACAGGCCTATGTTGATGAATTCTAACAAGTGTATCTGTAGATTCTTATGTAAGCATACATATACATTACATTTTATGCATGTACTCCATATCAAGACATTATATTGATCTCCATCTGTGGCTTACAACTATGGATCACAAGCTGACTTATTTCCATCAAAAGGGTGACTGCATCAGAGCTGGACTAACCATTGCCATAAAAAAAACAATCCAAAATGTTTTCCTGAGCATGAAATGAAGTGTTCCCAACATTAGAACTCCTGCAGTAAAAATATGTCCCCAGCAATAAATGATTTGGGGCGGAAGTGGGGGTGTGAAGGGGAGATAATGCTTTATTATGTCATTTCAATGTTTTAGTACTGTATATGGCTGCATTGCATCAGTGAAAGTTTGAAACATGATTGTATTTTAAAATAATTATGTAATGGCAATAAATGAATGAATACATTGAGCAAAACTATTGGTGTTTAATTACTGTGCACAGAAAACATTAAATAGTGACAAATGTTTTACATCTCAAGCTAAAGGAACATTTAACATTTAACAAAAGTTTAACATTTGATGCTTAAGATATTTCAAAGCAATTAATATTGTTTTATTAATCAAGAGAATATAAATAAGTTTAATATATACTGTACAATGCATAAAATAATTAAAATTCCCTTCTGCCTTATACATTTCCATTAAGGAACAAAATTGGTCAGCCTTGATTACACATATAGGCTGTTCATTTTCTGATATATATGTGCTGATGGAAAATAGAAACGTGACACCTCCTCCTACACACTCTGGCGACTGCGTGGAACAGGCTAATGTGTGACTCATCTGTGAAGAAGACCTGATGTTACTGCTGACGTAGCCTTTGTCTGGCTCAAGCCAGTCGGGTGTGACGTCTATGAGGTGTGAGCAGAGAGCCTCTGACAGGTTGCCTTGCTCTAAGGCCAGCAGCATGGAGCCTCATTGTCCTGTCACTGATGTGGACATTGTGTCTGCTGGCAGTTTCAGCAACAGTACAGGTGGCAGATCTGAAATGATCTCTCAGATGGACCAGTCTGATGTGTCAGTCCTGCTCTGGCTCTGGTGCTCTGGTGTCTTGGATGGTCGTGTGTCCTACCGGTTTTCTGAAACCTTCTCTGCAGTCAGGACACAGTGGAGCAGCTTACTCTATAGTGTCTGGCAACGCTGGCTTGTGACATGCCTGCCTACAGCATGCCAATGACCCTCTCCCTTACTTCTGGTGACATTCAAGGCATTAAGGAATGCACAGAAAACTATACCCTCAGACCTTTCCCTTTCACAGGATGAATGATCCCTTCTCAGCAAAATGCCTCAGTTTTGTACCAGTCCCCAAGAAGCAGCACATCCCCCAAATCCAAGTTGACCTCAACTGCTTTTACCACAGGATTCGGCTCAGAGCACATTTTGCTGATAACTCCTCCTCACCGGCAGCTAACAAGAACCCAGTTATTGATGGCATTAACAATATCAATCCTAAACAGAGCTGTTATACCCCTCCTTCTGGCCATTTTCCACTAGTTGATTACTTCATTAACCGTGCAAGAATAAAGCTCCCAAGACCCTTTCCACACCCAGGAAACACAGGTCTAACCTCACCCAAGGAGAAATTCAGGCACTCCAATCTCTCTGCAATAGAGATGATATTGTCATCAAAACAGCGGACAAAGGAGGTGCTGTTGTGGAGGGGCAAAAATACTTTATATTAATGAAACCTTCAGCCAACTAACCAAAGGGAAGTGATTTCCACCATCTCTCTTCAATGGGCAGCAAGGAGCTCCCCAAGGAGGCAAACTGTCACATCGTTGAACATTCCTAGGTATCCCAATTTTACCTCCTCAAAATCCACAAACCCAACAACCCAGGATCATCTCTGCATGCAACTCTCCTACAACTCACATCTCTGCCTTTCTTGACAGCCTTATGAGACCGCTGGTTGAAGGGCTTCTTAAGAAACCCAGAGTCAGCTGCCTGAATGACTATCGCCCAGTTGCACTCACATCAGTTATCATGAAGTGCTTCGAGCGGCTGGTCAAAGCATACATCATCTCCTCACTGCCTGAAACCCTAGACCCACTGCAATGTGCTTATCGCCAGAACAGGTTAACAGAAGATGCTATTGCTTCTTCACTCCCAAGTGTCCATACTGCCCTCTCACACCTGGATAAGAAAGGAACATATGTGAGAATGCTGTTTGTTGATTACAGCTCAGCATTCAATATCATAGTGCCCTCAAAGTGTCATCAAGCTCCAGAACCTGGGACTGAACACCTCCCTTTATAATTGGATCCTGGACTTCTTTACGGAACGTCCAGAGGTGGTGAGGCTGGGCACCAACATATCCTCTACCCTGACTGTAAACACTGGAGCCCCCCAAGGCTGTGTGCTTAGCCCTGTCCTCTACTCCTTATTTACCCATGATAGTGTCATCAGGCATAACTCAAACTCCTTCATTAAGTTTGCGGACGATACAACAGTCATCGGCCTAATCACAGATGGTGAAGAGTCTGCGTACAGGGAGGAGGTTGAAACCCTGGCAGCATGGTGCCAGGAGAACAGCCTCTCTCTGAACATCAGTAAGACTAAGAAGATGATTGTGAACTATAGGAAACACCAGGGAGGTGATCACACACCTATTTACATCAATGGGACAGCAGTAGAGAGGGTCAGCAGTTTTAAGTTCCTGGGAGTTAAAATTTCAGGGGACTTAACCTGGACCCACCACACCAACACCGTGGTCAAAACAGCACAGCAGCACCTATTATTTCTCCATAGGCTAAAGACGTTTGGCATGCCGTCACATATTTAGACCAACTTCTACAGGTGCACTATTGAGAGCATCCCGACTGGTTGCCTGCCTGGTATGGGAACTGCTCAGCCCGGGATCGCAATGTACTGCAGAAGGTCGTGAAGTCACCGCAGCACATTACAGGCTGTGAGCTACAGATGCAGCCATTCAAAGTGCGCGGTACAGACACATACCGGAGGTAATTGGCTACGGCGTCGTGCATCGTGACGCGCGATGATGCAAAATACCGCGGTGCGTGATTGGTTGACCGACAGGGGCACTCGTGGTCCCTTGGTCTGTCGTAGAAAGACTTACTGTAAACGTCTTTACTGTGCCCGTTGTAGATATTGAATTTTAACACTGAAGAGAAATCTTAGTAGCTGAGCATAAAAAGAATAGGAGCATACTGTAACGCGTGTGAAGGCCATAAACGATATGAATTTTGGAACATAAACATACAGTATATAGCTGGTCTTGGTACTTTAAAGAAAAAAATACACACCAGTATTCCATTTCTCCCTAAACATTGTAAGCTTCGAAGTCTTTAACTAACGTGATACCGGAGTCAACAAGCATGCTTTTAGAATTTGATTAAAAGGGAATATAATATGGAATCGCGTATCTAAAGAATTTAATAACAGTATGATTATATCCGTGTACTGCGACAGGGCTGTGTAGGGCTGTTTCGCCTGCCTGTTCATGCGAGCTGTCTTGCAGCCTGCTGGTCTAGGTGCGTGACTACCAACTGGCAGGTTGTGTGTTCGAATCCAGCTGGTGCTGGTCTTTTATTTTAACAAACATTTCTTTGAAAAAATAGGTAAGCGATATTATGGACAATCAATTGACTTTTATATTTCAAAATATCGCAACATGATCGATATTTGCGATATTTTGAACATATCTTCCCTTCTGACAGCGGTTCCTGCTTCTATTGTGTGTGTGTGTGCAACAGAGTAAATTTTTATAGAGAAATGGAGGCTGGACAGTATGCGTTACAATATAAACATTTATATTGATTTAAATCGTGTTCTGATTTAAATCGCAAACGCGTGTTTAATTATGTGTTTTTTAATCATAATCAGGCTAATGCATTTCTAAATTTTCTGTATGAACCAGCTTAGAGGTTCATACAGAAAGACAGCTTGTGTTTAAATTGAGTGTAAGGTAATTTATGCTTCTAAAGTCATGGTCAGTATTTATTATTGTACTGTGCTGTAAACGTTTTCTGTGCCTAGTCACATTATTTTATAGCGTTTTTATTGCGTTATTAAATCCGGTGGCGCTGTGTGTTAGTTTCCTGACTCCCATTATTTAAACTGCGACACTGATCATTCATCTCTAAATAAACTTTATTTTATATAGCGTTTAAGCGAATAGGTAATTAGATTGCTCATAAACCTAATCGCTTTTTCTACATAAACACAGCGTGATTGCTCTCTGAAAATGCTTTTCCTTTATTTTTAAAGTAGGCTCAGATTTCAACTATAGATCGTATTATTATAAACTTTCTTGGAAAAATATATTTTATGTAAACCATGTTTGCTATTAATTCATTTAGGGCTAAAATCCATTCATTGTCTTCCAATCGAGTTTGAGTTGACATTGGAAGCCTGCCACACCCGGACTGTTAAACCAACGCATTAGCACGTCAAAGTCCATTGAGCCAGTATTGGTTTTAGTATTCCCCCCTTCTCCCCTCAATTCAATTCAATTCAAGGTGTTTTATTTGCATGGCAGATGGGTACAAGCAGTGTTGGGTATGTATATTGTAACGCTTACGGCAGACAGGCACTGTGTAAGAGCCGACGCACCAGAGCAGCGCACCGAGGGAGCGTCTGCATTTATAACTTAGTTTTTAAATTTAGTCAAGCAATATGAAGCATCTCCTTTTACTTAGTGCCTGAGCATACTGCAACGCGTGTGAAGTCCATAAACGATATTAATTTTGGAACATAAACATACAGTATATGGCTGGTCTCGGTACTTTAAAGAAAACATACACACCAGTATTCCATTTCTCCCTAAAAATTTTAAGCATCGAAGTCTTTAACTAACGCGATACCGGAGTCAACAAGCATACTTTTAGAATTTGATTAAAAGGGAATATAATATGGAATCGCGTATCTCAAGAATTTAAAGACCAGACAATCACAAACTCATTTTCAATAAAATTATTTTATTCATTCAGCAGTTTGTGAGAGGGACATCCAGCAGGGAGAGACACACACACCGGTTTTCATTGACAAAATTGTTTTTTTTCAATTCCTCTTGTCTAACAGGAATGTTTTGTTTGTGGACAGACTGTTAGACAAGAGGAAAAGACCGCCTCCTCCTACGAAGCATTTCGTTGATCCGATCACAAATTCTTTTCCAGTCGTACGCAGAAAGGGTTGAGAATCTCCGATTCATCATCGTACTAATGGTTTCCCGGAGATTGCAAGGCAAGGCACTTTTGCCTCTGGACCCATCGAAATTTACAGACGTGGTCCACCTCCAGTAAATTTCAAAAGTCACAAGATTTCGAAACACGAGGGCGGCGTAGCGGTCGGCTCTTGCTTTCCCGTCTATGCCGATGCACTGCAAGTACAACCCCCCCTTACAACCCCCCGATTAAAAAATAAATAAAAATTTGAATCTCCTGCGGAACACATTCCATAAGAATCAGCGGTTCTACAACATATATCGCCTTTAAAGGTGGCTTCTCAAAACGCTTTACGGGATAAAAACAACCAGAACAGCAGCAACAACAATATTGTATTTCATTGCACTTTGAAAACCAAGTAATAACTTAACTTAGTACGTGCAAATGTTTTGTATGTTGCTGTCGTGAATGCCTGCGTACCCATAAGTATCTTTTTTGCCTTGAGTCCTGTCTACAGTATATTTGTCCCCCTATCTCCCTCAATTCAATTCAATTCAAGGTGTTTTATTTGCATGACAGATGGGTACAATTCTTGTTGGGAATGTATACTTTGATATTTACACCCGGCGCGGCACCGAGGGAGCGTCTGCATTTATAACTTAGTTTTTAAAATTAGTCAAGCAATATGAAGCATCTCCTTTAACTTTTAAGTCCCTTACTGTATTTTTTTATTATATTCCCTATTAATCAAACTCTAAGAGTATGTATCGGCTTGTCAGTCAGGTCTTTTTTTCTCTATTTCAATTGTCGTTTACACATGCACGACTTTAAAAGCTAGCAAGACAGGTTTCGATTCACATTAGCTGGCGAGCCTTGTTAAAAAAAACAATGATAATGTAACATGTCACTGTTTGTTCATGAACAAAGTTATACTGAGATTTCCTTAGATACGCGATTAAAAAATAAATAAAAATTTGAATCTCCTGCGGAACACATTCCATAAGAATCAGCGGTTCTACAACATATATCGCCTTTAAAGGTGGCTTCTCAATATTGTATTTCATTGCACTTTGAAAATTGCATTTGAGCACGGTTTTTGACTTTTTTTAAATTGCATTTTGGGCGCGGACAGCACATACAAGGGTTAATGAACTGCGCACCTCATCGTACCAGGCCACCACTGCATCACACACCTGCCAGCGCAGTTCACCGTGCCAGGCCACCACTGCATCACACAGCTGTCAGCGCACCTCACCGTGCCAGGCCACCACTGCGTCACACCACACAGCTGCCAGCGCACTTCACCGTGCCAGGCCACCACTGCATCACACAGCTGTCAGCGCACCTCACCGTGCCCGGCCACCACTGCGTCACACCACACAGCTGCCAGCGCACCTCACCGTGCCAGACCACCACTGCGTCACAACACACAGCTGCCAGTGCACCTCTACATACCCGACCACCACTGCATCACAGAGCTGCCAGCGCACCTCACCGTGCCCGGCCACCACTGCATCACACAGCTGCCAGCGCACCTCACCGTGCCAGGCCACCACTGCGTCACAACACACAGCTGCCAGTGCACCTCTACATACCCGACCACCACTGCATCACAGAGCTGCCAGCGCACCTCACCGTGCCCGGCCACCACTGCATCACACAGCTGCCAGCGCACCTCACCGTGCCAGGCCACCACTGCGTCACAACACACAGCTGCCAGTGCACCTCTACATACCCGACCACCACTGCATCACACAGCTGCCAGCGCACCTCACCGTGCCAGGCCACCACTGCGTCACAACACACAGCTGCCAGTGCACCTCTACATACCCGACCACCACTGCATCACAGAGCTGCCAGCGCACCTCACCGTGCCAGGCCACCACTGTGTCACATAGCTGCAAGTGCACCTCACCGTGGCAGGCCACCACTGCATCATACAGCTGCCAGGGCACCTCACCGTGTCAGGCCACCACTGCGTCACACATATTTCAGCGCCATATATTTCATGGATATTATGGAATATAATGGATGGATATCTTAGTTATCTTTCTAGTTCACAGGTTTGCATGCATAATTTAATTTTGAAAGCCACTGAGACATCAGGTACTACTGTTGTATTTATGAAAAAGAAACAAAACAAAAAACATACTAACAACTGTGCCATCCTACTCCTTAGTTATTACATTTTATTATTCATAAACAGTTAACATTGTTAGCAAAATATTTTGAATTATATTTAACCCTATTTTTTCTTTAGTTTTGTATTTAACTTATTATATGATAGTCAGACTTAATGTATATTTGAACAATGAAAATATATTTTTACAAGATTTTACATTAGGCACTTAAAATTAATATGGTTAATAATAGTAAACTGTAACATGCTATAACAAGATCAGTTAAACTGCGAAGAAAATGCTTTCAGAGAAAATGTTTCAGGTGTGAAGAACATAGATCTCCAATGCAATTTCAATCAAACCTGTTCCCACACACCCTGCCCCCACTACCATTAGAATATACACAAACATTTTAGCGTTTCATTCTGAGCAGAAGACCCTCACACCTGAAGAGTGCTGGCTGTGACTAATTAAACCGGTTTTACAGCTTTCAATCACAGACCATGTGACATGGGAGTCAGTAAAGTAACACACAGCGCCACCGGATTTGATAACGCTATAAAAACGCTATAAAATAATGTGACTTGGCACAGAACAAGTTTACAGCACAGTACAAAAATAAATGCTGACCATGACTTTAGAAGCATAAATTGCCTTACACTCAATTTAAACACAAGCTGTCTTTAGCCCTCTAAGCTGGTTCATACAGAAATGTAGAGATCCAAGCTCAGAACACACAGCTTCATTAGCGAATACATATGCAGGACAACTAGAGAAGACGTTTTACAGAGGATGGATTTTTAGAAACATCCCATCAGTGACATCACTGAAGTCAACTCCTAGGTACTGTAACTGTCGTGTGGATAGTTTCACAAGAATCAGACAAAGGTTTAAGCATCGCTTGTTCTAGATAAAACTGCAAAAAAAAAACAACAACCAATAATGTACTTCTTTGCGGCTCTGTTTGCCCAAATCATATATTCACAACGTGAAATCTAGAAAATAATATTACGTAACCAAAATCCGCAATATGGAAACAGAACCTGTGTAATTGTTGATAGATGATGTACTCGTAACATTTTTTCAAGACAAACTACAACATTTAAAAAATGACTTGTATGTACTTGATATCTCTAATCAATCCACGGGTCCCAGCACAAAACGAAACTAAAACGCATACCGTTTCGCGCTTCTTATTAGTTGCTCAAAAGTAATTTGACCATATGAAATGCATAATATAAACCTAGAAACATATACGTGAGCAGTACGTAAGCACTGTAGTATCGGTGTTAAGACATACCTCTTAAATACTGTAAATCAAGTTAAAAATATCTCAAGACCGATTCTGGTCATAATGAAACCATGTTTCGTGTATGTTTTCTTTTTCATCTTGAAATAACTCATTTCTAAATACCTTTTTCACTGTTAACATCTTGCAGCAACTCTGCGACAAAATATACACTCTGACAGTTCATCCTGCTACCAACATTAAATAAAACAAAACTTAAGATTTCTATATTTATGTCTTTATTTAGTGGTTTCATTAGTGACAAAGGCTAAACTTTCTTGGAAAAATGTATTTTATGTGTTGCGGAAAAAACTGACTTGCTTTAACAAAATATGTTTACAAATCCTTTCACCTGGCATTTTCGTAGTTAGAAATTATGGAACGCTCTGTTAAAAGCAAGGGAGTTTTTATGTCCGTTGCAGTTCTTTTGCAACATTAATATAATTATATTGTTATCAATTTCTTGAGATACGCGATTCCATATTATATTCCCTTTTAATCAAATTCTAAAAGTATGCTTGTTGACTCCGGTATCACGTTAGTTAAAGACTTCGAAGCTTACAATGTTTAGGGAGAAATGGAATACTGGTGTGTATTTTTTTCTTTAAAGTACCGAGACCAGCCATATACTGTATGTTTATGTTCCAAAATTAATATCGTTTATGGCCTTCACACGCGTTACAGTATGCTCCTATTTTTTTATGCTCAGCTACTAAGATTTCCCTTCAGTGGTAAAATTAGATATGAATATTCAATACTTAAACGGGCACAGTTAAGACATTAAATATACATATACATACTGTTTATAGTACAGTTTGCATACGGCAATATGTTTACGTTACGCGATTAAAAAATAATTAAATTAAAATGAAAAGTCCAGCACCAGCTGGATTCAAACACACAACCTGCCAGTTAATAGTCACGCACCTAGACCAGTAGGCTACAAGACAGCTCACATGAACAGGCAGGCGAAACAGCCCTACACAGCCCTGTCGCAGTACACGAATTCTTTAGATACGCGATTCCATATTATATTAGCAGAAAAGCTTAAAACTACCACTTTTTCACACCCTATTTCACATGCTAGTTAAATACTTCGATGCTTAAAATCGTTAGGGAGAAATGGAATACCGGTGTGTATTTTTCCTTTAAAGTGCCGATTCCTGGAATCTGACAGGCTGACACCCCTCTGAAGTGGTTCCATAATATCTGGTCAACGGAAAAGAAAGCGTTGATAAATACAAGTGTCTTTTAATACACTCTTTGCTGTGCTCTTGAGGATTCTTGTGATATTTTAAGCTCTAGTTGAATGATAGGTGTTGCATTTTAAATCATTTTCGTAGTTAGAAATTATGAAACGCCCTGTTAAAACCAAGGAAGTTTTTATGCCCGTTGAAGTAAAACAAAATGCCTGACAAAGTATGGCTTGGACAGATTCCAAGTGCTTGTACAAATGTGCTAAAGAAATTATACTTTGAGTATACAGCTTGTCCAAAGTCATCCATTATTAATACTATTAGTAATATCTTCAGTAAAGGCTTTGATGCATAAATATTTCTGATAAAGGTAGGTTGTGTACATTTGTCCAACTGAGCAATCTTGCTTTCATAAAATATACCAACATTTTAATGACTGATGATTAAAATGCTGTAATACACAGTTCAAAATTAAAGGCTCAAATGCTGTACATGAGAGGTTAAGCTCCCCCTGGCGGTTTTACAAGGCGACGCCGGATAGTTAGTCACGTGACACACGTGAACTGCGTGATACCCCGGTGGGCGTGTCGCGGTATGCCGCGAAATACCTCCCCCATTTTGAATGGCTGCATCTGTACCAAACATCCAGGATATCTACTCAGCTAGATGTCTTAAGAAGTCCAGGTCCATTCTCAAGGACCCCAGTCATCCCAGTCACAAACTGTTTTCACTCCTACCATCCAGTAAACGGTACCGAAGCATTTGGTCAAAGTCCAACAGATTACAAAACAGCTTCTACCTCCAGGCAATAAGACTGCTAAATAGCCAACCTGCAGCTCCTTTAGCAAATAACCTACAGTATAATGGCTACATGGACATACAGGTTTCATTGTATTCATCATACTGCACTACTTGGACATAATATATTGCATACACCATGGACACATAGCAGCTGTATTCATACTGAGTATTGTCTGAGTTTATTTTATTCAATTTCTATTGAACTATTATGTATTATTTTGTAACCTTCTTTTGTAACTTTAATTTTGTGATTTTTACCCCCCCGGTGAGCTCATAGCAAAAACATTTAATTGCCAGCAACTACTGCTGCATGCTGTATTGTTGTGCATTTGATAAATAAACTTTGATTTGAATTGATTTTCTATATCAAGGACAACAACCAACATCCTCGGCCTATCCATCACAGCTGACCAGGTCTGACGGGAGTTGAGGAGAAGGCAGCAGGTCCTGTCGGTGTCAGCTCTAGGGTGCTAAAGATCTGTGCGTACCAACTGGGTTCAGTGCTGCAGTACATTTTCAACCTGAGCCTGAGATTAGAAAGGGTTCCGGTGCTCTGGAAGACATCTTGCCTGGTGCCAGTACCCAAAAAGGGGCACCCTAAAGTCTTGAATGACTACAGACCAGTGGCACTTACATCACACCCAATGAAAACTCTGGAAAGGCTTGTACTGGACCACCTCAGAACCCTGGTGAGTACAGCACTGGGCCCTCTGCAGTTCGTCTACCGGTCACACTTGGGAGTGAAGGATTCAGTCATCTATTTGCTACACAGAGCTAACTCTCACCTGGAGAACATGGGGAGCATTGTGAGAGTTATGTTCTTTGACTTCTCCAGTGCCTTTAACACCATCCATTCCCCATTACTGAGAGATAAGCTAAGGGCAGTGGAGGTGGACACTACCCTGGTGTCCTGAATTATAGACTATTTGACCTGCAGGCCACAGTATGTACAGTTACAGAGCTGTGTGTCTGAACAGGTTGTTAGCAGTACTGGAGCTCCACAGGGGACTGTCCTTGCTCCATTCCTCTTCACTTCTTACAACTCTGACTTCAGGTACAACTCTGAGGCATGTCATCTGCAGGTTTTCGGATGACTCTGTAATTGTGGGGTGTATTAGTGAGGAGAGGGAGGAGTAATATAGGAGCTTGATTACTAACTTTGTGGAGTGGTGTCATCTTAACACTAAATGTCCAGCTAAACACCAGCAAGACTAAAGAAATGGTCATGGACATCCAAAGGAATAAGTCTCCGCTGAACCCTGTTTCCATCCAGGGTGAGGACGTAGAGGGGGTGCAGTCCTACATGTACTTAGGGGCACATCTGGATGATAAGCTGGAGTGGTCTGTTCACATTGACACTCTGCACAAGAAAGGTCAGAGCCGACTCTATTTTCTTAGGAGGCTCAGGTCCTTTGGTGTGTGTGGAACACTGCTACATATTTTCTATGAATCAGTGGTGGTAGCGGCCATCTTCTACGCTGTGTGCTGGGGCGGCAGCATCATGACAAGAGATGCAAATAGGCTCAATAAACTTGTCAAGAAGGCTGGCTCTGTGTTGGGGCTGTGTCAGGGTGTATAATGCTGCCCTAGGCTAGGACTGTTAGCCCTTCATTTGCTCGTCTATGGAAAGCATGTTGCACCATTGTACTTTTTTTGGACACTCAATCTGTATATACCTATGCACATTTTGCACATATTTTATTATTTTGACAGTGACTATGAGCATATTTTGCACATACCTATTTATTTATTTTATATTTATTTTGTATTACTGTACGTATTTTAATTTTCCGTCTATTCTAATGTCTGTTTTTGCTTGTCTTGAGCTGGACTGCTGTAACCCATCAATTTCCCTTTAGGATCAATAAAGTCTTATCTATTTATCTATCATACCCTCCTACTTTTTAATGATTTACAGTTTCAGCACCCAGAATGTTACATTTTTACCATTGACATCACATCTTTATAAACCAACATTCCCCACAATGATGGTCTTACAGCCCTCAAGCACACACTGGACAAACGCACAGTGTTTGATCCACCCACCCACACTTTTGTACATTTTGTGGAATTGGTCCTTATATTGAACGCATTCTCATTCAATAACCTTTTAATCAGCAGATTAGTTGAGTCACCATGGGTACCAGGATGGGACCCAGCTATGCCAATATTTTTGTCGGCTGGGTAGAAGAACGCTTCTTTGCTTCCTACACTGGCTTTGTCCCTTACCTCTACAGGGAATACATCGATGACTGCATTGGTGCCGCCACATGCTCTAATGACTAGCTAGAGCACTTCCTGCATCACTTCACCAACTTCCTCCCGCTCCTCAAATATACAGTTAACATATCTTCCACTACTTTTCCATTTCTAGACATAAACCTATCCATTAAGCATCCATGACTCTCTACTTTGGTCTATTACAAACCCACAGATTAACACAGCTACTGTATCTCCTGTACACCTCATTTCACCCCAAACATACTAGAAACCTTCTCCCCTTTTCACAGTTCCTACGAAGACTCTATAGCGATGATGAGGATTTCCAAAACCAAGTACTCAAAATGCACTCTTTTTTCATCAACAGAAAGTATCCCACCAATGTTTTTAACAGGCCCTTCACCCGAACCAAAAACAGCCCTTGGATCATCAACTCAATCAGTAACTCCCGGCTTCACAAATATATTCCTTTGGTGCTTCTCTACCATTCTAACACACTTTCTATCAAAAATCAGTATTCTTTAATAAGAAAAATATTAACAGTGATGGCCTGCATGCAGGTTTATAAAAAAATACTTTGTTTCGGAAACAGTTTGAGAATATTTAAAAACTAAGGGGGTTTATATTCAAAACAAAAAAACAGGAGGCATTTCTTTGCACAAGAGTTTGAGAGAGAATGAAACAAACTATTCAGCCACATTGTCAAGTTTAAACCCTGGCTTGTTTCAGGAAATGAGATCTTCCAATTAATTACCTACTTCAAGTCAAATAAGGTACTGTTGATGGGCTTAAGCTTTATTAAAAAATTATTAAGTTTTTACAGCTAAAGTGAACATCAATAGAATCTTATCACTCTCTTTTATACACGGACCTCTTTGTTGCCATTTTGATTAAACAATAAATCACTTAAAGAGTTGATTAGTGTTACGACCTTAAAAAAATGTCTAGGGTTGGAACAAAAGCCGCAACATATAAAGAACACCTGAGAGATCAAATTCCCCTGGGAAAGCAAATCAATTTTGTTATCATTGCAAATCCATGGAACGAGAAGTCAACATTCATATTCAAATCAGGAGGGGAAAGACCAAATAAAAAGGGAAAAATTCCAAGCAAAGCTGACTATAAAAGAAAAAATAAACAAACTAGATAGACTAGAACTGGAGGGGGAAAAGTGGTTGTGCTTAAACATACCTTTAGGCCATACCAAAAAAAAAGTCTTCTGCATTCTACACCTATCTGCACTTACTAACCAAACCAAAACAAAAACAAAAAGAAACATACAACATGTCTTTCCCCATCCCAAAAACCACACACCGCTCAACTTTCTCCATATGCCCATATCTCTCAGGCCACCTCCTCTCTCCCTCGTTTGCAGTCTTGTCTTCCACTTTTAAATGCTCCCACCTCATCTACTTAATTAATTAACTGGCAACAATTGGAAAAAGAGGAGAAAAAAACATAATATTCCAACCAAGCTCAGTAACAATTAGTCACAGATGATGATTTGTGATATAGTAACTTGCCGAACATCAAGCCTAGTGAAAATGGAGAATGTAAAACAAAAAGGAACAACTAAGTCCTGCTTACAACAAGAAAAATGAAATGGTTTTTGGCATTTATATGAGGCAATTCTAAGCTCTTTCCTCCTTCCCATTTTCTTCTCCCTCTATTTCCATTGCATTTTTACTGTGGCCAGCTCTTGCCACTTCTACCCTTACAATATCCCCTTCTTCACTTAATGCCTACAAAACTATTACTGTCTATTAGTTTGGGCCCTGCTGCTCCCCTACCTAGACTATTTCAGTTGCCTCCTGACTGACCAGGCCAATGCTGTTAAAAATCTGCCAAATAACCAGAAGTATGCAGTACTTAATGTATACATATATTCTCATGTTGAAAATTTGTTTTTTTAGTATTGTAACCCTTATAAATATTTAGCACTGATTATAGTTTTGGCCTGTTTGGCACTGAGTAGCTTATTGATGTAAGGATGTTATGTAGCCATTTCCATTACACATAATGACTATAGACATCTTTGTGATATTTCTGATATGAATTTCAAATGACAACATGGGGTATCAAAAGTAACACCAAGGATTCTATCTTCCACCAAGGATTTAATTTTAGCACTGTCAACAACAAAACTTAAATCACAAACTGATGCTGGGAACCTATGAGTATAACTGTAGGTTTGTAAATGTTTAGCTTAATAAAGTCTTGTTACATCCATATCTTAATATTAGACTGGCACCTGCCAAATGAAACCACAGCTGTAGTGTATGACCTGGTCTGCAAGTGTTTATGCTTTACTTGTGACTACTGTGATTCACTGTATCGAAAACGTAGTCCAGAAGGAGAGGGATATTAAGTGACCTAGAGTCAGAAGCCATGAAAAACCTATTAAACCTTAACAAAGACTGTTTAAGTACTGTGTCTTTGTCTGAGACCAGACTGGGAAGGTTCAAAGAGCTCATTAGTTGTAAGATAAGACTGTAGTTAAACTGCCACTGACAGTTCCTGAATCTTTGCGAGAAAATGCTAATTATGAATAGGTCGTAGATGTTAAGTACTCAAAGGTAAAAGTTTTTTTTTACAGATATAATAGTACCAGACATTAAATCTACAGTATAACTATCTAACCAAATGTTAGGCAGTAATTGATGGGATTGGTAACAATGAGCAATGACGCTTGTTTTAAGTAGGGTCATTGGAATAGGATAAAAAAATCAGTGTTAGTTTTCTTTTTAGCTACTGTACTATCTCTGTCACAGCAGTAAAATTAGAAAAACTCAGAACTGTGAAAGGAAGAGTAGGTATATTTTTCATTAATGGAGATGAGGTCAGCAATAAGTTATTAATAGTATATCTTTTGTTGTGAAAAAACTGTACCAATGTTTCATAAAGGAAGAAAAAACATTTCATTGAGCTCTTTTGGTTTAGCATTTCATTAATGAAGGTGGAAAAAAGACTGGTGGATTATAGTGATCCCTCTAAATAATACTGGATTATAAGGAGAATAAAGCCAAATTAAGAAAGTCTGTGTAGGACTGCTGATGTTGTTCATAAAGTCTGTAGATTAACAGTCCCATCATCCTCCACAAACACTCAAAATAGTGTACATAGGTCTATGCTTTAGCAAAGAGTACCGGGAGCTTTTTTTAAATTTGTTGAGTTTCATTATGTTTTTTTATTTGTTCATTTTAGGTACAGTATTTGTAAATTCTGAACAGCAAAAGAAAAACACTAATAACTGCAACAAATTGACAGAGGTTTTCTGAACAATTAGCAAGAAAATATTGATTTTGCCACATATTATTGAGCAGACATTACGTAGGTAAATGCATGTTTCTGATTAACCTTTGTCATCATGGTTTACAGATAACAGACCCACAGGTATTGGCTGAGCACTGTGAAAGTCATAGATGTCACGCCCTCTGCAGCCAGAGGGCGCTCCTTCTCTGTCCTGTTCCTAATTTCTGGTCTGCTGTCCTTCCTGTCCCTCTCTTTCCCTTGGGCTATATATTTCCGGGTCTTGCACTCTTTCCTCGCTCAGCATTGATGTTTGGATGTCCTGAGACCCGCCTAGCACCAGGGCGCCCCACGTCCGCTCCCTGAGGGCATAGGTTTCTATACGGCATTCCTGAACTCTTTGCACTAATGAGCCCGGGCCTTTTTCCCGTCTCGCCGCTACGCATATGGGTCTTTTTCCGCTCTCCTGCTCCCCACGGTTAGTCCCTTTGGACGTCCGTGACAATAGACTTGTAGCATGTGGGGCTACAATTGGAATCAACATAAAATGTACATCTCTGGCATGTTTTGTACCATGTTGCAGATGCTGTATTGTAGGATTCTGTCTTTCTTCTTACATACAGCATTTAAGAATCATTATTCTCTAAGCTTTAGATGTCATATTTCATCCTAAATGTATAAAGTGTGACATCAATGGTATAACTGTTCTGTTCTCATCTTTCAAGAAAGCTGTCACAGGAGCAGCAAGAGCTGATCAAATGATGTCAAGGCAAGATGAATACATTGAAGGGCAGCAGGTGAGATACTAGGACTTGTTCTACATAGAATCATACGTTGTCAACTATTCATAGGTTGTAAACTCCTACAAGTTAAGTTCTGTAATGACTAGACATTCCTGCCCAAACCATCAAACTTGGATCTGCACATTACTTGGTCTGTTGTATACAAAAATAAGTGTATTATGAGAGAGGGATTTACACAAAACATTGACTTATTGCTAAATATGCTCTACTGTCAATCTGGATTTTATTTTAATTTGCATGATTTATGCTTTTTATATAGCATTTTGCATTTTGACCCATTTATACAGATTTTTCTGAATCAATCTGAAGATTGCCCAAGAGTACAGAACAGCAGTGCTTCATCCAGGATTTGAATTTGTAATCTATTTACAAGTCCAGAGCCTTAACCACCACTGCAGACTGCTACCATACATTTACTGACTATTATGCTATAAAAGGCATTTATATGTTTCCATACTTCTCAATCAAATTTTTAAGACAATTGTTAATAAGCAGCCATGCATTATGTACAAAGCTAATAGTCCTATTTTATCTATAACTCTCACCAGGGTAGTACATTTTGATTTATTAACTGCATCTATGCATGAAAAATATCTTCTGCAAGAAAATCTGATTATAGAAGTTGCTGTGTATCACCTGTGTGACCACATTACAGAATAAATGAAAGAATGCCACAACCCTGTCTAAAACATAGCCTTATCCATTATTATTTCATGGAATGCTCACATTTCCTCAAATGCCTAAGAGAATACACACCTAATTTAAGCTGTAACAGAGTGTGATAAAACATGTCATTGATAAATTGAATTTAAGGTTGCATAAATGAGATGACTTCTAAGAACAGCAAGTGGAACCTTGTTTTCTTTGTCACTTGCAACAATAATGTTAAAGACCAGGATAATAGGACAGAACATCTTAAAAATTAGAACTTTGAAAAGGATCATTGACACAAATACTAAATTTACCATGGATTGGAGATTTAAATACATGCACTGTTCACAAGGTCCTGACTATCATTACCAGGCAGCTGGGCTGCTTACCATCTTAAAACAATCACACCACCTCACTCTCACTGAGACTCTTCTCAAGAAACTCCAAAAACTTTCTTTGATGCCCTTTCAGTCCATCTCCCACTGGTCAATGGGACTCACAAAGGGTCTGCCTTCAATCATCAACACAGCAGACATTATTCCAACTGACACAGGAAGCCTCTGCTTCATTCTTTTTAAACTGTCACCTGACCAATTGTCTTCAAGCAACTGATTGGATGACTGAGAGCAGCAGCTCATTCCCCCAGAGGTTTCTGGAGAATGTGATCCAGACAAGACTGTGCTGTCACAATATCTTTTCTTTCAAAATTGATTTAAAAAGTGCAAATGGTCATCTCTGTATTAATAAACTGTGGTGTTTTATGAGCAAAGACTTAAATATTCCCCTGGGCATAGAGTGAAACTATTGAGGAGAAAGGAAGGGAAAAACACCTACAATATTTCATTCCTAGTATGGTACAAAACAAAAAAGATGGACTTGATCGTAGAGAAACTGCAAAAGGAAATGCCCCACAAGACATTAACTAGTGAAATCTTAGGTATGTAAAACAAAAGAAATTATAACAAAAGGAGTACAAATGAAGACAATATTAAAAAAGATGTGACATGTTGAACACAGTGATAGAATAAGAGCTATCTATGAATGAATACATGAAAGCCAAAGAGTATTGCATTTGATGCTTGATGGTGAGATATGTGAGAGTTTGGATTGAGAATTGATTAAATAATTAATATGGAGTTGTTAAATAGAAAACCAATAAGGGGTGAACACAAAGACTGGGGTGATGTAGTTAGTGGATTATAGCAGAAATCTGCACTAGGACTACTGCAATTCATTATTTATATCAGTGATCTAGATTACGGAACAGTTAGCAAATTATTCAAGGTTGCAGATAATCAAATTAGGAGGATTACCAAACACTGTAGAGGAAGTAAATAGATGTCTTTGGAATTATTTTTCTACAGATTCTTTATGAGCTCTTTTTAGCAATTTTTGCTTTACTCAAATATCCAAATTCAACACATGGCATTTTTATTAAATCATGTGACATGAGCACAGCATTTTGTATGTCAAATAAATTATACAACTCAAACAACAAACCTACTTCCTTACTATTTTAAATGTAAATACCATGATATACTGTATGTGCCATAACTCTTTCTTGCATTCTTTCCATTGTAATGTCTGTGTGATAAGAAGAATTACTGCAGCAGGTTGTCTGCTATTTCTTTTAAATGAAATGAAGCAAAGGCAATCGTTATTTTCTATTCCATATAGGTTGGAGTCTCTTATTGAGATCAATCAATGGCTATCTATTGTTTGTGGAACCTAGTGTTCTCTGTTGGAAATAAAGAGCTAAATCTGGTGTTGTAAAATTAAAATAGAATCACAGCATAGATTTGAACCTTTGTCTAATAAAAGGAATACAATAGCACATGAATTATAATTTGTATTCCAGCACAAACTCTTGGCTTCCAAAAAAGTTAATGAAAACAGATTTTGACATCACCAAATAAAAACGGACCTTTTGTGATGTACAGTACCGATAGTTTTCTACATGTAATGTTTAAGAATAGGGCTGTTTTTAACATGGTCCTTTATAGTTTCTGGAGGGGTTGCCCATAATGCTCATGAAACCATCATGCTTTTTGACACATACTGTAACACACATAAAATATGCCACTTGGTGTTATTAAAAATGCATGCTAGAAACAAGTTTCAAATCATATTACATCGTAGGATACTGCAATATAATTGAATTTCATGTTGTTCTTCTCCACCTAGAGTACAAAATGTTTTAGACTAGCATGAAGAACCTAATAATATCAACTGAACACCACGGAAGAGACTGTATACCTCAAGAAATACAAATCTATAGTAAAACTTTTATGTACTGGAAAAATGAACATATGTTGTACTGTACTGTAGGTTACAAAAAGACCCAGACCATTAAAAGTTATTAAAAAATATCAGAAGCAAATACTAAGTTACAATTAGCTATTAAAATAAAGGTGGCTGATAAGGAACTAGACCATTTTAAATTTTCAATTTGAGTTTGTCATTAAAAAAACAAAACAAATTATAATTAACTGTTAGTATTGTTATTTCCACTGTTTCCGAAATAGGCAAATGCGTCACAGCTCACAGTTATGAACCTAATGGCAATAGATACAGTACAAGTATGAGGAAATGAGGGCAGATTCCTTCTACCCACCCACTTTCAAGGCAATAGTCTTTTAACACATCAGGGGCTATTTGCCTCGGAATTGAAAGTTCAGATGACTATAGGAGAAGCCTATCCTTCACAGTAAAGCACCGCAAGCCTTCAAGTGTCCTTGGTACAGGCTTTGCCATATTGCTGTGAGCGCTGACCAAATAATTTCCCTCAAGGGTATTCAGCCAGTTGGTGAATCCTAGACACAGTTATGTAGTGATATGACCCCATCTCAAACCTCTGATCGTAAAGCTCAATCTTTGATTAGGCAAGTGCTTTTACTGGTTCAGCCTCACAGAAGGCCCAAACATTTTGTCTTTTGGCAAAATATACCATATAATGAAATAAGCACGTTCAACAGTATATTTCTGTAACTAATTTAACAGTTTTTCCTCAAATGTCTTCACATAACAAAATACTGTGAAAAAATATACTGTCAATTTATATGAGAGGTATATTGTACAGATACACCAAATTAAAAATTGTTTATTTTTAGTCAGTACTGTTCTGTTTCCTTTTTCTGTGTAGTATATTCAGTGAATACAATCAATTAATTGAATTGGTGTATCATTTAAGATTTTATGTACTTTTTATGTTAGCCTTGCTGTCTTGCTGTCAATGTTTGATGTGTATGTATAAATTAGAACATATTGCTGCTTTTACTACAGTAAGTGATAAGAAGATGTGTGGCACAGGAATTGAGAGTAGCCAATGTATTAGCATCCTCATGTTGGCAAACAGTTAATTTCCTGCTACATCGCATTGCAGTACTTGAGCCCAGGGCTACTTTAAGGAATCATTTGGAATGAACAACAGATAAATCAGAGATCTTATATAAGTTAATTCTTGAAGTGTGACTTTAACACAATACCACCACTGGTAGAACCATCAGGCCTTGGCAGGACCCACAGGATGTCACAATTGACAGGTAGCTTAGCAACTCATGACATGGAGACACTTCAAGAAATAAGGCAGTGGGTTTATGGGAAATGTAGTTCGCCATACTTAATGCACCATGTTTGAACCTATACCAGCAGGTTCTCTGAACCTGGCTTTTAACAATTTGTGTAAACCTGTGTGCCCAGGCAGACAGCTATTACCTGTTATGGGAAATCACTAAGACAGGGTTACTCTAGGAAAGTTTTTGCATTTTCTTTCATTTTGTTCCCAGTATTAATGTACTACAAAACAATATGTAAATCTAGACAGCCATTGCTCTTCAAATCAAAACTATGGTAAACATCAAAATTCTTACTATAGCACACCAGGAATGGTAATACTCACAGGAAATCTCCATTGGAAGCCATTCTTGTTGCCAGCAGCTCATGACAGATCAAAGTGCAATGTATTGTGACAAAAATGTGCAAACCTTCAAACAGTGATGCTTCAATTTCCACTTGATCAGTGTACCGAGAGCTGCAGATATTGGGTTTGCATATACTAACTTTAGCTGGTCTGAGAATTTATTCTTTTAGACATTTCTTTGGCAGTTTTACCACATTAAAGCATAATATAAACTTCCGTTTATCTACCCATTACAGTGATGATTGTACAAAAATGCCCCCAAAACGTTTTGCCTCTATTCTTCATAAGTATATCAACAAAGGTCAAATTAATTATCTTTTAATTTGACACTATATGATTATGAACATAGCTTATTGAACTTTCGCAGTAATTAAAATAATTTGATTTAAAAGGAAAATCTGAAGACTTAAATTCTTGGTTTCAGCATTTCTTTATTAAAACATCTTTTGGCATGCTCTGGTTGCTACGTTTGGTTATTATTTTGATGAGCACTGCATTTTAATTAATTTAATTAACATCTATTGTATATTCTCAGAGGCCTCTTCACTTTAATTGATTAAATTAAGTAATTTCACTTAGAGTTCATTATCAATTAGTCAGAAAACAATTTCATATCCAAACATACAAGGGATTGGACAGCTAGAACTGGAAGCTGGCCTTGAGGGTTGGGATTAAAACATCTTAGTGAGGAAAAAATCATTTAAGATATCATCTCTTTTACGAAAGATTACTATATCTGAGAAGAATACATTAACATAATCCTTGTTCACAAATGTGCTTTACGAAACAGAAAATTTCTATAACTAGAGCTCTGTGGCAGTTTTGTTTTTGTGAAAATAAGCTTGTGATGAGGTGGCACAGTGGCTAGCATTGCTGCCTTGCAGTGCTGGGGCCCTGGGTTCAATTCTGTTCCTGGGGTGATTGGAAAGAGTTTTTATTATCTCCCGTGTCTGTAAATCTCCTCCAATGGACTGATGTCTTGACCAGGGTGTACCCCACCTTGCTCCCATTGCTTGCCAGGGTCTTCCCATTGATCCTGAACTGAACTGGAAGACGTGATTAGAAAATGGATAGGTAGATGATTTGCGTCATTTAAAGTATTATATTGTTTGCCTGTGACAGTTTACACAAAGTGCATTTTTGTACTTTTGCATCTGTTTGATGTTACTTCTACTTCTAATGGCTGAGATCTTGATACTGTAAGTTCACCTTTTTCTCATTCACAAAGAATTATTTTCACCCTTTGTCTGTCACCCCTAATGTGACTACTGAATTTCTACTCATCCAACAACATGCTAGCCATGGGCTGATGGAACATTTGGAAGTCTCACCATGAGAGGGAGCAGATTTTACTAAAATAAAGGAAATTTACTTAGATTTGATCTTAGGTGATTTTCTAACAGTTTGTGAACAAAGGCTCACTCAGGATCAGCCCACAAGTGAGATAAAGCAGTGTTTAGTGCTACTATTGAATATACATTGATATTCAGGCTTGTCAACACACGTTCAGCTGAATTAATGTAATTGATTAGGTGAAATTAATCATCACTAGAGGTGTCAAAGTCCCAATATTTGAGTTCTGGTTTGTTTTACAGTCAAGACAAGTGTCTTATCAGAGAGCTTAATCTCAGACACATTCTGAAAGGCTTGAATCAGCAGAGTTGAACTGCACCAGGGTCATTGATCATTCAAAGGAACAGGAATATTATTGAAAATAATTCTTAAGACTTAATTTTTAGTGTGATAATATTTTTACTCATTCTCAGGTGTTTCTTGAAGCCTGGAAAAATGGTTGCCACAGTCATGTGATCGAAACTGTCACATTAGTTGTTGTTGTCTTGTATGATGAAATTTGAATTTCCTTATTTTCTCAACTTTCACTCAGTTTAGTGCAAATTTATCTTGAGTGTCTAACACTTGAAATTTGATAAATAGATTTTTGTACTGAATGTGTGAACAAGCACATTAGATTAAATTGTTTTTTTTTTAAATAATTGAAGATTTTTTATTGAAGATTCTTGTGCCAATGTGAAATTATAATAAAATGAGGATGGCATAGAAAACTAATGATGTCCAGGATGTTTGCATCTATCCGTGCAATGTACAACATGCTGCCTGTCCCAGTCCAAAGTTTTACAACAAATTATAGTTTTGTTACAAGATTATCATTAATGTTCTTCAGTAGATTAGTATATATATATTCGTATGAGTTTAACATGCAGAAAATAGATAAGTTAAACTCAATTTAAGATGTAGAAAAGACATAAATTAGTGAGCTTTATTGGGGTAAAACTGATAAGAAATACAACCCATCCATTAGGACCCCTACTGTTTTAATGAAGGATGAGCCATGGAGGCTTCAAGGGCAGAGGCTGGGTGGAGGTAGGGGCATGAAAATGAATGTGCAAATAAGTGAACACGAAATGTGACATTTATATGTAAATGGATGAACTGTAATGTCACTCAAGGGGTTTGAACACATAAAACACCTCATTCATAACTGTTTAAAGGTCTTGGAGACTCTTTGTATTTACAATGTGTGTAGACAGTATATTGGCATATCTTAACTTATAAAAGATTCCAAAGGTAACCATTAAATTATCACTCCAACCACACACCCTTTCTACTTCCCAGTCACTACTTTCATCTGAGTTAGATGAACACACTCATAATTACACCCATGTAAGAATGTGCATTCCAACCCATATTCAATTATTGATTCACGTTCATCAGATGGAACCATTATAAGTTATAGGAGCCATTTGACCTCTTGGCACTGCTGAAGTTGTTAAAATTGCAAAGTAGCAATTATATGCATGCAACATCTCAACAAGTTTATACTAATACACTTGTAAGGAACCTTTCCTTTGAGAGTTACAGGTAAATGCAAAGGACAGTTCTTCCACTAGCATACCTGTGTCATAATATATACAATCTTGTCTAACACCAGCTTGCCTATGGCATATATGTTTCTTATTCAACCCAAAGCTGAAAATGTTAGTTTATTAAAATACACAATTTAAAATGTTCCATTTTAGTGTGCTGACCAATGGCTAACACTAATATTAATGTAAAATAAGCCTTGAATTTGGTACTTTTCTTCAAGTATGAGCCCAGAATACACATTATTTAGGTCCCAATTAATATATGATGTGGCAGACCATCACAGTTTAATAACTGTGAAGACTACAACGCTAATGACAATACTGGTAATTAGTCTAAGTATGCTAATGTTTAGAAAGGACTGTAGTGGTTTGAACTACCTAGTAATAAACCACAATAAGCCTATGTTATGACTCTTACAGTGACTATAGATTCACATGATAGTTGCTGTCTTTAATTATTTTTATGATCTCTCACGTTGTAGAGGACATTTCTAAGATTTCCAACAAGATTTAAACACTAATAACCATTTGACATTAAAGACAGTTACTAAAAGAGTTACGTTAAATTAAATAAATGTAATAACCATCAAGAAAAAAATTAACACTAAAGACATGTTTTTGATTACTTTCTATTAACTTTGCTTTACTATACTCTTAATCATGAAAAAAAAAGGTTTATTCTTTTATGCTTTTCAAAAAATGACCAACACAATAATCTTATTCAAATCTGTGGTTTAAAATGAAAATAACTTGTGGTATGTCACATAAAAATTCTCTTCTTCAAAATGTTGCATACTGTATCATGATTTGGAATGTCCTGGAAAAAATCAGCATGCAAATGTAACAGAGCATTTGAGATTAAGTTCAGTTAAGAACATATTACTTGAAGGGTTGTATATACAAGTCTTATCTTAGAAGGAAACAATCTTCCTCTGATAAGACAAAAGTAGAATTTTTATTGATGGATGAACTACAAATCCCCATATTGATCCAATCACATACTTTCATGGCTTTCGAAATGAAAAAGCTACCTTTAACTTTGCCACTATGAATACAAATGGCATCATTAGTTAGTCTCAGATGAACACTGCACCCTCTCTTGATGTCTTCAATGTCATTGAATGGACACTCCTCTCTGATGTCTTTTATTTGTACTCTCATTTATGTACCTATCTTACTTCACTTGAATTTCAAATGTTCTCCCACACTGAAAGATATGTCTTGAATAATCAAGACAAAAAGTGCAGATGTATTTAAGCTTAGGTATTTTACAAGTTCATGTCTGAGCTAATTAATTATGCAACATTATGAATATTGGAATACACAAAATCTATCTGATTGGAGTAGTATGGGGATTTATAAGGTTGAAAGTTGCTTTAATGAGAGTGACCTATTTGTTGACTGATACACATGTTTTTTAAAGATTTTTTTCTTATAAAATTATATTATTTTTATAAAAATATTATTTTTAATTTAAATGTCCTTTGGTCATGTTTTGTTAATATTAAAGATTTACAAGTATTTATAACATTGTCTTTCCATTCTAATGAATCTGAAGATTGTGCAAAATAAAGTTGTCCAAACGAATCTTAAAATATTTTAATTGTACATTAATATTGTACAAGCAGCCTGGCTTTTCAATGTTAAACTCCACTAAAATCTGATGAGTGTGAAAAAATACTGAAAAATAAAAACTAATCTTAAATAATTATCTTTTTCACAATGATAAGTATCTTCCCCTCCACTCCTTTTTGAAAATGTTAACCTGGTTAATATTAAAATAGCACTGTATATGGAGGAACAAGTAATAGGTTTATTCCATGCTGAAAAGAGAAGAGAGAAAACACAACGTTTTGACTGTGGAGTCGTTGATAGATACATTTATGTCTAGAAACAGAAGAGTGGTGGAAGATATGCTAACTTTATATTTGTGGGATGGGTGAGAGTTAGTTTATTGATGCAGGAAGTGATCTAGCTGGTCATTAGAGTATGTAGTAGCACCAACGCAGTCACTGATGTATTGTTTGTAGAGGTCAGGGACAAAGCCAGTATAGGAAGCAAAAAAGCATTCTTCTACCCAGCCGACAAAAACATTGGCATAACTATGTCCCATCCTGGTGCCCATGGCAACTCCACTAACCTTCTGATGAAAAAGGTTATTAAAGGAGAATGCATTGAGTGTGAGTACTGTATATTATACTGTATATTGTATGTTTTGCAAGAAAGGTCTTACCCCTTTTCTTCCCATTCCTAGTGTTATAAAACATGTACAGTATGCTAAAATTGAACTCTTTGATAAAATTTGATAGCTAAAGGCTAAGTGAATATGGAATTCTTTATCTATATTCATTAAAGAGTAGCAAGGTATGCCTGAGGTTAAGCTCAACTAGTGACTCTATTTTGAGGCCAATATGCAACATGAATCCTGTTAACGATAAATGGTGTTATTTTCAAGAGTCTCTGTTAACGGAATACTGTAATATTTTTGGATCAATGTTTAATTTTGCAGACTTATTACCCTAATGAATTTTTATCAATGAAAGTGTGAAATAATACAAAGAATATTTCAATACCACATATAAAGACCTCATTTATTTAGCTTTGTGAAATAGAAGCCTAATTTATTAATAAAAATACAATTTCATTGTGGTCATGACTGCTCTCACCATGAATTTAGTTGTTGTAAAATATGGATGAAAGCAGCACAGAAGCATGGGCATTTTAAAATTAATCTGTTAGTAGAGGAAATTCCTTACTAGCTCATGGGAATCAATACTAAAGTTATGTAATGTGTATGATCTATTCTTGAGGTGTTTTCTCACTTCAATATTTTCTACTAATAAACTTTTGGTTACATCTGCCATATGTTTTGGGTCATTGTCATGCTGCAAGATATTGATCTAAGCAATTATAAGGTTCATACCAGCAGCCATATCACCCTGAAACTGGCAACCCACTGAAGCTAAGCAGGTGTGAGCCTGGTCAGTACCTGGATGAGAGACCTCCTGGGAAAAACTAAGGTTGCTGCTGGAAGAGGTGTTAGTGGGGCCAGCAGGGGGTGCTCACCCTGCGGTCCATGTGGGTCCTAATGCCCCAGAAGAGTGACGGGGACACTATACTGTAAACAGGTCCCGTCCTTCAGATGAGATGTAAAACCGAGGTCCTGACTCTCTGTGGTCATTAAAAATCCCAGGCCGTTTCTTGAAAAGAGTAGGGGTGTAACCCCGGTGTCCTGGCCAAATTTCCCATTGGCCCTTACCAATTATGGCCTCCTAATAATCCCCATCTATGAACTGGCTTCATCACTCTGCTCACCTCCCCACTGATAGCTGATGTGTGGTGAGTGTACTGGCACACTATGGCTGCCGTCGCATCATCCAGGTGGGGCTGCACACTGGTGGTGGTGGAGGGGATCCCCATTACCTGTAAAGCACTTTGAGTGGAGTGTCCAGAAAAGCGCTATATAAGTGCAAGCAATTATTATTATTACATTAGTTAGTTCAGTTCTTGGTAAATCATTAAGAGTGTCATCAACAGTCCAGGAACACAAAAATGGGAATAAAAAACAGACAGGTACAAGAGAGAAAAAAAAAAGGAGAGAGGAGAGGAATACAGAAGCGAGAGGTCCGACCAGATCACCCAAAGACCAGTTTGAAGATAAGAGAGCTTATCATTTTGTTATTTTTAGGAAACTCTAATTTCCTGTATGTAAAAATGGCATGTCCTGGTTAATGTATGAATTTTTAGAATAGGGTAATTGGATTCCCATTCACTTTATACTATCCAGATTTATATAAAAAGAGATTTAAAGTGGGAACTGTAGTCCCAATTATCTTGGACCAGTTGTTAAATCTTGGTAACAAAATAAAATAATTAATGGTATCTCAAAATTTTACAATTTATGAATTAAGCACAAAATCAGAAAATCGTGAACTTTGTGAAAGTACTATAGTGTAGAATAAGTAGAATAGTATAATATATATAGTATAATAACTATATATAGTATAATAACAAGCGAATAAGTAAAGGTTGTGCAGCAGACATTTCGCCGCAGAAACATTCCAACATGATCTGTATACAGAGTTAACAAATAAGTGGTATTTTTCGACAAAGCCATCTCAAAGTTGGGAGCAATGTTTCTATTGGATTAAAAGAGTTGTACTCACAAGCCTACTTGTTTACAATGTAATAGGGCGGCTTCACCTCACTGGGAGTTTAGTTGCCATGTTCTGAATTGCAGAATATGGTGCTGTGCATTACTGGAAATGTTGTCTATTTTGTGATGTGATCTGGAGGCTTTACACATAACTGTGTACATTTTATTTTCATTGTGGTTTGACATGCACTCATCAATGCTTATTTTATCTAACCCTGAAATATAAAAATAGCGTTGCAGTTCCCCTTTAACTGTATTCTATTGGTTTAGAACACAGATTTACTGTATAGTATATCTCTTGTGGACCAGTGTAGGTGTGATAGAGGATTTGAATACTTGGTAGCAGTCTATGTTTTTTCTGTATGGTAAGAATATAACCCTCTGGAATACCTTGATTGTAAATAGCATAAATTGTATGTTGTATATTTTATGTTGTTTAGTGTGTGTATTATCGTTATAATTAATTATTATTTAACCCAGTGTGCCTACATTATTACTCTTTTTACCAAAGCTGTGCAAGAGAAGAAAGAACCCAGGTGCCTCTAATTATACCAACCACACAGGTATCTTTCTTGCCAAACCTTTACAGTTTGGAGGTTATTATTAATTAGGTATTGATCTATCAGCTTGGGCTATTATTGATAATCACTGTTTTCATATCATTCCAAATTTGTAACTAAACGTAGTTTAGTAAGCATGGGATTATTAAAATAAAAAGTACATTATATAACGCAGATTAATTGCTTTTCCAGTACTGGAGTGCAAGGTACCTGTCTGCATAGAGCTATTGTTAACAATAACCACAATATGTTTATACAGGGACATTAATGGCACTAAAATAAGAGGACAGTTTATTACGTGATCTGGATGTATTCAATTTCTTTGTAGCAGAGGAATGATTTCACACACAGGTTTACTCCAATTTATTTATAGAAAATGCACAAGTGTGGTTCAAAACTAATTTTTGTGTAAATAAAATGTATTTCCAATATACTGTATTAATAGTTTTTGTCAGTGACTGATGAAATTGTGACCCTGGGGTCAATTTGTATCAATAACTTAACCACTGAAGGATCCTTTATAGAAATAGAAGCTATGATTAAACCCGTTGTGAAGAGTGTTTTTTAAAATTCACAGTATATGAGCTGCAACCTACTGTATATGTTCTCAGATTGAACAAACGTTATTTATGTCTTTGAAGGCAACTACAAAAATCCATAATTCAAGCAAACCACAAGTCAATACATGTACACCACACTCCATAAACCTGCAAAACCTCTGAATTTCATCTTAGTTTCTGAATTTACCCAGTCTATGGTGTGATACACTCACTGAGCTAACTTGCATAGGTGTATGAATCATTATACTCCTTGCAATTAAAAGGTGGTCTTCCTACGCGACTTTGTATTACATAATATTTTCAGTTGGATTTGTCTTTAATATATCCAATTATAATTGTAACTTTACAATATTCTTGAGAAATTGTATGGATTATAAAGTGTAATGAATAAATATGTAAATTATGCATCCATCAGAAAAATATGAATTTCACCTAACTTATCAAGCTATCACTACAGGAAATATGTGTATTCTTCAACTTTACCACAATATTGTGAAACTGAAAGCACAACCTTGAATTCCCATTTTCTGAGTCAAAGGCTTAGCCTTTCATATACTGTATATCCTGGTATGAAATAGTTTCTACATCCCAATAAAGCAATTCATGTATTGTATTCATTTTTTGCTAAACAGTTTTCAAATAAGCATCTATTAAGCATCTCATAAAAGAATCTAAAATGTGAATTGGGAATTGAACAGTTCCTTTGCTGACCCATGAACAGTTAATAGGGGATTTTAGTGCTTGCTTGGGTAATGCAGTAGTTCTATTATCTACAGCTTTAGAAACAAGAAAATAATTATTCTGCTTGTGGGTTAGGAATTCAATTAATTATGCTTCTTTATCAGTATTGGCTTTGCAATTTTAAAAACATTTAAAACTAATATGGATTGTTGGGGGATGTTATTATGTGATGTTGAAAATATTGTAATTATTCCTGTTATTGTATACTTTAAAATACCACTACTTCAACAAACAATAATCTGATGTCAAATAAAAAAACAAAATCACCCCTCAAATAGGATTTTATTTTACAGAAAGTACAAGAACCTTAATTTGGTTTTAAAATTACTCTGTGCCATCTTGAGACATCCTTAACTTGATGGAATAAAGGACACAGGATTTTGAATTGTTGTAACAATCTCAAATGGTGAATAAGAGAAAGACATTTAATGAGGTATAGAGACATTCAGGAATTAGATGGTTTGAATACGTTTATTGATTATTTTAGCATGATAGGTTTTGGCTTAGTTTGGCTTGGTTATATTGCTTAGTATCTGGCCTTAGGACAAGATGGCTTGACCCGCAAAAAGAAATATGTCAACCCCCAAAACCACCAATACAGAAGCAGAGGAGACAAGAGGAGATGGCATCAAGAGCAAGAAGGGCCACTCAAACCACATAAGAAACAATTCAACCCCAACAACCAATTCAGAAACAGAAGAAACATGGAAATAACTGGACTTTGAATTTTGAATTGTGAAAATTGTAGGATGCCCGCTGGCTAAGCTGGAAGTAGGATGCCGGACAGACCGGGGCCGAGAAGATGGCATCAGAAACAGCAGGGGCCAAGAGGGGAGGGACCCAGGGTTGCATTGTCTACTGGGGAGCAGAAGCAGATGAGCTGGTGTACTGGAACAGAAGCAGGTTCTGTAAATAGTTTGCACTTCATTTCGGACTTATGTTGGTGTGTGTCCATGATCAGGGACCCATTTAAAAGACTGTGCCCCTGTTATGAAATGCTCCATGCAGCATCACAGTACAAAAACAGTAGGCTGGAGGGACTATGCAATTATGCTTTTGCAGTTTTTATTTGAGTCAGGTACACAAACTACTTAATTGATTTTAATAAATGCTGAAGTTCAAAACATCCACCTAGCTTGCTAAAAAAACACTGCTACACTGTGCCCCTTGTTATAATTAACTACTTATAATATTTTATATACATTGTATACAAAGACAGTTTAAAATTGTTTGGGGAATTCCAAAAGGAATTTAAATTGAAGATTTCTAGGTAGTTAAACATTCATTATACTTCCAGATAACCTACTGTATTCCAGGTCTCAGTAATTAAAATTCCTGATTTCTCTTAGCCTTTTATTTTTATAAATGGATACTTTAGATAATACCTCAGATGTGGAGTTTTACCATTTATTTGAGGCTTCCTTACTCAGATATGTGTCTGAGTTGCAAATCATACATACTTTACTTCGGACTTATGTTGGCATGTGCACATGACCAGAGACCCGCCTAAAGGTTCCTAGTATGCCCCATCATGATCTTAATAGATCACGTCCTATTGCAATCAGTTGCTTCATTGGAAGAAGGTTTCCAGCACACAGTGGTATTTGGTCATATCAGTTTATTGTGCACTGCCAATCATCTCTCACACACTCTTTTCTATTTTGTAGCACCTTCCATTTTGGTCTTAATGTGCCACTGCCTATTTAATAGTGTAGGTATGTGTCAGGGATAAATCTATCAGCTGCATGTATTTGTGTGCTGTTACTGATGATTTTGCTCATGTGATACCTTTTGAGAAACCCTAAATGAAAAGATATGTTTTGGGTTTGGAAAGTATCAGGGTACAGTACTTTTGCACAATTTCCAGTAATATGTACTGTATTATCTTCTTGAATTAGGGCAGTGTTATCAAATCTAAAAATATATTTTATATTTATACATTAGTCTATATAGTAGACTTGTGTATATATATATATTCTATATACAATATATGTACTTACAAAGGCATATCTTGGTATCTAAAGGTATATGTGTGTTACGTCCCAGTGTGTGTTCTGTGTGTATTTTTTCTGTTATGTCCACACTGCTGACCCTTGATTGTTCTCCCTTCCCCATTGGCCAACCATCACACCACTGTTTCAATATGATGTCATCATCAATCAGCCCTCAGCCAATCAGAACACATGTTATTCACTATATAACATGGAGGCTTTCAGAAAGAAGAGGCCTTTTGTTTGACTTCGGTCCCGTTTCGCTTCGCTTCGGGTTATTGCTTCGGCTTCGTTTGTTGGTTTGTTTTGCTTTGTGTGTGTTTATTTTCGTATAGCTTCGGCTTTGTTGTTTTGTTGGTTTATGTTAGTTTCTTTGTACTTTCGTTTGTTGGTGTGTTCATCCTTGTTTTGCCATTACCTTGCCCCAGTGTTACATGTTCAACTTTTGTGTTCTTTTGTACCCTGCTCCTGTTTAGTACTCTTGTTTTCCCTTATTTGTCTTCCTGGTTCACTTGTGTTTTTGTGTGAACTTTTGTATATAAGGTTAGTTTAGGTTGTTGGGTACACTTTACACACTTAATTGATTTTGTATTAGTACACTAGTTTAGTACGGGTGAGAGCGATTTGTCTTGTATGGTTTTGGGTAGTCAGTGCAGGTTAGCTAGGGTGTTGAAGACGCCGAAGACCGTGTGTTTCGGGTTTTCTTTTGTAGTCAGATTAGCTTTCCCTCACTGTCCTAGCCAGCTCCATTTTGTTTGTTATTTTCTTTTCTTTGGCAACACTCTAGTTCCTTACCCTTGTTATCACACTTCCTAGTCCATCACCAGAATCCCCCAGCTTCCAAAAGAATTATCCTAAATGTTACACCCCTTTTTCCCTAGACACTTGAGGTCGTAACAATGTGCAACAATTTTTATTTCCTGTCTATATTTTAATTTAAAAACTGGAACCCATTGTATATATATGCAAGCCACTTCTACAGGACAAGTTGCTTAAATCAAATAAGAATCTGTATTTCTTTATTGTATTAAGGTTATGTATTAATGTATTAAAATATCTTAACAGGCAATTACTGGTGCAATTATTTAATTTAAGAGATTTATTTAATTGTTTTTATGCTATTTTAAAGTTACACTGCCTTTAAAAACTGAAGATGTCATCAATATGTTCTCCTTAAGTGCTAATTAAGGTGCTGCATATTGATATCAATAGTATCTCAGTCTGCATGATAATGGTGCATTTTTTGGATGTCTTGCAACAGTTTTTGAGGCTGAGAAAAACAGAAACTGGGAAAGCTATTACAAAGTTTGTACAACTTATGTACTGCTAAAATATCTGTTTGCCATTAAAGATTGGGAGTATCTATCATTTCCACCATTAGTTTCCAAAGGATATAAAATGACTTAATGCTGTCAGAGAGTGAGACATGCTGAAGTTCACAAATGTGTTTATTCTTCTGAAAATTGCCTGTACCTTCCTAGGTGCTTAATGCAAATATGAAAAAGCAGCAAGTACTCTGAAAAGATCAAATAACTTCATGCTTCATTGAGTGACAGACGGTAGACTATTTTCATCAGCATTTATCTACACTCCCACTGACATGGAAATCAATGTGGATGAACCTAAAGATACATCTGAGGAATTCACTCAAGAAGAATGGTATTGGACAAGGATTTGCTTTCAAAAGTTAATACCATTTTGTACCATGGAAGGAAGGCGATGTACCCTATTAAAGGAAGGTGAAAGCTTTGACTTGCTTTTACTGCATGGTAAATAAACACTGAAATAATATACCTTATGTGTGAATTTTAAAATCATGTGAATTTGTAATGGTACAACCTGCTTTCCTATCACAATCAGGGCTTAAGTTTGTAGTTTTATTCAAATTAAACAAAAAGAGTTGTGAAAATCAAATCTACCAAACACTATTAAGTAATTAATACATTATTAAACAAATTAGTATAAGCCAAAATAATTACAAATTAAATAAATGTGTCTTTGTTAAGACCTCTCACATCAGTGATATATAATAAGATGTTACTTGAAACAATTAACACAAGTAAAATATCATTCAATTTCAATAAGATCAGCTTCCTTTTCTTACATAACTCATTTAACATTTGTGGTGATTTTTAAAGCAGCAACCTGTACCTCAGTTATAACACTTAGCTGAATATGATATCTGTACTTTGTTCCCTGACACAGCAGGAAATCCAGTTTCGGTACAGGAAACTTTGAATATGATGCTAATTTGTTTCAAAATGGAGGGATTTTCACAGTATGCAGTAAGCAAAAAGCATATAGTTACTTTGAAGTGTGAGTTTCTGTCTAACCTTCTTATTAAAATCTAATGGATTTGTAAGCATTTGTTTTATCGTGTATATATTTCAAAATGCTATCTTACCACACTAAATAATTCAGGTAATTGCATAGTATGTACATCTTTTTCTCAACAGTTTTGGTTCTCAAATGTTGAGTTGTACAATTAAATTAAAATAGCATACTCTATTAGTAAAGACTTTTAAATTTTGCCAGGAAATTAATTTGTGCAAGGTCATGTAAACTATTAGATACCTGAAATATTTATTGGTATCTGAAGGTTAAATTAACTTCTACATTATCTCTCAGGAAGTGTTCAGTTTCTAGAAGATTATTTAATCTTCTGCTGAGTTAAGTGATATAATTAAATATTTAATATTTTAATATAGTTTTTCACCTTTAATGTAAAAAGGAAACAAACTTTAATGGCAGTAGTAAACCTAAAGTTAAGAAAACAAACCTTTGTCATTCGTCATTAACGTTTGTCATAAGAATCACAGTATCACATTTATACAGAAGCCTTCTGCAGATGTTTCAGTGGCTTTGCAGAATATGTAAAATATGCTTACCATAGTAAGTAAGTGATATGAAATATCAAATTGAATTGTTCATGAAAAACAAGTATTTAGTTTTTGACATATACATTTGTCAACTGTAGATAGAATAAAATTGAATGTGTATTAAGTATATGAAGCATCTCATTTATTTTATCTTTGATCAAATAACATATATTTGAGATTGCTATTATTGTAACCACACATAAGCAAATTCAGTTTGACTAAATGACTTCATTTCACAGTCCAGTGAGCAGTCTCCTTAGATAGTCAGGGATTTTTACTTCTATAATAGTTGTAAAAAATGAACAACAAGAATTCACAAGATAACATTTCTCAAAGAACAAAAATCAATAGACATAATCACTTAGTCAATTAATTTAAGATATAGTAGAAGTAGAATGTCTGCAATGCTTGTGCATGAAGTAAAAAGAGTTGCTAAAAAATTAAAATCTATATCCTATAACAGATGCTTTAACCAAGGTATTAGGCACAAGCACATCTACCATTAGAATATTCTTATTTAAAAAGTGAAAAAAGATGACTTGTGAAAAAATAATACATTCATCCCTAGCTCACATATAAGAAAAGAATGCAGGTATTGGATTAATTTATGAAGAAATGACCAGATATTTACCTTGTTGTTGTTACCTAACAACAAATAATAGGAAATAATGTTCCTAATAATAGGAGTTTTGGAGAAGAAATATGATGACATAACCTGAAGAATTCTGGGACCAGAAATTTAGAAATTAACTGTCAGAAATATTGATACTCTTCTAGGACAGTATTAATAATAATAATTAGATGTTATCTATAAGGACTTTCTAGAAACTCAAATCACTGTACAATAACATTTCTAGTACACAAAATAAGCAGAAATTCAGGGTAGAAATGCACAGCAAATTGACTTTGTAGAAATATATTATACATTTAAAAGCTTAAGGGGAAAACAGGTATTACGTGAAATTTAAAAATGATCAAATTGATTTGAGCACTGAGTTTCCCAGACATGGAGCTGCACACAAGAAGGTGTTAATTGTGTTATTGGCAGAGTATGTAGGCCAGAATCAGTAGATCTCAGATTAAGAGTTGGACTTTAATAAATCTTAAAGATAAACTGGGGCTTTACCATTCACGGTCTTATATGTAAGCATGGAAAAGGAATTTTTCAGAGGACAGGATTTATGTACTGATGCATAATACTATTAGTACAGGAGTCTATGAATTTTAAATATATAGATGACTGTTAAGACCTATCTTTTTAAGGCATTACTGTAATTTAAACTTGATTAAATAAAGGCATTTCAGCATCAGAAAGGCAGATCACGATCCTAACAAATCACACTATCAGAGATGGAATAACGGTAAATAATAAAAACAAAAAAGTGATTGAACAGCACTGAAGTCATCAACTTTATGAAACCTATATTTGGAGCCTCTCTGCATATGCTCAGTCTTTTACACTAAACTGTGAAAACTAAACGATGATAATCTGTGATTGTAGAAATACAACTGGACAGATGGGGCTCGTCAACCTTTATTGGTAACTCATCTAAGAGAAGGAAAACTTCAAACCTCTGCTGCCTTGAGGCCATACCCACTTTTGGGTAAGGCTTCAGGAGTCAACCTTGAGGAAAAATCCAGTCGGAGTCCCTAAGGCAGTTGACTTTAACGTCCTTCTTTCAACTGTGACACTTCTGGTGCCAAATTGTATCGGCCTTTGCCGATCCTTTGGATCCATCAGTTCCGTGGACAGAGGGGTCCTGCTGTGTTGGCAATGGCTGGTCCCCCATATCACCCTGCCCAACCTTTGCTCCCTGGAGAGGACACTTCAGCTGCGCCTTACAGCGTCGAAACAACACAGGAAGCAGCAGTTTATAAGCTATAGGCCACATGCTTGTCTGGTGTAGAACATGGTACCAGGGGTTGCTTCAGAAGGTGGGAGGGATCCTCGGATCCCACTCGACAGCTACTGCCTGTCTCAAGCTGGGCAGCCCTCAGTCAATAAGGTGCTGTTCCGCCACAGTCTGTCTTCCTCATTGGGTGCATGGGGATTAGGGATCACCCCAATAAGCTGACTGTAAATACTGCACCAGGCAAGAAAAGTACCAAAAATCATCCAAAGAGATCAGCTTTAAAATTGGGATGTTGGAATGTTCAGACAATGACTACTAGCCTCTCTGAAAATCTCTGGGACATTGGTGACATCCAGAAAACAGCCATGATCACCGATGAGTTGAAGAGACTCCACATGGACATAGCCATGCTTCAGGAAACACGTCTTGTAAGCTCTGGCAAGTTGAAAGAGAAGGACTACACATTCTTCTATCAAGAAAAAGGCCCGATGACCCCAGGGATTATGGAGTGGGTTTTGCAGTGAAGAACACATTGCTGAAGATGGCTATGCCAGATGACAATGGTTCTGAACAATTGCTGGCACTTCGTCTCCACACCACCAAAGGCCCAGGTACCCTTGTCGGCATGTATGCCCCTACTCTGTGCTCCACACCTAAGACCAAGAATGAGTTCTATGATAACCTCGACACGCTCATCAGGAATATCCCCATTCAGGAACAGTTTATTCTCCTGGGAGATTTCAATACCAGAGTGGGTGCAGATCATGACTCATTGCCTCGCTGTTTAGGTCATTATGAAATTGATAAGATAAACATCAGTGGCTACTGGAGCTCTGTTCCTATCATTATCTCTGCGTGACCAATTCCTATTTCCAGACCAAACCCCAGCACAAGGTTTCATGGAGACATCCTCAATCGAAGCACTGGCACCAGCTGGACTTGATCATCGTCAGACGCACGTCCCTCAGGTTTGTGCTCCTTACTAGCTCATACCATAGTGCCGACTGTGACACTGATCATTCACTACTATGCTGCAAGTTCAGGATGCAGCCTAAGAAGATCCACCATCCAAACTGTGGAGGACAAATCATGCCTCGACATTACCAAGATGCAAGATCCTGAAAAAGTAGTCCAGTTTGCAAAATTTATGAATGAAGTTCTGAAAGTCACTCAGAATGGTGATTCTGTCTCTGACAGGAGGGAAAAACTGTGAGAATCTATGTAAAGCGTTGCTTTTGCTACGTATGGGAAAAGGACCTCCAAGAAAAGAGACTGGTTTGAAGCCAAGTCTGGCAAGATGAATCCCGTTATTGAAGCAAAGCGTGCAGCCCTCGTGGAATACAGGCGTTTACCAAGTGGGAGATCTTTGCAAATGCTTAGAGCTGCCAGGAGGAAAGTACAGCAGACAACCAGGCGCTGCACAAATGAGTACTGGCAAGAACTCTGTGAAGACATCCAAACAGCAGCTGCAACAGGTAACATCAGAGGGATGTACGATTGGATCGTCACCCTTTACAAAAGAAAGGGACTTCAACAATTACAGGAGCATCTCCCTCCTGAGAGTTGTTGGCAAGCTCTTTGCATGTGTCATCGTTGTCTGACTCCAAAAGCTGGCTGAGTGTGTCTACCCCGAGTCACAGTGTGGCTTTCGTGCTAAAAGATCCAAGGTGGACATGAGCTCTCTCCATCAGCTTCAGAAGAAGTGCAGGGAACAACACAAGCCCTTGTATGTCACCTTGATCGACCTCACCAAGGCATTTGATCTGATCAGCAGAGATGGCCTCTTTCATATCCTACCAAAGATAGGATGCCCACTGAAGCTACATAACATAATTAAATCTTTCCATGAAAACATTAAGGGCACAGTCCAGTGCTTCTGAAGGATGCATTTGGGTCGTCAACTGAGGGCATATGCCTCCAAACCAGATCATATGGTCGGCTATTCAATTTGGCATGTCTCAGAGCAAGAACCAAAGTGCATGTGACTCTCATTAGAGACATACTCTTTGCCGATGATGCTGCGGTCACCACCCATACAAAGCAACAACTCCAGAATTTAGGTGACACATTCCTGCTAACGAAAATTTGTTAATTAGTAATGAAACAATCAAATTATTGATTTTAATCCAGCATGTTTACAGGATTGTAATGTTAATCAATTTTCATAGCTCCGTAACAGCTCTAACTGCAACTATATGAAGGATGTAAAATTCTGTCATTTTTGTATCTTTCTTTTCCTGCATCTCTCATATTTTCATCTTCTTTTTGAGTCCTTGAATTCTCAGATTAATCTTTCTTTGCCCTTGCTTGCAGACAATAGTTGCCTGGCATCCTGCCACACTCTGGCTTGGCCTCAACCAATCCAATTTGGTTTCCTGCTAAGATAGATATGTTTGGTTTTCTTTGAATGACAAACTCTTGTACAAATGATAGAAAGGACTGTTTTTAAAGACTTTCAAAAACATAAACTTTTCTTTTTGCCTTTCAAATCTTAATCTATGGCAATAATTAGCCATTTTGCTTGTAAATAGAATATCTTGTGGACATTTCTTTTTTTTTTCTTTTCCAGTAGCTGCATAAATAAGAAATAACTATGTCTCATGATTCTTCTGTTCCACCTTTAGCCTCCTCTCCTCATTTACACACAGTTCAAGGCATCTATTAGCTTTTGCCAGTTTGTTTTCTACCTATTTTCTACTGGTTTTGAATGAAACAACTGTGCATCTTGAGATGAATTATTTATAAGAACAGCAGATAACATTTTTCTTTTTGTGTTTGACAACATTGAAAAATAGCCTACCTTCTTAAATGTGGTTTCAGATGACCTACCCAGTTCACATGTTTGCTGGACAGTGTGAAAAAATACATTTTTTACACAATGCAATGTTTTTAGAATTTAAAGCATTATTTCACTTATGTATGTATGCTAAACACCCCAATATCTGTTAATATTAGTAACCAGACAAATTCCAATATCTATTCTAAAACACTTTTTTTATTTTAGTACTGTGTAAATGGTTTTTGGAATACTATATGAAATTTTTCCAAATGGTTAATATTGTACTGTACCTAGTTAAGTATTAATTACATATATATATTATATCACTTTTTACACTTTTCTCATTATTTTTCATTTTGTTCACTGTTTGAGGCTATAATATAATAATAACAGTTATCTTCAATATACTGTAGGGCCTTTAAGAGTGGCTTCTCAAAGTGCTTTACAAAACAAAACAAAAAAATGATGTATGATATTGTAGAAACATTAAAATAACAGAATTCGGATGTTGGTGAACGATGAGCTGTTTATTCGTATGCATACGGGAGATCATCTTACCAAAGCCAGTCTCTCCAAACATTTTGCTCAGCACTTTTTATACACAGTAACAGACTACCTATAACATAGATTACCTAATCCTAAAAATGAACCATTAGTTTTTAGTCATGCTTGGATAATGGAAAACAACTCCTTATTGGGACTTTCGTTATTGCTTATATTTGCAAAACAAGACATTCTTCTTCCCTTTTTACTATATTTAAGACATGAGCTGTACTTTTTCATTGACCCATAGATGCCCCTGGTTTGCCTTCACTTGCCAGGGTTAGAAGCAGTTTGATAGTTTTTATAAAATGTATAACATTCCTTCAATATGTATGAAGATATACATGGGAGCTCACTGTATGGATAGAAAGATAGATTCATTAATTGATATAGGATGAACATTTCATTATAAATATGTATTTTATGTCACATGGTAATATCAATAATAATGGTGAACAAACTAGCATTCCCTTTAGTTGAAACTACAATCTCAGAGCATTTTCTTTTCAAACGAGGCATGACACGTTTCTTATTTAGTCTTCAATCTGTTTTTCCTGACACTCAACAAATGCTACTCAGTTTAACTAGGGCAGGTTCTGACTGCGAGTCAGACCCATTTGTTGAAAACATTAATGAAACCTAGATTAAGGTCTCTTTAGATTGTGAGAGTATGTTGGTGCATCTTGGTTGCTGCTCCTTTTTCTTAATTGTATAGTTATTCCTTATCTGTAGGTTTTACTTTCCTTCGTTAGTAGGCTTATTCTATTTCTTATTTTTTATCAGTCCTTTTCAAATTATTTTTGTGACTTGTTCTTTCTTTTCTTTGCCTGTTGCAAGTTCTGCAGTGGTTTACATGGCCGGCTGGGACCTCTGACTCTGTTTTCTCAGTGTTATGTCTGCCAGCTCCCTGGCAGACATACAGTTTACCATGTGCAGATACTCCATTGTGGACTGTCCTGGTTTACCTTGCCAAGACTGTTGTCTTAGTGTGCACTGTGTGTGTTGTCTGGACACTGATAGTGTGCTGCTGTTTGAAGGCTTGGTTTTCTGCTAAGCCCACTGCTTCTAAGAAGCATTCAACAATTGATGTCTAGCTCACGCAGTGTATAGTACATTAAATACCAAAAAATGGTATAATTTACCTATACTGTTGCAGTTTGCCGGCTGATGTCTGCTATGAGCTGCATTTCTGCAACATCATGCCCTGATGAAGGATTATTGTCTGTGGAGAATACTGTTTTTATTGATTCAAAACAAAAAGGGTTCCTTTTTATTTATTAATAGATTTATGCTGCAGTCTGTTTTTTTTCTATCATCAATCATGATCTCTTATGCCATCACAGGAGAACTAGTCTGCAACCTCTTCTTCACTTTGTTACTCAACAGATAGAGATGCTGGATCACTGAGGCAGTTTAGGAATACTGTGTAGAGATTTATACCATATGATTGTTGTAAGCTGTCTCTCTCATCTCCCCCAAACCAATTTGCTTTCTCTAAATCTAACCTCTTTGTTAAGGTAATGTTTCCTCTCTTGTTCTCTTGCTAACAGCCATATCACCCATATCAGCAGCCATATCAGCTAAGCAGGTGTGATCCTGGTCAGTACCTGGATGAGAGACCTCCTGGGAAAAACTAAGGTTGCTGTTGGAAGAGGTGTTAGTGGGGCCAGCAGGGGGTGCTCACCCTGTGGTCTATGTGGGTCCTAATGCCCCAGTATAGTGACGGGGACACTTTCCTGTAAAATGGCGCCATCCTTCGGATGAGATGTAAAATCAAGGTCCTGGCTCTCTATGGTCATTAAAAATCCCAGGGCATTTCTCGAAAAGAGTAGGGGTGTAACCCCGGCATCCTGGCCAAATTTCCCATTGGCCCTTACCAATCATGGCCTCCTAATAATCCCCATCCATGAACTGGCTTCATTACTCTGTTCTCCTGCCCACTAATAGCTGGTGTTTGGTGAGTGCTCTGGCACACTATGGCTGGTGTCACATCATCCAGTTGGATGCTACACATTGGTGATGGTGGTGGAGGGGAGTCCACATTACCTGTAAAGTGCTTTGAGTGGAGTGTCCAGAAAAAAGCTCTTTATAATTGTAAGCAATTATGATTATTAATGATTACCTACCCTTCAGAGTTGATGATACTTATATTCCAGATGTACCTGAAGGTGACTGTTAAGTCCTTTGGGATTCAGAAATCTTCAGCAAGTTCAGCAGGTGAAGCTGAGGTGAGGTCATCCTGACAAAATAAAGTGGGCATTTTGGATCTAAAAGTGCTGGGATTTTTCCTGATATCCTTCTTTCATGTGGTTTGCTAAGGTGATTGGATACACCAGGGGTAGATATTCAATAATGTTTATTTAAGTTTGCCTTAACCATGTCTTTAAAATGCTTCTTCTGACCTCCTCTAGTGTGACTGCCTTGGCTAAGCTGAGATAAAAGATCAGATCATTTAGCTGACCATCATAGCTTCAAGACATGTGGAGCTTGTGGTGCTTGTGGTGGAATATCTTTTTCTTGGAAAAGATATTTATACATCCATCCTTTTATTTGATCAAAAACAGCTTTGTTAAAAGTTCTTCTAACTGTCTCCTGTATACTGTCCATGTTTCACACCTGTATGGTAAAGCATGAATAAATGAAGATGATGATTTCAGGCAATGCTGTATGTATTTAATAATGTCAGCCTTCTGTGAAAGACAACTCCCAAGTGCTCAATATTCATCAAACATTTATCATGAGTTAGAATCAATAGCACTTGGAGCATTTTGGAGCTTACTCATAGATACACTTGGTGTTTTTGATGTTTATACTGGAGTTGTTGGAGGTTAAATAATTAGACTCAATAATTAATATTGTTGTTTCCATGCCAAATTTAAGCACAGTGCTAAAAATAGAGTTCTTCCACTTCCAAGATCAGAACAAAAAAAGTAAATAACTCCACTATAATGACTTAAAGGAACAAGTAATAGGTTTATTCCACACTGAAAAAGGAAGAGAGAAAACACAGTGTTTTCCTTTGCAGACTACGCATGCTGGAGCAACTATCCCCCTATAATGATTTAATATCTGATTAACTTAAAACATGGGTGGCAGGTATATACTGTATACACAATTGTGTTGGTATTTAATGATCAAAAGGTGGTAAGTGCAGACAATTTCCAATGTATACAGATGTACTATGCACATACATTTGTACTTTCCACCACATCCTAAATGTTTCATCACATAGGACATATCACACCTCCCACCAGGCTTTGTCTTCCCACCAATTATTTCACAATATTATGGTGGTTTCACTACTACATTTGTTTCAACACCAAAAACTGCAATTGTTTGAGCTAGTATTGATTTGTGTTAAGCCCTTCAGGTTAAGGCCAGCAGCCATATCACCCTGCAACTCACAACTGGCAACCCACTGAAGCTAAGCAGGGGTGAGCCTGGCCAGTACCTGGCAGATGGGAGACCTCCTGGGAAAAGCTAAGGTTGCTTCTGGAAGAGGTGTTAGTGGGGCCAGTAGGGGAGCTCACCATGTGGTCTGTTTGAGTCTTAGTGCCCCAGTATAGTGATAGGGACACTATACTGCAAAAAGGCACCATCCTACGGATGAGACGTAAAACTAAGGTCCTGACTCTTTGTGATTATTAAAAATCCCAGGGTGTTTCTCAAAAAGAGTAGGTGTGTACCTCAACTTCCTGACCAAACTTTCCATTGGCCTTTACCAATCATGGCCTCCTAATAATCTCCATCTATAAATTGGCTTCATTATTCTGTTCTCCTCCCCACTAATAGCTGATGTGTGGTGAGAACTCTGGCTGCTGTCGCATCATCCAGGTGGATGCTGCACATTGGTGGTGGTGGTGGAGGGGAGTCCTCCCCATTACCTGTAAAGCACTTTTAGTGGAGTGTCCAGAAAAGCACTATATAACTGTAAGCAATTATTATTATTATTAAGGCCAGTTATTTTTCTGTTCAGCTCCAGAAAACCTTTCAAGGGAAGCTAGTGACCCTGCATACACCACCAGGGACAACCAGACCAAGATGACATTTGATCCAGATCAGATTTCTAGTCAGGAAAGGAACCTTGATGGGAATCTGACATGCCATCTGCTTCCACTGGAAAAGCAATGCAGAGGAAGGGTGACTGACCAGGCTTCAGTTTATTCTGTCAACGCTACTGCCTGTGCGGGACCTGCATCTGGATTACCTCCAGAGGAATTGTTGTTTGGATGGCTTCATCAACCTTTAGCTTTAACAAAGGAGACCTACAAGAAAGTGCTGGAGAGGTGTGAGGGGAGAACAAAAACTCTTCTAGCAATTTTTAAAGTGGAGCCACTTTGGAATGATTACCATGCACATGTACAGTACAATTCTTTCATACTAGCTGAGGCAATCAAGACCTTTCTTAACCAGCATATAACCTTCTAACCCGTGGTGCAAATACAGCATCTGGTCCAGATAACATCAGTATCCAGTCATTTTAAGAATACATGACCAAATAAATGGTTCCCATTTACAGGTAGCAGCATGAGTTCTACAGGGCTTACAGGTACAGTATATGGACAGAGTGTGGAGAGCAACGCAAGCAGTACAATAAAGGACAAAGGCTTTCCAATTCTAAGGCTGCAGCAAGCAGGAATCTGAAGTCCGCAGTCAAACAAAGTGGAAAGGGTGAGCCTAACAAAGGCAAGGTGGCTACCACCCTTCCCTAAAAGACAGAAAAGGGGTTAAGCTATCAACCCACACTTCCCAGATTGGAAAGAGAAAAAATTTTGGGAAGGTGAAAAAAACTCTAAAGAAAAATGAAAAGGGGCAGCTGGAGAGAAGGGAAAGAGGTACTATGGAAAACCAGTTTAAGGTTCTGAGAGTGGACACACAGGAACGAATCAGCACTTAGTCTTTTTGGTGGATGGAGTGATTAACTAGAAGAAATAATGAACAAGTACGAGAGACTGTAATCAAACGTTTCCCTTTTCTTCTAGTAAGCCCTGGTGGAATCCCAATGTACTTCCCTGCTGCCACTAAACAGCAGGGAGTACATCTAAGAACAATGGACAACTAAATTGGCCCAGGAAACTAGTCAATTTGCATATGAACAGACAAAGATTCATGAAAAGCTAGTTTTCTGTGCTGAAAAAAGATTGAAAATCTGTAAGGCAATTTAAAGATTTGTAATATTTTTTTGTATTAAGCATTTGTCAAAATACATGGGAAACAAATGATGTGTAAACATTTGTTTTTAATAAAAAATCTCCCGACAAAATTACAAAGAAGCATAGAGGGTAGAATTATTGCACTGAAGCAGAGCCTTAACCTATCTGAGGAAGATATAATATCTATTATTTACTCTATAATGCAAATACCCTTTCTCTAAAGAATCAGTAAAAATAATATTTTTCCTGTGGCTTTTTAAAAAATGTTTTCAACACACTTAAGCACCTGCTTTAATCTTCACAAGGGGTAAACACTCATTAATTAGCACTAACGTCAACAAAGTGTTACACCGAGTCACACTGTTACACTGAGTTCAGAAGGTTGATCAAGTTATGGAGTCACTCATCTATAATGGGAGGAAGGTGTAAACATTTAATCCTTTTCTCTTCCTGCATTCCTCTTGCACCAAGTCATTATTTTTTTCTCCCTTTTTTTCTGTTATTCAGAGGTATCTACTTCACTGGGCTTTGCTTCTTGTCCACTGGAATAAACAGGGCATCACTTGGTTTGACCGAGTTTTACAGGGCATAACAGGGCATCACTGAGCTATGTAGGGCATCACAAGGCTTGACAGGACTTCACAGCACTTATCCAACTTGGTGTGTGCTTGTTATGACCTACACTTTTCATCTATCCTTCATAACTCTCTCGGTTGAACACTGGAATTCAGTCTCCCTCCCTGATTTTTACTGATTACAATCTACTGCAGTAAACAGATTGAAATAAAATGTCAACAAACTTTATAATCATTATTAGCAATAGTTGAGCAATCCCACTGATATCATTTTGTATGATGAAATTTTGTCATTTTTTAAAATCTAACACATACCGTATATACTTTATATCACACACATATATATATATACAGTATACTGTACAATATCTTCCCAATCAGTCACTGCACCCTCTCATACCAGTTATAATTAAAAGCCAAGTTGCTTTGTTAGTTCTGGTAAAAAGAGGTCATCCCTTTGATTTTATTTGTACCTTCTCTTTGAAATTTCAAATGAAGAGGTTAACAGTCAATTAGCAACGGGATGGTTTATTTCTCTGGCTAAATGTTCTGCTCCACATGTGGTGGTTGAGTTGAATAAAATCTGAAATATTTTTGTTATCCTTACTAGTTAATATAATTAAACACTCAATATTGCCATTTAGAACCCCATTTGTACTATAAATATGTTTTTAAGCATTTTTCTACACCATCTTTCTATACCATCATTTCTTTTCAGAACTATATTCTGATGATTCTTTCCCTTCAAAATATATTTTATACATTCTCTTCTCTCATACAGGACCGATCACTACATAAAGGGTCACCCTACCATGGCAGTACTTACTTCCCTAGGCACACAGTTAGAACTCCAAACCAACACCTCCTTCTCAGACAGTAGAGCAACTTTACTTGTATAGCTACAGTATACCGTATATAAACCTCTCTGTTTCCATCTCTGGCTTTTTAGGGCACCATACTCAAAATCTTGCAGGAGTGTCTGGTAATGAAAAAGAGCCTATCCATCCATCATCCTCTCTATTATGGGGTATGTCTACCAAACAACAGAGAGAACACACGCTAGTTGAAACCTTACTATTATGCATTGCATTGTATTGTTATATTTTAATGAGTTGGTTACTGTAATTAGAAATAAGAGGTATCAATCAAATAACACATATCAGCTCCTGAAACCAGTTCGCTATGTAAATTATACAATTCACAATACTTACATCCCCTAAAGAGAGCAGAGAGAGCACACCATACAGTATGAGTCTCTCTGTACCCTGTTCATAAAAAAACTGTCTAATGCTCTAGAATAAATGAATGCCACACGCTCCATACCTTCCTTTTGTTGAGGAAAGGGAGCTGCTGTTGCCCTGTGGACAGTCATTCCTCCCAGTTTTGCTCCAGGCTGTAAGAACCCAGGTTTGGTTCCTGTCAGGCCTGGAATCAACTGGCCATATCAATCTCTGAAGTTGAGCTACATGCCCATGTAGGTGTGCAACCTTTCTTGTGACTGCTCTGCTCACCCAGCTGTGCCTCCCTGCTCTGAAGACTTCACCTACTTATGACATGCAAACAATTTCTTTAAGGGTAGACATTCCATCCATAAAACTAATTATCCTGTAAATGACAGACTGAATGATACTCCATCTTGGTATTTCTTTTTAATATTTATTATATCTTCTTTATTATTAAATATGTTTTTCATTCATACATTAAAGAAATGTATTATTTCTTTTGGTATTAGTTTTTTAACCATCTCCAAAGCTCCAAAAAAAGGGATTAAGCATGAACAGTGCTCATATTAGTATTTGACTATCAACATTGTTACCATCTGCTAGCCTGTTTTCAAACTCAAAAGCAAGGCTGAGCTTGGTCAGTATCAGTATGGAACCATGAAGTAAAACCATTTTACTACTTCAAGCATTGACTGCAGCCCAGTAGGTGACACTCTTCCTTCTAAACCAGAATTCAAAGAACAGACCCTAATACAATGAATAGGTATACTATGCTGTAGAAGGTGCCAACAAGTGGATGAGACATTAAACATAAGGCCTCACTATTTGATCATTAATGATCCCATAACACTATTCATAATAATAGGGTTGTTAACAGTGGTCTCCTGGTTTAAGTGTCAATTTTTTCAGTTGTCTCTCAAATCTTCTCTGAAGTAGGGCCGATGGTATAAAAGACCACCACACTTCATCCAGAATGGTGCCACACTTCAGTAATGGTTGAGTATATTCTGTTCTATACAGTATGTAAAGTATTTCAGGATGAAAAAACACTATATAAATTCAATTAATTATTCTTTTGTAAAAGGGTGTGTGATGAATGCATTAAAAATGGTACTTAAGTGAGTAACGAAACAAGACAGAAAATATAGGAATCTGTATACAGTGCTACCGTAACATAAGAGAGAATTAGTCACAATATCAGAGGTAATGGACAATATATATATCTACTTTAAAAAATATGAAAACTTTATTTAAAATTTCTTTTTGTCTGTCATGGATGGGCTAAACAAACTGTGAGACCCTTCTTCTGAAAATTAAAATGAAATCCTGAAGTTTATAACCCACAGTTACAGTAATTGAATTACATGTGAAAAGTCCTGTCCATGTCATTTCTCTAAAAAGAGAAGGAAATGTGAAAGTCTGAAAATCAATGACACACTGAGTACTGGTCACCTGCAATTCCACCCCACATAATGTCCCACATAATGTTGAATAATTTAGTTTTATTCTGAGGTTTCTGAATGAAGGTTCTCAGATATATTTTCAGACTATATGTATGAAGAAAGTTTTCAGATAAGTAAGAAATTACATAAATGGGAAATTAGAAATTCATTAAAATATAAATCCTTTTAGGAAAATCATTGTATCATACTGTTAATATTTCATACGAATATTAAAAATAATTGAGCGCAAACTCAATGCGCCTATGAAAGGCATGATATGCATTTAGATAATTAAATAAAAAATAGCTTATGTTTAAAGATCACACATTTTGTAATTGACATATTTTTTTCTAAAAGCTTGGATGTGTTTAGTTGTTTTCTTTTAAATGGATCCTGATTAAACACATTTTGTTCAAGGTTCTATGACAAATAAAGGCAAACCAGACAAAATACTGAAGGATGTGGCAGTCTAAAATGACCATGATTTTGTCAGATCATTAGTGTATGTTCAGCAAACACTCCTTTTTGTCAGAGTAAAGAGCCTTGACACAGTTTCAGGCTTGGAAGAGATACAGCTCCACCAAGTGGCAAAGATATATAGAAATATAAATGTTACTGCAAAATATACTGTATACTTAAAGGGTTCAAAGGCATGCAAATGCTTGAATTATATTTATAAGAGGATTATATCCTGATCAAGACATGTAATGTAACAATGCAGATATAGTTTTTTACACAATACTTTTTCAAATGTCAATATTTAACAAGAATGCCCAAGAATCTCAAATATTTAAATAATGAGTAAAGCCCATAGTTCTCACTAAAGCTGGAGCTGTATTAGTATGAAAACATATAATGTACAAATCATCCATTTGTATCAAAGATGGCCAAACATCAACAAAACCACCTGGTTTTCCTCATACCCAAGCACCTATCGGGAGATAACAAAACTGTGATGATGTGATGAATGTAGGTATGAAATTCCCATTAATTCTTGCTCCTTACAAAATTTTGAAAATTCATGTTATGGAAGATATTTGTGTTACAGTGTCAGAATTGGATGAGTAATTACAGCTCTCTATCAGTTAAGGAGCATGGGGACACATGCTCATTATAGAGTGGTCATAGAGACTGTGCCTATAGATTTAATGACTGAGCCATTCAGGAAGTGAAAAGTCTAGGAGGCACAAAAAGATTGTTACAAATCTTATGAAGGGAAGAAGCAGTGCTTCACATACATTGCAAAAATATAAAACCACAAATACTGTAGCTGTCTTATAAAAAGACACATTGCTGTTTTTTTGTTTTGATCCTGAAGTTGCTACATTACATGCTACTCACGGAGAATATGTTCACTGCATATTTTTGAGAGTGATGAACCTGGATTCATAATGTATTATTTCGATCAAATCCATCTGAACTTAATGTTCACTTAATGACCATATTTTCAACAATGCTCTGTTTTGAGTGGCTAAGAAATGAAACAGGACTTTCACCTTTGGAAAAGGTAAGAATTTCTCCCTGAGTCTTGATATTGCCAGCACCTTTCTCACACCAACTAAGCTACAGTAAATGGCAGCATTTGCATATTGTGTCAAAATGAAAGATCCTTAAAAGTAAACTTGATTTGTATTTGTTTTGAAAGAGACACCAATATATAAAATCACATAGTTCAGTTCTACCAGAATTCTCAGAAGAAGGTCTGAATAAGGCATAAGGAAGTTATTCAGAGTATGGAAAGTATGGATTTAGTCCTAGGATGAAGAGGGTTTAGATGCAACTCACTCTGGTGCTCATATTTGCTAGAACCAAAACAATTTGATTAATTTACAAACATACCTTTGGTTACTGACCAAATTTTTGGCTGACCAAACAGTGTACTTCCTTTATTTAAAAGTCTTGGGACTTCTGAGTGGTGGCAGCTTAAGATAATGCACTGGCAGTGTGCCCCTGAAAACTTCCTATAACCCCTTTCTTTGTTCTGGTGCCTGTGATTATCTTCTTAAGCAATAACTTTGGTTCATTAAAGTACCATCTAGTAGACCTCACATATCTAAAACACAAGCATGCAATAATCTGGAGAATACATTTAGTCTGATTTACTCACAGTGTAGGTCAGGCTGTTGCTTTGATATTGTAGTATCAAGACCCCATTATTACAATAATGATGATAAAGTACTTTTGTGAGTTTCACCATGTTATCGTAACACTTTTCACTTTTATTTCTGTATAACAGCAATGTATATACAGCACATTTCCTCTTTGGGGATGCATTTATATTGATTTCTCTGGCTTTAAGTGGAGGAAAAGTTAATCAGACATCAGCAAATTTTAAACATACTTCAAAATAACTACATTATGATGAAGGTAAAGTTAATGATGATTTTAGATGTGCAATGCACTACTTAGACCTCATTTAGAATATCATGTTCAGTTTTGAGACCACAGTGAAAGAAACATATTGCTGCTCCAGAAGTAGTAAAACAGTAACTCATAGTTTCTGGACTGAAAGGAATACCATACTCCTCAATAAAGGAACTGTTTAAGATCTCGAAAACCTGTAAAGCTGCTAAAGAGTTTTAAAATCAGAACAAAAAAAAAGGATTGACTTAATTCAGGTATTCAGGCTTCTAACAAAATCAATGTGACGAATTGGTTCAACATCACTGATAATACAAAGACCAAGGGACGCACATGTAAAATAATTTTAGGAACATTGCAGGACAGACAGGAAAGCACATCCTCGTTTGGAACAGACTCCCTATCCAAATTGTAGGTGATAGAAATCATATTATTAGAGAAATTATTAAGTGTTATTATTAAAAAAAAAGATGTGTAATAGGAGATGTTAAATCATCCAAAGGATGACCAACCAATTGGGAACCTGCAGGTTGGACAGAAGGACTACACCTGATGATGTTACTGTTTAAACAATCACTAGCCATGATTTTCTGATTTAAAAGGTACTGCATAACTCATTTCTTTGCTCGCTCACTCTTGCTCCTCTTTTTCTCTATCAAACCTGGCAATCTCACAACATTACCAATCACATCACTGCAACAAGTGCTTACTGCAGGACTTTAACTTTAATTCAAGGTGCCAGACACAGTGAGGTAATAATAATAATAATAATAATAATAATAATAATAATAATAATAATAAAATAATAATAATAATAATAATAATAATAATAATTGCTTACACTTATATAGTGCTTTTCTGGACAGTCCACTCAAAGCGCTTTACAGGTAATGGGGATCCCCTCCACCACCACCAATGTGCAGCCCCACCTGGATGATGCGACGGCAGCATAGTGCACCAGAACATTTACCACACATCAGCGATCAGTGGGGAGGAGAGCAGAGTAATGTAGCCAATTTATAGAGGGGGATTATTAGGAGGCCATGATTGGTAAGGGCCAATGGGAAATTTGGCCAGGACGCCGGGGTTACACACCTACTCTTTTCGAGAAATGCCCTGGGATTTTTAATGACCACAGAGAGTCAGGACCTCGGTTTTACATCTCATCCGAAGGACGGCGCCTGTTTACAGTATAGTGTCCCCATCGCTACACTGGGGCATTAGAACCCACATGAGCCGCGGGGTGAGCGCCCCCTGCTGGCCCCACTAACACCTCTTCCAGCAGCAACCTTAGTTTTTCCCTGGAGGTCTCCCATCCAGGTACTGACCAGGCTCACACCTGCTTAGCTCCAGCTATGTAGTTCATATATAATTGGAATTCTTCCAAAGTTTCTCTCTGCATCTATCAACATCTTGAATATCAGAGAATCAGCAATAGAGCTACAGCCAGGAATAACCAAGTTCTCCCACCCATCTCACTTGTGGCCAGACCCGAGTCAGGTACTTTGCACATCCTGTTTTTAAAAACTGAATTTTAGCACCACACTAATTTCAATAGAGAACTGCCTTTAGCAGCAGCTTAGTGCAGCTCTCTCTGTGCCCGGAACATACCTGGCACATAACCATTCGGCAAAAGAAGATGGGACCACGGCAACAAACCCAGACCAGCTCAACCTTCCATGGGAAGTTCAAACTTTTCAGGTGATGTTGGCCAGTGAAGTTTCAGTTGAGTTTGAGTATAAATTCTAATATTCACATTACAATTCCTGAGAGTTAAGCTAGTATTCCAAACAGGTCTAATAAAGTTTAGTTGATAATAATAAATAAATATTTATATGTCTTTGAGAAAATTAATGTGATTAACTAATATGCGACTGATATAACCTACAAGGCAGATAATCACATATGGTACAGTATATTCAATTTATTATATCTCTGACATTATTAATTCTTATCTTTGCAATTCCTTGAGCAAACAATCAACCATTTGCATCACAGCAGATCTATTCACAAATATATCTCATTACTCTTCTTGGTTTGCTACAGTATGTATGTTTTGGTGGTTTATTAATAAAATATATATTGTATATTTAGATCCCATCTGTAACGAACAGTTCTTTCTGGACCCTATGCGGAAAACGGGGCTGAAGACATGGGGGCGTGTCCAAGGTGCGCTAGTGCACGGGGGAGGTGTGGCCGAGGTGAACAATCCGAGAGTAGTCCTTAGGGAAAATCCAAAAACACACGAGAAAGTCCAAAACCAGGAGATCCATCAGAACAGAGAATTAAAAACCACGAAGGCCAGGTCGGAACCGGCGGACGGGGAACAGGAACAGGAACCGAGGTTAAAACCTTAACGGGACCAGGCGCTTCCAGGTCCCGGACTCGCACGATATGGAAATCAGCTGCAGAGCCCGGATGAGCATCAGCGCCTGGCTTTTAAGGTGGGCTAGGTAAAAGGGATCAGGTGCACAGAATGAAGTCTTTAGTGAAAGGGCCGGAGCACCCTTAAGGAGGGGGGGACTATAATCGTGACACCATCAATGCAACTGTTTATTATTGTGTTTGATTGATTCCTAACAGCCCTCAAAGCACCATAACAATATATTATTCCAGTTTGTAATTGTAGCAGTAAATTAGAAACCATCACATCACTACACTGCAGTGTCAAGAAATCAAGAGAATACAGGCCAGACTAAATAACGAATATTGTGATTATTTTCTACAATTATAGAATAACTTGGCTTTCTTACAGTTGATATGAATAAATTCCTTTCTTTCCTATAAAAATGAAAAATGGAACACAGATAAACCTTTCATGTTATTGACTGTTGAAGAAAACTGCAAAGTTGCATAGAAAATGTTTGAAACATTTATTATCTATGGTATCAAATATTCTAATGACACGTTACTTGAAAAATTATGGAGTGCTGTGATCAAAATTATTTTCTCCAAGATGAATATATTTCATGCTTTTGTGGAGAATGTAATAACCAATTAATTCTATATGAAACTAATTACATTTTAATTTCTTCAGTGTGTGTAGTAATAGGAAAAAAGAGCTGAAAAATGTTCCTGAATTTGTCTATTAATTATGTATAAACATTTTTTAAGTAAATATTTAAATATTTTATTTAAAGTTGTAATTCAACTAAATTGGACATTATTGAAATGTGGTAAATATTTTTGCAAGACTCTGGACAAAAGAATAATATGCCCGAGGTGAATATTTCACCAAAACTGTTTCAGAGAAGAAGTAAAGATTATCAAAGTAATTACAAAAACCTCTCCCTCGGCTCCCTTCGCTGCTAGCTAAGGTGTCAGTGGGATGTCTAAAAATGCAATTTGATATTTTTTACATGTATGACTATATTGTCCTTTAAGAAAATTATAATTATTGCACAAAAATTATCTCAACAGTTCTTTAAGTACAACATTTCTGGTAAAGGTTCTGTTGTCTTGTAGAAGTTTTCCCTGATTGTCTGCATTAGTTACGAACGTTTTCAACTCATTTTCATCTCTGGACCTGGAAGCTGGTACCTTAAGTTGTCCGTGAGCAAAAAAATGTTTCCGGTAGGAAAACCCTAACTTTGTTGAAAGGCTGACCCTGAGATTTGTTGATTGTGATGACAAAAGATAAGATTATAGGAAATTGCCTTCTCTTCAAAATAAACAGCAAGTTAGTTTCACTGGGAGCTAGATCAATTCTCGGGATGAAAAATCTTTCTCCTGTGTTGCTTCTGCTTAAAATCTCAGCATCAATGAAATGTAGATGTTGTGTCTTCACAATCAATGTGGTTCTATTAAGCAGTCCTTCTTCAGTTTAAGATTTCTGATCACAATAATAATAATAATAATAATTGCTTACACTTATATTGCACTTTTCTGGACACTCCACTCAAAGCACTTTACAGGTAATGGGGACTCCCCTCCACCACCACCAATGTGCAGCATCCACCTGGATGATGCGACGGCAGCCATAGTGCGCCAGAATGCTCACCACACATCAGCCAGCAGTGGGGAGGAGAGCTGAGTAATGAAGCCAATTCATAGAGGGGGATTGTTAGGAGGCCATGATTGATAAAGGCCGATTGGGAAATTTGGCCAGGACGCCAGGGTTACACACCTACTCTTTTCAAGAAACGCCCTGGAAATTTTTAATGACCACAGAGAGTCAGGACCTCGGTTTTACGTCTCATCCGAAGGACGGCGCCTGTTTACAGTATAGTGTCCCCATCACTATACTGGGGCATTAGGACCCACATGAGCCGCAGGGTGAGCGCCCCCTGCTGGCACCACTAACACCTCTTCCAGCAGCAACCTTAGTTTTTCCCAGGAGGTCTCCCATCCAGGTACTGACCAGGCTCACACCTGCTGAGCTTCAGTGGGTTGCCAGGTGTGAGTTGCAGGGTGATAATAGCTCCGACTTTTAGGTTTAGTTTATGAGGAAGCATACCTGAAGGTGTTTGCTCATTCAAAAACTCAGTTGGGAAGCTTAATAGTATTTCCTCATCATCTATTACGATGGTATCCATAGTTCGATGTTGCTTAGATTGTCCAGAAATAAGATCCAAGACCTTATGATTTAGCAATAAAGCATCTTTGTTCTTGGAAGATAAAATGATTTTCCTGGAGAGCTCTGAAACTGATTCTAAGCTGTTGACACTAGTTTCGCTACCATAAATTCCATCAATTATGTTGTTTTCCTCCCAACATCGGTGTTACGACCACAAGTGTCTAGGGGTAGGGGTGTAACTTTTAAGATAATTTTTGGAAGCAGGTGGGTTCTGGTGAGGGACTAGGAAGCGTGATAACAAAGGTGGGTGCAAAAGTGATGATTTTAAGTTGAATAAGTGACTGGTTCAAAATAGGACACAATAACACACAGGGTAAGGAACTAGAGTGGTGCCAAAGAAAAGAAAATAACAAACAATATGGAGCTGACTAGGAAAGTGAGGGAAAGCTAATCTGACTCTACCTTACATGTCAAAAAGCTCACTCCCCATAATTTCTATCCTTTCATTCTGTTGATGGATGTTTTTGCACATCTGATGTTTTTTTTGCACATTACCTGTTACCTTTTTGTTGTTTTGCACATTGCCTGTTGTTGTTTTTGCACACTCCCTGTTGTCTCTATCTTTCTTTTATTATACAATTGTATCGTTGTTGTTGGTGGTTTTTTTGTACTACGTATCGTCTGAGAGCTAGCTAAATAGCATTTTGTTATACCATATACCTGTATATGGGTATAATGACAATAAACTTGAACTTGAACTTGACTAGAAAAGAAAACCTGAAACACATGGTCTTCGGCATCTTCAACACCCTAACTAACCTCCACTGACTATCAAAAACCATAGAAGGCAAACGGCACTCACCCGTACTAAACTAGTGTTACTAATACAAAATCAGCTAAGTGTGTAGAATGTACCCAACAACCTAAACTAACCTTATGCACAAAAGTTCACACTAAAACACAAGTGAACCAGGAATACAAATAAGGGAAAACAAGAGTAATCAACATGAACAGGATACAAAAGAACACAAAGGTTGAACATGTAACATGTTAGGGCAAGGTAATGGCAAAACAAAGATAAACACAAACAAACGAAAATACAAAGAAACTAACAGAAACCAAAAAAAAAACAACAAAGCTGAAGCAAAAGCTAAAGCAAAAGCAAAATGAAGCAATAACCAAAGGGAAATGAAGCAAAGCAAAACCAAATGGGATCAAAGTCAAACAAAAGGCCTCTCCTTCCTGAAAACCTCCATTTATATACTGAATAAGATGCAGTCCGATTGGCTGAGAGGCTGATTGATGATGATGTCATACGGAACAGTGGTATAATGGTGGGCCAATGGGGAAGGGAGAACAATCAAAGGTCAGCAGTGTGGAACATAACAAAAAAACACACACAGACCACACACTGAGATGTAACGGGGAATTTCAAAGTTTCACCAAGGTCAATATTGTTGCTTCATAGGACATCTTCAATCGAAATAATCCAATCATTGAAAGCTTCTTGTCCTACGGATTGATTGTTTGATATGAGGCGTATTACTTCTATGTACCTCCATAATGGTGAGCTCTTAATGCATGCTTCGATGACATTAGTTTTAGATTCTCTTGGCACCACATTTGTTGTCTGTAGGAAGTCTCCTCCTAGTAGTAATATCTTACCATCAAATGCTCAATCATCTTTCATTACATCTTTTAACAGGAGATCGATGCATCTCAGAGCATTTGATGATAACATGGATGATTCATCAGTGATAAGCAAGCAAGCATCTCTTAATTTTTGAGCCTCAAGGAGTTCATTTTCATGTTGGATACAGAAGTTTTGAGGATCGGAACTGGTAATTTGTTCTTCCTCCTTTCAAAATGTCCACTGCAATTCCAGTGGTTGAAAATGGAAGTACAATCCCACTGTTCCCTCTCAACTACAGATGCAGCCATTCAAAATGCATGGTACAAACGCGCTGTACGGGAAAGCCACCGCGAGGCACCGCGGTAAGTGATTGGCTGGCCAAAATGACCAACAGGGGCACTCGTGGTGCATTGGTCGGTATTGAAAAGATTTAATCATTTAATCTATTTACTGTGCACATTTTAATCTGCTTAGTATTGAATATTTATATGAAATTTTACCACTAAAGGGAAATTTTAGTAGCTGAGCATAAAAAGAAGAGGAGCATAACGCATCTGAAGGTCACAAACGATATTAATTTAGGAACATAAACATTACTGTATGTAAACTGTACTGTGTATGGCTGGTCTTGGTAGTTTAAAGAAAAAATACACACCAGTCTTCCATTTCTCCTTAAACATTTTAAGCATGAAAGTTTTATGAAACTGTACCCAAATATGCAATTGCTGTATAGAATGAATTTTAATTTAAAAAAATTATTTAACACGAAAATTAAGCTGTTTACATCTTCCGCCTGAGAACATAGTCACCCATTGCTACCCAACGCAGAAACACAGCCACTAAGTAGCAAAGAGAGGACATTAGCTAGCCAATATGATAAAGAAATAAATTATTATTTTGTTTATTTCTTTTGCAGATTTATTTGAACATTTCCATCGATTGTACAAGCACTTGGAAACGCCCGTTTTCCATGAAAATAGTTCCCTGGTTCCGCACCCCACACCAAACAAATTTATATTTCTAAATATCACAACATGATCGAATTTAAGTCATTTTAATAACAATGAATAGTCACCTATGTGTTACAATATAAACATTTATATTGATTTAGATCGCGTTTAAATCGCCTTTATTTAAAACCCATAAATAAAGCTGATACTGTTTAGACTTTTCATTATTTAAAACTGTATTACAGCAGCACAATGCACAATGCAACATAAATCACTAACTTTGTCTTCTGAGTAATAATGTTTACCTCTCTGTCCAGCAAATTAACAATAATAATAATAATGAACTTTATTGTATATGGTGCCTTTAAAGGTGGCTCCTCAAAGCGCTTTACAGGATAAAAACAATAACAACAATAGTATTAGGCTGGGCAAAAGATTTTTTTTTTTATAGAAATACAAAATGAGATATAATGATGTGTTCCGGTTTAGACATTAACGAAGCACCGATGCACTGCAAGTACAACCCCCCTCTCTGTGGGAGTGCTGGCTGTGACGAATTAAACCGGATTCACAGGTATTTTCAAAGTAGAAGGGGGCAAGATTTCCAGCGAAAGACACCTCCCCCCTCCAAAATCCAGTAAGTACAATACTTACTAGTTAAGAAAGCTAGGCTCCTCAATGAAATCGCTTTAACATGCTAATGCGTTGGTTTAACAGTCCGGGCATGGCAAGCTTCTAATGTCAACCCGACTATGGCGAAAGGAACCCTTCTTTCATTGGAAGACAATGAACATAATCTAGCCCTAAATGAATTAATAGCAAACATGGTTTACATAAAAGAGTTTAGCCTTTGTCACTAATGAAACCACTAAATAAAGACATAAATATAGAAATCTCAAGATTTTTAAAATACATGACTTTGCTAAAATTTATTTAAAAATAAAAACGATTACAAACAGAACAGGGGAGGGATGTTGGTTTTGCATAAGGGGCGGGGTTATGGAAATGAGGTATATTTGGGAATGTGGAGTTACATGTTCTGGCTGTTTGTGAATTATCGTTGTTGAGTATAGAGTGTTGAGGTATTGATTTTGTGTAATGCTTTATGTTGAAAATTGAGCTGGATTTTCTTTATGATAAAGAGGATAAACTGGGATGGAAGGAGGGTTTGGTTTTGCATAAGGGGATTATGATAATTGGAGGAATTTGAGAGAGTTTGTGGGCTATTTTTGGTTTGTATTACGAATAATTCGTACAAGATATTGAGTTTTGTTGTTGTTTTGTTGAGATTTAACTCCGCAAGTCTGAGTTCTTGTGTCCATCCTATCCAAGCCCGAAAGTATTACAATATGTAGCAGGTATATCTTTGTAGCAGGTGGTGTACAGCTTTTTAGTATAGATTACACTTTTCTAAAATGTATTTAAAAAATAAAAATGATTACAATCGAATCTTTCCACGTTTGATCCCAAGATCCCAAGAAAAATAAATCTAACAGGGAGAAAGCTATGCTGAAAGTTTATTAAGATACTTAGAAGACAAAGATATCAATTTATGTTGCATTTGTCTGATTGTGAATAAAAAAACACATATATTTAAACACGCGTTTGCGATTTAAATCAAAACATGATTTAAATCAATATAAATGTTTATATTGTAACACAAAGGTGACTATTCATTGTTATTAAAATAACTTAAATTTGATCATTTTGTGATATTTAGAAATATAAAAGTCAATTAATTGTCCATAATATTGCTATGCTATTTTTTCAAAGAAATGTCGCAGTACACAAATATAATCATATCGTTATTAATTTCTTTAGGTATTTTACACGCTATTTCATATGTTAGTTAAAGACTTCGATGCTTAAAATGTTTAGGGAGAAATGGAATACCGGTGTGTATTTTTTCTTTAAAGTGCTGATTCCTGGAATCTGACTGGCTGACACACTTCTGAAGTGGTTCCATAATATCTGGTTTACGGAAAAGAAAGCATTGATTTTATGAAAAATCAATTATGAAATTATGAAACGCTCTGTTAAAAGCAAGGGTTTTTATGTCCATTGCAGTAAAAGAAAATGCTTGACAAAGTAGGGCTTGGACAGATTCCAAGTGCTTGTACAAATGTGCTAAAGAAATTAGCAAAAAAAGTCATTCCTTTATCGTATTGGCTAGCTAATGTCCTGTTTGTCAAAGAAAAAACTAAAAGTTTTTTCGTTTAAAATGACGGTTAGAAAGAATGTGAACCAGCGTAATACTTTGAGTTTACAGCTTGTCCAAAGTCATTCATTATTAATACTATTAGTAATATCTTCGGTAAAGGCTTTGAATCATAAATATTTATGATATAGGTATGTTGTGTACTTTTGTCCAATCGAGCAATCTTGCTTTCATAAAATATACCAACTTTTTAATGACTGATGATTAACATGCTGTAATACACAGGTTAAATTTAAAAGCTCAAATGCTGTACATGAGAGGTTAAGCTTTATTGGCTCCTCCTGGCGGTTTTACAAGGTGATTCCGGATACTTTGTGGCATGACGTCAAATGACGCGATATACCGCGTGATACTGCGTTTTGATGAGACACGCACACCGGGGTATACCGCGAAATACCCCACCCATTTTGAATGGCTGCATCTGTAGCTCATGAGTGTGCTGTACAAATACATTTTTCTAGATTCTCCTGGTCCACCCAAAAAAATGAGAAATGACTCCCTGCTGCTTGAGTTATTAAAATTCAAAAAGCGTCCCAGACAGAGGGACATAAACAAATTATTATATAGATATTATATACTTTTTATATTTTCAAATAATATTAAAACTTTTCATAGGTTTCCTCTTGTCAGCAGAGCAAAAACCTGTTGCACTTAGTGACTACTTAAGAAGTGTTCATATTTTAATTCAGTTATTGAACCAAGTTTACATTGAAAAGATCCTACAGAGCCCCTATGGTCTGATTCCATTACAGACAACTTTCAGGCATTTGAAGTACAATCTGCACTTTCTCCAAATGTTGATAAACTCTGCAGATTGTCAGGTGAATACAATGATAATTCTAAATACTAGATACTTTTCATATTATATACAGTACACAATTTATATATTATTTTCATACCAATGTACATTTTCTTTCTACTCATGGGGATTTCTCTTTTTTTCATCTTTCCTTTAACCATTGTGCTTTGTTAAAATAAGAAAATAGTGGGTTGAATCCTTTAAAGGAAACGTTTTTAGTGTAAAGGTTTGGGAAAACAAATTGAAAGTAGGTTTTAACACAAAATTGCTTGGGATAGCACATAGTGTGCAGCTCCTTTCACAGCTGCCTGCAAGACAAAAAGGGTTTCTGACTTCCTAACATTTTGTTTATAGCAATTAATGAGAAAATAGATTAAGTTTTGAAAGTTCTGTGAAACTACAAAAACATAGTTTTGAAATTATTATTATGTTTTAGGAAAAACCTGAATGTTCAGACTGAAGACTTTTAAAACACTGAAATATATATTAATTGTACAAGTATTCAGACCCCTGAAATCAATATTTGGTGGAAGTACCCATGACAGCAATTATAAGCACATGACATTTTGGGAATTTTTATTTTGTTTGAACACAACACCTTCAGTATCTCTTTTAGGTGCTTCAATATAAAGTATACCCCATTTGGGATCTGAGATGTTTTTTGCAGTTCAATACAAGCCCCCTTTTGAAGTGACCAAGATATTACTGACTCATGAAATATTCTATTTCAGCCATTGATCTCTGTAACGTTTTCAGTCCTTCTGTTGGCCTCATGCTGGAATAATTCTAACCAGTTTCCTCTTTGCAAGCTGCCTAGTTTGGTGGGACTCTTACCTAGGCAGAGTTTGAGTACCTTCCAATTCTTAATGATCAACTTCAGCATGATCATAGAGAATAAGATTAAGGGTCTTTGAAATATTTTTCAGCTCTTCTGATCTGTGCCTTTATAAAACATGATCACTGAGTCTGTGTACCACTATTAATTCACACAGAGACCACTCAACTAACTGACCTGATAAGGTCGTTTTTGGCATTTTCATTAAGCAAAGGACTTGAAAATTTATGCAGAACTGACTTTTCCATTTTTATTTTTCAATATTAATATTAATATTAATTATCTGTTTAGTTTTTTCACTTTTTTTCTCCAAATGTGTGGAGTAGGATGTGTTTATAACAAATATTAATTCTTGCTTCAAAATATCATAACAGCAACCTTTTAAACAACAAAATGTGAAAGCTGTGTTTACTATACTTTTGCAAGGCACATACTTTGGTATGTCAGGATATCAGGTCACGCCCAGTGCTGGTGGCTTCACTGGTGATGTTCTGTTGTGACACAGGATCATTCATTTTCTAAGAAATGAGAAAATACAATGGAAAAGTTTCCAGACATTTCATCAGGTTGATACAGGATGTAATTATTGCAGATGGTAGTGGGAACTAACTACCATCTTATGCAAGGACTCCTGTGCCACCAACTGGTCACCTGATTACAATTGCATAACTTAGGTAATGGATCTCTCCCAGAAAAGAGTGGAGTACTCTCACCAGGTAAGAGGAGAATAGCTGCCCCAAGTTGAGGAGTACCTCAGGGTCTTGTTCATGAGTGAGGGTAGAGGGGATCAGGAGATTGACCAGCAGATTAGTGCAGCAACTGCAGTATTGCAGACACTGTACCGAACAGTGGTTGTGAAGTGGCAGCTGAGTTTTTTGATGAAGCTCTCAGTTTTAGAGTCATCCCTATCCTCACCTATGGTCATGAACCTTGGGTAATCACCAAAAGAATGAGATCACAGGTAGAATTGGCAGAAATTTGGTTTCTCTGTAGGGCTGCTGGGCTTACTCTCAGAGGTAACTGAGTGAGGATCTTGGCAATCTGGCAATCCAGGAGGACCTTGGAGTAGAGTCACTCTGAACTTCTGGATCAAAAGGAGCCAGTCAGGTCATTCAGGTATCTGGTGTCTCTGCCCACCAGTGTCTCCTTCTGGAGGAGTACCAGGCACGACCCACTGGGAAGAGACCCCGGGCAGGTCCAGGACTGAAGCACCTGGGAGTCCCCCAGAAGGAGCTTGTTGCTTTGGAAAAGGAAGTCTGGTCTGGCCTGTTCAGTGTTACCACTGCGATCCTCATCAGAAGTAAATGGTTAGAAGACTTTATGATAAAATTAAATTAACATTTACTTTAATTATATAATTGAAATAAATAAGTGGGATGCAAATTTTAGGACTACCAACTCATCTTATATCTCCCAAATTTCTATGTTATTTTATGCATACATATCCCTGAAATACAGATTATTTGCTTAGTAAATATTTATATATTTATATAGTAAATAATTTGCTTAGCAAAGTAAAGGGTCATTTAGGAGGAAAAATGTTAATTTGTATAAAGCATAAAAGCATCGATAGACTAAAATGAACAATTTAACAAATTTATATTTTAATTTCCTTAAGTAAATTAATCAGAGTATGCAATTCTCACAGCTTAGTATAAGAAAAAATCAGAAATGTTTCCTTTTACAATTTACATTTTTTCAACTTATAAGTGCATGGGGTCTTGCATCATAGAGTCCATTTTCAATTTGCAAAGTCAATATCAGTATAGTTTGTTTAAGAAACCACAAGAATAGGATCATAGAATCATCTTAGAAAGGTTTCAGCACACCAAACAGACAATGCAAGAACTTCGATACAAGAATTATGCAGTACATAACGACTTTAAATTCCTAATTCAAGGCAATGTGCAAAACAACAACAGGTCATAGGTAATGTGCAAAACAACATAAGATGTGCAAAATCTTACATCAACAGAACGAAATAAAGGTTAGAAAATTATGGGGAGTGAGCTTCTTGACACGTGAGGTAGAGGTAGCTTTCAATGTATGTTTGAGTTTTGGTAGAGAGAAGGCACTGTGAGGGTTCAGATCATAGGTGAGAGAGGCACAGTTGTTAATTAAATTTGTATAACACGTTTCACCCCAAAGGATCCCAGAGCACTTAACATACAGTAGATGGCCCACTTCATTCAAATTTGAAGTGTCAGTTATCCCTCTATACAGTAGAGCAGATATAGAGAGAAGAAATTACCTCACCAATTGAGCCGAAGAAGAAATTTAGGGAGATCAGTATAAGTTATTATTTCTTCTTCTTCGACATCATCATCTTCATCTGTCTGATGCTTTTATTTAAAGAAAATAGGGCATATTACTCATTTTATTGGAGTAACCCTTGGTTGCTTGCTCAAGGGTACAATTTATGTTAAATATATAAAACTCTTTAATCTTGACTTACACCTCAGCTACCAATTAACAAGACTGTACTTACTTAATTACTCTACTTAATGAATCTATGAAAAACTCATGATTTATCTATACTTACATAGATTAAATTAAGGCAGGCTGCAGACACTTATTTAACAATATTTGTTCCATGTTGTTTTTGTATTATACAGACAATTACGCTTGAATTTCTTCTCAAAACATGAGGCTTCCAGCACTGGCTTGAATAGGTACAGTATATGGATCACATGAACTTGATAGTGTTGTCAGTAGTAAGGTGATAAAAAATAATTTTAATTTCTATGTTATGGTTTAGCTAGACAGTGATTCTGTTCATAAATTAGTAAAACCACTAGATAATTAATAACCGTGACTCTGATTTGTAGGTCTTACTTTGATTAATCAGGTTGTTCTTAAAGGGGTAATTATAGTCAATTAAGGATATTCACTCAATTAGCATTATTAAGAAATGCATTCAGCTCAACAGGAATGTTATCAAAAGTTTTTCTTTCTTTTAAACCTAATGATTATTTCATAAGTTAATCAGTGTGCATTTATTTATAATTCAGAACTATTTCGGTTTATTAAAGGCATTATTCAAAAGAACATATTGTGTATTTAGATCAATAAATGAAGGTTTCTGAAAATTAAGAAGCTAGGCAGAATATAATTTTCTGGTATAGATTTAATTTTCGTTTTCAATAGCAATCAACAGATTTTAAAATATAGTAATTGATTAATCTCAGATAGAAAATTAAGATATACACATTAAAAACTGACAAACATACATTATTAATGTATAAAAATCTTAACCAAAAGTGTTAGTGACAAAGAAAAGAACATGTAAAAAAAGAAAACAATACACTTTTTGACCCATCAGATTTTCTTTGAGTAATGTAATTCTCCTTGCTGAAGATTTTTCACAAGCAATGTTGGATAGGTTTTGGAACAGTAAAACATAAACTTGATTTTTTTTATTTGCAATTGTTATATTACAGTTTTAATACTATTACAGAAAGGAGAAGACAATTTACAACTATACTCTTAAATGTATAATTCTGAAGCGACTGGTGACTTTTTCACACAATGAGCTCAAAGTGCTCAGGATAAAAACTATGGCTTTAGACAAAGTCAGTTTCGGCTATACCAAATAACACTCCAAACTTACAGGTTCCTAGCAAACCAAAGGGGTTGCTAATGTGCTACAAGCTAAGAATTCCCTGTCGCAAAACCCTGCCAACTCTGGTGGCACTTGACCTATAGTGCACTGTCACTGAGGAATTCCTTTCTCAGTTAATTATATACAGTAACTTAGATTTAAGATAGCAAGATGTAGAGCATTCTATAACTTAACCATCTCATCTCAGAGTTTACATTTTCTGTTCTTTATCATACATTGAAAACTCTTAGTTTCCCTTTTTTATTGTCTCTCCTGAATGCTAAGTTGATGACAGTAATTACTTGACTGTAACACTTTTTATAGAGAGACCTTTCAGGATCTGTATTACATATTTTAGAATTATAATTAATTTTATTCCCAGAGGATAACATTTTACAGGTACTAAATGTAATATATAAAATAGGGCATTTTTAACACTATTTAAGCCATAGCATATTTTAATTTTCAATTTTTTTAGTTTATACTTCAAAGACGTCTAGAAGATATGAGATTTGAGAGAGGAAAAAAAAAGATTTTCCTCAACAATCATTGCCAATTATCCATAAAGATAAAGTTCCTTAATTATTATACTTTATCCATCAATCCACCCATTTTCTGTCAGCTTCTTCCAGTTTAGGATCATAGGGGAGTTGGAGCCTGTCTTGGCAAGCAACGGGCGCAAAGCAGGTTACACCTTTGACAAGCAGCCAGTCCATTACAGAGAACACACAGACATGCACATACGCACGCCAGGGCCAATTTTCCCATGAGCCAATTAGTCTTCCAGAATGTTTTAGCACTGTGGGGGGGAAACAAACAAATGTGGGGAGAACTCCACACAGGTACTATAGCACAGATAGGTCTAGAAGTGAACCCAGGGCTCTAGCACTGCGTGACAGCAATAATAAACACTGCAATTTACTAATGCATCTTCATCAACACAATCTTCCTTAATTTCTAGTGTATACTTTGCCAGTTTCCAGTCAGTTAAGCTTCCTCTATAAAAACTGGTGAAAGACTGAAGACTGTTTATTTACAAAATCTTAAGTAATATCAGTGGGTCCCAGAGACATACTTGCATTATTATTCTCTAGACTGCGTAGTGCATCTAGTATATTTAATACAGCACGTGTTATCATTGATAATATCAACCCCTACAGGAATGTTAGTCATGATATCTCTAAATCTAATAAAAGAAGAAAGCAATAACATGAAAGCAGGAACTTGTTGGTGTCTGGAGACTATTAGAGAAATTTAACTTTTTTTCCATAAATTAATGTGCTGTGCAACTAGACATAAACAAAAGTCTGTTCCTCATTCCTCATTCCATCTGATTGACAGTGCTGTTTCAAATACCACCCACCCTTGATATTCTTGAAACATTAATTAATTTGGAAATTAATGAGCAAGATAGAATACGATTTATACTTTGAAAATACATAAGAAATTGAGCAAATGTACATTTTGTTAATGACATACTTCAAAATGTATTATTTGAAATTCATATTAAATGATTATTGTCATTCACGTCCACTCACTTTTTAATGTCCCAGTTTCAGCAGACACCTTTTGTAATACTTCTTCATACAGAACTTATTATTTTTTTTATTTTTCATTATTTTAGAATTTACTCTGAATAAATTGTGATGCCATTTTTGTGATGAGACAGTTACAGGAGAAGACACTAGAGAAAGGGAAAAAGCTGTATGTGGCCTTTCTGGACTTGGAGAAGGCATATGACCGTGTGCCCAGAGAGGTGGTGTATTGGTGCTTGAGGAAGAAAGGAGTACCAGAAAGCATGGTGAAGTTAGTTCAAGCAACCTATAGAGATCCAACTACGAAGATGATAACACAACAGGGAGAGACAAAAGAGTTTGAAATCACAGTTGGAGTACACCAAGGATCAGCACTAAGTCCTTTCCTTTTCATAAACATTATTGACACACTGACAGAGGAGGTAAGAACAGAAGTGCCTTGGGAACTCATCTTTGCTGATGATGTGGCACTGATGGCAGACTCAGAAGTAGAACTACAGGAGAAAGTGTTCAAATGGCAGAGGAGTCTGGAAAAGGGTGGACTGAAAATGAATGCAGAAAAATCTGAAATAATGGTAATGGAGAGAAGAGGAGATACTATGACCAATGTTGAGGAGACAAATGGAGGAAAACTGAAACAAGTTGATGACTTTAAATACCTTGGATCAAAACTGGTAAAGGGAGGAGAAACACTGGAGGCAGTAAAACAAAGAGTGAAAGCTGGATGGAACAAGTGGAGAGAAATAACTGGAATAATCTGTGACAGGAAAATTCCCAGAAAGTTAAAGTGCAAAATGTACAAGACTGTGATTAGACCTGTACTACTATATGGAGCTGAATGCTTGGCAGTTGGAAAGAGGGGAGAGAACTTGATGAGAAGAACTGAAATGAGGATGTTGAGATGGATTCTGCAGATTTCAATGAAGGATAAGATCAGAAATGAAGAAATCCGTAGACGATGTAGGGTGGTGGATGTGGTTGAGAAGATGCGAGAGGCGAGGTTACAGTGGTATGGACATATCATGAGGAGGGACGTTGAGGAAGTAACAAAGAGGGTAATGGAATTTGAGGTGGAAGGTAACAGAGGAAGAGGCAGGCCTAAGGAGATGGATAGATTGTGTGAGAAAAGATATGGAGGTATGTGAAGTGAGTGAGGAAGATGTGCTCGACAGAGACAAATGGAGAAGAGCAACCAAAGCAGCTGACCCCAGGACAGTCTGGGACTAAGGCTGTGAAAAAGAAGAAGAAGAAGAAGACTCTGAATAAATTGATAGTATAAATATGTCACTAGTCTAAATTAAAGTAGAGGAAAACCTCATAATTCCATTCAATAATAAAATTGCTATACAGTATATTTATTTTTATTTTAGAAAACTTTTGCTATGCTACTGATGATCACAAGCATTATTGTCTTTGTTAAGCACATTACAATGAACTGTAGATAATGTAAATTAATCTACTCAGCAGTAATTTCTTGGTCATCAGCTACTGTATATAAAATATGCATAGAAAGTATGGTACATATAGATATATACATCCACCACATATTATTTCTAATGTTGTATGTACAACAGTTTGCATGATCACTTTGAAACAATACGTTACACATGTATTCACAGTTTTTAATACATTTAATTTCACAAAATAATCAAATACATCCTCTTAGAATGCAAACAACTACACATCATTATCTGCTATGACATGAAATGTTCACACTGTCATAACATCATATATCATATGAGCTTCTGCACAGACTGCTGAGGAATATTTTGTCACTTCTCTGGTGTGGCTGTGGAAAATTAGTAAGAGTTGGGGATTGCAGTGAGTTGCATCTCATAAACATTCTGTTAGATTCAGATCAGGTGTACATTTCAATATGTAAAGTGGTACTGTTTATGAATATGTCCAATCCTTAAAGCTGAACAAAGTTTTCCTTTCTTATGAATAACTTTTGTAGTCTTCAAATCTGATGATGAGGGATCATAGTACATTACAGAGAAAAGCCTCCACACTTCATAAAGTTAAATTCTCTTGCACATTATGAAAAAGTCTGATTTCATTTATCTCAAATACAAAAGGCATTAGACTGTGAGATATTCATTTGATTTGTTTCTTAATTTTGTGGGGTTACACACAGTAAATCCTAAAGCAGTGAAGCAGAAACCATGGCTGTACAGGACTTCAATTTCAGATTACTTTTCCAGAACTCAGATAAGGCACATCGGATTTATCTGCTACAGTTAGAACTCTGCAGTGTGTCTATACCAAATTGCAAACATTCCCATAATGCTCACGGGAAATGTGTTTTTAATATGTCCAAGAAACTGTTCTAAAGATTTGGTTTACATTCCAACGCTACATTAAAGGTGAAAGTGATGTTTTTGGTAGTAAAAATTAATAATCTTTCATTTGTAGAGTAACTTTCATGAAATGCATCTCAAGGCAGTGTACACAAAAAGAAAATTAAAAAATAAACTCACTCTAAACAAAAAGGTCTTGATGCAGGATGTAAACACGTCCAATGTTTCAAATTCAACTGTGTTTAGGCAAATAATATTCTAATATTCTTTGTCTGTAGTCTTGGGGACAGACGAGAGAAAAAAGAGAGATAAGACTTTATTGACCCTGAAGGGAAAAATAGACTAAAATTAAAATAACTACGGCATTAGAGTAATTAAAAAGTATATAGAATACAAAAATAAAATAAATAGCAGTGTTATACTCCCTGACAGCTGCCGGAAGGAAGAACCTGTGGAAACATTCCCTTGAACACCGTAGTTAGAGCAGTCCGTTACTAAAAGTGCTCTGTTGTCTAATAACATGCCCATGTAGTAGATGAGAGGCGTTGTTTATGATGGGTGTGAGCTTGGTCAACATTCTCCTCTCCACCACCACCTCCAGGGGGTCAAGGCTCAGCCCCATAACAGAGCCAGCCTTCTTTGATGTATTTATCGAGTCTATTTACATCTCTTGCCATGATGCTGCTGCAGCCACCACACAACAACATAGAAGATGGTCGCTACCACCACTGATTCATAAAAAATGCATAGCAGTGTTCCACATACACCAAAGGACCTGAGCCTCCTAAGAAAATAGAGTTGCCTCCGACCTTTCTTGTACAGGGTGTCAGGGTTAACAGTGCACTCCAGCTTATCATCCAGGTGTACCCCTAGGTACTTGTAGGACTTCACCACCTCTATGTCCTCACCCTGGATGGAAACAGGGGTCAGCGGAGACTTATTCCTCTGTACATCCATTACCATTTCTTTAGTCTTGTTGGTGTAGAGCTGGAGATGGTTCAGATGACACCACTCCACAAAGTTAGTAATTAAGCTCCAATATTCCTCCTTCCTCCCCTCACTAATACACCCCACAATTACAAAGTCATCCGAAAAATTCTGCAGATGATATGCCTCAGAGTTGTATTTGAAGTCAGAGGTGTAAAAAGGGAACAGGAATGGAGCAAGGACAGTCTCCTTTGGAGCCCCAGTACTGCTAACAACCTGTTCAGACACACAACTCTGTAGCCATACATACTGTGGCCTACAGGTCAGATAATCTATGATCCAGGACACCAAGGGAGTGTCCACCTGTACCGCCCTTATCTTATCTCTTGGTAATGGAGGATGGATGGTTAAAGGCACTGGAGACATAAAAGAACATAACTCTCACAGTGCTCCCCGTCTTCCTCAGGTGAGAGTTAGCTTTGTGCAGCAGATAGATGACTGCGTCCTCCACCCCAAAGTGTGACCGGTAGGCGAATTGCAGGGGATCTTGGGCTGTACTCACCAGGGTTCTGAGGTGGTCCAGTAAAGCCTTTCCAGAGTTTTTATAAGGTGTGATGTCAGTGACACTGTTCTGTAGTCATTCAAGACTTTAGGGTGCCCCCTTTTTGGGTACTGGCACCAGGCAAGATGTCTTCCAGAGCACCGGAACCCTTTCTTATCTTGGTCTCAGGTTGAAGATGTACTGCAGCCCTCCACCCAGTTGGTCTGCGTAGATGTTTAGCACCCTAGAGCTGACACCATCAGGACCTGCTGCCTTCCCTGCATAGAGTCTTCTATACTCACTTCTGACCTGGTCAGCTGTGATGTATAGACTGAGAAGGGGAGGGGAAGATGGAGTATGAGGGATTTCATTATGAGAGCTGCATTCATGTATCAAAAATTAAGTATCAGTGATTTATAGGGGTAAAAGACGTTCAATATCTTGAAAGTAAGAAACAGGAATTTACAGTCAATTCTGGACTCGGATGTAACTCAATGTAAGATGTACAGTAAGTTAATTAAGAAATTCTAGCATAAGAGGAGTATACTGAGACTCAATTAAAATGTTACTTTCTGAATTTAATATATATACAGCAGTGTGTCCACTACAGTGTACAAATCCCAGCAAGCAGAGCATTACAAAAAACAACTCTGGTGGAGTCAAAGGTAAAAACTTTTCTCTTTGCATCAGTCACTGAAAGAGCAAGATGTCGTCACGTAATAATCTTAAAATGGAAAATGGATTTTGAATGATGTTCTTAGAATGAGATGCAAAAGCAAGACTGCCCTATTGATAACCAAGCTTAAACTTCAGTTTTGTCATTGTTTACCTGTAAAGGTATTTTGCATCTGAAATGTTGATATTATATTTTCAGTCACAAAGAACTGCAACAGTTACACAAATGTTATGTTTAGTTTGTAAGTATCTGATATCATCAGCATGAAGATCTAAATTTACACAATGACGTTTAAAAATCTGGCCAAGGGGAATTATATACATATTAAAAAAGAAATGGTCAGAATATGAACCTCTGGTGAACATCTGAGAAAATCATTAAAAAAAACCCAAGCCTACATAAAAACAAAAATTATTTTCTCTCTATGGGTGGGTGTATAAGAGGGGTACAGTATGATTAAAACCAACCAAGTTCAAAGCCATAAATCACAAATACAATATATCCTTCTGAGTGAATAAAATGCGATAGGAGTATAGGAGAGCACCTACCTGTATGTTGAGCTATTTGATATAGGTGCTGCAGATTTAAGCCTGGGTCATATCACTAACTGATTCTGACAAATTCCTCAAGTGTTGGCACCCAATTAGTTGAGTGTGTCTGCTTATTAATTTAATGTGATGTAAAAATAATAAAACAGAAGTATTTTCTTGACTCTTAGTAGTTTAGTACTACCAAACTCACCAGACAGTATGAAAATGGACAGTATTCAGTCTTATGGAATGTAACCAGATATCTTTTGAATTTAATATGATTAATTATTTAGTTCAATGAAGTATTAAAAAGTTCCAGGATTCAACAAGAAGTGCTGATATACAAAACTCAACTGTGTAATGTGTATTGAACATTATCAGTCCAATTCAATCACTGATGTAATGTATTAAAAGACAAATACCTCCTAGGTGGGTAGGTACAGTAGGAGTTATCTGCCTTAACTTCCTCATTCTCCCTTTGGTACAGTTGCAGTGTTCATAGCTGCAAGCAAGCTAAAAATGAAAAATACATTAAAAATGCATTTTCAAATCAGGTGAGGATAAAAAATCCCAAATACACATTGTATCCTAGAAAGAAAAAGTCCAGTAAAACAGAATACAAAGGCATCAGAATTGGAAGTCTTTGAATATCATGTGTGACTCTAACAAAGGCTATTTATGTGCTGTGTAGAAGTCTAAAGACAGGCAAAAAATCTTCAGAAAGTTAGATCTGAAGGATATGGTTCAGGTCATAGCAAAAAGTAAAAAATTAGCATTGATGGCACACCTGAATTTTCTATGACATTTGTGCCCAAATAGACTTGCTTTTGCTTGTTATGATATAAAAGTCCATTGAAAGAGATATTATTTCTGGCTTAATACAAAAATAAAGTAAGATCTTAGATATCATATGCTACATTCTGGTCCAATAATCATACAATTAACATTTTGCTTGTAATTAAAACTTGTGAAATCATCCAATCTACTACTTTTAACAATCAAAAACTCCTCACGGGCAATTACTCTTTCTCTTTCACCAAAATGGACTGATGACAAAGGATTCTCATTTTAACAGATATATCTTATAAGAATGGTCATCACCTATACCAGGACTTGGAATCACAGTTTTAACAAACTTGCGCTTCTTCCTTTCTCTACTGAAGTCTCTATTCTACTCAGCATTATGTATTGTATCTATGGGAGATTGTGTATAAACTCAGTACATTATATGCTAATTTTTGGGAAAAAAAGGATGTGCTTCATTACAGTGAAAAGGGGACAGTGAGGTGAAATGTGCCCTTTTTACTGTGTAATATTGACATTTGGATTTAAGATCAAAAGATTAATATTTCATTTCCTGGCATCATTCAATCCTAGCCTATCTTGATATAATTCGTTCAGAATTCTGTACTGTTTCAATCCTTTGTGTCAGTGGAGGATAACAGTGCCAATATTGTTGCAGTTAATGCCTTGTCACATGGGGTTTAATCTTTTTTAATGATATGTTATATCCATAAGAGGAAATCTGGAGGGTGATTTTACTTGATTTGATGAAGAACGAAATGGGTAAAGGGTTTATGGCAGTTTGAAAAGAAATGTTTGTACTGTACCAAAGAGTGATGTTATCATTCCAACTACAAATTACTACAGTAGTTTCCACTACAGATGTTGGCATCTTAAAAAGACAGTGGTCAGCATCTGGATATGAAGTAATTGTATCTGCTTCTTTTACTGGATTTATCTCTGAACAACTATAAACTTCCCCTAAATCTCAAAATTGTCAGATTTCACTGAATGACAGTTAGTCTTACCTATCAGTGAAACAAAAAGCTAAAAGTGCCCAGTTTGAATTTAATTTTTTATCTTGCCTTTGTGTTTTGATTTCCAGATGTGTTATTTTTTATTTGGATGCAATAATTTGAATATCTCTTCACAACTTCACAGTAAGGATGTTGAGTCTCTTATATTTTGGGAAGATTTTGCTTTTGCAATTATATTTTTCTGTGAATAGGCAAATTAACTGTACGTTCATCAATATAACTAATTTGTTATTCTACACCATCAGGAAAACTTAAGATGATTACATTGATGAACTGGGATTGAAAGTATCATTTTAAAATATAGGTTTTCTTGCTTTTTATGATATATTGTTGTGGTGTGTTTTTATTTTGCTACTCAGAGTTATTGAAAACTGATTCATTGGGCTGAGTTTCTATTGTGGTCTACTGCACTACTGTGGTCAGTGCTGTGTTATAAATATGTAGGTTTTAAAAAATGTTTGCAACTTTTGATCCGACTGAACTTTTTTATTGACAAACACAATGCCTTTATATGTAATGGAGATATGCAAAATTATTTAGCATTGGTTAATTGTGTATTTAATTAGCTTAATGAATATAGGAGAAAAGTAACAACTTTTGCAAGCAGTAGAGTATATACTGTCCATTTGGTAAATTAATGGCCTTTTGTGAATGATGACCTAAATGAAGTAAAAGCTGCCAGCTTAATAGCATCTAACACAAAACCATTTTCTAAGCTTTGCATGGGATCAAATAAACATTTTGCGGTACAACATGAATTCATTTAACTATGTTTTTAAATGGGAAATTATGATTGATATGTTTTTTTAATAAAGACCTTATGTGCCCATGTCAGAAAAAACAATTTTGCTCTAATAAGAACTACATTTAAAAATATCACACTTTTCTGAAATGCAATCTGGTGTACAAATGAGGAAAACTCAGTTTGAATGCTAAGTATTATTTCACATGGTGTCTCTCTTTTGCCATCTAGATAGTAGGCATTTTAACTTATTTCCAAACTTGACATTTTAGTAATAATACATTGCATCTATAGTATGTATTGCTTTTAATTCCAGAAGTTTACATATATTTTTACATACACTGTTTTGCAAGAGTATTTACAACCTTGCACAATTTTCACATTTGGTTGCTTTAAAGCTTGCAGTCATGACATTTGGAAATAGCAATTCCAAAAATTTCACACACGTTATGTACTCCACATATGTACACATGCAAAGAAAAAAACAAAAACGAATGAAAGGAAAACATAAAAGTCATGATTGCGTAACCTTTTTAACTCTTTGCTGTGACAAACCAACATTTATTTAGATGCCCCAAATTACCTTAACAAGTGCAACAATTAGTTGAGTATCCTCCGTTTATGTAATGAACAGTTCTTTCTGGGCCCTATGCAGACGACACGATCCGGAAGGGAGTGAGGAAACACTAGGAAAAAGTCATGCAGGAGAGGGTACGGAGACAGGGGGCGTGTCCGAGGGGTGCAGGTGTCCAGGTAGAGTGAATCCGGGGCGAACAATCCATGAGAAAATCCAAACGGGTAATCCAAGACAGAAGGTAGAGTCCAAGGCCAGGGGATCCATCCAGGGAATAAAACCATGAACCGGGTCGGGACCAGCGGGGCGGGGAATCAGGAACAGAAGGTTAAAAACATAACGAAGCCAGACGCAGCAGGACCCTGGGCTCTCAGAAAGCGGAATTCAATAAGGAACCTCGAGTGACGTCTGCGTCTGGCTTTTAAGGGAGAACGGAAATAGGAAACAGGTGCAGGTAATGGGGCAGAACAAGGAAGGGCTGGAGCGCCCTTAAGAGGAGGAGTAGCGACTGTGACAGTTTATGGGCAATAACAGTGCTTCACATTATTTTTGAATACACTTTTCCCTATGTGGTCCCTCAGCCAGGTAGTGATTTTCAAGCTTCAACCATGAAGACCAAGGAGCTTTCAAAATAACTCAGGGATAAAAGCACAGATGAGGGTATGGAAGACCCTTAAATTGATGGTTTAAATTCAGTTTTCCATAGGAATAAATATTTATAAATATTTATTCTAAAGTCCTTTTTTAGTTGCAGTCACTATTAACAAAGCCCTTAGATTCTATTTGAAGTGATCTGAAGTACTGCAGCAGGGGGAGCTTACATCAGTGGCCAGGCAGGACAGTGGAAAAGATAAGGGAAGGGAAAGACATAAAACACAGAAGACATTGCTAGAGCCTGTGGTGTAGTAGGTAGGATGTACAATAATATGGGTTGAAAAAAAGGAGAATGGAAAGAGTTGAAAAAGTGAGGATCATGGAAGGGACAAAAGACAGTGAAGCAGGGGTAAAAAGCATAGGTCTAGTGGGCAGGATGGAGCCAACCCTAGAATTGCAGTGGTTCAGGAGCTTGATGGAGGGGTGATGACATCAAGACATACCAAAGGAGAAGGAAAGGTAGCATGGAGACTCGTGAGCCATGATGACTGGAAACTGATTCAGCAGCTGGATGAGTTGTGAGAGAATGGGTGCTGCTAACAGAATTAGGATTAGATAGAAATTGGTCTTATTAGACTGATCCCAAAGAGACTTGCAAGAAATACAGTGGATTCAGGGAGATAGAACAGACGAGGCTGAGGGCTGATGACAGCTGCTGTTGCGAGCAGACAAAGAACTGCAGGTGTCAGAAATGGAGAAATGGATGAAAAGAGAGTGAAGCTAGATAAAACTGATAGCACATTGAAGTGGTATGATAAGGTCTATCTCCTGCAAGAGTGAGCACTCACTGATATTATACAATAATGTAATGCCAACGTGGTTTAAATAGAGTGAAATTTACATATAAGTAAACAGACATGAGCAAGATTAGGGTTTGTCCTCTACTTTCATTTAAAACGCCATTTACAAAATTACATAAAACTGTAACATAAAGCAAAAACTCTAAAAGTTACTTTTCTCAAACAGTGCAAAGTGGGCACATATGATCTATTAGATTGAAAAAGTTATCTTCATGGCTTGTTTAACATAGGATGTTTCTGTAATAGAAACTGTCAGATTAATAAATGAAAACATTATCATAATAGTTTCTGCCACAGAAGGGGTGCTATTTAGTGTCATCTTGTAAAGTCATAATCATTTTGTCATTTTCTTCATGGGGTTTGCACAATAAACTCTATCTGCACTGCTTGGTATGTGGAAGCATGATATTTTTTACTTCAAGGTGAGTGATTATCTTTTAATGGAAGGATTATTTACAGTCATCAGAATGATTAATTTAAATTGTATTAATTAATTGAAAATCAACATGAAGAATTGTCACGTCTACATTTTACAGGCACTTACATTTTTTACGTGTATTTATTTATAAATGCCTGTGTTTGACTTATGACTAAGACTATATTAAAGCAAAGGAACAATTAACTTTATTCTGTTTAAAGTTTATGCTGTTCACATTTTTAAACAAGAGTTGTTCAAGACATTTTGGGCCTGATATGAAAAGAATCTTGAAATGCAACTCCGTACATAATGTGTAGTACAGTATATACTGTACCAAACAGCCATGTTAAAACATTATGCCTTTCTTTGTCCTGCAGGTGGACCATGATGGATGTTGAAAATTAATAAGCAGTGTGCTATCAGCAAATGTTGATGCAAGAGAACATTGAAAAAATGAATTTTATTAAGACATGCTCTGTAGCATTTATTGTAAGCTATAAAGCAGATACAATAGAATTAGTCTTTCTTCTACATTTAGATAAGGAAGCCTGCAAACAGTGCTTGTTTGATAGTTTAGTATCTAAGAAAATCTAAAATTTCAACCATCCATTTCTTCAAAGGAATGGCCTCAACCACCTGGCTGAAACAGATACCCATTACTCTCTGAATAAATAAATGTTTCCTAGTCTCTAAAGTAATTCCCTTTAATTTTTAACGGTGTATCTTTGTTTCACTTCTGAGTATGACACAGTCCGTTTTGTATAAACCTGTCTTCTACAACCATCTTTAATGCCATATCACATAGGATCAGTAGATAACCGTGTACCTTATATAAAACTGAAAAGGTCCAAGGTGTTAAGATATACTAAATAAAAAACATTTCATATACTACATATAAAAACAAATAACTGAAACTTGTTGGTCCAAGTGTAGCTTATTTAAAAAAGAATAATAATACAACAAAGAATGAACAAGCTATACATAAAATGATAAAATATAGATTCCAAGAAAGAAATGTCAATTTAAAAAAGGCTGCCACACAGTTTGTTGTAATTGAATCAATGCCATTTTTATTGTTTTTTATGTTAAGACAATCAAAACTTGTTTTTGCAGTTGCATTCTATATACAGTTTAACAGTTTCATTATTGCAACTGTAATTATTATGTTTGTAATGAATGGACACCGAGACACCCAAAACTAAATATATTTAAACAGTATATGTTTAAACAGTTTCAGAAATATGTGTTCACACATGGTTTCTCAAAACTAATATACTTGACATTTGTTCCTTAAAATTACAATTTAGAAAGAAAGAACACATCAAGGAATATTTTTGGAGAAATAGATTTTTTCTCGCATTGCATTAAAATGCCTTCAGTAGAAAACCATGTTTGTAAGAAACAATATATAGCAACTTGACTATTCTCTACGTTTTATGTAAAATGGATACAATCTGGATATAACTTAATTAACCTGCTGAACACATTTTTATTTCAATTAATTATTAAGCATTTATTGTCAAAAAGAGTATAATCTTAACTCTGCAAACGAATGTAATCAAATTCCAATCTCCCAAACAGGCAGATTTAGTCTCTATCTTTAAGTATGACAGAGAAGGAATTACCAATATTATGATTTCCCATATATGAAAGTAGAGTAATTTAAATTGAAAAATAGGCTATGCTAGATGTATTCCAACATTTTTGTTTTCAAATTTAAAAATCCTAGTGGACACTTACACAAAGAAAATGTAATAAAAGTTATTTACTGTGTGTTTCCTTTTTATAATTAAAATAAGCACATATTTTTTCAGACAGAAATGCTCTAGAAATAACAAAATGCTGACAATGCTAATCTCAATGTATGTTTTAATGTTGAATGTTAATAGAATTTTAATTTAAAATTATGTTTTCAATGTTATCAAATAATATTTCCTGAAAAGCATGAAAGCTACCTAAGATGTCATTTAGCTAGCTAGAGAAGTCTTAGTACCCCTTAGGATTCAAGTGCAGTTTGACAGTTATTATTATTATTATTATTATTATTATTATTATTATTATTATTATTATTATGTGAAAATGTCATGATTCAAGGGACAGTGTTATTATTAGTGCCTCTTTTCTTAACAAATGAAAATACTTTATTAATTTGAGTTGACATGCTAGAAAGTGACTAAGTTTTCCTGCTCAATTATAATCTTGTTATCTCAAAACAAGAGAATTTCCATTCCAGTAATGGCCTTCTTTCACTGCAGGAGAAACTTAATATCCACTGAATGGCTATGTAAATAATTCATTGTAGACTCATTAAACATGATTTGGGACAGTGCTGTAAACTATACATATTATTAAAAACTTTTGTTTCATGCATCTGCCATTCAGCTTTATGGATGTTATGGATGTAAGTCATTAATTTTTGAACTAGTTTAATCCGGTTTATCAATGAAGCATGTTGATACATTGGAGCATTCCATTTAGAAAGTATGAATTGAATGACGTTACCACATTAAGTCATGGAAATATTAATCACTCATTTGTATACACATAAGGCCAGATTGCGTTGATGGCATTCATAAAGGATAATTCTCATCTGAAAATAGATGATCATTTATGAATTATTCATTAAATTAAGCTAGAATTTAATAGGTAATATGCCATTTGCTAGAACTAGGTATATCTGCAAAGTTTTTATTCACACCCTCAGACAAAATACCAAGAATATAACAAGGGGTCATAAATCAATTCTAGCAATTCGTACAGTAATAGCTTGATGTTTCTAAATGTAACATGTTCAGGTTTACTTTTCAATGGATTTATTCATATTTTTACAAATATGATGCTTGATTGTTTTTTCATTTTTCTTAAGAATAGAACTATAGTATTTTGTTTCTGAAATGTTTTTCATGGTATGTTTCATGCTATATGTAAGATCATGACATCTCAAAGCATGTGGAAATGCACCCTATAAAAATGAGTGTATGATTGTATGCATGGTTATTTTCTGTCAGTTCAGTTTATTTAGAATTTGTTTGTGAAAATGAACTTTTAAGTTGTGTGTACTTAACCTGACAAAAAAATTGGAAGAACACTATGAAATAGTATTCTCACGTTTGTTTAAATATACACTTTAATTGCACAGTTCAATTAAAACAATTCTTGAAAAAACATATTGTGTATATGTGGAATGTTCCATCTTAAAATAATTAGAAGAACACAAGCTACACAAAAAGTTGTACAAATTAGTCCCAGTTATTCTATGTGTGGCTTTATAAGCGTTTGTAGGTTGTTATTTTACAGTAATTTAAGACTTTTGGATTGCGAATGTGAACACTAGGAACAGATTAAATACCAGCTTAATAACTGTCAGCACAGAACTGATACAGAAGACACACTGGCAGACCGAAATTTATAAAATGCATCTATCTTTTATTTGGCTACCTCTGTGAACTCCTTAAATTATTATTAATTGTCCAATGAAAGTTAAGATCGATGAACCCATTTCGAATCTTCTTGACTCAGAGTTGTGAAGTAGCCTTTTAATTAGCCCTTCAGCATCTGACTGAATACTGGAAAGAGAAGGAAAGACAGCTTTTGTAATTCCTAATGAATCACGACATGGAGCAATTTTATTTATTGCCCAGTTCGCTGCACACATTTCCCCTTCATTTACCATTGACTCTAAAGCTTGATTTGGTTCCTTCCCAAACTGAAATGGCAAGTTTAATTAAAAAATAATTTCATACATTTAATCTTTTCAATAATCAGCACAAAGAAAAAAGTTGTATTTTGCATTCAAATAAATTGCCTTGAATGGTTTAACCATAGTCATACTGTCCTTAATCTTTCATTTGTATTTCCTGCTATTGCTAATAGTTTTATCACGTGTGGCATCTTAATCTCTAAATTTACCGCAGGATTCACCTTTGCTTTCCCAATTTACAGCCTTAGCCTAATCTTCACTTTAAGCAGTATTTATATTGTAGTACTTAAATTTGAAGGTAATAGAAATAATCAAACAATGGTATCTGTGCTTAAAACTTTGTTATTGGCATGGTATGCCTCAGCTTCTAGCATGCAGACAGTGTATAGTCAATGCCCAGGATTAGGGTCAAGTCCAGTTTCACTGCAAATGTACCAGGGCTGCAAGCTCCAGGCTGGGTCTAGTACAATATTTATGATTTGGAATATCATTATCTGGTTATAGATATGCAATATTGATTTACTGTACATCATCAAGATTAAAAATAATTTTAAAATTTTATTATATTTTAAAATTATTATTTTAATTATTGAATTAATTAAAATTAATTCTATAATTTTTTATTATAGAAGAGGCAAGAAAATATTACACAAGAAGACATGTATTAGATATTAGATACAGTATTAGATATTAGATTAGCCCAAATTCAAATCTACTGTCAGCAATTGTTGAAATAATTGCAGTATCATAAAAAATAAACTAAACTGTTTTTTGTAAATTAGTTTATCTAAACTGTTCAAGTTATCTGCCATTATTCCTTGTTGAATACATATATGATTTGTTTAAGATATGCTGCTTGCTTATCCCAAATTTGGGCTGGAAGAACACTCCCTTGCATTTTAACTAAATTATGCCCATATACAGTTTGATCTTGGAAAGATGACCAAAGTTGTGAACACACATCACAGTGATTTAATCTAGCTGTGTAGTGTATTTCAACGATATATGATTTTTATTTGGCACCAGAATTAGATTTTTAAATTATACACTAAATATCACACAAAAGTACAAATAAAAAGATGTACAGGCAATTTTTCAAATTAATTTGAGAGCTCACAAGCACAGGGTAGCTAGATCCTAACTGAACTTTTATTGTTGTTTCAAGATCAGACGAGGTGATTTTTTTTACTCCTGCCTGCATTCAGTCTCTAAGGAGCTCCCCAATTCAGTAATGCTCACTGAATCCTCAGACAGCAGTTAATCCTGCTACACCAAAAGACAGGACCCCCTGCTGGAGTAATTTAATGTCATCTAAGTTCTTAGGCAATACCTTATGAGGGGCTCAATTATATTTACAGTGCCTTGCTAAAGTGTTTAGACCATTTCTATGGTCTTCCATTTTGTGTAATAATGCATACATATTTTTTTAACTGAATATTTAATTAAGAAGCAAAAAGGCTTAACCTTAAGACTTTGAAGAGTAAGTTAAGTTACAGTTCATATCAGCAACAATATAAGAGGCGTAAGAGAAAAAGTATTGAGTATTCAGACCAGTGTTTTTGGTGGAAATCCTTTGGCAGGACTTGACTTGGCAAGTCTTCTGGGATAAGCCTCTACAAACTTTGTACACAAGCTTGCCGCAATTTTTGCCCACTCTTATGGGTGGGTTTTTGACAGCAGGTTTCGGGTCTTTCGATATATTCTCAATAGCATTCAAGTCAGGACTATGTTAGGGCCACTCAAGAAAAGCACTTTATTTTTTATCTTCTCCATTATAGGTTGATCTTTGTGATTTGGACTGCTGACTGGTAAATTTTCAGTATCACTTAAATGCTTTGCTGCTAACTTCCATACAAAATTTGAAGTTTTTTTCTTCCAGTAATGGCTTCCTTGCAAATCTGCCACACAGATCAGCTTTGACTCATAGCCATTTTCTCTCAAATCAGCCATTGAACATGCTACTGTAACTCTTTCAAAGATGCTGTTGTCCTCACTGAGAAATCTGCTAGTTTCTTCCTTTCTTGGCTGCTTGGTTTAAAAGGGACAGCCTGAGCTAGGCAGTGTCTAGATAGTATAATACATACTATCTACGGCTGACAGGTCCACATCATCTTCCCTTCATAACTAACCTCATTAGATCTCTCAACTCTAAATTCTACCAGTTTCTCACTACAGAGAAGGAAAAAAACTCAGTCACCTTCTACAGAAGAAAACCATGAACACCCCAGTCACCCTCACCAACCCTAACCTTGTTGTCAACATACCTTCTGACCTTTCCCTTTCACAGGATGAGCGATCCCTCCTCAGCAAAGGGCTCAGTTTTGTACCAGTTCCCACAAAGCTGGACATCCCCCAGACCAATGTCGAACTTAACCGCTTTTACCGCAGGATCCATCTCAGAGCGCATTTTGCCGATTCCTCTTCACAGGCAGCTGATAACAACCCGGTTATTGATGTCATTAACAACATTAATCCCAAACAGAGCTGTTGGACTCCCCACTCTGGCCGTTTTCCACCAGTTGATTATTTCTTCAACCAATGCACTAATCAAGCTCCCAAGTCACTCTCTATACCCAGTAAACATAGGTCTAACCTCACCAAAGGAGAAAATCAGGCGCTCCAGTCTCTCCGCAACAGGGATGATATCATCATCAAACCAGTGGACAAAGGAGGCGCTGTTGTGGTGTGGCGTAAGGATCTAAATATCTTTGAAGCCTCTAGACAACTAACTGATACTTCTGCCTACCTCCCTCTCCAACAAGACCCTACCACTGACTACCAAAAGGAAGTGGTATCCACCATTTCTCTTCTTATCAGCTGTAATGAGCTCCCCTAGGAGGAGAACCGGCTCATCAAAGAACATCCGCAGATATCTCAATTTTACCTCCTCCCCAAAATCCACAAACTGGACACCCCTGGACGCCCCATCGTATCAGCATGTAACTGTCCAACTACTTACATCTCAGCCTTTCTCGACAGCCTCATGAGACCGTTGGTTGAAGATCTTCCCTCATACATCAAAGACACCAATCATGCGCTCCAACTTTTTAATGATTTCCAATTTCAGGGTAACGAATGCTACATTTTTACCATGGACATCACATCTCTGTACACCGTCATTCCCCATAATGACGGCCTTACAGCCCTCAAGCACATGCTGGACAAATGCACAGTGCTTGATCCACCCACCCACAACCTGGTATGCCTTGCAGAATTGGTCCTCACACTGAACGCATTCTCTTTCAATAATCTTTTTTACCAACAGGTTAGTGGAGTTGCCATGGGCACCAGAATGGGACCCAGCTATGCCAATATTTTTGTCGGCTGGGTAGAAGAACGCTTCTTCGCTTCCTACACTGGCTATGTCCCTGACCTCTACAAAAAGATATATTGATGACTGCGTCGGTGCCGCCACATGCTCTAATGATCAGCTTGAGTTCTTCCTGCACCATTTCACCAACTTCCACCTGTCCCTCAAATATACGGTTAACATATCTTCCACTACTCTTCTGTTTCTAGACATCAACTTCTCTATCAACTACCCCCGACTGTCCACTTCAGTTTATTACTAACCCACGGATTCACACAGGTACCTCCTGTACAGCTCATTTCACCCAACCACACTAAAAACTCTCTTCCTTTTTCACAGTTCCTTACGCTACGACAATTATGCAGTGACGACATTGACTTCAAGAACCTAGCCCTCGAAATGTACTCCTTTTTCATCAACAGAAGTTAGCCCAGCAGTGTGATTGACAGGGACCTTGCCCGAGCCAAAAACACCCCCCGGACCATCAACCCGATCAGGAACTCCCACCGTAACAACCGCATTCCTTTGGTGCTTCCTTACCACGCTAACACACTTCCTATCCCCAGGACCATTAACCACAACTTTTCCATCCTACAGGATGATCCCTCCATTGGGGCCCTCTTTTCTGATCGCCCTATCATCTCATATCGCTGACCACCTAATCTGTGTAACCTCCGTGTTCACAGCTCCCTTGACCGCCCTCAACAACCATCCACACCAGGCACTTTCCCTTGCAACAGAGCTCGCTGTATCACCTGCAAGTACACATCCACCACCACACTCATTCAAGGCCCCTCAGGACAATTCCGGATCACCCAGACAGCATCTTGTACCTCCAGCAACCTTATTTACTGTATCTCTTGCAGTAAATGCCCAGCCATCTACATTGGAGAAACAGGAAGGAGACTTGCAGACCGCTTCAGAGAACACATCAGGGCTGTGAAGATAAAAGATCTCTTCAAGCCCATTGTTTCTCAATTCACCTGTGACAGCCACGACCACTCTAATCTCTCCGTCTGTGTTCTCAAAGACGATTTCTGAACTCATACATCAGAAAGACCACCGAAACCAAAATTATTCTGCAGCTAGGATCACACATTCTCCCTTCTCTTAATGACAGACTACTGTTCTTTTAAATTTTCTCCATTCATTGGAAGTTTCATCTCACACCTCTCTGCACCCATTCTGACTTCACACCTCTTGATTGGCCTCTTTCTGTCCCTTGCTCCCGCCTCTCACTCCTCCTCCCTCCCAACCTTTGTTCTCCCGCTACTTTACCTTTGCCTACTGCCCTGTCTCTCTCACACCTGAAGAAGGCTCCACAGCCGAAACGTTGTGTTCTCTTTCTTTTTTTTTTCAGCATGGAATAAACCTATTACTTGTTCCTTTGCAGTATAATACATCGTCCACTTCTTAATGATTGATGTCTCTGTTCTCAAAGGGATATTTGAGTCTCTGAATTTCTTTCTACCCTTCTCTTTATTTGAGTTGTTTTGAAAGCTCCGTTGCCTTTATGGTTGCATAGTTTCTTGAAATTCACTACCTCACTGAAGGACTTTACAATGTATTTATTGAGAAATCATGTCACCCACTACTATTGCACACAGATGCCACAGAACTAAATGTGTGGTACAGTGAGGTAATTTTATACACCTAAAAAAGTACTCAAAATCGGTTTGCCTACTATAAATGCTATACAGTATGTAACCACGACCTTTCCATATTAATTATCTGATTATTTATTTTCATTTTCTTTAAAATGTATGGCAAAGATTGTACATTGTAGATTAAAATAAAAATATTAATTGCAACTTCAAAGTGTCATGACTACAAGGTATAAAGCAACAAAATCTGTGCAAGACTCCGAATACTTTTTCAAGGCACTGCAATTTACTTTAAAATTACAATTGAGAGACAATTGACTTGGAATGAACTGATTGTATTATAAGAACTGTTGAAAACAAGATTCTGTTCAGCTCATTTAACCTGTTTGGTTGCTAATAGCTAATGCAGCCAATGATCTCATTCATCTGTTTCTTGAAAGAAATCAGGGTATCAGCTTCAACAGCATGTCTAGGCAGATTTAAATTATTTTGTGCCAATGCTACCAAACATGACTATATATGCATATCAATTAGCCACTACTATTTTTTCATTTGAATAAGATTATTTTGGTAATATAATTATTTGCTATTATTTGAAATTATGTTTATATTATTTAATTCATAAATAAATATACCAGAAGAGTATTGGAACCAATAGTGCTTTTTGTGTTATTGATGACAGTAATAATAGTGGCTTGATAATATAAATATGTGGTTTTCATTTATATATACGCATGAGAAAAAAGAAAATGTTTGTATGATCATTTAAACTTTCAAACAACTATTATTGACATTGGGTGTATTTACAGCATGATAACAATCTTATGTTAACAGTTAAAATATGATTATACACAGAGAAATAAAGCTGTTTAAATCAAAATGTATATTCTAACTTGAAAGTATTCTACAGCTTAATTTATTAATAATTAATAATGAGTGTTTCTCATTAGCATAGCAACTTTGTATTCTTTCTTCAATTTAGGCAAATTACATTCATACAATCTTTGTTGTGAAAGTGTCAGGGGAGTTGTCTGTCTGGATCTGAAGTCCAGCCAAGTCTTTCTTGTCTTGTCTCATTGAGATTCAGCACCTTAGTGTAATCTCTCTGCTCCTTAGCCATTCAACTGTTAAACTCCTTTAGTTTAGCTTCATACTTATCACACATGAATGCCTCAAAAAACTTCACAATACAACATGTACTGTATTGCAGTAATCTAAATTTCTCTGAAGTTCCATTATTATTTCAAAGGTAATATACGCCTAATCATCTTTTATGCCATACACAAAGCTTAAACCCCATTATAAATAAAAAATAAATAAAAAATCACAATTCAGTTTGTAAATTTAGCTTGTAGGCCAGTACTTTGACTTCTTAAGTCTCATAATGTATCTATACATAACTCAAACAAAAGCATGTCTGTCAAACTATGACCATAACATTAGATATGATGTGAAAAGATGGAAATAAGATGGAAAAAATGGTCAGTGTCCTTTCAACCCTCTACCAAAATCCAAACTTGAAACTGATTTTGTGGACTCATCGCAACCTTCATTTTTACATTCCTTGGGAACAAAATTATGCAGATCTGTGTTCCTTTGCCAACTCGGTTAAAAGACAGTTTACATAAGTTCACTTACTGCTTGCTACTGCTTGCATCTTGTGTAGAGGGTAGAGGGCTATGTGTTATGCATATTTTCTAATTAAGGGTGAACTTTTAAAATGTATGACGTACAGATCCAGCCATTCAAAATGAGTGAGGTACACTGCATTAAAACGCAGTAGATCTTGCGCAACATGCCACCTCATACCACAACATACCACATGTTTTTTTTAAATAGGATAATAGTATCCGGAAGCACCTTGTAAAACTGCCAGGTGGAGCTAATAAATCTTAAAGTCTCATGTACAGCATTTCAGCTGTCGCCAGAAAATGCTTTAATCCCGGTCACTGCTGAGGGACTACAGTATCTTTTTCTAATTAAGAATTTAAGTTGTATATGGTTTAGGCTTTTAATAATTGTAAAGTGTGTTTTACAACATGTTAAACATTAAAAAGTCAGTATATTTTATAAAAGCAAGATTGTGTGTACAGAATTACAATTGTTATTGTATATTACAGTTTATTTATTAGTCTTATTTATCTATAAATATAATTTTCCCAAATATGTTTTCTAATAAAAGTCACGAGTACAGAGTAGATTATTTTTATTCAATTATTCCAGGCAATATGAGCATGATATCATATGTGGATTTTAGCAATACTGAACCACTGGTTGCTTGCTTGGTTCCAAGTAGTAGGAAGGTACTGTAGGTTGCTTCCAGGTAAAATAAAAATGGTGGAGGCAGGGGAGGAGAAGGCCAATCTAAAGATACAGAAGTGATTGCTTTATGTAACCAATCTTTTCTTTGCTTCCTTATCATTGCTGTTGTTCAACAACCATTTAACAAGTAACAAGATTTTGGAGCAGGTAAGTGGAAGATAAACATTGTGAATGTTAATGAGTTGTGAGTTGTATGAAAAGAGTTTAAGTGCATTTACTGCCTGAACCATCATTTTTGCTTAATTGTTGTCCAATGATACATATGACTAAAAGGTGTTTCTACAGGAAATTTGGGGATTTTAACTTTCTGTACAACGGGATCACCAAAAAAGATATGGGAATGTACAGGCTTTGAAATTATCCCAACAAGATAACAAAACATATAAAAAAGAAAGGTTACAAATTAGAGGAGGTCATCTGGCCTAATTAGGGTAGAATATATATACTGTATATGAAAAAATAATTAAATATATATTTAATAAATACATAAACTCCATTGTTTATGGATTACATTTTAGAAAATCCCTTGTCTTGACAAAGGCATATCTCTCAACATTTGGTGTGTGAACAAGTCTTTTTACTAATGTGGCAAATACCTTTATTCGTTTTAGCTAATTAATGGCAGCATTTTTGCAGTTAACAAGCAAGAAGGCAAAGTGACAGAGTGAAGCCAATTAGAGCTGCCTGCAGGAGTTATAGACAATCACCCCTTAGTTTAATATAAAAATGGCTTCAGGCCCAAAATTTGCTTTGATTTTGATTTTTTGTTAAACATGTACAGACTTTGTTAGAAGATGAATATATATCAGTCATTGTGTGGGTGTCTGCTGCACAGATAAAGTGACAAACCAAAATATACTGAATTTTTCAAAGCTTTATAGCTCCTGAACTGTCATAAAACAAGAGCAAGTGATATTAATAATGCAGTTAATCTCACACATTGGCTATAGAGAAAGGAAGAACTCAATCACAGATTAGATATAGAGTAACTGATATAGAGCAGGGAGAATTTGAGAATTTGAGAAGATTTAGCAGAATGCTGGTGATGTATTTTAACAATGTAAAGCAGAATATTTACAATAGATGCATGTTTTCTCATGCAGAATGAGTTCCAAGAGTTATTGTGAAAACATTCAGTTTCTAACTCCTAGAAAGCAGCATCCTAGACAGTTTTTTTACAAACATATAGAAGGAGATTTTATGAATATCACAAGCCAGATATACCAAAGCAGCTTTACCCTGATAGAACTAACATTCCTACTGTGAAGCCCTGTACTCTGAACCTTACTCCTGTAAAAAGTATTTTGATGGTATCTGATCAAGCTCCTCTCCGCCCTATCCCTCCTGCCCCCCCCCCCCCCCCCATTAAGTGCACATTTTTCACAAAATAGATACTATAATGTCCCTCTTTTCCTTTTGCCTGTGCAAAGAAAACCAAATCCTAGTGGTCTTGCTGACACAGCATGTCATAGACCTTGAGCCTAATGAACAAGCCAGACTTCTGAAACCTTGCATTTTGTCTCTAAAGCCTGGTTCACCAACCCAACCTTGTTTTTTAAATCAATCCATTTGCTGGAACTGTCATGACCTGTTCGAGTGATGTGTCATCCCCTGGAGTTCCAGTGTAAAACAAAACCTGGTACAGACCCTATACCCCAACCTGAGGCATTTTCTTCATCTCCAAAACCCATTCATCTAATATCAGAGGTCAGACCTCAGTTTGTTACCAAAACAACCTAAGAGTGGGGAGTTAATGTTTTCAATTTCAGTTCCAGGAAACAACTTTTCACAAATTCATAGAAGACATGGCATACCCATTTTCCTTTTTTACATAGTCATAAACTCTTTTTCACATTGGAATAATAAAAGCATTCACATTCTAACAGATATTTTCAATGAGAATGGTCTCATTATAGGACTTCCAATCTCAATACATGCTTCCAGGCTCTGTTTAATTTTAATTGCCTTTTCTGCAATGTCTATAGTACCCCTTGGGAGGTGATGTTATTCACCAAGTGCACCAAGAGATTGGTTTCATATAATACCTTTCTGGACTAGAGACCTGAATGCAAAACATTAAGTCATCTCCTGAGACAATAATTGTGATAATACTAATTCTGCTTACAAAAATCCAATTAAAAAATCTACTTACATTTTCTTTAGAATGGGAATTTGAAATCATGTACACAATATCATATACAGATACTATAATTCCTAGTCCCCCATGATGACTCTAGTCTGGGCCATTCACAGCAGGAGAAATTGATCTGATTTGCCCCTTTGACTGCTACTAAAACAGTCTGGCAATGTGTTGGGATCTTCTGCATTTCCTATCTGTTACAACACCAGGCCCCCGCAACCAGAGACACACCCCAGCCAGTCTGACAAGGCATAGACCTTTATTACATACCCAATTAGCATCTCCATTTTCCACCACACCTTTTGGGTTTCCCGAGAATAGCTACAATATCGGCAATCTCTTGAGACTGACCTTCATTGACTCTAATCCCTGAAAACGGTTTTCCTCTCAACTATGATCTTCGGCTGAAGTAACAAAAGATAAAACTTTAAAATTAAAGTTATAATAAAGGTCATCTGATTGTGTAACCAAAGGAGACACTGCTTTTAAACTGTGCATTTTAATTCAGTTTTAACATTTGGGAACAGTGGGTTTGTCTGCTTTTAAATATGCTTTGTGGTTTTTCTGTTATCACTCAGACCTTACTAAAATCTGTAAGCAAGAGACTAAGACTGATGAGAAGCTGTAAATGTAATGCAGTCACAAATATTATACAGAAATCAACCCAAGTATTTTTTTGCACACAAAGTCACTTTTCTTCTGGTGATACAGATCCAAGGATTGATCCCAAGTCAGTTCTGGTTCAAAGAATTCATACCACTGAACAAGTAATAACCAGTTTTTGAAATAGCTTAGAAATGCTCTGATGCTTTTCAGAAAATACATCAAATGCAATCATTAAATTCTGTGACCATGAGCACTATCCTGTTGCAAAAAATAATTTGATTTACTTCAGGGGGTGCATATGTAATGATCAGTCACAGTCAACAGGAAGTTGCAATTGTTTCTGCAAAATTTAAGGATTACAGTAGGATTACTGTTTAGTAAACACTCTTTGACATGCTGATTGATTCTAATGATATGATATAAACAAAAATGAATTCCAAATGTTATGTTATGTTAAAGCAACAGCTTTATTCATATGGTCTACTGAGTAATTTTAAATACAACTATTCTGCAACACAGAAACATCCACACATCCTTGATTTTTAGGTTTAGGAGCTTGGTGATGAGCCTCAGCCATTGAGATCACTGTGCTGTAAATAATACTGAGTATAAAAGTATTCTGCCCTGCCTTCTTTTTCTTGCTGCATTTTTGCATTCTTCCTATTTTAGTAACATGCTCATATGCTGACAGGATTGCTTATTTACAATCTGAGATGTGTGCAAATACGATTAATTAGCTGCAACCCTGTTTTTATTTGTGTCAGAAGCCAGCAACTAACAATATCATCTGATTGGCCAAACAGATTAACAAACCCAAAGAGAAAATTTGGTCTTAATGAAATTAGCTTTTATAAAAGCAGCACCTTAAATGTTCTTTTGTCTGTGCACTACAATTGATCACATGCTACAGTAAGGGCTCCCGATCCAAATCTTTGTCCATGATTCAGCAGGTTGTCTTTTGCTCCTTAATTATTTTTGTTCCAATAGAATTCTATTACTTTTCCCCAGACCTTGAGCACCTGCTGGTTTAGGGTTTTGTAACAGGACTCTGTACACAGTACAATGTGTTACAGAAGTGACATTACCCACCTCTGAAATCTAGGCCTTGTTAAACTCTGCTGTGGCAGCGCACCTGGTATTATTGCACAGTGGAATTTTATCCGTCAATACAGTGAAGGTGTGTGGCGAGCAACCAAGATATAACCAAGATTTAATCCTGGCACCCCGGTTTATGTAAATAGTTTCCCTGGTTTTGCACCCCCTTTTATACCTGTACTCACTTACCACCCTATACCTATGTGTGTGTGTGTGTGACTCAAATGACCCTAGTGTGTTGTAGCCTGGTTCCTTTGCGTTTTCTCTCTTCTTGCTACTGCTGTGCTATTAAACATGTGTCGCACAATAAAAGCGCTTGCACTGTTTAATTAAAAGAGCCTGAATGTCTGTCGTTCATTCTCGATGAGCCCACCATGTTACAATATAATAACTTAATATTTATATATAATATATAGTTTTTAGTCATGCTTTTTATTACATAGAATTTTGTTGCTGTATAGGGCACATTACAAAAATACATTTTGTAACATGCTGGTTTCATTGCGCTAAGAGAAATTGTCATAGCAATATAATAATAGTAATAAAGGATTTATTTGTTTTTTTATAAATTTATCAATTTACATATTATATCAGATATGATGTACAGTATGTGTTAATAAAAATATCCTAAAACCAGTCACCTTTTGTGGCAAATACATATTAACTATTTGATCATTGGGGCTTATCAGAATAAAACTCCTCTGTGTCTCTCCGGGTGTGCAGAGGTCAGGGCCGGGACATGTACATGTGCAGCTGGAGTGACTCTCGGGGTGTGTTTCAGCCAGGGCTGGGGCACACGCTTGTGCAGCAGGAGTGGCTCTCTGGTTGTGTTGAAGCCAGGGCTGGGACATACACATTTGCACCCAAAATGACTTTCCAGCCTGGGCCTGGACATGTGTGTGTGCAAGTGGGTCCTGAGCAAGGAGAGGAGCCAGTGGACCAGCTTCCTCGTCGTAGGGAACTTGGGCTTCTGCCAGGGATCTGTCCTTCTGCCAGGAATCTGGAGAAAGTTGGATTTATACAGAGAAGATTAGCATGGCCCATCCGCAAGGATAACATGCAAATCTATGTAGTTGTCACGACCACCAGGCAGTCAAGACCAAAGCGTAAGCGAGCTAATCAGACCCAGCAGCGGGTGATTATTAACAAACGCTGCCGCACGAGTTAAACCACCTGCGCACACTCATTGCGGTGCGCACTGCTATTTAAACCATCTTCACCTGCTTCCCACTGCTCGGTATTGAGTCTACTCCTTGAGAGCTCTACCTGGCGTTTTTCCCCGTACCTCGTTTATTCTGGTTTTTGGATTCCCCTTCTGCCTTTTCGACTTTGCACCTCGCCTCTCGACTCGGACTGTCTGCTACCGTTGAACTTCCTGGATTACGACTTGCCTTTCGCCTTTTGACTACGACCTTGCCTCTCGTTCTGGTTTGTTCGCCTGCCTCATCTATCACCCGTGCCTGCGTCTGCACAGGATCCGTGTATCTTCTCACCAGGGATTCCTAACAGTAGTGTTCCATATTTTTTGGCGCGTTGGTGTTATTCCTTTTGCATGTGACTCTGGAGGTTGGGGTTCAAATCCCACGCCGGCAGAGTAATCCTACTCCGTTGGGCCCCTGAGCTAGGCCCTAACCCCACCTGCTCCAGGGGTGCTGTATAAATGGCTGACCCTGCGCTCTGACTCCAAGTATCTCTCTCCATATGTGTGTCTGAGTGTCTCATGTAGAGCAAGCTGGGGTATGCGAAAAGACAAATCCTAATGCAAGAATTGTATATGGCTCATAAAGTGATCTTAACCTATCTTATCTGAAGTAGGAGATGGGACACTGGCTGCCAGTGCTCACCAGAGCAGATCTGACTGATGTGCTGGTGTCCGTGCCCCCCAGCAGGTGCCAACCGGAAGGCTTGGCTGGGCATGCCCATGTGTCCGAGGCTCTGGCAGCCTGACTCCAGCTGCTTGAGGGCCACGAGGACAGCTCGGTCACCCTGTGGAATTCTTCACGCAGAGGCTATAGAGCTGCATGTCTGCCTTTGCACAGCTGGTCATGTGCCTTGACTTTAACCAGGGGAAGCTGAGAGGTGTTGCCGGCTTTGCGGAGACTGCAGGGCCTGGTCACGTGATGGAGAACAAATACTCCAGCTGCAGGTCTCAGTAGAGATTTCCTGTCTGTTTATCCGGGAGAACCAAAGGAACTTGACTTTGGCATGACCACCAGAGGCTGCTGGTCATTGAATCCAAAGACCAGCGCATTAGCATGTGGTCGATATATACCTAGAACTACTGCCTCTAGAGAGCAGTGGTAATGCCCGGCAGGGCCGGGCACCACTGCAGAGCTCAGACACATAGATCACCCCTGTCTTTGCTCATGGAGCGGACTAGGGTCATGGCCTCAGAGTGCTTTCAATTCTAGATTCTGGAACATCATTGCATAATAAGGTGGTAAAGGAAATCTGGCACTGCCTTGTAAGCAAATTTGTTCTTTTGGTAGAAAGTGGGTAGAAAGCAGTTATGTTACGTTGTGTTTCAGCAATACACTGTCCTGTCCCAGGTCCTGACAATTTGCTGATTAATGTATATTTTTTAAATTGAAGTAAGGATATAATCTACAGTAGCTAATTTTGTTTCTAATCAGAATGTTGTCCCATTTTATTTATACATTTCGTTATATGCTAGATGTACTGTAAGAATACTTTCCGTCTGTGTATCCATTCAACTCTAACAAAGTCATGGTGCAGGTATTATACAGTAAATAATATCAATATTTCTAGATGTTGGTTTTGTCTTTTGTCACGTCCTTTTTGCTTGAGCCCAATTTTCACATACTCAAAGAAGGTAAAGTATACATTGATATTAATTTTAACTGCAGCCACTATGCTAATAATATTTTTGTTTTAAATCACATAAATACAGAATTTCCTAAATGGGTTAACAGCTGCAGTAAAATGTTTTATCAGGTGAACACATCCCAATAGACATATAGATTTAATCTCTTGCTACTGTACCTAAGGAAAGTATATAGAGTATTTCCTATCTTGGATAGTTCTGGACCTGTCTATAAATCCAAAGATATGTCTCATAGAGAGACAGGTAATTGTAGCTGGGACTCAGTTGCTCTCTTAGAACAATCCATTGTGCGAACCTTTAACTAGTGAAGTGATAGAACTGTTATCGTCTTAAAAATCCACTCAGGGTCACCCTATGAACCAGACAGACGCGGCATGACTTTAGATTAAATCCAAAAATGACTACGCCTGGCATATTTAAAATTACTGTGGGGTATCATACCTTATTTGAGAATTATATATATAAATTTTATGGCTTCTTTGGTTAAGGTTATATGTTTGTTTCTGCAGTTAGGAGAAATATTCCTATAAATGTAGCTGCATTATTGTTTCAATTTCATGCACTGTATCCACTGTAGGATACTTTTTTTGTGAAATGTCTAGCTTTCTTTTCATACAGCTTTCTTCATCAGTCCACAGTCTTTTTTAATCATACTGGCATGCATGTTTGGATTCAAAGACCAAAAGACACATTTCCTACACCATGCAGTTGCAGAAAACAAGCAATACAAAAGGGATCTATAATGAAAATCTAAAGATCAAATAAACTAGGCAGACCGTTATTAAATAGAAAGCAGTAGTGAGAAAAATACAGATATTCCCATATATTTCCCATTAAGTGCTTATATTAACCAGCATTTCAATTAAAATATATTATGGGTTTAAATTCAACAGTTGAGTATTGGCTCATCAGTTGTCCAATATCTATCATGTTTTAAGGCTTCTCTTTCATTTTAGGTTGTCCAGTGACAACTAAATGTGTTTCTCCCGAATTTAGTTTACTTTAGTTAAAAGATGTTTTCTCCCCAACATCTGGTTTTACATGCCAATTTAGATTATACAAATATTTTGATACTAACATCTATAATTGAAAAAAGGGGGAGGGGCCTTGATTAACACTTCTCTGTTTTATATTATTTGGTAGATTAATACAGGATTCCTCTATGCACTTTTATTAAACTAAATGTTCATAAAATGGAAATAATGTTGTTTCATAATTCTGACATTAACCAAATTAGTGCTCTCTGTATTTGTAGGTGGAACATATGATTTAGAAAGAGTCTTTATATTTAGACACTGAAGAAGTCTTACTACATATTCCCAAACTAAGCATATTCAAACTATGATCTAGTAGGAAGAGCTTGCTTTCTCAAAGGTTTCCTAGCAGATAAAAAACAAAACCTATTTATTTTTTGTGTCAATAGAAGTTTCACGTTGCCTGAAATCCATGAAGTTGTAGTTTTGAAGTGCTATGGAAAATACCATGAAATTCCCAAAGAGTTTAAAAACCTCTACCAGATTGCTTTGATATTTTATAGCACTGGTAAATAGAAAGATTACTGAACTGGAACCATTAAAATTGACCTGGCTTTTGAGTATAATACCTCCTCATATCTTTCAAGAGCAGCATGGTAACTCACGAGTTTTGGAGAAAATGCATGGAAAGAAAACTAGAATAACTGAAAGAGATTTGTAATGTACCATTTATAGGGCAAATATAACTGAACTAAAGATTTATAATTCAAGTAACAAAATGTAAAAACAATGTTATATCAACCATTAAACAACCAAAAAGAAAATACAGCTGCATGCATGGTACTTTGTCTGTTTATTTCCTGTACCATCCTATATTCATTTAAAGTTGTGTGAAAACATTTTTTTCAGTATTTTCTTTTCAGTATGTGTTTAGTGAAATATATTCCACCCACACCCTTGGCTATCAAAGTCATTGCTAAGATTTATCTACAACTATTCAGAGGTAGATTTTAATTGTTTTTGATGGAATTGAGATCCTACCACCCTTCTGTATGATTGTTGCTGTATGAAAATGAACCTGGTGTCACAAATAATTTGAAAATACTATAACCAGTCAGATATACCTTGCAGTAATACTATACCTGTAGATACACTGAAGCTGATCCTGCACTTCTGCTTCTGTCTCTCTACCACCAACTGTTTGCAGAAATACCAAATAAAGAGGGGGTCAATAATAAAGAAGTACCAAAATAAGGAGCAAAAAGTCCATGCTCTGTAGTCTAAAAATCATTTCAGTCACTAGAGGCCTTCATGCTTGGAAGAATAATTATTCAGCATGTCAGCTTGTTGTTTTAAGACTGCAAGGAGACCTGATCAAATCAACAGTGAAACACAAATCACAGGCCACAAGTGGAAACTAGTTGCAAGTAAATTTTAAAATAGAGATACTACTTTACATTAGAAGTGCAATGCATTATGGGAGAATGGAACAAGCTACCTAACCATGTTTTTGAAACAGATACCCTAGTGTCTAGATGAAATGCATATTTTTCTATAGAGTGCACACAAGGTAGGTGATTCTCTGATATCCTTAGGGATAGAAATTCAGAACGTTGGAGCATAGGAAGTGATGGATCTGTCACTTATAGAATGTAAATGAACATTTGTACATATAGAAGCCCAGAATTAGATAAACAAAGGTCAGTATGTGGGGAGTAAGCAGGTAATAAGTCACCTAATACTGAGGTGCCAAGCCATATAGAGCCTTATAGAGTGAGCATGAGGATTTTGAAGTCAACTTGAAACCTGATAGAAAGCCAGTGCAAGAACTCCAAAACAGGTGATCACTTGCATGCATCTTGGTCAGGTTTCTGCCTGCCACACTCTGAAGATTTAAGTTTGATCTACCAGTGAGAAGGGCGTTGTAGTAATCAATCCAAGGAAAAAAAAACAAAAGTATTGACCAGCTTTTCTGCTACAGTTAGAAAAATATTATCAGACCTTAAAATATCTGTAATAAGTTATCTTCTTTACAAATATAATTTAAAATAAGTTTGTCTTTACTCATTCTTAGACATGATGATCTTCTTTCGCACACACCTAAATAAAATATTTAATTCTTTGACAATTTCCATTATCATTGTCTGTATAATTCCCTTTATTCACTCTGTGACACCTTACTTCATATTATATTGTTTAATATTCTTTAACTTGTAATTTAATACTGAAAAATTAAATATTAATGTTAGCTTCTTCTATTTCTTGGCCTTTCTTATATCTTTATATATCTGAGTTTACAATACAAGTAATTCCAATCAACATTTAAGAAGTTGAGGGTATAATTGTAGAGTCATTGAGAAGAGATAGTGTGGCTTTTTCTTGTTGGTAGATTCATATTTTTCATACTTCTAGAAAAACAAATTAATATATGTGGATGTGATGTTAGTCAAATTTGTTTAAGCTAACAGCTTAATTTTAAGCATTGTCATACTACACTTCAGAAGTGTGAGTGAGTAAGTGACTTCACAAAAATCATAGCATGCTATTATTGTGCAGAATTAAAGCTCTGGAAATAAAATGGTCACCTGAAGATGAAACTTGATTTATTACAGAACGGATGGGTAACAGCATGGCAGGAGAAGTCTGCTCCAGGAGGCTACACTATACTCACATAAAGCAGTGTGAGTGCCTTTCGGTAGTGATTACTGTGAGGGTTTCAGCAGACTGTCAAGATATTTTAATGAAATTTATGTACCCTCTAGGACTAGTTCCCTCTTTTCAAGTTGCTACTAATAGATGAGCTCTGTCACGTTCCCTTTTCTTGTATTATCCACAAAAGAGCTAACTTTATCATTTAATACAATTTCTGGTGGAATGTGATAAAAAAATCAATTTTTGCTGTGACTGAAGCATTTTGAAATTAAGAAAGTAAATAGTCTTTAAAACGTATTAATATTTTTTATTTTTCATTTTTTCCAGTGTGTATGATTTTGTTTCTATTAAATATTTAAATTGATATTTGTTTATGAAAACCTAAAGTAATATAAAAGTACAAAAAGATTAAATTGATCTTGCATTGAAAAAAGTATTCAATAAATCCTGTCCGCTTACAGAATTGAATAACCTGATTTTCATAGACCCTTAATTCAGTTCCAGAAGATTCTACAGATGTAATGTCGCAATGAAGTAAAAAATAGTCCTGTCTGACTGAGAGCTCACAAGAAGGTGACGTGCAGAACACAGCAAGAAAAGAAAAAAAAAGAAACCAAAAAGAAAAAGAAAGACACAAAAAAATCCCAACACAGGGCTGCAGAGCAGTACTGGCAAAGAACATAAAAAGTAAGGAAGCTACTGTATGAAGTATCAAATGGGCACCAGCTCAGTTAATAACAGATCCCTGAGTGAGTGGCGGTAGGGTATTTAAGAAAAATGGAACTAATCATTAAATAATAGATTAATTGTCCACCTACTGTGAAAGTCTGTCCGAGCACGTTCTAACAGCACCCGGACATGTGCTGTCCAGCGTGTGTATGCTGGACCGATCATCGGCTCTTGTTTGGTCTTGATAACAGCATTTCAAAATGCTGCTAATTCTTATTCTTATTAATATTAATACACACTAATAAACATTAACTGTGATCTCTATTGATACTGTATTGTAACCCACATTATTGTTACGATCCCTGCTTCCCGGCAACGGGAGAGGCAGAAGAAGACGTAGCTCAAGTTCAATTAGACAACCTATAAGAGCACATATTCACCACCACACCTCCGTCTCATCTTGTACTTAAGCACAGTTTTTCCCTTCCTCCTCGCTCAGTATTGGTTTTCAGTTTGAGCTACTTTGTTGCGCTTCCCCTTATTCCTCTTTGTTACTTTTTGGTTACGGACTCTTGGTTTTCTCCTTCGACTACGACTTTTGGATTACGGCTTGGCTTCGGTAACTTTCTCCCTGGTTTTGGATTACTGGCTTTCCCTTTGGACGTGGTGTTGTTCGCAGTATAGATCTCCTTCAGGGTGATTTGTTCAGCTTCCGCAAGTGGGTTCTTTACTTGGTTTTGGTTTCATTGGCCAAATCTTTACAATTATCATAACTCCACCACTGAACCAGTCTACTTGTGCAAAACAGTGTGAATGCTACAGTACTTTGCCACAAGACTGCAATGCACTCTCTCTCTACAGAATTCCTGAACAGATGACTCATGATAACTGCATTGAGTCTGTTTGTATTGGGCCCGGTTTCACTTAAATATTTTCATGCACTGGCATGTACTGGTAACCGGTACCACTGTACCACATTTTCTCCTCTTTACAGGCTTCTACAGTGTTGCCTTTTTGCATGCCTTTTGCACTTTACACAGATTATCCCTCAATGTGACACTGAAGAGTAAACCCATTTCCGGTTTACTGGATCCTGTTCACGTTGTTTAATTCATTTTTTGCACTTTGCCCTTTGGTTATTGACATAATAAATGACTCTATGGCCCTATGACATTTTGATCACATACAAAAATGGCATAAAAAAGATTTCAAACAACAGGGCCCATTTGACACATCTAGTCCAAGTGATTTAAGGATCTCATTCAAATTGGTCTTGGAATAAAGCTACATCCCAGGTAGGATTCAGTGCTTGCCATGTGTTACTCAAAGGCTCTGAGCCATGCAACTCCACTCCTTAATCTTTTCAAATATTTTTACAAATGAGGGGTTACAAAAATGGAGAAAATCAGGAAATGATAAATCAATAAGTAAATTAAATAATCATAATCATAATCATAAAAAGTCAACTTGTAATGACTTTGCCAAGAATATACCCAGGCAGTTAATATTATTAAAGGCACATGAACTCTCCTTCTCTGGCACAGCTTTGGTGAAAAGAGTAATAATTCAGGTACACTTGCTTAAACAAATAATTATTAACAATGAAAATACACAAAATACACTACACAAACATACATACATAAAAACACAACACTCAAGTTACCCTATGTATAATACCTACAGACAAGGTATATTTAAAGACCTACATCTAGACCACACAGAAAACCCCAGACTGCCTTCAACTATTAAATAAATGCCTACAGAGGCCAAAAGAAAAGATAAGCTGCCTTCCAAACTAAGTAAAATATAGTACAAATTATGGTTAAATCTTTCTCTCTGGTGATCTGTTCTTAGCCTATGTTTTGCTTGATCCAATCTTTCTGAACTGTTGATTGACCCTTTATCATTTACTCAAACCATAATTAACTAAGGTAAACCAAGGTAAACTTTATGATCGTTTTTTTTATGATCACCGAATCTGGACCCCCTAACATCTAATTTGTTTTGAAGCTTAAAATGATGACACTGGCTAAGCATTATCCATTTTTTCTGGACTCTTTTGAGACATATCCATAGTCACCTTCATCTGTAACACTTTTTTTCAATCTACACCTTATTTTAAGCAAAAGTCACTGAGAATGGGGACTTGTATTTATGACATTAAGAAACATGTTTATCACATACACGTGTTCTGTTGTTGTATCCCCTTACAAAGTATTGGGAAACTGGGAGATTAAAAAGGAGAAAAGTACAAATGATTTTCAGAGTAGTAACATTCTACGAACAGACTCCCTAAGAAAAAAAATACAAATCATTAGCCAAAAGAGGGAACAGCTTGAAACAGCAATTAAAACTGAGAACAGGAGGCACTGATTTGCACAAAGGGTTGATGGTGTATGGAAATGCAGTAGTGTTGTTGAAGCCGATACCCTATCTTTAGCATTCCATTGTTACCTTGCACTGCGTTATATGCTACATGATCTATGATTATATGAAGGACTGGATACACAAAAAACTATAGTGGAATTCACATGTTTTGTATAATGATAAATTTAATATTTAACTGGTGAGGCACCTAAGAATTATGTAATCACACCATAAAATGTGTTAATTGCATTTAGATTGATTTATTTGATTTATTGATTTGTTGTTTGGGGAATTATAATATGTCATGTATTAATTATTTTCTTTTCTGCAAACACGGAAGTCTTTGAAGCTAGGAATGAGGAATCCAGAGTTGCTTAGCAACAGCAACACAACTAACCAAGGAATGTTAAACACAGGACTGTTGACAAAATGAAACCTTAAGTAAAATGTTGAGGTAGAAAATCATTTAAATGTATAAATCTGCAATGCATGTGGATTAATGGGGCAATGTACACGGTTACAAATCATGTACATTGTACATTGAGCACTGAAGAGATGAAAAAATGTAAAACGTTATATCACACTTTCAGTTGATTGCATCACTTTTGAGAAAGCACAATTGAAAAAGCATTTATACAGATACCAGTTTCATAATTTTATACAGTATGTTGTTGAAATATAATATTATACAAAAGATGTCACATTTATTTCTCTGAATATGATCTCTAAAAATCTTGCTTTTTATGAAAAACATATCTACCATTTATTTTAACAATTAATCTTTTTTTTTATTTTATCTTTGGCTTAATGAAACCAATAACTCCTGCAGGTTACTATAAAGAGTCTTTTAAATGAGATGTTAATATGTTTTTCTGAAATTTATTCAAATGTCAGATGATACTCCTATGCGATCCTTGTTTAAAGCATGATACTTTAATCTAAAATAAAATGAAATATTAACTAAAATTGCAGTAGTAGATGTAATGACTTTAAAGCTCAGGGTATGATACCATATCCCAAATTGTTTCTTAATGCAAACGCCTCTGTAATTATAAGCAGAAGATTTAAAATAAGTTTGTTTTTCTACAGATCTGAATGTCCCACTTTTTAATCTCAAAAACAGCTTTATTAGCTTTATTTTTTTATTTAATTAAGTGAGAGAACAAGCTTACAGTAAATGTATACAGTAGATACATCTAATCGGTTTTCCAATAATAAAGTAATGGTTGTTTCAACACATACAGTACAGTATGTCTTTTGCAGAAAGGGTAAAATGAGTAATAAAATAGAATTCATGAGAAATAACTACAGTACACTTACGTTATGAAAGTGTATTGAAATGTTAGGTTAGAGTTTTGGTGTCTTGCCTGAGGGGCAACCAACCTGTTGGATGAGGAAACATGGACCTCCATGCAAAGTATAGAACTAAGTGATAGTTGCAATGATGGAGATGGGGTGGAGAAGAGGTCAAGAAGATTAATTAATAAAAGAAATAGAAGGGCTTACTCAGTTTTTTATAGTACTGTATTTGGACTGACTTCATGGAGGATTACAAGTTAGAGCATCAGGATAACTGGGTTGCTGTCATTCTTTCTGAATTTTAGTTATGACTCCATTTCATTCTACGTGGGTGCTGCTATTCATTTCAGGATTTACAGCAATCAATTAGAAACTATATTATGTTTGTTAAAAGGGCACAGATAGCTTGGAGAATCCAAGTGACATCTTATACCTACTTATACTGTAGGATGAGGACGTTAGGACCCCCAGAAGAACCAGGCAGGACCCTAAACCACTTGTACAGAATTTAGAAGATTAGTTAATGGAACCAATAGTTCTGCATTGCTGCATCTGACACCAGCAAAAATATAGAAGTAAATTTAAATGTCCAAATATTCCCAGTAGGAACACTGGTTCTACTGGAGTAAATGAGCTGCTACTTTGGTGAAAACTGCCTGTAGTATTCAAAGAATAATGAGCCTAAAAAATGCATGTAGATCCAAAATAATGTGCATGTAATCATCAGGATCCTGTCAATGGTCAGGAAATATTAAGCATATAATATCCTGAAAACTGAAAGCAAATCAAAATTTTGAAACAGAGAGAATGGAGTAGAAGAGAAGGTCAGTAGATTTAAATGTGATGGAAAGAGAACAATCAACAGTTCTGTTTTGGATGTAATCAGCAGAGTGAGAAAGGAGATGACATTAATTGTCTGCACCTTGTGATATTTTCTGCCTGAGAGACAGGAAAGCAGGAGAAAATCAGAGCATAGGAAGAAGTAAGTAGAGGAATGGATGCATAGAGAGCTGTAAAGAGCTGTAAATGAAGGATTAGATGGAGGGCTTACCAATATAACTGGATATGTCAAGAGGGTGTGAGACTAGGGGTTGTAGCAGGTAGGTGGAGTAAGAAATACAGGGAAAATGTAAGATTGGATGATGAACAAAGAGACTTGGATTGTGCATGGATGAAGACAGTTGTTTTGGCCAAATAACAGGGAAAAAATAAAATAATTTTGTTCATCAAAGTCAGATTCTCAACTATTAAACCAGTACTGTTCATTGTGCACATGATAATGATAATGATCAATCAATGTACTCACGAATGTTTATGATGCCTTGGATTTATGTATTTACATTATGCACTGCAGCACCCAGGTACATTTCTTCTCAGAAACTGAAATGTCAAAAGGTGTATAGCTAAGAACTCAATTTGCAGTTATGGGCAACTCCAAATATTGTCACATTCTAAACAAGACTGTGCCTCATTCGTGACATTTCACTTCACACCTCACCGACAGGAATGCTATCATGTTGCTCAGCTCATTCAGCAAGCACTAAAAGGAGAACAAGTCCCTTAATCCTTATGCCTCCACTACAGGCTCTGACTTGCCTTGGCCAGGATCAGTGGCTTACTGATAATCGATGGAGCATACAGTATGTGATGATTTTCAAATTTGTTATAAATGTGGTTACTGATATGGAAATGTTTGTCCTTCGTCGACTTTTTTATATAAAAAAATTAAGTAAAATCTTAACAAGAATCCTTTGTTTTTCATAATGCAAAAATATATATTTTATTCAAATTTAGTTATTCTAACTAAACTAGTGTTTCAACTCACAGAGATACAGTAGTGCAGAGGAAGTAATGTGCTTAGAAACTGGTTTATTTGTTAAAATGATAGATTACACATTTAATAATGGATAACCTATGTTGCTCTCCATTCTTCAAAATAATTTGTATTTAATGTTTTTCAGATATCAAAGGCTTCTTGACAGTAGAAAAAGAAAAAACTAACACATTCTATTAAAAAACCATTCTTGTTGCAGTACATGAGCTACAATACATCTACTGTGCATAAACCTTTTAAAAATCGTTAGTTTGATTCTCAAAGACAATATAATCATTGTACATGCTCTTCTGTTCTTTAGATTTCCTTTCTTTAGATTAATGTCTCCATCTAGTGCTAAATCTTCAAGGCAGTACTGAGAGTGACAGCACCTCAAGGTTCGCAATCTGGAAATAATTTTCATGCTAATAGAAGCTCTGAGGAGACCAAAATATGAAAATAAATGTTTTTGCCTTTTAGCATAGTAAAGATAACCATAAAGAGTACATGGTGCTTATGTAATAGAGACAAGAGTACTGTTCATATGTTATCTCAATACTTTCTCATCCATTATTTGGTATACAGTTTTATGGAATGTATGTAAAATTAGACGATGTTTGTAATTTTTGGATGCTTTCTGGTTTAGTAGACTACATTCTCCAGTTTTATATTCTGCAGTGTTCAGATAGTATTCCTTGTTGCACAGTTATTTAACCACACATGCTCAGAGTTTTTAATATAAAAACATATAGTAGTTTACTAAAAGAATATTAAAGCACAATGGTTTAGAAAGAAAATAAACAACATTGTTTGATTAAATTAGTGACTAATCAGAGATGCTGCAGAAATGGCCTTGACCAATTCACAGATGTGGATTTCATGAATGCTAATTGTTTATCAGGACAGCAGATTGTTGGAGAGTAATCAAGCAATGTAATTATGATAAAGGGTTATTGTCCATTTTCAGGTCACATAAAATAGTTACTGTTTACATACTGTATGTTAAACTTTATTGCTATCTTCTGTCATGAAGATGTGGTGGTAGAATTATGAAACCCTGAAGACCATTGAGGAGTAAAAGCTTTATTTATATATCCATATAAATTGTATTACTCACATAGCCTGGTGAATATTCAGCAAATAAACTGCAAACGTCCTGAGGAATTACATTTCAGATTGTCAGGAAAACATATGTCTGATTTTCAGTAGTTAATCCCAAAAACAACCAATAAATTAAAGATGGAGGAAAGAAATTCATACATTTGTTATAGAAAGCAACCAGATTTAAGTGACTTGTACTTAAATTAGGCAATAATCCGAAATTCAGTATAATCTCACCACGTCACTTTACAAGTTGCCACTGTTTTATATGTCTATCGATATATGGTATGTCTTTAAGTGACACCGTCTGTAAGAAGTCCGTGATTCAAGTAGCTATAATTGTGGGTGGCGTTAAAGATATACAATAGACTACATACTTTCCTGCAGTCAAAGACATGGAGATGTCAGTTTGGGTTATCCTCAGGACAGAAAAAAAAGAGCATGTCTCCTAAGTAGTATACTGGTATTTATGTTGATGTTGATGCAGTACATGTTGAGCAAGGCTGTTGCTGGTGGAGATGGAGCAATGATGGTGCTGGCATGTGTGTTGTCATGGTCGTCTGACTCAGAGGCTAGGCCGGAGCCTCTGGACTGCTGTCGTGTGTTTGTCTGTGTGCAACAGTGATACATTGAGGTGCTGCCAGTCTGTGCAGTGAACATGCTGATCTGTGCAGTGGGCTGTGACAGTAACTATCAAGTTATCGTGAAGCTGTCTGGATCAACGCCCCTTAGGGAGTGCCGCCCTGCATGGCATCACACTGTCAACAAGAATGTTGAGACATCAGGAGACATTAGTTTTGAAAATGATTGAGGAAATGCTACAAAATATAACTGAGCATTTTAAATATCTAATCCATAGCTGATTTGACCATAAAATATTAATTTGATGCATACATTTAACATTTATAAGACATCACCAAACATGGTTAATACTGTAGCAGTCATGAAAAAAATCACTCTGTATATAAATTACAATTGTATTTCACATTTGAATAAATTCAATCTTTAAGTATATACCTGAAACTCAACATAAATGATGTTTCCTCCAAATATGTATTTAAAAACCCATTAAGTTGCTTTTTCAAATGCAGATTTTTATTCTGTGTGAGATGTTATGTTTTCCACACTAACAACCCTATATATTTGAAAGGACAAATGTATTCATCATATTATAAGTACAATTTTTATCCAATCACTAAAAACTCTTTTTTAGCCACTTTTCTACTGTGTGACTTCTAAGTAGATTTGTTGTGATGAAGATACAATTTTTGACATAACTATAGCACATTTTTTAATAATTTAATTTCTGGGAAAATAACAATAGCACTTTCTCTTCAACTGGTTGGTGGTAAAATATAAAAATAAATTAAATGAAATGTGATTTTAGGGTTCTAAACTAAACTGATTATATGAAGAAATTTAAATCCACAATACATGGCATGGAATGATTTATTTGCATTGAACTATTTTTTACATAATAGGTATATAGTTTTCAAATGCTATATCTTGAAGCATACATAAAACCAGGGATTTCTTTAAAGGTGTATTTAAATAGATTCTGCTCTTTTTTTGTTAAACTATGTATTTAATTTTAAACTGTTCAATAGGTTTTAGATGTCTGGATGATTTTACAGGACATTTACCACATACCTACTTTACTTTTAAGGTCATAAGTTTGCACTCTTTAATCAACTCAAGTAGGCGTGCATCCCCAGGCTACTTTTCCTTCACCTTACCTGTCTCAACAGGTGCTGTTGCTAACCACTATTATTAATTTTACACTATTAACATTAATTCCAGATAAACCATATGGATCAACTTTTGGATTCAGCATGCAGCTGCAAACTAAGTTGTGGACTGCTTAATGCAGTACTATCTGGTGTTCATATTCAGCTTTAAGCTCAATTGCAATGAAAAAATTGGCAGAACAAAGGTGGAGACCAGTTGAACTTGTATGTTGCTAAGGGCTCGACATAAAGTTAAAGGGGAACTGCAGCCTCAATTTCTGAGTAATAAATCTTAAATCTTGGTACAAAATAATGTAATTGACTGTATTACAAAATTTTACAAATTTCTAATTGAGTGCAAAATCGTGAATTTTGTTAAATTACTGTGTGGTTGCCATGTCGTCGATGCCAGACAAGAAACCAATGGTCTCATCACAGGCGACAGTGAGAGTATGCTAATTGTGATGTGAAAGTGGCCCTTCCTGCTCACTAGTCACTGCAAGTGAATGAGAAACATGGTCTCCAAGACAATGTTAATCCTGTTTTTTTATTACGTATATGTGTTAATCGATGTCTCACTGTCGAGCATCTGGCTGTTCTGAACTTAGTGGTTGCACACAAAACATAGGACTGGACCAGCAGAAAGTCCAATGTATTCCTCTTCCAAGGGATATTCAACTAGATGAGAGATGAGTAATAAACATGTCACTGATGTCCATCAGCAAGCTTCTCGACAAGATTCAGCATGATGTATGATTAAATATGTACAGGATGTGCAGCTGATATTTTACCCAAGAAATGTTTGAGCATGATCTGCTTGCTGAGTTAACGAGTAAGTAGTATTTGTTGTCAAACCTGTCTCAAAGTCAATATGTTGAATTCAATTTATTTTGCAGTCATTCAAATTCAGTTGCCAGCATGGGCTATGTCACATCAAGTCCTCCAAATACCAAGTCCTGCCAGAATTTCAAAATATGGTGATTCACCACAAAATAACCACCAATGTAAATGGTAGAGCACTTTTGCACAAACCGATTGGAGGGCAGTTTGCTCTTTTTTGCAAACTTGGTTAAAGAACCGTATCTAAAAACACATATTACCTTGTTTGCTTCAGTTTCATAAAAATTATTAAAATTAACACTTTCTTGCCACTGGAAAAAGAGTCAATCTCCACCTGCTATGATCTCCCCTCAAAAATTTTGTAACATGTCTTGAAGTTTATACACTAAAGCCTGGCTTATTGCTTTAAATAAAGCTAATATAATAGCATAATTCATTTGTCTAAATCATGCTTACAATGTTTTAGGAGTGCTTTCATGTCACTGGACATTTTGTTGCCTCATTCTGAATCACAATGATAGTAATATGGCGTTACATATACTTTGAACAGTACAGTACAGTATTTGATAATTTCATTGTGTTTGAAATGCACTCATCATTGCTGATTCATTATAACTTTGAAATGTAAAATCATGTTGCAGTTCCCGTTTAAGCTGCATGTTTCTTTAATCTATCTTTACATTTACCTGCACAACTTATTATTTGGTGCCCCCAATTCCTTAATATCCCTGCTTTCCCCTAGGAACCACAAGTGAAGAGTCCCATCACAGTAAAAAATACAAATCTTTTTAATTGACATCCAGATGTGACAGAACATGTTCAATACTTTAAATATGTATTACCTTGATTTCAGTTCTTTTCACTCCCTAGGATATCTGAAATTTCACACTAATTCATACTAAAGGATTGACATGTATTAGCTGCAATACTGCTACTAATAAAAACAAACAGAAAAGTTCAATGTTAATAAATAATGTATTACAGTTCTTACAGTATCATGAAAAAAAGTCATTGATACTCAAGCAGCAAGAGCATGCGCATTGTCTTTCAAGAATATTTTCCCATCAGGATGAGCCCACAAGAAAGGAAGCAAGTTAAAGGACTTCATCAATGCAGTATTTATCTGCAGTCGATCTCACTACAGAACTCTGCTTGTAGACACTGCTGTACACACCATTACACATGGATCTCCCCATCACTTTGTCTACTGTTATAAAACAATAATTGTAATAGCATTCGTCATGTCTGACTTCACCAGGGTGGTCTAATGAAGCCCTTATTCATCATCAAAGATAACTTGTCTCTACTGCCAACAAGTCCATATGAGGTGGTCTTTGTCCATCATACCGATGGCATGAATATGTTATTCACATTGTGATTCTTTCTTGGCATAGTCAAACACAACACAATGATAAATAAACATCACCAAAAGGGAAGAGAATACAGTAGAGTTACAGGATATAAGAAACAAGAGACAAGGTAGTTACTTTGCATTGTTTAAGAGTGTAATTGCAGTGGGAATGAAATATTGAAAGATTCTCCCAGATGGGAGAAGTGTGAATTCGCAATGGCGGTGAGACACACATTCCATGATGCTTTTGGCTTTCTTAGTCACCCTCTGTTTGTAAAGAATGCTTAGTTGATTTGATTATTCCCGATTATTTTGCCACTTATATTGACTAATTTACCCAGCCTATTACAGTTACCGGTTCTTATGTTGCCAAACCAGCAAGTGAAGCAGCATGTTAAGACACTTTCAATGAATGATTTGTAGAGAAGTGTAAGAATAGTTTTATCTACCTTAAAGTAGCTAAGTTTCCTAAGAAAGAAGAGTCTCTGTTGACCTTTTTTATAGTGTCACAACATTTGTCCCATTTTAGGTTTTAGTCAGGTGATAATGCAACAGTAACAATCAATCAAGTCTTCGATGGTTAGTAATATAAGATGAATTTATCAAGATGATGCCAAAACCATTAAATCAATATCCTAAATCTTTATTCAATAATCAATATGGTGATAGGTTTCTTTCATTTTTGCTTTTATTGCTCTATTGTTGTTCTTGGAATGATGAGAGCTGGCTCACAGGGTCTTTTACTCATTTCATTATCATTCTGCACAACACTTAATTTTCATTCAACACATACAAAAACAGTCCTTTTATTTTTCAGCCAGTTTGTCTCAAGCAATCAATTGAAATGAATACTTCCACAATAAAGAATATTCATATCTTACTGTATATATACCTGACTAATGAGGCTCAATAACTTATCATACTAGATTGCCTCTTCTATATGTTTGTTTGTAGTAATAGATGTGCACTTTAAGACAGATTTATCATATGTATGCTTTAAATTAATAACAAATAAACACTCATCATTTTTTAACCAACTAGATGTAAAGTTCAAGTTTGCAGTTGACTACAAGTTAAAGTTTGAAGTTTGTCTACCAGAATCCATATTATTCTGCTTTTCACTTACCATAAGGATTCTATATTAAACCAGCACTCTTTTGTTTACAATTGTTGTTTTCAGGTATTACTGTATAAACAAAACATGAGCTATTGTAAAAAAAAATGAAACCAATAACCTTTGGAAATTGTAGAAAGGAAAATACGAAACAGCTGTTAAATGTGGGAGTTTAAAACTCAGCAATTAAAAAAAATATATATATTTTAGTTTTATATATCTCTGGGCATTTGTTAATGTGCTCCCATTTTGTGTAACAGTTCATGCCTGTTTTGCTGATATTATTCAATTCAGAATCAAGCACTCCCACAACCTCACTTTTTATTATTTGGATTCTCCTCATACCACAAAGATCATCATCTTGCTTTCTTCTCTAATTGTCTACATATGTCTATTACAACAGCTAAAACTTTTTTTAAGCACTGCTATGTCTACTTCTAAAAGTAACACCACTGTTCAATTTGTTCCCTATTTCCTATGACACAACTATAGCAATTCAGATACCTCTGTGTGTCATGAAAGATCTGGTATTGCAAGCACTTTCTTTCTTGAAATGACATACTAGTAGGATAATGCTCATTCTAGATGGAACTCAGAGCACAATCCAGTAACAAGAAAGAACCCAATTGCTGGGTGCTGGGTGGCTAGGTTGGGCTCCTCAGTCAATTGCAGTACCACACTGGCCGGGTCTTGGTTCCAGAGCTATGCATGCCTAGAGAGCTAGTAGGATGGTTTAACAAGATAGAGTTAAGTAAAATGAATATAATAAGCTGCAAGTACAAGATTGAGAAAATATTAGAAAGACCAAGACAGAGACAGAAAAGAATATTACAATGGAAGCTAAACGCTCACATCTGAAGAAGGCTCCACGACCGAAACGTGTTTTCTTTCTTCTTTTTTTCAGCATGGAATAAACCTATTACTTGTTCCTTTGTAGCCTACGCATGCTGACGCAGCTATCCACCTGAACTACTATTTTTTTCAATATTACAACAACAAAGGAACAGTAAAAGATGAAGAAAAGCAACTCAGAGAGGAAGATGGGAATATTTTAGATGATGAGAAGGAAATGGTTGGTAAATCAATGTTTAATTGAAGAATATACTAGGACATGGTTGATAAATTAATATTTCATTGAAGAATATACTAAGGAAGAAAAAGACAAAATGCCTCAGGCATGAGTAAATGTAAATGTCTATCTTAAATAATATTAGAAAAGGCAAGTTGCTACAAATACTAAAAGCACTTAAAATAAACAAATCTCCATGGTCTACAGATTGTACTTAAGGAAACAAGAGATGTTATCGTAGGCCATTAACAAAACCTGAGTATTCTCTCGCCACAGGGGTAATACTCAATGACTGGAAAATTGCTAATGTAGTGCCCATCAATAAAAAGGGAAACTAAAATGAAAAGTAATTATATACTTAATAGGTCTTATTTCTATTGCATTCAAAGTTGTGTAAAAAAGGATTTTTTCACTAGAGGATCATTTATATTGCTATAAGCATTTAAAGACTAAGTGTATGAGGTTAAGAGAAGCTGCAGAATGAGGATATGTATGTACTTTATTTTATCAATTTGCTTTTTTTTTCTACAGTAATGATTCCTTTCATGCCTCAATGTCAAGCTAAATTTCATTTGTACTGTTTAAAATAGAAACATCTTTTATGATAGATAATGTAAAGTACTTTGTCAAGGTCTGTGTTGTTGTATTTTATGTATCAATTTTTTTATAAGTGACACAGTGGTGGTGATTATTTTCATTAAAATAATCCTGTTTCATGTAATACTGTGGTATTAATACAAAGTACAAGGAGAATACATTACAAGCACATTTAATGAGAAGTTTACAAATTAATGTCTTTTAATAGTTTACTGCGAAATGATCTTGCATTCATAAGCAGGAATAGTTTCACACTTTAGATCTGGTGCAGCAAAGAATGTGTAAGGTTTATAAAGCCTTTACAAATGCCTTTTAATAATTTATTATAACACAGTTTTGTGTAAGCAAACATAAAGGTTCTTGGTGTGAATTTGCTTGATGGTTATAAGTGGTGTAAAACTGTAACTGCACATTCCAAAAAGAACATATTGCAATTCTACCACTGTCCTGGGTGGAAGGAGTCAACTGTGTAAGGAACTAGCTTTTTTAGGTACAAGTTTTTTTTTTATTCCTTTCAGAGTAAAGAATATTTTTAAGAGGTTTTGCATTTGTATGTACATCAGCATTTGATGTACACACAGTGCAACTGAATCATGAACTTTACTATAAATATTAAATCAACAACAAAATTATTTGGACAAAAGACAAAAGTGTGGGGGCCATAAACTGCATTTAGGAATTTGTTGTTTTATTAAGCTGAATGATTAGTATTATTATAATTTGTTTAATAACACAATTACAGCATATAAAAAATCACTTTCTATGTGTTCTTCTCATTTTCTTTTTCCTGGCCAAGTATCTTGAATGTACTTTTATATGCTAAATTTACTTTTATACTTTTTTTAAACCAAAAAATTGATTCCTAGTGACCATAAAGTTTAACAAGTATATATTAAAATTGTAAACACTGCTGGTGAATAGATGCAGTGATTAGCATTGCCGCCTTGCAGCACTGGGGCAGTGGGTTCAGTTCTGGACCTGGGGTGCTGTCTGTTTGGAGTTCTTAATGATTTTTCCCCATGTTAGCGTTTCCCCTGGGCGCTCCAGTTTCTTTCCACAGTCCAAAAACATACAGGTAGGTTAATTGGTGTGAGTGTGTGTAGATGGATGCTGGTGAATAACAGAAGCCATACTCATAGTATAAAATTACATGCACAGGAAATGATGTTTTCAGATTACACAAGCAAATTGAGTGTGATTTCAGATCAGCCCTTCTATTCAGTTTCATTCCAGAAAGAATAATTTATTAAAGAAAAAAGAATGTGTACTTGTACTTTCTGAAGATCTTATGAATAAGGCTAATATGAATAATAGTATTAATATCATGAATATGAATAATATGAATTGGACTTTATTTAATTAAAAAATATAATAAAACCTGTAATGGTGATGAAAGGCTTTGAAGTACATAGAATGCAAAATGGGTCTGTGGTGAATGTCAGTATTCTAAAACTCTGGTAAAACACTTCCTGAAAGCCTTAAGTACAAATGACTACAAAAAGTACAAATTAGATGTTCATTATATTACATCTCTCTGGGTGGGTATGCAGATCCTGCCTATAAACTAATGACTGATAATGCATAAAGCTTGTTATTCCATATTTACGATCAGAAATCCTGAATAGAGCCTAGGTAAAATAGGAATTCCATTGCATGTGTTCTGTTTATAGCGAATTCATTCATTCAGAGCATTTGTCTTCTGGTCTTCTGTTCTGTATTGACAAAATGTATCATCAATTGCATTGTAAAACACCTTGGGGCAACCTTGTTGTGAAAGGTGCTATATAAAAATGAATTGAATTGAATTGAATTGAATTTGTAATGATCAGTTTTCAAGTCCATTCAACCCCAATTTGCATTTGGCAAACATACATACAAATGCCTTCTTCCTTTGGAGGATTTAATCTGCTTGCTATATTTGGTAGGGCTTCGTGATTTATTTAAAATTAATCAATTAATTAATTACCTACAGTATTGGTTTTAAAAGAATACACCACAAAGCATCTGCTTCAATTTCAGTTCCCTGCAAACCTTCCACATAACAATAGCCCTGGGGTGAGTTTCCCGAAAATGATTTATCTTAGAGACTAACGAGCAACTTTACGATGTATGTACAGTATGTAATGTACGTGTTACTTTTTCGTGTGTTTCCCAAACCCCCTCTTAATCGGTCATTTTACGAGCGCGTATAAAGTACTTCTTTGTTAATCCCGCCCTTGAAGTTGCTTAGCAAAAAGCATCACAAGTCGATTGAAAAACAATCGATTGACAATACTTTCATTATGTGGTGTTGGTTTTGGTCCTTCAGTGTGATGAAATAAAATTGTGAAAAGGAATATGAAGTAAACATGACATCATAATTTAAAAATAATTTAAGCGAAAGCGTGTAGATAGGCACAAAATGGGACACTTATTGTTTCTAAGAGAAAAGAAATAAATGACTGACATGCCGTAAAAGCAAACCTAGATTGACTCTGTGGACAGTGTATGCATCCTGCATGTCGTCTTTGATTTAAAGCAATATTTTTGCCGCGCTGCCATTGTTAAGAATCACAGTGTTTCATGAGAAAATACTGTTGTTATTTATAGTTATTGGGTGTTTTGGAACTCCATTTTAATTGGTCTTATTAACACAAAATCTGGAAAAAATAACTACTAAGCTTGGCATGTGTCACTCAACAAATACAGGCCCTATAATCACATTTAAAAACAAGTAGGTCTAAGCTTTACCATCAACAATCACGACAGAACATAAAACGGCATTCAAACTTTAAATATTGTATCGACTGCGGGTCTCGGTACGGAATGGAGTCCTGAATGGAATGGAATAGTCCTGCTTCCAGGAGCTGTTCTCAGCCAGCCCTGCGTGTGCATGGGGCCCAATAATTTAACTTAAATAATGCATTACTGCATTTCATCGTGAAATCATAATCTAGTCAAGTATAAAACTGAGCATTTTTTTAAAATTAAATGTATTGTAACGGATTGGGGTTCTCTGGGCATCTGCCCTCGGCACTCCCATACAAATACAAGCAGAGGAGAAAATACAGACAAAAGAAAGAAAACAGAAACAGAACAAAAAAATAAACTGCCAGCGGTAATGAGGTAAATATTTATGTAACCAAGTTATATTTTTACATATATCAAATGTTTTCCTTGCTTTAGCAATTTTCACATTCTTTATGGAATTTAAATAAAATCTAAACTCCACCTCAAAAGTACTAAAAGAGGGAGTATAATTGGACCATTTGACTTATGAATATGAAATTTACCCAGGGTGAACTGTATAAATGTTATTTTTCCAAATTTCCTCTTACTTAGTACAACAAAATATCAAAATCCTTAAAATAAAATATTCTTAATTTCCAGAGAATTGTCATGATGTGAATTTAATGTGATCTGTCTGGCCATCTCTGTCGCTAAGGTTGGCACAGGAGATAGCCAGTTTAAGAAAAACAAATGGGTCGTAAATAGAAAAAAAGATTGCTAAATGTTCTGTAATATCTACAATAAAATAGAAATGTAGTTGTTTAACTGCCTAGTTTTAAGATTTGATTTTCAAGATGACAATGAGACTAAAGGCACAGCCAGACTACATCTGAATCAGTTAAATGTGAACCAAATACTACAGGTTTTGCCAAATCCCTTAACCTCATCCCCATATAAATAATCTGCATGAATTTCACAAACATAATACAATAACCAGCAGGAATATCTCTATGAGACTGGCCCGTAGTATGATTTAGGTATTTTTTAAAGAAATACTTTACTGACCATTCTTCCACAGAGTAGATGGCATTTTAAGAGAGAAAAATATGCTGAGCTTCAGTATGATAGGTCAGATTCAGTATCAAAAGCTATCATTAAATTTCAATATACTGTAGACAACAACCCTAATATTTGAATAAAACGAAAGAGGTAGTTTATTTAGTCTCTTTGTGTGATAGTTTTAGAAAGATATGTAATACCCGCTTTATGAACATGAATGCATTCATAAACATTTTTGTATTTCCTCAAATTGCTTTTGAAGGACTTTGATGATAACATTTTCGAAGTATAAATGGAAGAAATGAAAAATCTCATTTAAGAAGAGGGAGAGGCTGCCTTGTAAACTAAATTCTATTTCACTCTCTTAAAAGGTAATTTGTCTCCATCAAGACTGGCAGAGCCTTCATAAATAAAACAGTGCATATTTCAGGTGAGCAGTGTTTTCTGCTATTCTGCATGTAAATTATCAAAAAGAAACCAGACCGTTTCAAGAATGAGCAGCAATGACTGTGGGGAAATAATCATAAGTCTTCATAAATAGGGATTGACAGCATAAACATCCAGTCTTGCTTATGAAGAAGCAAAATGTCTGTAAAATAGCAAATGACAAAGCAACTCTATGGTGATGCTCTAAAAGGATTGATTTAGTTCATACATGCCTTTTTTGCAAGGCACTGTACTAGGTAACCCACTGTTTTATTTTTCTATATTTACTATGTACAAGATAACAATAAGTGCACATATATTAGCGTATCCCTCAGAATATATGAACCTTAAGTTTTAATATATTTGCAAAAAAAAAGTTATTAGTAGTGATGTTTTTAAGCAATTAGAAAAGCTTGTCAATGTCTGTTTTTCCTTGCATTGACTATTGTAATACTCTACTGATATCTTTCAGCTTTTGCATAACAGTGCTTGATTTTAATTGTCTTTTAATGAAGCAAAAAATGCTGGACAAATGCACAGTGCTTGATCCACCCACCCACACCCCTGCAAATCTTGCAGAATTGGTACTCACACTCAATGCCTTCTCATTCAATAATCTTTTTTACCAACAGCTGAGTGGAGTTGCCATGGGCACCAGAATGGGACCCAGCTATGCCAATATTTTTGTCGGCTGGGTAGAAGAACGCTTCTTCGCCTCTACACTGGCCATGTCCCTGACCTCTACAAGTAATACATTGATGACTGCGTCAGTGCTGCCACATGCTCCAACGACCAGCTTGAGTGCTTTCTGCATCATTTCACCAACTTCCACCCGTCCCTCAAATATATGGTTAACATATCTTCCACTACTCTCCCGTTTCTAGACATCAACTTCTCCCCATCATCAACTACCCCCGACTCTCCACTTCGGTTTCACAGATTCACACAGCTATCTCCTGTATAGCTCATTTTACCCCAAACACACTAAAAGCTCTCTCCCTTTTTCACAGTTCCTTCGTCTACGACAATTGTGCAGCGACGACATCGACTTCCAGAACCTAGCCCTCAAAATGTACTCCTATTTCATCAACAGTGGATACCCTAGTAGTGTTATTGACAGGGCCCTTGCCCGAGCCAAAAACACCCCTCAGACCATCAACTCAATCAGGAACTCCCGCCTTAACAACTGCATTCCTTTGGTGCTTCCCTACCACCCCAACACACTTCCATCCCCAGGACTATTAATGACAACTTTTCCATCCTACAGGATGACCCCTCCATTGAGGCTCTCTTTTCTGACCACCCCATCATCTCATATCGCCGACCACCTAATCTGTGCAACCTTCTTGTTCACAGCTCCCTTGACCGCCCTCAGCAACCATCCATACCAGACATTGTCCCTTGCAACAGAGCTCACTGTATCACCTGCAAGTACACATCTAACACCACACTCATTCAAGGCCCCTCAGGACAAATCCAGATCACCCAGATGGCATCTTGTACCTCCAACAACCTTTTTTACTGTATCTCTTGCAGTAAATGCCCAGCCATCTACATTGGAGAAACAGGAAGGAGACTTGGAAACTGCTTCAGAGAATGTTAGGGCTGTGAAGATTAAAGATCTCTCCAAGCCCATTGTTTCTCATTTCACCTCTGACGGGCATGACCACTCTAATCTCTCTGTCTGTGTTCTCAAAGACGGTTTTCTGAACTCACACATCAGAAATACTACAGAAACCAAAATTATCCTGCAGCTAGGATCACACCTTCCCCCTCCTCTTAATGACAGACTACTTTTCTTCTAAATTTTCTCCATTCATTTGTGGTTTAATTTCACACCTCTCTACACCTATTCTGACTTCACACCTCTTGATTGGCCTCTCTTTCTGTCCCCTGCTCCCGCCTCTCACTCCTCTCTACCTCTCCTCTCTACCAGCCTTTGTTCTCCCGCTACATTACCTTTTCTTACTGCCCTGTCTTTCTCACACCTGAAGAAGGCTCCATGGCCGAAACGTTGTGTTTTCTTTCTTCTTTTTTTTTCAGCATGGAATAAACCTATTAATTGTTCCTTTGTCCTTTGCAGCCTACGCATGCTGACGCAGTTACCCACCTGAGCAAACATAAATTATCAACAAATGCTCTGAAGAAGCATTACACTAAAGATTCTCCTATGTGGGCTACATGCAGTACATCTATATTTGTAACATACTGTAACCACGTCTGCGTTGTTTGTCAATTAAATACTGTTGACTAAAAATTCCAGCCAGCAAAAGGCATTATTCTGATATAATCAGAATGCCAGAGTGATATAAAATGTAAATTATATATCATATATAATATATAATTAATTGTATATTATATATAAGTATATACAAGTTTATATAATATATTCATACAGTAGTTTTGCCATATATTATTACTGATTATTTAAATTAGTATTAATATATAAAGTCCATCCGTTTTCTAACTGCTTCTTCCAATTCAGTGTTGAGGGAGCCTATCCAGGCAAGTAATTGGCACATGGCAGGATACACCCTGGAAGGAGTGCCAGTCTATCTCAGGACACACTAAGATACAGATTATGCATACACTCTAACCAGGGTTAATTTTCCCAAAAGTCAACATACCTACTAGTATGTTTTTAGACTGAGAGAGGAAACTGGAACACCAGGAAGAAATCCACACAAATCCAGGAAAAAAATACAAACTGTATGCAGATAGCACCCCAAATCTGGAATTAAAACCAGGGCCCTAGCACTGCAAGGCAACAACAGAGGCACTACTCTGCCTCTCCTGAAAATGATTTAATTTTGTTGAATTAAAAATAAATTGAACACTTTTAAGAGACGCTAAATGTCAGCAAAAATAAATAAATAAATAAAAAATAAAAAATTAAACAAATTTCATAAGTATTCACCCACTGAATCAAAACATGGTGGAAGCACCTTTGGCAGCAATTACAGCTGCAAGTCTTTTAAGATAAGTCTACTGTATATCAACTTTGCCCTCTGGGATGGTACAATTTTCACCCATTCGTCTTTGCAAACTTCAGCTTTGCAAAGTTTGGGGATCATGGCTGGAATTTTCAAGTCTTATCACAGACTTTCTGTTGAGTTCATGTCAAGACTGGACAATTCAGGACATTCACTTTTTTATTCCAGAGCTTTGGCCTTGTGTTTTGGGTCACTGTCCCATAGCTAGGTCTTTAACAGTGTGAAGCAGGTTTTCCTCTAGAATTTGCCTTTTCCCCTTCAAACTTCACAATCTTCCCAGTCCTTGATGATAAGAAGCAGGTCCATAACATAATCCCGCCACCACCATGCTTGACAGTAAGGATGGTGTTAAAATGATGTGTGGTTTGCGCTAGAAGTATAATTTTTCTTTTAAACCAAAATCCAATTGTGCCACCATTGGCTTCACAGTGGCATCCCTAACCAATTTTCTCTTTTCCTGGCTTCTCAGTTTGAAGGGACATCCTGATCTAGAAAGTGTCTGGGTTGTCCGATATACCTTTCACTTCATAATGACAGATTTTGCCATGCTCAAAGGCATATTACTGTATGTTAATTTGTATACTCTTTTTCTGATTTGAGCCTTTTTACAATTTTATCCCTGAGTTGTTTTGAAAGCACTCAGCTTATATAGTTGAATCCTTGCTTAAAATTCCCTACCTGACTGAGAGACCCTACAAAGAGAGCTGTGTTTATTCTGAAATCCTGAGAAGCACCTCTATTGTACACAAAGTCCCCTCTTGTGCCCCTGAACTAATTTAGAGCTGAATACTTATGCAATCAACATAGTTTAGTTTTTTTATTTATCTTTGTAATATTTGCCGACTTTCAGATTTTCACTCATTCAGGTTTTCATTAAATATATAAATATATATATATATATCATTTTTAATTTAACAACTTGGGACATTATTGAAATACTTTGTTAGGTATATCAGCTGCTTTTAATGCTTTGGAGCCATTCATAAATCTGGACATTTTTACTGCATAAATTTAAGTGTCAAACCAGCAGTACCTCATCCCAGATATGAACCTACAACCTTCCAGTCTAGGAAATTAACCACTACTTTATATTGCATTAACTAATGAGACCAGAAATTAGATGGGTTTTTTTACCTCCCTTAGACCATTATTTTGATAAGATCTCTTGAGTAATAAGACATGTTGGACTAAGTCTGCATACAGTACAAATGAACTACATATTATTTACCAATCTATGTTGATATACATATTTCAGCAGAGAGAAACATCAGTTTAAATAAAGATTATTCACAAAAGAAATAAGATAGATGTGGAAAATATCTTTATATTAGATACTTCAAATCTTGGAAGCAGGACAGTAAAGTTTTATCATGCTTTTAACCCAGAAACCTTCAGAATATCTACAAACATGGAGTTTAAATAGCCAGCCTTCAGGTGACAAATTATAGAGCATGAACATCAAAAAAACTGAACATGATCAAAGATTTTCAAGGCTATAACCAGCTGCCTTTGATCTATTGCATATCACATTCTGGTTCAAAAGGTTGAAGGATGATAAAACAGCATATTTTTTATTCAGATGGGAATTTTTAAAGTTATAAACACCTCCATCCATATACACAGAAACACAGGGTACTTTATAAAAAAACATAAAAAACTGCAGTTGTTTTAGAGTAAAATATTATGGGAACAATCTCTTTTATCAGTGTTACAGGAAAAGGGACAGAGTGAACAATTAATGGTACCCTAAAAGGGAATGGTTCTTTTGTTAAGGTAAAGTCTGTGCTCTTTCCTATGTTTAGAGGCAAGTGTTGTGAGAGAACATTCATTCCTTTAAGGCCTGAAATATATATAAACAGGGTTGTTATATAGATTTGTTTGAATGTAATCTTCTGCTAGAGCCACACACATCTATTAAAAGAGTTTTAAAGTGATCTAATCTGTCTTTGTGTTAAGAGTAGATAAAACATTCTGTATTTAGACAAGCATACTAATAATCTCTCACAAATGAAGACTTTGCTTGGTTTTTGATAGCAATTGGAGATACATTTACATTTGAATTTTAATACCTGAAGATAAGCTGCTTTCTTGAAAACTCCAGATCCTCAGATATGTTTTATTATTATAATATCAATATCTATTTTCTCAATAGAACTTGCAGGTTGCAAAGGACAGATCAGAAATCTTTAGATGTTCAATTTCTTTGTAGCAGATTTTTTTGTATTGGAGTTATTTATTTATTTTTATAGTTGGAATTTTCCTCTGAATAAAGCCATCCACAACCTTTAAAAACTACATAATCATTATTCATATATATGTATATTTCAGTTACTAAAATGATCCTTCTGTAAAATCTTAAAAGACCCCTCAGATCTTCCAGTGCTGGCACATACTGTAGATGCTTACAGTACATCACAAGAACTAACAACTTATTGGTTATTGCACACAAGAAGTTCTCATTAAAGTATGATCACCAAATGTTGGTTTCTTTATTGATTTGGAATGATCATTTGACCTTGACTAGCAAGTTTAAATCTATAAGTTATTACAGTCATCATAAGCTTAACTCAAGTCTTTCAGTATTTTCTTTATTGTAATCATATTTTTTACATGTTCCACTAGGCATGTGCTAGTTTCAATCTCCATATTTGTGATGCAGTTTAGAGAATGGCCTCTAAAACTGTTCTTGGGAAACTTGATGTTTTATACCATTTGGCCATAAGATTTATTATGGGTATTCCCCTGTCACAGTCATTGCTGTGACCTTTATTTTAATCTGATTGATTGTTACTTTCTGCATACTGCACAAATGCTTCAGTGGTTTAAATTAATTTATGAATCTTTAATTGGGAAAACACTTTCCCACCTGAATAATTTATTGCAGTTGTCTTTACTATCCTACAGTTTAAGATATAGTACCAGTATAATACAGAATCTTCCTCAGGCAACAGCATACTCTGGGTGAGAGCGATTTCAGTTTGCCACTGCCAATGTGACTGGAACAATTTGCAGAGTGGCAATCTAAGGGTGTTTTCAGTTTTATGATTAAATCTTTTCTGTCTGACACTTACACTTGTTGACACTGCCTCATCATGTTGTGTTGTACCCTGTTGTGTTATTTTGTTATTGATTGCTTCTTTCTCTTTGTATCTTATTTTGTCTATGTAATATTGGTTTAACTCTCTTGGATATATATGTAATGAGACTGGGTTGTTAGCTAATTTATCTATTTCAATAAAGGATTATTTTATTAATATTACTTATTATAATAGTATTATAATATTACTTACTATTTTAATAATATTATAATAATATAAGATCCAGCTCTAATAAATGCTAAATGTAAATGATTTATGCTGATTGTTATGACATTGACGGTTATACATCTTCTGAAAGATACTGTGCTTTCCTTCAATCTGTGATTTAAACTGTGGCTTTTTAAACACCTGGTCCACCATTGATGTGCTGCCTGAAAAGATCATTTCATGGTTTCCCAATTTTACAGAAAGGGAATTTAAAAACATCTGAGCTGAGTCAAGTCCTAAATGACAGCCAAGTGAGAACATATTCACGTGAGCTTTGATATAATCCGTGATGACAAGCCTAACAGACATGCAAGTTTTAATTCAATGTGACAAGTCTGCTCACAGAAACACAGAGAACGTTAATAACTCAGCTCAAAATATTATAACTTTTTCCATGAAAAAAATTTGATTTTCTTGAAGTATGTTTTCATGTTACACTCAACAACAATACATATACTGTATTTCATGAAAATATCAGTGTAGCTATGATGTTATAAAAACAACAATCCCCTTTTCTTAAGCAGCATCTAAGACCCTGAAAAATATGATACTCTGCATATAGCATCCTTTATCTATAATGAAGTAAACATGATATACTTGTATATTTATTAAAGAACAATATTGAACTGCACATTGTCATGACCTCCAGCCAGCCCAGATCAACCCACAAAAGAGCTAACCAGTGCCAGCAGCAGGTTGATAATAACAAGCGCCGCTGCACGTGTAAACCCATCACTACACGCCCTACAGTGCAGCAGGCAGTGCTATCTGAACTATCCAAACCTGCTTTCTGCTGCTCGGTATTGAGTCTTCTCCTAGAGAGCTTTACTTCGCCTTTTTTTGGACCTCGTTTGCGATACTTCTCCCGGTTTCTGAACTACCCATCTGCCTCTCGACTTTGAACCTCACCTACTGCTTTGGATTTTGTATGCCTGTCTCTGTATCTCATGGATTTTGAACTATGTTTCTCCTTTCGACCACGATCTCGCCTGACGTTTTGGATTATATGCCTGTTTCGATACCTACCCGCTCCTGATCCGCATACCTCTTCATTGGGGAATATTCTTTACAGAATACCGAGCCCAAAAGATGGATGCCACAAATGCTCAAGCTTTTCGCTCCCTCCTCCATCACCATTCCTGAGCCCTCTCCCAGCTTCCATCATCAGTAGAGGCTTTATTGTTCAATGCTACCTGGTTTTCCAGTTGCATCCAAAGCGTTTTCCTACTCCTCGGGAGCAGATCGGATTTGCATTCTCCTTGCTCACAGGCAAGGCATTGGATTGGGCAGCAGTCTTGCTGGCTAGGGAAGACTCTCAGTTTTCCAATTTTTGTCTTTTTGCGGACCTGCTCCAGGCGTGCTTCTCTCAAAACAACCCGGACCTGACTCACCTTCGCCTGTCTGTGCTTCACCAGGGTGACAGACCACTGCAAGATTACATGGTGGAATTCCAAACCTTCATCGTGGAGTCTGCCTGGAACCCCAAGGCTCAGGTCTGTCACTTCTGTAAGGGTCTCTTGGAGGAGTTGAATGACCATCTTGTGCTCATGCCAATTCACACCCAGTTTCTTGAGGTTGCAATTGCTCAGGTTATTGAATTGGACACCCGCATTAAGATTTGGAGAGCAGAGAGACACCCTGGAACCAGACTTGTGCGCCCCAAGGGATCTCTTCCTTCAGTGCCTGCTCTGCCACATGCCCCTATTTCCTCACAGGAAAAGGAAAGGAGCCGTCAGGAGGGACAATGCCTGTACTGCGCTGCCTCAGATCACCTGCTGGCTGCTGACCACCATACCCACATTGAGCCCTCCTGCAGCCAACAACTAAGATCAGTAGAGCTGTATTTTCTCAGGCTTCTTCTGGGTCTCTATTACTGGAGGAGGTTTCATGGACTAATACTTGTGCTTCCCCCCACATTCAGAATCCACCCATCCTTCCACGTCTCTCTCCTGAAACCGTTCCACTGCTCACCCCTCGTGGCTCCCAAACGTCACCCACCACCCCCGTGTAATATTCAGGGGCGCCCGGCATATACGGTCCACAAGATCCTCGACTCCATATGGCACCATGGTACCCTCCAATATCTTGTAGACTGGGAGGGTTATGTCCCCAAAGAGAGATCTTGGGTTCCGGAGAAGGATATTTTGGACCCTGCGCAACGACTTTCACAGTGACTTTCCAGATCAGCCATCTCAGGCGTGGGGAACCGCCCATGAGGAGGGGGGTACTGTCACGACAGCCAGCCAGCCCAGATCAACCACAATAGAGCTAACCAGTGCCAGCAGCGGGCTGATAATAAGAAGCGCCGCAGTATGTGTTAACCCATCACCACATGCCCTACCGTGTGGCAGGCAGTGCTTTCTGAACCATTCAAACCCGCTTCCTGCTGCTCAGTATTGAGTCTTCTCCTAGAGAGCTCTATGTCACCTTTATTTGTACCTCGCGTATGATACTTCTCCCAGTTTCTGAACTACCCTTCTGCTCCTCGACCTTGAACCCCGCCTACTGCTTTGGATTGTACGCCTGTCTCTGTATCGCCTGGATTTTGGACTACCTTTCGCCCATGATCTCGCCTTACGTTTTGGATTATACGCCTGTTTCGATACCTACCCACTCCTGCGTCTGCATAGGATCCACATACATCTTCACTAAGGATTCCTTACACACATATAACGTATTATGTTTTATTCACTGTTTATCAACGAAAACAGTGAATATTATATTATTATTTGTGAAAAACTAATTGTTTCTATGTTTTGCACATTTTATATCACTCCCTAAAGAAGGAAAATTAGATTTTTTCTTGGCTTCCTGCTCTCGTTATCTACACAAATGGACTGAACTATATATTAAGACATTTAAAATCTGTTGTTTTTTTCTGAGCCAAATGCAGTAAAATTAAAAACAAAAACTGCTGTGTTTTTTTCATATGTAAGGATCTTTTTTTAAGAAAAATAAATCAAATAGTTCCTACATAGCAAAGATTTTATCTTCTTTTTCAATGGACTGCTACTTATAAATAAAAAGTACATATCAATTGGAATAAAAAGTGACAAAACTGTAATAACAGCACCTGTGACTTAAAGTTGAAATCAAACCTACATTATATATTATAGGTGGGTAGCTGCATCAGCATGTGTAGGCTGCAAAGGAACAAGTAATAGGTTTATTCCATGCTGAAAAAAAGAAGATAACACAACGTTTTGGCCGTGGAGCCTTCTTCAGGTGTGAGGTACCACGGCTGGCTCCACGGCCAAAACATTGGGTTATCTTTCTTCTTTATTTCAGCATGGAATAAACCTATTACTCATTATATATTATATATATATAAATATTTAACATATAGTGGTGTGAAAAAGTGTTTGCCCCCTTTCTGATTTCTTATTTTTTGCATATTTGTCACACTGAAATGTTTCAGATCATCAAACAAATTGAAATATTAGACAAAGATAACACAAGTAAACACAAAATGCAATTTTTAAATGAAGGTTTTTATTATTAAGGGGAAAAAAATCAAAACCTACATGGCCCTGTGTGAAAAAGTGATTGCCCCCTAAACCTAATAACTGGTTGGGCCACCCTTAGCAGCAACAACTGCAGTCAAGCGTTTGCGATAACTGGCAATGAGTCTTTTACAGCGCTGTGCAGGAATTTTGGCAAATATTTCAATTTGTTTGATGATCTGAAACATTTCAGTGTGACAAACATGCAAAAAAATAAGAAATCAGGAAGGGGGCAAACACTTTTTCACACCACTGTATATAAATTATTTATGATTCCTTTTTTTAATGAATGCATTTACGATGTAGGAGATAGGCCAAATACTTAATGCAATGCTTTTTAGACTGTATCCCTTTATTCCCTAATAATCAATTCTCTATACCCCAAAATGTTATTAAAAACGATACATATAAATAAACATTTTAGACCAATTAAATGTATTGGTGGTTCACAGAAATTATAAGGAGTTCAGAAGATATAACTGTCAGGATATCTCTTGTGCTTTTCTAGGACCAAGACTATTGTTGATTTGATATATTTACCTGCTGCTTTATTTTAAACTTTGGTTGTTTCAAAGTATCTTTGACTTTGACTTGTTTTGCACTGCCAAATTCTAATTTCAAAATAAATCCATTATAATTAAGGATTCAGATATGTGTGTCTCCAATTGACTACATCCTCTGTAATAAGTTTGAACTGAATTTAATTTAGTTTAATTTAGAATTACGGAAATGTTTTAGTTTCAGGAACATATATGTTTATTTTCCTTATGCTGAAACATTCTAAGTGAAATAGCTCCTAAGAATATATATCCTTGGTATCTGGTCTTTCTTTCTTTGTCTTCTTTCACATAATACATCCTTGACTTCTAATTTATTGTACACTATTCTTTTGTTCTGCCTTTTTCAATTTATCTTGCCAATGCTAGGTTTACTGTCGACATTTGATTGCATAAACTTTATCTAACTAAGTTTAATGCAAGAATTGCATTCCTCAATTAATCAAAACCAAGGTCTGCCTTGTTTCTTTCTTTTCTTCCTCTGGATCAGCTGGATGCAAACTATCTTTAGGGCTGTCAATTTATCAATGCTAATTCATAAATGGATAACAAAGAAAACCTTTTCTGAAGATAAAAAATGTTCTTTCACTAATGTATCACAATAGTTCCATGTGCCATTAGCAAAGCAAGAAATAACAATGTTAATTGACATTTTTCTCAAGAAAACTTACTTTGGTTTCAATTATTAAAGACAGCAGGTTGTTTGTCATTGTAATTAGAATAGATGAAGCACTTTTATACAGACGGGTGGCCTTTAGTCAAAAGCACAGAAAAATCCAAACAAAAGCATATATTAAGTATTGAATTATGACACATCAAGCTAACAAAAGCCCAGAAGAAATCAGATATTTACATTTTTCCAAACATTTTAGATTTCATTTTGTGCTCAAATGCCCTATTTTAATTTAAAGTTATTTTGCTATTGTGCTATTGTTGAGCAACAGTGGCAAGAACAAATCACTCACAATGAAAAAAATACATCTCTAGCATTTTCTAAGATATTAACAACTGTTTACAAATGTTTGTTTACAGTTTATGTGTATTGAACCACTGATTTAAATGGACCTACGTGCATTCTTCTGCTGTCATCATGAGTTATAGATGAGTAAGTCATTTCCAAAATGTCATTTAATTTGTCTATAAAACCTTGTTCCAAAACACTCCTGGATCATCTTTGTACTTCAGAGCAAATTCTGATCTGGATTGTCTGTTCTTGTTGTTGATGAGAGGTTTTCATCTTTTACCGTCTTTCTAATGTTGCTACATTGTGTGGATATGGATTCAAGTTGTTGAGAATCCACTGACAGTTTTTTTAAGGTTTTCCTTTACAACTGTAATACTATTCATGTTATCCACTCCTTTTGCACAATTTTCTTGACCAAACTGGTTAAGACTGCTGTAATTGTACTTGTTTTTTTCTTCTTTTCAGTATGTTTATGAATTCTTGATTGTACTACTACAAATGTCTATCCTAGGATTATGACTGGGCTTTTCCTTCTCTTCCAATTTCAATTTTTCTACTTTTCTTTAAAATATCATTTTTGATTTTAATTTTGAAAATATATGTATTTCATTTCTACATACACATATAATACATTAAATGCCGAATGTCACTTAATACAAAAAATACCATAAAAAAATTGAATCCTATTTATGGAAAACTTTCAAAACTAACAGACAGCCAACCCCAAAATTCAAAATGTATAAACAAAACAGACAGAAGCAAAATTAAAAAATGTCTAAAAAAAAACTTCAAGGGTGCTTCCTACCAGACCACAATTCAGGCTCCACTATCAATAAGTTGTATTCTTCTTAGACTTTGTGCACCTTTCTTCACATAGTTTCACATGTTATAAAAGCCATTAGTTTATAACACATGGTCTGGCTGGGCCACACCAGTCTTGACCACACTGTAGCCTTGTTATACACAGACACCACTATCTTGCATTTTATCTATGCTTCTGGCATTGTTGCAGGTTGCATGTAATATACAACAAGAGACCTGGTGTAACAGATGTCCCCTGTGAGAACAAATTCACAAAAGTGTCCAGAATATCTTTGCCACCTTGCATTCCTGGAACACTTACACAAAGTATCTTCCATGCTAGGCTGCTGAGGCCAAGACTGGCATAGCCAGGAATAAATTTTTTTGGTGGGCCTGTGCAAAAGTGGGTGGCTCATACTGACCATCTTGCCAGCATAGGGGCACTCCTCCAATTTAGAATCCAATCCTCAAGCGGTATAATCAAGCAGTAGAATTAGCGGAACCTTAAACTGTACATATATACATACTGTCTCTCTTTCATACTCACACAGGTTAAGCACCAATTACCTAGTCTGCCAAACGCTACTATGCCACGGTGGACACACAACAAAAAAAACAGTGCCTACCTCTGTTGTGAGATTTTGGCCTTCTAGTCCAGACGCAGGCGTCGGGGCTTGGAATTGAATATGGCGATAATCTCGTCACTGTCTTGAAAGTTGGGAAATTCCTGTTCAAATAACAGCTGGTTTGCAAAGGTCTCTCATATGAGGACTTTGTCTTTAGCTGAAGAAAAGCTACAAGATCTCATTTTCACTTGTTGCTTGTAACAGTTCTAAGTATTTTGTATGCCTGCTTTTAGATTGTTCAGTAGTTTTACGAGTTACTAAGTTAATATTTTATTGCAAAACACAGTGAACACAACACAAAATGCAAGATTCAAAATCCGTCCAAAAGACTTTGTAGACATGATGTTAATCAGCTATAAGAGATTAAATAGACAATAGTTTCCATCCAGAGGCATCTTGACCTTTTTTAGAAAGCAAGTGTTTTAAATTCTCTAAGGAAGATAATATGCAACTCAGTGTAAATAGTAATGGACTTGTCATCTACTGAAATCCCTTACACCTCACCGAGGCCTTTCATTTCTCATTTGACTTCAGTAAAAGCAATTATGCAAGTGCATGACTTTTTGTGTCAGTGCTAAGTAACTAGAATTATCATTTCTCCAGGGATCATTAGTTCCTTGAAAAACATAAACAGGCCTCCTAAAAGATTACTCCAATGTGTAATCATGAATTATAGAACATTTAAATGTTAAGAGCTGTGTAATGTTAATGACCAAATGCTCCTCTTATAATTTCCAAGCATTAAACACAAGATAGATCATAAGATAAACTAAAGAAAGGAAAGCATCTATGCATCCCCACCACTAAGGAGGTTAACCCAGTTGTGCAATGTTTTTGTTTCGTTGAAATCTGAATTTTGCTTTGTATACTGTGTAGTATCCTCTCACGAGGCACCAGTAAGGTAGGGGTTGTGCATTTACTGGGACAATTCTTAATTGTAGCAGTAAGTCACAAAATGATTCTTTTCATGGTATTAGAATCCAACCTGGCGGGATAACTCAAACAATGCACACACATGTAGTAATACACGATAATACATTTACTAATACATAAAATGTGCATATAAACATAACATATCTTATCGTGAGGGTTAACAGAATACAAAAGGTATATATTCAATTATGAAGAGTTACCAATACCAAGAGGACATACATTCAGTATATCATTCATTTAGACCGTTTCGTAAATGAACTTGGATTACAACTTCTACACTAGATACTCAAAGCAAGTACATAACTCTTAGGAATTAAATTGATATCAACTGGTTGGGATAAAAATTGAATTCTCAAGCGGTAATGCAGAATGTTGAATACTCATCCAATCTGTGGGGATTCAGATCTCCTGCAGACACAAAGAAGCAAAGGCAGGCTTATTGCTGTCCAATCGGCGCTCTCTGGCTCGGTTGCGACGTGGTGAGAGAGATTCCTGCAAATGCGGTGCTGATGCTCTCTGAAAACCAGCTAGTTAGTGTTGGCTGAAACTAGCAGAGTTTGTGCACAGGAGAAAAATGACTGCTGGTCCCAGCAGGTCAGGAAGAAGACGGGTTTGTTCCTGATGAAGTGCTAGCTCTGAATAGTGATTCAGCTGTCCACAGTTCCGACCTGTTCACGAGGCTTGCTACAGATGCTAACAGATCCGACCTGTTCACGAGGCTTGCTAAAGATGCTACAGATCCTTTGGTTACACGCAGGCTACCTCCATCCTCGACTCTTAAAACAAAGGAAAGTCCTGCACTCGGACACACTGGCCGTTACATGGTGGTCCAGGCTGAGTCTGAGGATGCTCAAGAGGAGCCCTGAGGCTGAATGTCCAGCAGGCGTGCTGCGAGAAAGTCCTGCGCATGGGAACTGTGTTCCCTTGGGAACTGTCCTGCCCTTCGGAACTGTTCTGCCCTTCAGGACCGTTCTGCCCTGCGAACCGTTCTGCCCTGGAATTGTTCATTGGTTGAAAGTTTCATGGGCATCAGAGACCCACGTGGGGTTAAACTGCCCTACCAGTTCCTGATGATGATTGGCTGATGATGAGTAACCATGCCCTCTGACCTTAGGGTCATAAACCAACTTTGAATCAGACTCTCCCTTGGAATCTCAGACTTTAAGGCACCAGAGATTAACATTTATTAAGGTTGCTGGAGAATATCAGGAATTGGGAGTTGCTCCTTATCAGGACACTCTATCATCTAGAAAAACCTTAATTGTTAACCAAATGGAATGGCCTCTCTCAGTATCAAGCACCACTGAGATGAAAGAGAGAGGGACTGGCAAGGGAGCAGAAAACTTAATTCCTGTATTTTAATAAGCCTCGCCGTCACAACTGCTATATAAAGAGTAGATGTGACACACCTGAAAAAGGCCAAAATGTCCTTTCTTTATTTTCTTCTTTTGAGTGCAAAAGTAACCTCTATGTGATCCCAAACCTTAAAATATTGTGGGCAAGTAACAATTTACACTTTAATAAACAATGTAAAACTAATAAAAAATAATAATTCCTTACACTTATATAGCGCTGTTCTGGGCTCTCCAAAGTGCTTTACAGGTAATGGGGACTACCTTCCACCACTACCAATGTGCAGCACCCACCTGGATGATGTAAAGGCAGCCATAGTGCCCCAGTACACTCAGCACACACTATCTATTAGTGGGGAGGAGAATAGAATGATGAAGCCAATTCAGAGATGGGGATTATTAGCAGGCCATGCCTGGTAAAGGCCATTGGGAATGCACACTTCCGGTTGAAACAGACCAAGGGTATTGAAAAGGGTAATACTAAACATAGACATAAAACATCTCTCTTACTCCATTGATATACTATAGAATGAGCCATATTAAGATTAGATAGGAATTTTATTTTAATTATAAAGTTGAGGTACAAAAATGTGCCTCACAGAACAGATGCTGAACAGAGCTTGGAGTGCCACTGTTCAAACAGTTGTTACAGGTTATTTTTTTCTCTGTTGTTATGGTAAATCAACCCATTTGCATGGGAGCAAAATTGTTGCTGTTTGTAATTTAGGGATCCTTAGGTAGATTTTGTACATGGATGGAAATATTGTAAATAGGTTGGACATGGTAAGATTTATGGTTAGCATTGTACAACCTGGTCTACAAACTTTAATTCATGTTTTGACATCCAATGTGCAGCCATTTTACAGTCTCGATCAACATGATTAGGGGCACTGTGGCTAAGGATCTGTGCCTGTGGCTGGAAGGTTGCCGGTTCAAATCCTGCTGGCAGATACAGGGGTGCTGTATAAATGGCTGACCCTGTGCTCTGACCCCAAGCTTCTCTGTCCCTGTCTGTGTGTCTCATGGAGAGCAAGCTGAGGTATGAGAAAAGACAAATTCTTAATGCAAGAAATTGTATATGGCTAATAAAGTGATCTTATCTTATCTTAATTGCTATGTAAAGTCAATGCTGATTTATAAGAAGGTGTGCGTGGTGGGTGGGAGGGAGTCAGTAGCTGGGTGTCATTTAGAGATTTAACCTTCACATGGTATTTTGAGACCACTATAAGCAATTACTGTAAAATGGCTACACATTGGATGTCAAAACATGAAGAAGCTGGAGTGATAAAACATGATCAGGAATAGTGCCATACCAGGGGACACATTCATCAAGTGAAAGCAATAAAAACAGATTTGTTTCAAGGATCCTTATCATATCCAGGGAAAATGGATCAATCTTTAAAGCAGTGTTTGTTAGAAATAAGAGAAGTGGAGAATTGTTATAGGTACAATGACATAAATATCACTGAAACAGAGAGTACTTAAAAAAACCTCCTATCATTGTACTGAAAGAAATACCATAAGGCATGTTGTTTTTCAGTGTAGTTATGGTAAAGCTCCACTTAGCAAGGTTTTTAATGTGTATTTTAAATTTCTTCAACCTTGTGATAAACTACTTTAAAAAATGCGATGGACTCCAACTGTCAGATTCATGTTGTCACACATGGAACCACTGGACTTATGGACAGTATACAAAAATTAATCTATTAAAATGATTTTTGAAAGTGATTCAATGACTTACAATGTTACTTAATTTTTTGCTATCATTGTCTTCCTCAGTTTTCATCACTGGTCCAAAGAGGTACAAATACAGGTTTATCTACAGATAGAGTGCATAAATGTGACATGTCACAACCCAGCACACCACAAGTTCATGTCTGTGACAGCATCCAGATGGGTTGTGCTTCATATTTACTATAATGTCCTTACCTTAGATGCCATTGCATAACAAATAGCTCCAAAAATATACTGGTATCATATGAATATATTTTAGTAATATGTTAAATAATATAAGACCTCTTACCTACTTAAAAATTAAGAAGTTAATAGCCCTTTCATTTAACAGGATGCAAGCTGGTGTGCTATCAGTCACTGAGACAGATCAGATAATACCCTTCAGAATTGTAGATTACACAACCATGATTATTTCTAATGTTATCATTTAGCAGGTATTCCTTAAGGAGCATATATCATCAAAGAAAAGCAGCGTAATTGAAGTAATGACACAGAGAGCTTGCAGATACAGAAAAATGTCTAAAGTATTATTTAAAATACAACACCGGTAATTCACAGCTGCAAAAGAATATTACTTTTATTATATTATACATTCAAATATCATTTTATTATAATTAAATAAATAGTTTAAATATAAATACAAAATAAAGTACAATAAAAAAATAATAATTTTATTATAATATTACACAAAGATAAGTAATAGAAAGAGGTTCATGAATGATATTCAGTTGTTATATGATAAATAAACTGGATTAAAATAACACAAACACCATGGAGCAAAGTGTTTCCTAGTCATTAACATTTTGTACAAGGTTACAAAGAGTCATGCATATTTCAATTTCTTCATTTCAAGGTGGCATTAGTTTCTGACACAAGGGTGATTTAAGGAAGCTCTGAAAGTTAATGCTGTACTTATAGGTTACTCCCAGCAAACTGTAATCAAGTAAATCCATCCTAAATCACATTTCTGTCAACATGCAAATTCAATTACTTAGATTTATAGCATCATGTTTGATATCCTTTTGATTGTCCTGATACTGGCTACTATTGCAAATGTTTTGTTTTCTCTTTTTACCCTTCTACATGCTAAATATATCTTACAGTATCGTATAATACAATCATACAGTATCAGTTGTTTTTTTTTCTTAATGAAATGCTAAAAACTTTTTAGAAGGAACAGTAAACCATTTATTAAACAATATAATTATTACTTATATTAAAGCATATTTAACTATATATATACATTTATTTCTTATAATAAAGAAAAAATTCCAACAGTACCCTGCTTTAAGGAAAAAATAATAATTTTTCAGAAACAAATACACATAATATCAGAACTACAGAGAAGTAAACCAGATAATATTATCAGTCTTACTTTACTGATAGAAAGTAAAAGGAAATTAGATATTTTTTTAGAAGACATTGGCATGAATATACTTTATTTCCAGTGAACATATACTGTATATTACAGCATAATGGTCAGGCATGACACACATAAAAGCAAGAAATGCTATATTTCTCTAAAGACAAAGTTACATAGAATGGCAGTATTACTACCTTTTAGCCACATTTTGCCACATCTCAGAAGCTAATCAAGAATAGGCCTGGTGTGTAACTAAATGAAAAACCTTTAAGGAAAACAAGATTGCTGTTCTATCTGCTGTTAGTATACCAGTAGGCAGGACTCTTCCCTCTGGACCAGAAATTCCAAAATTCATTGTCTCCTTAAAGTTCCTGTTTAATCCGATAGGAATCATGTCTCCATCTGTAGCGGAGCTGCTGGTGCGTAATGACTGCTGCGCAGCACCCAGGTGAGTATTGTTCTTCATTCTTAGGTATCTGTGCATCTGCTATATGTCAACCGATTTGGGATCCTAAGGTATTTAAAGCTCTATGAAAAAGGCAAGAAATAAAGTCAAGTCTGTGTCTCTTACAATAACATATGGAAATAATGGGAGGTACACTCAAAAGGACATGAAAGTATGCAGCAAACTGAAAGATCATGTTGTTCAAGGTGTCTAAAACATGAAAACAAAGGAACAGAAAAGGATTTTTTATGATTATTCCACGGAAAATTTTTGAATGTTACTTTTCATTGTCTTTATTGTTCATCAAATATTGGAAAAAATATTCAAATTTTATTATCTGATAAAATGTATTATCTAGATATTATTGTTGACATAACATTAGTAAAACTGTAAAATGCTCAAGTTGAAAAATGAGTTACCATTTTGAAATCAACATATTAATGCCTCTGTTTCAAAATCAGTTAACATGTTTGGCTGTTAACCAAAAGGTTGGTGGTTCTTGTCCACCCAGGGACAACATGAAGATATTTTGCCCAGATGGCTCAGCTGATATAGCATCAGACTTTTAGTCCGAGGATCCAGGGTTCAAGTCCCTGTTTGGGCGGTTGTGTTTCTTAAAACTTTTGCCAGCAGCTACTGTATATCATCCTGCAACTCACAACTGGCAATAACTTGTGTATTATTATTATTATTATTATTATTATTATTATTATTATTATTAAATCTTAGCAAGAGCTACTCAGTTCAGTTCCCGGCAAAATCTGCTGCTTTCTAAAAGCAAACCCTTCTGTTTTTTTCAAATTATTAATGTTCTGACCATACAGTAAACATAACATTTCATTTTCCAACCATCACATAACAACTAATAATAATAATTCCTTACACTTATATAGAACTTCTCTGGACACTCCACTCAAAGTGCTTTACCAGATAATGGGGACTACCCTCCATCATCGCCAATGTGTGGCACCCACCTCGATGATATGACGACGGCCATAGTGCGCTCACAATACACTCACTACACACCAGCTATCAGTGGGGAGGAGAACAGAGTGATGAAGCCAATGGATAGTTGGGGATTATTAGGAGGCATTATTAGGAGGACACCAGGGTAACAGCCCTAATCTTTTCAAGAAACGCCCTGGGATTTCTAATGACCACAGAGAGTCGGTACCTCGGTTTTACATCTTATCCGAAGGAGAACACCATTTTACAGTATAGTGTTCACGTCACTATACTGGAGCATTAGGTCCCACACAGACTGCAGGGTGAGTGCCGCCTACTGGCCCCACTAACACCTTTTCCAGCAGCAACCTGAGTTTTTTCCAGGAGGTCTCTCACCCAGGTACTGGTCAGGTTCACAACCTGCTTAGCTTCAGTGGGTTGCCAGTTGTGAGCTGCATTGATGATATGGCTGCTGGTAATAAACTATTAAGAAAAAAGCAATAGTGTCCATGCTGAAAAGAGAAGAAAGAAAACAAAACGTTTTGGTGGCTGTGGAGTCTTCTTTGGGTGTAAGAAAGATAGGACAGGAGAGGTGTGAAATGAAACCTACAAATGAATAGAAAGAATTAGAAGAAAACAATTCTGTCGTTGAGAGAAGGAGGAAGGTGTGAACCTAGTTTCAGGATGAGTTTAGTTTCTGTAGTCTTAGCAGTTAAGAAACCCTACTTTGAGAACACAGACGGAGAACTTTGAGAACTTCTCACCACTTGATTGGCTGCTCTGCCCCTCCCCTGCTCCCACCTCCTTCCCTCTCCTGGGTTTTGTTTTCCCGTGCTACATTATCTTTGCTGACTGGCCAATCTTTCTTACACCCGAAGAAGGCTCTTTCTTCTCTTTTCAACATGGAATAAACCTATTACTTGTTCCTTTGCAGCCTACGCATGCTGACGCAGCAACCCACCTGAACTATTACTTAATACTCAGTAAGATTCTATTTCAATAAGCTAATAAGAGCTGCATTGTCTATAGTTAATACATAGTGTAGCAGCAGTGTAGCTTATTAATAATACAGGAATTAAGTTTGCTGCTCCCTTGCCAGTCCATCTCTCTCTCATCTCAGTGGTGCTGGACGCAAAGAGGCCATTCCATTTGGTTCACATTTAAGGTGTTTTTCTAGCTGATAGAGTTTCCTGATAAGGAACAACTCTCAAGGCTGAGATTCTTCAGCCACCCTAGTAAATGGTCAACTATGGCGCTTTACTGTCTGGGAGATTCCAAGGGAGAGTCTTATCCCAGGTTTACAACCCTAATGTCAGAGAGCATTGTTACTCATCCTCTTCCTTGATCAGCCAATCAGGAACTGATAGGGCAGGGTAACCCCACGTCAGTCTCGAATTCCTGCAGAACTTTCAACCAATGAACGACCATAGTTCCTCCAGATAAAAGAGGCAGCACAGGGCCCAGAAGGTGCCCCTCTGGGACATTCTCAGACTCATCTCAGACGATCACGTAATGGCCAGTATATCTGAGTACCAGGACTTTCCTTTGTTCTAAGAGTCAAGACTGGAGGTTGCCCGTGCATAACCAAAGGATCCGCCCGAGGTTAGCCCAGCAGCAAGCCTCGTGAACCACCGGTACCCCACCGTGAACGCCCGCCTGATCAACGAGTAAACTACGGTCGGAATTGTCGACAGCTTAATCTCAGTATTCGGGACTAGAGCTATATCGGGAACGAACCGGTCTTCTTCCCATCTAAAGAGTCACTTTCCATGTGCACAATCTCTGCTAGTTAAGCCAGGATTGACTAGACGGTCTTCAGAGGGCTACTGCCTGTGCCCCGCAGCAGAAATCTCTCCCTCTGTCTCCCACACTTCAAGCCGCACCAGTACTGCCTGGCACCGGGCCAGAGAACGCTGATTGGATGCAGCAGCTGCCTTTGTGTCCATTGTAGATCTGAATCCACAGAGACTGGATGAGTATTCAACATTCTGCATTATAGCTCGAGATTCAATTGTTACCTCAACCCCATTTGATATCAATTTAATTCCTATGAGTGACGTACTTGTTTTGGAGTATCTTGTGTAGAAGTTGTAATCAAAGCTCATTAATGAAACAGTATAAATGAATGGTATACTGAATGTATGTTCTTCTCCCCCCCCTTTCCCACTCCGCTGGCAGGCGGAGCGATGCGCTGGTTGGAGTATTCTCGGTCGCAGTTAATGGCAACGTCAGCTCAAAGATTTGGTTCAAACCACCAAATGGAGACTGGTGTGCCGACAAGCAGACCCTGCTGATGCGGGATTAACGCTAGGAAAGAGAGAGAGATACTGAATGTATGTCTCTATTGGTATTTGTAACTCTTCGTTATTGAATATATACCTTTTGTATTCTGCTAACCCTCACTCTTAAGATTTGTTATATTTATATGCACTTTTTATGTATTAATAAATGTATTGTTGTGTATTAGTATCTGTGCGTGTGCGTTGCTGAGTTATTCCGCAAGGTCGGTTTTCTAATAGCCATCAAAGAATCATTTTGTGACTTACTGCTACAATTAATAATTGTCCCAGTAAATGTACAAATCCCCTACAATAGTTAAACTTCAGTAAAGTTATAGTTGGATTTATTTGTTTCACTTGTCTGTCCATCTTCTCAACAGATTTTCAGTTTAACTTCCCAAGTGTTATAAACCTTTCTAAAGCCAGTTTACAACTGGCATCTTCAGCTATGAAGATTAATTTTTAGCACACTGTCATTGGTTTGAATATGGTTTTAATTTTTTTTTCTATCTGAATATACAGAAGTGACTCCACTTGTCTGAGTTATCCCTTTAGAATCTCTCCCTTTTTTTCTTATCACCATTGGCTAACACCATGTAGTACAGTATGTAGAAAGACAGCCCATTTTCTCTTTAAAATGTTTAACAATTATCTGCACAGAAACTGCTTTACAGTACATGAAAAGCACATTGCATGAGCCAGTGAAGTTAAAATAAAAAACACAAAACAACTCAAATATATTTTTTAGGCCAATGTGGCTGAGTCATTGATAGCAACAATAGGCCATAACCAGTGTAGGCGAGCAGTAAAGGTCAAGGAGAGTAAATCAATAACATGTCAGCTAGATACTAAGCAGCATGTGTTCACAGTAGGAAACTGCTTTTTTTCTTTTTTTCTTTTTTTACTTCCAATCGTTAATCAGCTCAGTTATACTGCTGAAGTCCTCATACCAGCATGGGAGGAACAGAGTCATATGTGCACTATCGGAGCCATCTGAAATTGTTCACACTGCAGAGTAATTGTAGGATTGAAGCAGCTTTCATTGGTGACTTTGAAAGCTCACAGGCACCAGGCAAGTCGCAAGCCAATTTACGTGCATCCAGCCCAAGTGCTGAACCAATTTTGTGCCACAGCTGGGGGAATCCTATAACTCTGACTTGAATGGGAGATGTCTAGATTTGCTCCATTACTCATTGACCCTCTTGGGATCCCCCAGGCTTGTTCTTTTAGAATTTCACCCACCAATCATATGTGTGTCACACTCAGAAATAAAATATGGCATGACCATGACAACAGTGTTATTGATCAACTCTCTTTACTGAACCTGATTTCTATGTACCCATAGCATCATTTACAGTCAGGATGATTTTCACCTAGTCGAGTTGTTGTGAAACACAAGTAATATCAATTACTCTTGAGTGTTGGTGCAGAATGTTTTCTAGGCCAAAACATTTAATATACTAAGGCTACAGACTATTTACTCAATCTTTTTTACTATTTCCATAATTTTGTTTTTGGGTCATCTCAAGCAATTTAATGAAGCTGAAATTCATCTATTTCTGAGTCTGAAAAGAGGTGATTTCTCTGCTGGCAAAGCTTGGTAAATTACTGTAGTCTAGTCTTTGGGCCCTGAGGGACCTGATTGCCAATGTAATCTACAGCAGTGATAACAAAAAACAATATTTGTGCTGGTTTTTTTTTACATATTTTACATAGGCTACATATTGCAAATCTACAAATTAAACTTTCTATTTTGCCTGAAAAAAAAAAAACATAACTAGAAAAATCTTAAACATTATTTGTTAGAAAAACCTTAAACATCTGAAAGGGTAACAATCAACCTGTGTGATATGAAATAACATTTTCCCTGAAGTTTTGTCCCCATTTCTTATTCAGAAATTTAAATAACGAGAAGTTTTTGTTGTTTCCATTGCTAAGTACTTTATAGCTTTTACATATTAACCAATTATTAATAGTAGAAATAGAGTATTAAACTTTTTTTATGGTAGGCATTGACTAAGTGTCATTTGCAGTCCCTATATTGTTACCAGATGTCCAAATTTGATTGTTCAAAAGACAGATTATGTGGTCCAATAGAAGAAATGCTTCTAGCATATTTGTGTTTTGTTTAGAGATATTACCAACAGGGGAAATTTCTCTTTAGCAGAAATGCAATGTGCTGAACATGAATTGAGTAAAACGCTCAAATACTAAATCCCAATCCTAAAGGCAAATTTTCCACAGTGCTTTATTTCTTTAATTAAACTTGTATATAATGAAATAATTGAAAATAAAATATTCTTCTACAACATCCAAGAGCCCAGAACGTATCCGTGATAATGTAAATTATCAGCAAGTAAATTAGAAAAGCAGATTAGAAACAGTTTGTTCTAAATAAATACATGAACAAAAAGCTGTGACAGCATAACCAAAATGTCAAAACTATAATGTAATAAATAAGCATATGGCACAGAGTTACCCACACTGGATTCATATCTTGATCACAGTCAAGCTCCCAAACATGGATTATATTCTAATAATGTAGCTGCACTCGCCTAAAAACAAATAAATATAAACATTGAAAGCAGATGTGTCCACAGTTGTACAGTGTGTAAGTAAATAAAAGATTAAATGCAATTTAATTAACTTTGAATATGTTACAGAAACAATTGATAATGTTCAGTTTGGTCTCAAAGTCATCTTCCATGTCCTCATCCAATAAAGATGTTCATGATGTACACTTTGGAGATAAAAAATAACATTTACAGTATTTATAATGATCGCTATAAACATATTACATGTTATTTGTGTTGAAATTTATGAAGTAACTATTAAAGGTATGAATATTAATACGATATGCTCTATATTAAATCACAAAAGTACAAGAGACAGAAACGTTTTGAACAGGAATGTCAATGTTAGCTGTAATTGATTGCTGTTTTGCCCTTTTTAGAACTCAAAGTGATATAGCTTACTTTGACCAGTAATACAAACAATGAATAGTGGGTAGCCAAAATTTAGCACAACTTAATTCCCACCCTAACCTAGAAGGGTTTTCTTTCTAAGATATTGTATATATGTCTATCATCAACATCAGCTGTCCATGGTTAATAAACTAGAATGAAAAGTCAGTTTGTAGTTACTGTAGTGTTGTAATCGGATGAACAGCTAATTCATAATTATATCCACTATTCATTGTGGTTACTGCACTTATAGTGTCTCTGCATCTAGATAATTCATTTTCTTCTCCCTATCCTCATTTTAATATTATGGATAAATATACCAATCCTGGGCTACCATTGAACATTTTTCCCAAGTGAAACTTCTTTGATTGACTAATAATTGAATAAATAATTTGTTTACAAATAGAATCAATTCCTGAAGCCTTAAAAACTTATTTTCATAACATTCTTTTCTCACAAATAGAGTAAAAAACCTCATGGTTCAATGTTTATATCACAATTTTTTCATTTTAACATCAAACAGCATTCAAATTATTTAAAACAGCCCACATTTTTTTAAATGTCTTGCTTAACCTGGAATGCTTTTATTATTTAAAACCAGACCTTTGTAATGAATCTTAATAGATAGGACTCACATATTTATCAACATCAATAAAAACATTAAAGCTGTTACCAATTAATGCAGTCAATGTACCATTCCAGGTATATACACTCAGGTCTACTTCATAATTTAATCTTAATGAGATAAAGTTTGTAATTCAAAAGCCAACGTGCATCCCTTTTCAACAATAAAATATTTAATGCTCCTACCACCTCTTGGTATTTCCACCTTTACAGTAACCACATTTAAAACGCAAATGAGAATTTTTAACCCTGTTGAAAATGTACTGCTACAGGACTTGCAATTACTATTTCTAATGGCAGAAAAATTTTCCACAATTGACTTTAAATAGTCTACTAGTCATCCCAGCACACACTTTACTACAAGGAAATTAATCGCATGAAGAACATCTCAACTAGTAAGTGATTACAACTCACACCTTATATTTCTTTCCAGAGGTTGGACATACAAAATAATACATAGTATAATTTTATAATTATCTCCTTGAACTGTGTGGTCACTTCCTGGCCTAGCTTTCTGGAAGTTTCTTCTTCCCCTCAGCACCCTATGTAAGGGGGGACCCCTAGCTTCCTTTCTCTTTTGATTGATGACAAGGAAGTCTGTAATTCCCCTACCTGTCATACCCTCTACATTTAGAGTGTGTTCAATACACCAACTCTCGGCTGATGCCCTTTGTTTGAAACAACAATTTTTTAGGGTTATTACTTAATTAAACATATTAATAATACATGTACAGTAAGCAAAAACTCTTACATACCCAGCTCTACATTCTAGAATAGTTACAGTAGCTATGTTTATTTTTTCCCCTGCTCAGACGTTACATTCATACTGTATGTTGTAAAATAATTTCACTATTAAAAGCAAGTATCATATTGCCATACAATGTAAGCAAACAGAAACTATCCTCAATCTTATCACAAAAGTGTGAACACATTAAATGACCAGTAGGGTAAAAATGTTTTATAACAAGAAGTTTCTAACTTTTAAAAAATGTAAGTCTTCATGTACAGTATCTCTCTCTGTTTCTTACACTTCCTGGTGCCAGATGAATTCCTAGCTTGTCCCTGTCTAGGCATGTCATCTGAATTGGCGTATATTTATTACCCCTGTGACAGATACAAACTGTAGACTGTAATGTAACCTACTGCCGTCATTAGATTTAGAGACTCTTCTTGTCCAAAGGTGGAACAGAATTACCCAAAACATTCATTGAATGAATCTGAAAACTTTAGGGTGCATTAAAATGCTTTAAAAAAGTATTCCAGATGTTATTTTCATGGTTGAAATACTGGCGGAATTATTTTAATTCTGTTTAAGGCATGCATTATTTAACTGCACATACAAGTATCAGAGATCACTGATGCCTGTTTATTTTGAAAATTGATTAAAATAAGGAGGTCATCAGAATTTATTCATTCTTCCCTGTTGACAAGAGGTGCAAAACATGAAGTCAGCAAGATGATTAAACTTAATTAACTTTACACGTTCCTAGCAAACAATCACCCAAACTGAAGCTAGCTTTTAATTTAAATTAATGAAATGAATGAGTTTATTTTGAAAGTGTGATATGAAATCTGCAAACTAATTTATTTCAGCATTAATATTTATGGTTTGTATTGCTTAGATCTGAATATTTTGCTACACAGACTTTGGGAAGACAAGAGATGCTTTGACTGGTCTCCAGGACTGTTTCAAATCCAAAACAGTACTTTTGCAGCTGTATGGCATGTCAGATGTCGGCCTGGAAGAGAATATGAGGAATACCCTGTAATTAAAATTAGACAAAGTGACTTTTCTTCAAGGAATTTATTTCAAAGGTATTTAACAAACTGAGCACTGTTTATTTTCATCCACTGATAAATGCAAAAATTCAGTAGCTACTGTATACTGTAGAGCTGTCAAGTCATTTTTTCATCTACAACATTCTTTTGAATTCCAGGCTAAGGGGTAAAGTGACTCCTGCATAAACACTAAGCCCTTCATTTCGATGACAATTGTGTTCTATTATCAATGTTCTAGATACAAAATTTGTGGCATCAATATGACAAAAGAAACACAGAGTATTGACTTGGGCAAAGTAGCTGGTCTGTTTTATTGTGTTCAGGTACTTTTTTATTCTTTTTCTCATGGTGATATAAAATCTTTGATAAAGAAGAGAAAAGATTTTCGTGATTATCAGGTTGATTTAAAGAGTAATCAAGAAGCAATTCTCAAGGCATTTGAAGCTGACACCCCTTGTAATCTCTTGATGCTGTGTGAATAAAGCTTCTGATTGTAACTTGCTGATTGTGGGAGCGTGCCTGAAAGGTGTCAATCATGCTAACATGCTGTGTTCGATTAGATCTTCCCAAACGTCAATCATGGGCACAGACTGGCACGGTAATAGTATTCTCTACAGGATTAAGCTTCTGTTAAATTGGCTGCTCAGAGCAAAATGAGTTTCAGAACAGAGAAATCAAGTCAAACTAAGTGATAATGCGGCAGAAGAAAATATTATGTGGTTTGTGCTGAAGTTTGAAAATTGCAGCCTCCACACCATGAAATGGCAAACATTAGGGAATTATTTCTTAAATCTGTATTAAATCTACAGTGAATCTTTACATAAATAAAGTATATTGCTATTCCCAATTAGATAGAATTATGAGTTTGTGGCATGTATCATTTAAGATTTTGAACAAATATATGCCTTCTCTAATTTCTGCCTGCAAGCAAATCATGCTCCAGAGATTCACAAGAGCAGTTTCACAGCACTACTGATCTATTCCTAGCAATCTAAAGTCTTTGCCTTGCAAAGATGATATTGTGGTCAGGGAACGCAAGCCTTTTATTTCTGATCATTATACATAAGAAAGAAAAAACTAACCACTGAAGTACACACATTACCAACATATTAGGAACTGGCACTAAGTAATATTTGCAACCCATCCAAACAACAAATTCCAGCCCCATTCCATCCAATTATTCTAATAATTTCACATAATTTTCACAGGAAAAGCTGTGTGGGAATGAACTACTAGTTCATTTGGTTTCTCAGGTTTCAAAGGGATTTAGATCTGAGGATTGTTCTGGCCAGAGTATGTGATGAAAGTCTGTCTCATGCTCCTCAAGCCAACTACATATCTTTTGTCAATGAAATAATCTATTTCATTTCTAGAAGTGGTCCTGCCTATTTGCCACATTGGGCCATAGTTATACAACACATGGTTTCTGCTATAGAGGGAATATATGTCACACACCAGGCTCCTCAACTTCTGTGAGCTGGTGGGACAAATGCCTCCTGCCTGCATTATTTTCATGTTCATCATATTAATTTCCTATACTATGCTTTGAACAGCATGCAAGTGTAATGAATACGCCCCTGTGAATAACAGGGATTGCAGCCGACCAGGCTGAGGGAGGTCTCCTTTAGCTCAGCCGGCAAGTTCCCTGTTGCGTGATGCCAGAGACCCAAGTTCGTGCCCAGGCAGTGAGGGACAAACTGGCAGGGCAGGAGCAGAAAGGGTAAAAACCAAATGAACTGTTACACAAGGAAGAGAAAAGTAAAGAATGAAGGCAAAGAAATAAGCTTCTCTAGCTTCTTACAAACCATAACATTTGAAATGCATCTTTTTTTTTTTACTCTGAAGTTCAAGAGCCGTACTTATTCAGCATGCTTCCACATCTGCCAATGAAGACACTCAACACACAGCAAGATAGAAGGACCCCTGAGCCACCATTACTGCAAACCCCAGGACCATCCATTTTACCTTCTTCCTATGTTCTTCTTTCAGCTTTCATTCTCATGCTGCATTCTTTCCTTCATGTTCTTTAATTTGATCTTGTTCCATGTCCATTCCTTTCTTCACATACTTCTCCTGATGCCATCTCCTCAGCCCCTGTTCAATTTTTGCTTTACCTAATTTCATGCAGGTGGCTCCAAGCCTTTGCTGCTTGTGGGTCAGTGCAGCACCTTCTCAGTTACAGCATTACACTTGAATCCAGAACCGGTGTCCATACTTGATAAAATGTCTAGCTGCCCAGAGGAGTGGCATCCATTTAGCCAGGACCCCAGAGGTTTATTTTCTCCCCATGAGAGCTTTGTTTTACTCTCCACAGTGCCCACATGGTTATATTCCTACACCGCCAACCACTCAATACATTCATAATGCTTTCAGTCATATTTCAGAGTCCATAGGAAACTGTATTACCCAGCAGTCAGTCTCCTACACTTAATTGTTTGTACCAGGAGTCTGCAAAGTCAAAAGGCTAATATGCCTCAGCATCTCCTTTGAACCAGCTGCTCGGTTCCTTCACTACAGCTGCCTTCCAGAATGACATCTTCAACAGTAAACCTTATTATCTTTCCAGCTCTCCCGCATCCTAAAAACATTTTCATTTCCACTGATCTGGCACTCTCTGCCTTGTGACTGCATACTATTGTATCTTTCCACCTTTCTGTCAGTTAGGTTTTGCAGATAAGGAACGTCTGTCTTTTCTGTCTCTTCTGGGTCACCTGAACCATGCCATGTAGGCTATACCCCACGCGTGGTCTTTTATTTCACATCTTCTTAAACATGCTCAATCAGCATGATTCTCGCACCACTCCTACTTTGCAATATGAAGTAAGACTTTGGCTGTGGTGCTTATTTTAATAAAATGAAAAGGTTTGTTTTTATGATGAGTCTTATTCTTTCCAAAGAGTCTTTTACAGTACCCATCCCATTTCCCTTTGAGGCTATTATCAAAGTCAGTGGTTAACAGCATCTTGGCCTTCTATGTTTACCTTCATCTCTCCTTCTGATCATTCCTCCACTTTATTCAACTAGTTTCCAGTCTTAATTTCTGTTTCTTCTGGTGCCACAATTGGAAACAATTGGTCCTTATCCATTCAAATAAAGTTGCCATTTATAATCCACAAGGAAATATCCCCTCAATTTACCATGAAATTCTCAGTAATCTCAATGGCTTTCTCATAAGAATCATTTCTGATTGTTGCAGCTCACATCCCAGGTAATTTTAATAATATTGCTGATTTCTATTTCTCATTTCCAAAGATCAATATCTTAGCCCTGGATGCTAACAGGATCCCTTTCCAGGTCCTTATTCTGATCTTGTATTCCCCTCAATCACCCTTTCCATCACTTTCCATCATTGCCTACAGCTGACTTAAAATACTTGACCTGGATTTACACCTCACACCCTCAGTTCCTAATGACCTGCCTAGAAAAGTTTTAATTCCTTTCACCTTTCCTCTAATGTAAATTTAACGTAAATTAAGATCTGGGTATGACCAATTTAAGTCTACATCCATCAGCCTTTAAGAACCTCTGCTCTATTATCTTCAGCTTAGTATCTCAAAAGGAGCATCTCACACTGATCCTCTTTTCGCTAATGAAAAGTCCCATACTGTCTCATACTGTAAGTGGTTTCTCTATAATCTGCAAGAGGTTGTTGTAAATTCTCTGGATATGCTGCTGAGAAATCTTGGCTATTACTTCCGGATTGAAGCTGATCAATGCATTCTTATATCATTAAGCAACATGTCACTGGTGAGGCCTACCTCACTTACGTAAATCTGTACAAGCACTCTCCTCCAGCTTTCTGTTCAACTGCTGAAATGCCCCACAGTTTAAGCCATGCATCGCAGAACACTTCCCTAACCTTCTCTATGCTTTCCCTATGTCGTGTAGGTCCGACAGGACAAACCGTGGAAGGGCAGGAGAGTGATAAAGACCCTATGCTTAGCGGCGAGACGGGGGTTAGCCAGGGCTCAGCTGTTCAGGAGAAGCCATATAGAAACCTATGCCCTCAGGCCAAGGACAGGAGTGACCTGGTGCTAGGTGGGTCTCAGGGCAACTGAACAAACAATGCTGAGCGAGTAGCAAGGCAGAAGCAGGAAATAAATAGGCTACACACCAGAAAGACATGAATAATCACAGGGAACCTGGAACAAAAGGAACATAGAGCGCCCTCTAGGTGTAATGAGCGTGACACCCTAATTCTGCATTGGTGTCTGCATTGTCTACACTTGGGTCTTTTTGGATGTCCTAATTTAAAAGTGCCGTGGAATCCATGTTAATTGGACCTTTTGGTGATGCGGCAACATGCTTAATTTTAGTGGGAAGCTGCATCAGCATGCAATGGCTGCAAAGGAACAAGTAAAGGTTTATTCCATTCTGAAAAGAGAAGAAAAGAAACACGATGTTCACATCAGCTCCATAGCTAAAACGTTGTGTTTCTTTCTTCACTTTTCAGCATGGAATAAACCTTTACTTGTACTTTGCACGCTTAATTTTAGGTAAGTATTGCCTGAGGTTCAATACTCCAAGGACCTGCCAATTCCTGTATGTGCTACATACAGTAAATGTTTTAAAAGCAAAACTTTTCTTTTCACCCTCTAATATGTTGCATAATTCTTTGAAACCAAGATTTTTGTAGGTCCTGTCTTTTGTCTTTATAAAGCTTCTAATTACTGTGAATATTTGCTTTCACTGTATGATCACTGAAAACAGGCAGAGCCTATTCATCCTGCTGCTTTCCAACTTCATTTACTCTTCCTTTGTGTAAACAGAGATCTAAGGTTCAGCGGGTACTGTCATTTTCTTTGAAATGTAATATTGTTTACTATTCATAATTATTTTAAAGGAAAGAATAACATCAAAGGCCTCTTCCTCGGAAGGAATTGTCTCTTCAAAGTGGCACATATTAAGTCTCTTGCCTGAACACACTTTCTAAACAAATAGAATCAAATGAATTGGTAAGAAGAAAGGGGGCATACAGGAAATAAGTATAATTAATATTCATTTTTCTCTTTTTTTATTAGCAGTGGCAGGGTTTTCTATTAGATATAAATTTGTCAGGTTATTTAATGTAATTTTCCTGAGGAAATGCAATTTCTCAAGAGGGTAGAATCTATGTGACTGAATTCCCTTAATATACAGGGAAAAAGGGAAAAAAATCTGTCTAAAACTGAAGCTTCTCGCTGTTTGATGTTGTAGTGTACAATTTCTTCTTATCAAGACAAAAAAGAAAAGGCTTTAATTTTGAAGTACAGTACCTGCAGTTACCCTGTCAATAGTCTTGCATACATCATGGTGAATCTCTATAGATACTTTCTCAATCTTGCTCAAGATGCTTAAAACGAGTAATTGGGAACAAAAGATAAAGTATAGCTGATAGAAACCTTTCAGCATATATGGATGAATCACACAGTGACATACTGTATAAGGGATCAAATGGTCTGTCCTTTTATCATTACTCATACTGCACATTCTAGAGTTACATTCCTGATATTCATTGTCTACTATATGTCTGTCAAAATGAAATGTCAACCCTTTTAAGTATTTTAAATAGAAACACTCTTTTTGGGTTCACTGAAGGGTGCTATATTTCACTTCAATGCAATACATTAATAATGCACTAATATTATAGTCCTTTTTCAAGTAATGTATTTAATTTCAGAACAAGATTGAACAAGATATGAAAACAGAACACAAAATACAAGAGAACAACTGCATAAGAGTGCAATTAAAACAAAAACATCATTCATTGTTGAATTAATCAGAACAGTATCTGCCACTGAACTGACAATTTGCCACTAATTCCAGTCAAAGCTTTCTCATGATTATGGATCTCCAAGTGGCAACAGTAGTTTACATTGTTTTACAAATGAGTGACACAGTGAGAAGTATTACTACTTTCCTGAGTTCATTCCTGGGGTGCTATCTGTGTGGAGTTTGCACGTTTTTCCTGTGTTTTTGTGGGTTTTCTCCAGGTGCTCCCTTTTCTTCCCACACTTTAAAGACATACTGGTAGGTTAACTGACTTCTGGGAAAATCACCCCTTCCCATGTCATTTACCAAACCACTTTATACCATATGGTGTCATGGGAAGAACAGAGCCTCACCCACCAAGCAACAGGCGCAAGGCAGGGTACACCCTGGACAAGGAGCCAGTCCATTGCAGGGCAAATGCAACCCAATCATACATGGGGCCAATTTGGAGGCCACTGTAAAGGCTGAGGAGGGAAATTTGGCCTAGTCACCGGGATAACTCCCTACTCTTATCGAGAAATGCCCGGGGATCTTTAATGACCACTGAGAGTCAGGACCTTGGTTTAACATCTCATCCAAAAGACAGCGCCCACTACATTATAGTGTCCCTGCCACTATACTTGGGCATTAAAATAATAATAAATGCTTACACTTACAGTATATAGTGCTTTTCTGGACACTCCACTCAAAGCGCTCTACAGGTAATGGGGACTCCCCTCCACCTCCACCAATGTGCAGCCTCACTTGGATGATGCGACAGCAGCCATAGTGCGCCAGAACACTCACCACACATCAACTAACAGTGGGGGGGAGAGCAGAGTAATGGAGCCAATTCATAGATGGAGAATATTAGGAGGCCATAATTGGTATGGGCCAATGGGAAATTTGACTAGGATCCAGGGTTACACCCCTACTCTTTTTGAGAAACACAGTAATTTTTAATTACCACAGAGAGTCAGGACCTCGGTTTTACGTCTCATCCGAAGGACGGCCCCTGTTTACAGTATAGAGTCCCCATCACTATACGGGGGAATTAGGACCCACACAGACTGCAGGTTGGCCCCCCCCAGTCCCACTAACACCACTTCCAGCAGCAAACTTAGCTTCCCAGGAGGTCTCCCATCCAGGTACTGACCAGGCTCGACCCTGCTTAGCTTTAGTGGCTAGCCAGTTTAGAGCTGCAGGGTGATATGGCTGCTGTCGCCCCTTGTGTGAGTGTAAATTCAAAAAGAATGAGTAGTGATCAGTATCATCTAATACTGCTTGAGAGTTTAATATCAATACTTACCACCTGTGATGATACATCTCTTGAACTGAACACACACATTATTTAACTATTTTTGTTTCCTTTGATAATATAACTACACTCTTATTGTTATGTTAAAAAATATCCAGTTTGGATCATACAAAACACTAGGTACTATATTAGTGTCTGGTATCCTGTCAAGGGCGGATCCCGTGTTATGCCCAAATTGGGATAGGCTTCAGGCCACTGTGGCCATTTGTTTTCCTAAACTGGATAAGCTGTTATTGAAAGGGATGTGATGTGATGTTTTACAAATATAAGGCCCGCCAAGGTGAATTGTTCATTTTGCACTAAAACAGTGGGGGGAGGGGGGGGGAATTAATAATGTGAGACGTGTACATTCTCTCTCTCTAAACATTTCCTCCATTTTTTTCTAAAGTACTGAACCATCTAGTGTACAGTGATACAATACCTCATGTTTTGTATGATGCCAAGAGGATATTTTTGAATATAGTAATAGGAGTGTTGTAATTGTATTATCAGATAAAAGACAAAATAGATAAAGAAAGATAAAGAATGCTGTGTGGTTTAAAGAGATGTACAGTATCATCACAGCTGCTTTGTGTTGATATAGGACCCACAAGAAGTGATAGGTGATACTGATCAATAGAGCTGTGCAATTCGTGAATGATTCATTCTTTTTAAATGAATAATTTCAATTATTCAAACTAATTAATTAACACTCCCCAGATGATTCATTCATTGATTCAGTAACTCATATGTCTCAGTGGGACAAATCAACCATCAAAATTAAACTAGCCTAGCCAAAACAAGATATGATTCATTTTCAGTCCCAGAGCTCAGAGAATAGAGAAATTGGGAAACTCGAGCTGAATGCAATACAGTAAGACATCAGAAAATCAGAAATTGTCATACTCCAAAACACATAGCCCTCTTGTGCATGAAGAATGTATTTTGCTGATTATTTCAGATGGCTATATTGATTTGACTTTTCTACAATTCAAATGAATTACATCAGACTATAATAATTTCATTATTAAACTCTGGATATACCTACTTCAAAATAAATACATAATTATGCCTGCTTTAAAGTTACAATAATGTATATATTATTACAGTACAATATGTCTTCAGTTGTGAATGCAAATACTGTATGCACTACATTAGGTAAATAACAAGTTACTGGATGTCATGTTACTGCTTTAGTTGTTTTCCATTATCATTTCACTATTTAACTTTAAAATGATAATTTTCATTTCATGTTTTCAAATAAGAATATAAAAAGTGCCAAAGTACTGTTTTATTGTTTTCTTTTACTCCTCCATTAGAATAATCATACATGACCTTGATGTGACCTTTTTTACTACCTAATCAACTACTAACAAAAATGAGTCTATAAAAACAAAGTTTAAAACAATGAGTGTGCCCTTTCAATATTTGTACTCAGAATGTTTATTTTGTAGCTTTATATTGTGCAAGAGACAGGTATACCTGACAAACAGGCTCTCCCCAACTAAACTGTCTATACTGTAGATCATATTTCTCTAGGTTTCTGACAAATATAATGAAACTACTGTACATATATTTCCATGTGGCAAAAGGAAAACTACCAAGACTATGAATATTATGTCTTCTTATTTCATATTTTATATTTAAGTTTCAATTGAGTAATTGTTTCTCTGATTCTGGTATTCAGCAGAATTTCCTTACGTGAATCTACCTTGTTTTAACGTTAGAGTTGTTCACTGACTCAGACCCATTTGAGTGTGTCTGTGCTGCTGAGCTGTTCACTGTCAGACTTTATTCGGTAGCACTGAGTTGTTTGCTAGAACGTAATTCTGAGATTAGATTAGGTATTGTTATGTAAAATAATTATTGTCTAATCTTGGAATATTTCTTGAAGTGCACAAAGTGCATCTTTGTCTCTGATTCTCCCTGCTGGCAGGAGCACAGCCTGCTCTTTCTGGATAGGCTGGACTGGCTCTGTCACCCCTGTTTCCATGACCAAGCTGTGGTCAATGAGCCTGTACTTTGTAAGGGTCATTTGTCCTTGTTGTCGATTCCACTTAGTGAGTGTCGAAATGGATGTGGTAATGTTTGGCTGGTGCTGTGATTTGGTTGACTCTCATTTGTGTTTTTGCAGTGCTGTCCTGAGTCTGGTTGGTGTCAGCATGACTCAATTTAGTGAACATCAGAACCATCTGTATGAGGGGAGACTGCTCTGGTCCCTGCATGGCCTTTTAGTGCTAAGACTTCTGTTTACTGCTTTATAGGTGTGGCTATTATTTTATTTATCTACTAAAAGAGGGAAAGGTATTAAACCTTTGATGACACTCTGATCAGGTTTAGATGGTTTCATGAAATTATTATTTTTTAAAATTTCTTATTTAGAATATATGAATAGTGGAATGGTAGTTTGACCTCACATTGTAAGAAGCACTAATATCTTTAATTTGTAAACCAGATAAGGACCCCACTATGTGTGGGTCATATGGCCCAATTTCATTAATAAATACAGATCTGAAGATTTAAGTTTTTGCACTTGCTCTTCAGATGTGAAAAGGTTCTCCATCTCATAATAAATATGGATCAGAGAGGTTTCATTAGGTAGAAAGTATCTAGTAATAAATTAAGATGTTTAGTTCATATAATAGATGAGACAGACAGAGGAATACTCAGTACTAGCTGTCAATCAATTAGCGTGACTGTATGGAATGGGACTGTTTTTGCAAAGAACTAGAAAATGTTCAATTCAATGCCAATTATAAAAAAAATGGATCCACAACATTTAGAATAATCCTCAAGTCTGGGTAAGTACGAATACAAGGAGGTGGTGCCAATTAGGGGTGTCTTCTTTCCCCTTTTAGTTTTGGCATTAAACGTTTAACCTTTGGCAGAAAGAAAATACAAGTGATATACAGTAAACAGTAATGGCTTAGAAATAGGAAACAAAATTTACGTAAATTATTTACATGCAGCTGGCATTTTTTATTTAAAAACCGACCCACCTATTTCATTAAAAGCTCTCTTTAAATGTACTGAGTACTCTGCAAATTCTCGTGATGCAAGTTAATTTGTTCAAACAGAAGAATACTTCTCCTTTCCGGTAATTCACATTCACAGTTGGGACAGCAGTTACCTTTACATTTTTAAGTTAAACCAAAAGGACTTTTCTGAGGTATGGCAACACCAAAGAACTAAATGTATTGAAAAATATGTATTGACTTGTTAGTCTAGTAAGATTTGGCTTAACCTGCTTGACTAAATGCAAAGGAGAAAAGGCTTATGCTTGATATACATAGTTTCTTTATTTAGGAAATAGTGTCTTAAAAGTTAGGGCAGATGAGGCAACATTGAAATTGACTGGTGCCATCTGTTGCCATCTGTTGTTGTAAATTGTATTAAGTATTTAAGAATTTATATTGATCAACATTTTCTTATCACCATGATAGAAACATACATAATTACAGGAAGGAGGTTTTTTGATTAAATCTTGTGGTGCTTCCCACATCCCTTCAAAAACTATAAAAATCACGTTATCAGTTTTCTGTGTAACTGCTACATCTCCAGTATAAAAATAGGAGCTTAAAAATATTTTACATAGATGCTTTAAGTCTTTTAGACCCATGAATATCTTACTGTGATGCTGTGTCATTGATTTGGTGGCAGTACCCTTTCCTGGACACAGATTGATTTAGTATTCGGAAATATGACTTCCATTAAAATATACCCGCTATTTTAAAATATAGACTTAGGAATATATACGGATTTTGCTTAAGATATGATAGAAAATACATTTTATAGAAATGGATTTATATATACAGTATGTAATCTGTACTGCCAATCATTCATAATCCTAGTCTAAAGTAGCTCAAGATTTAAGAGTTTTTAAACGATCGGAAAGTAGGTATCCTGCAAATACATAATCTGTATCAAGACAATACCCTGACATCTTTCATCAAATTAGAGTTAGAGTAGAGTTCAAATATCTGTAACATATTTTTTCATATATTTGAATGTTGTGTACTGCTTATTTAAAATGAGTCTCTTAAAGCCTCACTATTCATTACTTGAATGTGCATTATTCCTCAAGCCGATTTCAGTCAGATTCCTCTTCAAAGCATATTGGATCTTATTCCACACCTCATCTTTGTGTAGTAACAGTCTGTAACATGTAGAAAAGCATGGGAATTCTATTACTATATTATATATTCTACTACTATTGAGCAATGGCAGCATATGCGTATGATCTCAGGGGTCTTATATTAATATACGAAACAAAATCTATCTACTCTATGTGTAAGTTCATGCATAGAATCTATTTATCACCTATACAACTTTATGTGTTTAAAAAGGATTATTATCCTCTATCCCCTATATGTATATGCAGAAATGCTCATTTTTGCATATTACTGCATATGTTTTTACCTTGGTAGTTAGTACTAGAAAAAACATGTGGGTAGGTCTTGCAGAAAGATATACATTTACCCATTAACTGCTGTCTTAAGAGATACTAAAGAATTGAACATCTACTTCTAGACTATATATTTTTTTAAATAACATTGAAATAGACTCAGACCCACCTACTATATCTTAATGGATAAATGAAGTAAATCCCTTCATTCATATCATTCAAATTCATATGAACTAAACAACCAAGCTTTGAATCATACCTATGAAGAAAGATACAAGATGTTAACTTTAAGTCCTTTCTGCATGAAGATTAGACTTCTAAGCAACAGGGGTTTATGGCAGGAAAGGGAGAACTGATAAGGATTCCAGATGCCAACTAGAACCCCCCTAGGGACTTAATCCCTGACCATTTGGCCAAAAGGCTGTAAACTGGCCAAACATGTGACCTCCCCCCTTTACCATAATAAAGACATCAGAAGCGTCAGGAAAACCCTATATAAACTGGAACTTTGTAATAATAATTGTTTACACTTATATAGTGCTGTTCTGGACACTCCACTCGAAGCACTTTACAGGTAATGGGGACTCCCCTCCACCACCACCACCACCAATGTGCAGCCCCACCTGGATGATGCGACTGCAGCCATAGTGCGCCAGTACACTCACCACACACCAGCTATCAGTGCATCAGAGAGCAGAGTAATGAAACCAATTCATAGATAGAGATTATTAGGAGGCTATGATTGGTAAGGGCCAATGGGAAATTTAGCCAGGACACCGGGGTTACACCCCTACTCTTTTTGAGAAATGCCCTGGGATTTTTAATGACCCCAGAGAGTCAGGACCTCGGTTTTACGTCTCATCCGAAGGACAGCGCCTGTTCACAGTATAGTGTCCCCGTCACTATACTGGGGCGTTAGGACCCACATGGACCACAGGGTGAGCACCCCCTGTTGGCCCCACTAACACCTCTTCCAGCAACAACCTGAGTTTTTCCCAGGAGGTCTCCCATCCGGCTCACACGTGCTTAGCTTCAGTGGGCTGCCAGTTGTGAGTTGCAGGGTGATATGGCTGCTGGCTGCATATTTCTACCGGCACTTTGAACAATACTTCGGTTTTGTTGTTTCTCGTGGGAAACAAGACTTCAGCTTTATTGTTCCTGGCATGCAATAAACTCTTCTGTTTAACTTAATCTCGGAATCCAGAACCTTATTCTTTCTGTTACAACACCTACTACTGTTTGCTGAAGATCACAAAGGCTTACATGAATGATGGGATCATTTTTGTTTTTTTCATACTAAATTTACAATGATTTCAACAAATCTGAATAATGAAAGTACCCAGCTTTCTAAATAAAATTTAGAAAAGCAATAAGCATATTTTCATTTCTTACATATTGGAATTAGTAACCATGATTGTCAGCATTACTTGAATTACTGCTGTGCTAAAATTATGGTTGAATTCTCTTTTAGCCTCTTCTATATTAAAACCATTAAAAGCAGTTTGGCTCTCTTTCAACCGCTAATATAAGACATTGATATTGTGTTTTCCATTTGCTTTTACTTTATAACTAACTTGATGAAGTGAGCCTTTTTCTTTGCCTCTGAGTAAATGACATACTGCATATTCAATGCAACTGACAAGTTGCAAGTACCGAAGTAAAATAATACTCAAAGAAAAATAAAGCAAATTAAATTTGACAAAGTTTTTAACTTTCAAATAAAGGATGTTTATTTAATTTCATTGAGTAAATCACTCTTTTATTTTCATTCTTTATTTAGTAGTTTAATGAACCGCTTAAAACAGAGTTATGGTGAGAATAGTAAATGGTAACTCACTGTAAGCATGGAATTTGCCCGCCTCTTTTTACTGAGGCATGAATCAGAGAACTGCTGCAAAAGTGATAATGGTGAGGAGGAAAGGGTGTGAAAGATAATACACTTGTGGGAGCACTTGAATCATGATAGTAATACATGTAGTATGTGAGCAGAAGTGGGCAAGGTGCAAGCGGGCAAGCAGTGGGCAAATGTCAACCCTCATTTAAAACTCCATTTATAGAATTTTTCTATTTCATTTATTTGTAGGTGACTTTCCATTTTTTCCGGATGAATGTTTCCTAAACTAATTAGCTTCGGTGCAAACAAAGTGAAAACACTTTTCAAAGCTTGTCTGTTCTACTACAATTCCGTATTGAATTCTATTCCAAAGAAATGTTAGAATGTTGTATTCTTTTTGCACTTAGCCTTCACACAGTGTTTAAGATCATTACTTGAGCAGTTACAAGCATTTGGAATTCCAATATAATCAGAGCTGATCACTGAGACTTGCTTAATGATCCTTATGTCACAAGTGACAAAAAGACAAGAAACAATTTCTGTGTTATGTTCTTCTTTCTTGTCATTGATAATAACTGAAAAAATGCTTTAATACTCACAACAGTGTGCTATGTGATACAGGTTGATTTGGAATTATGCTGGCTTTGTGATACTAAAGAACGTGCATCATTACTTTAACAGTGACTAGCATAGAGGAAGAAAGATACTCTCATTTGTCTATCATGCTTGTGCTTTTTTACACATGAAACCTATTCCCTGTTAATTAACCATGGATTGTTTCCCATCTGCTGTTTAATTAGCCATTTGTTGTGCATCTCTTTAAAAGGAATGCTGAATGAGTCAGAGGATGTCTCCTTATTTTTTGGATGGTACAGAAATTCTGTGCTGAGGGGACTTATTTGGAGTGTAATGTGTCGAAATTAGATGAATTACTCTGGCTTTTTGGAATTGTATTAAGTTTAAGTTGTTTAGAACAGGCATGATTTTAAAACATTATTTTTATTTTCAGAATCATAGGAGGTATTATTTTTATATTATAAAATGGACACACAGACATGATTTGCTCTAAAGATGTTAATAATAATAATTATAATTTCTGGACACTCCACTCAAAGCGCTTTACAGGTAATGGGGACTCCCCCCCACCACCAGCATCCACCTGGATGTGCAGCATCCACCTGGATGATGCGACGGCAGCCATAGTGCACCAAAACACTTACCACACATCAGCTATCAGTGGGGAGGAGAGCAGAGTAATGTAGCCAATTCATAGAGGGGGATTATTAGGAGGCCAAGATTGGTAAGGGCCAATGGGAAATTTGGCCAGGACACCGGGGTTACACCCCTACTCTTTTCGAGAAACGCCCCGGGATTTTTAATGACCACAGAGAGTCAGGACCTCAGTTTTACATCTCACCCGTCACTATACTGGGGCTTTAGGACCCACATGGGCTGCAGGGTGAGCGCCCCCTGCTGGCCACACTAACACCTCTTCCAGCAGCAACCTTAGTTTTTCCCAGGAGGTACTCTGTTCTGTCCCTGGTTTCCTCTGCTTTGCTCTCCTTCCGGTGTCTCTCTCTCTGGGGCTATATATTTCTGGGTCACTTATTCTGCTTCGGTCAGCATTGACGTTCGGATGTCCTGAGACCCGCCATCACCAGGTCACTGCTCCGTCCGTGGACTGAGGGCTTAGGTTTCTATACGGCACTCCAGAACTCTGCACTGCTGACCCTGGGCTAACCCCCCGTTCCGCCGCTTCGCATAGGGTCTTTTTCGCTCTCCTGCCTCTCCACGGTTTGTCCCTTCTGACATCCATGACAGTCAAAATATAATAAAAAATGTAAATGCCACCACAGAAGTGACTTAATAAAACTAGTATGCTAACAAGCCATTCTCCAAATACCCATCACATACAAGAAAAAAAGCATTATACAGTGATGATATAAACAGGTTAAAAGAACTTAAAAGAATAGGATTCTATACGGCACTCCAGAACTCCTGCACTGCAGAGCCCGGCTAACTCCCCTTTCCGTGGCTTCGCATTGGGTCTTTTCCGCTCTCCTGCCATTCCACGATTCGTCCCTTCCGACATCCGTGACAAGTAGGTTGCTCAATTAGCAAACTTTGATTTTGAGCTCCTGTATTGGCCAGGATGTTTCCACTATAATGGAAATGCTCGGTCCAGACCTCTTTCTGTCTGAAATGTGTGGGTAGCTTGCAAGATGATAGTCTGATTTTTGATCTAGAAGCCCAGTTTTTTGATTGAGGGAGTTGTTCATGGCATGACGCAAAGTTTTTTTATGAATGGATAAGGTAAGGCCAACCTACCAAGCAAATTCCATATCCTTAAGGGTGTAAATTGGTCCATCCTACCAGAATGGTCCAAGCTGCAACTCCAAACTCAAGTGTTGGTAAACGGCACAGGAGATCATAATAAACAGTAGATATTAGTTACTCAATGTTACTATTATGAATTATAGCAGAGGTCATTCAAACGCTTTTGTGTAATAATGGCTCTGACTTAATTTATGCGTTTCTCAAAAGTATTTAAGTCCACATAACTTGATTTCTTGTGGTCTATCTTTCAATCTGCAACAAACTGAAACTGCAGATCTGTGGTTTAATGTTTTATCCATTCAGTTCATAATCTACGTTCAGATGTTCATTTATTGGATGTAAAGTAAAGCATTAAATAAAGCATTAAGTGAAAATGTGTTTTCTGTTGTTACTGTGCTGTAGCATTTTAGAAAAATCTAGGCTTTTTTTCAGTCCTTTGCTTTGGACAAGGGGGAAATATAGTATAGAGTGAACGCATTTAATACCCAAAAGGCACAAATTAACTGCAGATAACTAATGTTTATTCAACTTGACAAAAAGGGGACTCGAGCAGGAAGTACTATATCCATGTGCAAAATGCCTAGTAGGCAATGATAAAGAATATGTATTTCCCTTGTTGTATCATTTTGAATTTGGTGTACACTCATCTGATGTTTCATTGGAATTATGATTAGGTATAAAATATGAAAAAACATGATATCATTTATTTGGAATACAAACAACATTTCTGTAGGGCATCTTTTGAGTATGAATATAAATTATTTTGTTACATTTTAATAGTGACATGTTTGTTACTTCTAATCATATTTACAAGAATCTTTAAACAAAAATAATGAATGAAGCCAAACATCAGTATATATGTATAAAATTAGGCTTTTCAAAAACAAGCTTTCTCCCTACTACAAACCAGCACTAAAGGTTCACTGTAATTCGATATGATGTTTAGATAAACAACAATATTTAATGGAATCCTCTCAGATTCATTTTATATATCTCAGATTTATAATGGACTCATGCAAAGCTGTGTGTTATGTTCCAGCAGTTTCACTCAAGCATCTCTCTATTTTCATGGGATATAATAAATTCTAGCACTGTAGAATTTGGGCAATTAACGTAAAAACATATTACCACAAAGATAAAACATTATTTTTCTACTATAAAATCAGAGACGCAGACATGTAAACCTTTTTGCTGTAACGTCACGGGGCAATTAAATGAAATATTTATTATTTAATTTATTACTTATGTTTAATATGAATGCATTTTATTTTGGTAGCTATTAAATATTAGAAGTACTTTTTAATGAACATCTGAACCAAGATTAACACTCCTTGAAAAGTTTGTAGGTAGCTTTTACATCTGGTAAAATGAATACATTGCTGTATACTCCTGAAAAGGATTATTTGAGTCTAAAGTGTTTTAAAGCAAAGCACCATATCTTGGGTGATGTCCAGCAGAATTAATCTTAGACCCTGGGCTTCCTCTCTTGGCATTGTGGAAGTAAAAATTGTATGTACTCCTACCAAATCCTGCCAACATTATTGAAAAGTCTTTCTAGAGAAAAAGAAGCATCACCCCCACATTGATGTACAGTAGGAAACCCAACCTTGTAAGTACAAGTGGGTTCTACTTGTAGAAGTAGTTTTAAATACTTTCTCTTAGAATTATAACTTAGGACACAGAGATTCAAAACTATTTTACGGGGAAGACAGATGCCATATAACCTCTGGATTCTGGAATAGAAAACCCAGCATCTAAGGCCACAATTAAAGATGTTTTCCAAGTGGAAGCATTGTTGAGGTTTAGGGGTTTCAGTGAGGATTTATTCAAAGATTTTATATAGCTACTGGAAAGGGAATATAAACAGAGGAGAAAGTGCCATGGGGTTACTAGAATTATCACTTCCTCATAATATTACAGTTTAGCATAGCTGAATGAGGTTTTTTTTTGCATTCTTTTTAGTGGGTTTTGTGACTGACTATTTTTAGACTTGTTTAATGAAGGAAGAATTTTTGTCCTTATTTTATGATGCAACTATTAACTGACTAGAGCTTAACTTTAAAATCCTGAAGAATTATAAAGCTTGATACCACTTTATTGCTTTGTTTTATTACTATTAAAGTGAAACAAATTATACACCTTGTATATACAGTATAGGCTAACAGATTGTCATAAATATATTAATAAATCATGCATTTTTGGTTTCCTTTTTTTCATTAAGTTGTTCTCATCTGAGTTCTTTTTCTTTAATAATTAATTAATTCTAAAATGAATTAGAATTCATTATATGCATTTTATTACAATTATTTTTTTCTTGTAATCTCCATATTTAGCATTTAGTGTTAAACTTAGATACAGTATGTCAGAATTAACTTTTTGCCTTGGGTTAGGTTGATAAAACTATTTATGATATTTGAGGATATTTGAGATTCAAGGAAAAGAAATTGAAGCCAATGCAGTATGTGGTTTTCAAGATCATTGGCTTTCTGGATGCAGACACGCAGGGAAATATCATCTGTATGAAAACATCATTAGATAGTTGAGTCCCTTAGTCCAAGATCAATTGGTTAACAACCAGCTTGCTATTGTCAGTTGCATCAACATATTTAATATTTGGTGCAGACCATAAGCAGGGGACCAAGAGGCTTTAAACCACAATAGGAGAAATAACTGTGGGACTGCAGCCTGCAAATAAAATAAAATAGGCACTGTTCTTTCGAATGAGATGTAAAACTGAGGTCCTGACTCTCTGTGCTCAATAAAAATCCCAGAGCGTTTCTCGAAAAGAGTAGGGGTGTAACCCCAGGGGCCTGGACATATTTCTCATTGGCCTTTACCAATCATAGCCTTCAAATAATCTATGAATTGACTTCATCACTCTTTTCTCCTCCACACTGATAGCTGGTGTGTGGGGAGAGAAACGCTGCACTATGGCTGTGGTGGAGAGTCCCCATTACCTGTAAAGTGCTGTTATTAAATTAAACACGTTGCTAAAAGATTGTCATGGAAGATGGGTTTAGGTTTATAGGGTTTTGGGGGCCAGCTATAGTTGGATCATAAATAAAAAAAAAACATTATTTTCATGGTTAAATATTTTATACCTTAAGTAAAATGCTAGAAGCAGAAGGAATAAATGCACCTGGTGAGTTATGTGTGTGGAAATTGTATGTTCTCCCCAGGTCTGCATGGGTTTCCTCCAGGTGTTCCATTTTCATGCCACATTCCAAAAACATACTGGTAAGCTAATTGGCTTCTGGGACAATTGCTTCGAGGTGTGAGTGTGTGTCTCTGCATGCCCTGAGATGGACTGGTGTCCCATTCTCAGCAAAGGCCTCAGTTCTGTACCAGTCCCCAAGGAACTGGACATCCCCCAAACCCTAATTGACTTCAACCACTTTTACTGCAGGATTCTGCTCAGAGCACATTTTGCTGATCACTACTCCTCACCAGCAGCTGACAACAACCCAGTTATTGATGGCATTAACAATATTAATCCTAAACAGAGTTGTTGGACTCCTCCTTCTGGCCATTTTCCACCAGTTGATTACTTCATTAACCATTGCAACAATCAAGCTCCCAAGACCCTTTCCACACCCAGGAAACACAGGTTTAACCTCACCCAGCAGGTTAGTGGAGTTGCTGTGAGCACCAGGATGGGACCTAGCTATGCCAATATTTTTGTTGGATGGGTAGAAGAATGCTTCTTCACTTCCCATACTAGCTTTGTCCCTGATCTCTATAGGCAATACATTGATGACTGCATCAGTGCTGCCACATGATCTAAGGACCAGCTAGAGCACTTCCTGCATCACTTCACCAACTTCCACCCCTCTCTCAAATATACAGTTAACATATCTTCCACTACTTATCCATTTCTAGACATAAACCTATCCATTAACCATCCACAAACTCTACTTCAGTCTATTACAAACCCACAGATTCACACAGCTATCTTCTGTACAGCTATGTCTCACCAAAAACATACATAGGAACTCTTGGCCTCACAACTGTATTCCTTTGGTGCTTCCCTACCACCCAATACATTTTCTATCCCCAGGCCCATTAACGACAACTTTCCTATCTTATAGGATGATCTCTCCACCAGTACCCCCTTTTCTGTCCCCCCCATCATTTCATATCACCGACCACCTAATCTCTGTAACCTTCTTCTTCACAGCTCCCTTGACTGCCCTCAGCAATCATCCACACCAGCCACTTTCCCCTGCAACAGAACTCTCTGCATCACCTGCAAATATATATCTAATGCCACGCTCACTCAAGGCCGCTCAGGACAATTCTGGATTGCTCAGCTGACATTGTGTACCCCCAACAACCTTATTTACCGCATCTCTTACAGAAAATGCCCAGCTATCTACATTGGGGAAACAGGAAAGTAACTTGGAGATCACTTCAGAGAACATGCTAGGGCTGTGAAGATTAAAGAGTTCTCCTCTAATGGGCATGCTCACATTGATCTTTTCATCTGCATTCTCAAAGAAGGGTTTAACTCCTATTGCAGAAAGACTGTGAGTTGACCTATGCACCCTTGAAACACTGACTTCACTTACTTACTGTATGATTTGGTATAAATGTAAGTCATCTTGGATAAAAGTGTCACCAAGTAAATACATACTGTACGTACAGTAGATACGTATGTACATGATTATGGGGAATGATGGTGACAAATATAAAATTAATGGAATTACACTTCCCATTAATTTCCATTCCATTCCCAAGATAGGCAAGTTATAGAGGGTGGTGATGTAGGACATTAAAAATGTATTTGAAGTAAGAGGATACAGGCCAAAATTGTAAGGACTTAACACTAGGTGTATGCTATAGTTCAGATAATGTACACATGCAGTAAGTAGTTTACTTTATGAAGAAACCAGGAATATATGGAAGGTGATGTTATATTACTTTGAGGTTTCAGACATAAAGTGATATTATGATGATGAGTATAGAAGATGTAGAAGATGAAATGTACTTTGTTGAGATGCTTAGTGGTAGCTGCTTAATACATTTTTCTAAAGATTCCAACTAGGGAAGCTGACCTACTGTAGTCTTCTCAAACAACCCAATATTATTAAAGCAATGCTGGGTATAACAGCAGTTCGGTGCTGTTTCTTTCTATCTTCCCTTTATCTTTTCATTCTCTTTTCTTTTTCTCTTTTGGTATCTTTTTTTCATTGTGGGCTTAACATTTTAACATTAAACTTTACAGCTATGTCCTAATACTTAACACCTTTAAAAGAAAAAAAGCAAAGGAAAAAAGAAATGTCTTCAAGTAAGCCAATAATAATATAAGCACCTTAAGCGTCTTAATTGCGTTTCATAAAATAATAATGAAATTGTTTAGAAACCAACCATGTAAATGGACACATGGTACTATGCTTGACAATGATATGAGACACCATTATTCCAAAGTTGAGGTATACAAATCTTCTTGACAAATATTAGTTCGAAGAGAAAATAAATAAGGAAGTTTTTAAACTCAAAATAAAATTTTTAATTTTTCAGCAACAGAACATTCCTATTCACATAATTTTCTTTCTGAAATTATTTTCTATACTTATGTAATACAGTTGCATTTCTTGAAATACCCAATGTCGTTTGGCATACCCAGCTCAATTGAGGCTCCTGCTTTAAGGCAAGCAAATCTTACAGACAGATATTTCCTTTAAATCATTTCAGATGTCTTCAGATCAGTTAAGGATGAAAAAGTATCTGTCAATCCACGAAACAGCTTTCAGGCCTGCTTATTGTAGTTTCAGAACAAGAAAGGCACATTCATGCTTAGGCATTACACATAGCCAGGGCTAATGAGCTCCTTCGGCTGGCAAACTGTAAACCTACCAAGACAGGCAGCTCTTTTCCACAGACAATGTTCAAAAATGATAATAGAAAAAGAAGCATTTGTTTCCTGCATTCCATATCTGTATGGTTTCTAAGATGACATCATTCCTTACATCAGAGGTTGGCAACTGACAGCATGTGTGCCACTATTGACATGCAAATTGGTTTGTAACAGCATAATGAAATCAGCATGTGCAACATAAGCCACAAAGAAATTAAGTGAAAATGGTAAAAAATTATGCTTTACTGTTATGTAATTCTCTACAACTGTGGTTCTCAAACTGTGGTACGTGTACCACAAGTGGTATGCAGAGCGCCCCCAGGTGGTATGCCGGATGACCCTGGAAATGTGTTGTGTGGACTGAAAAATTGGGACGGGTTTTCATTTTTTTTAATACAATTAGTTTGTGTCAAATACACAGCCTACGTTCTTAGCTACGACAATACAGCATGCTATTACTTGAGTGGACATAAGAGCTACTATGTAATTCTATACCATTGTATAGGAAAGTGTGCTACGAACGTAAGAGACCAATTGTATTTAAAGAAAGTTATCTTCAGCAAATAGGGAGGTAGGAGAATGCGCGCGATTTTGGAACGCTGCCTATCTTGTAGGCAAAGGAAAGCGTGATAAATAACAGAAAAATATTTGTAAATACTTAAAAATATTAAATTAATTTATCTAGGTTAGTTTAAGAAAAATACACCGAGCATCTCTGTTTCGCTCCCATGCGCACTCCTGACTGCTTTTTAAGGGGAAACGGGGTCAAATTTCTCCAACAGCGCCACATTGGCCTATAGAACAACTCATCGAAAATTGATACCTCGCAAAAATCAAGTATTATGTCATGCCTGAAAGGAATAGATGCCAAGAGTAATGATGCCAGCTCCAATAGATCACACACACCTACTGAGAACGAGGAGGATTAATACATGGGCCACCGATGCTGAACCTGCTAGTGTTAGCAAGCGTCAGAAAATGGCTACAAGGCAATATTGCACTATTTCTTAAAGAACTTTCAAAACATTGTACAATCAATGTTGCTGAGCTTCGAGTGTACATGTGAGTACTGCCATCAGAATTTTTTGGCAGATTTGAGGATTTCCATCATTTTGTTGATTCTCAGATTTCCAGTTGATGGGCGTTGGGGATTTTGAAATACACTGTAGTAAAGTTAAGTCAAAGTTCGATGTTTGCTGAATATTCATTTTTTGGAACTTCAATAACGCCTTAACAAAACTATCTATCCTCTTGCAACTTCTTGCATGGTGATTTGCGAACGTTTTATAACTTTCTCTTTATCATTTAAATGCCTATTTATTTTTGAGACACAAAATACACAGAGATTTCAAACCAGTTATAATTTCAACATTTGGATCAACATACCTTTGTGTACAGGTATTTTTACACATGAAGTCTTTCTCACTCACATAGCCAGTTAACAACTGAACACTCATAGGCTTTCATGTTGTTTAAAGTGTCAAGCTATGAGCCTGAGTTTGAAGAACGAACTCAGCAAAGGAAAGCAAGGTCAGTGATCACACAAAATGGTAAGATGTGCATATTAATTTACTTATTAGATTTTAATCTTTTTTTAAAAAAAAACACAATGTGTGTAAAAAATCTGTAAAAACAAGACCAAGAGCTAACTCTTGGCAAGCCCCTTCTGACATTAACATTTCCTTTACACAACCCTGCCCTAGATTTTTAATGACCATATCAGCGATTAAGTCTGACAATGGAAATAGGATGTAGACTGATATTAAATACAATGTCTCTCTTATTTGCCCTTTGTTTCATCATCTTTCATTTTCTATTGCAATTAAAGGCACCTACGGTTTTTAAGAAAAATAAATCTAGTTGGGTTTCTATATGTGCATAATGCACAAAGTTCTGAAATGCTAGATAGATAGATAAGACTTTATTGATCACAAAAGGAAATTGATGTGTCTACCAGATGGACACATTACTGTGTGTCACTTAAACATTAGCATCTCAATATTATGCAACATCCCCAGGACCACAAAATACATGACAAAATCAGTAATATATTTTATTTACACTTTCTTTCAAATATAATTGTTTCTCTTCAGCTTTCATAGTTTTCAAATGTGGTGTGCATAGAAATAATCATATCTTGTTCATTTTCTGTTTTAACAGAAAAGCAAACAAATATGAAACAGGAGAATTATTTTCTTGGAACTTTCTATGTGTTATGGTTCCTGAGATCGCTTTTGTGAGTACTGCTGAGCTAGAAGTCTTGCAGAGTTAACCCCCTGACAGGGATGAGAGAGCAAACATAAATTGGTTGAATGGAGAAAAAAAAACATACTAGCCTTTTGGGAGGTAATACCACCAGTGCATCCACAGACCTTATTAGGCATGGAACATGGGTAGAATAAATATAGGTTTTTTGGTTCTCAAAATCATGATCAAAAGAGAAATAAAGCTCTTCCCCTTTGCAGCTCTAATTTAGGTTTCCAAAATGAGAAGCTAGCAATTGTTCTTCCTATCCAAAAACACAATTTTGTTCAAAGAAAGCTCTCTTAATATTCCAATCCTTGCTCAAAATAAAGACACAGGTACTAAATCAAAGCACATTTTAAATCTGAAGTTCAGAAAGGTCTTATTGTTAGAATATTTACTGAGACAGTGCATTCAGAATAAAAACACTTTTTTTTAACTAGGACAGAGTTTCATATTCTAGCAGGCATGTTTGCATGGTTTTTCAATTATTATCTGTACAATAATTAATGTAGTCTGGGTTCCAACTACAAGTGAAATATTATCACTAATACAGAACAAATAATACATTATCATTATCATTTCAATCTATAACCAATTTATGTATATCACTAATAAAAATGTATTTGTGTACAGGCTGGTAATTGACAACAACACAAGTCACAAAATATAGCAATGTGGAGGCGCTCTTTATTGTTCACAAAACAAAAGAAAAATAAAAAATACATTCTCTCAACATATTTTGCCCTTCTTTCAGCAATCAGCTCTTTGATACTGCTAAGGCTGTCTTCTCTATCACTTGTGACTCACAGAGCCCTGGTGTATGTCTTATTCTCAGCTTGACCAAGTGGACTAAGTGGTTTTTGAAAATGTAGATTTCAGAATTTAAGTAAGATTGATCAAATGTATCCCAACATTAGAGAGTTACACATGTTTGAATACTTTCTTGTTAATCAACATCCTCAAAAGAATGTTGATTACAATTTGTTAAAACATACAGTAGTTGATCAACGGGAGGGCTATTGCAACAGTCAAGCTGTACATCAGTGACTCGTGCTTTCCACTGGGTTCCAGACTCAAATTCTGCCCCCATTTGGCCTGGACAAGATGTGGACAAGCTGCGCCTAATTTCTAAGCCCCAGATGCCACATATTGTCTTAGTTCATTCCATAGATGCACATTAGGGCTCATGTCTGGCAGATAGGGCATCTATAACATAACTGTCTTACAAGACAGCTTTTGTTGTGTGAGCATGAGGTAGTGAACTTTATAATTGCAGGTACCTGCGCACATACTGTATTCTTATGGGAATCCTCATCCCCCTGCTCCCCCTCCCCCTCACTCACTAGCAGCACCATAATAAAATAAAGTTGCCTTTTCATTTGAATTTCTTCCTCCAAGCCTTATACACCACAAAGCCATGTACAATCCTTTATAGACCCCTTTCATATGATACTCCACTTGTCCATATGTTGTATCCATCCATCCATTTTCTGAATCACTTCATCCAGCAGTTTATGGGGAAGCTGTATTGTAACAGGCACAAGGCAGGATACATTCTAGGCGAGGCACCAGTCCATTTCAGGAAACACCAGGGGCAATTTTATCAACCTACTTCTCTCTCTGAGTACCCAGATGAGATACACACAAACATGGGGAGAACATATAATCTCCAAGTAGATATCACCCCAGGAGTTGAACCCAGGGATCCAGCATTGAGACAACAATGCTAACCATTGTGCCACGCTCATCTGTTGTATTTTCAGTAAAATGTCTTCTGTTGGTTGGATAAATGAACCTGAATCTAGTTCACTGCCCATCAAGTTGCTGGAGTTCACTGGTGCTGTGTTGCATATTTTCCTCTCTCCAAAATAGCTCTGTTCCATATATTGCTTGCAAGTGATGAGTTGACGCAAGCCTCATGTCAAACCTCTTCATCGATTGTGAACCACAAAAGTGTCTCTGTTTCATTCAGGTCAGCCCCCACTTCTAAAATACAGTAGGTCATTTAACAAAACAATTAAATTCAGATAACTGGACAATAGTAAAATACAGTATTTCTAACAATTAAAAACCTGGCAAAAATCCAGTACGATGTATAAAAAAAGGAACATTTTTTACATTTAAAAAGTCATCTCCTATTTGTGACTCACCCTCTCTCCTCTCATAAAGCTGCTCAAAAAAGATCTGAGTTAAAGAAGAACTTACTAGTGCTTTCCCTACAAACTAGGCAGGCCTTTTTGTAACCTCTGTCATGCATCCCTATTCTCTTTTGGTTAAAGAAATCCATTATTTTAGCTATGACACAATAGCCCTGTTCTTAAGCTTTGTTTCTTTGTGAAGTATTTGTGAACTATGCTGTTGTTACAGCTGGTGATACCTAAATGCAGGAAGTGCTTTTAAACTTTTAATGTTGTAGCCTGGTACACCACCTAACAATTATATGGGTACTAGGACCTATTTTTGCCCTCCAACAGTGTTTTTATATCTACCAGAACCACCAGTGCACCCACAGACCAGCATAAGACATTAGCGTCACATCATTACTTTTTTTATTGTTCTACACCTAAATATCACTATCAAAAAGCACAGAACACATGACACAAAAAGTATCCCACAAGAGTCACCCACTGTCACAGAAACACAGGAACACCATGGTCCCAGTTTCCCAAAAGGAAGTTGTCCCAAAGGAAGAGTCCAGCAGTGCTGTTCTCCAACAACAGCTCGGTGACCTGGCATGCCTCCTTCCACCACAGCGAAGAAACTCTGGGTAGGCCTTTGGTGGTGTTAAGCACTCTCTTCAGTTCCTGTTGTCTCAAATAAAGTTATCCCTTATGCCCCTATCCTTCCTGGTTTCTCCAAGTACAATGTATGGTAGAGGGTGAGGAAGAGAATGCCAGAACCTTCCCCTACTGCTCTCTGTAGAGTCCCCCTCTGGTGTCCTTGTACTCTCCTGTATCCAGTGTTGCAGACTATCTCCCACTAAATTCTTCTCTGTGCAGTGTCCCTTGTGACTCCTGTGACTGGGGCTTCTGAAACCCTTTCCTAGCCAGGGATCAGGACTCTTTCTGGCGGGAGATGGAAATAGCACACTCCTTTTTAGGCCTGGAGTGTGGGCAGAGCTAAAAGCTCAGCAATGATTAATAAGCTAACTATATGTTAATAGCCAGGTGTAGCGATGCATTGTCTATTCTCATACTGTTCTCGGGCCTCCCATCTCAGTCTGCCAATTAGATGTCTCGCAATCTCACATGTCACCTGTGAACTTTGTTAAATTAACAAGTGTTTTGGCAAGGAGGATCTTTGATCAATGGGACATTCAAGTAAAAGGAAAGATAAATGCACCACAGAGACACTGACCCTTCTATGCAAACTCAGTCAGTATAGTCCACAAGACCTCTTGACCCACACCCACTTCTTTTACTCTGAGAGACCTCCTTTAGAAATGCTATTATTTCTGAAAAATGACAAAAGGTTAGTGCATTTATATGTGTTTGAGGATATTTATTGAATATGTAGGTACCGTAAAATGTGGCTGGCATAACCCACATGGTTCAGGGCCAGTCCCCTAGCCATAGGATAAGGACTCTAGGATCCTCATGCAGAGTAAGGATTTAACCCAAGGGTAGCTGCAAAAGTGGAAATGGAGCAGGGATGCACATGAGCATATGAAAAAAGAAAGAGATTTGTATATTATATATACTGTATAGCTTCAAGAAATGAGGTTGGGAATGATTATCATTTAGTACAATGAAAAAAGTTAAAAAAAAGAAGAAAAAAAAACAAAACACAAAACAAAATAATATTTAGAAACGTCAATAAAGAGTGTTTAAATATCACTTCATAGAGGGTTTGAACATCCACAGTACACAATGTTAGTGACAGGCAGGACAAGGAAGCAAACAAAGGTAAGTTTGCTGAACTAAATTTAAACATTAAGCCTGATTAGCATTGTCAGGAGAAAGACTTATTTGCATGCTGAGTTGTTAATGTGCAGTTATAAAAAATGCATAAAACATGATATAACATTAGCACACCATTTGATGTAATATTTCTTAAAATAGTATTAGTTTCATGACTTCATTCATATAGAAAATAAACATCTTTTTCATCATTGTTTTCAAAACTTTTTCATCAAGTTTTTCCAGCACTGTTGTATGATCCAGTTTCAAGTGGAATATTCCATGACTGTATTAAAAGTAAAAAACAAAACATCTGTGCCATCAACTTTATCTCTGTAAGCATTCTCCCAACACCTAGATATAGAGTGATGACTAAACCTAACAGAATGTGATTGTAGCTTTGCAGGTTCTGCTAAGAGCATTAACACCATCGTGTTGAGACCACAGTGAGTGATTTAGTTATCTCTCAGCTCTGACACTGTGGCATTGTGTGGGGGATTGTGCTATCAGAACCCTCAGGCAAACTAAAACACTTCAAAGAAGCTTAGCTTATTATGTGCTGCAACAGTGGAAGTACTGCCAGGATTTATTAATGAGTCCTCTCAAACCAGTCTGGAGTACATTCTCCAATGCATGGCAATAGTTGTCACATTTTGGTAGTTTTAATAGTTGGCTATAATTGTTCACCTTTGCAATGCATCTATTTTTTTTCACAAGTTGAGACAAAATGCTTGTTTGAATACTCTTTGCAATGCAATGTTATAGAGTTACTATATATGTCAAAAAGTTTACATTGTTCAGGTGGATAGCTGCGTCAGCATGCATAGGCTGCAAAGGAACAAGTAATAAATTTATTCCATGCTGAAAAAAAGAAGAAAGAAAACACAACGTTTCGGCCACGGAGCCTTCTTCAGGTATGAAGAAGAAGGCTCCATGACTGAAACATAGTTTTTTCTTTCTTCTTTTTTCCAGCATGGAATAAACCTATAATAATAATAATTGCTTACACTTATATAGCACTTTTTCTGGACACTCCACTCAAAGCGCTTTACAGGTAATGGGGACTCCCGTCCACCACCACCAATGTACAGCCATAGTGCACCAAAACGCTAACCACACATCAGATATTAGTGGGGAAGAAAACAGAGTGATGAAGCCAATTCATAGATGGGGATTATTAGGAGGCCAAGATTGGTAAGGGCCAATGGGAAATTTGGCCAGGACGCCAGGGTTACACCCCTACTGTTTTCGAAAAATGCCAGGGGATATTAAATGACCACAGAGAGTCAGGACCTCGGTTTTACATCTCATCCGAAGGACAGCACCTGTTTACAGTAAAGTGTCCCCATCACTATACTGGTGCATTGGACCGCAGGGTGAGCGCCCCTTGCTGGCCCAACTAATACCTCTTCCAGCAGCATCCTTAGTTTTTCCCAGGAGGTCTCCCATCCAGGTACTGACCAGGCTCGACCCTGCTTAGCTTTAGTGGCTAGCCAGTTTAGTTTACTTGTTCCATAAAGTTTACATGTCTATCTTGAGAAATACTGTATATTTATTTAATCACAGTAAGATACTATTTTAATGCAACTAGACATCCATGTGTTTTGTATGTGAAAACCTCCATACAACTATTTTTGGAACGATTAATACTTATAAATCTAGCAAAGGACAAAGTGCCTGTCTAATTTACACTGAGAATAATAAGGATTTCACATGAAAAAAATTAATGGTAGTGTCAAAACACTGACATGGTCCTTAGCCGCCCTGCTACCTAAATGCTCACCATAGCCACCAGGGGCTTGGCAAAGCATCTCAAATGGTTACACAAAGAGTTTGGTAATCTCCATGTACTTAAAGTAAATGTGTCACAGTGCTTATGTTCACATGAAATGCATGTTTAAAAATAAATGTCTAAAATAAATACAAGTATAATTTTGATGTAAGTGATTATACAGTATTTGAAATGCCATTAATCATTCTCCTTCTTTAAACTGTTGTGGCTACATAACAAGTGTGAATATCATGAGTTTCACAAATTCAATCACGTGCATTGTATTATATAATCCTTAGGATATTTTTGTTTTGTTTTTAATCAATCATACAATCATTTCTTAGAACACTGCAAAATATTTCTTGGTGTGATAATGACAAGCGTATAACATACCAAGCTGGGTAGATTACATAGAATCCACAAGCCACACTTGCGTTTTTAATGAACTAATTCAGCAAGTAGGAAGAAACAGCTTGTCAAAGAAGAGTTTTGTGGTATAGTGCCTTGAAGCATAAGGATATATATTCAGATATCTGTTCATGAAATTAATACAAATTGCTATTGAGCCAACTTAAAACATAAAACAGTCAATAGATAAAATATGGGTAAGGTTGGCAAATTAAAATCAGTTTTTATTTTCAATGGAGTACTCTGAGCTTAGATGCAAAGATAATTTTAATTGCCTCAACATATGGATGACAAGCAATGAAAAATTGTTAATTTAAAATATAAGGAGCGAGCATTAAATAATTTTTCAGAATTTCTCAAAGTAGTACAGAACAGTTCTGACCTTGTGTCTTTTATAAGTATATTTCATAGAATCATTTTTTCAAAGATGTTTACGTATATACCTGACATTTCTAAACTGAGCGTTTTTTAATTTAATGTTAATATTTAATAAATATTTCTTAATTATTGTCTTTTCATATTAATAGTTAGGTTCTATTAGTAGTGCGATTGGCAAACACATTTGGCCATGCCCCTCAGACCACACCTACTGTACACCATCTACCTCATTGTAATTTTATTTATTGCACATCTGCAGTCATTGTTTACACATCTGCATTGTTTACATTCAAACTGTTTACTTGTTTACTTGTACATTGTCTACTGTTTGTTTGTATATTGTCTTGATGCACTGTCTTCACTTTGTGTTTTACACCTTTTTTAACAATCGAGAGACTTTCTGTATGTAAGAATTCCATTGTACCAGTACATGTACCGGTTACATATGGCAATAAAGTTCAAGTTCAAGTTCTCTATGTTAACTATTTGGATAGTCAGGATTTTTACACCTTTAAATACATTCATTGATCAAAACCTTTAAAAACTCCCAGCCAATTTACTGCAGGAACAAAAGATACTTTAACAATGAAAATAATAATATGATACATGTTCATAATTTTTATTATCATAAATATGCACTATGTTACCCTGACAGTTAAAGAAAAAAATATATATTGACAGATGAATGTTGTGGTATAGCTGTCTTTTCTGATTATAAAAAGATACCAGTTATATCTGTTCAGTTATAACTGTTAAGTTTTAGTTTTGTACAAAAACATTAACCTGGACCTTTAGCATTAAATATACAGATGCAGCCATTCAAAATGCGCGGTAAAAACCCGCGGTACGGTAACCTACCCACAAGCCACCGCGGGGCACCGGAGGGCAAGTGATTGGCTGGCCAAAATGACCGACAGGGGCACTCGTGGTGCATTGGTTGGTAGTGCAAAGATTTAATCATTTAATGTCTTTACTGTGCACATTTTAATCCGCTTAGTTTTGAATATTTATATGGATTTTACCACTAAAGGGAAATTTTAGTAGCTGAGCATAAAAAGAAGAGGAGCATAACGCATCTGAAGGTCATAAACGATATTAATTTAAAACATTACTGTATGTATGTAAACTGTACTGTGTATGGCTGGTCTTGGTAGTTTAAAGAAAAAATACACACCAGTCTTCCATTTCTCCGAAAACATTTTAAGCATGAAAGTTTTATGAAACGGTACCCAAATATGCGATTGCTGTATAGAATGAATTTTAATTAAAAAAAAATATTTAACACGAACATTAAGCTGTTTACATCTTCCGCCTGAGAACAGTCACCCGTTGCTACCCAACGCAGAATGGTGATTGGCTGACACCATCTGACACCCCTCTGATTGGAGAAAAAATACGTGCTGGTTTGCTATACCAGGAAGAGGATTTCTTTCAATTCTAAACGTGTATTTTAAAAGTTTAAGAAGTAAAAACCTTACAGCGTACACAGATTTCTAAACTGATCAGGATCGTTATCTTTGTCTTATGCATAATAATGTTCACCGCTCTGTCCAGCAAATTAATAATAAACTTTATTTTATATAGGAACAAGTAATAGGTTTATTCCATGCTGAAAAAAAGAAGAAAGAGAACACAACGTTTCGGCCGTGGAGCCTTCTTCAGGCTCCAAATCTTTATTTTATAAAGATTTTTAAACGAATAAGTAATTAGATTGCTCATAAACCTAATCACTTGCTTTTTCTTTTTATTTAGGCTCAGATTTCAACTATAGATCGTATTATTAATAACCATAATAACACCCAACCAACAAAACAACCATATAAACATAATACCAACCAAAAACATAGATAACAACCACAATACAAAATCAAATAATCAAACCATTTTACACTCGCAAAGTCCTCAATTATCATAATCCCGCCCCTTATGCAAAACCAAACCTTCCTCCCATCCCAGTTTATCCTGTTTATTATAAACAAAATCCACCTCAATTTTCAACATAAAGCATTACACAAAATCAATACCTCAACACTCCATACTCAACAACGATAATTCACAAACAGCCAGAACATGTAACTACACATTCCCAAACAGACCTAATTTCCATAGCCCCGCCCCTTATGCAAAACCAACACCCCTCCCCTGTTCTCTCTCTCCCCTGGCGGTTGTAATTGTTTTTATTTTCAAATATAAGTCATGTATTTTAAAAATCTTAAGATTTTTCTATTTATGTCTTTATTTAGTGGTTTCATTAGTGACAAAGGCTAAACTTTCTTGGAAAAATGTCTTTTATGTAAACCATGTTTGCTATTAATTCATTCAGGGCTAAAATATGTTCATTGTCTTCTAATGAAAGAAGGGTTCCTTTCGCCGTAGTCAGGAGCCAAGCCTTTAACTAGTAAGTACTGTATTTACTGGGTTTTTGAGGGGGGTGTCTTTCGCTGGAAATCTCGCCTCCTACTTTGAAAATACCCGTGAAACCGGTTCAATTCGTCACAGCCAGCACCCCTGCAGAGAGTTGGGTTGTACTTGCAGTGTATACAGTACACGCGTTATGCTCTTCGTTAATGTCTGTGAAGTTTTATTTAATCTCTGAGCCATACTGATTCTTCTGGAAGCACACCAGTATTCCACTTTCTCCCTAAACATTTTTAGGATCAGAGTCTTACATGTGGTTATTTCGAAAACGTTTGTACGTGCTCCTTCTTACCATGTTACTGTTTACCGTTACTGACCATATTAAGTTTAAGTGCCTGTGGGCACTTTTCCTGTCCGTGGGGGGTGGACCGTCTTTCATTAGAAGGTTAGTCTGTTCTACTCTGAGAATGTAGAGGCGGTGGGAAGTGCCCGCGGTCATTTAATTAGTATTAAAATCTTAGTTATCTTTCTAGTTCACAGGTTTGCATGCATCTAATTTAATTTTGAAAGCCACTGAGACATCAGGTACTACTGTTGTATTTATGAAAAAGAAACAAAACAAAAAAGATACTAACAACTGTGCCATCCTACTCCTTAGTTAATACATTTTATTATTCATAAACAGTTAACATTGTTAGCAAAATATTTTGAATTATATTTAACCCTATTTTTTCTTTAGTTTTGTATTTAACTTATTATATGATAGTCAGACTTAATGTATATTAATGTATATTTGAACAATGAAAATATATTTTTACAATATTTTACATTAAGCACTTAAAATTAATATGGTTAATAATAGTAAACTGTAACATGCTGTTACAAGATCGGTTAACTGCGAAGAAAATCCTTTCAGAGAAAATGTTTCAGGTGTGAAGAACAAACCTGTTCCCACACACCCTGCCCCCACTACCAGAATATACACAAACATTTTAGCGTTTCATTCTGAGCAGAAGACCCTCACACCTGAAGAGTGCTGGCTGTGACGAATTAAACCGGTTTTACAGGTTTCAATCACAGATTGGGACTCAGTAAAGTAACACACAGCGCCACTGGATTTGATAATACTGTACCTAACCAAAATCCGCAATATGGAAACAGAACCTAATTGTTGATAGATGATGTACTCGTAACATTTTTTCAAGACGAACTACAACATTTAAAAAATGACTTGTATGTACTTGATATCTCTAATCAATCCACGGGTTCCAGCACAAAACGAAACTAAAACGCATACCGTTTAGCGCTTCTTATTAGTTGCTCAAAAGTAATTTGACCGTATGAAATGCATAATATAAACCTAGAAACATATACGTGAGCAGTACTTAAGCACTGTAGTATCGGTGTTAAGACATACCTCTCAAATACTGTAAATCAAGTTAAAAATATCTCAAGACCGATTCTGGTCGTAATGAAACCATGTTTCGTGTATGTTTTCTTTTTCATCTTGAAATAACTCATTTCTAAATACCTTTTTCACTGTTAACATCTTGTAGCAACTTTGCGACAAAATATACACTCTGACAGTTCATCCTGCTACCAACATTAAATAAAACAAATCTTAAGATTTCTATATTTATGTCTTTATTTAGTGGTTTCATTCGAAGCTTACAATGTTTAGGGAGAAATGGAATACTGGTGTGTATTTTTTTCTTTAAAGTACTGAGACCAGCCATATACTGTATGTTTATGTTAAGATTTCCCTTCAGTGGTAAAATTAGATATGAATATTCAATACTTAAACGGGCACAGTTAAGACATTAAATATACATATACATATTGTATACAGTACAGTTTGCATACGGTAATATGTTTATGTTACGCGATTAAAAAATAAATAAATAAAACTGAAAGGTCCAGCACCAGCTGGATTCGAACACACAACCTGCCAGTTGGTAGTCACGCACCTACTGTAGACCAGTAGGCTACAAGACAGCTCGCATAAGCAGGCAGGCGAAACAGCCCTGCCGCAGTACACGGATATAATCATGCCGTTATTAAATTCTTGAGATACGCAATTCCATATTATATTCCCTTTTAATCAAATTCTAAAAGTATGCTTGTTGACTCCGGTATCACGTTAGTTAAAGACTTCAAAGCTTACAATATTTAGGGAGAAATGGAATACTGGTGTGTATTTTTTTCTTTTCATGATAGGTGTCGCATTTTAAATCATTTTCGTAGTTAGAAATTATGAAACGCCCTGTTAAAAGCAAGGAAGTTTTTATGCCCGTTGAAGTAAAACAAAATACCTGACAAAGTATGGCTTGGACAGATTCCAAGTGCTTGTACAAATGTGCTAAAGAAATTATACTTTTAGTATACAGCTTGTCCAAAGTCATCCATTATTAATACTATTAGTAATATCTTCAGTAAAGGCTTTGATGCCTTTTCTGATAAAGGTAGGTTGTGTACTTTTGTCCAACTGAGCAATCTTGCTTTCATAAAATATACCAACATTTGAATGACTGATGATTAACATGCTGTAATACACAGTTCAAAATTAAAGGCTCGAATGCTGTACATGAGAGGTTAAGCTCCCCCTGGCGGTTTTACAAGGCGACGCCGGATAGCTAGTCACGTGACACACGTGATACCGCGTGATACCCCGGTGGGCGTGTCGCGGTATGCCGTGAAATACCTTACCCATTTTGAATGGCTGCATCTGTACTTTTAATGTCAGACAAGTTAAATATATTAAGAAAATAACATGAAATATATATTTAAAACTCTAATATAATATTTCAGAAAGCTTCTTTTGATTAACATGTTTTGACCTGGAATCTTTAGTGGAACTGAAATGGAACATTTAATCTGAGTAATACATTCTACTTGAGTGGACAATCTCAGAGAGTGTGTTCTATTGCTTTTTAAAAGGCTGAAGTGAGTGTGTAATCACACATAAATCTAAGTTTATGATGCTTAGTTTATTTATGATAGTTCTGAGTAACAGCTTAGTCATCAAAAACCCATTTCTTTAAATAGATACCAAGGTAGTAGATTGTCAATGACTTCACAGTTCACCTGATCAGTAAAGAACTGTCAGAGTAGAGGTGAAGTGCACTTAAAAACTTTAATAATGTTCCCCCTGTGGTCAATGCATCTTAGTATTTCTCATTCTATTTGTAACCTTTTCGTAAATGAAGAGTAGTTTATTTTAATGTTCTTAAATCTCTTATTATCAGAGACTACTAAGGTTTTCAGAATAACTCATAAACATCAGTATGTTTACAAGGCATTAAAAGGCTATAGTTGAAAAATGCCATGACAAAAATATGCTATAATTTGTTTAAAACATCTTGTATATTGTTGTAATTACTCAAGTTAACGTCTACTGTAAAATGTTCTTTCCATACAGTACCTACTCGTGTGTTATTTGTGTTGCTGTATATCCACAAAAATGTCAAGACTATGTTATTTTCCAAGGGAATGTCTACAATATGAAAAATAAAGATTTTTTATTTTAAATTTTACATTAAATTGTCCCTCAGAGGAGAAGAGATTATTTTCCCAATGACAGTTTAAGTGTACCTCCTGCATCATTGAAAATCCTTCTGCCACAGCAAAGAGTGTTATATTTACAGTGCAAAAATATTCAGAGCCTTTTTATGGTGTCCCACATTGTGAAATTACAAAACATGCCAATTTTTTAACTTAATATTTTTTTCAAACCCTGAATGCTAAAATGAACATTTCTTGGATCACTTGGGGACAAATATTTGCAACATTTTCCAAAGATTCTCAGTAGGATTCAAGTCACAGATTTGAGTGGGCCATTCAGGAACATTTATTTTCTTATTCTCATCCATTCAAGTCTGAATACTTTTGCTAGGCACTGTATAGATAGAAAAAAGTAAAAGCTGAAAAGAAAAAACATGTTTGAATAGAGAAAGAGAGCTGGAATGTAAGAAAAGGGGATAGCACAGGATAAGGTACAACAGATGCAATTGCTAGTGTAAATATTTTCAGCTTTAAAGCTCCGTAGATGTTTGCTGAGATGGAGAGGTCAGAGATTCAGGGATCAAAGCAGTGATCAAAACAATCCTAAAGTTCACCTTGGTTTACCTTAGCTAATTGGGTTCTGGGAAAATGATTAAATGTCAATCAACAGTCAAAGAACAAAGCATTAAAACAACCAGGTACAGAAAGGTTGGAAAAGAAACAAGAGGAGACAGGAGGACACAGGAGAGGAAAACAGACAGCAAGAAGTCATTGTCCGGATCACCAAGAAAGACCAGATTGGAGTTAAGCATTTGATCCTTGTTAAATGAGCTTGCTATTATGTTATCGTTTATATTTTTGATTTCCAGTAAAAATAAATAGGTTAAAAATGGTTTCTCCTAGTAAGTGAGTGCATTTTTGGAATTCATTTTACAACATCCGGGTTTGCAAAGAGATTTAACCGCAGGTCTTATGCTATTTAGTTTAGAAGGCAGCTTATCTCTTCTTTTGGCCTTTGCAAGCATTATATAGTACTTTGTAGCAGTCTGGGGTGGTTAGAATGCTAGGCGTCTGGGAAAGCTTATTTATAAATATGTAAATAGCTTAACTTGTAGCATAATAATGTAGTATAAATTGTATGTTTGTTTAGTGTGTATATTATACAATTGTAACCCAGTGTGCCTGAATTATTGTTCTTTTCACATAAGCTGTACCAGGCAACAAAGAACTCAGGTGCCTCCAATTATACCAACCACTCAGGCATATTCTTGGCAAAATCATTAACAAGTTTGGATTAACATTTGATTTATTGATTAATCTGATCAGTCATTTTCTGTTACTAGTGGAATAGTTGAATAGAGAGATTAGAAAGAAATTATTTGATCTTTAAATGCTGATGAAATGTGCTGTTAGACCCTTTTTAAGTTACTTTTGGCCTCTGTGGCTTTCTGGCATATCCCTGTGAAATGCTGCATACAGAAAGGTCAGTGTAATCTTGGCCATGAAAGGTAAAATGGGGGAATATATGTCTTAGAGAGCTGTTTGATCCTCAATGATCTGATGTGTTACCTGGTTTTCTTCATTGTAAAAAGTTCATTGTAAATAGCGATAAATTGGCAGACATGATGCCATTTTAAAATGGCCAGAGGAGCTTTGTATATTTGCTGGTAGATGTGTATATTCCGATGACACACCACCTTCTTTTGCAAACAAAAGGTGCCTGGTGTCCTTTGACTTTGACTGTAGGTTTACTTGCCCACTTTATTAAGCATCTTCAGATTTGTTAGTGTTTTCTTTTGAACTGCCTTCTTGACTTTGAAACATAATTTGAAAACCAATAATTATAGAGGTGTATGTAAATCACAAATAATAACATTTTGTGGCAGACTACAAAATGGCCTCTATCATTTGTAAATAGAAAAAGTGGGTGGAAATTAGTTAATGGATTATAATATTTGAAGTAGAGCATAAAACACGTATATATATTAATGATGGAAAAAAATAAATATAATGTATCTGTATTCAACACTACAGTATTAATTCAAGCACATTGTGTAATATGTCGGCTGTCTTATCAGCCTGCAGCCATATCACCCTGCAACTCACAACTGGCAACCCACTGAAGGTAAGCAGGTGTGAGCCTGGTCAGTACCTGGATGGGAGACCTCCTGGGAAAAACTAAAGTTGCTGCTGGAAGAGGTGTTAGTGGGGCCAGCAAGGGGCGCTCACCCTGCGGTCTGTGTGGGTTCTAATGCCCCAGTATAGTGATGGGGACACTATACTGTAAACAGGTGCCGTCCTTTGGATGAGATGTAAAACCGAGGTCCTGACTCTCTGTGGTCATTAAAAATCCCAGGGCGTCTCTCGAAAAGAGTAGGGGGTGTAACCCCAGCGTCCTGGCCAAATTTCCCATTGGCCCTTACCAATCATGGCCTCCTAATATTCCTATTAGATGGGGATTCCTAATAATCCCCATCTATGGACTGGCTTCATCACTCTGCTCTCCTCCCCACTGATAGCTGATAGCTGATGTGTGGTGAGCATTCTGGCAGTGGTGGTGGAGGGGAGTCCCCATTACCTGTAAAGCGCTTTGAGAGAAGTGTCCAGAAAAGCGCTAAATAAGTGTAATTAATTAATTAACATATCTTAAGCAGCTCCAACAATTACAGCTAGACATCAAAGGACAGGACTTGAGACAGGACCAACTGGTCAATTTAGTCTACATCTGCCTGAAATCATACTGTATATAAGAGCTGGGAAACCCTTGCGGTTTCTCTGTCATGCAGGGCAGACCCAACGCGTGTTGATGTCATTATTGAGCTCAATAAAACAACTGAATCCATGAAAGACTGTGTCCTGCTCCTTGGATGAAGGATTTCCCACAACAATATTAGTTCAATATTCTCACATGGGGTTAATTTTTGTAAAGTGTATATAACAGGTTTTCACAGCGTTAGTGGTGGTTGGGTATTTGATAGCAGTTTAGGGAGGTTTTGTTGGAGACTGTTGAATAACCTGCAAGACCCTCTTGGACTCTCCTTGTTTAAAGGTATGGTCTGTCATACATCTAATGTCTCTATGAATATTTATAATGTACTTATATGGGATGTAAAACTGAATATAACTGAATATGATATTACTAACTGTCTTCATTGACAAATTAATTAAATCAAGGGACTATAAAAGACATTTAAGCAGATTGTATCTTAACTTCTATGCATAGAATACAATTGTTACTCAAGTTTTAAATTCAATGTATCTGTAGTTACTTATTTGCCTTAAGATATAAATACATCATGAGTTTAATAACATTAGATTATTTTTAGATTTTTAGTTCTGATCAAGGACATAACAATTAGTAAATAAAAATTGTAATACATGAACCTGACTTTTGGTATGAATGAGAGGAATGCAGGTAAAATACTAGGGATAACACAATGCTTCACATTAAACAATAAATGACTGTTTAAATTATATGAGCTATGTGATCCAAAAACGTAAACTAAACCAAAACTATCCATCTTTGTCAAAAACAGGGAGCATTGGTGACTAGTAGCCATAAAAAAGAAAGAAATTCACTCAGGACTTTAAAACCCTTTGTGAGCCCTATTCATTTTAACCAAGTGATTTATAATCTATCCAGTATTGTAGTACTATCCATTAAGCTGATACTTTCTGTATATATTGATTAAAAGCTCAGTTTTCAATATTCCATTAAAGACGTGTCAGTTTCATTTAAAAAAGACAGTGTAACCTTTTGGCAAGAAAACTCCTATTACTAGCAAACTAGCCATTAAATAGCCAGTAAGGCAGTACAAGTATTATCACTCATACCCTGATACAATTGAGAAACGTGTACACATTTAGATGTACTTCAAATCATTTGTCTTTAAAGTGTCTCATTGATCAAAAGCCTCTATTTTGACTCCAGGATTAGCCCTACTATCTTCAGACTTGAAGTGGGAAATTCTTAATCAGAGCAGGACATAGTCTTATGCAGATTCAGTTTTATTGAGCTCAATAAGGACAGCAACGTGCACTTGGTTTTCCCCGGAGAACAGACACACAGCAAGTGATTCCCAACGCTTATAGGGTCAGAAAGAAGTTTGTTTCACAATCTGAGTACTTGTCCTTTATTTACTTCTTGTCCTGCTCTAAGTCCAGCTCTAAAACACACTCAAACAGGGATTAGAGGAACACTTAACCACTAATGGCCCAAGGTGCATGTGGCAAGATATACAGGCCCTCACAGACTACAAGAGGAAGAACATCTGTCCATCTGCCCATAATGCCTCCCTGCCTAACGAGCTCAACACCTTCTATGCTCAGTTTGAAGCCAGCAACACAGAACCAGTCAACAGAGCAGCACCCTGCACAGCTGACCAGGTGCTCTCACTGTCTGCAGATAAGGTGAGGAGATCTCTGCTAAAAGTGAACACACGCAAGGCTGCAGGACCTGATGGCATACCCAGTCACGTCCTCAGAGCCTACACTAATCAACTGGCTGGTGCATTCACAGACATTTTCAACATGTTTCTGGCCCAGGCCATAGTCCCCACCTGCTTCAAAACAACTACCATCATCCCAATACCGAAGAAAAAAACTGTGACATGTCTTAATGACTACCGACCGGTGGCACTAACACCTGTCATCATGAAGTGCTTCGCAAAGCAAGTCATGAAGCACATTAAGGACACCATTCCGAACACACTGGACCTGTACCAATTTGCCTACCAGCCCAACAGATCCACAGATGACACAGTCTCCATTGCCATACACACGGCCCTATCCCATCTGGATAAAAAGAACACATACGCGAGACTACTATTCACCGATTTCAGCTCAGCTTTTAACACCGTATGACCCTCTACTCTCTTGAAAACGGTACTAGAGCATTCGGGGCTGGACTACCAGACTCAAAGACAGTTTTTACACCCGCACGATCAAACTATTCAACTCCCAGCCTCTCTCACCCACGATCTGAACCTCACAGTGCCTTCTTTCTTACCAAAAAATCAGACACATATTGAAATCTACCTCTACCTCACATGTCAAGAAGCTCACTCCCCATAATTTTCTATCCTTTATTTCATTCTGTTGATGTATGTTTTGCACATTACCTGTTACCTGTTGTTGTTTTGCACACTGCCTGTTGTTTCTGTCTTTCTTTTCTTATACAATTGTATTGTTGTTTTTTGTACTAGTTATCGCCTGAGAGCTAGCTAAATAACATTTCGTTATACCATATACTTGTATATGAGTATAATGACAATAAACTTGAACTTGAACTTGAGTTCTGTTCTTTAATATACACCAGATTTTGTTCTGCTTTATCCTGTTTATGGTATATTTTTGGGTGTTGGTCCTGTCTCTTGTTATGTAGCGTTAAGTCATTGAGGCTAGTAAAGCCAGTCACCTTTATTGCATCTTAGCATAACTTTTGTGGAAGGCTAAATTAACAGACCCCAGCAACACCTTCCATAATGTGGTTAAGTGGAAATATTGCAATGCTGGATATGTGCAATATTTACATGTCTCACTTCAGACTGCAGGATTACACCACATGTGTGCCATATGATCACTATTGTCAATGTTGTCTTCCAAGTAGCTTGAACAGTGGTGAAGAGGTTTTAAGTTATATAAGTAGGATAACGTGTTTGCACAACAAAGACTGTTTTTATGCTGATGCTTAAGCTTTGCTGTTTCTGCTGTCTCTTACACTGAGAAAAAACAGAAAATTGAACTTGATAATAGCTGTGTTGAAAGATGTAATGATACAAATCAGTGTATAAATATGGTGCTATATCTTTATAGAGGAGGTTTGAGAATTCAGATTCAATCAATCAATCAAGGTTTATTTATCAATGCACGTACAGTACAACATACACTGGTGTTGTCTGCAAATAAATGCTTTGTCCATGAGCTTGTTAAGAGGGATATAAGAGTAGAAGGACAAGAATTTAAAGGGATTAGATAAACATTAGGATACAATAAATTACACAATTGCAATTTACAATACAATTTACAGATTGTGCGAAGGTAACACAAGCATAAGAGTTATTTCATACAGTATGTGTCCTGAGAGTGCAAGTGACAGGAGGGCACCCTGTCAGTTCAAGGAGGTTGTCTATTCGCCAGTGGCCGTTTGGGTAATTGCAGGCGTCTGCTGTGGTTGGCTGTTTAGCAGTCTTACTGCCTAGGGGAAGAAGCGCTTATGAAACCTGGTGGTCTTGGTCTGTATACTTCGGTACCATTTTACGGATGGTAGTAGAAAGATCAAGTTGTGGTTAGGATGACTGGGGTCCCTGAGGATAGACCTTGTCTTCTTGAGGCATCTAACAGAGTAGATATCCTTGATGTTCAGTAGCGTGCAGCTGGTAGGGTTTTGTGCCAGTTTCACCACCCTCTGGAGTACTTTGCACTCTCGGGCGGAGCAGTTACTATACCAGGCAGTGATGCAGCTGGTTAGGATGCTTTCAGTAGTGCACCTGTAAAAGTTGTGGTGCGCCTGTCATAATCTTTAATTAGCAGAGTAGTCCATTTGATCATGAGATATTGCATATTGTATTACGGTTACTGCTGCTTTTTCCAAGTCAAGTAATTTTCCTTGGAAGTTATTTGTCCCTGATACTTTTTTTAACCAGGGAAGTGCTAAAAGGAATAAGGCAGTATCTAATACTGGATGAGTTTCCAGAAAGCATTATAGCACTAAGAACATCGTAAACGCAATCTTAAGATCGATTGTTAATTTACAAGTGTTTCCCTAAGCCCATCGTAACTAAAGTAGCATGTTAAATCCTTCGTAATCTACGTGCTCCCCAACACATTTGTTTATTGCTAAGTGCTTCTTAAACTGGTTTCCTCTTGCGCCAACCTTAGCAACAGAGATCGCCAGACAGAGCACATTAAATTCACGTCATGACAATTCTCTGGAAATTTAGAATACTGAGATTTAGACTTGACTATATTATATCAGACATTTGGTGATTAAATGCAGTAATGCATTAAGTTAAATCTTTGGGTTGTAGCAGTGGTTTGTATCATTAGACTATAAAGGCTACAATAGCAATAACAATGCTCTGGATTGAACGTACGGGTGATTTGTAGTCACCAAGGATTTTTTACAGACATTGTGGCAAAGTGGCCTGGGAGTACCCACAATGCCTTCACCTGGGCCAATTCGGCTGTGTGTCAGAAGGCAAGAAATGGCGAGTTTGGTGGTGGATGGCTACTGGGCGATAGGAGGTTTCCTCTTCATGCATACTGGTTGAAACCTGTAACTTACCCCCAGACGGCGGCCAAAGAACAATACAAAGCAGCACATCTGCAAACCCGCAGCGTAGTGGAACGTAATATAGGTCTATGGAAAATGTGCTTCTGCTGTCTTCATAAGTCGTCGGGTGTCATCAGATTTTCACATCAGCGGTGCTGCACTAATTTCCAAACTAATTTCTACATAAATCTATCCCTCCAGATATTCCCTCTGTAACAAGAGGCCCAAGGATTGCCAGGACCCTTTCCTCCTCTGGGGAAAGGGGCAATGTTGTTATCTGTCCACCTCCAGTCTTGGCCCTCTCACTCCTTAATTCCACAATTAATTTCAAGTCTTGCCTGACCTAGGTTGTGATGTGCAGGCACTTATTCTCTTCGCTATTTCATCCCACTTTTGTTTCTTTTGCTGTTGGAAAAGATGCTGCATGACTTAGTAAACAACAACACTCTGTTGTTGTCAATCTCATCTAAAAGAAGAACAAGCTCTTCTTTAGAAAATTGTGGTTTTCTTTTATGGCATGTTTCTGTCATTTATTTTGTGTTCATCTTTGTCAATAAGTGTCTGATTTTGTGCCTATTTTGTGCCTATTTATACACTTTTGCTTGATTGGTAATTAAATTATGATGTCATGTTTACTTTTCACAACTTTATTTCATCCCACCGAAGGACCAAAAACAACACCATATAATGAAAGTATTCCAATCGATTGTTTTTCAATAAACTTGAGATGTTTTTTACTAAGCAATTTCAGGGGCAGAGATTACAAAGTACTTTATACTCACTCCTAAAATTGCTGATTAAGAGGGGTTTTGGGAAACACTCAAAAAAGTAGCACGTATGTTACGTACGTACTTCGCAAAGTTGCTCATTAATCTAAGATTCATCGTTTTCGGAAAACTCACCCACTGGTAGATGGTCAACAAGCAAGTCATAAGCAGGTTAAACAATGAAACATTCATCAAAACACCAAAAATCATTATCAATAGGAGATTGTATTATCCTAATAAATTACAATTTTGTAATTATTTCTTTATAGAAATAAATGTGTCATCCTATATAATTTCTGCAATTCAATATTATCAACACTATGGTTGCATATATCAAGATTGTGATGGATGCATTGCTGCAGGCAGCAACCTAAACTCTGTGGCACTTGCAGAAAGTTGTGCCATTGAAGCAGATGACAAGGTTATGAATGATGGAAATATAGTTGTTCAATTCTTGCAAGTGTTCTAGGAATACAGAGTATAGGACATAATAGTACACAAAGAAACCAAGACAAAGTTCAGTTATTGAGAGAGATCTGCAAGAATGGGGATCATAACAGTTGCCAGGCTTTGGTGGGTAAAGCAGGGTGAACAGTTTAGGCGACTAGCGTGATGGAAGACAGCATTGTTTTGGGAGTGAGTAGAGGGAAATCTATAGATAAACAAAGCAGTTGGAGTTGGAGGGTTGGGGGAATAAAAAAGGGTAACGGGGCCAGGTGCTCCCAGCCCCAGACCCAGATGGTCAGGACGCCGCTGTGAAGCCTCTGCCATCAAGCCCCTTCTGGACTTGCTGGTAGGCGGGCTTCCAGGCGTCCATCTTCCAAAACTGAGCCCAGATTGGTAAGAGTGTCTGGCTCTTATAGGAAGGAGGTTGGAACTGGAGGCATGTGCAGTAAATCAAAGTAAATCAAAGGTAAACAAGAAAGGGCCCCCTTAAGAGGATGTGCTTATGATCGTAATATCCAGAAGTTCTATCTACCATTTGACAACTTCTCAAATTAAAATCTCAAGAAATGCCACCGGTTTCCAAGATGTCTGGAATGTCAACTGCTGAACCTTTAGTCACAGACTTCTGTTTAACTACTTTAAATAAAAGTTGTAATTCCAGGAGCCAAAGAGCTCTACTGCTGTGGTCTTAGAAATATAACTTATGCCAAAGAAAATTCCAAAATAGTGCTTGAATGAAGTATATGTATTTTTCCACAAGTGTCTCTAGTTTTCTCTGTTGAATTTGTTATTATTCAGTTAACACAAGGAGCATGTCTGCCGAAATTTATACAATGAAACTGAGTTCCTGGACTGAGAGCTTTAAATTAGACACATACATCTAAAGGGCAAATTTCCATCAGAAAGTTCTGAGACATTTATCTGTGTAAAACGTATTTAAATTATTAATCTTAGGAAGTTCTCCGGCAATGATTAGCATTTTGCCACCTATACTACTGCAAGATATACTTTAGAAATATAATTCTCTCTCTAACTACATTCCATTTTGATTGCTTCAGAGCAGGTATGGTAGTAATTAACAGATATAAATTCTGCCTTCTGTGTTAAAAGCTCTAGCTGTCATCTAGGTAATTTGTCAAAATCTTTATGCACCAAATCACAGCAATAGACTGGAACGCAATATAGTTCTCAATCTCTGCTCAATTTTCTCATGCTTGTGATTTGCATACCTCTCTGGCACACATAATTAAGTGTCTCCAACTGCCACAAGGGTGACAAAACAGCCATGCACATTTAAAAAGATGCATGTGAATCACTTCATAATTTGTACTACTGTATGCAGCAAGTCTTATCTCCAAAGTAAAATAAAAACTATCTGTATCTCCATGCTTTAAAATATCAAAACCCTCGGTAAGATAATGTTTTTAGTCTTACATTTTGTCATAATTGTGGATACATTATTAGTAAATATTCATGGTATGACATCCAACCTAGGTAAAAGCATCCCTTTAATGTCAGCCTAAATTTTATTTTCAGATCCTGCGTCTTTAACTTTCCCACACTACACTTTACTATAATTTTAAAATATGTTGAAAGATATAAATATGTGAAGGTACAATGTTGTCTTCTCTTGATGTTAAGCAAAAGCAGACATGCATCATATTGAATGTGTTGTCAGTCACTTCTAATGATCATGTAATCTATACAAGCTATCATAGAGTTAAAATACTTACAGGAGCACCAGTAAAAATTATTCAATGCACTCAGTAGATTGCCTTTACTCCAGTAAAGGCACTCAATAAAAAGTAGATTTTGCAAAGAGCAGCAGTTTACATGTTTGTTCATTATTTATTTCTTACTTTGTTAACTTATATTTGTTAGCCCTTTTATAAAGGACTAAGCTTCTTGAGAATTTTTTTCTGAATTAACTATTCTGGTAGAACAAAGGCTAATTAAATTTGGGGAAAAAGACGTAGCTGATGCTTTTCTGGTCTGGGGTGAGTTAAGAACATCGTAAACTCGATCTTAAGATCTATTGCAAATTTACGAGTGTTTCCCAAAATACATCGTAACTAAAGTAGCATGTTAAATCCTTCATAATCTACGTAATCCCCTAACCCATTTGTTTATTACCAAATGCTTCTTAAACTGGCTTCCCCTAGCGCCAACCTTAGTGACAGATTGTCACGGGTGTCTGAAAACGGGTCGAACCGTGAAGAGGCAGGAGAGCAAAAATGACCCTATGCGTAGCGGCGAGATAATAATAATAATAATAATAAACTTTATTTTATATAGCGCCTTTAAAGGTGGCTTCTCAAAGCGCTTTACAGGATGACAATAACAATAAATAAGAAGACTACAACAATAAATAAGAAAATTTCACAAGACAGGACACAATTATAATTACAACAATACAACAATAACAATAGAGGAGACCGTGGAAGATGGTATTAAGAAGAGCAGAGGGGTGAAGAATGGAACCAGTTAAGTAAAGGCTTTACTGAAGAAGAAGGTTTTGAGTCTGGATTTGAAGGAGTTTAGAGAAGGTGACTCTCTAATATCCTTGGGTAAAGAGTTCCAGAGCTTGGGGGCATAGCAGGAGAAGGCCCTGTCGCCCATACAATGTAGACGGGCTTGGGGGACAGTAAGGAGGGCAGAATTTGAAGAGCGGAGGTTGCGAGGTGGGGAGTAGGGCGATAAAAGTCCAGACAGGTATTGAGGTGCCAAGCCATGTAAAGCCTTGTAGGTGAGCATGAGGATTTTAAAGTCTACGCGGAATTTGACCGGAAGCCAGTGCAAGGACTCCAGGATAGGAGTAATGTGAACACTTGTACTAGACCTGGTCAGGATTCTGGCTGCTGAATTTTGGACATACTGCAGCTTGTTCAGAGTAGATTTAGATACACCAGGGAGCAGAGCATTGCAGTAGTCAATTCGAGAGAATACAAATATGTTGATCAGCTTTTCAGCCACAGTTAATGATAGCATAGGGCGTAGTCTTGCGATATTTCTAAGGTGAAAAAAAGATGTTTTGACAGTATGCTGTACATGTGGGTCGAATGTTAAGCCAGAATCGAATATAACCCCAAGGTTTTTCAATTTTGATTGAAGCTCAAGTACAGAGCCATCTACAGACAGGGTTACAGGACTGGCTTTACGAAGTTGATGGGGGGTACCAATAAGCATGACTTCAGTCTTGTCACAGTTAAGATGAAGGAAGTTTTGAGTCATCCAAATTTTTATGTCAGAGATGCAATTAGATAGGATAGAGACAGCCACGTCAGTGTCGGGTTTGGTATGGATGTATATTTGAGTATCGTCAGCGTAAAAATGAAAGCTGAGGCCATGTGATCTTAAAAGCTGACCAAGTGGGAACATGTAAATGCTGAAGAGCAAGGGGCCCAGTATTGAGCCCTGGGGGACACCAGACTTGACAAGACCGATTTCAGACCTGTACCCATTGAGAGAGACAAAGTGACAGCGATCAGTGAGGTAAGACTTAAACCATTTGAGGGCAGTGTCAGAGACTCCAAACACAGTCTCGAGACGAGAAAGCAAGATGTTATGGTCAACAGTGTCAAAGGCAGCACTGAGATCAAGAAGGATGAGTATGGAAAGAGAACCAGAATCAGAAGCTATTAGGAGATCGTTGGTGACTTTGACTAGGGCGGTTTCTGTGCTGTGAAGTTGACGGAAGCCAGATTGGAGGGGTTCGAAAAGGTTGTTTGTCATGAGGTGGTTATGTAACTGAAGTGTGACAGCACGTTCTAGAATTTTAGAGAGAAAGGGTAAGTTGGAGATGGGGCGAAAGTTGTTAAGATTGTTGAGAGCCATGTTAGGCTTCTTTGGCACTGGGGTAATAGCAGCAGTTTTGAGGACCGTTGGTACAATGCCGGTTCTCAAGGATTCATGTATTATATTGAGGACAATGGGACAGAGAGAAGAGAAACAGGACTGGAATAAAGTGGTGGGAATGGGATCTAAAATAGATGTGGTGGGTTTCATGCGCGTAACTAGTTTGTTTAGGGATGCTGAGTCAAGAAGAGAGAAGCTGGAGAGACGGGAACCAGAGAAGTTGGATGAGGAGGGAGGAGGTGTGGAAATTATATCCGTAGTGGAGAGAATGTGATGCCGGATGTTGTCAATCTTAGAACTAAAGAAATCTAAGAATGTGTTGCAAAGTTGTGATGAGGCAGGTAATGTGGTAGGGCAGTTTGGCTTGAGCAGTCTGTTGATGGTGGAGAAAAGATGTCTGGGATTGTTTTGGTGATTTTCAATGATGTGAGAGAAGTAGGTGGATCTAGCAGACTCTATAGTAACCTTATAATCAGATAAGAAATCTCTCCAGGCCTGATAATGTACATTTAGGCCGGAAAGACGCCACCTACGCTCAAGTTTGCGAGAGGCTGCCTTCATGGAACGCAGATGGTCATTGTACCAGGGGGCAGGGCGAGAGAAGGAGATGGTTCGAGTTTTTAAAGGAGCAAAGGTGTCGAGGGTAGATAAAAGAGCATTGTCAAGTAACTGTATTTTGTCCTCTAGAGGGTCAGAGGAAGAGAAACAGGATAAGGAGGACAGAACAGAATTTGCAAACCTTGGGTGATCAATTGATCGCCAGTTGCGGAAATTTACAGAGCGTGAGGGGGAAGTGTTAGAAACAGGTAATTCCAGATTGAAAAGAATGGCTAAGTGGTCAGAGAGGCCTAGATCAAGGGGGGAGCAGTGGGAGACAAAGGAGTCATTTGCAATAATTAGATCTAAGGTGTGTCCTTTGTTATGTGTAGGGGTACAAACAAACTGAGCAAGGTCAAAGCATCCCAAAAGAGAAAGGAAGTCTTTAGCCAGACTGGAAGAGGTTGAATCAATGTGTATATTAAAGTCCCCTAGAATAAGGATCCTTTTAAATTTAAGGGATAAGAATGAGAGAAAATCACCAAACTCACCTAAGAAGACTCCACTGGGTTTGGGTGGTCTGTAAACTGTGGCAATAATAGTAGATTGGGGGATAGAAACATTTAAAACAAGACACTCAAAAGAAGAGGGAGGAGGTATAGCTATAGGACTTAGACTGTAAAAAAGGTTGTAAATAACAATGATGCCCCCGCCTCTGCCTGAAAGACGCGGAAGGTCAAAGAAACCATATCCAGGAGGAACTAGTTGGTTGAACAGGAGTCCATCGTTTTGTTTGTGCCATGTTTCGGTTAAGCACAGAAGGTCCAGTTGTTTTTCTTTGATAATGTCACATAAAAGAAGAGCCTTGCTGTTAACGGAGCGGGTGTTGAGTAGCGCTGATCTGGCCAGTCTCGGGGATGCAGGGGGAAGCGGAGTGCGCTCCAGGTGCGGTAGTGAGAGGAGATTTTTTAGATCGGCGCCGGTACGTGATGGACTTACAGACGTGCGCCGATAAGGCAGGGATAGAGACTCCGCAGGCAGACGAACGAAAAGAACGGCGTCCTGTGCTGCGATGGATGTAGCGAGTCGGTCGTAAAATCCCAGTAAAACGGCAGTAATCGAATGTGTCTTTGACCAGGAAGTAGCTTTGTTTTAGTTGAAGAAGTTGCAGTGCAGTGTACCTCACAGACATGATCGATGAAACGAGACGGGAAGGAAATCCAGAGAAGGCGGTAGCAAGAGGTGAAGGTCTTCAGTTGAGTAAGTTCACAATGCAGTGGAAGTCGCATTTGTGATTTTGTAACGTGTGAAGCGGGTGAAAATAGATAAATTAGAAATCAGTGTAATCGAGGAGAAAAAGGGAAAAAAAACATAAATAAGTAGATAGAAATGAAAAACTGGTGAGAGGAGCGGCAGCCAAATGCGCCAGCGTTCCCTCTCGACCGGAACCGGAAAATGGGAAGATGGGAAAAAGGCCCGGGCTCGTTAGTGCCAAGAGTTCAGGAGTGCCGTATAGAAACCTATGCCCTCAGGTAGCGGACATGGGACGACCTGGTGTTAGGCGGGTCTCAGGACATCAGAAAGTCAATGCTGAGCGAGGGCAGAGTGCAAGACCCGGAAATATATAGCCCAAGGGAAAGAGAGGGACCAGAAGGACGACAGGCAGGACAGGCAGGGACAGGACAGAGTAGGAGCGCCCTCTGGCTGCAGAGGGCGTGACACAGAGATCGCTAGACAGAGCACATTAAATTCACGTCATGACAATTCTCTGGAAATTTAGAATACTAAGATTTTATATGAAGGATTTTGATATTTTGTTGTACCATGTAAGAGAAAATTTGAAAAAAGAACATTTATACAGTAATTAATTTATTAGTCAGAGTTTAAATTTTATTTAAATTCCATAAAGAATGTGAAAAATGCTAAAGCAAGGAAAACATTTGATATATGTAAAAATATAACTTGGTTACATAAATATTTACCTCATTACCACTGGCAGTTAATTATTGTTTTTTTTGTTCTGTTTATGTTTTCTTTCTTTTATCTGTATTTTCTCCTCTACTTGTATTTGTATGGGAGCGGTGAGGGCACATGCCCAGAGAACCCCAATCCATTACAATACATTTAATTAAAAAAACAAAAAAATGTTAAGTTTTATATTTGACTAGATGATATGATTTTCATGATGAAATGCAGTAATGCATTATTTAAGTTAATTCATTGGACCTAATATTTATAATGTAACGCCCCACAGGGCGCTTTAGCCATGCGCACGCAATGCGGGCTGAGAACAACGCCTGGGGGCGGGACTACGGGACTGTATAGAGTGGGACGGAGGCTGGGAGAGTGTAGGTGCAGCGCTGTAACCCCTGTCCTTGTGTGTGTACCTTTCCCTGTGTCTGGTTATTAAATGTGTTGTTTAACCCCCTTCCCTGAGCCCCACGTCTGCTCCATTCCGTACCGAAACTCACGGTCAATACAATATTTAAAGTTTGAAAACCGTTTTATGTTCTGTCGTGATTATTGACGGTAAAGCTTAGACCTACTTGTTTTTAAATGTGATTATAGGTCCTGTATTTGTTGAGTGACACATGCCAAGCTTATTAGTTAATTTTTCCAGATGTTAATAAGACCAATTAAAATGGAGTTCCAATACACCCAAGAACTATAAATAACAACAGTATTTTCTCATGAAACACTGTGATTCTTAACAACCTTGAAGAAGCCACTTATGAAAGTTGAAATACTTAAATATTAATACATTGAGTATTTTTGGTGGCTCATAATTGTCCTTATCTAGGCAGCTTTAGGATGCAATAACAAACCCAACAAAGAGCTAGGATACATGGAGAAAATGCAGTCAGTCTAGAGACATAACAAGACCCCAGTCTCTTCAGCTGAGATTTCTTGATACAAGAATCCACAGGGCAACTTTAGAATCAACAATAAAACAATGTGAGGGTGTATGGTTGTACAAGAGTCCAGAGAGTGTGCAAAGCTGATTGTAAATTATGATTCCAAGTTGAGAGGTGAAAGGATAAAAAAATTGTAATTACAAGGTTTTAGAAAATGACATTGTTTTGGTTATTTTTTTATACATATTGTAAATGATAAATGCAGCTTACTTACATAAGACAATGTAGAATTGTTAAACAGAAGTTCAGGAGTAGGTATAAGTGTAATCTTGCACTTCCTCTCTCTTACATAAACTCTCCTACTGTGCACCCATTGTGTGAGCAATTTTTTTCTATCACCCTTCCCTCCTCCCCATGTTCACCACAGTAACAGCCTCCCTGGATCCTTCCTTATAAGTGAGTGGGGTTTTGGAAGACTTGACCTGATTGCCAGGGCTGTTATTTCCTCCTCAGTCCAGGGTATTCTGAACAATGAGGACCCCCCTCTATCATATTTGTCTCCAAGTCCAGTTTTAGGTAGAAGGGGGAGGATGATGATGCTGGGACTTTTCTCCCCTGCTCCCTGTCCTTGGTCTCAAAGTTGAGTTTTCTGACTGGTGGGTTTTCAAGCAGCCAATTTAACTGGGTTTCTAATGTCCTTTTTGACTGACCAATCCCACTTAGTGAGGGTTTGCCAATGTCTCAGTCAGGGGCAGATGTGTCCAGTTGATTACAGGAGGGTGTTTGCCAGAAAAATAAGGCTTGCTTCAGAACTGTCAATGTGCAGATTTCCAGGTGTCATGTCACCCTATTATTCTTTTGTTTCCTTTCCCAAGCTCTGGTCCAGACTGATTCAGACAATTCCACATTAAACTTTGGAAATTTAATAAAGTTTTTGTTCTTCCATCCTGAATAATTGCCCCCAGCCCCACTGTCTGTGTTTGATGACTTTTGATGAGGGAGGAGGAAACCATTACACAGGAAAAAGATAAACACACCAATGCAGACCAATTAATCACAGCCCATAAGCCCTTCCCTTCTTCACTGTTGGCACCCTGTGACAGTGGCCCCAGATCTTTCTCTTTTTCTGCATACATTTCTGCTGGGGTTCCTTTTCTGTCTGGGCTAATGTTCTTCAGGAAACTGTTTCAGATCATCACACATGTTTCTTGTGCCACTCTGTACGCCAATCCGTAGGCTCTGCTATTTCTGACCCATACTAGTTAGTGGAATGTGATGAATACACTCAATATGAAATGAGTCGTATGATGCCTTCCTCCTCACTCTCTATATTTGGAGGAGGTTTAAACATTTTTCCTCTCATTACTTCTTCACAGTTCCAAAGCTGGCTTTTGTTATTTGAAATGTGAGTAACAATTCAGATGCTTCACAGTATTGAATTTCCATAAAAAGAACATTCGTAAAAAGAGGTATACAGTGCCTTGCGAAAGTATTCGGCCCCCTTGAACTTTTCAACCTTTTGCCACATTTCAGGCTTCAAACATAAAGATATAAATTTTTTATTTTATGTGAAGAATCACCAACAAGTGGGACACAATTGTGAAGTGGAACGAAATCTATTGGATTTTTGAAACTTTTGTAACTAATAAAAAAATGAAAAGTGGGGCGTGCAAAATTATTCGGCCCCCTTGCGTTAATACTTTGTAGAGCCATCTTTTGCTGCGATTACAGCTGCAAGTCGCTTGGGGTATGTCTCTATCAGTTTTGCACATCGAGAGACTGAAATTCTTGCCCATTCTTCCTTGCAAAACAGCTCGAGCTCAGTGAGGTTGGATGGAGAGCGTTTGTGAACAGCAGTTTTCAGCTCTTTCCACAGATTCTCGAATGGATTCAGGTCTGGACTTTGACTTGGCCATTCAAACACCTGGATACGTTTATTTGTGAACCATTCCTTTGTAGATTTTGCTGTATGTTTGGGATCATTGTCTTGTTGGAAGATAAATCTCCGTCCCACTTTCAGGTCTTTTGCAGACTCCAACAGGTTTTCATCCAGAATGGTCCTGTATTTGGCTGCATCCATCTTCCCCTCAATTTTAACCATCTTCCCTGTCCCTGCTGAAGAAAAGCAGGCCCAAACCATGATGCTGCCACCACCATGTTTGACAGTGGGGATGGTGTGTTGAGGGTGATGAGCTGTGTTGCTTTTACGCCAAACATATCGTTTTGCATTGTGGCCAAAAAGTTCGATTTTGGTTTCATCTGACCAGAGCACCTTCTTCCACATGTTTGGGGTGTCTCCCAGGTGGCTTGTGGCAAACTTTAGACGAGACTTTTTATGGATATCTTTGAGAAATGGCTTTCTTCTTGCCACTCTTCCATAAAGGCCAGATTTGTGCAGTGTAAGACTGATTGTTGTTCTATGGACAGACTCTCCCACCTCAGCTGTAGTTCTCTGCAGTTCATCCAGAGTGATCATGGGCCTCTTGGCTGCATCTCTGATCAGTCTTCTCCTTGTCTGAGCTGAAAGTTTAGAGGGACGGCCAGGTCTTGGTAGATTTGCAGTGGTCTGATACTCCTTCCATTTCAAGATGATCGCTTGCACAGTGCTCCTTGGGAGCTTGGGAAATCTTTTTGTATCCAAATCCGGCTTTAAACTTCTCCACAACAGTATTACGGACCTGCCTGGTGTGTTCCTTGGTCTTCATGATGCTCTCTGCGCTTTCAACAGAACCTTGAGACTATCACAGAGCAGGTGCATTTATACAGAGACTTGATTACACACAGGTGGATTCTATTTATCACCATCAGTCATTTAGGACAACATTGGATCATTCAGAGATCCTCGCTGAACTTCTGGAGTGAGTTTGCTGCACTGAAAGTAAAGGGGCCGAATAATTTTGCACGCCCCACTTTTCATTTTTTTATTAGTTAAAAAAGTTTCAAAAATCCAATAGATTTCGTTCCACTTCACAATTGTGTCCCACTTGTTGGTGATTCTTCACATAAAATAAAAAAATTATATCTTTATGTTTGAAGCCTGAAATGTGGCAAAAGGTTGAAAAGTTCAAGGGGGCCGAATACTTTCGCAAGGCACTGTAGGTGTATTGGAATTTTCCCATTCTAAATATTTGGATAAATCATCAATTTTCTAACCGCTTTATCCGATACAAGGTCACAGGGGAGCCAGATCCTATCTTCGCAAACCAATGGGCACAAAGCAGGATACACCCCAGATGAGATGTCAGACCATCGCAAATCACACGCAGACACAAATAAATGCTGACATCAGGGCCAATTTTGCAAGAAGCAAGTTAACATGTCGGTATTTCTTTGGAGATTTGGAGGAAACTCAGGCAAACACAGGGTGAATATACAACTCCACATAGATAATACCCCAGATTCAGAATTGAACCCAGGGCCCCAGTACTGTGAGGCAACAATGCTAAACACTGCACCACAGCACCACCCTATTTGGATAATATGTTCTTAAAATAATAATAACCTGTACGGAGTTTGTATGTCTTCCCCTTGATCAATTGGGTTTCCTCTGGGTGCTCCAGGTGTCTCCCAAAGCCCAAAGACATACTAGTAGATAAATTGGCTTCTGGGCAAATTGGCCCTTGGTGTATGTTGTGTGTGTTAGTGTCTGTCTCTGCCCTGTGATGGAGTGGCTGGGTGCTGCCTTGTGTCCTTTGCTTACTGGGATAGGCTCTGGCTCCCCTGAAAATGGATGGATAGACATTATTGTGTTTTGCTGAGAAATAGCATTTAACCTGACAGAAAACAGAAAAAGAGATCAGAAACACAATAGAAAAAACTATTTGTGACCTTACACATAAATTAAATATTGGTTTTAGGAGATTTTTGCTATAAATAAAAATAAACTTGTGTTATAAATATAAAAAGTTCATTTACTGATGGAAAAAGGGGAAAGAAAAAATATGATTTAAAAATTATGAAAATATTTCCTGTTTTTATATGATATACTGGAATGGACAAACTGCATTAAAATATTCTGTTATTTACTGTACATCAAAATAAGCATTATTGCATCTCAACATTTTTGAGTCAGCAGTGTAAGTGTTTCTTTTTTTTTTCCATCAAGTGAAATACTGTACACCCATGCCTGTCAGAAAAAAGGACTGTGCTTCTGGTCTATGTTTTCTGACATGCGTTAGAGGCTTACTTAAAGCTTTATCATTTCAATTTGCACTTTTTGTTTAAAAGTGTATTTTACCACTGGCAAATCTTAAGTTCATGAATCCTTCTCTTAAACTTACAAGCAGAAAATTACTCATTTTTATCAATTAACTTACTCTTGGCAAAAATAATGAGGACAATGCTTACTGCTGACTCCCTTGACAACATACATAGTTTATGGTCTTGTGATAAACATTTTAAATTTTAGCTTTGAAAAAAGTGTTCTTAACTGGTAATCAATGACATGCTAAAATGTTTTCTAAAGCTTTTAAAAATACAGAATTCACTGGAATATTCTTAATAATGTAAAAGTTCTGAATGTAACAATTTTAATTTTGCACTACTGAATACAGTATGTTTGTTTTTTATACTGTAAAGTTCTTCTTGTTAGAAGTATTAAAACGATCCCATGCATCAATATGACCTAAACGTGCACCTTGTGGAATTTTCTAGGAAGAAATAAAAAGGAACTAATGAATGTTGGTGAAAAAGGCTGAAGAGATACTATTAACACAAATGTTATTGGTATTTACACTTGATGAATTACTCACATTTCTCTTTCTATGCTTGTTCTGGTACAGTGACTATAGCACTCCTGAATTTATCACTTCAGAGTGCTGTGATGTCAAACAAGTTTGTGATATCTTTTGAAGAAAGGATAGCAGATGTTTTTCACAGAAAAACATTCACAGAAATCCATGCAATATATAAATACTGCATATACACACACCGTAAACAACAAACTAGTCCTATGTAATGAAAGCAATTAGGTACCCTAATTTATAGTTTTAAAATATACTGCCATATTTTTTGCACAGTGTTTAATAGATAACATTACTACCTCCCTTCCCATTGCTAACTGTGGGCCAGACAATACTTCACTAGTTCTCCCTAATATTAAATGGTTTTCACAAATTCTAAAGAAAATACGGCAGTAATATGTTCAAACATATTTTATTATTTCTTATTGTCAGATTTACAGGAGACTCATAATGCATGCATACTGTATAATACATACTTTTTTTCTTTTGCAAAGTTACCTTCATTGGGATCTACTGCCAGTGTCAATGTAATGCTGAACATGCTTGTTAACTTTTACTATCCTTCACAAAGTTCCTAATTGCATTTTGACTTCTCAGTGGGACAGAGCCCCTCATACGGTACTTTTGCTGCCACGTATGAAAAATAAACACAAACACAGACAATCCATTTCAGAAAAAAATAGCAATACGTCTGAAAATGTAATAAAATACACAAATGCTTTTAGAAATATTAATTTATATGTAAACATCTTTCAGACACAGAACAAAAAATTCATATCTTTGAATATATATACTGTATGTATCTGACTTGCATTTATGGATGATATGTCAAGTATTTTCCGATGCACTTTTCTATTTTTTTTCTTCAAATATGGACACCAGCTCTTGGATGTTACACTAGGGTAGCTAATTCAGCCAGGGATGGCCCCTGCTGCTTCTTCCTCCAGCTGCCCATGTATGAAGTAGATTGATCCCCTATCCTTACAGTTCTGAAATTATCCTACAAACTGCTGGATAGTATGTAAATCCAATGCAATAATTTACACAATTAAGAATATGTAATATGAAAGATTGAGCATCTTTGCAACTTTACATATACAGTGTAATGTTCAAGCACATTGAAATGAGACATCCCAGATCATAAATCTGAGAGCACACAATTAAAGAATGAAAAACGTGTGTTATTGATTTGATTCAACCAACTAAAACAATTTATTATTATTATTATTATTATTATTATTATTATTATTATTATTATTATTATTAAACCAGAACAAAATTCTCACATCAGACACAAAATTACTTAAAAAGATAAATAGTAACCTTAAGGCAGTATTGATATAGTAGTTGGTAATTGCTTTAGATTTGTAGACCAATATTTATTTCTTTATTATTTTCTTTTAAAATCATTTCACTTTCCAGATAACCAGATCGAAAGGATCAGAGATAACTGGGGCTATGTGATTTTCCAGAATGACTCTCTCTGCAGCTATGAGATTTCTTCAAAATGAATCTTGTAAAATGGATGTCATATAAATTCTGAGAACCATGAGTCATCCAGATATATATGCCATTTGTGTTCTATGCTGTTGCATCCTAATTTTCAAAGTAATATAGAAAAATGGTGATGGTGGCATGCCACAGTTTGTTCCTTATCATCAGATTACATACAGTTGTATTAAGGTGCTAAGGCCAGTAGTTATAGCTTATGACCTTGAAGCCTGATCTCATAAGATCTCAGTAGCCTAGCCTAGCTTACTGCTTGGATAGAAGATACTTGAAGTTCAAATTATTTCCAAAACACCTGTTTGTGGACAATCTGACCTGACATTTTCCTCTGAGTAATAATTCAAAACCAGCACCCAAGCAAGACAAATAGAGAAACTGTGCAGCAGAAGATGCCTTATTTAAATTTATCTACATCCAATAACTTATTCATTTTGTGAATATATAATGATGTAGATGTGGCATGACACCACCATGTTCTTGTGCATGCTAGGATGTAAAGGGTTTTTCCAGTATTCTTCACTTGAAAATAATAACAATAATAAACTTTATTTTATATAGTGCCTTTAAAGGTGGCTTCTCAAAGCGCTTTACAGGATGACAATAACAATAAATAAGGAGAATACACAAGATAAGACACAATTACAATATATAGAGGAGACCGTGGATGGTGGTACTAAGAAGAGCAGAGGGGTGAAGAATGGAACCAGTTAAGTAAAGGCTTTCCTGAAGAAGAGGGTTTTGAGTCTGGATTTGAAGGAGTTTAGAGAAGGTGACTCTCTGATATCCTTGGGCAAAGAGTTCCAGAGCTTGTGGACATAACAGGAGAAAGCCCTGTCACCCATACAATGTAGATGGGCTTGGGGGACAGTAAGGAGGGCAGAATTTGAAGAGCGGATGTTGCGAGGTGGGGAGTAGGGCGATAATAGTTCAGACAAGTACTGAGGTGCCAAGCCATGCAGAGCCTTATAGGTGAGCATGAGGATTTTAAAGTCTACACAGAATTTGACCAGAAGCCAGTGCAAGGACTCCAGGACAGGAGTAATGTGAACACTTGCACTAGACCTGGTCAGGATTCTGGGTGCTGAATTTTTGACATACTACAGTTTGTTCAGAGTAGATTTTGATACCCCTGCGAGTAGAGCATTACAGTAGTCAATTCAAGAGAATACAAATGTGTTGATCGGCTTTTCAGCCACAATTAATGATAGCATAGGGCATAGTCTTGCGATATTTCTAAGGTGAAAAAAAGATGTTTTGACAGTATGCTGCACATGTGGGTCGAATGTTAAGCCAGAATCGAATAGAACCCCAAAATTTTGATTGAAGCTCAAGTACAGAGAAAAGAAAGTCAATGTGAAGATACAGTTTGTCTCATGCTTCAAAGTAAATTTCACGCAGATTAACAACATCCAAGATTCAAATACTTTGAATTTTGATTTTTGTTTAATATACAGTATAAACAAAATACATTTTGTCTTAACCTGCTTGGTTAAGGTGTAGCCTTCTGGTTATAGGTGGAGGAGGTTCAAACCTCCATTCAGAGAGAGAGTTTACCAAGTGGTAGCTACAAAGGTAGAGAGGGGATGCATGTAACACAATTTGAAAAGAGAAATTTGCATGAAATGTATATAGCAAGAGTCAGTTATGATTAAGATTTAAAATTTAAGATTTACTCCCACTTTGAAGTGCTTAAATGATTACCACCCAGTGACACTCACTTCAGTGGTCATGAAGTGCCTGGAAAGCCTCGTACTGTCCTATATAAATTGCACTATCCCAGATTTCCTTGACCCACTTCAGTTTGCTTCCTGCCCGAATAGGTCAGTTGATGATGCCATATCTCTAGCAATACATACTGCCCTAGAACATTTAGACAGGCTGGGCACCTACAATATGTTAAGATACAGTTTATAGATAACAGCTCTGCTCTGCCCAAAACTCAGGAATCTAGGCTTATGCAACTGGACACTGGATTTTCTGACCTCAGGTGGTGAAAACTGGCAACAATATCTCCTCTACAGTGATCCTAAACGCTGGAGCTGGCCAAGGCTGCTGTCTCAGTCTTAGGCTATACTCCTTGTTCAACTACGACTACAGCCACTTACACCAGCAACCACATTATTAAGTTTGATGACACCACAAGTATCGGGATGATCAGCAACACAATAAGTCCACATACAAGAATGAGATGGAACATTTTACAAGATGGTGCCTTGATAACAATCTGGGCCTGAATGTCAAGAAGACAAAAGAACTCATTGCTCTGGACTTCAGGAGAACCAGAGGGAGTCACGGTCCAATCAACATCGATGGTGCAGCAGTGGAAACTATCAGCTGCTTTAGGTTCCTCGATCTGCAAGTGTCCACCCACTTGGCTGGGTCTCAAACCACTGTAGCCAGCATGAAAAATGTACGACAGTATCTGCACTTTCTGCAGTGCTTAAAGAAATGTAGTACTCATGAACGTGTGTGGTTGTTCCTCTTCGGATTTTGGACTGTTTCCAGAACAGCAATACCTTTTTTATGTCAAACTTAATTTTGATTTGTGTGCAGCTTTAAAAAAAAGTAGCATATAATGTTGTACAGTATGTCTAACTGGATTCAGATTGCAAACTGTTCCATTTACTGCTGCCTCAAAAAATAGTTCTGTTATTTTTTTTTTTAATTTAATACAGACTCAAAGAACATTAATTATTAATTTAATCAGAAATGTGAATGCTGGATTCTAAAATTAACAACCATGAACCACTTGCAGTTAAAAAAATAACCTCACTCTAAGCAAACAGGACTTCTGAAAATACAAAATGTTACATAACAGTGTTTTCTGAGGACAAAAACAGAAAGAAAGTCTGCGTAAAAGATCATCAGAAAACTAAGGCTTGTAAAATCCTGTAAAAGGGCAAATAAAAATACAGATCTGTATCAGTTGAGGTTAAACGTCTATAATCAAATTAATAACTTTAAATTCTTCATCTTTACCACAATAGAAATGTGGTTGCCAAGGTTATGCTGTAGATCAACAAGGCAGAAAGTGCAAAAAAGTCATAGTACATGTACAAAGAACAGCAATGGCAATTCATTTTGAAGCAGTTTAATCCCTTTTGGCAGATGCTTAGTCTCAAGGATTAATAGGGAGAGTGTGTTTACTTCTTGAATTAGACAGCATCACTCTTTATGAAGATAATGTGAACATTCAAAAAAGAAAAGGCTATTCAGATGCAGTACTTGCATACAAGACTGGTGATCATCTGCTTGATTAAAGTAATACGGCTGTCTTCTATCTTTGCACATGCTGTATATATATAGTATTTCATTGATTAACACACAGTATTCACATTGGTATATCATACTGCTAAATCTATTCAATGTACAATTGCTATATTTTATCTACATATAAGGCACAACACATTTGCAGTGCATCAATTTAAGGGAGGTCTTCCAACTTAATTGTGCAAATTAATTGTGCTTCACATTAAACCTGAACATTTATTTTTTTAAGCACCTGGAATCAAAACCTTTCTTATGGAACAATGATTTTGTACTGTCCCTGATGAAATGGTTTTGCTAACAGAATTGTAACATACCCTCACAGAAAGCAGAAAGAAACAATCTGAAGCAATTTGAAGCAGAAAGATTTTTTAAAAGATTTTTTAGACATTTACTGATGATGTGAGTGTCACTGAACAAACCTTTGGACATTACTCATTGACAGCATGAGTTAAATCTTATTGTTTTAATCATGTTTAATAAATCAATATTATTTTAAATAATGCACCACTGTCCTTTTTAAAAAGGACATATTGAACATAAAAAAACATCCCTATAGGATACTACAAATATGTCAAATGGAGTTGGACTTCAGCCCTAGAGTGTGCCCTACAAAGCATATAAATTAAATGAATCCATAGAAGACTTCATCCAAATGTATGATGTATTAGACAGGCCAGTGCACCTATCCATGTGATTTAAAGGGTTTGCATTATCTATGTTGCAAATCTCACTTTTAAGAGTTTAAAGAACAAAGGCTCAAGTGATGGCTGCTGTCAAGACAGAATAGCATATCATTGTGAATAATACATTGTGATGTATAGTTAAAGTATCGCTGCATGGTCAGAAAGAGATTGTAGGGACTCAATTCTTTTTTGGCAACAAAATATGATTTGACTGAAGATTTACTTTTCCATGAACTCCAGAGATAAAGTAAGATTGAAGGTAGGTGGATAATTGGAAGAGGTGTTAGGGTCATATTACAGCATTTGTTATGATAGGGCCAATGACTTCCAGGAGTAAAGATATGTTGAGAAACATATGACAACAGACTGTTTCATTTTTGTACTAAGCTAGTAAGGCCAAGGATCAAGTAGTCAGGTGTAGTGTGATATCTTCTTATGGGCCAGTACATCATTTGAGCCTATAAGTGAAAAGGAGGAGACAAATTTGTTTACTGAGCTGACTAAAAAGGTAATGAAAAGTAACCCCTCCATCTACAATCTAAAAAAGTTCTGATTCTAGTGTGAAACTATTAAGTAACCATTAGTCTGATGTTCAGAGATTATTATTTCTATTTTACATCTGTGTAAAAGGATTTATATCTGCTGCTCAGAAGATTTATATTTTTTTGATTTTGACAAATTAGCAAAAATAAATGTTCTAACACATTACTAAGGTATTTTCTTTCTTAACAGACTCATTCTATAACACTGTTAAGTTGACTGATGCTGGCAGTGGCAAAACGTAGAAAATCCATCAATTTTTTCTAACTGCTTCATCCAATTTGAGATTGCCAGGGAGCCGGAAACTATCCCAGCATGCAACGGGCGTAACAATATAACCCTGATGGGATTGCATCCACTGCAAGGTGCACACAGACACGGATATACAAACACTCACTCCAGGACCAATTTGTCCCAGAAGCCAATCTATTTACCAGTATGTCTTTGGATTTTGGGAGGAGACTGGAGCTGTTGTGACTGCTTGCTCTTCTAAAGTTTTATTGAGGAAAGGTTGCCAGATGTGTGGAGAAAATGTGATACCTCACATCCTCTTTTTGGAAGGCATCCACCTGGATGCTGGCAAAATATGGTGCTTAATCAACTTGTTTGGCGATGGAAGAGCTCATTTTTACAGTGAGAATCATGAAAAATGCTCTGAAATCTCTATTAGGGAAAGACATTACTTTAGTAGCAGTTGAGTAATGCGACATATTTTCATCACCAGTAACTAAATACTCCTGTTTCCTAATTATCAAATGGGTTACTAAATAAACAAATAACAAAGTAATAAGAATTTAAATGCATCATGAATAATCTTGCAGTAATAGAGAGGTGAAAGGGAGCTCCTGTCTACTTCCTTTGTTATGTTTGTTAAAATTCATCACTATTAGTTCGTTTTCATTTTAAAACCTCCAGATATTTTTTGAATTCAGAAACGTGTATTAAAAATAAACAATCATGTTATAATATTCCGTCTACGTTATATTGATAGTAAATATGTACTGTATGAACTTCGTTCATAGACATTGGGATTTTATCAAGTGATACCTGTACATTTCATTAATCTTAAATCTGCAAATTGGACAAAAAAAGTCGGATTATCAATTTTTTAAAACATTCAAAACATTTGCAGTATTTTATTAAATAATAAACCTATTGTGTTCATAGTCAAAATGTCTTTTTATTTTTAAGTACCCACCTTTTACAAATTTTTTATAATGAATCAAACAGAATAGTAGGATCTAGCATGATATATACAAGTAGTTAAAAGTGTAGAATTTATATCAAGAACTGGTCCTGTAAAATTGTACAATGCATTAATAAGACCTCATTTAGAATACCATGTATAATGTATTCTACCATGCATTCTGTATTCATTTGGTCACTATCTAACAAAAAAGGTAGGGGACCTGATTGAAGAAATAATATTTTTAAAGACATTGACAAAGTAAGTCCAGTGTACTTTTTCAATAAGTGTATTTAAATCTGAGAACAGGAAGTAGTTCTTTACAAAAAAGGTTATGGAGAGTATGAAACAATCTACCCAACCAAACTGTTGAATATATTGATTAGGTCCGTGGATCAATTAGCTACTAGCTACTGTACCAATGGAGCTAAAGGGGCTGACTGTATCTGCTTAACTTATTCTAATTTCTTGCAGAAGGCTGGTACCTCTGTACATAATAAATTCAACTGCTTTTCAAAAATTGCTGTAATCCTAAAGTACTTATAAGATCTATACCTGATGCATATGATTGTAAATAGGGAAAAATTCAACTTTATCTTTAATTGCTGTATATACAGAAATGTCTGTCTTGAAGCAGGTAAGAGTGCCAAAAATAGCTAAACAAATTATTTTTATATTAAATTATTGTTACTGTGCTGTTAATCATGTTACCTCACTTTATTTTTTTTTAATAAAATGATTTTAAAATGAAGCATTTGTCATTGTTTTTAAGTCAATATCAAATGTAGAGCCACTGTCTTGTTCCTTTGCCTTACAGATCCATTTTCCTTGTCTCTGTGAGTAAATAGTAGATTTAACATTTCAGGATCAGATTTTAGAACCTTTAGAAAAAGATAACGTCACAGTTAACTTGTTCTAAATGAATGCCTCAAATAAAGTTTTAAGTTGTTTTATTATTAAACAGTTTGCCTCATTTTTCTAACACTGCGAAAATGGATTTTTAAGATAGCCATGAAAAGTGATAGCACTTTTTAATTCATGTCTCCTAATTTACAATCAATTTTCTTTTCAGTTTTTGTAACTATAGCAAGAGGTGCAACTTGTCTCCCTAGGTCTGTCAAGTGATAAATCATACATTTTAAATACAAATCTTGAAGATTATAGTTTGAAAATAAGCAATATAACCTAGATTAAAATTTAAATTCATTAACATAAATTGATTAATGGTCCAAGTTTCTTCTCTTGAGGTTCGTAGTGAAATATTGCAGTAAAGCTGTATGCACCTGCCCATGGTATAACCCATTAACATAGTGCATGAAAGCTAATAATGACAGATGGCCTGTAAAGTTCTGTTGCAAATTGGTCTTGATAAGCATGAGATTAATTTGGTTTCAGAAGTGACTAAGCATAAATATATCACAGAAAATACTGGAATAATGAAGCCATATAAAAACTATATTTAGGTGTTACAAATTATACATTTTGACTTTCCTAAGTGAATATTTCAAAATCACTCCATCAGCCACATCAACTGTTCTAAAACATTTTTAAAAGTTTTAAAAAGCTGCATTAAACCTTTTCTTGCAATATAAATTGTAAGAGAATCATGTCTCCTGAATACTGGTGCCAAAGCCAGGGAGAATAGAATATACCCCTACTTCAATTAAAATTGGATTTGTAGGTCTTTATTGGAATTCTCTCTTTATTGGAACAAAATTAAGCAGTAATAATGTGTTTGTCTTTCAAACAGTTTTATATAAAATTAAATATAATTACAATCTTTAATTTTGGTGAGCAAACCATGCTAGAAAGAGTAACACTGTTTGAGTGCCATTTTAAAATTAAGTTTTGATTCCACATTCCAAACAATAGTAAAGATTGGATGTGATTTCTGATGAACCACCATAGCAGATCTTGAGGTAAGATTCTTTATTTTAGTCTTAATACAGATGTTACTGTATTAAGTATAAATCTTTAAAAAAGGCAGGGGAGGGGCAGAGCAGTGGCACTGTGGCTAAGGATCTGTGCCTGTGGCTGGAAGGTTGCTGGTTCAAATCCTGTGGTCAGCAGAGGAATCCTACTCCATTGGGCTCCTGAGCCCTTAACCCCAACTGCTCCAGGGGCGCCGTACAATGGCAGACCCTGCGCTCTGACCCCAGGCTCACTCCCTGTCTGTGCCTCATGGAGAGCAAGCTGGGGTATGCGAAAAGACGCATTCCTAATGCAAGAAATTATATATGACTAATAAAGTAATCTTATCTTTATAAGTATGGGTATTCATAAAATAACACCTAATCTATTTTATATTTCCCACTATTCCGTAACTTACCCATACTGCTTGATGTTGATTTTCAATGCACTGGATTACACTGCATAAGGATCTCTAACACTGACTAACATCTCTAAACAGAAATTAAACCAGACTTCATCATCTCTATAGTTAATTAATGCACAAATGAGCTACTATGTTAAAGAGTTAAAATATCCTATGCTACGTTGTTGCACCACTGAGAGCAGATCCTATATGTTCCCTACATGCAGAACAATGAAGTTGAATAGGAAGCACTGCAGGATGTTACTGTCTCCCCATTCTGTGTTTCCTATCAACCTTGGGCTTCAATCTGTGTGGATGTCCTTGTCTGTTTCTATGGGTTTTCACCATGTGTTCCATTTTCCTCCTGGCTCCCAAAAACATTCTGACAACATTTGATAGGCTATCTTAGATTATTCCTTTCTTAGCGGCCCTGTAATGAACTGCCCCTGAGGAGAATGGTTATTTAACTCAACTCAGTCCTACTCATGCCTTAAAGCAGGGGGTCTCAAGCACATGGCCCCAGCCTGTGAAGTAATTAATGTAAATAGTAGTTAATTGTTTACTCCTGTTTTGTCCCTTGTCTTGTAACTACCCTAAACATGTGTACATGTCCTATTCACAGCCCTTGTGAGTGTGTTTAACCTGAGGAGTTGGTGTATATGTCACTGTTGTCTGATTACTAGTTGACGAAGTGCTGTCAATAAAGAAACTAGACAGACAAAAAAGTTTTTGAGGTTAGTCTCTACATCTGCTAGAATCATAGCAATCTTGGGCTATACGTATGTATGTGAACAGTTTTTCTCGTTAATGAAGATCTACAAATCTGTTTTACGGTCAAGACTCACAGATGAACATTTACGAGCAACATTGCAATTGGCTTCTTCACGTGATATCAAGCCTAATGTTGTTCTGGACTCTGCAAAAAGCTATCAATGAAACAGCCAGAATGAGGAACTTCCAAAATAACCTCATGTGACATTGAGTACATGAGTAAAGTTAACAAACATGTTTCAAATAAAAATTTCAGTTTCAATTTTTTTTTTTTTATATTTGATGCATTTTGTATGTGTATGAATGTGGCCTGCCGATTAGCACATTTTATCTAATGTGGCCCCCATATTTGTTTGACTTCAGACCCCTGCCCTAAAGGTTCACCGATGATGGATTAGGTCATAGTGTGTAGTATCATGTACCTTACATATCCTACTACTGTATATAAGATTCTACTATTTTTTATTATTGAATACTGGTACATAAGCCTACTACATTCTAGTACAGTATATAATACTGTTGATGAGAAAAATACAGGAATTAATACACATACTTCTACTAAAGGTTAAAGTGGGTTCTGCTTGAAAGCCCAATAAACATATGTTAACTATATGTTGAAAAGAAAAAAGATAATAAAAATACAATGTTTCTTCAGGGCAGTGGAGGAGGGGTGGAGAAAGAGGAAATATGAGGGATGGATTTGTTTCTGTTTCTCCTAAACACACCTGCAAAAAAGCTGGAAAGTGAAAATGTTTTGTTATTTTTGGAATCAAATTCTTCCATAGAATGGAAGAAACATTTTCACATCAATGTCTTCAACTCACTTGCTGTGGTTATTTTGGGCATGTGTTGATGCTCTCCTTTAACTACGTCTGTTGTAATGGAATATGAAAAGTGAAACAGAGTGAAGCATTGGTGGCTCAGTGGTAGAATTCTATGCTGTCACATAATAGGGTCAAGTTTCAGTCCCATCTAAATCTCAAGTTATCCTTTTAACAAATTGTCCCTTGAGTATAATAAACTTTTGCTCTAATAATAAAATAATATGTAAACTATATTTCACATTTCTGTTATTTTCATATTTGACATTATCACAGTATGTCAAATATGAATATAATATTAATGATAAAGTTATAACATGAATGAACCTACAGACCAACAATCTCCCGGACCTTCAGGAAGAGCAGGATGTCCTTAAACAGAAATTGAGTGATAAAGAGTTTTTACATGTATACAGTATTTAGTTTTAAATACAAATGTTAAAACCACTGCATATTTTAATATTTAAATTAGAACGTTTAAATACAATTTTTAGTCTTTTATATATAATCTAATTTTTAGATTTATAAATGTTTTTGCTGCCTTTTTTCTTCTTAGTGGTTGATATAAATATGGTTTTTACAATCTTTTAGCTTCATCAAAGTTGTTAGAAATACACAAGAAGAACAAAGTTGCACTGGTGATGCATAGCACCTATTTTAGCTTAACATTTCTGCTATAGCACTGAAGGGAGTGTTTTGTGCCTTGGTGGTACATTGTGTTAGACACGCCACGTTAATCATTCACTGCACCACCTGGAGGTTTTACAAAGTAGTGCAGTCCTGTATCTGATTATTTGAAAAAAGGCGGGGATGGGCATTATAACGCAATGTAAAAATGCATGTTATTTGCAGTATGACAAATTTGTGATATGAACATTTTAAATGTTCAGTATCTGTATACCGTCACGCCACAAGGAGCCTCATGTTACTTGTAACATGAGATAAAATATTATGAACCTTAAATGTCAAATATTATTGTATAATGACAATAAAGGAAAACAATATCTTATCATCGTTTTAACAGGGGAAAAAATTAATGGTTTTCGTAGTATGTTTTTGATTAGAGAAATTCTCTAATCAAAAATCTGAAGTTTTACATGGTCAACAGCATGTGCCATTTCCTATCATTTTTGTAAATCTAAAAAATGACCAGTCTCAATCTAAAATGTTAGAAAGTATTTTGTTAAATATTTCAATCAGTCATTGTAAAACATGATAACCAACTTTCAGAACTGAAAAATACACTAAATGCTTCTGATCAAAAATTATATTTCTCTGCTGGTTCAAGCATAAATTATGCAAGGTTTTTTTTTCATGTTTTTGCCTTTTGTTTTGATTTTTTTTTCTTCCTGGTTTCCCCTCCTTTTTGGTCCCCCCTGCTCTCTGTGTCTCAGAACTTTGGTTCCTATCTGTTTTGTGTGGTTTATCTCCCTGGTCTTTCCCAGGTTTTTGTCTGTTGTGTTTGTGCTTGTGTACTTTTTTGTCTTTAGTCTCCGGAGTTCTACTCAACCCCCCCTTCCTCCACCCAATAAAGGTTTATACCCCGGAGGAGGGGGTAGCTCTCAGCCGTGGACTCCCGGAGGTTTCCTATCAGTTAAATGAGGTTTTTCCTCCCCCCAGTGCTGTGCAGCTTATTTAATTGTATGGGCGCCAGGAGCCACCCATGAAGGGGGAGGGTACTTTCACGCCCTCTGCAGCCAGAGGGCGCTCCTTCTCTGTCCTGTCCCTAGTTTCCTGCCTGCTGTCCTTCCTGTCCCTCTCTTTCCCTTGGGCTATATATTTCCGGGTCTTGCACTCTGTCCTCGCTCAGCATTGACGTTCGGATGTCCTGAGACCCGCCTAGCACCAGGGCGCCCCACGTCCGTTCCCTGAGGGCATAGGTTTCTATACGGCATTCCTGAACTCTTTGCACTAATGAGCCCGGGCTTTTTTCCCGTCTCGCCGCTACACATATGGGTCTTTTTCCGCTCTCCTGCTCCCCACGGTTAGTCCCTTTGGACGTCCATGACAGTCTCCTTCAACCTCTCCCCACACCCAAGCGTCCCTGGTCTCACATCGCCGTGGATTTCCTTACTGATCTCCCGTTAAGTCAAGGCAAGTCTGTCGTTCTGGTTGTTGTTTATAGATTTTCCAAGGCCACCCATTTTGTTCCCCTTACCTCGTTACCCACTGCCCAGGAAATGGCTGACGTTTTCGTTCATCAGGTCTTCAGACTCCACAGCATACTGGAAGTATGCAGTCTTTTTGGAAGAAGGTATTACAAATAGTTTCACAGATTATTGGTAAGAAATTGCCTCATTACCCTAAGTTATGCATTCTTAATATATACCCAGAAGAGTTTAGGATGACTAAAAAGGAGTGTTCATTGGTAACCATTTGTCTGTATTTGGATACAGGAAGAAAGTCCTTGTGTGTCACAATAGTTGAAGGGGATGACTTCATGCATTACATTGGAAAATATTACATATCTTCTAAAATCAAAAATGGAGGAATTCAGAGAGAGATGGATTCATTTCTAAATTTTCTAGAGAATCATAGGGGTTACATCTAGAGATAAGGGGAGTAAAGGCTTACATTAGGGGAACTACTTTATAAAAGGTAATACATTAAAAAATGAACACCTACTGTATGTGACTTGTGTTTTAAATCACTGCCATTGTATGAGCTATTTGTAAATATGCAAACTGTCTGGATGTTATATCACATTCTTTCTTTTTATTGTTCTTTTCTTTTTTGTTGTTGTTTGTACATAGTTCATATTTCTCATTTCATATTTAATATGGAAAAACCAATAAAGATACTGTTTAAAAAATACCTTTCATCCTACATAAAAGATTATGATTGTGATTACATATTAAACCATGTAGAAGTAAATAAATCAAGAGTCATTATCTAACCTTGTAATTTTAACGCCTAGTGTGTGCATATAGCATTTAAAAAAAAGTATCTGTAATGCATGTCTTGTTTTTCACACCACATTAAAAGAACTCCCAGAAAAAGCCAGTTCAGCAGCATGGTGTCAAATGCCTTGCTTTTTCAATGACAATAACTATCTAATCAGTTGTCTCATGGTTGCATGTCTGACATCTAGAAGCTAAGATGTTTATCTAGTAGATTCTTCAAAAATCCTTTGAAATATCAGCAAAATGTAGCAAAATCTTCTGATCCATGTGCTTTCTGGAAAACAGGTGTTGTATTTTTATATATCAAATCAGAATGAGTTCGCATTTTGACTAAAGCAATAGTTCTGTTTGAGGAAGATGAAAGTTGAATTAATTGCCTAAAATAGTTAAGTTTCTACAAATATTAAACGGCATTTGGGTACAAATACTACAATGTTGCAAGAGATTTGATGGTATTCTGAGCCTTAAAACAAATAGAGTTTAAATTCCATTGGCAATCTGACTATTGCAATTCTCTAACACAGATTATAGCTAATTGCTTGCAGTGTTTTTTTTTTTTAAATCTGCCTTGGCAGACTACCATGAAAACAAAGATAAGACTGAAGTCCAGCAAAGGAAGGTGTTAGCAGTTAATTACCATATTCAACCCTAGGCTTTTTTTAAATGACTTTTTTGTTTATTTTTTTAGGTGGAGCTATAGATGTAGTTTGGTTTACACTGGTGGAACAAATGACTTTTCTGTCGTAGAAGAAAAATTTAAATCATACTTTGCTCTTACAGTCACATCCCATATTATGAGGTCCCTTGATAAAATTAAGCAAAAAAGGCTGTATTAAATAAACAACACAGCTAACAACCTATATTTTATGCTCCAAAATATGGAAAAACTATACAAATATATTCTCAGAAAAAAAGTTTTTTAAGAAGTAATAGTATTATTTGTGAAAAAGATTACTGTTAAATTATCGACACCCCTTAATTTTCTTATAAGTAAAATAAAACAAAATAAAATATGCATTAACATTCTACTTTATTATGTTCATTTCAGCTTTAGGAACTGTAGTTGCTTTCTGTTTCATTGGGGTATAAAAATGAGGCAACAGGCTTGTAACATTTTTGCCATATAAAATTCTTTGTCATCTATCACCATTGGAAAGGCAAAAAACTCACAACAAACATGTCTGTTGACTTTCAAAACTCAGGCAAACGGTACAAAAAATGAATAAAAAACATTTACTACTTACAACTATTAGGGAAATATTCAAAAAGTTTAAAACCTCTGAAACAGTGATAAAAATACCTTGTAGAGGACACAACGCTTGCCCACACACACACTGAGGAGGATAATTCAGTAGGCAAAGAATAATCCAAAGGTCATGAATGGAGAATTACATAACTTGGTTACATTTTGGGTCACTGGGTTTCCAAAACTACAGTTAGTAGTTAATAGGCTACAATAGGCTAGTACAATAGGCTATTTGGAAGGGCTGCTAGGAAAAAAAATTGAACAACAAAAGTAAACCCCTGACATTTGCTAAATGGCATTGGCACCTGGATTGGAATTGGGTGCTATGGTCAAAAGGGATGAAAATAAAAGTTTTTGGCCACACACACCAGCAGTGGTTTGAATTGAAGAAGGTGGTCCATAAACGCAGAACAAAGGATATCAAGGATCTGGATAGATTCTGTATGGAGGAATGCTAGTTAGAGTCCTCCCTGTGTGTTCTCCAAACTGACAAAACATTATAGAAATGTTTCTGCTGTTATCCTTCCAAGAGAATTGCAAAAGTACTCTTGCACAAAGTACTGAATGAAGGTGTGCCAAAAATTGTCGCAATCAATTTTTTAAAAAAAAATATAATTTGAGAAATGTCTTAATTTTTATTCCACTGAATAATTGATAAAATAAATATATTCCATATATTATAAAATTACAATATAGCCAATTACCTCTGTTTATTTTCTACTCTACAGCCTTTTCTGTCCCCCTTTATCAAGTGTTTCAAAACTTTTGAAAGACTTCACAGAACAATTAGAATTGACTCCATAAAAAAAAACTAACAAGTAGACCTTCCAGACAGACCTGTCATTTTACAACAATTGGCTATAAACAAATAGTGCTATAATAGTAACACAAACTAACATAATCCTGAAATGTTCTTTTCAGATGAGATTTTGTTTATCCGATATGATAGACTAATAGGATAATTTCAAAACTCAAAGTGCAGCTTCTCTGCATGTCTCCACAATTACTAAATATACAGATTCATTTGTGCAGAAATATGCAGAAAGTGGATAATAGTTGTAATTGAAATAAAATCTACTTCATCAAAACTCAGGGTGGCATATGTCTAGGATTAGTATGGATATGACTAATCTTTAGTTAAATTAAATAAATGTTCAAGTCCTAAACATTCATCTGTTCATATTGGAACCATACCTTGTACAAAGCAGCAAAGATTTTACACTTTGTGTTGACAAGAAAGCTTTTCTAGCTGTATGCAATTACACTTTACCTTATACAGAATACTATACTTAATGAGGGAGTAATATATTTACTTAAAACTTCCTTAAACTTATGTCCTTGAATTTAAAGGAAAGTGGGTTTACAATTCTAACAGACCACACAATAACCTATTTATGGGATTTTAAACAGAATTTCAGGAGGTCAAAACCTAATCTCACCTATTTTCTGTCTCCTACATTTAAATATCCTGCCACCTGAGTCCCCAAATCACATGTTGTTCCCCACCCCCTCCAGTTGACATCCAACTCACTACAGAGCCCGATTTCCTCACCCTTGCTGTTCCATCTTCAGCCTCAGTGGTCCAAGAACGTGAGGCTCAGAAGAATCAAAGAATGTGGACCACACTTTTACTCCAACTTGCTGAATTTGGTATTCTCTCCTACATGTAATTAATTTACAGCTGGACTCCTTTGCAAACAACACCTCCTGAGTTTCTTCCCCAGTGGACAATTCCAACTCTCATTGTCTGTTGCTCCTTCTCGGGCACACCATTCAACCTTTCCATCTCAGAGTAGCTACGGTAGTTGCAGTAGTTGGCACCATCACTCAACTCCCAACATATTGTCACTTGGGTCTCACTTGGCCTTCAAAGCCTAGTCAGACTTAATGCTCCAACCACTTTTCACAGGTCCAAACCAACCACCCCATTCCAAGCATTATGGAAAAATATGGTTCCCCAGAGTCACCATATTCTATGTCCTTCTCTTCTGACTTCTCCTGTGATGTGATGTCATTCCCTTCTCCAAGCTCCAGTACAACAGTGCAGTATTCCTTCCTCTGTGACCATTTGAAATCCCCACCTGATCCACTCTCTTTCTTCTACTTTACTGTAGAAGACATAATAGTGTAAAAAGGCTCTGTCCTTCGGATGAGACGTAAAATCAAAGTCCTGATTTTCTCTGTGGTCATTAAAAATCCCTGGGTGCTTCTCCAAAAGAGTAGGGGTGTTACCCTGGCATCCTGGCCAAATTTCCCAATGGCCTATACCAATCATGGCCTCCTAATAATCCCCATTAAAAGATGGAATATGCTGTAGCTTTTTAGGCTGCTAGATAAGTAGCTTTCGTGTACTTCAAACATTGCAAAGGATTCATCTGTACGGTTTGCATGTTCTCCCTGTTCCTGCATGGGTTTTGTCTAAGTGACCTGCTTCCCTCCCACCTCATAAACACATGCTGGCTAGATTAATTGGTATTTCTAGACTGTGTGTGCTCAGTAATCCATCGCAGACCTGAACAGGGGTATAGTTCCACCTTGTGCCCTATGCTCCTTGGGAAGCCTCTGGGTTTCATTAAATTTTACTAGGGCTAAGCAGCTTTCTGTTAATGGATGTTATCTAAGGGAATTTATTCTTTTTAAAAATTGAGAAATTGTAGATTGAAATAGCAGTCCAATTCATTACAGTAATTTATTATGAACTGCTCTCTTCACATTGTTGGCACACATTTCAGTTCTGTGGAAGTTGGAATCCATTAACAGTGTCCATAGCTATTTAAAGGAATGCATACATTTTATAATAACATTTATGTAACAAAATGCCTTTTGCACAAAAGTCATCTCAAATTATTATATAATTAAATCTAAGCAGGTAAATACATATTTTATAACATTTTTAAAATATCTGCTTTAAGGACAGGGGACAAATTTTAGTTTATACTATATAATAGGTAAAAGAGTTTCACAAGTTTCAGTGTTGCTGCCCAAGTGCTTCTGAATATGTAGTGTAAATGGATGTTGTCTGGTTGGCTTCCAGGATTGGAAGCAAAAATATTATACACAGATAAACAAGAATGGTACACATTCAAAAATATAAGGTTTTCAATAATGAATGATTAATGAAAATAATTTAGAATGATATAATGACCTACAGAAAATGTTTCACTGTAAGAAATTACACTCAATTTTGTATTAGTCTTTTAACTGTTAGCATTTAGTCAAGAAATAGAAGTAGAACCCAGAGACATAAATGAGGTGATAATGAAAGTCCACTTTGCTGGTCTCTAGAACATGAAATTAACAGATTCACCCTCTTACTCAAAAGCATTATGAGAACAGAGTTATGAGAACACACTGAAGAAATGTGAGTTTTAGTTAACAATTACTTACAGGAAATGTGACTGAAGCTTTTACAGTTAGAAGGTAATAAATAAATCTAACCCCATTACTGTGGTCTGGAAGAAAGATATAACAAAAAGTATTACGCACAAGTGCTCAAAAAGATTCTACACAAAAAATTATTAATGTGTTGAGTAAATTGCTAAGCTCCTGGCAGATGTATATTCCATAATCTTAATAAATGAAAATGTTATTAGAGATCTCTCTGAGGGAAAACATTGTCTGTGACAAGCACAAAATACATAATGTTCCTATTACCAATCTTTCTACATATTCGTAAAAGACCAAAATCGTCTGTTGTCATTCTTTAGGCAAAAACACTATTAATTAATGTCAGAGGTTATTTATTAAATTCTAATAAGAGCAAGTCAATAACTCTACTTCCTGTTGCATGAAAGAGTTGCATAGAAGATGTGAAAATGATTACAGCCAACTAAATAAAAAAGATGGGCTAAACAGACTATTTAATGTTGTTTTTTACTTTAAAAAACTTAAATTGTGTAACCACTACACAATTTCTCACACCTGAAAATGACAGATTTCAGAAATCACCTGTTTTTTATTTAAAAAACTTTTATAATTTTATTTTAAAACTTGTATTTACCTTTTTTCACTTTTTTATTTAAAACTATAGAATCCATCTATTTTGCTATACTTCATTTAGACACAGATTTCTGATGTCTCCGTACTCAATTTTGAAACCTTGAAAAGTAACTCCACAGGAGAAAAAACCCCAAATGAGTGAATATAAAGGGTTAAGAAAGGAGTCACATAAAAGCAGAAAGGTACAGTAGATCAGGTGCATGGATAAATGGAATTATAACAAAGGGACAATAGAAATTTTGGAGGAAAGTTAGATCTTAATCTCCCAGACTTCTGCTCACTTTCATATATACTATGAGTTTTACACTCAGGACTTCCTGTAGCACATCTCTCTTGTATCAGAATTCTGCGTCTTACTCCATTGCAGAAGGTGTGTTTCGTATTCAGCTTTGCCGAGACCTTGCCTTCATCATGTTCATCAAGGACCAGAGTCACTCTCACATCTTCAGCCTTCATGCTTTACTTTAAAGACAGTGGTTCTGTGCCCTCCATACCTCCTGCATGTTTCCTTCTGATGTCAGCAAACCTCTGTGCTGATGCAGCAGCTGCCCCTGCAGCAGTTTTCCTCACCACTCTCTCTCTGCTCTAGTACTAGCCAGTAGTGCTGCCACCCGACTCGCATTCTGGCACCACATTCATACAAGACTGCATCTCACTCATTCTGTTGTTTATTATAAGTTTGTATTTTGTCTAAAATCCACTCAGTTTTACCAAAAAACATATCTGGTTATTGATTTGCTCTTAGTTCAGTATTTTGAAATCTGTATCAGTGTTTTGGGGTATTCTTTTTGGAGGAGGTCTAGAGTGCCAATGCCATACTCTGCGGTATATCTCTTAGGATCTGACCAAACTAATAATAGGGTTGTGTGTGTCCAGTAAAATTCCTCTATATTCCACAGTTCTCTTTTGAGTTTTACCAGCCTATAACGTGTACTTATCATATCTCAGAAGCTGGTCAAGATTGGGCTTGATGAGGAATGCAAAACCTCTAAGGAAATCCAGGTTGCTGCTGAAAGTGATGTTATTGGACCAGTGGGTATTACTCTTCTGTCTGGACTTACAGTAATTGTTCAAATTTGCCTGAGATCCTTACTTGGGATCTTAATGAACCCCTGGCTTTTCCCTGGATCTGCTTTGCAGTTAGCTGCGGGCGCATGGTAGCTGCTGCACTTTAAAGTGGGTTCCATCTTATGAGTAAAACACTTTGGAATCCTTTGGGATTAAGTTTTTAAAAGTACATTTTAACTCAAGAATAATGAAGCAGATCAATGCGCTAGTTTCAATGGGCTGCAACCATTTGAACTGGTTAGAAAAAAATATCTGCTCAATATTTTTTTTAGAATTATAATGTGTAGACATTTACACTGCTACAATTTTAAAGCATATGTTTGAAATGCCATATCATTTGACGTGAAGTTCTAATTGTTTCCATTTAAAAAATTACCATTAACACTACTGTGCCAAAGAAGGCCTCAGCTATGTTGGGCATCCTAAAATGGCAAAAACATTCAGTGCGGAATAAATAAGATGGACTACACGTGAACAAGACATCCCTCAGTCAGACAGGGGTAATGTTCCACAGACAAATTTAAAAAATACTTAAACTAGAATGGGAGGGCTGGAGAGTCCATATAAAATTTGTAAGAGTGGACACAAACAGTGGACCCCAGGAAAAATATAACATCAAAGGACCAGCTAACTAAATGCTTATACTTAATGCTAAAAGTATAAGGACTACAATTCTATACTGTAGGTTCTAGGAGTAACAACATTAGCATACTATTGTGACAAAATTTGAATAATTAAAAAAGGCTGACAGTGAGTTGTGGTGGAAATTACAATATCAGTGTATACACAGCATTCCAAAGAGTCAGAAATGCTGGAAGATTTGGGGGTGCAGTACTATTAATCAAAAAGAGCGCACAGGCACAAAAACCTGCATAAATTGAGGTTGTAAGAATATGTATCAGACACAAAAAACATTCAAGACTACAGATTTAAATTCAGATATCAATTATAATGCAGTTTTATATGATGAATTAGGGGTTTAGTGTACAATATATGTAAAGGAAGAAGTGGTTTTCATAGGACATTTTAACTTTCCTCGCATAAACTAGAAAAAAACATAGGAAGCTTAGGAGCTGAAACTCTCCTGGTATGGTATTATGGTATTATGGTATTAAATGATCATTTAACAAGGTGTTTTTGTTTTCCAAGGATGAAATAGACAGTATGCTAAAACAAACTTGCTAAGAAAAATAAAGGACATAAAGTCCTACATTAAATAACGTAAGCATTGAAGAGCCAAAAGTGTTCCAAATATTAGAAGCACTTAAGATGGGATTTTACCAATTGTGCTTCTGGAAATAAGAAATGTTATTCAGAAACCAGTAAATATCTTTTGCAGTCTTCCAAGACTGGAGTAAGCCCTAGTTTGGAATATTGGGTACAGATCAGAGGTAAATGCTCTACCTGGGTGATACCACAGGTCTCTGTAATAGAACCACTTCTCTTCCTGACAAACTGTTGTGGAAGTATTAAACAAACTACTCAGCCATGCGGTTGAAGATGATAAGGTGGCTTCTTCCAAGAAACATCTGCATGAGAGCCTTGAATCAATAAACTTACTAAAAACTGGTCAAGCTAAATGAGCCAAAAGGCCCTTTTTGATTAATACATATTCTTATGTTCTCATAAATAGAGGTGTACGATGGACAAAACTGAAGTATGTTATGCATAATTTTGAAATAATGCCCAACAAGCAGAAATCTGCCTAGAAATGAGGGATATTAAAATATTTTCTATATGTATATTTTATACCATTGGTGTTCTGACAGTACAAAAACCATCTTATCATTTTATATAATATGGAGATTCATATATTGATGATGATAATTATATTACTACAGTATTATAATATTTTAAGTTAGTACTTAAGTTGTCAAATTGTACTTGATGAAAACTATTTTGAGGATGTATTCAAGAATCTAACATAAAATTAAGTGTGAGAATGACCTGGAGATTTTGTCAATGAATCCTAATTTCAGAATAGAGAACATCAGTCATTTTATTTAGAGAATAGGTTTTGGATGTGTAGAATAAGGCCATGTTAAAGATGCTATTTCATTGGCTGATTTCCAGAGGAGTTGTGATGGGGTTCTTTCGCTGCTGTCAAATAGTTCAAGATGAGCAGATCTGATCTGTCTGCAGCCTTTCTTGCTTGTATGCCTTGACAAATACATAGTCCAAATAAAGTGTGTTTGCTTTATTTTTCAGAATGACAAAACATATCATCTTGTAGAAAATTACATTTTAGATAAAAGGAAAATAGAAACCAATGTCTCTTCCTCCCTTCCATTTTGACATTAGTTGATGATTGCCAGAGATAAATACCATTTAATTATTCAGATAACATTACAATACTCAAATAAAAGGACAATAAATAAACTATACTTGCACTTCCAAAAATATATGTGATTTCATAAAACAATGCAGTTTTCTGAAAACAGTTTGAACAGTTGTAACAGTTTTAATTGCCTTTTTTTGTTTTCAAACACAATAGTCAGTGATGCAAGATGCTGAAGTTCATGCAGAGTATGCAATGGTGCACAATCCACTGCATTCGGGCCTAGAAGCACATGTAGTCACACAAAACAGTCTCATATCCCTGGAAGCAATGCTTTTTTATGCAGAGCAATGGCATGAATGTATGTCAGTACAGACAGCTTGCTGACCAGTTGCTGGATTCCAGTACAGTACAAAATAATCCCTTAGGATCCTTCAGAAAATAGGACATGGCTTATGGCATAACAATTTCTAGTGAGAAAAAAACAAAAACATGAGTCATCAGAAATGGATGCAAATTTCATTTGTAACAAAATAAATATATAGTCTTTTTTCCATTATTATAGAGACAGAACCAGTAAACAAGTTCTGTTACAATTTTGAAAATGCTGAAATTTGTATGTGTGAAGCCAGTTTAGCATCTGTGGTATGGTATATACTGTATTAAATACACAGTAAATTAATAGTAAGGTTTTAGTCATACCACCAAAAATCTTTTTTTTTTTCAGCTTTAACATAGATATTAATTATGAGTAGAGTTTAGAAAATAGTTGATTCCGGAGCTAAAATAAGAGCAAATACACTCTACAAATGTATTCAAATATTCAAATCAGCAAAAACCATCAAGAATGTTATACAGTAATCATAATAGCATTGTACAGAGCAAAGTCATCTATCCATCCATTTTCTAACTGCTTTATCCAATACAGGGTCAAAGCGGAGCAGGAGCCTATTCCAGCAGCAACAGACACAAAGGAGGATACATCCTGGACAGGATGCCAGTCCATCACATGGTGCACAGAAATAGAAACAAGCACACACTCACAGCAGGGTCAATTTTCCTGGAATTATCAAGTAGGTCTGGGATGAAGTCAGAGCACGCAGAAGAAACCAACGAAATCAAGGTTTATTTATCAATGCACAAACAGTACAGCATACAACAGTGTTGCCGGCAATTAAATGCTTTGTCTGCAAACTCATTAAGATGTATAGAAGAGTAGAAGGGCAGGAAGCTATAGGGATAAGATTAACATAAGGATACAATTAATTACACAAATGCAATTTACAATACAATTTACAGATTATGCAAAAGTAACACAAGGTTGATGGGTATTTAGCACTCTTCGTACTGTATGTGTCCCGATAGTGCAAGTGACAGGAGAGGGCCAGTGCAACCTATCAGTTTAAGGAGGTTATTGCAGGCGTCTGCTGTGGTTGGCTGTTTAGCAGTCTCACTGCCTGGAGGAAGAAGTTGTTACGAAACCTGGTGGTCTTGGTCTGAGGAGTACCCCATGTCCAGAATTGAACCCAGGACCCCAAAGCTGTGCCTAATGCAAGACAGCAATGCAACCAGCTGCACTACTGTGCTGCCAAGAGCAGAGTCATATTTGTCACGTGAAATTAATTTATATACTAAAAAACGAAATTATCACATTTATTCACACTCCTGTAGTTAGTGTTTTGTAAAACATTCTCTGGTAGGGTATATTGACTAGATGGCCTTTTGTAATGTCCTATGTATTTTTGACACTTCAAAGGAGTCAGAAGTTCTTCAGAGCATTTGGGTTCCATTAGTGAACTGTCAGTTACATTAGCAAATGTTCAATTTAATTGAGGTCTGCAGATTGAGATGGACAAAGAAGAAAATTTATTTTACATGCAGTTAACCAGTCATTTGTCTACTTGGATGTATGTTTTGGATAATTGCCGTAATGGAATACACATTTTTGGGCAAACTTGAGCTTCTTGACATAAAGAGCCAGGTGTCTGGCTAAAATGTTCTGTTATGTGTTGACAAGGAACCATAGTTCCAAAACAACTCCAGAACATAATAGATCCCCAATATTTTACAGTGCGCATGAGCATTTTCTGAACATGATCTTCATCAATGTGAATCATAAGGCTCATGAGCATGTTCAAAAAACTTTTCATTTCATCTGACTGTTCTATGATTCAATCTCAGAACAGGCTTATTCCTTGTAACCCATGTGTGAATGTCACATTCATGTAAGCAACTGTAGTTTTGAACACTTTGTATCTTGAGGACACCAGTGTATATTGTTACCTTCGGATTTACATTTGCCACCCAGACTACTTAACAGACTATGGCGACAAGATACACTCATTCCCCAGTATCCGAACCTAATTAATTCCTGAAAATCTATTCTTAATGTGGGAGATTGTAAATCAAAAATAAAAAGTCCATTATTTTTTCTGGGAAATTTCCACTCGAAGTTTACTCAAAAACCACCCTAAACATATAATACCATACAGACCATTATAGCAAGCTTAGTGAACAATGCAGTTCTACTCAAATAAGCCAACTAAAATAATTAATGATATCAGATTTGCATTTTTCATTCTTCAATAATAGATCACTGTCCAAGCGATCCAAGCGCTAAAATGATTGTCATACTGTTGTTGACTATTACGCTAAATAATCTTTTTCTCTACTTTAAGACCTCATTATGAACAGCAACTATAAAACAAACACAAAAAAACACTTTGAAACTGAGAGCAGAAGCTTTCGCTGTGATCAAAGCACTGATCGTAAACCATAATGCCTTGCGCCCATGCAGAAACAAACACGTGTTTGGTGTCGCTGAATTCAAATGTTCGCAGAAGGTTCTCGGCCAAAGTCGGTCACTTTCGAACTTCAAAGTTCAGATGAGCGAAATTACGTTCTTATAACAAATTTCAAGGTATAAATTCTTAATGTTTGGATCAGCAAAAATTCGTATACTGAACATTCTTATACCGGGGTATGAGTGTATACTAAACCAGTAGCCTTAAATAACATAATAATGGAAACTACAGTGGAAAGTGGTGGATGCAACTGTTTGTGGATTCTTTCATAACCATCTCCCAGCTTGTGGAGGTCAATGACCATTTGCCTACAGTCTTTGGCAATCTCTCTAACATTAACCACTGTGAAGTGTGCAATTACAGATTTCTTTCTCCATATCAGCTCCTTTCACACCCCCGAGAAAACGAGAAGCCTTTAGAAGCCTTTATATAGTTCCAGAGGCTTCAATTAAAGCTAAAATAATAATTTACATTGTTTTGATTGAATTTTACTTAAAAATACTTAAAGGTCTGAATAAATGTGACCCTCTTTAATTCCTGGAATTCAGATATTTATGACAAATATTGCTTTGCTCTGTATAGTGCTATGATGATTATAGTATAACTATAAATAACCTTTTTTTTTAGGTGAGACATTATCTAATCTGTAACTCATTCAGCTATGTGATAATTTTTTCATATTTCATTGGGAGTATGAATAAATTTGTGTGACTAGAAAATGTTAAACACTTTTGGAACAGCATTAGATGCTGGAAAGAAGAATGATCTTTCCTCAATGATCTAAAGGTAGAGCATAGTTAAAAGAAAAAGATAAGGAGAAAAGAAACAGAAAATCACAATAGATTTGATGAAAACATATGTCATCTGTAAATCATTTTAGCCTAATATAAGCAAAGTTGTATGTAAAGCTTTGTATGAGATCAGAAGAAATATAGTTGGACTCCACTCCATATAGTCAGAAAAAAGTATCTTAAAATTGTTTTCCATTCTTACTTAAATTTTATAATTGCGTGTTCTCATATTTTAATGATTTTGAATTTTGAAAAATATATAAAATATGCTGTCACAGCCTCCATGTAAACAAGGATTCAGTCTCAGAGGGTGCCTCCCTGGATAAATATATTACACATTTCATACATCAGCAAACAGCAACCAGTACTGAGCCCCACCAAGGAATTGGTAATTCTCCAACAATTCCTGCCAAAAAGCTGAGACTAAGCTCTATTTATTTTTATAATTTTTTTTCTACACTATTATGGCTACAGACTGTTGTCCAAAATGGAAAATTAAATTATGCTATTTAATATGGGATATGGGAGATTTTTATAATTGTATGTTAAGGCAAGATACACACATTTCCCCACATTTGTTTTCCTACGATTACGGGGACGTTTTAGTTGCAGAGTAAAATGTACTTTAATTTTTCAGAACATTTAAAGATACTGATTTGACAAGACATACAGAAGTGTAGTCTGAAATACTACAAATACTGTAATTTTCTTTCATTCAAAAATGTTTGAATGTTTGGGAGAAAAACAGTTTTGATAATTGCTTTGAGAGTAGCCTACAAAACATTTACAAAGCATTGAAAGGACATTGGAATACATGACCCAAAGCTCATATATTGTTTTCTAATATGGTGTTACAATTTCCCCTTTTTATATTAGTTTAACAATATGTTATTACAATTTAAAAACTTGTAACAATTCTAAAAACAATTGAGGTTCAAAGTATAACCAACAACTATGAATAATATAATAATGTTCACCTGCATTTCAAATGTTTGTTTTTTCCACATCCTTTTTTTATAAAACAGCACCAAAAGCAAAGTAAATTACAGAAAGATACATGTGGCTTGCTGACCTCCCAGTTTTGACATTATCTATAGAAATGTTCTGTGTTTACTGAGGTAAACTTGAAAACAAAAAGAAAATTATTTTAATTTAAACCAAAAAGGCCATGGTGGTGTATAACAGAATGTGCAAAAGATGCCTTGGAGAGAGTTGTACAAACTGTTTCTGAATTCCACAATCATACTCTCAACTGTAAGCTCCAGAAAAAGGAACTTCGCTCTAGTTAATAACACAAACTGCAGCACCAAGCAAAAGGAGAGTAAAACATGAAAATATCGGAGACATAATTTAAAATATTATTTAAAAATAATTAAGTAGTCAAAGCTAAAATGAAAGATTCACAATGACATTGTTTTGGAATTTGCATGCATCATTCTTGTAAAGAGGTTTTTCAAAAAAAAATAAAACAGCCTTTGTCTGAATGTTGATAATAATGGTCTGGAAATTGTTTAGCATTAGAGGATAAATTGAATGTTTCCTGCATGATATCACATTTAAAGGAAGAAATAATAATTTTGGAGCTCAGGATAAACAAATACCAAGATTTTGAGCAGTGTTTCTGTCATGAGCAACAAGGGAGGTAAAGTGAACTGCATAAAAGAAAATTATAGTTGTAGATATTTAACATTTTCATTTTCTTTGGTGATATATTCTGGACTGACTCATGTCACAGAGCTCCATTTATCAGGATTCACTCATGTTATTTATTACATGGTCAATGACAAGATCTGATATGGCTATTTTTGCTGAGGGACACAATTAAATCCACCACCACAAGACCAGTATCAAGCTAGTAGATTCATCTATTTACACTGGTAAAGCAGTGTGAATCAATAATGATGTGACAATAAAATATGCATCTTGTGGATACATTAATAGGCAACTTTCATATCTTTTCACCTTACACCAACATAATGAAATAACAGAAATCAAACCTCTAATCCTCATGCTATATTAGGGGTAGTCAACCTGACATCATGATGCCATTGTCTTTCCTCTGGCTAAGTCTTTATTACTGAAGTGATTTGCAGCACCTGGGTTAATGAAGAACGTAAAGATCAATTCGGTACATAAGTCATCAGAATGTTCAAAGTCCTCTATTGGCATTGAATGGTATCCAGTTAACGGCTAGTATTACTGCCTCACAGTGGTGGGGCTCTGGGTTCAATTCGGAACATGGGGTGCCATCTGGGTGGAGTTTGTATGTTCTCCCAATATTTGCTTGAGTTTCCTCTCCACAGTCTAAAACCATTTAGGTTAGTTAATTATAGGGCCTTTTTGTGAGTGTGTGTGCATTTCTGTCTATAAGAGTCTTGTGCTGTATTGGCATCTGCCTAGGGTGTGTCCTGCCTTGTACCCGTTGCTTGCCAGAATAGGCTCTGACTCTCCTGTGACCCTAAGTTGGATAAAGTGGTTAGAAAATGAATGGATTAATAGATTTTTCACCTCATTGCTATTAAAAGTATGTAGATGGAGTGGAAGTCAACAGTAAGGGCAATGCTAGAAAGAGCGAAAAATCCAATGGAAATACACACTTGCAGTAATTCAAAATCAACCCAATATTTTGGAAAGTAAATAGATTCAATGCCAAGTGGTAATAATTGTTCAGTTTCATTTACTAACTTTAAGCACCTGTCTAATTACCACATTATTGATTTAAGACAGGGGTCCCCAATCCTGGAGATCCAAACACATGCTGATTTTCATTCTAGCTGAACTTTGTTCTTAATTGAAGCCTTAGTTGAACTAATAAGTTGCTTGATTGGAACATTTGCTAGTTCTTTTTCTACTCAAATTGGAATGTTATGCTCCTTATGAAATAGAGTTTAAAGACAACCTCCAATACGATTAAGAGCTGAAAACAAAGTGTTTAAATGAATCATATTATTAAGTCTGTTAAGGGTTCACTTGTGTAACTGAAAGCTTGGCTAGAACAAAAACCAGCAGGGGTGTAGGCCTCTAGGACCACTATTTGCCCAGTTGTCATGCACACTTAGTGCATTATTCTTTTCCACTTTCCTGTCAAGTCCTTCCTGTTTCAAGAGGTTAAAAGTCAGGTGAATGGGGACACCAGTGTATCGCTTTCAAAACCATTTGTTCTTTCTTAGGGTTTGTTTAGATTTAGCCTGACTGTGTATTTAGGGTTCTTATCAAGTTGAAAAATGTACAGTTTGCTCACTTGTCATCTTTGTGATATGATGATACAAAATCACAATGGAGTCTGACTGACAGCATAGTTTGGGAAACCATCAGATGAATCCCATCAATGAAGAGACCAAGAGCTTCTTGACCTAACAGTGCTTTGTATTGGTTTGTGTAGAAAAATGAAATGATGTTATTGCTTTATGAATTTATCTTCTATTTTTATTGCTGCTCTTTTGTGTACATTCACAAAAGTAACTCAGGCCTTCATGTTAGTCTATGTTACTACAGGTAATGTCATGTTTTTCAACATTTTATCACATACAGTACTGCTTTCTCAAAGAGCTGAAAAAGTTTTATCCATTATAGACCGATATTTGATTCTATTCCAGGTAGTATTTATGATAACCTTGCCTCAACTGACATTTCCTAGCCATACTTTTCCATAATATTTTCCTCACTTTTATTTATTGAGATTTAGAATTCTAATCAACAGTAAATATAATGCTTGTTAGGAAATACTTAAAACTGGACTTTTGACTTAATTGACAAAAGTAATATTTTTTTTCTTCAACTACCTGAATAGAGTAATCATTTTTTTTGCAAAAACTGTCGGTTGTAGTCTGGACTCCATTATGCAAAACATTGATTCAATACACAGTTTATCCCATTAGAATACTGCCCTTCATGAAGGATAATTATGGATATGTTTAAATTTAATCTACTTACTTGGAACCAGTGTAATAAATTTACTCTACTCCTTCTCTACACTTTCAAGCTACTGTATGAAAGGACCATCTGCTGACTGACCACCAAAATCAGGTGCTTCTCTTAGATTTTCACATTATTTTTTCACCTCATTTAGTTCAAGCTGTGTGTTCTAAGAGAGAGGTAGCAGTTTTCATGTAACAGGTAGAAACTGGCCCACCATTACACCACACTTTCAGTATGATGTCATCATCAATTAGCTCTCAGCCAATCAGAACACATCTTATTCACTATATAACATGGAGGCTTTCAGAAAGAAGAGGCCTTTTGTTTGACTTTGGTCCCGTTCGGTTTTGGTTATCGCTTCGCTTCGCTTCGCTTATTGTTATTGCTTCGGCTTCGTTTGTTGGTTTGTTTTGCTTTGTGTGTGTGTATTTTCGTTTAGCTTCGGCTTTGTTGTTTTGTTGGATTTATGTTAGTTTCTTTGTACTTTCGTTTGTTTGTGTGTTCATCCTTGTTTTGTCATTACCTTGCCCCAGTGTTACATGTTCAACTTTGGTGTTCTTTTTGTACCCTGCTCCTGTTTATTACTCTTGTTTTCCCTTATTTGTCTTTCTGGTTCACTTGTGTTTTTGTGTGAACTTTTGTATATAAGGTTAGTTTAGGTTGTTGGGTACACTTACACAGTTGATTTTTGTATTAGTACACTAGTTTAGTACGGGTGAGTGCCGTTTGTCTTGTATGGTTTTGGGTAGTCAGTGAAGGTTAGCTAGGGTGTTGAAGATGCTAAAAACCGTGTGTTTCGGGGTTTCTTTTGTAGTCGGATTAGCTTTCCCTCACTGTCCTAGCCAGCTCCATTTTTGTTTATTTTCTTTCCTTTGGCACCACTCTAGTTCCTTACCCTTGTTATCATACTTCCTAGTCCCTCACCAAAACCCCCTGCTTCCAAAAGAATTATCCTAAATGTTACACCCCTTTTCCCCTAGACACTTGGGGTCGTAACAGTAATTCAAAACCCTAATGTATATCACCACCAGATAACAACCCAAGAAAGCTTAAAAAGTTTGTTTTCTTCAACATCTCACAGTGTCAATGCTGGTAAAATAATGACAGCTCTTTATTTTTTCATTTTTTTTCTCTCTGCTGTGGCAATCATCGTTCTTCTTCAGAGAGGAGCCTAAGTGAGGAATTTTCCCCAGCAGAGATTTTTTTATTTTATTTTGATTCTCATTCGTAATCATATACCATCTTGGTTATTGAAACATTTTGAAATATATTCAATGTGTCCTTTTTCTCTACAACCAAATCATGATCATTTAAAAGCTCTGCTATTGTTTTTTCCCATTCTAATTGTTTAATTGTCTGGTGTTTTACACAGCCTACAATTATATTTGAGGTAGAGTAAAGTAAAGTAAGAGTAAAGCAAGTATTTGGACAATAAAAATAAATTTGTATTTCAGATCAAAGGCTTATTGAATTTCAGGTTTTGTTTCTGGGTATTACTTTGCATACACGCTTAACAATGTTAGAACAATGTCATTTGTTTTGTTCAATCTCCCTAATTTAGGTGAACATAAATAATGGGAAAAATGGCCGAAAGGTGTTTCTAATTGTACACATCTTCCATGTTGCTTTAATTGTGAAAACATAATAGGGCTATGAATGCATACTCATTATTCCAGCCTTTAGAGTTTTTTTTTGTGAAAAGGCAAGTATTTTGTATTAGAGGTTATAAACCAAGATGAAGGCTAGAGAATAATGACAGAAGAGGAAGCATTTGTGAAGATGAGCGCAAAGGAAATTCCAATTAGAACCATTGCAGAGAAATTGGGCAATACAAAATTAACAATATGGAATGTCTTGAAAAATAAATTATTGGAGAGGTATGCAATTGGCAAAGATCAGGCTGTCCAAGGAATATGAGAGAAGTTAAGTTACAGAAAATCCATTCGAGCTGTGAAGAAAACCCTTAAAATAACAGTCGAAGAGGTTAAAGACTATCTTCAGTTTGCAGGGGTGAAATTATTTCAATTCACTGTGCGCAGAAGACCTTAAAATGACACACTGCAAGATGCAAACTTCTCATCAGCACTAAAAACAGAAAGGCCAGATTAGAATTTGCAAAGAAATACAAAAAGGAATTCTGAAATAAAGTTTTACAGACTCTCTTTGTAATGATCCATGTCTGTGAAGCGTGCTGGAGGTCATACCTTGGGCATGCTTGGCTGTCTATTGACCTGGATCATTGTTTATTAATGACGTAAGTGATGATGGGAGCTGCAGAATAAAGTCTGAAGTGTACAGAAACATCTTGTAGCCCATGTCCAAAAAAATCCCTCCAATTCATTGAGCGGCAATCCACCCTGCAGCAAGACAATGACCCAAACATACTGCACACTTAACCAAGGATTTTATCTGGAATCAGTAGTGTTGCACTGGTCAAGTACATTTCCTGATTTGACTTCTGCTGAGGTTGCATTTAACGTGTTGTTGAGGAAGAAACCAAAGTCAGTAAACCCCACAAACAAGCAACAACTGAAAGTGGCAGCAGTTAAAGCTTGGAAAAGCATCATAAAAGATTATATCAAGAATCTTGTGGTTGATGGGGTACAGAATTGAAGCAGACATTTCATGTAAGGGGTATATGGCCAAATACTATGTCTACAGTACTTTAAGTTACTTTGTCTAAATACTTATGGTGACCTGAAATGATAGAGAAGGAACATAAAACATTTTTAATATATGTGCACAAAAATGTTCAGAAATAAAAGCTAATATTCTGAACTTCTGCCTTATATGTATGTTTTAGTCTGAAATACAATTTCATTGTCTATAGCAAAAATGACAAATTGTATTTGACTTTTCAAATACTTATGCATTTCACAGTAAATTTTCATTTTACCTTTATGTCCACAAAAAGATTAAAAGGAAATTCCACTTGTTTATGCAGCACTTTAGTACAGTATGTACTATGCCTTTATTTTTTTACTAAGTGTCCAATTATACTTTATATGGAGGCACCAAAATAAAATACCACTACTAGATTTTGTCAATTACACAAAAAGCTGGATGGTACTTCCACTGTTACCATGTCAGACCCACCAATAAAGTTGAACTCTGATCCCACAGTCCAAATGTTGTGTATAGGTCAAACAGCATCTCTAAATTAATTCAGGTTGGTAGCTGTGTCAGCATGCGTAGGCTGCAAAGGAACAAGTAATAGGTTTATTCCATGTTTAAAAAAAGAGGAGAGAAAAAACAAGTTTCAGCCGTGGAGCCTTTTGACACCTGAAACGTTGTGTTTTTTCCCCTCGTCTTTTTTTCAGCATGGAATAAACCTATTACTTATCTCTAAATTAATGTAGAGTTTGTGTGTGGCTTGCAATGGGTCATCTTATCCTGCATTGTATCCACTGTCTGCTGGGGAAAGCTATGGCTCACTGCAACACTATATTGTCACCATGCAGAATATTTCCAATGTAAATGGTGAGCAAATGCCCTTTTTTCATCTTGGAATTTCCCATATTACAGGTACTGCACTTTCAAAAAGATTAAACAGATAAATTAGAACGGTGTGATGTTTCTAGAATGGTGTTTTGATTTTCAGTCTTCTAATACATGGTTTGTCCCTCAGAGATTGTTCCCAGTTTCTCTGTAGGTTTATGGTTGATGCAGACTATCGTATTCTTAAGGCAACTTCTCTTCACACTTTCAAACATGCATTACTTATACAGAATAAGTCATTTTGGTCATTTTAACTCTACCTGTTATACGATGGCATTAATTCTCAGCTCAGTACATTATTAAAAGGAAGAAAAACACTCCAAAACACTTAATAAACCTGTTTATTTGTTGACTGTTTAAAATGTAAATACATTTAAATTGTTGTATGCAGTGAGATAATTCAAACATGCTTTTTCATTGTGTATCAGTATAAACAGGCAATTGTACTGATTATAACCATGGGTTAGCATTCAATATGTTGTAATGTTACTACAATTACAAAAGTGAGTTTTGCCACTCACAGCTCACAGATATACAGTATGATCAGCCAAACAAGCCATATGAATGGCTCCTCTTGTTTGTAAACTTTCTGGATTCCAGTATGGGATAATTTAGCAGAGTAAGTACTATCCAATCAGAAAACAGTCGGCTAACACTTTAAGTTACATTCTCATATACTGTAGGATGAATAAAGGTTTTAAAAGGTCCCAAACCAATCATCCCTTAGTTGCTGTGGTTTGAAGCTAAACAGATTTAGCACAATCTGTTGTCAAAACACATGCTCTTCAGGCTTGGAATCAATCCAGCTGCCCTATATGATGCAGAGGACAAAAGCGAATACTATTCCAGAAACAGCCTCAACAAATCACCCAGAATCACAAACTCTTTTCAAAGATATTGTAAATTCTTAGTATCTGTGCGCCTTGTTTGTGAATGTTGACCGAGTGCTAAAAAGCAAAAACACTACACTACTTGGTGTACTCGTATTCTAGCACACATTTATAGGTATACACTGTGCATTCACTACTATTTGCCTTGAAACCACCTCTTTCTAAACAGAAGCACAAACATAAGCATGGTTCTTCAAATGTTGGAAAATCAAGACGCACATAAAAAAAGCACACAACAAAAAATGTTCAATGACAAATTTATTTTTTTCTTCTGTTGTACATTTATGTGTACAGACTGAAATAAAATATAATCTGTAAGTATATGCATTGGAGTTGATTATAGGAAAATCTGAGTCTCTTCACAATGGATACAGAGACAGATTGCTGCATTTGTGTTTTCTTACATTTATAACATCTTCCTCTTCTCAAATTCCTGTGGAAAAGACAACAATTATTAATTTTACTGAAGCAGACAAAATTGGGCTAGTCAATTCCTTTACATCTTTAAGGACAGATGATGGTATAAAGCAGTTTCAAAGTGGATTTTCTTACTTTAAAAAAAGTACTCCTACTTCAGAAAATATTTGTTCTGGGGGGTGAGGTTCTCAGGAGTGAACAGATTAATCACAAGCATGGTTCATATAAAAAAAATCACACCCTTCAAACTGTTTAATGACCATTAAGCTGATGATATATTACTTACAATACAAGACATTTGTTAAGGGGAGTACTGGAGGTCTTCTACAAGGTGTTTAAAACACTCCATTACATTCTTTCAGGTTTAATGTTTCCAGACATTTTGAGAAAAAAAAATCATAGACTTGTCAAGTGATGTTATGCCACCATGTGGTAAGAGAAGGATAGTGCTTACAAAGGCAGCACATCATTTCAGAGATTTTTGTAGAAAATACAAAATCACATTAATAGTTTTTAGCATTAAGAATTAAGAATCAATACTCCTATTATATACACAAAAGGCAATGAACCACACTGCTGGTTTGTTACAGTGAAAATTGTTTTTTGTAGTAATGTTAAAAACCCTAAAACTGATTTTGTAGACATGGCAATTGAAGGCGTTTAATCTTTAAAAAGATTTCTTAAACAAGTAAGTTAAAATCTATACTAAAAACAGCCAAAAAACATAGCCATTTAAATTCATGAAATAAAATCTGAATGATGAGGTAAATAAAACACATCAGAGACAGACATTTTCTCAGTACAGCATCAGTTAAACATAGACGTCCATATTAGTAGAATGAGAGTATAGGTCAATGTTTGAAAAGGAGAAAAACCCAGCTTTCCTAATAAGCAACCACAGACAATTGTAACCATATTACTATGAATACAATGACACCATAGTATGCTTTTTATATAACTCTGTCCTTGAATTTTTACAGACAGCTCTGGCAGTATTGTGAAATTGCACACTGAAAAATTGCCATACATTAATAACAGAAAAAGAGAAGAATAAAATCTTGTGTCAATAAAGCACTGAAAATGAAAGCGCTGTACAATTAAACCTAAAAATATAGTAGGCTTCACTGCTTATTTGTTTAAAAGGATTTTTTTTGCTACCATTGTTACACCAAAGACATTTTGCATTAGCTTTATAGTTTTTACACATAACTGAATGTGAATAATTGTTGAATGCTGAATAATTAGTTAGGTTACACATAACAAATAAGTGGCAGACAACGGCATTTGATCATTTTCAAATTCACTATAAAAAATGCAGTTTACAGTACCAACCCATAATAATTTTTTTCACATTATTTTTTATATGAAAGACTTACTGAATACAAATCACCTAGACAACAGGGTGATGCTAATAATTCAAAAGGCTCGACCACATCTGATCATTTACTGCCATCTGCTGATATAAAAGGTCAAGAGTAATGCTTACATGGAATCTTTTTAACAAGAATTCCAGATTTAATTTGGATTTGGAATTAGTAAATATCAAAGATTTGCTATTGATTTATATGAAATGGCGTATATGTGGGTAGATGTTACTACAGCAGCTGTCTTATTAAATCTAAACTTCATCACACTGTTAAACCTTAGGAGAGTCCCTTGTTGCTTACTGGATGTTTGGCATTTCTCAGTGGCTCTCTAGAGCACTCTCACAAATGCGAAATTTAAAGTGCCCATGGTCCACTGCTATGAGGATCTGAATTTATAATGAAGTGCTTGAACCCAAAGGATTTACAGCTCCTGGATAGCAGGCAGCCTGCCAGCCTGGTAGTGACTAACTTTGGAGTTTCACTAATGAGAAGGGCTGACCAATCAGCCAGAAAACAGACACTTTGGAAGGCAAATGAGAAGAGCAAATGAGAGTTTATAAGGGAAAGAAAAGACAAGACAGTGCCCTGAACATAACTGCTGCCATGATAGGAAATTATATTTAAATGAGCACCAAAAGGAAATATAATCATTAAAGGGAAGAAAAATGCAACCTGAAAGGACAATATACAAACACATGCAAGTTCATGCATCCTATGGACATATAAACACTTACAAATACTTAAAACATTAATAATATATTATCTTAATATGAATCATTTTCTTTTAATTTTATAAATCACTTAGGCTAGCTTAAATAAACCTGCTGCTTAGCATCCTTATCTAAGACACTTAAAAACAAAACATTGTCAGTGATGATTTCTAAATACATTTGCATAGTAAATGAAAGTGTGGTTTTCTCCTCAGACCAAACTTATGCATTCTCACCTTGAACATGGTGCTGCCTAACTGTGCAGGGGACATACTGACTACCACTCCAGCCTGCTGCAGGGCAGCGATCTTCTCCTTCGCACCTCCTTTTCCTCCAGCAATAATGGCCCCAGCATGGCCCATTCGCCTGCCTGGTGGAGCGGTCAGGCCAGCAATGAATGACACAACAGGTTTGGCATCAGGACCCTGAAAAACATAAAGCACCAAGATATTCAAATCCTTACTCAAAGCACTTCCCCTGAACCTTTCTCAAACCAGAAATGCACATAACACAGTGCTGCAAATTACTTATGGAAACAAAAAGCAAATACAATACAATTGGGTATTCATACTGTGTTTGTTCTAGGGGGCAATAAGCATAAAGCTATCTTCATTTTAAATTCTAGAATGAATATAATGTGTTGTAATTCCATTTTAAATGTTTTATTCTGGGATAGATGTTCCATTCCGTCACTCAAACCCAGGACCCAAGAGCTGTGAAGCACGTGAACAACCACAGCTGCATACAAGCATGTTACATTAACATTAAATAATAAACAACTTTAAGCAGGCAGCTGCTCAATTAACTGCATTGTTTTTTTTAATTTAATTATTAATTCCCAAGGCGCATGATGCAGCGCAGTGTTGAGCATTGCTGCCTTGCAATGCTGTAGCCCTGGGTTAAATTCTAGACCAATTCTCCCCATGTTAGAATGAGTTTTTACTTGGTGCTCCCGGTGACCCCGAGTTAAAGTCCCGAGGTGATGGATCGATTATTAATTCCAGCATTCTATATTTTGATTAAAAACAAATAAGCCTTGATACTAGTACCTACTGTACATCTGCCAATTTAAAAAATAAGTATAACAATAACAGAAACAGAAGTATACCAAAGACACTAAAGATACATTTTTAAAAGTTTTCATAATAAAGTTGTTGGGGTTATCATAATTTACTCAGGCACACTTATTCCTTTTTTGTGTTATATTTTACTACCTTTTTGTTCTTATGATTACACCACCTACACTTTCAGCCTTTTTTCTTTGTCACCTCTGTGTAACAGATGACTTCTTTACACAATCAAAATAAAACTTCTTTGAGGCTCAAGCTAAATTTTGTGAGATTAAGTTACATGGTATTGAATCGATTATAGTGTCTTGAAGGATACTGTCCTTGGTGATGCTGCATTGAAACTGAAAAGATTAATTTCTGAAATGCTACTATTGTCTAAATCAAAAATCCTATTAACATGTATAGATTTTATAGCAAATCATTCCTTCTATTGCAATGGCCTTGTTTTAAATCTATTTTATTGTCTTTCTACCAAGAATAATCACCTATGTGAGACAGCTGTAAGACTGCACTAGGTCAAATGTTAAATGAAAGGATTAAGGGTAGACATGAATCTTATTAGCTTTTAATAACTCTTTAATTTTTCAATATAAATGCATTGCATGAAATGCAAAAGCACTTTATATATGCATAAGCAAGATTAATACCTCTTACTAATATCAGACACTCACCCAAAGAACAAGATTAATACGTAACACTAAAGCAACAAAAAAGTATTGTATTTTGACAACTAAAACAAATGTCAGGTTTTGCACAGTTTACAACTGAGCCAGTAATATTGGCAAGAGGCACAAAATCATTTTACAATGTATATTGTCTTTGAGCTAGAGTTGTTATTAATATATCTTCATTGATTAGGGCCTCCTGAGGAGTTATTTTTCTTGCATGAGGTATTCATACATAATGGATTTATTTGCTCATCATCTGCATTACCTTTATAAATTAATAAAATAATTTATTCTGTCATACAATATCCTTATCAACAAAACGGAATGTTCTGAAATTAAATGTATAGCTGACACCAAATATATCAAGGGTATGCAGTTAAAAAAAATGCAAGCAAACATTCAGTATCCACTGCATAAATAAATAAAAAGGTGACAATTGTTTTACTATTGTTATTGTTTATAATTGTTATACTAAAAACTCCATTCAAAATAACTGCTAACTTTCCTAATTATACAATGTTCAAAATCATTCACACTCTAACATTCAGGAGTCTGTTGATCTTTCTTTGAATTTCCTTAACATAGAGAAGGTGCAACATGAAAGAGTTCTCCAAATCCTTCAGATTAAACAACACTTGCTCTTGTGAACTGCTTTTGTTACTTTATAGCACAGATGTTCTGCTGGATTGCAGACTGGTGATTGGCCATCACAATCGCAGTAAATCACAGTACATTTGGTGTTTTTCAGGTCATACTGCCCAAGAGAGCCGACTACCGGAGAGCCCACATGGGTGCAAACTTGAGTGTCTTAGCAATAAAACAAAATTTCTGTAGTAGCCACACTCTTGGAGACTATCCAAACATTCAATCTGTGTTTGTTCTGAACACATCACATGGTTCCATTTGACTTTTGAGTCAATTAGTTGCTACTTGGAAAATTCATTTTTCTTTTTGCATTTCCACAGAATTGTACCTCAGACCCCAGATTCATGAGGAGAATCACAAATGGTAGTCTTAGGGACACTGTATCCCAACAATATATAGCTTTGCTGAATATTCCCAATTTCTGCCCTTGGGCATGTATTATCCCCCAAAACTCATTTTTCTGACGTACATTACAATAACTTGCCTTTGTTCTACCTATCCTTTCAGAGTTGGGTTTCTTCGTGATGGATGTCTTATAGATTTTTATTATATTGATCAGTACAGTTGTTGAGGTCTTAGGTCTTTGAACTATTCTAGTTTTCCCATGCTGAAGTAGTACTGTGTATTTTACTTGTGTTCAGCAACCTTGAAAAGCAATTAAGTTGACTTTCAGGCTTTTATAAACTTTCTGAGGCTTTGTGAAACTACATGATCACTGAAAAACAGATGATTACACTGACTTTATTGACATTTATTTCACTGTGTGAATTTGTTATGTTTTTGTTTCATCCAATACTGACAGCATTGGAAAAATTAAAGTTCCATTTTATCTTTGCAACATACCGAGTGTTTCTTTTGCTGAAACTAATTTTCAGATATCAAGGTGGGCAGAACAATGCACAGTGGTTAGCACTGCTGCTTTGCAGTGTTTGGTTCCTGGGACCTGGGGTGCTATCTCTGTGGACTTTGTATGTTTTACCAGTGTTAGCGTAGGTTTCCTCCAGGTGCTCCAGGTTCCTCCAGTAGTCCAAAGACCTAATGGTAGGATAAATGGCTTCGGGGAAAATTAGCCCTGGTGAAAGTCTGGTGTACGTGCCTTTATGTCTGTGTCTGAGTGTGTCCTGGGGTGGACTGATTTTCCAGTTAGGGTATATTCTGCCTTGAGCCCATTGCTTGCCAGGATAGGCGCTGGCAACACCCCCCCCCCAAATCCTGTATTGGATAAAGCTGTTAGAATGAATAGATGGATCAAGGTTGAGTTAACTGGAAACCAAGTATATGTCTCATATATTAAAGTATTTTTAAATATATACATTTGCAGTGTTACATTTCAAGTAACAATTTTATGAAGACAGGTAAAAATCCTGAAGGGCTGCTAAAGTCATTCAAATTTTATATAGTCTGCTTGAGTGTTACCCTATCCTTATGATTGCCAACGGCAGGTAGTAGCTGCTAGTATATGCTTCAAATGCAAAAGCTATTAAATGTTTATTGTTAAATAAAATAGCATGTGTTAGCTTTCAATCTTAGAGTGCTTGAGACAGCCACATTTTTGTTTAATTGCTTGATATAAATCATTTAGATTTCTAGCTCATCATATCCCTCAGACAATTTCTTCATAACCTCAAAATATTTTAAACATTCCAAGGATATGACAGCACATTCATATTAAACAAGGAACACTAAGTGTCAGTAAGTAAAATCAAAAGTTACATTTGAACATATAAATTGTTACAAAATTCCTTGAAACTCACTCATGCATTCTAACTTTAGAATACCACAAATGTTAAAAGAACCTTTTAAGCAACAGAAAGCAACAGGCCCCAAGAGTGTGTATATAAATGTCAAAGACAAATACATATCCTTACAGAATTATGTTGTTTTAGATATTCTGCAGCATCTTCCTCTGCATTTCCTCCAATCTCTCCAATCAGGATAATTCCCTCTGTTTTTGGGTCCTTCAGGAAAACTTCGAGGCAGTCAATGAAGTTTGTTCCATTGAAAGGATCTCCACCAATTCCTAACAAAGATGTAGAGTTTAAAAACAGTGATAAGGTGTTTTGAAAACTGTATTAAGGTAAATCCAGTGGAGGAATTATTTCTTGATTACTCCACTGTTGTATTATACTATGTCAAACATAACACATAGAGCATAGTAGCTCAAGTGATAAAACGTTCATCGTTGGACTTTGCTATTTGCAAGACAAAATGCTTTATGGGTCTTGAGGCGATTTAGTTGTAGAAGTGTTAATTAAGAAAAAAACAGTTCACATACTCACCTACACAAACTAGCTAATGACTTTAGATGACCTAACATGCATGCATGTGTTCATCTGTTTCTATATATAATCATTATTGGCCCTTGAGACATTTTACTTTAGGAACAAAATCTGAAACTATAAAAGCCAAATGAAACATCCCTATCAGGAAAAGCTTTAGACCTCTTAGCACTTTTAAATGCCAGCTAAAAAGAGAAGTCCAGCAAATGTTCCAATACCCTTACTACATGGAAGGTATGTGTGCACATGGCTAATAACAGCATAGAAAGAAGATAAATCATAGGAAGAAAGAACCCAAGGCTGATTTTGCAATTTTCACTGTTGACCACACCTTGGGCTCAGAGGAAACCTGGGCTCTAGGTTCAAACCAGAAGAAGCTTAAGCTACAGAAAAGCTGCATTAAATTGTGGAAGAAAAAGTCTAAATCAGCAACATCACAAAAACTCAGTGTTAACAAGGGTTCAAGTTAACATAATCAGGTTGTTTTATTAATTTTGGAAACAGAATAATTTTTGTTCTTGCTATTTAATTTGTAAAGTATATATAAACATAGGCATTATCACTGATTGATAATGCCTATGTTTATATATACTTTACAATACATAAAATTACTGTTACAAATTCACTTTATTTGAGGTCATTCTTCAAATTCCATATACATGTTTACCACATTCAACGTACTTCTCCTTTTCAATTTTATATAGTTGATTTACAATTATTTGTGAATACAGTATATAAAAAAGTATTCTCTTGACTCAATATCAACATTGTTTTTTTAATCTGCTGATCATCTCTCCTTCAGACCAAGGACAAGTAAGTTTAGAGGCAGAGATATATATATAAATGTGTTATAATAGCCTCAGTGACATAATAGCATTCTGTACCATGGATAAACAGTTATGACAGTTAAGAATACATTAGTTAGAAAATGTTTCTTGCAAATCAATTGAACACACTGATTTATTTTTATATCTTATTTAAAAAAAAAACAGTTTAAAAAATGATTCCAATCAGCTGTAAAATAACCAATGAAGCACACGAGATTTGTAAAGATTTGAAAATTTTGAGTGCATTAAAAATACAGAAGAAATACAGTAATATAAGAACTGAAAATCATTACTTGATTCAATACTAGTGTTAATACAATTCTTAAACCAAAAAATGTGCTCTTTTGTACCAACAAAAAAGTGACATTTCCATCATTTGTTACCTTTAGTGCCTCCACTCATAATGAACGGATTTATGAATCCCAAAGGTATTGTGTCAAGGTCAACAGAAATCTAGGACCACATTTGAAGAATAATGCGGATAGTTCAACAGGTAATTTGCTGTTTTAAATAAATTTTAAAATATTCAATAGGAAACTTTGTACCTATGAAATGACCATTTCAGAGGTAACAAAAAATGGAAATTTGACATTTTGTTCACAAATGCAGTAAGCAGTAATTGCAATTATTTTCTGTGATAAAAAAAATAGGAAAGGAAAGGAAAATAAATTTCTAAAAATCAACATCAAATTTTAAACCCAAGGAATCTAGTGCAGTTTCCCAGGCCTATAATGTCCCATTTCTATCCTTATGAAAAAATACAATGGATAGTTGCATGTTGCATGTAGACAATATCAAGACAGACAAGGGACTATTAGTACCAGGGCATGGAAAGCAGAGGTCAGCACAAGGCAATCCTCTCTTAGTGGGATTATTGGAAAGAAAGGAATCCTCTTCTTAAAAACCATATAAAAAGATCTAAAACAAACTACTCCCAAAGTAATCACAACCGGAGAGTCCAACACCATAAAAAGTAGCCTGGACCTCCTTCGGAGGAATAATTCACAAAACTCTACATGGTACCAGTGAGACCAATTAAAAAACATCTCTTAGGTCTTAAGCACATTTTGTGAGTAAAACTGAAGTGACTCATCTGGTGGTCAGGGCTCCTTGAAGTACAAAACAAGTTACAGCTATCACAATAAAAGTATTCACTTGCATGAGGATTATCCCTATCCAAACACCATTAATCATTAGTGGTTTATGTAATTTTAATTGTATTTCAATTTTATTTTTTAATATGTAAGTATAGCCTGCAGACACCAGTTCTGTTTATTCCACTACCTGCATTTGGCATATTGTGCTGAAGAACAGACAGAACTTCTGTGCCTTTGAGAATACCTTTAGTACACATTGAAGAACAAAGGCAAAAACAGAAAAATAGGTACTTGATACAATATAACTTGAATAGAGACCCTGGAATGTACCAGGGTGTTTGTCTTTCAAAGTGTCTGCAAGTGTACAGATTCCCATTTTAGACCACTGAGGGTGATCAACTGAGCCAGACAGTGCAGCTAACCCCATCCATGTAATTTTCAGGTCTGAATGAAAGCACATTAGCAGATATACTTCAAAGAGGCATTACTTACCAACACAAAGAGACTGTCCCAACCCAACCTGTGTGGTCTGATGGACTGCTTCATATGTGAGGGTCCCTGACCTAGAGACAATTCCTGATAAAGAAGTATGAAGTTTTTCTTAATATTCATCTGTGTTTAGATTTTATCATTACCATCATCATAACCTTTACCCGGTAAGGAAATCCTTAATGTGTTTGTTTTGAATGTTTTCATTGTACTGTGGCTATCAAAAATATTAATACCCCTTGAGTTGACATGTAATGGAAGTAACTTTGGCTTTGACTTTTGTCCTGCTCTAAGATTAATCTTCTCCGAACTCACAAGTCTCTTGTAGACTGCAACAGGTTTCTAGAATTTCTCTGTAACTTTCTGCATTTATTTTGCCTTTTATTTTCACAGTTCTTTTGGACCCTGACACAGCGAATAATCCCAAAAGCATGATGCCCCCACCACCACACATCATGGTAGGGAAGGTGAAGAAAGATGTACATTGTTATGCTGGCTCCAAAAATAGTGCTTATAACAAAACAGCGATTGGAGTGTGGCAGCATTCTCTCTTTCAATAAAGTTTCTTCAGCTACAGTGCTCCTGCTACTGGCTTGTTAGTCTTCAAATACTATATATAGTCTACAGTCTGAAACACACAGCAACTGCCTGTTTCTGCCATTTAAGATGCTGGTATTCTCTTGCATCTATCATGGTGTGGGCTAAAGTATCTAAAAACTACCCTTGGAAACAACTGTCCTTTGAAGACAGCATTACAATTTATAATTAATCTAGGAGGATCTAAATATTTATTTTAATCTTTACATTATAGAGTGTTTTGTGTCAATCAATGATATACATATCAATTAAATGTTATGATTCCCATACTCTTAACAATAAAATGTGAAAAAAATCCAAGTGGGGTGAATACGTTTGATAGCCACTCTACGGTTCATAATGAACAACTAGAACATTCTTTTCTGTCGAGCCTTCTGCACAAAGTTTGAATTCAAATATGTATTTACATTTTTCAGAAGAATAGGAAGAAGATATCCTTACTGAATATACTATGATGGTAAAGTTTGAAAGAGCCCTAACAAATATTCAGTGCATTTTCTTCTCCTTTGAAAACAATACCTCGTTTAAGATTTATTTTTAAATATAGTATTTCAAACTCTTAACATTTATATTTTTTGAAAACATTATTATCAAGTATGAATGGAAACAGTATTAACATTGAATGAGTGTAGATATAAATACAGACACTATACCAGATTAATTTAATCATTTTATCTTATCTATATATATGGGCACATACTGTGTGCCATAATACACAAGTATGGACAATAATGGACAACAGATATATTTATGTACTCCAATCCAAAAATGTTTCTTAAACACAATGCAACCTTCACCCTGGATGACAATTAATTACTTCACAGAGCATTTTTATGGATTTTTGCAACACCCACCTACACACAATATGTTTTCACTTTGACATAAATTTATTATTTTGGTCCAATTAAGTTATTTTCATTTTATTTGTTTACACTAAATAAAATAAACATACACCATAACCTGGGAAAAGAGTTTTGATGCTGAATAAATATAAAAATATTAATAAAAGTATAAGGATGTACTATAGACTTGTTTGTATAGACAAATGTGGATTTATATCAGTAGGAATAAAGGGAAGGTAATTTTGAGACAATTTTTAATTTCTTTTACAGCATTGCATTTCGAAATCTAACTTAACAGATTTAACCTTTTAGATAATAGTAATTAAAATTGTTTTTGTTAAGCCAAGACTTAAAATCTGTATTGGAAGTTTCACTTTACATTATATTAATGTATATTTCAGTGTTGTGCTTTACTATAGTATATAAAACTGAGGTATTTTAGCTTGCAAAAAAAATATTGAAAAAGTTTGATGAAAACATTGTTTGTTACTACTGGGACCTAAGTGAAAGACCAAAATACGGTACTGCCTTGTTTAGTGCTGAGGATGCTTTCCAGAAGAAAGAACAGTGGGAATCAGTGCTAATGTCAATTACAGCATGGTCACAAAGTGGATGTGTTCCCAGGAGCTTTTTTCCCCAATACATGTGAACAATGTATGAGGGCTTCACTGCCGCTATCAGTAAAGGCATTCTGATATTAATTCCAATTTTAACTTACAGTAACAGAATAAATACATATAACTTGGCTATGTGTCAACAGACTCAGTCAGAGCTAGCATAGATTAAAAGATGTCTACCTTCAGTCTTCCAACTAGATTTGGATACTGATGGGAAGAGCTATATATATTTACCAGCAGCTACATCACCCTGCAACTCACAACTGGCAACCCACTGAAGTTAAGCAGGTGTGTGCCTGGCCAGTACCTGGATGGGAGACTTCCTGGGAAAGCTAAGGTTGCTGCTGGAAGAGGTGTTAGTGGGGCAAGTAGGGGGTGCTCACCCTGAGGTCTGTGTGGGTCCTAATGGCAAATATAGTGATGTTGATACTATACTGTAATGGCTTGTTTCAGAGAGACGTAAAACCGGGGTCCTGACTCTCTGTAGTCATTAAAAATCCCAGGGGATTTCTGAAAAAGAGTAGGGTTTTACACCGGCATCCTGGCCAAATTTCCCCCTGGTCTTTACCAGTCATGGCTTCCTAGTAATCCCCATCTACGATTTGGCTTCATCATTCCATTCTCCTCCCCACTGTGGTGAGTGTACTGTGCACACTATGGCTGCCATCACATCAATTGTTTGCTAATGTTCTTTTTTTAAGGCTAAACCCACAACTTTTCTGATTAGGGTATGATATTAGAGCCAAATTTTATTATCCTGTTCACAAAAAAGCACAGAAGGTACTGGTATTAAATGCAAAATCAACCGCTGCCCCACCCCGGGACAAACACAGTAACAAAATTGCAGATATTGTTACTCTCGCACCAGTAATAGAGTGCTTGAATTTAACAGTCAGGATTACTGGAGGTCAAAGCCACTATACATGGTCACGTGATCACCTGAAAAAGACGATATATCAGGAATTAAAGCAAATGGTAAGCTGCGAATAAATGAGACTGGTTTGGTTCTCCTACAACAGTGTAGTGGGGTTGAGTGAGGTAAGACCCTTAAAAAGAAGGCATTATATCTCCGAAACAAAAGCTGCTGGGAAGCTACTTTCAATGGCAAAAACCAGCACCAGTGCAGTGCTAACGAATGAAAGTGGTTCAGTTCTCCTACAACATTGTAGGGAGGCTACCTCAAAACATTACTTCCAAACAGTCAGCATCATTATTGTAAGCAATTATTCTTATTATCATGAATCTCACTTACCAATTCTTCCCTTCTTATGAATATGACCAGGCATAATTCCAATCTTACATTCACCTGGCTGTAAAAATGAAATTATCTTCATTAACGAGGTATGAACCATTCACGAGGAAACACTTCTAAAAATCTAAATATACAGTTGCAAGAAAAAGTTTGTGAACCCTCTGGAATTTCCTTGATTTCTGCATTACTTATAAAAATGTGGTCTGATCTTCAACTTAGTAACAATAATAGACAAACACAATCTGCTTAAACGAACAACACACAAACAAGTGTACTTCTTCTTTTCAGTACGGAGCACATCATCACAGTCTAGGTTGGTAAAAGTATGTAAACCTCTAGTTTAATGACTTTTCCAAAAGCTAATTGGTGTCAGGTGTTCCAATCAATGAAATGAGATTGGAGGTGTGGGTTGGAGGTGTCCTGCTCTATAAAAAAGGCAAACAAAGGTGGGTTACTGACAGAGTCTCCTCTTCTCAAGAAAGAGTTCTTCACATGAACCATGCCCCAATCAAAGAAAATATCAGAGCACCTTAGAAGAAGAATGGTAAAGATGCATAAAGCTGGAAAAGCCTACAAAAGCATTTCTAAAGGGCCTGTGTGTTTATCAATACACAGTAAGACAAATTGTCTACAAATGGAGTAAATTCAGCACTGTTGCTACTCTCCCTAGGAGTGGGCCTCCTTCAAAGATCACGGCAAGAGAGCAGCGTACAATGCTGAAGGAGGTGAAAAAGAACCCTAGGGTAACAGGAAAGGACCTGCAGAAATCTCTTGAACTTGCCCAAGTCTCATGTGTCATGTGTCCACTATCAGAAAAACACTGAACAAGAATGATGTTAATGTATGGACACCACAGAGAAAACTACTGCTCTCCAAAAAAAACATCGCTGCACCTCTCAAGTTTGCAAAAGACCATCTGGATGTTCCACAATGCTTCCGGGACAATGTTCTGTGGATGGATGAGACAAACATTTAACTCTTTGGCAGAAACGCACAATGCTATGTTCAGAGGAAAAAAAGCACTGCACACCAACACCAAAACCTCATCCCAGCTGTGAAGCATGGTGGAGGGTGTATCATGGTTTGGGGCTGCTTTGCTGCCTCAGGGCCTGGACAGCTTGCTATCATAGAGGGTGATGCAACAAGACAATGACCGAAACACAGTGATAAATCAGCAACAGAATGGCTTAAACAGGAGAAAATGTGTGTTCTGGAATGGCCATGTTGGAGTCCAGACCATAATCCAATTATGAGATACTGTGGCATTACCTGAAGAGAGCTGTTGGCACAAGGAATCCCAGAAACATTAATGAACTGAAATAGTTTTTTAACATCTAAAATTCCTCCTCACCATTGTGCAAGTCTCCTCAGCAGCTACAGGAAACATTTAGTAGAGGTTATTGCTGCTAAAGGAGGTTCTACCAGTTACTAAATACAAGGGTTCACATACTTTTTCCAGCTGGACTGTGAATGTTTAAACAATGTGTTCCAATATTGACAAGAAGAAATACAATTGTTTGTGTAATATTAGTTTAAGCAGATTGTGTTTGTCTATGTGTGAGGATTAGACCATATTTGTATGAGTAATTAATGCAGAAATCCAGATAATTATAAAGGGTTCTCAAACTTTTTTCTTGCAACTGTACCAGAAGATGTGCTCAGTTTGTGCTCCTTGTTGTTTCTTGTTCAAAGAAATATAACAAGTTTGTTGAGACCTACTAAACCCAATATGACCATCCCATAGATATTACAATACATATTATCATCTAATGTAGGTCTAATTATTATTAGTTTTTATCATATTTAATACAAAAAATCATTTTCAGAAGCATTTCCATTTTAAACATGTCTTATCTGTTCCAGACATTTTGCTTCTACCTTTACAGTTTTCTTTGGTGTTATAATACTAAAAAAATTGAATTGGGATTTTAGGTTCCATTGATATATTCTCTTGCTTTCCCTTCTCTCTTTTCACTGGTGCATACAGTTCATTAATCTGTTCTCCAAAATACTGGATAATTATCTTTTTTAATAAGTTTTCTTTCTTTTTACTATTATTCTTAATTGATGTATTAGGCCATGTGGTCCACTGTTTTCTATCTTTTAATTACTCTTAGGATTAACCTGTTCTCTGCTTCATACAGAATCTATTTAAATTGTCATCCATTGCCAACTACTGTGTATCATATTCTGTTTTTTTTTTAATTCCACCTCTCTTTCATAGCTTTCTCTCCCAAATTTCTAAACCTTTGTTTTGGAGTATATAAAGCCTCAAACATACTTCAGGCCACAATTAGATCACATGGTTCTTTCACGTCTGCTGTCTTTAATCTGTTATCATTAATCATTATTATCATTAAAGAACTAGACTACTAAACTAGATACAGTTTCTCTCTTTAGTAGGAGTTCTGACAAACTGATTAAGAAACCAGTTGTTAGCCATGTCTACCATTTCATTTTCAACTGCTGAAATCCTGCATGGTTTTCTCCATATCTGTGCGAGAAACATTACGATGTCTCACAATAACAACTTTTTCCTTACACATATGAAGCTGATTTCATTTCATTGCAATACAAGTTATGTCTGCATCTGGTCATCTTTACCATATTCCTAACACTGGATTTTAAATAATATTCTATATAACATTATTAAATAATATCATTTATATAATATTATAATATATACATATATAATTTATATATACTTATATAATTCTGACCCATATAGAGTCTAAGATACTTGACTCCCCATGCTTTTGTGCTTGAATGCTATATTTGATTACAGTACTACACCTCTTTATGTCTCTATGGTAGGTATTCCTATGTAACTATTGAATATGCTTAAAAAGAGAGTGTAAAGATTGTGAGACTATCAGCAGGACACACAGTTTTATTTTAAAGGCAGTTGTATGTGTTAATAAGAATTTACAACAGAATATTTACATTTTAGAATTATATTTAAACATTGAGTACTACAGTATTGTGCTTCTGTTACCTATATACACATAAAATATTGTAAATGAATACAATATTTTCTCCCCTATGTTTAATATTCTGAAATGTGAATTAAACATTAGACAACATATAATTAATGCTGCAAATTTAATTCAAGTCACCAATTTATTACAATTTATAAAACATAACCAACTTGAATCTCAAATATAGTTACTCACAAAGTAAAAATGTTTTTTAGGTACTTACATTGATGACTCCTGGACAGTTTGGGCCAATGAGACGGGTTTTGTTTTGGCGGATCAACTTGTGTTTAACTCGTACCATGTCCTGCTGGGGGATGCCTTCTGTAATACACACGGCCAGTGGAATTTCAGCATCAATGGCCTCTATGATAGCAGCACCAGCAAAGGGAGGAGGCACATAGATAACTGTGGCATCAGCCCCAGTTCCATCCTTGGCCTAAGGAAGATCATATGTATTATTTCAGTGAATGATGAGTGCACTTTGCAGGACAGTAAAAAGAAAGACAGACTCCCACATAGCTCAGCAAGTGAATGTGCTTGTTCAAATCAAGTCTATAGCCCAAAGTTATTAGTCCAAGTTTGTGCTAGCTGAACAAAACTGGTCCAAGAGTTGAGATCTACATTAGCACTGCAATTGAAGCATAATCAGCTATAATGGCTGCGAGATTCAGATTACAAAGAACTCTGTATGATTCAATAGCTTGTAGGTTAGAAAACTGCACCCATTTGTAGAGGTGGTTATTTTAATGGAGCAATCTTGATTAAGTACTTTGCTCAAAGCCACAACAACAGGATCTCACCTGGAATCTGAACCTACAACCTTCCAGTTAAAATCCCAGAATCCTAATCATAGCTCCAAAGTGCTGCCACACTTCTTCACCTGGCTCATGCTGGAATTAGGGTTGCACAGTGAGCTGAGCTGACAATGTCACATTATCATAAACCATGGCTACTTCCATAATCATAATTACACAGTCAACTACAAATTACATAGTATAATGTAGAAACATAAGGTTACCTATACAACAACCTATTGAAATAGGAACCAAAAAGGTAAGAATGAATAATACAACAAACTAAAAGCTTGATAATACAGCTAAAAAGAAAAACAAGTCATAATTATGACTTAAGAATTCAAAGTTGAAATAAAGAAATGCTTCTGAAGTCAGATTAGTTCATCTAATAAAATGACAAACTAAGAAACAATCTGAGTTTTGAGCAGTGTTTTATAGCCTTATTGAGCTTCAGTTTCTCAGATAAAGAAATGCAATAGAAACACTGGTACAATGAATAAAAGGCCAAAACCAGTTAAGAAGTACCACAAACATACTTTATGTTTAAACTAATGCTTGCATCCCTGTAAAGAAATCTAACATACAACACTTTAAATCAATCAGGATAGTCTGGACGTTCCAAAATCCAACGTGCAACCATCTCTATTGATACCATGTGATTTTATTTACAGCTGAATAACAATGACAGAAAATTCATTTGGAGGTGCTATGGACATAAACACACTAACATAAATGTCCTTGAGAAAGATAAATATGGTAATAAGTGCAACCACACAGGCGGGTATTTTTTGTGCTAGGCACAATCATATGGCAGTGCCATAGCCACAGTCTTACCAGCACTTCATACCCTTTCATAAGAAAAAAGAAATGGTCAAGCATGAGAGAAGAACATTTAACACATCTTCCTTATTTGCTAGTAGCCAACTGATTTGAGTGTCGTGTCTTACTTTTTCTTAAAAGCTTTGATAACATGGCTGGGTTGCTTCTTCATGACTCTTCAGTTTGTCTTTTTATAGATTTCTCATATTGTGAAGATAAAAATAAGGCTGCAACATAAACACCTAAATTCACAGGTAGCTTCTTTTCAATGACAATAAGAGGACTTCCCTACTTAAGTATCTCTGCTACATTGACCTGTCAAGAACAACAGACATAAATCCTAAATGATCCAATCCCAAAGTGATCAGATAGTCATAATCTACCAATCCAACAAATGACTTGACTGAGACAGGAGACCGTTTTGTAGAAGTATAGTAGTGATCATGTGAACAATGACACCACAAAGCCTTCAGTCCCAATGCTTTCATTTACACTAAAGATGGCGTTATGGTACTATGTATTTTGTAGAGTTCATTTGTCTAATGCTTAGTATATACTATACAGTGTGTCAGCTGTGCTGTTGGTGGAAACTATTATAAACCGTATATTTACAAATTTGAGATTTACAATAATATAAAACAAGATTAAACCGATACCTATTCAAATCAAGATGAGTAAAATCCACTTCAGGTGGAAATAAAAAAAAGCCTGCTGCATGACTAATCAGTGCTTTCCCCCAACATAAGGCGGCAGGGTAGCACAGGTGTCATGAGTACATTTTCAAATGTGAAAATGATTAGATGTAATTCATCCAAGTCACATGTTAATTTTGTATTGACTTAATACTGCAGAGAAATAACAAATGAAAGGTAGCTTCCACTATACATAGATGGCATTCTATAATCTAACACTTCAGAACTGGTTTGATTGCCATATCTGCTGATTGTAATTAAAATACTATGCCGTAGTAACAGAAAACAATATGACAATTTACAATATGTATTAAGAAACTCCTAATATCTCAATCTCAGATAACTCTTTGGTATTGTTCTTAATATGCATATTCAAGCAATATTAACATCTGCACTTAGACCATTCATTATTTTTCATGAGTTATAGTTACCATCTAATTGTGTACCTGTGAATTACTTACTGGTCCGAACATCTGAACACCTTTTAATTAGAATGGAGGATTATTTGTAATGTTACATGCAAGGTAATTAGTAGTGTCAGTGTTAATATCATTCTGTTCCTCATTTCAGTTTTTTAGTAGTTTAGGTTAGAGTACTCACAGCTGTTTGTGCACAGTAATATGCACATACAATTATAGTGCAAAATTTCTCCTGACTTTTCAGAATGAAATCTTAAAACTTAAAAAATATATTTTATACTCATGTACATTTCTAGTCTTTGCAATTATTTTAGATGATCCATGTGCTTCTGGTACCTTACTATGTGTTCTCTGAACAGGTCCAATACTGTAATTGTAAATCTTTATAGTGCACTTTTATTTCCTTCTACAGAAATTCTTATGTAAATGTAAATAACTGTTAGAAAATGTATGATTTTAATGCACAATGAAATTACATTATATAAAACTATGTAAATAAGTATATAAAACTATTTGATATAACTATGAAAATACTTTAAAAGATTGCCCATGGGCTTCAACAAAGTTGTTTTATCCAAAATTGTTTTATGTACACCCACATTTTTAAATTTGTTTTTATTTTTATAGTTTACACATTGAAAGCACTATATTACCTAGAACACAGTTATTTTACAGTTGTGTAAAATGATTAAGTTTGATTGGTTTCAGGAGTTACTATATTCTGAGCCTTGCAGCCACAGGAGTAATGACTTTGAATTTTGCATGCTGATTGCCTCATAATGAAAATAATGAGGAAGATTAACATATCTCATTTAAAGGGATTAATAGTCTTTAGATCATGTGCTAACACAAGAGCATCTATAATGTGAATAGTATGAATAAAAGGGTCTCATGAAAGTTGCATAAACACAGGTCTAAATTCAATTTATCACAGCTAATGCATGTCTTAAAAGGTAGGTAATTAAATACATGCAGCGAGTCAATACCTCCAGGTTGTATGGATATACACTACAAAGCATTACTGAGTCAACCTGTCAGAAAATATTATGGATATATGAAAGCTCAAATACGTGCCCGTTGATATTTTACCTGTCAAAACAGATTTTAATTCCAGGCAGAGCAACTCAAATACTTATTTTAACAGAATATTTTTTATGTCTGCTAAGTTTAGGCAAAAGGTAGAAAGACATCAAGTCTACACGTGCTTGGTCAGTTGGAGACAGTCAAAAATCAAACATTCCACCTTATTGGGTCTGTGCAGACAAATACATGAAGGTCAAAGATCCAGATAAACACATCTTTTACTTACATTTAAGTCAAAGATTTCAATAAGTAGTATGCAAAATAAAATAAACATTAAATGTATTTTATTCTTAACGCTCAGAAAAATATATTGTACCTGAAGTATTGTAATTATAAAAATCCCTGTAGTTGCCCTTTAAAATATACTAACATATGAGCCACTGTGTACTGTATTGCAATAATGAATTTAAAAAATGGTCAAAGGAATCTATAGACCTAAAAATCATAACACTAAATAGTAGCACAGCTTTGAAATAGCTGAGACTGTGCATCCACCTAGAATTTCTCTTCTATGTTGCCAATGACGGCAAAATAATACTTACTAGATCAGTCAGTTCCTATTTTAAATCTGCATCTTTGATTTTTCCTTTTTTAATCAGAAAGAAATTCTGTATTCTAGACTAAATGAGATTTACAGCTTGTAAAAAAACAAACCACCACCATCAAATTGAGATCTTAATAGAAGGTCTTCTATAGTACCATCTCTTAACAGAGGAAACATTCTCTACTGCATTAAGTTCATTCCAAAACCATTTAAAATTACAAATCATTTTTAACCATACATATTTATTCAATTCATTCTTACTTTTCCACAGTTCCACATTATGTATTTAAAAAGGTAAATAAAACAAGATAATTGTTACCTCTTTCACAGAGTTGAAGACTGGCAGACCTAAGTGGGCTTTACCCCCTTTTCCAGGGGAAACTCCTCCAACTAGTTGTGAGCCATATTCCAGAGCCTGCTGACTGTGAAAGGTTCCCTAGAAAACAGAAATACCTGTCACATTGTGCACAATGCTGAGGTACTTAGAGAATTCAATTTTACAATTCAATGCATCTTTCGGTCTACACACTAAAGTTCAAAAAGAATTATGTAGCACATTTCCGTTAATCAGTTTGTAGACATGCCTAGTTGATCTCGCAAAGAATCACAAATGGTCTCAGAAAATCACAGAAAAAAGAGAAGTCAATCTAAATGCTTTAAATGGTACAATTAGCAGATGCGTCTAACATTTTATTGAGTTCCTTTTCACCTAGAAAATTTCCATCTTTACAAGAGTTGTATTTCTTTTATTCACACCACTTTGTTCCTCTGTTATAAACTTTCCTGTGATACAACAAAAATAAATGGAGGTATGGCGATTTTTACCCACCTCCTAATCCCTCAGTTGTCAGCTGGCAGCTTTAGAGGGGGCGTACCAAAAGTGTGTACATTTTCAAACCAAACTTTAATAAAAGTCCTACCAACATTTTAGCAGCTTCATTAATAAATAAACAAACAAGATTATTTCAGTGTGGACCCCTTGCGCCTTTGGTGAGTCCTCAAACAGTTTGCTGCTTTAAGTAGCATATAAACCATTGTGAGTTCTGTCAATAACTGGTTCCAGGAGAGACCAAAAAAAAAAAGATGTCATATGTGAAAATATCTATTCAACATTTAAAATTAAAATAAAATTAAAAGTTGTGGTGTCAATGTCCCAAAAGACGGCAAGTTCAGGAAGATATACTTTCCATCTCTCAAAAAATACTCATAACAGCTTGTGCTGAACCTTACAGATGGATCTTTAGTTAATCTAAATAAATATAGTGAGGTCAGTTTGGGGCAGTTCAAACCATTTTCAAGGCAGATCAAGCAACAAGAAAAATTCACTATCTTCATCACTGTAGTCATCACTTATTTTAATTCTTAATTATTAAATTAAGAATTTCAAATGTGGGCACAAATATTTTTTTATTGAACCATACAATGAAAAATTACCATTGGGTGACCAATTTGTTCCCAAATTATCTCTACAATGCCCTTCTATTTAATGACCATAGCAGAGGCATAGCCTTTCTGTTAAACAAATCCATAAACGTATTTGAAATGTGTGCTGAAATGAACTCTTTGCTGTCTTAAGAACCACCATTTTGTCCAAAACATCAGACCTTCCTCTTAAGTGTAAAAAACATGATAAATGACATGCATTGTAAGGTCTCCTGAAAATCAAAAGAGGCTGGCACTGCTAAAGTAATATTGTAAATGAACCAACTGAATTGTATTTCCAAGTCAAAGAGGTTTCACTGGGTAATAATTAACAGACTGACAGAGCAGACAAGCATAGTTATTGTATTTTTAAAACTGTTTCTTCACAGTTACTTAGACTTCCATTATGTTGGATATGTAGCCAATGCCTGTTTCAGGTAATTTTTCAAAAATGACAATTAAGAAATAACACCTTCAGGAGACTGTTCTGACCTTAAAAAAATTAACAATAAGCCAGGATAAGAGGAAAATCTTATCAAAAGTAAATCATCTGCTCAACTAGGATGCTAAACTCAAGTATACAAACAAACCTAAAATCTCAAGGTGGGACCAGAATAGTTGTTGTTAGATTGCTAGATCTCAACACAGTCATTCCACTGCCATCCCAAAGGTTCACAAAGCTAATTTACCTGAGGCCTTTTCCTGCGTTTTTGGACATATTTTTCTTTCAACACAATTAGGAATGACCAATACTTTTAGAACTGCACTTACTGAGTCCCCTGCGCTCACAGCAGAAATGACATGAATTGAGAGACCAGTCCAGCTGTTAATGACTAAACTGTAAAGTGCCTGGTACCCCGCAGATCAAACAGCTAATGTGACAAACCTACAAAATCCCACTGACATTGAGCCAATTGTGCTCTAGCACCTGTATAATTTTGGTCACAGATTGCCAATGACATAGCCCACACTCAAGTTTCTTGACTACAGGACTCAGTCAGCAACTGAGAGTGATTTTATGTAAAATATGTCAAATTGGAGCTTGACTGATTGGACCAGTGGTTCACAATCTACAGAGGGTCAAAGTAATGAACAGACCTGCTGACATTCAAACTGCTGTATCTCAGGATCTATTTGAGCAAGACAAATGTTTTTTTGCAATTTATATTGAAAATTGCTCAGTCAGTATAGTTTTATCGAAATTACAATAAAAAGAAAGTTATGTTACCTTGCTAATTGCCCCTTGACCAAACATTTTTTAAAAATGAGAAAAACAGAATATATTAATCTGGCTTTCTTTACTGCTCTGGCAGAAAACTATATAGCTGTGACCACCTAAGATGCTCTAAGAATATTAAGAAGCCTTTTCAGGGTTTATTTTGTCATTATTATATTTTTATAATTGCAAATGTATTCAATGTTGTATGTTTAAAAATGATTATATTTTATCATTATCTGTCCAAAAATACTGGGATGATTTTCCATTGAATGCTACTGCCCAACATCTCGCACAGCCTAGGTATTTAGTGGTACAGGATAACATCTTTAACATATAAATTCTTTGTAACTAGCCACAGGAACAGAAAAGTGACAGAAAATTACATTTTACCAAAATAATTTGATGGAATTAATCACAATTTATTGTTTTGATTAATATATTTGTAATGAACAAAAGTATGTTCAACTCAGAAGATAGAGAACAAAGTCAGGATTTTAAACATGTGCTAAGCTTATGAGGTAAAAAATCTAGATAATGTTCTGACATTAAAAAATTGCAACAGATGTTTCAATTAAACTATGAAATATCCAGTACTGAAGATTACTTTGGGATTTTTAAGAGATTTATAGGGATAATGGGGGGAAAATGATTTTTTAAGCTTCAAGCTTTTAAAGGGGAAAAATTGATTTTTTAAGCTTCAAGCTTTTAAAAGGGGAAAAATTGATTTTTTAAGCTTCAAGCTTTTAAAGGGGCAACTTAACAGATAAAACAATTGCCAACAATTGAAATATACATCTAATTAAAAGAAGTTATCAAACTGATCATTTGGTACAGCAATTTAAGTGAGTCTACTAAATCCTTCAAAACCCTGCAAGTCCTTTTCACTACTGTTTCAATAAAGTTGCACTTTAAATGTGGAGCATTCTTATAAACCCAGAAATAAAACAGCTATGTGGGCAATGAGTTTCTGTAAAGCAAAAAACTGAAAGGGTACATGGTGTCCTTATTTCCCCATGGCCTTTACTCAAAACAAAACCACATATTGGCAAACATTAACGTTTATGACATAGGGACATACGACAAGATATTCACCATTGCAACTTAAAAGCACAATCTTTATGGGTCTGTTTCATGTTGTGTTTGCAGCACTTTTCATTTTATATTCTGCAGGATTCTCTGGTTTTGTTATTATTTGGATTGTTATGCAGCCAAAGCCACTTTTCAGCTGAATGGCAAAGACAGTGACTTGGAGAAATGCAGTAAATCACTATTGCTTTGTCACCCTGCATTTTCTATAATGTTTTACTATAGAGCAGGTTTGACAATTCTTTCATAACGTATTACCAAATATCTGCAATAGCAAACAACAATCTATGAGCAAAGGAATAGCAGAGATCTGTTAAAAAGTACAAAGAACAGAAACTGCATATTTAAAACATTCTGAATATTTAAGTTGGATAACAGAAAATGCAGAAGTATTAGTGGGAGTCGTGACATGCACGTACCAATAAAAAAAAACATTTAACAGTAGAAACAGCAATGCCATTCTTTACTTATAACCTAAAGGGATTTCATTTAAAGAGAAGACATTTTTTTGCAGTTCACAGTTCACAGTCACTTGGCATCTCTAGTTATGAAGTAGATGTATGCTAACCAAATACTGATAATATAGTGATGATTCATGGCTTATTCCACTTTATTTTTTAATAATGCAAAACAATAAAAATAAAAGGCACCCCTTCAAAACTGTATACTAGATCATGTTCTGTAATATTAACTCTGTAAAAATGGTTTCATTGTTATTTGTTGATGGCCTCTAAATGGCAAATAGTAATTCACTTAGTTAACAACATGACAGCAGTTTCCTGTGATTTATTCAGTACATGCTTTCTATGATAACTCTGAAATTAGTAGTTTTTGTGCTATGCAAAAGAAGTACTCACCTAAAACAAACAAACTGTACTTATTTTAACAGTATACAAATACTCACAATATACACACCCAGAGTGAAAGAAAATGTAAAATAGTTTTTGTTCTACCTGAATGTAATATTCTGCACTAATTTTCTAGGTGTTGAATTTCTATCTCAATCTTATTCATCTGCTTCAATGTATGTTAATCGTCCTCCTTTGGTATCATATGCAAACTTAACTACTTTTGAAACAAAACCAGAATCTAGATTATTAATACAACCCTGTGGTACTCCACTAATTACATCACCCCAATTTAGGCATTCATTCCCCTTGCCATGTGGTTTTCTTCTATCAATATTTATATTCAGATTTAATTGGAAATGTAAGAATGTAAAGATATCTGAAAGTATAAGTCATGAAGAAACTGCAATTATAAAAAAAACAACATAACACTTATGTAACTGCTATAAAAGATGTGTACAGTACATAATATACTAGTCATACCACTATGGCTTGTTAAATTGTATACATTTCTTTCTTACATTTTATACAATAAAGGTCAAGAAACAATGGGGGTACACCTGTTTAGTGGCTACGCAATGTTTAGAGATTTCAGTAGAAGTAAAGGGTTAACAATAATGCCAGTTAATTTGCATTCTCCGCTGCACAAAGAAGGAAGACACTGTGTGCGAGTTCCACCTGCCTGAAGACTCAAGCATTGTTGTGCTCTTTGTGCACTAGAATATAAGAGGTATTACTGATCACAGAACACATGGGAAGTAAATTTAGGAGCAAATGGTTGTTTTTAATTTACAATGACATTTTAATTTCCTTTATTATCTACCAGAGAGAACTTATTTCTCTAGGATCCAATATCTTGTTTAGATTAACAGTTATCAAAGAAGTGCCACATGTTTTGGGATTAGACTGTGCTCCAACAGGCATTTTGTTGTTTAGAAACCAACTTTCCATCCCTAAGTCACTTAATGTGTAAGTAATGTGTGGTCTATATATGAGAGGACAAGTGAGGGTAGCCTCAAACTGTAGAAGGCCTGGGCTCAGGCTCATATACGTCAATGAAAGCTTATCACAAGGGCCCACCTAAAAAACCTGAAAACAGTTTTATGTACACCAGAAAACACGGAAGGAACTTACTCACTTTTGTGCTTTAATAGTTTGTTTAAAAAGTGTTGAAAAAAATGTTACTATAAACAGCATTTTGTAAGTTGCTTTTGTTTTACTTTTTTATTTTACCATATGCTTACAAATAAGCGCTTTAGAACAGAATTTTAACATTAACAATGAACATGTATATCACACCCATCAAACAATATAGAGAAAAAATAGTGCAACACACTGTACAATAGTAACAAATTAACATAATTCGGTGATTGTACAGAAAATTTTGAACTGAATGTTATACTTCTGAATCAGACATTCTAGTTTTAAAAGTAAAAAGTTTTGGAGCTTACACAGTGTAATATGCTAAAAATCAGCCAAGTCAAAATATTAAATTAGCTTATTTCATGGTCTGTCAATAGTACACAAAGATGCCCACAATAATCCTGTCATTCCTCACCTGACAAAAAATACAAATATGCAATGAAAAGATACAAACCTGCTTCCCAGTAAAGCCCTGGCAAATGACCTTTGTGTCCTTGTTGATGTAGAGATTTTTCCTAGATGCAGTATAACAATGTCTCACTCCATTTTGCTGCCCTTTAAACAAGAAAAAAAGGAAATGGTATGTAAACACAGTCTTCAATAACACCAAGGCACCAAGCAACAAAGGCCGCAAAGAACTGCAGACTGATTTGATATTTAAAAATTATTAGATCTACAGTATTTATGCTGTGAATTTGTTTACAAAATAAAGATTTGTTTTAGTTAAAGAGGATATTATAGCACTTTCTGTCTCAAATGTAATTATACAGTACTACATAGCCAATTTCGTTTCCAAGGACTTGTAAGAAAACATTAATAAGGGACTTCACCAGCCCAAAGCTACAAGCATTTAAGTCCTTTCATCAAAGAGGATAAAGCAGAACAAAAGCCTATTTTTTTTTTCCCCAGAATGGGAATTCATTTTGTGACATAAGAGAAAGCGTAAAACATTTTTATCTGGAATAATTTTCATTTTTCCTTTAAATCCTTTAGGTCTATACTTCTTTTCTTTCAATTATTTTTCTCAATCATCTTTCCTACAATATTCTTATTTTGGGGTATTCTTATTATTGACATGGTATTTTCTCTAGCACACCTTGTAATTTCCCCCCATATATATCTTCCTTTACAATTACCAAAACTTTTACAATAAATACATAATGCACGTTAATAAATTCAGTACTTTGAATTACTGCAAACTGCATTCTTCTTTATACGTATAATGTTTTACAAAAGTACTCATACTCTTACAGTTTTCACATTTTCGAGCAGGTAGCTGTGTCAACATGAAGAGGCTGCAATGAAACAGATAAAGGTTTAATCCATGCTGAAAGAGAAAAAAAGAAACAGTTTTGGCTGTGGAGCCTTTTTCAGGCATTAGACACCAAAAGAAGATGGCTCCACAGCCAAAACTCTGTTTCTTTTTTTTCTCTTCCAACATGGAATAAACCTTTACCTGTTTGTTTTTACATTTGTTGCACTCAAGCTTGCAGATGTGACAGTCTGAACCAGCACTTAATATTTGTTATATACACAACCTACTCCACATATGCACAACAAAATACAGATTCTGAAAAGAAAAATGTGTTAAAAGAAAAATATGAAAATATGAAAGAAAAATGTAAAAGACAGTATTGCATAGGCATTCAAATCCTTTGCTGTTGCAAACCTAAATTAATTCAGATTCAAGATTATCCTAACGAGCCACACAACTAATTGATTAGCCTCTGTGAGTGTACAATAATACTGGACCTCATGAGAATAAAAACACCTGTCTCTGCGAGGTTTCTCTGTGAATTTCAAGTACATTCCAGACACCGAGCCTAAGAAGCTTTCAAAGCAAGTCGAGATAAAGTCATTGAAAAGCACAGGTCAGGTGAACAGTACAAAAATATCATAGTCTCTGAATATCCCTATGAGCACAGTGTACTCATCAAGAGCTTGAGAGAGCAATGGTTGTGATGGGAGAAAATGTGCAGCAGTCAACAATATCCTGGTCACTCTGCAGATCTTGCCTGTACGGCAGACCGAAAATCATCTTGCATCCCTCGCAGAGCTTACAACCAAGCACCTGAGTGATCCTGCAAAACTGTGGCAAAGGGTGTTGTGGTCAGATGAGATCTAATTGAAACAAAGTACATCTTCCAGTCAACACCATCCCTATAGTCAAGAGTGGTGGTGGCAGCATCATGCTATGGGGATGCCCCTGCTCAGCAGGCACTGGAATCCTTATTTGGATTGAAGGAAAAATGGACAGAGCAAAGTACATTACGTGTTAGAGGAAAACCTATTTTAGTGAGATAAAGACTTATGACTGGGGCAAAAATTCTATCTACATTCGGTTAAAAAATGATCCAAAGCATGAGGCCAAAGCTACATTCAAGTGGCTTAACAATGAGAAAACTAAAATCTTTGAGAGGCCCAATTAAAAAGCTGCCTTAAATCCTATTGGGAATCTGTAGAAAAAAAATGAATAGTTATGTGAGTAACTAACTAAGCCCCAGGCAACTTGAGAGATTCTCAACAAATCTGACAAGGAAATAGGCAAAAAGTGTACCAAGCTGGTGTGCAAAGTTGGTTGAGACATAACCAAAAACATCTGCAGCTGTAATTACTGTCAAATGTGTTTCCACCAAATTAGAGGTCATACTCTCAATACTTATGCAATATAAAGATATTAAGTTTATCAAAGGTGAAGGCATCATTCTGGAATTTTATCAAATGGGACACCACAGGGTATGAATACTTTTGTGATGCACTGTAAGTGGCACTGTGATTGCAATCTAACTTGACACTTACAGGAAATGAAGCCCAAAAAACACTGACAGTGTAAATTATTAATTTAATTATTTTTCCAATATTGAAAACACTCTATTGCTATGTCATGAAACCTTTGTGCTGCCATGCTAGGACATATTTTATACTGGGGGGAAAATAGATTGAACCTTTACATCAATCAGAAAGAGATTTGTGACAAATTCCTTAAAGACTGTATAAGCTGTGTGACAGCAGAAATGGATTGCTGTTTTTTGGCATCATTACAAACATGATTTATTATTTGTGCTGAATTGTGAATAGGTAATGAAATGAATTTGTGAATACATAATGAAAGGCAATACATAAAGGTGTATTTGTGAGAGTAAATGAAGTGGTTTTAACATTAACTTAAAAACTAGATACTAGATCTAAAAACTGCATTACAGATCAGTTACTTGATGTGTCCTGAGCAGCAGAGTGAAATGTCGGGATAAAAGACTAATTTAAAAAGTTTTCTACAGAAACCACAGAGAGAAAGCATCTCTGGATTCTACCATAGTTGTGTGTTATTCTAGGTAAAACTGAAGATACGGGAGAGTGATATTTATAGAGGAAAGGTAACACTTAAAAGAACAGCGAATCTTAATTATATTTTAAGAAATATTAGCAATCTAAACCATTTTAAACTAAACAAGCTAAAAGCAATCCATTAAGCATTTTCTCTCAATGATTACTTTAGCAACTGTGGTGAATGAGCTAGTGATAATAGATTAATGTGGGCTGTAAAAAAGATATTCAATTATGACATTACAATAACTTTCACGTTGACACACGGAAACATTATGACATTAGACCTGTTGGTTTTGTTCCAGCCGAGACCTCACCTACAGAATAAAACCCCTCATTGACATAATAATAAAATTAATTTGAACTGTTTGTTCCCAGCTCTTAAACGTGTTGGAGCTTTAACTGTTGCAAGTGACTAGACACAAAATACAAATATTAAATTGAAGCAACTTCTTAGATGAAGTAAGGCTTTAATGAAGCCTAATTAGATCAAGTAATGATCTAATGAAGGCTAGATGGAATGAAAACCAGCAGGTGTGTGGGTCATGAGGACCAGGACTGGGAACCAGTGCTCTAGACCCCCCAGTCAATGTCTCATAGGGGGAGCACGGGGGCCTGTAGTTATACAACATTGATCAAGCAGGCCCATCATTTCTTCCAGCTTTAACAATAATAAACACTACAGTACATATTCAGATGTTTCAGAACCCTACACTATATGCCTGTGTAGATAAATCCAGTTCATTTTGTGCCATGATAAGGAAGAATTGTCTATTAATGCATGCTATATTTCATTCACCTAATAGCTTAAAGGTCAGCTTTAATTCTGACATTAACTCAACAGAAAAAAGAAACCACTCTTTCCTCTTACAAGTCAAGCAATATCAAGAAATGTTTAGAAATTAAAAATAAAATACTGTATATCTAAGTTAGCACCGAGGGGTATACCATACAACTTGAAAACTTTTTTTGATGGTATAACAATAGCACTCCAATCCATTAAGAGACAAAAAATATGTGAATGAATCCGAAATATCAAAATTCCTAGATTACTGTATATCAAACCAACAATCACAGGAATGAACTGATTAGTAATGTAACATAGTCCATTATTCAGAATGCTATCAGTAAAATGCTATCAGTCATATTAGAATGCTATCAGTTTTTTTAAGAACACTGAACGTTTCAAGAAAGGCGTTTTCTGCTCGCATGTGTTAGTATTTAAAAACGTTGAAATCAATTTTAACGTTACTATTATATGCATGTACAAAGTATGTAGTACACTCGTACAATTTTCACTGTTCGTTTTCTCTGTTTCGAAACAACTTAAATTAAGTCCAAAGTCCAGAAACACAAGTCAACTGTTGAATCAGCACACTACTGCAAGTATTGAGTAACAGTTCCACTGCTGTACCCGATTGCTTTTCTGCGATAACAATGAAGACCTATATAATCGATTGCAAACCATAAACTGCAGGTACTGGCATTTTTTCTGATTTAGAATACCTTTGTCAGATTTGCAAAACACATTCAACATAACTAAAACTTGAGATATTGAAACATGCAGAAATACACTGCACCAGGGACCTGTGCAATACATTTATATCTATATTTACATCCATATCTATATTTATATTCATATGTGTGATACGATTTTTCTGTGTACTGTTCTGTTCTAGTTTGCTCTTGTGTGTCCGGACTGTGAGTAACTCTTGTATTGTATTGTATGTATTGTACTATTATTATATAATTCGTTACACTGTGGCTGTGTTGTCTGTGTTAAGCTGCTGTTGCACTGCAATTTCCCTCACGGGATCAATAAAGTATCTATCTATCAAATGCATGAGGGGAAGGATCCTTTTTGGTGATGATATTTTCTAACCTCAGCCATACACTGAATAAATGATACTGTGCGCCCATAACTGCATAAAAAAGCAATTTGCCACTAGAATCCCTCATTTATTTCTAACAATACGACGGCAGACTTTGCAGAGAACATTAAAAATACATTTTGTCCAGAAAGGAAACAAATTGACAAGACACTGACTAGGTCAAAGTTCAATGTGGCCTAAATCAGTAATTAAGGACAGGGGTACACACAAGGCTTTAACGGTATGCTACAGTTGCATGTACAAAATTAACACCTGTCGTACATTAATTACTTTACAACACAGAAGCATAATGTGATACCACAATAAAATTTAAAAAGTCTGAAAAAGTTGTAATACTTACAGAGGAATCGTGCAAACAGCCTGCTATGAGACATCTTCGGTCATTTACCAATGACACAGGCGAGCAGCGGCCCTAAACGTCACAGTTATAGTCGGCTATTAATGTGCCTGACTACAAAATAATTCTTCAATTGAGCCTTCGGCATTTCGCTGTGAAATTACAGTTTTTGTTTTATATAAATATGTTAAATATATATTTTACAATATTATGAATTAACGTGAAATAAAAAAACTTTATTTGTTAAGGCACACGTATGAATGTCCACCTTCCGCGGGACCTGCAGTAAATGATTCTGCAACTAAAACATATATATATATTGTTATATATACAATTTTAAAACAAACTTATTTCGAGAAATGACCGAGTTCATCTAATAAAACCTTAACTAGAACAAGAGTCATTGTAATAAAATTCAGTAAATGTTCTTAGTTTCATGCGTTTTAAGGTTCAACTGCATCATGAACGCAGTAGATGAGGTTGTCCACTAGGGGGAAGAGGAATGCTGTGCTGTATTGAGGCGATCTAGTACAATATTAAAGCAGAATAATTTAACACACGTTGAATGGGTTTCACATTATGTGCAATGTAAAAGCGTCACAGTAAATGTCCAATAACTTAATAAAGCAACACTGTAAAGTGTTTAATTTAGGGGGGGGAAGATGTAAATATAAATATGAGATATTTACGTGAAGAAATAAGAAATCATGTCCATTTGCATGTGTTTTCAACCTTTGCACTATGAAACCTGTTAGTTAAATACACTCTTTTTTATTCTAAATGCTTCACAATTTGAAGGATGAAACGTTGTCTCCTGTGCTCTTCTGATACTTATAGCACACCCTTTGACTTTTAACTTGTTTATCTGCCTAGGCCTACAACTATTTTTTCTTCCTTACCTGTTATAATAGTGTGTTGTCTCACATTTCTTAGTCCCATGCCAACTCTTTCTGATGTCACTTTTTCTTCTGTTTGTTTCCCACTTATTCCAACTATAGCTGTATTCTCAGCTGTAAGTCTTCTTTTTGTGGGAGAATTTCCTGGTAGACTAATAAAACCACTTTGTTTATCATTATGCCTGCATGGTCATGAAAACCCAGTTTTAACTATAGAAAGAAAATGTTGGTTTTTTTTTTGTAGTTTACACACTTAGTACTACTGGCAATACATGGAGGAGAAATGTGTTTAAACTGTAAACAAATTGGACAGTGAACCCGATTGTAATAAGGATATTGTTAAGCCAGTCAGCAAAGTGAATCTATTGCTTGGCTTGAATCACTTGCTAAATGCATATTTAAAGTTTCTTTGATTTGAATTTTGAGCATAGGAGCATTTAGTTATTGTGGCTAATTGTTCTTATTGCCAGTGGACACATGAATATATATAGCACTTTACAATATTAAGTTCACGGGACTTCAAATAATTTTGAAGGTTTTGTTCAGGAGAAATTAGTGACCCTCAATTGCTACAAAAGTAAATAATATCCTGTTTGCTGTAGAGTACATCAGTACCAGGAGGACTAAAATTCCAAGCATCATTGATGTGAGCAATAAACATAACAAACACAATTATTAATTTCAAGTTCTCTGTGTATATTATACAGGCTCAAATAACTGGCAATTCTCTATATATATACTGAGACTCAAAGTAGACATATTAGTGTCGTGACTGCTGTCCTGTAGCATCCCTCGGCCCCAGGTTGCTCTGGGAAACCGACGGATTCTCACAAGGACTTACGGTTTTCCAGGGCTTGACCCTCTGACCAGACCCCCTTCTGATGAGCCATCCTAATAAGCAATTGCTGTTTTCTCTATTTAATCCAAAGGCACTGCTTTGGTGGCAGTTCATCGTTATTCATTTTCTCCCCATTCTTCATCCTGGTTGCACTCTTCTTGATGCTCCAGTGTGGTACACTGAAGCTTCAGCAGTTTCTGAGTAGTCCTGTTGCCCTGGAATGCTAGACTTTTTTTCTGCAAACTTTGCAGCAGGAATCCAGTCACCATGACTGAGTGAGCAACACCCATACAGCCAAGGCTTCCTAATCCCCGTCAATGGGCTGACTGTCCAGGTTTCTTTTCTTCAGAGCTCTTTATAAACTACCCTCGCCCTTCTCTGCTGAAACAGCATGCATTTTTAAAGTCCATTCCAATACTCTGCCTGTGCCGTAGCTCCAGCACCACTCTGCACTTTTCCCTGTACTGCTGCTCCAGCGCCAGTCTGCACTTTGCCCTGTAGTGCTGCTCCAGCTCCAGTCTGCACTTTGCCCTGTACTGCTGCTCCAGCGCCAGTCTGCACTTTGCCCTGTACTGCTGCTCCAGCGCCAGTCTACACTTTGCCCTGTGCTGCTGCTCCAGCGCCAGTCTGCACTTTGCCCTGTACTGCTGCTCCAGCGCCAGTCTGCACTTTGCCCTGTGCTGCAGCTCCAGCTCCAGTGCCAGTCTGCACTTTGCCCTGTGCTGCAGCTCCAGCTCCAGTCTGCTCTTTACCCTGTACTGCTGCTCCAGCGCCAGTCTGCACTTTGCCCTGTGCTGCAGCTCCAGCTCCAGCACCAGTCTGCACTTTCCCCTGTGCTGCAGGTCCAGCTCCAGTCTGCACTTTGCCCTGTACTGGAGCTCCAGCGCCAGTCTGCACTTTGCCCTGTGCTGCAGCTCCAGCTCCAGTCTGCACTTTGCCCTGTAGTGCTGCTCCAGCTCCAGTCTGCACTTTGCCCTGTACTGCAGCTCCAGCACCAGTCTGCACTTTGCCCCGTACTGCAGCTCCAGCTTCAGTGCCAATCTGCACTTTGCCCTGTGCTGCAGCTCCAGCTCCAGTCTGCACTTTGCCCTGTAGTGCTGCTCCAGCTCCAGTGCCAGTCTGCACTTTGCCCTGTACTGCAGCTCCAGCGCCAGTCTGCATTTCACCCTGGAACACTTGCCTGCTTTCCACTTCTCCGTTTCTTTCTAGAGAGCCAGTCATCCTCTTCCAATTCAGATGCCTGGTGAGCATCACTCCATTAGCATGAGTACCCTGAGGATTCCCTTCTTCTCGGGCTCTGACTCACTGGGAACATTTCCTCCGGCAGTGCTGACCCAGGGACAAATCATGATCTGCGTGTCTAACGTTGTAACAATTAAACAAAGTATATGGGTATTAGGTGGGACAGGATTATTAAGGTATGGCTTAAATGGTATTGGAATTACTTTGATTAATTGATCTTTTATAGTTGGGTAAGATAGTGAAATATGATACATTCAATTGACTTCAACAAAGAGAGCAGCTACCTACCATCTTGTCAGGGCAACAGCACAGGCACATGACAACAGGATAACAAAAAAGACATTCAATAGTGGTATCCATCATCATGGTTATTGTCAGGAAAGCCATGTAAATCTCCAGATCATCCAATCACACAAAAGGATTTACAACAGTAAACCTGACTAAATGTATCAGTTTAGACACCTTAGGGGTTTGCAGTCAGTAGCTGATAGACAACCCCCTAAGGCAGTGAATTCAGGCTGTTAAAAGCTACTAAAAATGTTTCACACATCTCATGCAGAGCTGTCAAGTACTTTTGGATGAATGGTCATAGATGTCCACATCTGTAAAAAATTTAATGAATAAATCGATGCTGCACTTTGTCAGTAATTCTGCAATTCTGTAACAGGACTATACATATAATCTAATTAATGTGGTTTATACTGTACATAATCTATGTGATATTTCTTTATAAAATGCCTTTGTGATTACCATGATTCAGCCTCAGAGACATCTGTGTGCAATCTCAAAATCTATGTATGTGGAGTTAAAGTCGCCCACACTCATGATATGATGTGCCCCTCTCGAGTACCATTGCAACGTCCACAACAAAGACTAGTTAAGCAGAATATTTTATGCGTCCTGTATGTCCCTCGTATAGGTAGTGATATTAATTGTTTTCTCTCTTCAGGTGACAGGATTTAAATAACGAATTACAGTTGGAAATAAACTGTGGTGAAACAAAAAAAATGTGAATTTAAAAAATATTACAGATCTTTACCTGCATGAATTAAATATTTGATTATTTTCACCTGAGTGTTATACGAACCAGTTAGACTGTAATGTAATTTTTTAAGCACTTACATGAACTGAAGCATCAAAATCTTTTCAAAAACTTTATTTTCCCCAGATGTTCTTAGAATTATATTCATAGTTTTTCAACAACTTTTGTGTTATTGAAATGACACTTTTCATAAGAATAAGTCAATTTAAAAACAACCCGTCCTTAAGCAGAAAAAATAAAACATAACTTCTAAAAATGGTGAAGTAACCTAACATAATTTTTGTAAAGACAATATAAAAGCAGATGTAGATCCCTAGCACAAAAGTGTATATTTTGCAACTTCTTTTCATACTGTAACTTTTAAAGCTCAAATACAGCAGACTGTTAACCAGCTCTTAACAAGTTTTGATAAATATACCTCATAAAAATATCAAACATTCTTTCCTCATGGCACAGTATTAAAAAATGTCTTATTTTCTTTCTGTCACTAGTTGAGTTATTAGCTCTCGTGCATCCTGGACACTGGATGGGACCTCAGAGTCACTCTTTCTCACATGTGTGCCGATGATATACAGTTTTCGTTCATCCCCCACTTCATCCAATGATAAAGCGTCGTGCAGCTCCATAATGCTGCAGGCCCCCTGTAGATCCTACAAAGCACAAAACATGAATTACACGACATTATATAACAGACTCAACTCTGCAACTTCCAAGCCATTTTCCTTCAATGTTTTCTTCACCAAGCTGCACCGGTTGGGTAAGTATAATTACATTTTCTCCAATTGACAGAATAACACTCTTCTTACAGTTAAAATTCTATTGTACGTGTATCTACTTTTTTAATTCTATTTGTTTATCTTCTCTTATGCAGGGAAACTAGCAATGTGGATTTAATCTAGCATGTTGAGGGGCTACCCAGGTCAGACTGGAAATCATTTTAAAACCTTTTTCAATTTATCTGTTAATGGCCACTCCTCAAGATGGCAAGTTTCACTCATTCTAGACTGTCACCCACCTGTTTATTGCCCAACACCACCAAAGGGAGGTAGGAGTCCTCTCTGATCAGCTCATGGAGGTGCTTTTTCGCCAAAGGGAAACGATCAGGGTCAGCAGCATCTACTACATAGACTAGCACTTGGGCCTTACTGAGGTACATGTTCCAGTACGTCCTCAGTGACTCACTGCCTCCAACTTCGGGAAGAGACATTTAAGAGACATTACATAAAACTTAGTTAACATTTTATCCTTACAAAAACACAGATTTACAAGATAATATAGACTTAGAAATGTATGTTTTTTAACAAAATGGGATTGTTGATTGTTTTAGAAAAAGATGTGTAAACATTAATGAGAGTAATTCTGGAAACAGAATTCTTAAAAAAAACATGCACCTATCTTGTTGTGCACTGGAAAGAGGGACGTTATTCACAAAAGAAAAGAAAGGTTTGTATGAAATTATAAAAAAACAACATAAGACAAAACTGGAACAAAGGTAAATCAGCTAATTACAACTAATCAGCCTAAGTTTGAGGCTTAGGTCCTTTTAAGTAATGAAATTTCTTTGTAGTTGTAATGTTGTAGAATGGGTGTATATTCATGCTGCTCACATTCACACAAACAACATTTCATGTTATGTTAACTTGTGTTACTGTTATTTGTATAAAATACAAAAATCCTAAGCCCCGTTGGTTATCTTACTTTCTATAAATTCAATCTGGGTGTCTTCTTTATTGATACAAACAGCATTGAAGCCTTCTGTGGGAGATGCACTATTCTTCACAGTTCCAGTGGCCAGGCAGTGGAGAACACTGGTCTTCCCAGCCCCGTCCAAACCCAGTACTAGCACCTGTTTGCTTGCAGATCTAACCTACAAAACACATTAAATTCAATCAAATTAAACTCTATGGTCAATGAATATGCACCAAATAACCTTCTGGTATGATACATTTTTATGTCTTTTAATGTAAATTTCTTCAAGAGTATCTGCTCAGTATACCAATAGGTAGACCTATGTATACATTTAAAGAAAAATAGTCAAACAAGTACAGCACACACAAAAATGAACTAATTACTGATATCAACAAATCCACATCTCGGTACACATTAGAAATTTTCAGATAACTTAAGCTGCTCCTTTGTGTAGTAGCTAGGACCGCAGCAGGAATTTGAATTATTTTAACTACTACATGCATTAACAGAAGTCATTAAGAATGTAGCTCACATATTTAAGGTATTATCAAAGTGTCTGTATGAACACACAACTAGTCATGCCTGACTGCAGCTTCCGCTGGCTTTTAAAGTATCCCTAACCACTAAATTTGGATTCTGCTGATGACTGGTCATTCCTTTATCTTTCTCCCACAAAGCCAACATGGTAGACAGTTGGCACCACTTAAATTAATTTCAAGTGCCAATAAAAATAAAGAATATAAAACAGAGAATAGGCTGTCCTAGCCTCACAAGAGCAGATAAAATTTTCCAAAAAGACAAACAGCCATTTAGAATTGGTGTCCAAGTCATAAATGCAAGTAGTAAATCCTATATACAAGGTAGTTTCAATAATTAATGCTTCTTTACTGATTATTTCTAAAGCTTAATGTTCAATTTCTTTTATATGAATTGAGACTGTCACCTACATATTTTAAAGCATGAAGGGATTTATCCCACATAGGCAGTGTCAGCTAAAGTTCAAATGTAGTTGCATTTCTGGAGAACTGTACAATGGAAGAATAATGCCAAAGAGTCTCACAAAAGCTCAACAAGCACCATAAAACACACAGACAGAGAGGCACCACTTTGTCAATCAATTTTAAATATAGAGCAATACATTTCTTGCATGCACAGTGACATGACAAAAGATGGGTCTATTGATATGAATCAGAAGGCATAAAGGAAAGCATGAAATGTAACTAAATGTTACCAAATTCCTGATAAAGTTCAAGTCTCAGAGCTTGGATAGAGAAGACATAAAGGTTTAATTTTTATTTCAAGAAATTGATACAGTATGGTCAAGGCTACAAACAAAAATAATATATGAATGACTTGAAACACCAACATAAAATCACTTAATGGCAACAATGCGCAACCGGTTCAGCCTTTATGCATCGTGGCACAGAGTGTACCAGTGTCTGGAATTCTGAAGGAGGGATGCAGCCTCTAAGAGGAAGTCAATCAAATCACACCTTGACAAAGTGGGAAAAACTGCCATAGGCATTGTGCCATAATATCCCATAATTTCTCAGTTCAGATCTAGTGAAGGAGAAGGCTATGACATATGAATAACATCAGAGTCTTCTCATCAAGCCATACTAAATAAACATTAATCATTGGTTTTAAGGGAATGAGTATACCAGAACCCTACCAGGCAAATTCACCTCATAATACGAAAGAACCACCTTACACTTATATAGTGCTTTTCTAGACACTCCCTTCAAAACACTTTACTGGTAATGGGGACCCCCCCCATCAAAACTAACCAATGTGTAACACCCACCTTGATAATGTGACGGCAGTGTGCCAATATGCTCACAGCTCATCAGCTATCAGTGGGGAGGAGAACAGAGTAATGAAGCCAATTCATAGATGGGGATTATTAGGAGGCCATGATTGGTAAAGGCCAGTGGGAAATTTGGCCAGGACACCAGCGTAACATCTATTCTTTTTGAAAAATGCTCTGGGATTTTTAATGACTACTGAGAGTCAGGACCTCGGTTTTATCTCATCCAAAGGACAGCACCTTTTTTACAGTATGGACTCTATACTATACTAGAATTTTTATATCCATAATATCAGAATCTCCATACTTCTTCTATTGTGACAACTTACAATGGTATTGTAAGCAAAGAAATTCTGACAGTTTGTTCTGATGCTAATATAAATTTAATTATTGTCCTGTAGTGTAAATGTTGCATTTCTCAAGGATAAGGACATTATTATGCAGTTCAATTAAATGTCAGATGAAACTTAGAAAATACTGAATGATATGTAAAAAACTATTGTTTACATTTCTAGAAATATATACATATACTGTTACTATTCTTACAGTAGTAATAATAAACTTTAAACTGCAGCAAACTCATAAAGGTATCATCAGAAGTGTAGTAATTGTTTTAAGCAAGTGCACTCATTTTATTGAAGAGAAAGAAAAACAGATTAATACTAATCAACATCATCACAGGGGAACTACTGTGAAAACCACAGGCTACTACCATATACTGTATACCTGCCCTTGAAGGGAGTACAAATTACATATACAAGATTGGGACCAGATGCTGTCTTCTGGGATAAATAAATGTGTTTGCTGATATCTGAGCCCCAGATTTCACACATCTGTCCCAGCTCATCCCACAGGTTCCATGGGGCTCAAGTCATAAGGCACATTCATGCATAACTGTGGCATTCACACCTCTCAAGAAAGCCACTGTTACACAAGCAGCATTAGGATGGAGGTTGTTTAACAGGAATGTGTGCCCTCAGAACCTGAAGTCCCAGGACTTGATCGATGTCACTCCAATGAGGTTGACATCAGTCAATACAAGTGATGTAGCAACTTGATAGATAATTGGATAATATGGCTCTCCTGCTGGCAAGTGCACCTGAGTTCTTGATCTCATTCTGTTGCTTCAATGAACATTGGCAAACCCTGGGCCCCTCTGGTAGAATGATTTTTATACAACACCTGAGTGATGTACAAGATTTTTGCAACCTAGCATTTCAGATCCAGTGGAATTGTATGACGAAGGAAAAGATTATGAAGAGAGAACATGTTTGTGTATCAGTCTTAGTGTGGTGTCCTTATTCTTGGCCAGAGGGTGATGGACTGTATTTCGCTAGATTCTTAACAGGTTACAAATATCCTCAGAAAACAAAACAGTGTGCTGAGTTAGTCCACCCCACAACATATCAATGGTACAAAGGCATTGTTCTCATGATAAGCAAGACAAATGGGCCCTTTTCTGGGAAGAGATGATGCAAACTATATGCCTAACTTATATATATATACACTGTATATAATGCCTCTAGAAAACTTTAAGGTTTACACAAAAAACACCAACATTTCAGTAGCTACAACGGTTTGGCGAGGTAGAACTACAACACCCACAATGCGTTGCTACACTGAAACACATCATGAAACATTCTGTCGGCGACAAATCTGTTTGCACTATCTATTGATTTATAATTACTTTTATAATGATTGAAAAACACTATATTGGCCCGAAAAAAAAAACACGTTATTACATTATGAGTTGACCGATAAGGGTAGATTTTAGCGGAAGTTGAAATCAAAAGGGGACCCGCTGGTTAACAGTACGTCTTTCAATGCTACATACACGGATACACAATGCGTCGGAAAATAAGTTAAACAGAAGCAAACGTCCGCAGTAATTTAAATTGACATACCACATACACATTTAATAATAATCGACGCTGAATAAATTCAGACGATAGCCAAATCAAATTTAGCCACAATAAATTAGGATTTCTGTAATAACCTAAGCACTATCACAATTACATTTTAACTACATAAGCGTTATTTCGCGATTTAAAAAGTAACTATCCACGGTTCGGTCTCCCCTAACATCTTCTAAAAATAACAGGTTAATGTCTTCAGGCAGACCCAAGGGGATTTTAAGGGGGTGGAGTGTATTAAATTAACAAAAAAAAAACATACGTGTTACCTCTGTGAATAGCGGTTGCTCACCCACAGTTCCAGCCTTCACTTTTTCTTCATGTTCCCTCGAAGACAAGTACCTCCAGAAGACGTAAGCAACTCCCCCAGTAGCTGCAAATGCAGCACCCAACAGACCAGCCTCTCTGAAACCAGGCATATTACTGTACTAGACCGCCTGAATTATATTTTTGATAAATTGTGATAAAAGCGTTACTATCAGTAATCAATAATGCTGTGCATAGTTCATGTTAGTATAAACGTGCTTTTAAAATATCGACAACCACATCAAAACCGTGATATCCGACTACCATCTAGCAAATCCGGAGGTGCAACGTTAATAGTGGAGAACAAACTTCTGTGCCTTAGCAGGTCTGCGCGTTTAAAAGTTAAAAGCGTGTTTATTCAGTTCCTGAAACGTATCGCGTTCGAAATACGTACAACGTAACAGGACAAGAGTAAATCCTCCACAGAAAGTCAGACTCAAGCTAAATGACCACCACAGCTCAAACCAACCATCTGACCTCCCTGACGTCACACGAGGATTACATGTTGCCCAGCCTATAATTCTTGAAGCTTTGTTCGGGCAATATTGTGAGGCGCTTTCCTCGCTCTGGTCTTAAAATTTAGCAAGGAAAAAAAAAGAACGATAAAGACGTGGTTACTTTCTAAAAAAAAAAACTATCGCAGTTCAATCTATCCTTATATTTCAGCCTATATTCAAAACATTTAAATCCTAAATAAACTAGAAGTCTGAATGCGTTTTTAAACGATCCAAGCTACAGTTTAATATCGATTGCATGAGAACATCTCTTACAGATCCATCAGCTGTCCAGGGGCGTTAACTCAATTTTGTGAAAGAATAATTATAACTAGGTCTGAAGCGAATGCTGGTAAAATCCAACACATGCCCAACAGCCAGATCAAATAAGAACTTGTAAGGTTGCTGGCTCCTGCTGTATCTTCCACTTTGTTCAAATCTGAACTAAGTTTGTTCATCTATCCACTTTCGGAAAGCTACTCGTCCTGGTGAAGACCTCAACTTTCAACAACCTAGACCCCGCCCTGGAAACATGGAGTGGCAAAGTGGGTGTTGAAGGTGCCTAACTGCTCAAGACGCCAGTCCATCACACAGAGAGAAAGGGGGCAATTTCACCTAGCCAGCATGCCTTTAGGAGATGGGATGAAAATCCATGCAGGCTTGAAGAGAAGAAAACATACCAACTCTGGACAGAAGGTGCTCCCCAGACAGAATCCAACACAGGACAAAAAAAGCCATCGTTCCCAGAAAAAAACAAGCCAGTAAAAGTTACATCGGAACAGTGTAAAAACAAAGGATTTGAATGTTCCTTAAATGTTACTCTGGGATTTGTGGTCTTTTTTTTGATATTTTGACAAATACTACATAACTGTTATAATCAAGAAGATTTACTGTACAATAATAATAATAATAATAATAATAATAATAGCTTATACTTATATAGCGCTTTTCTGGACACTCCACTCAAAGCGCTTTACAGGTAATGGGGACTCCCCTCCACCACCACCAATGTGCAGCCCCACCTGGATGATGCGACAGCAGTCATAGTGCGCCAGAACGCTCACCACACATCAGCTATTAGTGGGGAGGAGAGCAGAGTAATGTAGCCAATTCATAGAGGGGGATTATTAGGAGGCCATGATTGGTAAGGGCCAATGGGAAATTTGGCCAGGACGCCGGGGTTACACCCCTACTCTTTTCACCACCATTTAAGAAGACTGAAAGCTCACCCAGTATTTTGTATTCTTTTATTTTGCCTGGTAAGTCAATTGTGAACAAACTCATTTACAGCAACACCCTGGAGAACCCTCTATACAACAGGGTATTTACTGGAGCAATGGGAGTGACCCCAGACCCCAAAACCACTACTCCACACTGCTTCCTAATAAATAATAGGACAGTAACAGATTTAATTTTACATCATCCAGAATTTAATACATTTACCATGGACATCCAGAGTGTATAACAAAATCCTTAATAAGGTCTTTAAGGAATCAAACAAGGACTTGGTGGTTAAAATGAACCACGCTATAACAATGATTTCAGCAAATACACAATTCTTGCCATGTGTTAAATTACAGAAACTTGTATTGGAAGTTTAAAGTTGCTGAAAATGTGTTCTACATTACTGTTCAACTTTTTTCATTTTGGTTTTATAGCAGCCAGCAGCACTGAATTTGGTAGCTACCTTTCCCAATAAAAGCAAACAACCTAGTAATTTCCATGTGAAGTAGACTTAAAAAAAAATCTGCTTATAGGATGTTGACGAACACATGAGCTTTGTTCAGAGAAAATGTCCTTGTTGGTCATTCTTAAATGCACAGGCTGGTTTTGAAAACATGTTCCTTCAGACTTACCCAACTTAAAAATGGAGGTGAGAGATGGGGTGGGGGCAAAACTAAGGGTCTTGCAGTATTTTTTTAAAAAATTAACCCTGATCCACCTTCTCTATCAAAACCCCAAGTTACATCATGGTTAAATTAAAAAATATATACGGACAGCTTGTGATTGACAGTTAATCAGATCCATGACTGAGATTTATTGTGGTGCATCTGCTGGCACCGTACAGCACATCCAGGCACTACCAGTTCTTCCCTTTCTTCTTCTTCTGCTGCGGTTTCTTCCTAGTGGCTCCAGACGCTGCTGGCTTCTGCTGTCTGGGGGGAACCATGTTGGTCGAAGAGGCTGACGTAGCACCAGAACCAGGCCTTGGTGAGGTGGGGGGGCTGCTCGCAGATTTACTAGCATCCCTGAGGAAAACAGGATCATTATTTTATGCTAATAACCATTTTATCCAACTTTGATTGAACTACATGTACCAAAGTGCACTTGCTTTACACAAATTACCAAATGCTCACAACTAAAACACATAGTAGCTAATTACTATTTTGGGTGGGATGTCATATCCCTTATGCTCAGAGGTTTCTTTTACAAGACTATCCTATATTTCCCTAAGCCTGAAGTCAGCAGCCATGCACTTACATTCACACACCTTTGACAAGTCGAAAGGTCAGATTTTCTCATTTCTCAGTCATTTCCTGATTTTAATTATATGCAGAAAACAATGCCTGAGAAAATACCTTGACATTCAAGTTGACCTAATCTGTGCTGTAGTGCACGTTTTTTTCCGAACTTTGTCTTATGCCTAAAGCACCAAAAGTAACATTCCTATATGGGAACGATGGGTTCCTCTGATTATATCACCATCTGAATGATTGAACATATTGGGTTTCAGCTATCAGGGGTAACCTCGATCTCTTTTCTCTTCTAGTTATGGTTTTACGGATATGAATATAAAAGTGCACTTTGCACTACTTCTGTTATGCTTCCTTCAAATAGTGCCATTATGAGATGAAACTTATAGACTTTTTTAAAGCTTTTGAAAATTCTGCTGAAGACAAATGTTTATATTTACACAATACAATTTAAACTCATTTTCACTGTTTTGATACTGAAAAGCTATGTATTTTACAAAACACAGCAGTAACAGAGAGCTGCAGGTATTCTTCAAGTTTGGCTTCACTGTTTGCCACTTATGGGATCTTGTACATCCTAGACTGGTGCCTTCAACACCAGTTCAACCTGAAACAAGTCCTCAACTTTAATCCTTAGCTGAAGTTTGAAAATTCCATGCAAATTATATCTGAGCAGTAATGCAGATCATGTTTATGGATCTAAAGATGCACACTGTGAGCTCTATTTTGATCTTAAAAGTATGATAAAGACGTTTATAGGTCATCCTGTATTTGTTATCTGAAATATGACCACCTATGGATATTTATGCTGAAAAACATTTTACTAAAGGAAACAGCAGGTTTTTAAGAGGGTATTTGAATACTCACAGTTCAGCCAGGCCTCCAGATGTTGCCCCCTGTGTTCCTTTGCCCACTTGCTCCTTCTTCTTGCCCTTCTTCCTGCCACGGTAGTAGGAGCGTTCTCTCATTGGCAGCCACCGCTCTGGGTCAGGAGCCACTTTGGGGTCATAGTTCTTTGGCATTTTACCTAAAGATGTTAAAAGTAAACACGATGTTATGTTTTGAACAGTGATCTAAATTAATCAGAGGTTATAAATGTCTGAATCTGACCTGCTAGGAGTTCTTTAATAACTAATAAGGTTTTATCCATTAGACAGTCATACCAGCTTTCATGAAATCCCTGTAACTGCTCACAAAACAACGTACTCTGCATAGTCTTTTTGTTACATACCGCTAAACCACCCCATACAACAAGGAAGCCTCCTGCTACATTCTTTCACAAGTAAACCTCTCTGCTCTACTTGGACAGTGCTCAGTCCAGACGTTACTGCTGTCTGCCTATAGCTATTAGCTCTGCTGAAAAACTGTATGATTAAATACAGTATATATTGTTCTTTACAATATTAAATCCATTTAGAGATGTTAGTGATCTCCAAATAAGATTTTTTAATCAATGAGCAACATGTGGACCCTAATGGAACATTTTCTAACTTTTTAATCTTCATATAATTATGTATATTGATAGAGACTGGGTGCTTATAAAATCACTTACCCTTCTTTTTCTTCTTTTTTTTCTTCATATCCCCTTGCCTGTGAAACAAATATTTAATTGTAAGTCTCATATTAATTATTTTGTATTCTTATGACATAAAATGCACTTAAAAAACTGCAATGTAATCAAATTGCAGTTTAATTGCAGTTGCATATGCTGTAAGGGAGATAAATTCATTTTTACCCTTGTTCTTTGGGCAGAGTATCCCCAGTCACCTTTGCAGCCTTCTTTCTAATATAAGTGGCTCCATGCGAGTTCTCCAGCTCATCCACGTCCACATTAAAAGACATGGTGTCTGGGGATGGGAGGTGTTTGCTGAGACTGAGGAATGCTGTTAAGGAAGGATCACACAAGAAAAGTGCCATCTAGTTTAACTCAGGGCAAACTGGAGTGAGCACAAACACCAAAGCTGAGCAGCTCGAGGGTGTGTTAAACGTTTTAAATAGTGCCATGTTCAAATGTATCTAAAAAACTTTACAGAAAAGTGTGGCACACTGTTAACCTAGTTTAATTTAATTTGTAAGAGCTTAACATTTATTCTTTCACATCATATACTTTTGCTATGAACTAGCCATGTAAATTCAATTAATATTGTTACGTTTGCTTGGAACTTACAATTATCACATATTGGGCTTGCAGTACATTAGTTTTTTTCATTGCAATATTTCACATATAGCACATTTAGGCTGAATATTACAACACCACTGAATACCACATTAAGAGAAATAATTACTTAAATGAGGTTATGTTATCTGAGAATCTAAATTAAAATCCACATGAAATATTAAAAGTAGACAAATTAGTTGTTGAGCCCATTTGTTACATATCGTGGATGTTTGCAGGGTTCAGGGCAGCCAAATAAGTTCAAATATTACCAAAGTACACTCATGTTATTTTACTAAATAATCACAACTGTTACCGTAGTTAATTATGTAGCAAAATAGTATTATGACAGACTTTTTAAAGAAAATTCAACAAAACCAATGTGAAAATATCAATACACAATTTCAAATTCTTTTTTTATTAACAAAGATATATGTGAAATTAACAGTGGAATAATAAAACAGCAACATGGCATCAAATAGTATTTACCTACTCTGGGGTATATCTATTCACAGCTGAAGAAAATTATGCATTTATCTTTTAGAAAGTACACCCATCTTAAAAATGTTTTATTACAAATTCGATATAATCTGGAAATTAATACAGCCATCTGAAATAACCAGCAAAATACATTCTGAACATGTAGCCCTTAAACCCATGCATAGCATGAAGGCTCTATACATTTAGTTTTAAAGATTCTTATTTTGTCTCACTGGGCATAAAGGTATAGGGAATTAAATTACCAAATCACCTGGGGAATCTTGAATCGACTAATTTCACTGAAATGATTAGTTCAAAACAATAATTTGTGAAGCTGTTTATTCCTTAATACTCTGCATAGCCTAGTATGTTTTGTGACAAGAACCTTCAAAGTTACTGAGCAGCCTTGCATGTGCGCAGTTTAGAGAGAACACAGCGGTAAAGAAGGTGTTGTTTCAAAATAAATGGTTTGGGGGTCATATGCTTTAATACCGTACAAATGCCTTTCCTGCATTTAAAGTTGCAGCCACAAGAAAAACTAAATCAAATCTGTCCTTTCTGCAGACCTCTACAAATGTTCATGTACAGTAAATGAAACTTTGCATTACCTATGTCAGTTATTATGAAAGATTAACATTAATTCAGTTTACATCTGAATGATCTGCCACCACAATAGCAGCAGTTCCCTATGGGGTGGAACTGCCATAAGAACAGTGACAAATGAGGGGAAGCCATTAGGCCATGTAGCCTGTTTGGCAACAAGCAGCTAATCGCAGGATGTCATCCAACCATTTCTTAAGGACACCAATAGTTTTGAATAAAGGATACGATTTTGCTTTTTCTTGATCCACCAATGAATAAGCAGAGATAAGCTGTGCCAATGTATGTATATCATTCTTGTTCTGCCTGGAAAAAAAATGGTTTATAGGTTAAAGAAGGACTTTACAAACAACATAAAAAAAGGACAACTGTTTATTGCTTCACCTTTAGGGGAAATTGGAGAACAACGTTCATTTAACTTGGAAGCCACATATTCCTCAGGTCAGATTTCAGGATTCGGTATGAGCAAGAAAAATCTTAGACAGGGGGAATTCTTGAAAAGTGGCTGCTCTTCTGAAAAGTACTGTGTAATACTGAACATCTCATCTGAAACATTAAACATCCCACTGCATAGTGGTCCCTGTGACCACACAAGGACATTCATTTGAAATTTTCAGGTCCTGAGGAAGAGTGGTCTCTTCATTTACTAGCACCTGCTCCAACTTGATTTTTTATATCTACAATCGAAGTACTAACAAGATTCTACCTTACTTAGTTTCTGAATTTTCTTTAGTTTAAGCTCCACATGGATAGACCTGCTGGCAACTTTATAGGAGACCTAAGCGTCCCATGTATCTAACAGTGGATGCAATACTCTTTCCTACTATGATTAATTGAATGTATCCCTATATCAAATGTACTCATTATGATTAAAAACTGTGGAGTTGATTTGTTAAACATGAAACAAAGCGCACAAAACAATTGCCACTTTGACCAGAATTTGATAAAACAGAAAATGCAGTATAACACCCTTAACTTTAGGATTTATGTCACCTAATTTACGCATTGTCTACCAGACCTACTCCTGGAAAGCCCCAAACCAGCAGTTTTTATATTCAATCATTCAATTATGGAATAATTTGTGATCAATTGCTAGTCATTTGTTTAACAATGTAATCTAAAAGTCATTTGGAACAGAATTTTCATGCATCAAGAACCAGAATTTCCTTAATTGGACAAATTACCTGCATAATTAACCAATATCTTTTAAGTGTTCCCAATCTTTAAAAACAGGTGAATTCGAGTGGCCTATAAACCTGTATGGTGAACCCTGAGCTAAACTATAAAGAATGTCTGCAATTTATAAGACTTACTGAAATAAAATACAGAAAACAAACTGCATTCACACACCAAAAGAAACAAAATGACTAAAGTACACATACTTCCACAGCTGTTCCAGATCACTTATAGCCTCTTTCTTCCTTCCATATTTCAGCTTAAAGTTCGCTGCTTCTCGTACAAGTGCTAAATGACCAGATGAACCAGGCTGAAAAGGATGATAAAGAAAAAAAAAGTTTCATCTTCTTGGCAGATTCTGCAGAAACCAGTATTAAATACTTACTGGGACAGATGTTGTAATAAGACATTTAATTTTATCCAATGAAATCTAACAAAAGCATTACATCCATGCTTCAGTAAAATATGGAAGATGATCTCTTTGATACTTTAGAGCTAATTTGAAAATGTATATGCATCCAATGATCAGCATCCTCATAAAATGATGTTTGTATCTGCAACATAATTACTATATACCATTTATAATTAGGCAACATACCTGTTGCTTCTGGTAGTACTGAATAGCTTGGCCAAAGACATCAATGGCGCTATCTAGGTCTTCTTCGTGAGTGTACATGGTAACCAATGCTGAAATCTATAAAAGAAAAGTTATCAAACAATAGCTGATATGGAACTCAACACAAAGCAATTCCCACAATGTTGAGTGGGAAATTTCATATTTTACACTAGAAAACACTTTACTGTTATCTATACACTACATCACAGAAATATTTGTTTCCACCTCTAATGGACAATAGTACAGCCTTACACAACACAAAAATGCTCCAACAAACAATTTGTCATTTTCAAATCAATAACAAGAGAACATAATAAACGTTATAAATTTGAAGGAGACTTAAGAATCACCAAAGACGTTCAGGTACAATTTAATTTTTTGTTAACCCAGCCTGTTTAGAAATCATCATTATTTGGAAATAATTCCAAATAATAATAATTTTGAAATTATCAGTTGTTTATCTGCTCAGATTTTTGAGTACCACCACTCCTTTGCTGCACAAAGAGAATAATGGCCTGTGAATGTTTTCCTAGGACTTGCCCACCTCTCAGAGGTGTAATTCGACACTGCAAACTCCGGATTGCCACATAGGAGGGTGGAGAAGCATCACATCTTTCCCGATGTCGCTGTTAGGCAATGATCCAATGGGAATTTTCCCCCTTTATTGTACCATTAGCAACATAAAATTGTTATATTATAGATATTCACATCTGATTTATGGATTGTTTAATAACATAACTGTGTAAGCCAGATAAATACCTACTAAGGCTGTCTTTAACATATACAGTACAGCAACAAGGCTATAATTATGTTAATATGAAGTATAAGCATCTTTCAGTTACAACAAACTGAACTGTCGAACTCCTTTGACTCAGATTCATAGGAATTCTGCAGAGAGGACTGTAAGCAGAGTGTACGTGCTCTCTAACACAAACCAGGCCACCATAAACTGGGCTCATCCTGACACCTCAGATGTGGAGAGCCTCTCAGTCTTTATCTCCAAGAGGTAGGCACCCTCTTTACCTCAAGGTGGGGATTCAGAATCAAGCTGGAGATCACCTGTCATTAATCCACTGATAGGGCTAGAGTAACTCTCCAATAAGGAACACATCCTATACCAGATGACTTCCAATCATCACCCTAAAAAGGTGCAACCTTAAAAGCAGTTTGCAAGCTATCTGGAACCCTGGCAACTGAAAGCGATCATGTGATTGTGACCACCATTGCCCGAATCACAATTTTGAAATAAAAGGTTATTTTTTTACAAACTAGTACATTTTAAATATTAAATCAGAAATGTATATAAAAATATGTACTTACAGGGTACAATACTCAACTTGTTTATGAACTATAATGACCAGTGACTTCTTTAAGATTAGGTGGATGAAATATGGCTATGCCCTCCAAATCCAAGGCAACAAATCAATCAATGCATCAATGGGCAAAAAAAACTATATATCAATTTGAAACAATTGTCTTAAGTATCCCTCTTTACTGCAATGTGGATCTTTAATGTGACATTTTGACATCACTGCTGAAATGTTCTCGTATTCTTGATTAATATATAAAAAATAAGAATTTCATAGTTCTATAATCAAAATACTTACCATGCCTTGCTTGTATTTAATTTCCTCTATTGATCGCAAAATATCACAGGCTTTAGTAACATGACCTTTAGGGTGACAAAAGTAAAATAGTTAAGAAAACCCCTGATGTGATGTGAGTTAATAATAATTACAGTAACTTCTTGAGATAAGGGACTAATAGGTGGGAAGAGTTATCCATTAAATAACCATTGATGGTTTTTCAGCCCCCAAACAAGCTGTTACATGAAATGTGTACTATATATATGCTTTCTTGTTATGTAGATATATGACAGCACGGTGAATTAATATATTACTGTACTATACTGTTTATATTAACACACCATTGTATTAAAGTACACTATATTTTTATTTTACCAGACTAACAGGGGAAAAGGGTGTTAGTTATTGCCAGCTTTCCGTTAAATTACTAAGGAGAATGTATAGCTAAAATAATTTAGAATTAAACCAAGCTTTTTTTGGAATGGCAATAGACTACTGGATGCTAGTTCATTACAGCCTTTAGGATCCTTGGTGTCCAAAATCTGCCGACAGCTAAGGGTGTCAATCTGTATAAGCCATCAGCATTTGCACACAGTAATTTTGAGGTCCTTTCCTTGCTAATTTTATGTCCTGAGAGCAAACAGCCAAGTCTCACTGGCATTGTCCAGCTGGGATAATATGACGTCTTAATCATGAATTTATTAAATTTCTTATGGACCTGCTCCATCTCTTCAGTGGGTGCAGTCAAAGCTTCATCATAGGATCTTTTATTCACATTACAGTAACATTTACAAAATCACTAAAGCCACCCATCAGTGCATTTAAAATTAAATGTCATGTGTTTGACCACCATAATGGATGCTGTTTGCAATTCAGAAAACAGATGTTTCTTTTGCGGACAGCAGTCTGTCCATTTAATCCAGTCTGTTAAAGCAAGGGTCTACTGTACTTGATTTAAATAATATTTACCACAATCAGTAGTAGCTTCTCTGCTTATTGGTAATCAGGTGTGTTTTAACAGGAGTAAAGCTAAGTGAAACAATAACCTCTTTAAAGCAGTTTTTCAAGTTGATTTGGAAGACAAGCATTCCAGTTCATGGACAATTAAAAATAATTTCACGGTAATAATACAGTTGAATCAATTGAATTTTTTCACAAGTGTCTAATTTATAAACTGGTCATGGGTAATTTCTTCACTGCTAAATTATCTCAAATTAGCAAACTTATTCCCAGGGAAACTGATTCATGCAAATATAGTCAGCACATTGCTTCAAAAGTATAATTATGCAAGTATAATTAGTATGATTTGTGTACTCTTCAAACAACTAATGTGCACTGATAGAAATAAAACTGGGTTTCTTGGTGACTTTCAAGCAGACGGGCTACCTTGAATCAAATACAGCTGCGCCATTGTTAGTTTGATTTCTGAAGCACTTTCAGGGTACTGTTCTGAGAAACGCTAAATGGGGAAAAATAAATATATAATCAATATATACCAAAAGTAATTAAAAATGCAATAACTACTGGCTTTACCACTGATTTGTTGAGTTATAATGCCTCCTTGTACATTAATAAAACAACAATGCTCACAGAAATCTTATATGCCTTTATTTACATCTGCAGTTATCAATGAGCAGATGACAGGATCACAACATTTTTATCCTGTAAAGCCTTAGGAAAAAAATATGCTTTGTCTGTGCTATAATTGAAGAAAAAGACAATGCAAATGAACAGGTCAAAGTCCCAGTATAATAGTTCGATAACACGTGTCCTTGTGCTGAATAGAATAAAAACTACATCTAACCGACACTTGATCTACAGCAAATCACACATATTCCCTTTTACGCAGCTGCACATTTTACTGATTTCAACTACCTTGGTTCAAGGATACTTGTGGCCCCATCCAACCTTCTACTTTTAATCACACTAACCATTACTTCGCACTGGTGCTCTAATAAAACCAAAATGTACCTGTAGCAGTTCTATTGCTTTTGAATGCTGTTTCTCTCTGCAGAGCTGAGCCACTTGAATTAGCACCGGCCGTGGGTGCCCTGGGTTCTGGGCCTGTAAACTTGAAGAAAGTTTACGGCATTGATCTGCCTGCATTAAGAAAATCAAAATTAAAAATGTTAAAGCTAAATGTTGTCAAAATTATCAAAATTACCATCAGCATATTCGTCAGCAGAATATTCTATTGTAACACCACTGAAGTGAATAAGACTTTACTATACCGGAACAGTCATAAAACGAGAGTGATAACATGCCAAAACATTTAAACCACAGTATTATAGACATCCGCCGTTAATACTGAAACTATTAATGCAATAAAGTAAAAAGAACCTCCTGAGAGATTATGTGAAAAAGAGAACAGGATCTAGAGCAGTATGCTACAGATGTAAGTTAAAGAAAAAAAGTTAAAGAAAATTTAGAACATGTATAATACTGGTTTTCAATCTCTTAATTTCAGTTTTGGCAATGTCAGTCAGCAAGATGTGGATTGCAAAATACCTGATTGGTGTACATGGCTAGTAAAGCCTTATTGAGTTCAATAGCCTGCAGCTGTTTTGTTGCCAGCTTGTGCTCAACTCCTTCTGCATTTGTCAGTTTCACTTTCTTCTTGGAGTCAAACACATTTTGGTCCTGCATAAAAAAAATGTAAGTTACATGCAGTAATTCTGATTTGAGCAATTTTACTGCTGTCACTAATAGATCAGAAATACGAGTGTCATCATTGAAATGAAAAAACATTTACCTTATTAATTGTAATGATGTTGTTGGCGGTTACAGCCAGCAATCCCACATCTGCTGGCCTATAAAAACAACAAGCTTGGAATGAAATAAGTGTCTTTGACAAACAAAATGTATTGTATTTTAAATTAAACTACTCATGAATACAGATTTTATTATAATTTCCAACATTGAAACTGAAATCTCATTAAGGTCATCTCAGAATGAGAATCCTTTTTATAAAGGTTTGCATGTAGCTGTGGATTTCATAAAGACTTACTTTAATTTGATGACTTGATTGTATAGCTGCAATGCATCTTCAGTTCGCCCCTGTGACTGCATGATGTAAGCCATTTGTGAATGGATTACAGCCAACTCAGAATTAATGTCTTCTTCTGTCATATCCTGTTGATGAACATCAAAGTGGAAAAGATAGCATCACACTGCTTAAGAATCAACATATCAAAACAGTATATTTAGCAAAAAAGCACATTGTGTTAACTAAATAAAAACTATTCTGCAGACAGACCTCTTTGCTTTTCAAGTTGCAGAACATATGTATAACACAATGACTATATATTTAGCATTAACATTTTATTCAAACAGAACAGGTAACAGAACAGAACATTTTTATATACTTCTTTTTTTAAGATAAAATACTTCTACAACACTGTACCAGTGAGAAGGGAGGGCTCATTCATACGTAACATTTGGATACTGTGAATGTTTGGTCCACCTGGAGAGGTAGTCTTAGTCAGTATGGTGAACAAATTAGATGCACGATAGCGTGAAAAACAGCTGGATACATACCCTTAGTACATACTTAAAAAGTAGAAGGTTTTATTTAGTTTGTTGAGACTGGGTTAATGAGTTTAGAACTGGGTTTCAAAGACTAATACTATCATAGAATGTTTTAGCAGTACAAGATATAATATTTTTCTCTAGAAATGCAAATAAATATGTATATACTAGTATACAAATTTATACAATTACTACTACTGTAAGTGATATAAATTTTAATGTTCAGATGCTGTATCCGTCTTAATTCTGAATTTTCTGTTATGAGTCAAACATTTAAACATACAAAGTGATATATGTAATGATATATTTAAGACTTGGCTGATAAAGTTATTCTCTCTAAGAGCATGCTGAACTCTACAGTTCACACATATGATACTGAAAGACAAGGCTTTCCTAGCCAATCCTAATTTCCACTAGAGTCTGCAAGCCACAGTGAGTAAACAGCAACTTGGGGCTGAACATGCAACCGTCGGGGTGTAGTTCCAACTTTTTCCAGGTAAATCACTCATTGCCAAAATGATTTATTCTGGCAGTAAAAGTGCAACTTGTTTAAAAGCCCCCAAAGTAAAAAAAATAGACAAAACAGAAAGAACCAGTTAAAAATATACTTACAGAATCCTCAGACAAAGACTGTCGACACAATTCTAAAGAACACAAAAAACAAGCCGTTTTAGATTTCAGTGATGCTCACAATTTAAAAAGAAAAGCAAACTGCATGAATACTCAGATCTTCCCCTCTCAAACCTGTACTATACCATTCCAAAATTGTGAATTTATTATAAGCACATAAAGCAATAGACAATGAAGCTACAAGTGTCTTAATAGATGAACACAAATGACTAATATTTAATCAGTAAAACAGTTTTTGTTTAATTTTTTAATTCATGTTATAGCACACCTATAATAATGCAGTACATAATATGGTTGAAACACTGTAATTGTCATTGACAAATTCAGAATTTGTGATGGACAAAGTTTCAACCTAGACAGCATATAAGAATTCATAAGGAACAAGTAATAGGTTTATTCCATGCTGAAAAAAAGAAGAAAGAGAACACAACGTTTCGGCCGTGGAGCCTTCTTCAGGTGTGAGCACCTGAAGAAGGCTCCACGGCCGAAACGTTGTGTTCTCTTTCTTCTTTTTTTCAGCATGGAATAAACCTATTACTTGTTCCTTTGCAGCCTACGCATGCTGACGCAGCTACCCACCTGAACTATAAGAATTCATAAACATTTTTGCAACACTTAAGCTTACAGTGAAACACCTGTATTGTGATATAAATTGTGATATAAAAAGCATTCACTTTCACAGCAACTCTGTGACATTATGAAATGTATGTAACATTTGTCATCTCAGCTTGCTACCCATTTTTCATTTAAAATAAAGAATACAGAAAGAACTACTACAGAAATGTATTTTATGTGCATCTACCTAACAATATAGTAATCCTGCAGCGATATTCTTATGGTCACTTTGGTTTTATATACTGTATTGTATATCCTGTATTGCTATCCACCGGATAAAGTAGATTCATGCACATCGCTTCCTCTCATCTTACCTTCAGCTGCTCTGAGCTTGTTCATTGCTTCTGTGAGATCCCCTTGACCAATGAGAGTACAAGCGGAATTGTAACAGAGTTCGTAGGTGGTTTCTGGAAGGCCAAGGTCCTCCTGATAAAACAAGTTGTTTGAAACGCATGGTAACAACTTTGTTAAATTAAAATGTGCAATAGTTTTAGCCAAAACTATTCTGTAGACTAGCCTTATCTTAGTGAAGGAAACTTTGGCTTAAGTAGCATAGGATGTACCTGGCTTGTTTTTCATCAGTGACCTCTAGGACCTACTGCAATATTGTAAGCTTAAAGTTTTTGAAGAAAGTGAGGAATCATTTTTCCAAACTATGCTAATGCTACCGCAAAGCATTTTAGAGGTGGCAACATGTGAAACAGACAGCAAACACCTTGGAGATGTGTCTAGACAGGTGCTCATTTCCCACCATACAGGTTCAAAAATTAGAGCGGTGAGCTAATTTTACTACGATTCCAAATTCACAGGAATTCCATTCTATAGAAAGACAAAAAAAAAAGACATAACTGAAAGGGTATCTTCACATATTTAAAAATTGAACTTACAGGTGGGGATTTCTCCCAGCTGCTGAGAGCTGCGACAACAGCAGACAGGTTGGTTTTCCTCTCCTCCTCATACTCATCCTGAGAGTTTCTGATCAGGTCCTTGTAGACAGCTACGCATTCACTATAGCGCTCTAATCTGTATAACTGAACAAAACCATACCATTTCAACATCTGAAAGACTTTAAGAGTTACATTTGACTTTCAACAGTACATGGTCCCCTTTGAGAATTATTTTGCAACAGAAAAATGTTAATCTTAAAGTTTCCCAAATACACCCAGAAAGGCAGGTGCATCAACAATTTAAGTTCTCTGACAATGTTCATTAACAAAACACTTGCTCTGTATGGACAGCAGAACTAACACTAGATTATAGATATATGGTATACTTCTTAAGTGATAACATCAATATAAGAAAACTCTGGTGAAGAGAAAATTAAGAATTACTGATTGATTATAATTGCCATATAAAATCTATTCTGTAATGCAAGAAAGTAGAAAAGTATTAATCTAGAGTGCCACCTACAGATCTAACAATTTAGTGTTGTAATTACCAACTACTCCCAAATTATACTGTATGTGCATCCACATATTTATGTAACCCTGTGCAGTTTCATCTTAACAAGATTTTAACAAAGCAAGCTCAAGTGTAGTCTCTGTTGCAGTATATGACTGATCTGCCTCAGCATAAGAATTAAAGACTATCGTTTGAGATTTTATTGACAATTATGAACCATACTAATACAGAACAAACTAGGAGGCATGTTCCCTTGCTAATAGCATAGCAGTTCTGAACCTCATGACTAGTATCAGCACCTCAGTGAATTCTGAGCTTTGCGCTTATAAAGATTAGAACAGTTACCACTTGGCCATAGAGTTCCTTCAGTTTATCACTCTGCTGGGTTGCACTTTCAATTGTCTTCAAGGCATTCTCTACCCTGTTCAGCCTGTACTCACAGTAAGCTTTTTCAAAAGCAATCACATCACTGCTGAAAAAAAAACACGAACAACAAAGACACTATGAAATATTAAAAAACATTTGGAAGTTTGATGCCTATGAAATATTATTTCAAGAGTTTGGTGTCAGTTTCTAGAATTTGAAGTCATTCAAAGTATAATGCAATATAATGTACAGTACATTAGAAAGAAGGGCATGAAATGTTCATTAGTACAGAATGCTAATTGAGCTGCAATGAGGATCTGTAATGATATTAAGGTTACATCACCTGCCAAGCACTTTTGTGTGAGTATGAATAACATTCAGCGCTTCCTTAAAGCTCCCATTCTGAATAAGGCATACAACTTTACAATGCAGAGCAGTGATGTCATCTTTACATTCCTGAAGAACTATTCAGAGAAAGAAAGGAATATTAGAATTTAAGCATAGGAAGATTCACTGTAGACACAGATTATTTTAACTTAACAAATACTGTTAAAACACACACAGAGATCAAATCTACTGAAAATTAATGCATCCCCAACCTTCTACATAATTGTAATGGTGCCTACACAAATTGCACACCCCAAAAAGCCTTCATATGCATTTATCTTTTGCTTAATAATTTAATACAAGGTCAAACAGAAAACGTTCTATTGGTAGTTATAAATGACATGCTAACAAGTATTTTATTTATCGTAGAATAATAAGAATAATAATGATTGTGGTAATGGTCAAGTCAATCGAAACAGACACCCTTAGTCTTGGTTCACTACAGGCACATTGCCCAGCATTACCGTATGTTTAGACCACATGGTTAGTTTAGTTCCAGGTGTTATTTACCATTATTACTAACTTCCCAAACTGGTTCACATTTCTTGAGATGCAGTTAATAAAACTATTCTTTGTTTTACATTTTTCTTGATGTATACCCTATTATTTGAACATTTATTAAGCCAAAGAGCTCTGTACAAAAACAAATAGAAGCAATCTTGCAATCACGAATATCAATACAATTTAGATGACAAATGCAGCATCGGCCTCAACAAAATACTCTTCATTATATTGCACCCTGTTTTTGTCACGTTTCTTCTTCAGGAACATTTTTCTCCCTGAGCGAATTTTTCTCTCACTCTCACGTTTTCTAACGCTTAAAATGTGCGATTTCTCTAATAGGCTGTTATCTCCAGATATTTTGGGATACACCTAATTCATAACGTTTTAACAATACAAACACTTACGTGAACACTAATCTACGTCAACATTAACGGACACACACAAAACGTGGTGACAACACAGAGCAATTAAAAGAATAAAAAAAGTATAGAATACATTAATATTCCATATAGAAAACAAAATACCCTAATGTGAGAATTCGACAAACTGGGACACGTAACCATTACTACCACAGCCACAAGACACCTAAACTTAGGACATTAAAATGAAAATATACGTCCATGTACAACATTATTACTATACATTATACATTATAATGTTGTATCCTATTATCTTACATATATTAAACTTTTTTTTTATTTTCACATTCCACGTTTACTATAAAAAGGAAACACATTGCCACTGAACGCGTTTCGCATTCATTAGCGGGTTTAGTGACCCTATTTATTCTGTAATCGCGTAAGCAATATAAAACATAATGAATCCATTACTTTTATTGACGGACTTTAGAGCTCGAGTATAATCCCCATTCTGTCCATAGCGATTAACTTCTGTCCAGAGCGTAGCTACAGAAACTCCACCACTCGCCATCTTCCCTTGCAAACTGCACATTCAGCAGAACGATCACGGAACAAACGGCACTATCGTTTCCGGGTTAAATGTTACGTGTAGAATCAATCTCGTTGGATACTGTAGTTCTCACTGCCACATTTGCTGAAAGGGTTATAATAATAGAAAATTTTATTTTTCCCTTTTATATAACATGGAATAAACTTGTAGTACTCAAACAAAAACGACGACGCGTGTGAAATATGAGGTATATACAGTATATATATCCTTTGAAATGGATATGTCAGTTCATATAACGATATCATGCTGGGTCCATACAGAAAGGTGCAGTAAAAAGCCACTGATGATTAACATGCCCGGAATAAAGCGTCTTATTAAAACTGGGCAAATGAGGAAATAATTATCTTGTTGAAAGTCATAATCTGAAAGTTTTGAATACCCCCTATCTATTGTCAGTTAAAAAGTAATGTTGTACCTATTTAGCCACTGAACCGCATACATTGTATTAACATGAAGTTCAGGTGGGTACCTGCGTCAGCATGCGTAGGCTGCAAAGGAACAATAGGTTTATTCCATGCTGAAAAGAGAAGAAAGAAAACACAACGTTTCATCTGTGGAGCCTTCTTCAGGTGTCACCTGAGTCATACCAACACATTATCTTTCTTCCAAGACTTGTGAAGAACACAGTAGATATTCCAGCAAAGGGCTGCAAGGTGTGATATTGTTCATGTTGTCCATTTTATTTAGCTACTTAAATTTGCAAGAAAAGGTTGTGAACCCTTTGGAATTACCTGGATCTTAAACTAAGTCACAATCTGCTTAAACTAATAACACACAATTGTACTTCTTCTTGTCAGTACTGAACACATCGTTTAAACATTCATGGTCCAGGCTGAAAAAAGTATGTGAACCCTTGTATTTAGTAACTGGTTGTGCAGCAGGTTGTGCAGTGATTAGCACTGCTGCCTTTTAATTTCTGGGATGCTACTGTATATGCATGGAGTTTGTATGTTCCCCAAGTATTTATGTGGGTTTCCTCCCATAGTCCAAAGACATACCTCTAGGTTAACTGGCCCCAATATTAGTTTGTGTATGCCTTACAATGGACTGTCAACCCGTCCAGGATGTATCCTGCCTTAAACCTGTTGCTCGCCAGGATAGGCTCTGGCTCCCCAATGACCCTGTATTGCATAGAGCAGTTAGAAAATAAATGGATATATAGAAAATTGAAGCTGTGTCTGTATGCAACTGCAAAGGAACAAGCGGAATTAAAAAAAAAAACATTGTGCATTTCAAGCACTGAATTAACTCTACTTGTTCCTTAAATTAAAACAGTATCTTGAATCCAGGTATTCAAAAATTTATTTTTTTCAAAAAGATTCCAGGTTCACCACAATGACATTATAGTTCAGTGTACATAAAACAAAAATGTATATCTTGAAAAGAATATTAATGAAACTGGTAGCAAAATGCAAAAATATACAGACAAAAGACTAAAATGAGCAATATATGTAAAACAATTCAACCACTATAACATACCCACAAGTACAGTTAGGTTTTCTGAGGAAACAGTTCACCTTGACAGATATTTTTCAGTGTATATAATGGACTTACAAAAATAATAATTAAAAAATAAATACAATGTTAAAAGTAACAGACTTGCTATTATTTCCAGGTTGAGGTTGAACTATACAGACCCAAGTGCCAGTTATCTTCACTTATTCATAGCAAAGCACAGTACTATACATCAGATCTTAAAATAAACTGCTTCCAAGCATTAAGATAACCTCAGTTTTGTACATTTATAAAAGCAAATTCATTAGTTTGTTCTAAAGAACATTTAAATCACTTACTAAATAAACATTACACTTTGATCAGTAGCTTTAACAAAAATCTAGTTATTTCAAATAAAAATAAAATAAACATGAACAGCAGCATACAAATTAAAACAATGTTTTATTTCTGCTAGAATAAAAGAAAAGTGTTCACTTTGACCCCCCAGGGTTCATGTCTAAATTATTAATCAAAAATACTATCAATGCAAAATTACAAGTTATACATAACTTTGAAATGAAAAATACCTCTTGGTTAAAACCAAGGTAAGAAAAGTATTAAAATGTTAAAGACAACTCTGTAAGAATGTTTTAAAGACACAACATTTAATTCCTGGGGCCTCTAAAAGTGATATAACTTTGTGGTAACTCATTTGTATAATTTCCAGCAATATTTCTTTCAAAAACCAACAAACATCTTACATAAAGGTTTTTAAGAGAACAAATGGCTGCACAGAAAAATACCAATAAGAGCAGAGAAATACAAACGGGCTCATTCTTTCAGTTAATGTTAAAAAATTAAAAAGCTGAAGCTGAAGCAACTGCAATTGTACTGTAGACAGTCAGATATACCCATTTGATCCAGTTGATCCAGTTTGATCCAGTGTATTATAGGGTCTATACATTTATTAGCTTTGATATCTTTTATCTCTCTCAAACACTCTCTTGGACTTCAGAGTACTACTTACTTTCTTTGTTATCCATGTAAGTATATTTAGAATTGTACTATTGTATGAACAAATGATAGATGTGCATATGTTCATGTGTGCATATTTTTCTTACAGAACTACCATTGTTGTTTTCCTCATATGTTCAAATTTCTTTTCCACTATCCACTGATGAATTTCAAGAGTGACATACAGTATACTGTGAAAAAAATGTTTAAACAAATTCTAAGGATATGTAGTCTACTATGTAGCTTTCAGAAAGCTCTCTTGATTAATTTACAGGATCACAGCAAGGAAATGGCATAGGGTGTGAAGGTGCACATTAGAGATCAACAGCCCCTGGAAAACAGCCCCATAACAGCAACAAATAAATAGTATTTGTTTTAATTAATGTGGCAACTGTACTGTAAAATATATGCTTAAAAGTGCCACAATGCGCAGTTCTGCACAGTATTGACAATACCAGATTGCTGCAGAAGTGACTCTAAATTCTGAAAATACTGAGGTCACCATAATCACTTGTTCTTACTTTGCAAGATTCCTTCCTTAGGTGAAAGGCCCCTTTTTACATGGATGTTTCTACAATCACAGAAACAGAGTTAAAAAACAGTTGGATACTATTCCAGTCTGAGTCTCAAATAATATTATAAAATCTCAATGAAATCTCAATGAAAATGAATTTTACTCTCAACAGTACAGTAGTTGTTACTTGTGTACTTTTTACTTTTCTGAAGTGAAACTGTGATTACTAGCATAATTGTACCTCATTTTTTAAGTTTTTTAATTTTACAGTGATTTTGTAGCAGTACTGTTCACAATAGAATTAATTTTAATACATTTAATGCTTTAAATGTGGTTAGCCTGTACAGTGCAAATGCCTTTAAAATTATGCTGGGAAAGAGGTGGAATCTTAAGTGATAAATATTGGTTAAACTGAAAAATCAGAAGCCCTACAGTACATATGTTACTGCTCCTATTTTTTTAAAGCAAAAAAAACTACTAAAAGAACAGTGGTGTAGGATAAAGGAAGAACAATTGTTTATGCAAACACATTAGCCTATAAATATGAAAAATAATAAAAACGACTTTTATAGTTTAATTCAGATTATCTGCATCTTACATAAATTATTTTGAGATATACTTTTATACGAGTTCTCTCAGTCTGCTTCTACTCAGATTATTTTATACACTATTGTGTAAGGACTCCCAGCGCTGAAAAACAGAAATAAGTTTAAAAAAACACGCCTAGCTTGTTTGCTTGCTTTATCCTGTTTGCATCTTAGCTACTAGTCTACAGAATCTATCTTTCAATGAGAACAGCCTAAAACAGAAAATCAACAAAGACAGCAGAAAATAGAAATGCAATAGAAAAAGACACGCAAACTGATTCCTATCACAAGTCATGGAATTTTGTTTTATCTTCTAATGGAATATCTCAGAATTTCTATCTTATAATTTGTAAATCCTACCAATAACTAAATGTATGTGATTTATGTTACTCCCATGGTTACTACTACAGTACTATACCTGGAAGTACACATCTGAAACAGATAAACTCTACACATATTTAAATAAGATAAATTATTTGCCATTTATTTTTATGTGATTTACATGATAAAAGGTTTTAATTTGAGGGTCAGATCTTTAAACACGGCATACAACGGGATATTTGCAACAGATATCAGTTTCTTCTCTGTAGAATGAATGCTGTTACTTATAATTTGAATAGGTAGAAGTAACAACATTTTGTTTGACCAAAAACAACATACTATTTACACTACTCCTTGTTATACTGTGTAACATAAGACATATACTGTCTAATACATAACACACAATAGGTATGATTAGCAATGACATTAGCCTACTCAAAATGTGCAGAGTACTATAGTTCAGATTCTTGGGAAAGGAAAATATGTAGATGAAAAAAGAGAAAAAGGTAATTAATCTCCTTTTGCAAATAAACAGCTTTAAGCAAGTTTTCCTTCATTTGAAGTGATAATTCCAGCTTTAAATATGGAAACATGGGAAACAGCATAATGCATCATTTTCAAGGCTGAATGAAAGAATATGTCCTAATAAAGCCAGGAATACTATCCTGATTCTCCTCAGTTCTTAAATGGGCTTTCAGAATATGTTACAATATAGTAAAACCTAATATGATGAGAAAGAGTTGCTCTGGGAGTGTTAATGTCATTTTCTAGAGGAGTCTTCTGAATTTTGTTCCACTATAGCTACCGGTATTATTAATCAGTAAATTAACAAATGTTGCACAAAAGTACAACTGAATATATTAAAGCGGATTCTGAGAAGAATCATACATCAGAAGACCTAGTAGTTCTTGAAGACTGCAGTATGGCACCTCTCTTCTAAGCAATACAGCTTGTCTCATAAATCCTGGATAGAAGATGCTTTAACATTTTTTTAAACACTTTTTGCTGACTAATAAATTTGTGAATAATATAGGTTTGACCATGAAGTATACAGCACATGCAGCTTTAGGAACCTAACAAAGCACGGTCAAAGTTAACATTGGGTGATGTAAATGCAGTATAAAACATAAACAGAACAGTCCTCTCTAAACTGATATTTGTAACTAAGAGCTTTTCAGCTTTTGTCCTGAAGTACCCATTTCGCCTAGTTTTCAGTCCAAACAAGGTATTGGTTACATAAATGATAGATGAACTGAATTAAAAATGTGCTTAAAGAGACCTTTACAGTTTTCACCTGGTACACAATTCTAAAATCACACTTACCACACTGACATACCATAGTTGGTTCACAATCTGATAGACAGAGCTTAAAATGGGTCTGAGGTAAAAATGACTGCCCTGCTGGAGAGGTAACTGATCAGGATGTATCATGACTCTACAAATAAGGATTCATTTGGACTAGTCTGAAGAGCCTAGACCTAGGTCTGTCACTTAACCTTAAATACAAAACCTATATAAATTGCAATTCAAACCCAGTGTTATCAGAATAGTTTTCTTTTAGTTTGCTATACATTCCACAATAGTTTACACTTTATGCATTTGTTTCTCCAGCTAAAGTATATAAAACAATTTTAAGCATTACTTCATCTTCAGACATCTTTTATACAGGAAGTGAAAGACAACTGAGAAATATACAGTAGATAAAAGCTGAGAATTCTACATATATCAGGGTTATTTCATTAACCATGGTTCTTTAAACTATACAGTTTTCCCAAGCACTGTTCCTTAGGTTTAGGTTAACATGAGGCTAGGCAGATATATAGTAGCAATGTTTCTTCAAGTAGCCACTTGTGCTATTATTAGAGACAACTCTATGTCCTATGTCTCCCTTATTTGTTCTTTACATTCTAAGGAAGTACATATCGGAAAAAGGAGAAAGACAATTAAAAATAACAAGGACTTGTAAATAAAAATTCCCCAACTGTCAGTCTACAGTCTGTCTATTTTAACAATCTGAATGACAGTTATGCTACTTTAGTTTATTGCACAGTTTTCTTCTGTTTGTCTATGGATGGCTGGTCATTTAAAAAATGCAAAAAACAGACACTTTTTAAAGCCGAATCACTGCCCCACCCCAACCTCTTTCCCAAATCCCAGCACTTTTACTTAGCTTAAAATTTACCATTGCTGCCAACTAAAATCATCATTTGATCCAAAGACCAAGAAAAAGCCCAGAATGGTTGTAAAGATGACAGCATTCCCAGTCAATACAAGTGCACATGCCCCCCATTCGATCTGAAAAGAAGAAAGATATAAAATGACAATATTAGCTTTATTTCTCTGTATAAAAAAATCTTATAGACTGAAAAAACAGTCAATTTAATTTGGCAGTGTTATAAGATCATTGAGGAGACAAACATCTATGACATATTTCCTAAAAACAAAAAATGATGAGCTTAGAAATCTTATGACTTTAAAATATAATGATGTTACAGTTCAAGTAGTGATAGCTTTATATGTTACAACTGGAAATGACACAGCACAAAGTGGGTCATGCAGTTCATTTTCACCACAATAAATGCTTGTATTTAATATTCCACACCTGAGAGTAATGTGTGATACATGTATACGTCTGGTGCCAGCTTCATCTACTGCACAAATAAAAATCTAATGTTTATAAAATGTATAAAGATATAATACTGCTCACAAATTAATGCTGCATCTCAGTAGATGTTAATAAAAAATTAAAAAATTACCACATTAGCTCTTGCAAAGACTATGGGCAATCCAAATGCTGAGACAACTATTCCCGTTGTGAGAAAAATGGCGAGCTCTTTGCAGGCATTGCTTGCAGCATCTGTGTCATCCACCACTCTCCGTGCAATGCAGTAAGGAATTGGAGAGAGGATATAGAAGAAAAGAACAAACAATGGCCAGTATTTGCTGTAAAGACAAGACAGAAAACATTCAAAAACAAACTGGAGATGCAAAAGGATCAAGAGCTAAGCATTTCCAAATGATAAAGCAGATTAGGTGTTGGGTAAATACATTTTTAAGTTTATCTGTTCCTGAAACATCTCACTGTTGATTCTATACCCACGCTTCGCAAGTATTTTAAGGGAATTCTACAAAACTAAATATAAAAAGATGCTCACAAGAAAAATCCAAGGTATTTCCCTTTTTATTAATACAACACTGAAATAAAATATGTGATTAGGAAATTATAAATACTTGCATTACTAACCTTTTTTTGTCATTATTCCCACTGAAGCATAGAATTCCCCTCATATAAACAAAACAATAAACTTCATGTTCAAGTATAATTGGTTTTACACATTGTATATGCTAGGAAGTAATAAAAACAGTCAAATGTATATGCAAGACTTATCCAAAGTTGTACAGTGTGGTCACTAATTAATAATAATTGCTTCTGGATGTATAAGTATTTTTCATCCTAAGGATCTCCAAGCACTTTCAAATATAAGAGGGGATTCACCACTAAAATGCAGCATCAAACTAAGTGATAAACAACAGTAATTATGCAGCTGCATTCCCACTAAAGATAAAGTGGAGACGTGAGAAATGAATTCACTAATTGAACTTGAGGGAAAATTGAGGGAGGCTAAATTGTGTAAGCCCAAAAACAGATTAATCAGGACATGAGGGTTAACACCCATATTCTTCCGAACAGGGCCACGGGATCTTTAAAGATCTGATAGTCAGCAGCTCTTACCAAATAGTGTCTCCATCACCTACCTATGTATCCATACACTCCACTTACAGCCACAGCCTGGTTTAACTCTGAGGTATCCTATCCTAGTACTGCCCAGGCCCAGCCTTACTTGGCTTTTAAGATTTCAGGTTACAAGGTGGAAACACTGCTCTACTTTGAATGCCTTTATCAGAAGCCATACTTAAAATGATTCAGAAGTCATATTTATAAAAAGGAGGAGTTTTTAAACCTTTATAGTAAACTATTCCATTATACTAAGAAAAACAAAGGTATGTGCTCCCTGAATCACTCATTACAATTAAAGAAAGAGAGATGTGGTGTGCCTTATGCTGTTTTGATATAACCTCTGTGTGCTGTTGTGTCAGTCTTTGTCAAGCAGAAAATTCGGTGTAAGGGAACAACACTCACTTGTACACAGGAAGAGCACATCCAAGCATAAGAAACATAAGTCCAATGGCTCCTCCAAAGGACAGGCTAATAAGAGCTGAGAAAGCAAAAAAAAAATAACATCTGAAAAAAATATTGACCAAATCACCATAACCTGATTCGCTGGCATTTGTCAGATTGGCATTGTTATTCTGCAAAATCTCCTTATGACTCGGAACACTATTTTCAGTCCAGTTGTGCAAATCATAACTTGCTATTTATCCTACATGAGCTACTGTGCAGTATGACTTACAGCTTGCTAAATTACAAAATTATTAAGAACTTGATTCTACTCTCTTCATAGGTTAAAACTTTCCACATATATTTAGCTCTTGTATAATTTTAAAGAACCTACAGAACATCAGCTGACTGGAACAAAATTAAGTTAGTACTAGTAAAGGTTCAAATGAGTCACTGTGATTTTTCTGGCAGGAGTAAGTAAAATAAAGCTACAGTATAAAGTACAGTACCAGTCAAAAGTTTGACTACACCTCCTTGAAACCAGGTTTTTCATGATTATCTGTGCTTTAAATTGTATAAACTTGTCTATAAACACCTAATATTTCATTACTGGATATGTGTACTTATAATCTTAAGTGAACTGCACTGAAAATGTTAATTTTTCATTTTCAATAAATGCAACTAGAAGTACAGACGGTTCAACATCAACTGTTCAGAGGAGGTTGTGTGAAGTTTCTGTGATTTTTGGCCCAGACAGGTCTCTTCCTCTTATTCTGCACTCTTAACAATGGTTTAGTCGCAGCAATTCTTCCTGGTAGGCCAGCTTCACGCAATTAGTCGCCAGTTTCACAGACTTGTGACTCTAATGAACATATTCTGTGATTCTGAGGTCACCTTTAGCCTACCTGAACCTTTTCAGTTCTCATGAGTGCCAGTTTCTTCATATCATTTGACAGTCTTGGCCACAGCAGTTACAGACACTTGCAAAATTCTTGCAATTTGTCTTAAAGATTGACCTTCATTTCTTAAAGTAATTATAGACTGTCTTTTTTCCTTGATTGCTGAGCAAATTTTGCCATGTTCATTCAGGAATTACAAACTTTTGCCTATGCCCCCTATATTTATAGTAATCATGGACCCTCACGTGTTTACCAATAATTGGTGACAAAAGGTAAATGAGGTAACATGCTAATTAAGTGTGAGAACATCTAACAAAGACAAATACAGTTTTAAACTTCTTTTAGTTTTCTAAAACCATGTTATACACATTTCTGACTTTAAACTAACCTGGGCTTCGGACTGAAATCTGCTTGCTTTGAGTGCTCATTTTCACTTAAGATTATAAGTAAACATATCATGTAATTAAATATTAAGTGTCTATAGACATGTTTATCCAGTTTAAAGCACAGATAATCATGAAAAACCTGGTTTCAAGCAAGTGTACTCAAACTTTTGACTGGTACTGTACATTCTAAAAATTCTTAGAAAGAATCTGTGATGGAAACTAAGCAAAGAAACTTGAAAGGTGTGACAACAGTGTATAAATAACTTGATTAAGAACAAAATGCAATACACGCAATACAAAATGTGTGGACAATTATAAGGATACCAGGGAAAATCATTCCTGACACATAAAGCTTCTTTGAATATCCAAGCAATTCCATGTATTGGAGTACATTAAATAAACGATTATAACAGCAAACTTCTACAAAATAAAAAGTTCAGGTGTTGCAGTGGATGCTTTATCATTTGTCATCATGGTGAAGGAGCAATCTAACATTTTCTTCGAGATTACAGAATGTAAGAACAGAGAAAATATTAATTGCACAAAATTATAAACTGATCACTTAACTCATAATAATACTTTAAGCAGGCAATTTAAATTATGATTTGCAATGACAATCTAACCAAGATCTAACACGGGTGTGAAAATAGTGCATTCAGCCATTAGCACAGTCCCATACTCCATCCACAGTGAGGATCGTTTTGAGGGTTAGATTAATACCTCATCTCATTAATTCAATAAACCCACATTATACTACAAAATGTATTAAGCAGCTAGTTCACATCTACAAAGTACTCAGTTCCATGATCTCCATGTGATCAATCACACAAAGATCCCTTGTACTGTCGAAGGGTGGCCTCTTGAGTAGCTTGTTTCTATAGTTTTCAAACGATTAAAAACATCGTCAAATTTTCTCTGTTTAAGTATTATTTTAGTACCGTGTTCCTCTTGTTGCAGCAAATTTGATTGTTAAAAATAAAAATGCGATATTAATTGTAAACTGGAATTAAAGCAGTTTCAATTCTAAGTGTATTATAATGACACGGTAACGAAAATATCTAATTCCGTAAACCTGACGAGTTTTTTTTATTAACCGGAACAGGCTTAAATGATAAATATACAATCCACTAAAGTTATTAGCGGTTTTAAATCCTTTACCCATGTGCGGTGTAAACTGTGAAAAACTACGGAGTTCAATATACCGATACGTTGTGCCTTTGTATGATAGCTGTATACATTGTTTTGTTGATCATGCAACGACAAACGGTTGTATCATTTTGTCTGAAAAGCACACGGCTATTTTAATAACAAAAGAAAAAAGCATTAAAACATCCATTAATATAGACTGATATATCAATAATTTTTGAGACTTCCAGGTATTATAAGCTATAAAGACTGAAATCACATTTAATAAGGTGTTGGCCTGTAGAAAAAACCATGAACGAACCGAAGAGGATATGTTGCCAAGCAAGCAGACAGCTGTCATAATCTTTCTATCTATACGCTGTTTTGTTGGGACTGCTTATATTACTGTATCAGAAGATAAGATTCAACGAGTCACTGCTCACCTTTAATCCCAGCCATTTCAGCTCAACATGAAATCTTTCAACAACAGCTGATCCTCAACCTTACACACTTTCGATTCCCAGCAATCTCACCCGGCGCGCATGCTCGACGCCAGACAGACGGATGGTTCCTTGCGCCTAACGGTGCAGCACTCCTTGCGCAGTTAAGATTATTTTCGAGAGACTTTGCAATTATCTAACGGAATGTAGAAAATCGGGTATTTAAAAAGAAGCAATTCTTTCTGAAATGTTTTTTTTTGTGCAATGTTGCAAGATCTGGCTATCTGTATCATCTGCACAGATACAAATCACGTCAAAAGTAACGTGGAAAGTATTATTTTTCCCTAGGAGATATTTGCTCAGACACTTCAAGTATAAAGACCCAATCGAAACGACAGCGCCTGCACTAACTGCGATTATTACAGCAATAGTAAAACATCTAGAGACAGTTTTTTATCCATTGTTTTAGGGGTCGCAATATTTCCCATTAGTGTTGTGTCCATCTCGGTTTTCGGAATAAGAAGCCTAATAAAAGAGTGGGGGATATAACTAGTGTTTGTTTATTATGAGTGATAGGAACATAATTGGTTATTATGGTTATTATTTCGAATAACCAAGAACTACAATCTTTAATAATAGCCTGCTAGTATAATATACTTTGACCTCAACAAAATGGTCGTCTTGAAAAGCTCTCACGCCATCGTATTTATTCCGCGTGATTGGAACAAGCCAATAGAAAAGCCTTAAACTGACAGACATTGTATTGCATGATGAAAACAATCGCAATAATGATCACAGTATTGAAATCATAGCAGTTTTTCTTCTCTTAATAGGTGATAGTCATAGTGGTATCGCAAGGAAGATTTGACATATAGATGTACATATACTTGAGACGTGATATAGTCTCTATATAAAAACAACTTGGTCTACTTTTTAAAATAGTTGTAATATTGCTTTCGATAGGTGAAATACCCCGGAAACGACATTGTTCGATATTTTAGGTTCTCATTTTGTGTTGTTGTTTTTTTTTGTACAGAAAGCAATTATGAAGATATTCGTCGCCATTTTTGTGCTGTTTATTTATACAGGGCGAACTGAGAGTTGGAACGATGGAGGTAAGTTGAAATCTGTGGCTGTTATTTGCAGATCTTTTGCAGGCAGGCTACGTCACATTGTTTTGAAACGGAAACTGTAACTGTTCTATATTGTTTTAATTCCATAGAGCTACCTCAGTGCGTTTAATCTATAACAAGTGATGGGTTTATCACTTGTTTATCTGCACTTAAATTGACGAGTTTGATAGTTATTAGAGTTTTGTATGACTCTGTTAACAAGTATTATAGCACCAGATCCTTACAATATACAACAGTTCCTGTTTGTGCTTAATTGATCCGAGGATCTCATCCAGATATTTCTTGAACGAAGCCAGGATATCAGCTTCAAAACAACAACATGGCTGGATAGGTTCATACACTCAAAACCCTTTCGGTTACAAAGTGCCTCCTATTGTCTGTTTCTTTGATGATTTTGACTACGTTTCCAGAAGGTAGAAAATCGGGATTATGGGGGTCTTAATGGATGATTTTTCAAAATTTGTCAGTAAAATGTATTAATGTGTTCTTGACAAGCTTGTGTTTCAAAGCCATACTGTAAGTGTATCTGGTATGTTTGCAGGGAGTGTTTTGCTTCGAGAGCTTCAGGTGATTACTCTGTACAAAGGACAGTACACCAATTCTCGCAGGACCAGCCCTGTTCCACAGTTACAGTGCATTGGAGGAACTGCTGGTTGTGGCTCTTTCATTCCTGAAGTAGTTCAGTGTCATAACAAAGGATGGGATGGCTTTGATGTTCAGGTATGTGTAACTTGGCTACTTACATATCAAGACAATTCAAAGATGATCATCATCTTTGTAGGAATGTAGAGCTAGACTACACTCATGTAATAAGTCTTTAGAATTTTCAGAGCCTTTTGTGTGAGTAGGAGTCATTATATTCTTATGTAAATGAGGATAATTCTGGATATACTGAAGCCGGTTTTGTAAATTACTAGATGCCATACTATTTCATATTATCATGATGAAATTATGGTATCTATCTTTCAGCATCATACAGATTAAGGGTCTTAACTGCTTTTTGTCATGGGATTCATTTCAACACCATCAACATTCTAGAGTCCAACTTTGTGATGCGGATATGAGCATAACCTCTGTCTTGGCAGCTTAAGATAGATACATTGCTCTGTGTATATATATCTAAAGTACAGAAACCACAACAATAGTACTGTATGTGATTTCTTCAGTCTACAAGTAAATCTGAGTGTCCTCAGCACAACAGTGAAACCCGAGTTCATGATGGCTGATTATTTGACCAAGTGGGAAGGTGCAACTACAAAATAGTAAAGTTCTCAACACAGATCCCTTAGTACCTGGAACAACATCAGATTTAAAATGATCAAGATTGACAAATTGGTTCCTGATCATTAAATATCATGTCATTAAATAAATAAATCATAAATAAAAAGTCAAACCAATAAAGGAAAGTACCTGTAACCCCAGGATAATCTCCATGTAATCCATTAGGATGCCATAATGTGCAGTATCAAGGACATCTCTCAACAAGTCTGAGACAGAAGGAGGACCTTGCTACCTTAAGAGCATCCCTGTAGGGCTTTTCATTTTGCTCATAAGCCTTTGGTTGAACAGGCTTATGATCTTCTACAAGCACATTTGTGTACCAGCAGAATAATAATAATAGTAATAATTGCTTACACTTGTATAGCGCTTTTCTGGACACTCCACTCAAAGCGCTTTACACGTAATGGGGATCTCCTCCACCACCACCAATGTGCAGCATCCACTAGAAGAATGTACAAAACAAATGTTATATGTTTTCATTGGAGCTAGACTATCAAAATGATTTTGTGTTGTGTTTGAATTATTTCTCTTCGTGTCATTTTTATTCTACAGTGGGAGTGTAAAACCGACATGGATTACTCTTATAGATTTGGAAAAATAGAAGTGAGCTGTGAGGGATATAATTATCCAGATGACCCTTATGTGCTGAAGGGTTCCTGTGGGCTGGAGTACACTCTGGAACTGACTGAAGAAGGAAAGCAGAAGGGAAGGAACAGTAGGAGCTTTGGATCTGGGTTTTTTCAGGACTCCTCAAGCAATGTGAATTATCAGGGCTCTGGAGGTGATGTCAGTGGATTAATGGTGGTTGCTGTTTTGTTGCTCTTGGCCTATGGTGTATATAAGATGTTCTTGTGTGGGCCACACGGACAAGGACACCAGCGTTTCCCTGATGCAGACTTTTCCAACGCCAACACCGATGGCCACTTCACTGATGGTAACACAATGGGCCCATCTCCTCCGGGATTTAAGTCATACTACACAGGTACCTGAGGAGTTCACTTCTCCTGGATAACAAATATTTTCCTTTGTAACTTGTGAGGAATCTTGCACGTGGAAATTTTCCAAGGCTTATGTTTAATATTATTTTTCCCACTAGAGGTTTCCTGGTTATTCTCAACAAGGTCAAAGCAGTACTGAGGTATAGTGTAAATTTGGAAAAGGAAGGAAATGTTCAGAGTTGTATAAAATGTCGATGGATCTCAATGCAGGAAACGTATATGGGTTAGGATTTAAAGTTTAATTTTTAAAATGTTTTTTTCCTGAATTTTCTGCTTGTTATGTATTTGTTTGATATATATGTTCATTTAAATATTAAGCATTGTATGATAAACATTAATTGGAGCAATATATTGGTCAGTAAAATCTAATTGGAATGTTGCTCAATGAAATCTTCAGTTCATTGTACTTTTCTTGTATGTTGCTTTTATAAAAATGTTGGTTTATTTAAAATCCCTCCAATAACAAGCCTGATTTTTTCTCCTTTTTTTAGGAGAGTCACCAGGTTATGAGAGTGCCAGAGATAGTTATGGATTTAAAAACACTTTCACAAGACCTCACCAAAAGCCTGCTTCGGGGCCTGGATTTTGGACTGGAATGGGCACAGGAGGTGTATTAGGATATTTATTTGGAAGTCAGAGGTGAGTTTTTAATGTTTTAATGGAACTATTTTCAAGAAGCCTAGTTCTTATACTGTAGATGTATCAGTGTTAATTTTAGTCATCATAGGGAGCAACGAGGTACTGTATAAATCTAGGACTAAATATGAGCCATTTAGGTGCGATGTTCTGTCGCACCTACATTTTGTTTTCAAACAATTAATCCTCGAGCTTGAAAACAACCGTGTCTGGTCATGGCCCGAAAACGTAGAAACAAACGTATAAAACGCACACAAAAAACGTGTACTCAATTACGGAACGTAGTTGTATATGAGTCTTTAGAATAAATGACAGGTTGTTCCGATTCTGTCTATATGTACAATATACAGTGTAGGCCAAAATTGTATAGATTAAACCTTCAGGGGATGTATCTATGATTATACTCAATTCACAGGCATGACCAATATTCTGTAGCACTACAGTAGTTGTATTTTACAGATGCAGTTTTTCATGTGACTACTTATATTGAACAAGAGCAGTCTATACCAAAGAAAAGTAGTTGTAGGAAAACAGGCTTTTTTTGGCCAAAGAAAGAATTTACTTAAGTACAATAATATCAGGATATCTTAATTTGTGATGTGAATCGGACTTTGTCAGGGTTAATTGGATTAGCACCTGAAAACTCACTTCTGAGAGTTACACCTATTGTCTAAGATACATCTCCTTAAGTTTGTATAATCATTCTTATAGCAGTGATTTTAGCAATGTTTAACAGAACTTAAAAATGACAGAAGACTCATAGTGATTAGCCACACAGTTCTGTTTGAAGGAGTCAGTCAAAATCAATGTCTTTGTATTGTGTGCCAGTGAGCAACACTGTCTCCTGGCATACATTGAAGAGAAACAGGTCATTTCATGTCTTAAACCTTTTACCAGCTTATTTCTTTCCACTTTTCTAGATCTCAGCCCAGATATTTTACAAGAAATACAGGGAATTCAAACATTGGTCCTACACCAGTAAATAGTGGCACCCGAACAGTTTCAGGTAACAGAAGTCTAGGCTTCTCAAAAAAATCTGTGCATCCTTTTCTTAAATAATTTGATTACTAAGCATTTCTTAGTAATGCAGCCTTATTTTATTCTGAAATTCTATAAAACACAGGATATTCTGAATGAGGGCTTTATTAGATGTTTCAGTGTTATTTTCACTAGTGAAAATAGTATTTTTATTTGTAGTATGTAATTGTTAATTTAATAACACTTCAGGGGGAAAGGATTTAAATCTGCCATGTTATAGTATGCTAATAAGTTGTATTGTCACTCCTGTGAAAATGTGAAATCATAAAAGTATATAGAAATTGGAGCAGACTAAAAAGAAAACAACCCAATGTACTGTATCTGTTGGGTTTCTATCTTTAGTTATGTGGTATTAAGGCAGACTTGTCTTTTTTTTTGCTTTTTTGTAGGTTTTGGAGGAACCAAAAGAAGGTAGACAAGAGGAAGGTTAAAATATAGCAAACGTCGTCTGCATGAAGAATAATTTCAGTGTCAGATATGAAGCAGGCTTTTTATACAATTGCTCATTGTCTGCTTTGTAACTAACAGCTCACATGAACATGTTGTATATTCCAGGACATAATATTAACTTTTTAATTGGGTAGCAACACAGGAAGCACAGGCAGGGATCCTAAGAACTTTTTTCTTTCAGGACTTTTTTTAATTAACCTTCTATCATATCTTGCAATCTGGAAGGCTCTTCAGAGTGTATTCTATGATATTGCCTTTTTAGTATCTGAATAATCCAAGGGTCTCACTCAGCCATTTGGTGAAGTATGCTGGCAAGTCTGCTCCAATAACATGGGTATGCAGTTTGTTTCTATATTCTCACAACCTTTTGTGTAAAGACGTAACTCCTGTTTCCTTAAATCTGTTCCACCTTAGTTTCACTTATAACCTCAGGTCCTCGTTTCACTGTTGTAATCTTAAGGGCTGACAGCCAGTGTCTTTCAAAATTTTAATCTTCTCTGCTTATATCTTAAGAGGCAACATTCCTGATTCCATAATTCGAAGATGTAAAACTTTTTTTTTCTGTGAGTTATCACCACAGTCTCTTCCCAGAGCTAGTAGTATTGAGGTCCCTGTAAAGAAACTGAAATAAAAATAAATTTTAGGTTTGAATACAAAAATAGATTAATTAAAAAAACTTTAGACTCATTAGTCTAAGCTGTGAAAAATACCTTCTTTACACAGAGAGTTGTGAATTTGGTTTGAATATATTTTTGAGTTGAAGGTGAATATATTTGAATGAGATGTTCCACATGTTTTCAATAGGCATTTAAGTCATTACTTTTCTTTCAGTTATTGCTTTGAGTGAATTTGATATTTTGTACATATATACTCTTTTGTTGAAAATGACAAATATAAGATTTTGAGGGAAAAAGTGAGATGGTTTAGACATTGTCTGATTTTATTGCTGTGATTGTAAAAAAAATACTCCTTATGTAAGGTTGAAATGAAAGCTTTAAGAAAACATGCTGGTAGAAAATTGTTTTGTAAGCTGAATGCTTCTTTTTAATGTTAGAAACAATCAGTTATATTACTTAGTATATCTTAGAATGTTTTGCCATAATAATGGTGGGTATTTTTGAAGCTATGGTAAAAATTAAACTTTTAAGCACAGGTGTTCTATTTAATTTTGCTTAAATTTAGATGAGCTTTACAAATCTGTATGTGTGCCTAACTGTAACAAGTTTTTAAAGGAAAACTAAAGACTTTTCAAGTACAGCAAACTGAAACGAGTTATAAAATATTACACATTTTTTGTGAATCTGTGTAAAAGTGTATCAATTTAATGAGTAACAGCATCTGGTCATTTTCACACTGAGTTATATAATAATAAGAACCCACTATTATAGTAAGTTATTTTTTATAGTACTCATGAATCTGACCATTTTCTAAAATGAATCTGTTGTTTAGTTGTATTGAACATAGAACAGAACTGGACTTTTTTTTCCGATTGTTTCTAATAAATTAGAGAATTTCAAATGTCTATATTGTTTGTGATTATTTGAAGCAAAAATATTTATTTAACTCTTGGTTTGGAAATTAAAATACAACATATTACCTTAAAAGGTGGAACAGCTGGGAACTGAGAATACGTCTTGGTTTTTGATTTCTTGAATATGTTGAGAATGAAAATTTAGTTTATTCGGTTTAATAATTTTCTATTCACTTTGTAGCTCTTTTTGAGGGAAACTCGCACATACAGGTACATATGAAATTTACAATTGGTAAGTAACAGTCATGCAACCAACAGCATATTAATAAAACTGAAAAATAACTTGTAAATCATGTGTTGTGCTGGATAAAATAGGTGGCCTTGGAACAGTATGCATTTCATATTTACAGTGAATAAAAGCCATTTGTGAATCATATTGACTGAGACATTAGACTATATTATGGATTGTCATTGAGAGACAAAAGGTCACAGTTGCTTTCTGGACAGATGAGTCTTGGGCAGATCTCTGATTTCTGTGGGTCGTCCATTCCACAACTGATATGTGTGAGAATGAACAGGCAGAAGAAGGAAGAAGGCAAAACCCAATATCTGGCTGTAGAGGAGTGGAGAGAGCCGGAAGGAAGTTAGGGAGAAACAACGGACTGAAGATAGGTCAGAGCAGAGTGATTCAGATAATGGCTGGGTTTTGAATTAGATGCATGTGGCACTAGGGAGTGCTGTAGCATGTGAAAAGAAGAAAATATAAGAAGAGTAGAATTCTGAATTAGTTGGATTGATGGTTGAGTATATGGACAGCTGTAGCTACAATAGTCTACGTGGGACATGGGGCTGTCGGGAACAGGAGAAGGTCTGGCCGAGAGTGATGCTGAGGTTCTTGGCAAAAGTGGATGTAGAGAGACTAGGGAAATAAGAACGGTTCATAGAGATGAAGGTACAGGATGGGAAGAGGACAATTTTCTTCAGGTGAATAATGATGCAAAAAATCATGGAATGGGGAATAAGTGTAAAGGGAGAACAGTAGTGGGCCCATAAGGGGACCATAAGAGATACAAGTGCACAAGGATCAGAAAGTGGGCCTATGGCCAGCAAGGAAAAAAGACAACCAGTTGAGAATAGTGACAGAAATTCCTTTTTCACTAAGTGTTGACAACAGAGTAGGGTGATTTACAGTGTCAAAGACAGTAGTGATTAAGAGCAATTAAAATGGAAAAGAATGGGGGCAACACAAGTTGAGTGATAAATTGTATGGATAACCCAGCTGAAAGCAGAGAGATGTTAAGGTGAGGTGAAAGGAAAAGGGAAGGAAGATCAGGACTATCCATTTGTAAAAGGTGAGTGGGAACAGAAGACCTACATGCAACTGGTCCCCTCCTGCAATTTACCTCTTCATGGGTTCATTGCCCTGAAGTAAAGATCTGTCAGAGGGATGTGAAAAATATGAAGATTTGGGTTTGAAGAGCTTGCAAAGGTCAGAGATTTTGGGGTACAATAAGGAGACAAACTCACAGGATTTTAAAGAGAAATATGTGAAGTGTTTAGTGAAGTGTTGAAGAGAAGAATGAAAGAAGAAAACAATAGCAATCCAAGTCAGAGGGAGATTTAGATCTCTATTTTTCATGAATGTTATGAAGGTTTTTGTAATGTGCACAGACATTTCAAACATTATTGCATACCTTTGTTTAATTTTGTCAGGTTTTTGATACTTTTTCATTTATTCCTCAAGTACCTTTTGTACAGCTGTTGGCTAGAAAATGTTGAGTGCCTGTGTATTTTGATGTTTTAATTACAAATTCAATTGAGATGTCACCATAGAGCGCATCAGTGTGTAACAGGAGTAACACAAATTGCCACTGAAAAATCTCTTAAATAATTTTACTCCAAAACTTATTTCTTCCAACTAATGTCAGCCAAGAGTGACAAAAGCTTACTTGCAATTCCTTAAATTAAATGGCTGAAGTGTGGTTCAGCTATCTTCTAATAAGGAATAACACGTACTGCTTTGCTAGCTCTAACTTGCTCTACGCTGGAGAAGGCATTCACCAGTTAGCCCCTTGTTATTATTAGGATAGCCTGGGGGTTCAAAGATTCTTGTACTTTACTGCTTTGCTTATTTTTGCACATTCCACCCAAGAGACCCTCTGTGAGATTCTGTACTTTTAAAATGGTCAATAGCTTTTTTAGCAAATTACATACAGAAGTCAATATAACTTTTCTTGCAAATGACAAAGTTAGCATAACATGGAAACATAAAATTCAAAACTTATTTCATTTTGAGTTCAATATAAAAAAAACTGGGTAGTTCATTTAAATAATATATTTAATGTTTAGAAACAAATATTTTAAATATACAAACATACAGTACGTGGTATATGCAAATACATTATTGAAGGTATACAGTCATAAATATATATACAACCTAGCTAGTCTTCCTTTGTGTGTGCATACAGTACACAGTGTAAAGTATCCTGATGTACAAAGAAAGCAACAATTTAAGCTTTACATCACTAGCTGATTACAAATATACATAATTTGAGCAATACTGATCCTGATATGAAACAGATTCTGTGCTTATGACATAATTTATTAAAATGCCAGGTGCTCAGTGTCTGGCTTCTTAGTTAAAACTGCAATAATAGACATTCAAAAAGGCATGATGACCCACCTGAGTAAAGAAAATCACCTGATTGCTATCAGCATGACTTTAGGTGGCCTATCTGTGAGAGATATTACCTAGAGAATGAGATCACATCATTCTGAATCATTCTCAGATTACAGTGGCTGTAGCACATAAAGTCTTCTGTGGCCAGAAGATGTCTGAAGTTGAAGAAGAGTGGGTTGTGCAGTGTTTTATTTAATGATGTGTGTTGTTTTGCACTTGGTGTACATAACAGAACACAATTTACATCGAGACATTTTAATGAGCATTGTGTTGATTTCTGCATTGCTCAACTCAACAGGTAGGGTTAGTGGATTTCTGACAATGTAGGAAGCAACCACATTTAACACAACAAAGCCTTTAGTGTGGATTGATTTATGCTCAGTGGTACATTGCCAAAATCTTTGATCCAACAGTTTTTCAGTTTCTGCAAACCAGTGTTGAACTGACAATTGTTCACCAGGACACTGTGAGACCACACAATATTTGTATTATTATGGCATTATTTAAAGAAATCAATGTGGAGATCTTTGGTCAGGTGAGGAGAAAAGGATTGCTTCAGAGTCGAATAAAACATTGGCAGGACTAACCCTCCAACGCAAAGAAGAGGTAAAAATATGACTGGACAACTTTCACTGGCTTGCATTTACACTAGCGACAGCAAGAATGTCACGCCTAAAACAAACTTTGTAACATTTGCGTTTTGACAGTTTTTCATATTTCATACATCTGTATGTTTGTTCACACCTTTTGGGATTTTGATCACAAGATAGATATTAAGATTTAGAGATTTATGTTTAAAATATTTGATTACATCCATTAGATCTGAGTGTCACATTTCTTTTGTGAATAAATTCATGTTTGTTTTATAGTATTTTCTTGATTAATTGTTATGGTAAGGTTATATTTACCTCTTACAACAATTCTGTGTAGGAGTACCTTACCACTATTGTAACAGGAAAACGTTTTTTTATTTAAATAAACATTTTTATAACTGTATATAAACAAATGATTACATACTGAAAAACCTTTTAATGTGTGATTATGCACTGTTCTAAAAGAATGAAGGTGTGGATTTCAGGGGGTGGGTGGCAATGTACCTTTGGGCAAGTAATGAAAGCATTAAATTCTTTTCATTTTCACAGATGCAAGCTCAACGTAAATGGGGCACAACACAGGTTAAGGACAGAGTAAAGAATGAAGAGATTTCTGATGTCACGAGAGGATTTTGAACTTCGTGATCAAATTCAGCTTCTTACAGAAAAATGTAATGTTCTTGAAGGAGAGAAAGGTGAGTCTTTCCTTAAGAGTAAAAGCTTAGGTTGAGAAAGTTGTGGTATTATGGTGTTTCCAGATACACTGTATCTATGTGGTTAACATAATGAAAAATAAACTTAAAAAAATGATTTGTGGACTATCTGAAATTAGTTTGTTCAATTTATGTAACTTCTAATGTTACGTGCACAGGTATTTTGATAGCAAGTGATAGTGTGTAGTTTGAAATGTGCTTTAAAAAGAATCTGGGAAACATAATATTACTCTTTTTTTTCTTTAATATTACATTATACTGAAAAAAGCTGTGAAGCAAATATTCATATACAGTATATTACCCAAACACCTAATTAATAATAATACAGTTTACTGATTGTGATGGTTTACAATCTGTCATGAAAGGTTCTGTTATGCATTTGACAATACTTTAGGGATACACAGATAATTGTGTTATTGTGAATAATGAATAAAGCTCAAATGAATAAGTAAATGCACACCCACAGAGAGCTACACTGAGTCAAATGTTGGTGCCATAATGTGTTTGGTTTTAGTTAGATATTTATACTGTATAATTAGATCTTATATAATATCACTAAAAAAGTGCTATGATGAAAGTAATACTAAATAATGATCAAATTACCTTTATTGACTATATTACTGTAAAAGATAGATTATTCACTACTTTATTCATCCTCAAGGGGGCAATTTAAGGAGCAAGTGGTGCAGTGCACAACACATTTGAAACAAAACAAAACTATGAACAAATTTATATAGAAAATTGCAAAGGGACCATAAAAATGAGTAGAAGGGGCTCTACCCAATAGATAGTGATAAAACTATCTATACATAAAACTATTTAGACTTATTTATAAAAAGTAATTTTTTTACTCCACATTTTATTTTTGGAAATGCTATATTTCTAAAAATATATAAGCACTGCTGGCTTTTCTTAACAGTGGCATCGGTATTCTAAATGAATTTAAGTTTATTGTCAAACACAGTGCACAGATATATGAGGTACAGCATATACAGTATGAGATACTGTAGATATAGAAAATTATACTTTGATATCTCAATGCAGGGTACAGATCCTTTTAAGACAGCTGTTGAATACTGGCTTGAAATACAAATGAGCTCAGTACTGCTTAATAACTTAATAACTAAGTAGTTTCTATTATCATTCTGAAATGATGAATTGTGGTTGCTTTGGTGTAGCAGTCCTTAAGAGGGAATGTTTGGTGGCCGGAGAACAGGCAAGGACCCTGAGAATGGATGTCAACTCACTCTCCATGCAGCTCTGCATACAGGAACAAAGAAATATGGCACTACAGGTGAAACATGACCAGCTTCTTAGAGAAACCCAGCATGAAAAGGTACATGTTGTATTCAAAGCTTGATAATTGCATGTAATGATGATGATGATGATAATAATAATAATTCCTTATACTTAAGTACTTATGCACTCACCTGGATGATGTGCCAGCAGCCAGAGTGCGCCAGTATGCTCACCACATATCAGCTAACAGTAGGGAAGAGAACAGAGAGAGGAAGCCAATTCATAGATGGGGATTATTAGGAGGCCATGAATTGGTAAAGGTCAATGGGAAATTTGACCAAGATGCCAGGGTAACACCGCTACTCTGAGAAATGTCCTGAGAGTTTTAATGACCACAGAGGGTAAGGTCCACAACTCTCCTTCCTAAAATGGCCTCATTCTCACTAAAAGAATCTACAACAGAATCAGTCTTTGAAGATGCATCATGGATTTGAGAAAATAAAAATAACATACTGTAAGAACAACACTATACAGTGCAGGAGAATTTGTGCTGATTGAATAGCAGGCCATATACTTAAGAGATGTGCTCTTCAAACGTTTGTAGCAGTTTGCCCACCCTAAGGTTCCTAAAACACAATACTCATAAAGCACTTTATATAGCCAAACATGTCAGTATTCAAGGAAAAGGTAAAGGTTTGTTTCATGCCAAAAAGAGAAGAAAAGAAACACAATGTTTTGGCTGTGGAGCCTTCTTCGGGTAAAGACTACAGGTGAAGCAGCTAACTACTTGAGCTAGATCAGTATTTAACACCCACGTGAGAATGTGTAATCTACCCTTTACCAGTAATATTTACCTAAATAAACACCTGGTGAATGGTTAGAGGCCTTTGGCGGCCTCTAGTGAAAGGTTAGTGGTCATTACAGTCCCTGCAGTGCAAAAAACGTGGGACCATTTTTGACATCTAGTAAATGAGTAGTTTTCCTTTTACCAAAAATCCACTGGCCTGGTACTTGGGTTTCTCATTCACTTACTTGAACTTACATCTGCACATCATGTACATTCTGTTTAAGCTTCATTGCATTTCCTAGTTTCTCTTTGACATCCTTGTGTCTCATTGTTATAGTTAAAAATGACCTGATATCAATTCACTGGGAGAAGAAAAAGTCTATGTAAAACATTTTGACAAAGTAATCTTGTCTTTTCTAGCCATAGAAACTAGTCATAAGTTTATTCCATGCTGAAAAGAGAAGATGGAAAACACAACGTTTCGTCTGTGTAGCCTTTTCTAGCCATATTTCTCAAAGTGGCTAAATGTAGACCTCTGGTTGCCCCCACCATGTACTTCTTTTCTGTACAGTAGGGTCTTGACATCTGTGAGGATGTCAGAGATTGCAGAGAACCATCGTGAATAATTAAATTTTAATATAACCAAGTCCAGCCCTGTATTGATGCATAATGTACTAAAGTAACCCTCTCTTACATGATAATTAAAGTACTAATGTATTGGCTTTATGTTAATTAAAACAGCATTGATCATTTAAGACAAACAATGGTAAAAACAAACAAACCTATAGTAATCAGACAAAATGATAACAATATGAATTCCTCATAGGCTTCCAACAACTGTTTGTGCTTTCTCCCTCTGCCATGATTAGCACTTGCCACTAAATAAAACTGTTAGGGAGTCTGTAAACTCATATCCAGTCTCTCATTCCCTATGCCGCCGACATGGAACTGTGAGTGTTGCCTACAATACAAAAACAAGACCACGATGAGTTGTGGATGCTGGGTAGTGGGTTATTGGGCAGGGGACAGGGACAGGCTCACTGTCTAGCTAGATTTGTCTCACAATCCTAGTCTTTTGGGAGGTTAATTTGAAAGTTGAGCTTAAACATTTTTGGCGCATTTTCATCCCGCTCTGCTGTTTTTCCATCCAAGACCCTGTCGGCCAGACAGAATAGTGTATAAGCGAATTTTGAGACCCTTCTGTATTTGGCTGAGAAAATAAACAGTAGATTTATGTTTTTCAATTCTGACTTTGCAGTGGTTTTAAAAATAGATTCAGGACACTGTAAAATCCAGTCTATTCGGGACATGGGCCCCATTGGCCTGTGCCCAGTTGTTATTACTCTGTCAGTTAATGCTGTCTGTTGTATATATGCCTAGGAGTTGGCTGATTTTCTGCAGCAGCAACTGCAGACATTGGCGAAAGAGAGTGCCAAGAACTCCCATGAGCTTGGGCAGGAGCTGGAGAAGGTGCTCACTGACCTGCATCAGCTCCAGGACTCTGAGACCCAACTTCAGAACCTGTTGGAGGAGATGCAACAGCAAAATCAGGAAAGAACCAGACAAGCAGAGCAACTGCAGGCAGAGCTCAACAGGTATGTCATGACACCACAGGCCTACAAGCAGGCTGAAATCCATATCCAGTGTAATAGTGTCAGGTTCGAAAGGGTACTGCCTGAACACCGGCAGAGTGCTTCTTATTCTTAGCGATTCTATAGCGATTGTTCTTCGTTATACAAGAGGATTGTATATGAAAGAAAAAAATAATCCTTTTGTAGGTGTCTCGTAAATGCTCCGGTTCTAAGCTTGAACAACGTCCGTGAACGTGTGGGGATCTTAAATAGCAGACGCGCCGCGGAGTAGGGAGTGCAGTGGGAGGTGTGCTTCAAATTTAAAAGAATTCTGTTGCATGTAGATTAAGAAGATCACTTTTTTAGCCATATACAATTTCTTGCATTAGGAATTTTTCTTTTTGCATACCCCAGCTTTCTCTCCATGAGATGCACAGGCACACAGATGGGGAGAGAGAAGCTTAGGGTCAGAGCACAGGATCAGCCATTTATACAGCGCCCCTGGACCAATTGGTGTTAAGGGCCTTGCTCAGGGGCCCAACAGAGTAGGATTTCTCTACCAGCCATGGGATTTGAACCAGCAACCTTCCAGCTTCAGGCACAGATCCTTAGCCACAGTGCCACCGCTCCACCCAAGGTCCCTTAAGGACCTAAAATAAGAGATACTGTAGGATGTACTGGCTTCTTGTACGGGGGAAAAGCTGGCATGTTCTTTCCGTTTCACTGTGTATCTCATCCTTTGGGAACAGATTTCGCAAGCCCACCAACTTCATCAGGACAAAAAGATTTCTAGTAATGGACTCATAGAAATAACAGATACCTTTTTTACACAAAGAGTTGTCAAATCTGAATAAACCACCTTGAAATGTTGTGAAATCGGATCCTTTATAAACATTCAATATACTATATGGCCTAGTGATGCTCTTGCAATAATCAGATAGTAGCCATCTACAAGCATAACGGGTTTAAAACATAATTTCTTGTTCACATTTCTTGTTAACATGTCTTGTTCTTTTTTATATTCCTTTGGTTTATGTCCTCTTTGATTTACAACATTCAGTGGATAGACTGTAATAGATCTAACATTTCTGTTGATTAAGAAACATCTGTCTGTCAGAAACAAGGATTGACTAAAACAATGGAGTTTGTTGTTCAGTTACAGAAACTGCTGGTCCTGGAGATCATTGTAGAGCTTTGTTCTTTCCAGGAATCTTACATTGTAGAGACAACACAAAGTTTAATTTTTAAAACTTTGCTGAAAGAGTGATTAATGCTGCATTCTCTAGGTGAAAGGCATTTTTTTATATTATATTTTTTAATAAAATTATTAAATTTTACCACTTCATCCAAGAGGGGAATTCGACTTTCAGTAAATACATTTAACAGCAACTTTTCCTTGGTAATATTCAATATCTGTTAGAATATTATTTTTACAAAACATTGCAGATTATGAGAAAGTGTGAAAGGACAGGAAACACTCCCACTAGCCTTCTCCCAGGTTACTTTTGACAGTTCTAAAACCGATGAAAATATTCAGAGGATATCTGAACACTGTTCTTTCTTTCACAGCATAGACATATTTTGTTAGACATAGAAAACAATATGAAAACAATACTACATAAAATTTAAACCTACTTTTTAGGCTCTTGAATTCTGGTGCCGTTCTACAGTAACATGGCAAGAATTTAAAATTTTTTTAAAAAAATTTATTTAATTTTTAGGTTTTGATACGCATCAAAAAGAGTTTTATGGCTTTAAAAGTATTAGCATGGTGCTTCATAAACAAGAAAAAAAACTTATAGCACAAAATGAAGACTAAAAATTATCTAATACTCATTATAAATATTAAGCTCCTTTCTATGTCCTTTCCATTCCTAAAGTTGATACCTTTCATATAGAAAATAAATTGTGTTAGTCCCAAATTGATCAGATGAAACAAAGGTTTAAAGTGTTGAATTAATGTTGTTTTCCAATTTTTTTTCTCAGCTTGTAAGAAACATATGAAAGATTTCAAAATACAGCCTAAACATCTGCTGGCATTTGTCTTTTTAGGAATGCAGGATTTCTAGCAATATTAGGTTCAACTGTTTTATACTATATACATACAAAAATAATGAGTTTTCACCTTTTTTCTATTTACAGTAAAACCCAGGAGCTGGATGAAGAGAGAAGTCTTCATGCAGAAATTCTGAAGCAGATGAGACAAAAGAACCAGGGGAGTCTGAAAAAACTGCAGGTGACAGTGATTCAGTTCGAGTCTTTCTGTGAGCAGCAGAAGACCTGGATGCACTGTGTGAAGAGGTACAGCTATAGAGAAAGATCTAATTCCTACAGGGAGGTTTATCATTGTTTGTTCCTGAAGAGGTGGTAACTTGTTTTATTATCGTTATTACTAATTTTCCTAATACCTTTGTCCAAGGCAACTTATATGTATGTGTGATTCAGAAAATATAATCACCAATGTTAAACTTACAGGTAAAGTAGAAAAGTTATGCAGTGCAATACCTGTATATTAAATATGGCACCACAAAAACTTGCGATCATTTACACTGTGAATCCTAAAAGCAGTGCTGATATGGAAAATGGGTGTAGGATTATGCTACTGAACTCTTCTGAACAAAGAGGGAAAAAAAAAGGTACTCAGGATTGAAATCTCTGTAGAGGGCAGTATTGAATGGCACATTTGTGGCAATGACCAGTAGTTTCTAAGCAGCAAAACAAAGACAAAGATTTCTGAAGCTATTATTTACATTTTTCATCTAAAGGCTATACTATATTTGTCTGTGTTGTGTAATTCAGGAAGTGTCTTAAAATGTTAGTGAATACTAAATAGAGATAACAGATAAAAACGGACATTTTTATTATTAATATAAAAACTTTCATAAAAGAACAAAAAGGTTTTTTCTTATTATACAAACCATCCTTAATACTTTGAACTTTTGTCTTATCTCCACCCTGCTCTTTCTCTTTAAAACAACTGTGTGGCTTACATTTCATTTTCTTCTTGAAGCACTTGCTGTTTCACTTTCTACACTGTGGCTTATGTTTGGCACTCTAGACTGCTTTCCACTGTGTACCTATTTATTTTTCTCTCAGCTTGTGTTATCTCCCTCTCCATGAAGTTGTGGATCACTTCATTCTCCTTTCAGCACTGATCAACCTAAGATTTCTGACTCTGCTCACACCTTGTGATCCTCCTGCTGTGCTACAGCAGGTCTTCTGGTTATGCTTTCATTCTTCTCCTTATTCTCTCTCCCTAGGTGCTCTTATCTCCACTTATGAGCTCTCATATAATTTTTATGATGATAATGCTCAAATATTTATCTCGTTTCTTGTCACAAATTCTCATGTTTCCTTCCAACTTTTTACCTCTTAGCCATCTCCTTCTGGACACAATCTTATAATTTTAAACTCAGCCTCTCAAAGTCTGACCTTTCTTCCCCACATTGAGACCACTCCATGTCATTTCCTCTAAACCCCACCACCTCCCTATTTACCTCTTGGTGGTCTTAGTGTCACCCTTCTATGACACTCCAAAAATACATTGTGGGCCCTGGCTTGTTGCAGCTTTCCATTTTTTTCCTGTGAACATTTCTCAGAATCTGGTACTTCCTTACTGTACCATTACTCCACACAACTCCTATTCTAGACCTTGGCTATTCTATTCTCCTGCCTAAACTTTTGTAATTCATTCGTGTCAGGACTCTCTGTCAGTGGACTTTACCCAATCACCAACTCTGCAGCTTGTCTTGTATTCCTCAATTTCTTCCATTACTTCTGTCCCTATACTGACTCCCTTTTGCTACTGATTCAAACCCTAGTTCTTAGCTACCACTGTCTCAGCTACTCTGCTCCCGCCTAGTTTCAGTGTCATGTCAAGACCCACTCCCTCCTTCTCCACTTCTCCTCTTCCAGAATTTGTGTGCTCCCTGACAATTATCCCCTCAGTAGTGAAATGAACTACCCACAGTAATCAAAACAGTTCATTCCCTTTTGGTGCCTATGAAAGAGTCATTTGTTTACACAGCACCTGTGATCTCTCAACTGTCAGCTACAGTCTTCAGCTACACTGTATTGCACTAATGTTTTTAATTCTCAAATTGGTTATGTAACTTGGTAATTGCATTTAGGGTAAACAAAGTATACATGCCTACAGGGTGTTTACATTACTACTGTGTATCCATGCAATCCACATACTGTTTTGATTTTAATTACTTCTTTTGATTGTGTGGCACGTGTTATTCATCCAACTTTTGCTAGGCTCTTTGCCATTATGTAAAATTTTTGACCCCTCATGATTGTTCCTTGTACATACACTCAATGACCATATAGCAAAAATAAGGACATTGGGTAAACAAATCCAGTAATATAATGTTTCACAACCTTCTATAAAGTTACGAACAAGAGAAGGACATTTGCCCTACTGAGCTTGAAAAATTAAAGATGTTTCAGAATATCTTAGCTCTACAAACGTAAAATTCAGAGGAAAAGCAACTACATCACAATTTTTAGAATTTAGTTTTTACTTATTACTTGCATTTTGCCTATCTTTGAAATTACGTTCTCTCACTCAAACCTGAAAAAGGCTCAACAGCTGGAATTTTGTGCTAAGTCTTTCTACTTTTCAGCATGAAAATTAACATTTATTTTGCCAATTATTAACTACATTAAGGTTTAAGGATTGTATGTCAGAAGAGAAGGATGCCTTATGGAGAAAGATCAACACTATGGAAAAGCAGCTGCAGCAATTCAGAAGGATTATGCAAGAAAACACAAAATACAAGGCCTTTGCATCCACTGCAGCTGAGACAGCCAATCAACATTATGACAGGTAAGAATAGTACTCTTGAGTGGAGATTCTTAAATATCTGGAATGGGTCATGAACCTTTTATAAAATGAACCTCTCTAAGCCTGTATCTGGTATTTTTCTATGTATGCCAAGAATCAAGAGAAAAACAAATCAACTGATTTATAATTTAAGTTGTCATTAGGATCAGCCCATAGGGAGGACACCTAGTGAGGTTCCAAGACTTGGGTAGTTTGACTGGTAGACCTTTAAAACCTTTGGGATTTAGCACTACACACAATTGGTATAAGAAATTAATATCATTTCAAACAGTCTAAGAAGACAGGACAACTGTGTCAAGTCATGCAGAATACACATTACAAGATGCGTATAGTAAACAGAGGCTGTCTTAGTGGTTCTGGAGCTCTGGGCAGAAGTCAAGGATGAAGCCCCCCAGACCACCTTTAAGAATAAAGTACCCACTTTTCACAATGCATGTCTTTTCAACAAAGTACCGCAGTTTGTTGTGATTTCACTCTATTTACAGAAAATATAAATCTACTACTATAAAAAAGAAACTGAATGTTATTAAAACAATGTAATGACTCCAGATTCATTGGACATCTCAGTGTGAGGGATCTATATTGGGATTGAAAAACATCATACTCTAGCTATAACTTGGAAAGACCTAGATGAGGTAGAAATGCTGCTGTTTTTGTGACATTGTTGATCTCATAAGAGTTTTGATTAGTTTTAAACAGGAACAGCTTCTCTATCCTTAGGAAAAAGTCACTGGGATGGTCAGGAGAAGTCTCAAGGCAATGTATAAGATGGCATAAAGGCAGAGCACATTTTCTATGTATGTGTAATTCTCTGTAATACTTGCATTGTTTTCTTTACACAAATAATTATCTGTAATGGTGTGTTTGTCTTTTTACTCACATGCTTGCACATGACTTGGCTATTAGTCTAATCCGGTGAGGGTTTCCATTATGTGAGTCATGGACCTTTTCTGAATGTCATTGGAAGACATGAAAGACATCGGAGACTTGATTGCATTCAGCTAAATGACACATAAGGACAACAAGTCAAGATGGATTTCCAGTATCTCTGTTCAAGCATTAACATTTCCTGGCTGGTCTGTCATTTGCTGTGCCTGTGTTTAATCTAGTCTGTAGATGGCACCAGCTCTGTGTGTTTTTTATGTGAACTCTGGAACAAACGTAGTCATCAAACAGATGGCTGGACAAGCATACTCCCTTTTCCACAAACATCTACTGCAAACAGAGCACTGAATCAGTAGACTGAGAATACACTGGCTTTGTCCAAGGGATTTTCTCACCATTTTTCATGGTAATAGTTTCTGGTAAATCTGGGTTGAACCAGGTCATCGGTGTGAGGACAATCTACATGTGGAATCTGGACTGGCGCTCATCTAACAATGTCATAACATTGTTGGTCACTTTTGAGGTTTTGAGGCCAAAGTGCCTGGTGGTCTGAGAATATCTGAGTGCAATTTACAGCAAGTGGCTGAGGAGATCCAGATCTGGCAATTACTGCAGAAGTGTCACCCACGGCAGGCATAAAACCATCTGTGAGCCTTGAATCTGTTGAATGATAGTCCCTCTCCCTCTATAGTGACAGTTTTGCTGCTGGTGGTTTCAGCAGATGCTTCTGCTGTAGAGTACCCTCAGTAGGAACAGTGAGGCTGGGGTTTGTTGCTGATGGTCCTTCTTCCTCTGAGGGCCTCTGTAACTGCAGAGCTAATGTTACTGTAGCATTCTGCTTGCCACCAGTGGTTTCAGCTGACTGCTGTAATGCTGCTGGCACTGTTGCTTCATTCTCATTTTTACTTTTGAAGAAAAGAATAACTAAACTTTCATGTACTTTCTTCTCCTCTTTTTATTTTTCTTGCATTTGTCTACCCCACTTGGATAATTTCATTTCATTGCTCTCAGCTAACATTGCCAGGTTTCACTATTATATAATGTTAGTGAGATTGAGGACGAGTGGGTCTTATTTTTGGAACACGGAGTAACAGCACGACCTAGATTAATCACGTGTGGGAGTTATTAAAAAAATACCACCTATATGAGCACACTTTGGAATAGCTCAATTGCGAAGGGCAGGTAGACATCTGGAAATAGTTGTTGTTGGAATATTTTGCTATCAAAGAAAATTGAAATAGGTGAAAACATCAGAATTGTCATATTATTGGATACTTCATTAGGACATATACTATATCATAATCTGTACCATCCAGACAACACCCCTCTCTCCTCCACCCAGCTCAGGGTCCCGCCTAATTGCCCAGACTACCCCATAGGTAAGACTGCCTCTAAAAATAAGATGTACAATAAGCAATACATAAAATAACAGAAAAATGCTGATGATAGTTGGTACATTGAAGGACCAATATAGATTTCCTTTGTAAAGCCTCTCCTCTTACCACAACATAAATTTAATGTCAGGTGCATTCATGTGTAAAAAGATTAAAAGAGAGGCCATTGGAGAGAAAACGAAAAAGCTTCTTTGTTTTCCTTTTTATCGTGGCCTAACCAAACATGTCTTAGCCAAGAAGGTACAAAAACAATTTTTTACAATTCCTTGTGAACCATGTTGTGTGTTTTCATTTGCCTTCTACAGGCTCCCTATGGTGGATCCAGTCCTACTGGCAGAAGGGCAAGCTGAAATAAACAAATGGAACAGGACAGGAGACCTTTGTAAAAATGTTACGCCTCTTCAAGTTAGTTGATAATTGTATGGATTTAAAGTAAGAAATGTTTAAACAACTAACATTACTGCAGTGCACAGTGCAGATAAAGAGCTACTTTACTGCAGTCATTGTTTGTTAAAGAGGTTTGTGTTGAAGGGGCACAAGGGTAAAATAGCATTTCCCTTCAGAGACTTTGAAGCCACAGTCTTCCAGTTACAAAGTTTGGTACACACGGGTGCTTAATTTGGAACCCTAAGTACTACTCCATACTGGTACTTCAAAACAATTCTATTAGAAGGTCTGAAAGATAATATTATTCAAGTGTCTCAGAGTTTAAGAGAGAGATATATAATTTCAAAAACGTACAAGCAAGATATCTTCCTCCTTAAACCTTCACTTCAGAGAACTGGGATTCCAATAACAGTCTAGTTAGAAACAAAAGAAATAAGCAACTAAGTACTAAGAAAAAAAGAACATATTAGAAAACCTACCAAGTAAATTTCAGAACCAAAAAGAAATCAGAATTATTTGTTAAATAATATAATATTGCATTTCCCTCATGTCTGTTTTATATACACAAAAGAGAATTGTCCAGCTGCAGTGGCAAAAATATGAAAATGTAGCCATAATTTCCAAGTGGAAGATTTTTTTTTTTTGTAATACCAATATATTATCTCCATATTTGATTTATTATTCTAACTTTCACTATATTGAATATTAAGCTGGTAAAGTTCCATAATGGTTAATGACTGCATCAGGAAATACAACTGGTCCTGCCTGCCCTCTTATATTATAAATTACTTGTGGCTTTTCTGGATAATAGTCACACCTTGTGACCTAGAGTTTCCTTTTTTCATTTTTTTCACCAGGAGACAAATGCAATCGATGGACATCAAAAACCTCCCTGAAGACATTTTGGCTGAAGTTCTTTCTTTCTACTGGGAGATTTACACATACCTTTGGGCCATGTCTTAGGTCAGACTGGCGACGAAATTCAAAACCTTTGCATCTTAGTTTGTGTTTGGTTGTTGTTTACCTGCTTTGAAATACATCTGTATCTAATTGTCTTTCTTTTCAGAGGTTTTTAAAATCAGAGCAACAAATGTGGTACTTTCTCAAGTGTGGGGATGATGTTTGTTTTGACTAGCTGACCAAAACTATTTTTAACCACATTAATAAGGTGGAAAATGTTTAATGTGCAAGACAGACATTAGATCAGACTCTCAGACTAAGAAGTAACTACTTATTTTATTTCCCTCAGTGTTAAAAAGAATTATGGGGAAAAGTCACTTAGAAAAATTACATAAACATTACTTGATTCAATATGGACAGTACAAATGTTTTCATTGTTACATTAACATTTCAGGATTCAAGAAATGTGGCAGTGATTCCAAGTGAACTGTTAGATTAGAAAGTTGAACAAAATAAGTATTGAATTCCATTCTCTGTTTCAACTTGGAAGATTCACCCCAGTATAGTGGCATTTCTACCATGGGTTTAGTGATGATTTCCTGTGGTTTCAGCATTACTTCACTGGACCATGGGAATACCATGCTATAGTTAATATTTTGTTAAAATATTTATCATGGCATATCATGGATTTCTTATAGTCTAGCTAGCATATTAAAACTGAACACATGATATTAACATAGTAATAATGTCACAACTATGCTAAAAACACAACAAAAGCATGGTAAAAATACAAAAGCTGATCATACTGTAACGCCCTCGCCTGGTGGTGAGGAGGAAGCGCCCCTAGGCGCTCGTAGTACCACTGGGCATGCTGGGAGTGGTAGCCAGGGAGAGTCTGAGGGTCACCACAATGACCAGCGGCTGACCCTACCTGTGTAAATGATGTCCTAGTAGTTCTAGTGCCCTGTGTAGTCTTGTAAAAGTATAGCGTGTTGTTAAGTAATTACCACCCTAAAGGTGTGTACGTGTTCCGTCAGTCTCCTCATGTGCATGTATATCCTGTGTTTGGTTATGTGTGGTTGTTAATGAATAAAGCTAATGCTTGGTTTGTTAATCGTGTCTCCACTGGTCCTTTGTTCTGAAAAGAACCTGTTACAATACTAATACAGCTACAATACTATTATCAAGAGATACCCAAATTACACCTGGATTTAGTTTATCCACTTTCTTTTGCCTTCCCAGGTGGGGGATAGTGCGTGTCAGATGTTTTTAATGCCAAATCTTCTCTGAAATAGGGTCCAAATTTATTACTTTTATCCATGTATGTAATTTAGATACTGTATCTTATCCTTAATTGTAGGTGGGGTATGCATAATATGCATATTCACACTCCTAATCTTTTGAAAAATGCCATGTGATCTTTAATGACCGTATAGTCAGGACTTCAATTTAATTTTATCAGAGAGTCACCTGCCCTCAAATCTAGACTCAAAACCTTCTGTAGAAGGGACTTTATTTAACTGGTTCTGTTTTATATCCTTTTGCTCCTACCGTATTCTCCACCCCTATCTATTTTTTCCTTTCATTGTGTATTTTCATAGTAAATATCTTGTGTATTTTTTTGTTGTTGTCATTCTGTAAATTGCTTTGATTAGCCACCTTTAAAGGCACTATATAAAATAAAGTTATAAGTAAAGTTAACAATAATACTAATAATAATTTTTCATCTAGACTCTGGACCCTTACAGTACAGTGTCCCTATCACCAGATTCTATAATTACTGGTCCATGAGCTGGTGCAGAATATTGTAATATGCTTTGTGGTTTGGGTTGGTGATGTTTTTTAGTTAATAAATATTATGTAAGCAGTAATAGCTGAGGAGCAACAGGGAGTAACAGCCGCAGATTGATACCATGACTAAGACTGATATTGAGTGAATCAAATGGTCTTGGATTCAGACTGTAGTTATAGCCAATTAAAGAGAGCTAGCCTTTCTTTTGCATTATGAGTAAATTCATTCACAGGCCATAAAATCTGTCATTTTCCATATGTCACAAAAGAATTTGACAATAATATGTCTGCTAGATCTATTGAATATTCATTGATCCTGGCAAGTGGAATTGTATTTTATATTTCTAGTGAATGATAATTTAAAATACAGAGTTTGCCTACTCATTTCTACACTCCAGTAACATCTCTAAAAACTATTCATAACTTAGATATGTACACCCTGTATCATAAAATGTAGGCTCTCAGATTAGGCTCTCAGGAAAAGAGTGTTGTTGGTCAGATGGGTCAGGCAACAGCATTCTTGTGTTTGCCATTAACCTGGGATCACCTTAAGGTGAGACTCATTACTTTGAGTGGAAGCAGGTTAAGTGTCAGAAGACAGACAAAAAGAGGTTCCCATCTTTAAAACACAACTTTATCGATTCCTGTCTTAGACCCTACACTCACAACAACTTTTGTAGCATTTCTGTCTATTAGTTCTGTCTTCTAGGTCAGCTAAACTCAATAATATCAGGTCAAGCACTGGACATAAAACTAAACTAAACAAGCATCTTATCTGTGACAGGTCTTGTAAATAGACTATACTTTTAACAGGTAAGATATTTATATAATCACAACAGTTACAGATTCTTATACCAAAGCTATGATATCATCTTGACAAACTGACAACAATCCAAAGTCATGTACAGCAGTTTATAGGTTTATATTTTTCTTTAAAAATGGATAATACTTAGAAAGGTTACTTCATACTTATTTTATAATTATAAGGAGACAAATTCTTATGAAAAATAATACCAACAATGGTAAAGTAAAACTAAATACTTCTTTCTAATTCTAATACAGAATTAGATACATCTAATTCTAATAAATAACCATCTCCCAGTTATTCAGAACAAAGCAGCATATAACTCAAAAGTAAATAAAATGATTGTGCACCACGATAACCTGCAAAGTCAGTTGTGAAGATTACCTTATTTTCACCTGAAATCCACATTGATTCATTGTGACACCACTCTGTTCTGTGTTTTTTGCAAAGCAAGTCCAGAGCATGAATGGAGAGTACTTTTACATTTTTGCCAATATAATTATATGATTTTCCACTTTGGAGCACTTTGCAGTAAAATGAAAACAGAAGTTAATAGATCTAAACTCAAAAACTTTTTTCAAAAAAATACTTTTTAGATTTCCAAACACACAATTCATTATATCTATGGGCACTGGAGGAAATACTGGTGTCAGAAGTTAAAGAACAGTGGTGACTTTGTTGCCTCATGCAGGGAAAGTATTTTGAAGGGATAATTAGAGGTTGTGCATGGCAAAGGTGGTTATAGAGGCTCATTAAAGGAGCATTTTTGTGTTTATTTAAATGAATTCTTATATATTTCTGTAGCAAAGAAATGCAATGTGTATGACTGGTATGAATTCTGATAGCTGGGCCGATTTGCACACAATTAACCATCTGCTACCAATCATGTTCAACACAAGCTATTAAAGGAAACTTTGGGGATTATTAATAACTCAGTATTCTCAGACCACACTGCACATAGTTTCACAGAAACAGAATGGTAATTTAGCCTTAACAATGACCAGTAGATGTTTTTTTGCAGTATTTAGGACTATGAGTCTTAATTTGCAGTATCCTGAAGAAAAATGTCACTTTAATTTTATTTGTCTAGTATCAAGCAATGTTAATCACAACATTAATGAGCCCGCTGTATTCAAAAACCAGCAGTGTGATTAAAGAAGGTTCTGATTAGGTTTGCATGTTGACATTTTACAAGTCTTATAAGGATCCAGGGGCAGTTTAAGCAGTTGTCCTAACATCCTCTAAACATACTGCAGTTTCCAACTTTTAATAGTGACAAGTCAGTGGACATAAAAAGCGATAAACTGGCTGCACTCTGCTTTATAAGAAAAAGTTCAATTTACAGCTGAAGAAAAATGTTGTAATGCTGTTGTCAACCACTGAATCCAGCTTGGTCAAATTTATTTGCAGATGGAAATGGGTTTATGAAAGAATTTAGTGGTGTTTATAAAAGAGCTTCCAATAGTTTCAGAAGACACGAGGGTAGGTGGGGAAATTAACTTGATTTTTCATGCAAAGCTTTCTTAGATGCTATGTAAAATGAGAGGTTAGAGGATTTTATAGTATTTGGTCCTTTACTTTTTTCTCAAACAATATTTTGTGATACTTTCACCACTGAATGCAATTATTTTGCATGGGAATTTATTAAATTATTTTTATGCATTTTATCTGCATTTTCTTCAACATAGCAAACAAGAAAAGCTGTTTTTTGTTTCTAGCCAATTTTATAATCTGGGGTTAGTTAAACTCAGTAAGAATATTCACTGTATTAAAATATGTAGTTTAGTTTACTGACTACTGGTCTACAGCTGGTTGTGTAGAATGGTTTCCAGACATCACACAAACACAAGGCACTGACCTAATTCTAAACCATAAGGGGAGAGTTCTTGTAAAGTCTGTTCAAGCACATTTTGTTTTTCCTTAGAGGTCAGTCAGTCACTGACCACTTGATCTGTTAGACCCCAAGCTCAGGGGTGGACTGGCTGCAGGTCATAACTCCATGAGCTGGAGACGAAACAAATTTGTGTATTTATTTACAAATGAAGACTAGTGAAACCAAAGGCTATGTAAAGAGAGACCCTTTAGACTGCAAAAAGAGTAACATTAACCTATTAGGGTTCAATTCTTGGTTCTTGGAACAATTTATTTAAAATTCAAATACTTTCTTAAAATTTGAAGATAATCTAAAAAATATTTCGAAGCTGTCAAATGTGGTAATAATTGTGCATATTGATACATTTCTTCATTCAATAGTTTGACAAGAATAAATATTTTTTAAAGATAGGTACCATGCCACTTCTTTCTTTTTAATGAAGAACATCTCTTGAATATGTTTGGATAGGGAAATAGTATGCACACTCTTGAATTTAGAATTCAACCTCTTATCTCAGCTTTGCTAATATGGTTAAACAGACATAATAAAAACTCATGGTTTAAAACTATGAAACTGAGCATTTTAACTAATAAATTTTAACTTCCACTAAACACTAAAAGTTATCTAAACTCTTCTACAAAGTGCTGTATTATGTAATTGTATTCAATTTAAAATAGTAGCATTTATCACTCATGGGCCTTGTAACAAGGTATAAGTGTATAGCTAGTAACAGTCTAATTTTTTTAAAGTCCTGTCTCTTCTTTTCAATATTTGTCTGCGTGACAGAAACTAACATTATATCTGTAAGAGACATAAAAGTGAAATAATACTTGTTACCCAAAATTAAGATTTATTTAATTATAAGGTCCTGTTCGTTTCAATTTGATATACAATTTTACTGTTTTTTTTAATGTATTGATCACATTTAGTTATTACCACCATTTCATCACATTGAGTTATTACCATCCTAAGAAAACAGTGATTTTCAATCAACTAACAGAAATAGGAGAAACAGTCTTACCACTAGAGTTTTTCAGAATCTCATATTTAGAAACCGAGAGCACACAATGTTTCCCTTTGGGAATAAGCTTCAATTATATGTATTCTATATATTGCATTCAGGAACTCTAGCCTCTTTTTTCAAATCAGGGTTTTATCTGTAAGCTGCTTTTCTGTACCCAACCTTAAAGTAACAAACAACATGACTACAGTGGAGAATCCATTGCTTCTTTCTACATGAGAATATTTCAAGTGAAGTTGATATTATGGCAAAACAATAAATCAAAGAAGGAAAATAAAACCCTTTACCGTGCATTTATGTGCATAGTTTTTCAGTGTGGCTGCTGTGTAAATGTATGTAAATATGAGTGTTTTAGTTTGAAAAAAAAAAACAATAGCATTGGTCTTTTTACAAGATGATTAAATATTTTGTGGCATGTTGCAATTGTGCAGCAGCAATTGTTTTTTTTAAAGTAAATTTTGAACAATTCATGATTAGAATACCCCAGCAGAGGTCCCCCTTACACCAGAAGTAAAATGTGCTCCAAGCACTCTGGCGCTGAAATAATGTCTTTCAAATCTGTATCCAATTAAAAGAATGTATACCCCACAGTTTTCCAGTAAATGGAAATGTCTGTTAGCATGTACTAAGGCAGGCAACCTTCTTGCTATTTACTTTTCATGTTCAGAATATCTGTGCATAAATTCTTCTCGTGTATTTTTTCACTAATGTTCAGAGTGTAAAAGACTGTAACACTGTATACTGTTGGTATTAAAGAAAGCCACAAAACTTCAACATTTCTAAGAATTTCTCTTAAATTAAGCATTGAACTTAAAACAAAGGACTGTACATATTAACTATGGACAAAATGTAATGATACTCATATACTCAGACACTCATACACATAAAATATACTTTGTGTTTATTTAATAGTTTCTTCCTTTATTTTTCTTCCTTTTATAGAGCATATCTAAATTCATGTATACTGTATCTGTAACCTTCAAGAAATTTACTGGTGCTTTTATGGTATAAGGCTTGGGTAGGATTTTTTTTAGGTGGAGATGTGAGAGCTTCTGACCTCATTTATTTGTAAGAGAATGCTTAGAACGTTTCAAAGTGGTACTGCTAAGGAACTGGTTTTGTCTGGTTCAAGTGAGACCCCTTTTCGCAGCAAACACAGTAGTCTCCCCCCCCGAGACAAAAAACAACGTCCTCCACTGTAGATGAGTCAGGCCGTCTTCTATGAAATGTAGCCTTTTACTCATGGTTCAATTAACCATGTCAATAAACCAAACTTAAATGCATTTGTAAAAGGTAAGCTTTTTAATACTTTTGCATAATCTCTGCTTACAACATTGAAAGATAATGGAAGGGCAGGCACATTAAGTTTTCAATTAAAATTACTACTAAGAATGAACCATCTGGTTCTCACTGTCAGTGTGGATAACAGATCTCTTGGAGTCATAACACAAGCAAATTATACTGAAGCAAATGCTCAAAAAAACACTCTAGCTGCCTAAACTGAAAGTGATGCAACAAACCTATCTTAAGATAAGCCAAATATGCTCATACACATCTTGCAGTTAGAATTACTTCTTAGAATCTGAAATGTCTGACAAACAGACAAAGGATGGTCAGGCCATATGAGTTAAGAAGAGTTATTCTGGGAATGACAGAGACAAAAGGTACCAGAAAAAGACTGCTAGTGGAGGGTAGAGGTGGCGGGCCAAACGGCAAGAATGTAATTGAAGCATTCTGAATGGCTGTCACATGGACAAATTATGGTGCACCGTGGTTGAGACCTAATAGATCATTTCAAGTCAAAACATGCTGAACTACAATGAATAAGACCCTAATTCAATTGTGGTACAAACAAATATGAAAAAAAAAAACTTTTAACACATTTATTCACTCCTTAGGAAACATATGGACTGGGTGTGGCTATTTGCCTATAAAAGACTCAAACTGAATACTGTATGAGCCAATACTTTCTCTGTGTGTGCATATTCTCTGTGTGTCCACATTCAGAGTATGAACGCAAACACAATTCCCAGGGCCTACATTGCACCATCTCACTCTCTTTAATACTACTACTACTACTACTACTACTACTACTACTACTACTACTACTACTACTACTACTACTACTACTAATAATAATAATAATAATAATAATAATAATTCCTTAAACTTATATCACACTTATCTGGACACTCCTCTCAAAGTACTTTAATGGGGACTCCCCTCCACCACCACCAAAGTGCAGCACCCACCTGGATGGTGCGACGGCAACCATAGTGCACCAGTACACTCACCATACATCAATTATCAGTGGGCAGGAGAACAGTGGGATAAAGACAATTTATAGATGGGGATTATTAGGAGGCCATTAGGAGGCCAATGGGAAATTTGGCCAGGACCCCTACTCTTTTCTAGAAATGCAATGGAATTCTTAATGACCACACAGAGTGAGGACCACAGTTTTACGTCTCATCTGAAGGACGGCACATTTTTACAGTATAGCGTTCTCCTCATTATACTGGGGCATTAAGACCCACACAGGCAGCAGAGTGAGCACCGCCTAGAGGCCCCACTAACACCACTTCCATCAGCAACCTTAGTTTTTCCCAGGAGGTCTCCTCCATCCGGGTACTGGCCAGGCTCACACCTGCTTACCTTCAATGGGTTGTCAATTGTAAGTTGCAGGGTGACATGGCTGCTTTAACACTCTCAAATAACCAGAGGAGTGAGATAACTGTAAGAGGCTTATTATACCATTAAAAAATAATTGATTGACAAACTAGGGCATGGAAAAAATGTTTATACAGTAGGTAAAATAAAGACAATTATTAATGAATTTCAGTACAGATCGTTGGAAATACCAAAAATTAACCTTTCCTAACTATGTGCTGTGTTCTAAAAATGGAAAGAGCAGACACTTATCTATTCAGGGATAGAATGACATGAATAAAACAGGAACTCAAGATAATTAAAGTGAACAATATTGTGCTCCCTTCTTTCTCTCTGCATTTTTTTTTGCTATTTCCAGACTTTTGGTTCCACTGTGATTTGTTGCATATTTGCACGTAAATTTGTATGTCTAAGCAATTCCTTTCTCTGGAGCTTTATTAATAATAACCTTGTGTATAATGGCTGTGGAGCTAAGTACTTTTAGATGAGATATCTGTGTTTTTGTATGGTATAGAACAGAAGACACTGCATGCATTGGTCATTAACCTCAGGTTATGCTCAATAAGTTCCAGGTTTACGGAAACAGATGCAAAACAGCATGAAATAAGAGACTTGGGGCACTACCAAATACTGTACCATTTATATGTAGTCATATAGTTCTGACCCAGTAAACAAGGGCTATGCCAAGACTCAGAGTAAAATCTGACATGCAAACGTTATTTAAAGCAGGATTTCCACATTCAAGGTAAATCATTTCATGCTGTGTAATAGTGGGTCTTCATAGTTATAGCCAAGCTTCAACAAGAGAAATCCGCAAGTACCTTTATGGAAAACCACCATTTGACCAGGACTAAAAAAAGTGTTCTGTTTAGATATGCATTTGATTCCGAATGTATTCATACACTTGAAACAATGTAACTGAAATGAAGTAAAAATAAATAAATAAAATAAGTGCAAATTCAATTTCTGTTGCATAAATGATAACAGAGAAAACATAAAAAGTAAGACTACCATCAGTAATGTATAGTGCAGAAGCATGTCTGTCCATATTGCATATTTTTCTTTACGCGTGATTTATTCACACTTTGTAAATATGTATAAAACACAGGCTGAAAATGTTTTTTATTAATGTTTCTGTGACAACCTTAGAATTTTTGTAGGAGTGTCTGGCCATAGACTTTAGGGACAATGAATACGTAAATAAAATTATAGAAACCACATTATCAATAAAAGATCTAAATCTAAAAAGGCCCTTTGCAACCCTAGTGACAGACAAAACAAATGTCAGACAATTTCAGCTGTTTTCATCCAGAAGCTCATCCATAAGCTGAGAGAATGGTTTCTACCTACCAGGAATACATAGGAAGGTTTTACCCAAACGTTATAGTCAGAAAAATAGTTAATGAACCCGACTCACACCCAAGAGCAAAAAGTGGAAATCTTCAAAATACACTCTGGTGTCATCTGGATACCAGACCTACACTATCTCCAAGATTACAATTTTAGATTAGCCTTATGAATCTGATCTCTACAGCAGAGTTTCATGGCATCGTAAAGTCATACATTTGCCAAATAGCAACTAACTGACTCCATTTAATTGCCGAAATCCACTATGTATCTCAAAATCCTGTAAAGCTGAGCTGTTGTATAGATTGATGCCAAGTACATTTTAATGAAGTGGCTGGTTCATGCTGAGTGGATTAGGTGGACGTCCAATCTTTTTTAGCAACTTAAACAATCTGTGTCTGCTAACAAGGTCAAGGGTCTTGTGAGGCCTATGAAAGGTATTTCGTGGTTTTGTCTGTTCCCTCATCTTGTAATTGCCTGTGTGAGAAAATCATGTCTCACGGCATGCTTATACAACCTTTCTATTCTGAAGCTACACGGTGACTCAAGACCCGTCTTTGGTATGCAGCAAGGTCTGGCTGCAATGGAAGAAAATACATCACATGAAAATAATTCCTGCATTAGCATTAGAACAATCAGTGACTCAGAGAAGCTTTACAGTACGTTGCAGCCTTATAACATGCTCTCTACCGAAGAACACCTGGCATGAGTGCCCTCAAAAAAATGGCCAAAGAACACCATATTCACCACAGCTTTGTCAGTCTTTGACAAAAAGTAATACAAAACGAAGAACCAAGATGGGCTCAAGACAAAGTGTAATGGTGTGCAAAAGACATAATTATATTAGAAAATATTTCAAACTCTACAATGTGCCAGAAAGCTGCAACAGACCACTCGAGTGATGCACCATCACCTCTAGCTGCAGCTATGTTAAATGTTATTGAAGTAAAGCAGACAAAATGGTGGATAGAGCATTGCTCACAACTGTACAGCTAGGAAACTGCATTGTCTTGGAGACAATGAATCCAAAAAAAGCTTGTCTTTTTTGTCTGTCCTTGATAGTGAACCAGAGAGCTAGGTAAATGGAATATCTCCTGGTACAGAACACAAACGATCAAAAAGTCACGATGAAGAAGAATGAGCCCGCTTTATTATCTTTGAAGCTCTTTGGCTTAACTGTGGAATTTGTAATGTTTAGCACAATATAAGACATGCCAACATCATTACACATTAGAAAAACAAGGGGGACAGGAGATGTTGAAACAGTTACTGTAATACTGTAGTTGTCATTATGATAATCCCATAGCTCTAATCATCTTGAACAGGTTCAAACTATGTACAGTATGTAAACTGTATGCACTATATATATATATTTATAATGTTGTACATGTTGTACAAATAATATGTTTAGAACTTAGAGATATTTGTTATTTGACCAACTTTTATTTAGATTAGTTTAACAGTTTGTAAACAACAGCATGCTTATGTTGACACTTATACTGAAATGATTTAAAGATGTCTGTTGGAAGTTTTATTAAAGATAAGAAAAAAATGTCAAGTAGAGACTGAACAGAGGTGTGAAAATTAGGGTCTGGGGAGACAAATTCCATGAAAATGTTTTCTCAGTCATTCATACATTTATGTAGAGAGCAATTTTTCTTTCAAAGGTCAAGCAAAGGTAGCTGGCAGTTAGTAACACTTGTATTCCTGTGTGGCACTGGAATATTTCAAAAGATCTGTCTTGCAAATAACTAGTTTTGCTTCATAATATAATAAAGTAATTAGCTTTAAGTAAATTAAAAGAAACATTTTGGTATTGTTCTGTCATGTTTTGTAAAATAATGTCTATTTTAAAATCACCACATTCTTAGACTACTATGCTATTATGTCCAGCAGGGAATGTTAGCCTTGTAATACTTGGATTGCTCTGAATACTGACATTGAAAAATGACATGCTGAAGACTCGGTAGGGAATTCCTGGTATAACTGATAGACAGCCATGAATCAAGGATGTAATTGAAATTATTTATCTATCCACATAGAAAACTCCTATACATAGCATATATATAATGCAACACAATGGGATAACAGCAATACATGTATATATACTATATTTATATTAATATAAATAGTTTATATGTGGTATATTTTTACAGATTAGGTATTTTATTTTGTTGTTGCTCGTTGTAAATACTTTTTACAGACACAGAGGTATAAATGAAATGAGCTAATTCCTAACCTAAAAAGGAACCAAATGCATCTTCTTTTTATTTTTGTTTACAGAGTACTACAAAAATCAAAGGAAACCATGTATAGTTATGAGACTAGAGTCAGATTAAATTGAATGACATATACAGTATATGGACAGGCTGCCATAAACAATGTTTTAAGAAGGATAATTAACATTTTATGATGTATTAAGATATTATCCAGTTTTACTGAGTTTACTTTTCTTCAGAGTTTACTTATTGATAAACATTGTTGGAAACGGTTGTCTTAACTGTATACTTTGTGTTTTATATATATTTTAAAGGCTTTCATTTCATTTCATTTCATTTCAGGTACCTCAAGGCAAGACAAATATATGATGGACAGGCCCAGAATGAGCTGCAAATTCCATCTTGAAGGAGGCTTACCCTCATTAATTAGGTATTATTATAAATGCCTAAGAATGTGGTCAAAATATTATTATTACGACAACTAGACACAGTTTTAGTAGTGAGTGCTGACATAGATCATATTTAAGAGTACTAAAAAGCTGCAGGAATTTCAAAAGAGCAAAATATCTCAACTATATTTCTTTGGACCTTTTACAAATTCAATATTTTAAAACGCTTTTCATTTCACAAAACTGGCAGTAGCAAGACTAAAAAAAACTTCTAGTGTCCAACAAAACACTATATAAAAGAACAAAAATCTTTCAACTTAATAGAAACCATTTTATGCTGTAAATCCATGATGAATCACTAACATGACACTGAAATTAAGACACTTTATGTTTTATGCGAGGAAAAGTGGGGTCAATGTCAGGAAAAATGACAAGAGTTCAGAAATCCCCTGAGTGGTTCTGTTCTCAAGGTTTCTACGATGGAAAATTCAGGCAACTAAAGGGAGGTTTCAGGTTATTTGAGTTCATAAAATCAATATGTAAATTAGCTTCAAGTTATATTTCTGTGTTACTTTCTAACACTTGATGTGATAAATTAAAGGATTGTATTGCAGTAGATCATTTTTTAAAGAAAACTCCCTTTTTTCTGGATATTTATCTATAGCAGCACAACATTCTTTCTCCACATTAAATAAAATAAAAGGATTCCAGTTTAAAGGAGCAAAACCTGTATTCATAACAGCAAAGTGACGAAAGTTGTCTGTAACACTAAACTATTTCAGAAAGCTCTGGACCCACTTACAATCTTTATTCTTCTCCTCATCAGTTTCTTCTTAAATGCCTGAACTAGTTAATTCAAAAGGATCGGGTTTTTAAACTAACAGTCTCTGAGTCAAATTTAGTCAGACAATTTCTTGCATGCAGTTTGCCCAGGCCAACTGGCAGGGTCCTTAATTGGAGCAAGGCTGAACTGAAAGTGATGATGATGCAAAGACAACTGTGATTGGCTGTACCTCTGGAGTAGCCATGGAAGTTTTAGAAAAAAGAAAAACACTCTGCAATAATTAAAATGCATTGTCCCCAGACAACCTGGGTTTTCCTGATATAAACCTGAGCAATACCTAATAACCCTGAGCCATTTATGGCAAGAAACCCTGAATTCTGACCAGCTGCTGCTGTTTTTATACTAGGAAAGATTTTTTATTTCAAGAGCTATAAACAATACTGCTCAATAATAAGCAGAAGGGCCAAGAATATGGAAGCAATTATTTAAAAGAAAAAGAATACAATACATGACTATACTTACAGTGAAATGTTTAGTTTAGTATGCCATTAAGATTGAAATATATAAATATATACATTTTTCATCACACTATAATAAATGAGATCGCTAAACTAGTCAGAGTTATTCAAAATAAACAAAAATTTGTTTCTCATAGAAAATTATGAGCATGGATAAGTTACAGAACCCTTTATGGATTAAAAGACTTCACTAGCCCAAACCTGACTAAACGGTCTAAATATTCATAGGTTATACTGAGGGAGAAAAAAACTGAATACCTCACAGTAAAATACAGTATAGATTCTAGAAATGAATCCATTATTTTAAATGTTCATTCCAAAAGTTGAGATAAAAAATAGTCTAGAGTTTTCAAATTCAAGAAAGATTAAACCTGCAAGTCAACAAATTGAAGAATTAAAGCTTATTTTTAGTTATACAGTTATACAGTATACAGTTAGTAAGCTGTGCATAAAAAAACATAGAGAACTCAGTACTGCTGATTCTTAGCTCATGCTGTGCAGACAACAGCTTTGACTACAACAGACACATGACACATGATAAATAAAAAAATTCTGACAATGTGTAGAATAGAATTTTCTTGTTTTACAGGTGGTCTGAATTGATTTAGCTTTTCTGAAAGCAGTTCCTAATTGACACAGAACACCACCTGACATCATTTCAGGATTTAAAATGTTCATTAGCAGTACCATGAGTTTAAATAATAAATAAATACAAAATTAATTAATTAAGGAACAAGTAATAGGTTTATTCCATGCTGAAAAGAGAAGAAAGAAAACATGTTTCGGCCATGGAGCCTTATCACACCTGAAGAAGGCTCCACAGCTGAAACATAATAACAACAGGAATAATAATAATAATAATAATAATAATAATAATAATAATAATAATAATAATAATGATGATGATGATGATGATGATGATGATGATGATGATGATGATGATAATAATAATAATAATAATAATAAAATATTAATTAAATGAATAATAAATAATTTCAGGACAATGTGTAGTAAAGCAAAGCAAAGAATAAATGTAAGATTTTAATTGATTTCAAATGTAATAAACAAAATTAAAAAAAAAGTGTATAAAGGAAGCTTAAGTAAGGATTTACATTTTTATTCTGAAATCAAAAGGAAGCCAGTGAAAGGAAACTTTTAATTGCAAAGGATGTACAGGTATGTTCAGACATAAAGGATTACATTAAATAAATATGGCTAACATACAATGAGCAGTGAAGTAAAACATTAGTTTGATTCACAGTACTCCGGAAAGATGGAGCAGGGGATGATGGACATTAAAAAAACACTCTCCGAAGGGTGGCATAATCCATATAGGCAAGACTAAAAATGTTCAGCACATTATGAACATCTAATAGGTATGTCGGCAGCAGAAATTGAAATGGCATTCATGGATAATGACTACATTCTTACTTGTCTGTATTCATGTAGTCTACTTTTACTAATTTCAAGGTGACTGTTAAGCACAGGATCTGCTCTTTCAAACTTTAACATATTGTGGCACAGCGGAGCATAATTTTCTTCTCTAAAATCTCTGCTGTAAGCCCACCATAATTTCTTTCCCTTTCGCGGCTGCAGGAGAATGCGGCGCATATATTAGCGGCTACAGCTGAGACTGATGTGGGCCCTACTATAAGATTTCCTCACACAGCTTTACAGTTGTTCAAGCAGAACCATGTCAAAAGCTTTACTGTTTTATTACTGTGGGGTCTCCCCACAGGCCAAAACCATCAGAGCCAAGCTGTGCTGACCCCTGTGCTGACCCCCTGGATACATGGGAGAACAGACTCATCACCCAGTATTTTCAGAGAGACCAAGTGGAGGACCCCACATTAACTCACTTCCATGACCAGGTCATTGAGTTAAACAGAAAACCTGCAGAAGAAAGAAGCCATCTACCAGACTCTTTTATTATCAGGGAACACCTCCTCTATCAGCTCAACAGAGAATTGGAGAAAAAGAACCCAGGTATTAAAACTGGTCCACTCTCACTTACTTGGAGGACATCTGGGGTTCAACAAGACCCGTAAACATGTGTTAAAATGTTCATCTGACCAGACATCTATGTCAGGTATTCCTGTCAGTCTTGCCCTGACTGACTGCCAGTTGAGAGTTCTGAAACTTGGCCTACGAATGCCCATACAATCCCTTCTGATCATCAAAGAACTCTTTCTATGCATCACCACAGATCTCCTTGGACCCAAGGATATCTAAGGGCCACGAGTACATACTGGTGATCCTCGATTATGTGGCATGATACCCAAAGGCCATTCCGCTCTGCTGCCTCTAGCAGTGGCTAGAGAACTGGTCACATTGTTCACTCAGGTCAGGTGTCCTCACGGATCAATGCACCCTGTTCACATCCTATCCTGTTGTGTAAGATGTAAGGTTGCTGAAATACTTCATATCAAACTTTTAAGGACCTAGATCCAGCATCCCATAATGGACAGACTAGTAGAATGCTTCAATCGGAACCCTGAAGCAAATCTTAAGGAAGGTGGCTCAACAGGAAAAAAACACTGGGACGAACTTCTACCCCTCCTTATGTTTGCTATCAAATCCTGTTTTCTCTTCCCTCCTGGGGTGTACACACTTGGCACATCAACACATCTCTACGCCCCCTGGTGTTGTAGGCAGTGTACCACCGTACTGCATACCTGAGGCAAAATGTTTAATTGTACGTCAGGAAATGGAAAAGGTGCTGGACTAAGATCTCACACTGGTGCCTCTGTCTATTCCCCTGTGACATAGACATTTACTGGTGTTTTGCTCCCAGATCTGCAGTGTTACAATATGAAAGCAGGCAGGGGCATAACTGTCATGACTGCAGTAGGTGAGGTCAGTAACTGGTGATTGATATTGTATGTCTTGTTCTGAACAAATTGCACAAATATGTTACACTGTTCTTTACAGACAGAAAACGCTGATTTATTAGCTGGTACTGTACAGTATGTGCATTTTATTTATGGTGGAGGAAACAACTGTAGTATTACTACATCCCTTCTCAATAAGACTGGAACAGAAGGGGCGAAATTTAAAGGCATCCCAAAATGCTGGCTGATAAGGCTTGTTACTAAACCTGTAGATGAACAGTGTCACTCCATAAACCTGATGTTGTCCTGCTGCCTTAGAGCAAAGTTCATTTGTGTAGTAGAGGGAAAAATGAGCCAATGATTCACATGATTAGAAAGATAATTGCTGTATCCTTGTCAATTCATGACACTGTTCTTGAGTTTCAATCCAAAATTAAGAATTTTTGGGATGATCTTGATCCTGGCTTAACTTTTGCGCCACATATACAGGATACCGTAAAGAATCCATTTTTCCAAAAATATTGCCGGGCTGCATCCTGTGCTAGTTAAAAAATATATTCAAGTGTTTATTTTTTTTTAAATATTGATTATTGCACTGTCCTGTTTACAGCCATCTCTAAAACTACACTTAATTTTCAATATGTTCAGAATTTGGCAGCAGGAATCTTTACTAGGTAATGTACAAGTAATCATATCACTTCTGTCTTGAATTTCTTGCACTTCCTGTTAGAAGTTTTTTGTTAAATCATCTTGCTTTTACACAGGCCTCTACATAGCTTGGCTTCCCAGTATCTAGCCAATGTGTTATCTGTTTACTCCCCTCAGTGTGACCTTATCTCACCATATTTTGGTTTACTATGTAGTCCCATTGTTCATCTACACTCTCTCATAATTAATGACATTGCATTTTGCTGCTTTGGACTTGAGCTCTACAGCCCAAAGGAAATCAGGGATTCAGCAACATTGGGACGTCTTCAGTAAGTGTAGACTAAACACATTTTAAAGGGTGTTGTTGATTGTTATATCTGTGCATTTATGCAAGACGTAAAGGTCTTTAGTATGATTGCTTTTAAAGGTACTTAATTAAAATTCAGTCTATTATTATAAGCAAGCAGAAGAGCAGCAGTGTAATGTAACGGAACTGTTCTTTCCGGACTCTATGCAGATGACACAATCCGAAATAGTGAGGAAACACTGGGGAAAAAGTCATGGAGGAATACGGGGATGAAAACAGGGGGGCATGTCCAAAGTGCCCTGGTGCACAGTGGAGGTGTGGCCAAGGCAAACAATCCAAAAGTAATCCAGACAGGGAATCCAAAAACAAGCTAGAGTCCATGGCCAGGTGATCCATCCGAAACAGGAGACAAAATCCGGAACTGGCAAGAGGAACAGGAACAAAGACTTAAAACCATGACAGAGCCAGACTCACACAATACAGAAATCAGATGCAGAGCCTCAAGTGAAGTGAGCGCCTGGCTTTTAAAGGCGAACTGAAACATGGTAGAAACAAGGAACAGGTGCGGGGAATGATGCTAACGAGGAAGGGCTGGAGCCCCCTTAAGAGGAGGGGTTTGCGATCATTACATGTAAGGATCCAACAGCACACAACACAGACAGACACAGGTGAAAGTCTAATTAAGGCAGGCCTATCCACTCCAGGAAAGAAGACTGCAGTTAGAAAAACCACATTTTCCAATCACCAAATAAAAACAAATACAAACAACTGAGACACTGACATTAGAAATAATACTGAATTGACTATAAATTAATTCATAAGAGTTACATTGTACAGGAAAAAATATTGTCAAGTTGAAAATAAGAATGAACTAAAGAACTAAAGCTTTTGAGCCAAATATTTTAGTTATAAAAAACAAATAACTCAATTAAATTAATAAATGGTCATGTAGCTGTAATTAACCATGATTTCTGATATTGCAGAACTGTTCTTGCAGTGCTTGCTTTTGCAGCCAGAAAGCAAACTTCAGTAACAATTAGATCAAAGATCAAAATATAAACTTACTGGGATTCATTCAATGCCAGTTAATTTTGACATCTGTGTGAAAGTAAAGACAGTACCTTCTTCCTTCACAATTATCCATGATCCAAATTTTAGTGGAACTTTTTTAACCTCTAGCTGGGAAAGAAGATTACCGTAACGTGATTTTATTTCATTGTTAAAGGATGTTAGCATGGAGACTCTGAAAACCATTCTCGTATTTATTTTGATTGAATAAAAAATGTGGTTTGAAAGGAGAGTCTGTAATCCTCCTATTTGTAAGAGAACTTCCTTCAAAATATACAGTGTGGCAAACCTTTCCTTTTTTTCCTATAGTAAGGACTGAGATAAATTAAACAGAAAAGAGGAATACAGTATATACAAATATTATATATAAATGAATTCTCACAAATCTTCTCACCATTAGAGTTCTGAATTTCATGGAATTTCTGTGTGGCCTAAAATATTTGCTCTGTATTTCAGTCTTTTTTATTTTAGTTATAAAAGCACTTCTATCCCACTTAACCTTGACTGAACCCCAGACAGGTATTGGGGAAAAAAAGCATAAAATGAAACAGTCAAAAATACCTAATCTTTTATACAGTCATCTCTTTAAAAATAACAAATAAAAAATATACAGAAGCACACAAAATAAACAAGATGTGGCAGGCATTTACTGGTCAGCACAATGAATGGTATTAATGTCATTGTTGATCCTGGTGAGACTTTGAGGAAATTGATTTGGCTCAAAAGCTTTATCAACAGAGATATTAGACTGTGCCAATAGTTCACAGGACCCGACTAATATTAAGTAAATTTAATAGGATGCCCTAATGACCTAAAATGTTAATAGGATCAATATGTTTCTATAATTATTGTGAAATATACACCTCTTATTTTCAGTTCAACCTAAATGTAACCGACAGCAGTTAGAGTCCCTTTTCCTTTAACAAACAAGATCCTACTAAAAGGGTCATAACCTCAGACTTGAAGGCTTTGATATTAACTGATGAGGTGGCAGTTATCTGCACTTTGAAATATAAAGAGCCTATAAAAGGGCCTTTTGCTGATGTAACCCCTTCAGAATGTCTGGAAAAAGCAATCCAGCTCTTCTGCAGAGCAGTGTATTTTTAAGTTTTAAAATGCATTCAGTATACAACTCACTCAATACTACAACTCAATATACAGTCAATATATAACTCACAATGTTTCTTTTAAAATAAAATGAAAACCAAAATGTTTAAGTTAGACATTTAGAACATTAATTTGTTTTCATTATTTGTAATGCCTTTCTTAAATTGCAGTACTTGAAATAGCATTCTGTGGCATTCACTTAAATTATTATTTAAGATGTGATAACATTCTTTTTGTAGCACAGTTCAGTTTAATAGCTAAATTAAGCATTAGTCACTTAAACCTAAACTCTAAAGACAACATATTCTCAACAATATCAACAATAACTTCTCTATATTAATTCAAGGTATTATTAAGTTAAAGGTCACAACAGCACATGTATCCTTTATAGGTTTAAGGCTTGTGTTTAATGTTCTGCTTTAAAACTATATTTTACAATTTTCTAATGACATCAGATAATATTTAACATAAAAAATATACTGTAAAATAATAAATAAATAAAACCCACATTGTGCACCTTTTTGATCTGATATAAGACTCAGTGTAGATACAGTATTTTGTAACCTTTATAATTCAGCTATGCAATAAAGAAAATGTAAGAGATTCACATTATAATTTCATATACAGTAGTTTGCCTGAAAACATCAGATACTGTACAGTATCACTCAGTTTCTTACACAGACTAAACTCGACATGTACTGTAAGAAAAAGCTTTCCAAGGTAGCAGTTTTCCAGAAATGACAATTTCTTTTCATCACCAGCACAAAACAAAATGTTTGCCATTTAAATTAATGAAACAATACTAAAGGCTTAAAATACTTTGACTGGTTGTGTTTTGGATTATTTTAATGTTTTAATTTTTAATTTTACAAATCATTGATATGAGAATTAGAAAAAAATAGAAACTGTAGGTGCATTAAATAAAACACCCTAATGTGATTCTGAGAGATATCTTTATAAATAAGAAAATGCAATTGAATTAGGTTTGGTCAATATTTTCGAGTATGTGTGATGCATTCCACTCACATACCCATGTGTACCAGCTTTCACAAACGCTCATGACGTAATTAACTATCCTATCACTTTTCTCTGCTATCACTATTTTAGTTCCTCTTTTTCCCCTCTTCCTTGCTCACTATTATGGTTTGTCTCCCTGAGCTCCCGTAGTGCGTGTTGTCTTTCTCGTCTTCTCTGGTTTTGGATTGTTTACTGACTTTTGCCTGTTTCTTGGTTTTCATTCTCGCCTTTCGGATTGGATTTGTTTTCTTGGTTCTACTGTTCTCTACCGCTTTTTAACTTTATTGCTAGTTTTCTGGATTTTGGATACCAGCTTAGCGTTTTGGACTTCTGGCTATTGTGTTTGTGGCTTCCCTTTTTTAGCCCTACACAGGGTCTCTTTCCTCCTATTTTGTGACAGTATGGTACAAATATATTGCATTGTATCAGTTAATTTAATTTTTTAATGGAAATTATTCATTTTGTAGTTGCTCACTATATCTATGCCCAACATATTAAAGGTTATCAGGTAAAATATACTTAGAATTATAAAGACATAAATGAATATTGGAGCTAATGTAATGTGTTCAATTATTAGTTGCCTATCGGTATAACTACAGTACATAATTAAAGAAGGTTTATCCTAAAAATGTAATACTTATTTACATGCAAAATCATGTAAAAAACATGCAAAAAGAACAAAAATAAAAATTATTTATTTGAACCAACTCATAGATGGAAAAAAAAACATATACTGTATACTGTATGTTACAAACTCTGATTGCCACAGAGCCTTCCAACATAAAACTGATATACAGTCCATTCACTGCATCAGCCAATGACTGTTTTCCTGGTCTAAATTTTCCTTTACAGTGTTGTTAAAACATAGCCATAATATTGAGGAACTAAGAAAGAATTCTTGGAAAAAGTATGGTTTATGAACTCATGTGTGTCATTAAAAGGGTTATTGAATCACATTATTGTTCACTACTGTGAGAAAGAGTGAAATGTCTGTAAGAAATGCCCATGTTGATTAGTAATGTTATTTCTTTGCTGAATGTTTCTGCTACTGCATTAGTGAATTTTGCTAAACTGAGAAAGATTGTGTCCGAAAAACATTTTGTGCACTTGTGCACTGTTTGCAACTAAAAGGTAAAATTTGACTTTTTAAAGACTAATACATTTTAAAATCAAGGAAATTGACCTGATGTTATACTCCTATGACTCCTGGTTGATAAAAGTATACTGGCCAATGAAAAAAATGTTATCTGATTTACATAAGCATGTATGTTTTTAGAAAAATAAAGAATATGGATTTTGGTTGTTGACTAAATGTTTTTACTCATTTGTTTTGATTTGTTTGTTGTATAAGCACTAAATCACCTCATTAGGGATATAGTTGATTGGGTAAAAATGATGAGCTAATTTAACCTGGTCAAAATTAAGAAACCAAAACACGTAAAAAAAACAATATATCCTGCTTCGCAAGAGGACAGCACCCTACTGGCCATCAATATCACAAGTAAACTCCCTAGCAGTGGAACCAGTTCCTGTTTGCTTAAACCATGAAGGACCTAGGTGGATCAGAAAGTGAGACGCAGATGTGCAGAATAACATGCTAATTATTGTGCCCAACAGACCAATCTATGGGAGAGCCCAATTGTGATGGTCTGGGCAGGAGTGTCAAACTGTCAACCTGGATAAGATGAGAATGCGATAGTTATGAAATGATTGCCCTACTCACCCACCCCAGTGAACGTTGTAGAGTGAGATGGGATGACACAAGGTATTGTGAGCTCAGAGAGAAGTAAATAGACAACATGTTTATCCAGGCTTCCAGGAACTGGACCACATCCCACAAGAACGCTTCTGCAACCTGGTCAAAGTCAGATGTCACAGATGTACATCTCGTACCATTTGCATCACCACTAGACTGTAAGTTTCACAATGGCAGAAGATTTGTTATGTTTCTTTTGATGCTCACTATAAAAATATATAATCAAGGACCTGACTAAACTGATAAGAACTAATTACAGGAGCTGCTTCTCAACTTTCAGTAAAATATGTATTTCAGTTCCTAAAATTTCTTGAAAAAAAGCTTCCTGGCAGGTACTTGTATACAGGTTTGAGCAAAGGTTTTACATGGTTTTGTCAAATATTGGATTAGTACACACAAATTAACAAAAAAAAACAAAAATGAAAAGTAAATTAGAATAAACAGATAATTTTACACTTAGAGCAGAAGAAAATACATTATCTGCCCAACTGTTTGTCACTGTTCTGATACTTTTACAAACTGAATTTTGCATGATGGCTAAATATGTACAAAAATGAACAGTCCTGAATTTTTTCTTATGTTGGGAGGTCTCAATTCCCTGACTGTGATGAAGTTTCCATACTAACCTTAACATGTCACACTGACCCAGTAGATAGGCAAAACCATGAGCTGTTGATCTCAGAGCTTGATCTAAAGTCTGGAGAGGGGAAAACTACCAGTGCCTCGCTTGCTCTGCTAAGCTAAGACTTCTATAAGTGAAAAATATTAGACTGTGACATTCTTGAGTGCTTGTGTACACTCGACTCTGGTCTGTATACTTAAGAAAAAAAAAGGCACACGTTCCCAACTAAAATGCAAGCCCTTTGAAACCTTTCTTTGACCTATGGCAGAGGAGAAACTCTACCTCTGCAACCTCTGGCTAGAGCACACTACGATTTGATTTTTTTCCCCTATTGTGTTGGTTTGCAGCATTGCTTGAAGTGATTCATTTCTCCTTGTCCTCAGATTGAGAACTCAATTGTGGTTTCTGAATCAGTCCCACATGGCTGAGAAATGGAGCCTGGAGGACGGCTGAGGGTACATGTAAATTACATCCAGTCCTGTTCCCTGTTGTTATTTGCAGTCTAGGGGGTTGTATAAAATAGCTGTAGTAATAATTGTTTTGATCAGTACTACCCACCAGAATCTTTTACATGTTTTACTACTAATTAATAAAGGGATAGATGGGTTAAAGGTATTAGACTAAAAAACTTACACTAAACACAAAAAAACTGTCAAATTACAATTACCTTGAAAAAGGGAAAACAGAAAGAAGTAAGTCAGTGGGATGGCATGAAGCATTGAGTAAAAATGAATTGCATTCTAAGATGGAGCACTGACACTGATGATGAACAAGATAGCCTGTAGTTGCAAAGACAAACAGCCACCAATAACAGTATCTTACAAAGCATGAATGAGAACTTTGCCACAATGACCTATTTAAGTACAGTAGGCCAGCAAGGGTGAGATTGAAAGACAGATACATTTAATCATATTATTGTGTGCCAGAACTTGAAAAGAGACGAGGGGGTGCAGTGAGGGCAGGGGTGAGTCAAAGACGGAGTAGGAGGCGAACCACAGGTAAATAACAGGGAAGCTCAAGATAGCAGTAGCAGAATAATGCAGAAAATATCTGGAACTGCAGGAGTCCCCATTGCTCCACTGTTACCAGAGGACTTCATTCAACAAACTTGGGAATGCAGTAAGTTGCCAAATGCCAAGAGAACCATTGCATGACTTAAGAAGCTGAGGGGACACTGAGTCATGATTCCAGGAGAAAACCATAACAAAGATCTTTGCAACAACAAGCTTTTTTGGTGTGATTGTTAAGGCAAAGCAACAAACGAGTTTATGATGAGAGATTTTGTTGTTACTATTACTTTGTTATTTTATTTATTTCAAAGCTGTGCTGTGTACAGTAAGGACACGCAAACAGGGTGTGGAAAAATGAAATGCTGGATCTTCATTACATGCTGTTTATTCAGTATTCTTAGAGAATTCCTTGTAGTGAAACCTGTAGGTCGGAGATTTTAGAACGTGTGCCTTGTTGTCCAGGACATAGATATGCTGAAACTACACCCTAAAAAGATGGAAGGTGGAGAGAAAAAGATCAGATTAATTTTGCAGAATGTGCTGTGTTTTCTTTTTTCAGAATTGGTTTGTGGTTAAGTGAGTAGATGAATGGATAGGATGATTTGAAATTAATAGGTTTGAGGTTATGGTTTTCATTGGTTAAGAGACAGAGCTATTGGCACATCAAAAATATAACAAAAGAAACATGTGTCCACTGTTAATTTAAACTTATAGGGTTACCTCATAAGAGCTCCAATAGGCTCTTGCTAATACTGTATGTCACTTATTTTTCTGTTCTTCAGCACCCCATGAAAGCAGATTAGGCACATCTTAATTCCAGGTACCGTGTCTCTCTTCTGCTGGCAAGCATATAGAAATTACAGATGTAATAACCTGGCTTTAAAAATAATTTACTCATGAGAGTGAAAGTATTATGTTAATCTGATCGTCAGATATCTTAGAGCTGAGCTCAAGATACAGGGGTGCTAAATGAATCTGCATGATCACATTTGAAGTCAGAATTCAAGTTCTAGGTTTGGAATATAGCACAAGTCTTTGGTCAAAAGTTCAAACCACAGTTTTAATATATCATGGCATATAAAAGTAATGAGGTAACATATGGCATACCAAAAAAATAAATAAAAAAGAGAAATGTTCTAGGCTAAACCATGTAATTATTTCTTTTGTGCACAATCCCTTGGAACTGCTGTGAAGGGCTATCAAATGTGCTTCCAAAATCAAATTATTCCTAAAGGCAGCAGTTGAAAATAAAAGGCAATTTCCCATAATTAGACTGCTCTGTGTAAAGCATTGGGTCTTCTGGTTTTGGGTCAGAAACCATTTTTTTGCATACAAGAGTTGGACCATTTTGATTAAATATGGAATCGCTTCACTGCAAACACCAACATGGTTCAGCCAGAGCAGTTTCCATCCTCTTGACATACGGACCTAGTTTAATATTCTCTAACACTCTGCAGCACTGCAGACTGTAATTACACCCAAGTACTAACCTTGCACCTTTAAAATAAAACGTTGTCAAAAACATGTTAAAAATAAAGTCCCAGCAGAATGATGAATTACACGTCTAAGGCCCAGCTTTGGCAAAGTGTCTGTTTGGTTTGGAATCTTTTTGTAAACATCTTTTCAGGTTTCAGTTTTCAGTCAGCACCATTTGTTTCTGACTTGTATAATGAGATTTTTTGCATGGAGGGTGGCTGCTTACTTTTCGCATAAGTTATTTCCCATGATACCTAATAATTGTAATGTGCCTAGAAAGGCTTCTCAACCAGGATGGGGACACTGCTGATCTTAAATGCTCTGAAGCCTATTAACAGAGTGTCGGATGAGTCATAATGCCTAAAATCTAAAATAAACCTCTTCATGGAGATTTGTCCTGGTGTTTTAAAAAAATCAGTTTGATATATATTTTTTTAAATTGTATTTAAACTGTTGATTGATTTTAGTAGTTTTATACAAAGGAAATTAACAGACCCCATCCTGTTATTTCCTATTAATATTATTGCAATTACACCCCTAATACCTTAGGGACCATTACAAGTAGTATTTAAATGCATATCCCACAATGCTATTTGGGTACAATACATACAAAATTGTGTATTACACTTCTAGTAGATTAGAAAACATTCACTAATGGGTATCACCTGTTTTCTTTTTTTTCTTTTCTGGATTATCATTCTGCATTCATGGATTCAATGGCAGAAAATGAAAGTGGTGGTCAAATCTTGTCCCTTAGAGACACAGTTCTGAAGGTTCTCTTGTTATGTGTTTAGGGACCAGTAGTGAAAAGCAGTCCCTGATAGCACTTGTGAGGGAGTGCAATCTGACTGAAAACAGGAAAGCTTCTTTACTCAAGGGTTGTCTGGGAAAGACTTCCCAGTCATGCTGTTGAAGCCCTGGGAATTGCCAGGTCAATGTCTTTTAATCAATGAGATTCTAGAAATGAAATGAACTAGATACTGTAGGCCATATTCTTTCTACTCTTTCGTCCTTTATGAAAAAATAACATAAATCCTATAAGGTTTATATTTTTGTAGGCCTTATGAATGCATGGATGTGTGCATAAAACTATAACTTTTCTTGACTGTAGCTAGGATAGTTCAATCTACCCAGCCATGTTGTTGAATTCCCTGGTAAGACAGAGGAAGATGCGTTTCTTGTATCAATAACTACTAACTATCAAATATGCTACTGTAGAGGGTCTGTATGGCCTCCTTTAATTTGTAAACTTTCTTATGGGCTCATAATGGAATTTTATTTTGTAGCACAATTTATGATAAAACAAAATTCAGTCAATATCTACTATGAATTTTGGGCTGTTAGTATCATCATTTGACCAGCATCATCCTTTACCAAAATGTCTTCATGAATCAAAGGAGGTCCCTAGAGTACTGAAGTGTCATTCTTGTTTTGTCACCTATTATTTTGTCACCTGTCAATTTAAGCTTATCAATTTAATAAAGCAACTAAAAGTAAGCAAACAACCAGACAATTCTGAAGAAAAAATACAAAATTTTACATGGAAGGGGCAACAACATTGCACCATTTCCTCTAAGTTAATATTCTTATTATTTCCTTTATTTTTTATCCATAGTTCTGTACCATTATCCTATTTGAATTTCATTATTTGAAAACACAAGTTTTAAATGTTAAATGCCATCAAATTTACATTAGAACATTAGAAAATCAGAATAGTCTTGATGTAATTTTTTAATAGAAACACAGCATTTTAAATGGCACTTTTTCACATTGGAATATTTTGTAGACCTACAGTACTTTTTAGCTTTTAAGACTTCAAGCTTTATGTGGTGAAACCACCATGTAAATCGGTACATAGTGGTTTACAGAAATGGTAAAATGTTTTTTTTTCACTTCCCAACATAAAGTGTTTACTCATAAAATAAACAAATGATTCTGTTTGTCAAAGCTGATATCTCAAGGTTTCACATAAATCCATATTTGGAGAGTTTTTCCATCAAATACTTTTTTGGAATATTAAAAAGCTTAAAATGTCTGCAATGGATATAAAGAAAAGAGTACTGGCATGCTGTGTTGTTCCTGGACATTCCTCAGAATGTCAGTATTACTCCTACACTGCTGTACTCCAATGAACATATTTACTATGAAGTTGCAAGATAATGAATAAATCGTACCCAGATGAAAGGTTGACATTTGAACCCACTTCCCTGAATTCGAAATAAACATCATGAACAACGGTCTAACTGTATTCAGGATACTTCTTTCAACGTCAAGTTGCTAATGAAATAATTGAGTTAGTAAAGACAGAAATAATCCACGAAAAACAAATGTTTGGACATTAAAACTTCTTGTGTTGTTAAACAAACTTTCTAGTTAGTGTAGGCAGAAAATATGAGGATAAGTGTGTTTAAGTGTCTTAAACATATACAGATGGACATTTCTAACAAAGTCTTTTTTCTTCACTCATTCTACAGCTATGAGATGAATAACCCTTTCTAACCTACTGATTAGAAGTTTTGCCTAATTTTTAATTTGAATACAGTACAGATTAAGATGGCCAATTCATGTAACAGATTTGTTTTTAAATTCACAGTAAAATTTGTATCCCAAAGGACAGCTTGTAAGAAATCTGGGTTTCGTAAAAAGTGTTGTTTAAATTTCAGTTAACAAACAAGGTTATTTGTCATAAATAAAATCATATACTATTGTGTAACGGCTTGGAAAGATATGTGTGAAGTGATGAACTGTGACATCTACTGTATGTAACTCAGAATGGAAAACTGTAAAGATTGTGAAATGTAAATAAAGTCAGAAAAACTTACAGTAGGTAATGTGGACAACTCAGAGATAACTTAGCATATTACATTTTTACTCAATTTGCTGTGGGAATTCCAAAGACATCTGTTGTTTACACTGCAGAGGAAGTTAAAGAGCCTTTATTTAGGCTATTGAGCCACAGTGGTGGAGCTGGCAATGGTTTTGTTGCATTGAGGAAGCTTCCTGCTACCACTTTGTACAAATTTACAAATTTTAGAAATACAAATTTTAGAATGTGTTGCTACAAGTTACACAGCATAGAAACTGCCCATGCTAAAGTAAAGTTACTAATGCTATTTTTTAGACTGTTCTTTATCTAGTCTTATTTTCCTAGACCTCAGTGCTGTTTTTGACACTGTTAATCACGACATCTTACTTTCTCATCATAAAACTGTTTGATGTTTATGACATTGCTCTCAAATGGTTCAATTCCTACCTTGATGATCACCTTGTCTCTCTGGGGTTTTCAGTTCTGAATTTGGGTTCATTAAGTCTCCGTGTTTCTCAGGGTTCAATACTGGGCCTCTTTACATGTTCCCACTTATTCGGTTATTAAAATAATATGGTCTGAATTATCATTTCTATGCTTATGATACTCAAATCTATGTCCATACTAAAACTGACACTGGAGTAGCTGGTTCCTCACTCTAATTGCATCTCTGACATAAAAACCTGGATGACTCAAAATTTCCATTCTTTAAACTGTGAAGTCATTCTTTTCGGCACCTCCCATCAACTATCTAAAGCCAATGTAGTAACCCTATTTGTGGATGGCACTGTATGTGAATTTTAATCAGAATTGAATAAATTGGGGGTGATATTGATCCAGACTTGACATTTGACCCACTTGTGCAAAATATTGTAAAAACATAATTCTTACATTTCAGAAAAATCACCAGACTAACTCCAACGTTGTCTCTGACTGTAGCAGAAAAGCTAGTCAACACATTTGTCTTTTCTAGAATTGATTACTGCAACACCCTACTTTCTGGGGTATCAAAATCCTTGCAAAAACATCAGAATATCCAGACTTTGGCAGCTAGAATGACTAGGTTGCATGCAAGTGATACCCTTGTACTTGAGTATGTCCAACCAGGTTTTGTGTCAATCCTCATGCTTACCTACTGTATTAGGCTTTGTATGACCTGGCACCTCAACACCAATTTGACTTATTATCTTTCTACTCTCCACCTCACAACTCTTGTTTGTCTGACTCTGGTCTCTTGTTTGTCCCTCAAACTCATTAACATTCTATGGGTGACAGGGCCTTCTCTTGTTAAAGTTTGGGAATTTTTTGCCCAAGGATATCAGAGAGTCACCTACCCTGAGTGCATTCAAATCCAGACTCAAAACCTTCTTCTTCAGAAAAACTTTTATTTAATTGGTGTTTTTGTCTTCTCTGTGCTTCTTCTACTGCATTTCTAATTTCTGCTGTTTATCTGTGCTAATTTTATTTCCTTTTCTTTTCTCTTATTTTGACAGTTTTTTTTCCCTTTTCCTGTACAGCACTTTGTGAAGCAACTTTTAAAGGCAAATAAAGTTTATTATTCCTTTTTTTATAGAACAAAAAACGTACTTGATTTCTTTAGGTGGCACTAGGAAAAGTTACTGCTACACATGTGACTGGGCACAGTAGACTGAACAAGTAACAGAGCTGATGTTACTCCTCTCCTATCCAGTCATCTGCTTTTTAGGGAGTGGTGCTGTGTTGTGCGCTTGATGCTCATGAGTGATAAGGGAAGGGGCAGGGGCAGGGAGAGCTGGACTCCTTACACACATATTTAATGATCCTTGCCTTGGAATAGAAAGACATTATCTCCAAATGACAGCAACAGGTTAAATCAAACTGATTTTGATGATGTTTATCTGACTGATGTTTATCCAATTTGGGAATTAAGTCAAATCCTAATTAATTAGGATGACATATTAAAAGTGTATTTGGTATAACTCACTTGGCTGAAGAAATGGCAACCTAACTCTAAGGACTAGATTGACAGGGCCCCACGCATTATGAGGAATGAACGAGGGAGCCGCTGCAACAGTGAATACAGGGTAGAGGAAGGGGTGAAATGGGGGTAAAACCTCCACTTGAATCAGGCAATCTGAAACAATAGGAAGTTTTTCTTTTTTGGTGGTAGTAATAAAAACTTATAATATTAATAGTATTACTAAGATAACTTTTTCTACTTGTAGAGCTTCCTATCATAATGTGGTCAAAATGTAATTGAAATCAAGATCCACTGAAAATCAAGATAATATCCACTGAGTGTGTTGCCTGTTTTTGCTGTTTAATGGATTGCATTTCGGTAGCTGTAATGTCAGTGTACAAGAATCAAAATGTTAAATGTTGCTCAAAAGCAATATCAAAATATATCACCAATCATATTACTCATGCAAGTCAATGCTGAGCCTAACGTGGTGTAAAGTTGTAAAGGATTAAGCATTCTTTAGCATGTCATATACCAGCAGGATAGAACAAAATGAAATTAATTTTTAAAAGGAATCTATTATTTTTTGATAGTTTACAAAACTGCATAACATTAGAAAAATGTCAATTTCAGAGGATTATGAAAAAATTAAAACTCCAAAAAACTCCAGCTACAAAACAAAATAATGTAATGGACTTAATTTTTCAGCACACATAAAAAAATAGTACATAATGGATTTGACTTTTTAGCTAAATGCTTTACATCTTTGCCTTTTCACTTTCACACATTTTCTTACACATGAGCATAAAACAATAAGAAATCACTGGCACAAATCTTTTAATTAGGCAATGATTTATTTCAATTTAAGAAAAAAATATTGGGTTCAAATCGAGACTGAGTCATCTTTTTTGTGGATACAGCGTAATTTAGATTTTCTCTGGGTGCTCTGGTTACGTTCCACATTCCAAAGATGTAGTGTCTTGTATAATTAGTGTGTCTAAATTCTCTCTGGGTGTCCTGAGAAGGACTGGCATCCTGTTCAGAGTGTAGCCATGGTTTGTGCCAGTGCTTCCAAGACGTCTTTGGGTTGCCACAACATTTACAGCACCAGGAATAAGCAGCTTCCTTACATTAAGATGAAGAAACAGATGGATGGATCAGTGGATGGATGTATTAAGATACAACACTGATTTTGATGCCCACTGAAAGAAAATATTATGAAAATTACTTTCCTAAAATCTTCACTATTTTGTAATCTTTTAAACTATATGGGATGTAACCCTCTTTATTCCTGTTAAACAATATCTGTTTTTGAGCTAAATGTATCTGATTGCAAACCTCAGCCTACTCCTTCTGCAACTGATTAGTACCAATTTCTTCAACTGTCACTTTTGACTTAAATGAACACCATGCTGGATTTTTTAATGCAAATGTTTTCTGTAATCATGTTGTAAAAGGAGTATTACAATTTACAAATGTCCTAACAAAACATGATTTTTATGTCTTTATTACATGGCAATTAACATTTTACATACCTTGTAATTTGGGAATATTTTAGTCTAATGAATTTAGACATTGATTTCTGGTTTTCCTGAGCTACAGAAAATTGAAAGACTCTGAAGTTTGTCTCTTGGGGAAGACAAAACCCATATTTGTGAGTATAAGTAATTAAGAAATAAAGTGTAAAATCTAGTGTACTATTTTAATTTTCAGTATATCACCGCACCTGTCTTCTTAAAGATAACATACTGGGCTGCTATATTCAAAACATCTATAGAGATGTGATATAGTAATCACAAGGGATTTAAGCTCCTATGTGTTTTGAAAAAAATATTGTATGATTAACCATTTTTAACTGTTTAGTAAATAATTATATAATATTTCTGCATGTCAAATGACAAATTATGCAGATGTTCAATTTCAGATTCTTTGATTTCTTTAAATGTAGTTTATACAGTATGTAAGATGTTTTGTACATGTACATAGCAAGGTTGGGAAAGATTTCTATTTTTGTTTTCTTGTCAGCTGTGGTGCTTTGATATTTTAGGGTTAGATCACCTTTTCCTTTCTTAAATAACCAATCAGAACATGACACGTGCAATCATCAAAACAATCAGATATATACTGTATCTATGGAATGCCACAATTGAAAGTTTGAAAATCAGGAATAACTTTGATTTACTTAAAAAAACTAAATACAATCAATTAAATTAAGTGAAGTTAAGTTAAAACAAGCCATGTTGTTATTTAAAAATTTAGATATAACAGACGGTTGTACAGTACAGAGGACATGTACAGTACACAAAATACGAAAAAACAATTTTCCACTTACTGGAGTTTTTGTTTTACATTTTATGTGTTAAATTGAGTTTCTGTGCACATTACATTGTAAAAGCAAATATTGTGGTATAATACACTGAATCTGAGATTTTAAACTTGGTTTATAGCCTCACATAGTAATTGTAGGTTATGCTTAAACCTGTCAGTGATGTACAGTGCTTGATTAAGAACCAAAGGTTTGCAGAGTTGGTGTCTGTCATCTTCTCTTTGAAAAATTATCTGAAATTGAGGAGTCTGTCTGTGGCACGTCAGGATTTGAAATAATTTCCTCTGTATATGTTACCAACGGCCTGCAACCATTTTGTATCCAGCTTTGCAACCATGGCAGCTTTGTTCTTTCAAGGCCACATTTGTGTCTGGTAGTATAATCAGCAAGATAGAACATAAAATCTAATAAGGCAAAAGAGCAGGAAGAGTTATGGACCAGGAAGGAATAGTATCCCTTTGGAGCTGGTTCTGTTTTCATTTAATTTATAGCTTTCAACCAGTTCTTGACCACCATTCCCTGCTACTGCTCTCAGCTCAACAGGTTCTTCCTTCTGTGTCAACACGGACAGATTTGTGTGGAATACTCATTGGCATTTCACATCTTTGCCGGAGCTTTGCCAATCAGAAAATTCTATAATCAATGCTATAATAATTACAATTGGTTTTGTACTAAACATTAATTGGCTACAGCGAAACTGAAAAAACAAACCAACTTGAGGGTACACCCTCAGCTCCCTAAAAACAAGACCTATCCATTCAACTACTTATTGTATTTCCATGTTATAGTTTGACTATATGACCTAGGATTTCCTAAGATTCATTAGTCTTTTGGTTCAAATATCTATAGGTGCATAATAATATCTACCTGTATGTAACTGTCCATTATTTTTGTTCAATCTAATAAATGAACATAAGAAAGGTTAAACATGAGAGGAGGCCATTTGGTTAGTAGCTGGTAACTGTTTGCCGCAAGTTTCTTGAAAGCATCAACAGCATAAATGGGTAGCTTGTTTCACACTTCCACAACCCTTTGAGTAAAGAAGTATATCCTATTCTGTCTAAAGAGACCATACAGTGTCCACTTGAGATAATCCAAAAAGTGATTTCAACAAGAAAACATTTTCTGCGTGATCATCTAACATTAGTGATTGAAAATTGCTTTGCAAGTCAGTAATGTATGCATAGAGACACAGGATTCTCGATGAATCTGAGGAATTTAAAATCTTTTAAATAAATGTATTAATCTTTCACATATTGTGAGTACTACCTCAGAAGTGATGACATTCATCAAAAAAATCCATATAAAAAGAATATTGGAAAATTACATTTTTTAATGTGCATGCCCATATTTTAGAAATGTCCTTTCTAAAATGTCTGCTACACATCAATACTTTGTCTTTCTTGGGAGCACTGAGGAATGAAATTAAAGATAAACTGTCCCTAGGCTATCATAAGATAGCTATGATTTCAAGTCTGTGTCTTTTTGAACAATACTCACAGATTTGGGAGGACATAAGCATTGTACTGTAGAACCACGATGCAATTAATGTTTCCAGCTATGACGTCTGGCACAAAACATCCTCTTAGCCTTCAACAAGGGTTAATGGAGAATATCACTGATCACCCTCAATAGAAATATTTTAGCACCTAGTGTACAGGCAGCAAATAAATTAGGCCTACAAGAGGTCAAAATTAGAGCCCAAACCTCCTGCTGTTTATTTGCTTTTTAATGGACCTTCTTATTTCAGATGTTGAGCTTTAAATAGTTCTCTGGGGAGGGTAGTTTTAGGCTGCATTCCAGCAGGGCCACAACCCTGGAAGTAGATTAATATGAGCTGTGATACGGTGGAGCCGTGAGACTGTCTGAGCGCAGTCTGTGATTTAAAGACGGATAGCCTGAATGGATGCTTATCCATTGGAATTTGCCTTTAATGTCTCAGAAACATAAGGAGAGATCACTGTACTTCATCTTTGAAAACGAAGAAACAAGTAGAAGTTAATTCCAAGCTAAAAAAGTGAAAAGAAAAACAAAACAATGCTTTGGCTGTGGAGCCACTGTCAGGTGTGGAACCTTCTTCATGAAAACATGATACTGTATTTATCTTAGTTGGGAAAGTTTTGATGAAACATATGGGAGACCATTGAGACCATAATATGACAGTGAGACAAAGACAGGGTACAGATGTTCACTATGTTTTGCTCTGATTTAATAGAAAGTTGTATTGTGCTCGGCCTATATTTTTATTTATTTTTATGATACCACTGCTTTCAGAGAGGCATTTCTGTGACCACTGCCACTGCTGGTTAAGCATCACTTGTCCACAACTATGCACTATAATACAGCCTGAAACAATTTTTTGCAGTAGATTAAAGGCAGGCACTGAATGAACAGAATGGCAGCAAAATGCCAGATACAAGGTCTATTGGGCTTCATTCTTTAAATCACTTATTTATTTCACTGGCCTTTTTCTAAATATCTGACCCGTTTTAAACTTATCACTTTCAGACATCAGTGTTTCATTTAAAGTGCTGGCCACCCAAAAGACATATGCTCAATTTCCATCTTAGTCACTCTCCCACAGTGCTTTAAAAGGGTGTGTATTTTATCAGTGACATGTCAAATGGACAGTAAATAGAGAATGTTCCAAGTGTAGAATCAGACAAGAAGAAAATAGCTAGAGATGTTTATGTAGCTTTGAACCATGGAAATCCACTCACTGTGCCATTCTGGGATTTTGTTTTGAAGAAACAGATCATTGAGAATTCACGGAATAGCCAAAGATATTCAGACAAAAACTTTTGCTGTCGCTATGTTTTAATTCTAACTTTGTAATGGCAAAGCTCTTTTAAAAAAGAAAAGAAAAAGAAATAAATGCAAAATTTTAGCAATTTATTGTTTGCTGTTTATCTCTTTTAAAGTAAATCATGATAAACATCTAAAGGATCTTAACTCAGCAGCAGACAGAACATTGACATGCACTACAATAATGGTCTACCACATACAACAGAAAGGTCCAAGTAGTTACCATTTATAGCAAACAAATTTATGGTAGCTGCAGCATAGGAACGTCAAGAAAAATGGCAACGTAAACATATGACCTCCATCATACCACATGCATCCACACCCACACCTAGGCACAAACAAAAGCGAACAATCCTGCATACAAGCACTATATCCACTTACCAAATAAAAAAAAGCCCCAGAATCTCTATTTAGTCTGGTTTTAGACCATCTAAAAATGACATCTATACTCATCTTCTTCAACATAATGAACGCAATATTATTTACTCTTGTGTTGCTAAGGGCAACAGGGTGCACACCAGCCACAGCAGTGAAGCAGTGATCAAAATGCGTATCCTGTAATTCTTGTATTCGAAAATTAGTGACATGAGTATAAAAGCAGTAAAACTTTGGAAATTAAGAATTCAAAACTGGGTACATCACAAATGAGGTAAGTGAAAAGAGCATTTACATTACCTTAAATGTCATATAACTGGGATCTGGTGTCATGGTAGTTTTTGATCTGGAGATAAATTACTACTGTACACTAAAAGTTTACTGCCAAGATGTACATTGTTGCTGCCAAATAGCATAGGCCTACCATGTAACTCTACATATTTGCCACATGACACAAATAGCCGTTGGGAATGAAGCACCATTTTATTAGGTTTGAAGCATTAATATACAATGCAGCGAAAATTCTTGTAAGGTAATTATCTATTCAATGCAACAAGTATTAATATATCATAAAATACTGTTTAAATATCCACATTTATATTTAGTCAAATAACATTTTGTAACGTGTTTTGCTTCAAATCTAGAAATTCCACATAATAAAAACATATTTAAAGTTTCTTAAAGTTTCACTTTTTAAACTTTAGTTTTTAAAATGTTTTTCTTGTATTCAGAACATAAAATTGGGATTTTATTACAATTAGTGATTTGGTCAACTTTCTAGAATGTGATAATATCCCTTATGAAGGATTAAGTAAATATGAAGAAGGAACTGTTTTTTCTATATACTTAGTGAAAATGTATTTTGTCATTTTCAAGCCTGATTCTGTAATAATATAGTGAGCGGATGGAGAAAATTGCGTCTTACTGAGAGACTGAAGAATCCAAGAGCAGTCACCCAGTGAAGAAGGCTCAGAGAGAGGCAAAGGCAGTCAGAGATAGCCGAAGCAGGCCGGCAAACAGAGGCTGGTGGAGAGTGCCAAAGCAGGATGGACACAGGTGCTAATTGTGGAAGCAAGATGGAGAATGGTAGCTGACAGGACAGAGGAGCAGGCACAGTTATCAGGTTGGCTGCTTTGCCATATTACAGGCAGGGAGTCTGGTATTGTGCCACTTATCAGGTGCTAGCAAAATCAACTCTGTGCAGACAATCAGAACAGGTTCAGGACAGGCTGGGAATCTTTTGGGCAGGATTCAGGGAGAGTATCCTTCGGAGATGCAGGTTAGTATTGCTGAGCACTACCAAGGTCAGAAGGTAGCTCAATGACAGAGTACCAGATCTGTGGCAGAGCAGGTTTTAATGTCCTGGGCTTGATGGAGTAAGCACCCATTAATTGGACATGTCAATAATTGGCCCAAGTGAGTCTGAACAGCCCGTGGTGGAATGAGAATGAAACTTGGTTTCGAAGAAGACCAAGGGCTGTGAGCTCTGGCTCACAGTAGGAACTGATTCTACATAAACTCTACTAATGTACAGTATATAACGATAATCACTGGAGAAGTATTTTTTATGCTTTCATGTTGTGCCATTTCAAAGTACAAACATATTTTTATAATATATTCCTCTCTATATTTGATTACCTCTCATGGTCCCACTTTTACACTGTACTGTTTGATTGGCTATTCTTCATTTCTGAGGCTGCAAGGCTTGAGTGTATGATAATTTCGATATGCTTACAGGACACAAGACACACTTAAACTCCCCTCTCATGTACAATTTTAAATGGGTGATTGTAATAATGGGAGATTTGTATATTTTACCCAGGAAATTTTAATAAATTAATAAAGTATTATTTATCTATCTAATTGCTATCTGGGAAAATTGGCCCTAGTATGAGTATGCGTGTGTCTGTATTTGTTTCTGTCTGCCCTGTGATGGACTGTCATCCTGTCCAGGGTTTACCCCGCCTTGCACCCATTGCTTGCTGAGATAGGCTCCGATTTCCCAGTGACCCTACATTGCAGTAAGAAAATGGTCAGATGGATATGAGTCTGTACTGCACTGTCACTAAATGGCAGGAGTAATTTATAGCTGGTATTATTTGCAATGTGGATGATAATATTTTTGTCCTGGGGAAATTAATAAAAAATCAGAATGAAATATCCTTACGTTCTGCTAGATTCCAAAAAATATTATGATAAAATATATCTAGCATACACATACAAGGAACTGGTTCCTTACTGAACAATTTGTAATATAAATGCCCTTTGTTACAGTAGATAAAGAGCCCAGCAACATTTACATTTTTTTCTGTTGTTAACACCTTCCATTCTTCAACATCAAGGGGCAATTTATGCTTTTCCTGGAAGACGCATTTGTCATTCTTTAAGTAAATGTTTTACATCACACTATGTCTTCTGAGAATGATGTTGGGCTGCAGCCGATTTACACTGCTTGAATGGCATGTCTCTTGAGCTCTTTACCATCTGGTTCTACACAAGCCACAAAATTCCAAACACTTTAATGGCATAGTGGACACTGTTTTTGTAGACAAACACAATTCTCAGACATCAATCACACAGCCTTAGTAAACACCTCATGGGCTTGAAATAATTGTTTTTGTTTGAAAGATAAGCAACTGAGCCACAGCACCCAAACTACATGAATTCAGAATGCTCTTGGAAGCAAAACAGACTAATTGCGCATGCAATATACAAACACGAACATGAAAGTTACTTGAAAATCATATATAACATGCCAAAGAAAAATAGATATCCCTTTTTCCTTTTTTTCAATACATGCTGATTATATGGGTATGTTTTGTTTTTTTTTAGAGGTGAAATCCCAAAGCGTTGCTGGTAGTATGCTGTGTAAAAAAGGGCTTGCTTTTTTTGGAAATATCCATGTTTAGCCTGACAGCGAGAGCGAGTAATGTTGAAAGTTCCTTGTCAGAGAATGCAAATACCAGTTGCTTTTCAATATTTTTTAACAGAGATTGTGAACACAAGCTCTTCATGAACACGATATCTGGCCAGTAAGAAAGATGCTTTTTTTTTGAAGAAATAAAACATCTACATTCAGATTTTCATACAGAGTTCTGTCTCAGCAGCCAATACTGAATACCATTTAACAGTTGCAGAATATGTGCCAGAATTTCAGAAAAATGGTTCTTGTTAGGTCAGTTTTGTTTATATAAATTGATACTAACTACAGCATAACACACTTGTTAGATGCATCATCAACCTCATTGTAATTTCTGCACATGACATGAAATTGTAAGATTAAGATAAAAAACTTCAGAACAAATAATTTTTGACAATTTTTATTTTTTATAATATTCATCTCTTTGAACTGCAGTGGCCTCTGTGTTCTACATAGTTCTGCTCCTTATCTTTCAATTAGTTCTTAATTTCATTTGTGTCTCAGGCACTTTTCCAGTACAGAATGCTGACAAAAAACCTTCTACTGCTTGTGAAGGCATGGCTGATAGATAAAGATCTATTTTTATTAGAAAATTCCATAACCTTATAATCTGTGATACTAAATCAAATTATATTTGACAACACTCTTTCATCTAGATAAGGGAGTGCAATATGAGTGCTTCTTTAATGAACATGGAGTCTTTTCATAAGAATTTTTACCAATAACCAATAACAATAATAAGGAAATAAAATAAATTACACAAAGCCATACAACACATCCCCTGTGTTTCATCCACCATATATCTTGTAGTACACATTTTAAAGGTGATGTTAACTGTTAACATAGTCGAGAAACCAATTTAGTCTTGTATTTACTCCAAGCATTGATCCACTTGACCACTAAACTTATGTGTATATATATTTTTTAGGTTCTATACTGCACACATACTGTAAATGGCTTCTTGTTGTTGTACATTGTATGAACTAAACTTGTATATTTCATATAAGTTTAGTTTAGGCTCCTATTGCTATATATGCATTCACATTTCTGAGGCTTCTGTAATAAGTATGTTGTGTGTTGACTTTTTCTACTTACTGTAGGCCTACTGTATAACATTCACAGAGTGGTAACTAGCACAAAAGCTATGGAGGTAGATCAAAAACTACCTGGAGATGCATTTAACATTCTTTATTCTTTATATTGTTGCTATAAAATGGTCTTATAAACAACTATTGGCAAATGTAATAGTTGTGTTTGCTTCATAAGCTCTGTAGGTGCAGAATTAATTTTTTGTAAGAGAGCATCTTCTTAGTTGTTTTAAAACAAGTGACTGATTTCTCACACAAAATAATACATTATTGTGCAGACCTTGGGTGTGGTATTAACATAGTGGCTGAGATCATCCTTTTTATTTCAGAAAAAAGCTAAGTGCTTTTCTTGTGACCAGAAAACATTATTTTCATTACAAAAATGACCGTGGAGTCTTTGAAAAATGTAAACCTGAGTTCAAAAAGGCTTCAGACACAAAACCAGTGAATTTGTGGAACCAAAATGATTCTAAATCATGAAAGGCTGATTTAAAAACTGAAGTGACATTCATTAGTAACAAATTCTGATCTCCTTTAAATATTCTTGCTTGATGGTCTTCATACCATTAAGGGTGATGGTATATGTTTACCAGAATGAATTGTAATTAAATACATTTTCCTGAATTGTATGGCACTTGTCCATCCCATTTAAACATTAAATGAACGGGTAATATTCCTGGGACCTGATAATTTATTTTCCCTTGCACACTGATTTGTAGAGTAGAACTGCATACTTTACTTACAGTCACATATCCAACAACATGATATTCATGATAGTTGTTAAAATGGTTTATTGTGCCTTGCAAAAATATTCAGTATCTTCCTATTGTCCTGCATCTATCCACGGAGGATCCAGAGGCTATCCCAGCAAGCAATGTGCGCAAGGCAGGATACTACCTCGACAGCACACCAGTCCATCACAAGGCAAACACAGGCACAAAGACACACACATACACACCAACGCCAGTTTTTCCAAGAGCTAAGTAACCTACCAGTAGGTCTTTGGTCTGTGGGAGGAAAACATAGGTACTGGCAAAAACTCTGGAGAACATACAAACTCCACACAAATAGGACCAGTAATGAATACAGGGCCCCAGTGCTGTGAGCCATCAATGCTAACCACTGTGCCTCCATGATGCCAATGTAGTGTTCCATTTTGTGAAGTTAAAAAATGATGTATACAGTACATATTTTTTAAAACTTAATATTTTACTTAATGCCTGAATGCTCAAACTGGCATGTAAGGCATGTAAGGGTAAGATAAGTTACAGTTCCTTCTAGCAAAAACTAAATTAAAAAAATACAAGTACTCAAATGAGTAAATTTAATATTGGGTAGAATCTTGTTTGGCAGAGATTACAGATGCAGGTCTTTTTGGGTGCGTCTCTAACAACATGGTGCAATGTTTACCAATTCTACCAGATATATTTGCTCAGTCCCTCTCAAGTGGCTTGAGAATTGCTTATAAACAGCAGTTCTCAAGTCTTAGCATTGATTCTCAGTAGGATTCAAGTCAGTTGAGTTTGACTGGCTTCACTTTGTTCTTAAACCAATCCAGTGCTGCTTTGGCCTTTTTCTTTGGATCATTGTCCTGCTGAAATGTGAATTTTTGTCACACATTTCGGTCAGAAGCAGGTTTTCCTCTAAAGATTTGCCAGTACTTTGCTCCATCTGTGTTCCCATCTGTCTTGACAAGCTTCCCAGACCCTGCTGATGAGAAGCAGAACTATAATATAATGCTGCCACCACCATGCTTCACATTAGGGATGGTGTTGGCTGAGTGATGCACTGTGTTGGGTTTGCGTCAGATGTAACGCTTTGCTTTTAGACCAAAGGGAGCAATATTTTCCTGTCTGACCACGTAACCTTTGTGACCTTTTGCAGTATCACTTAGGTGCATTGTTGAAAAACATATGAGGGATTTGAGATGGGTTTTTTTTTAGCTCCATACAAGCCCCATTTGTTGAATGACCAGGAATTATTGATACATTAACATTTTCTCCCATGTCAGCCACTCAGCTCAGTAACTTTGCCAAAGTAACTACTAGACTCTGAGTGGCATCCATGCCTGGGGGCTCTGTTTGGAGGAATAGTCTGTCTTTCACTTCTTAATGATTTACCTCATCATGGTCAAAGGGTGTTTGAAAAGTTTTTATACTATTCGAATAATCTGTGCCTTTCTACAATGTTACCTCAAGGTGTTTTCAAAGCTCCTTGTTCTTTGTGGTTGAATTTTCCACTAACTGACTGAGGAACTTTACAGGTGTGTTCATTCTGAATTCACGTCAACCACTACTATTGCACACAGAGGCCACTGTAGCTCATTAAGATAATTTTGTGCACCTAAATTAATTAAGGTGTGCCACAACTGAAGTTACAATACTTATGCAATTATAGCGTTTCCATTTTTCTTTCATACTAATTATCAAATTACTTCTTTCATTTTGCTTTGAATATGTGGAGTAGGTTGTATATGTAACAAACATGAATTGCTACTTCAATGTGCAGGGTATTGTTTATCATATCACAACTCTTCAGTGTCTGGTTATTAACTTTTGAAAAGACTAAAAGAGAAATCATGCAGATTTTCCCACTGCTTGCAAGTCACAAATATGAAGTCAGTGCAAAGCCTCAGGATACCAAATATTATCTGGTTACTTATTGAATCAGAGAATATTTGTATTTTTGAATGAATACCAAAGATTGAATTTCTTTGTCATAAAAAGACAGCAGGGAAAATAAAATACTGGAAAATTTGGTTTTCTGTTCCATGAAAATCGTCTTTTAGGTTTTTATTTGGACTATGAAACTAAAAAATTACAAATGTCTAATTCAGGGATAGCAAACTGGTAAACCTTCAATTTTGTTTTACTATCACATAGTTTTGATAGTTTCTTAATTATCAAAGGAGATAAATTTAAAATTTACTATTTTTCTGCAATATTAAATGCTGTGAACTACAGTACACTATTTTATTGGTTCCCATATAAATAGAATATAACTGATAAAACGCAGTTGTCATCGTTTCTGCCTCACAGCGTTGGGGCACTGGGTTCAATTCTGTATCTTGGGTGCTACTGTATATCTGTATAAATTTTTTCCTTGTGTTCACGTGGGTTTTTGCCAGATACTCTGGTTTCCTTCCACAGTCCAAAGACACACTGGTACAGTATGTTAAGTGGCTTCTGGGAAAACTGACCCTGGTGTGAGTGTGCATACCTTTGTATGTCCTGCGATAGAATGGTTTCCTATCCAGTGTGCAGCCTTCCTTGGATACGGTGGTGCTTGCCATGATAGGCTCCATCTCCTCCCAGTATTGGATAAAGTGATTAGAAAACAGATGGTTAGAAAAATATTATTTAAAATGCAATGGTTAGTTGGCAAAGTGTTTTGAAACCAATTACAGCAATTATATTAAAGTATTTGATTATTTACAGGTCAAAATGTACTTTCTCAGTTTTTTTATTTTTATTTTGACCTTTTAAATGACTAGGAACTTCCTTGTAATCAGATATTACTTCTTTGCTTCTGAAAGTTTTTAAAAATAAACTCACAATTCCACTTAACACTTTGTTGTATTTGCATCATTTTTAAAGATGCTTCAGACTTCCTGATAATGTTAGTGAATACTCAAAATGTTTGTTAAATGATGCAATTTCCATTTAATGCCAAACGTGTACTTTTTTATGATCCTGAAAATTAATGTGTGAACAGTAGTAATACTACATTATTAAAATCACTCAAAATGCCTGCCTCTCTTTTGCCACCCACATTGTTTGTATAGTAGGCCATAATAATTTAAACCTACTCCCCCTTTTATACATCTCACATAAAACAAATGGTAAGGGAGATTCACTGTTTACTGTACCTGCTACAGTCTAGCATGTACGGTATAAAGGGTATTTTAGTGAACCAAAAGCTATCCAAAAAAATATTGTCTACGAGTTACAAAGTGCAATTGATAAAAACTATAGTTCCAGCACCTATCATGAGAAAAGAAATTAATGCTTTATAAACATTACATTTTGTCCAAGTTTCACTTTTAACATACTGTAAGTTAAGTCAGAAAATTTGTTTTGGTATTAAAGAATTAATGGAAAGATGAACCAATTAGACTTCTCTCACATGTAACCTAACTACTGTATACTGTATGTCCTTAATCATAGAATTTAATCTTTTTTTTTAATTTCTGTAATGGCATATTTTTATTAACTTAGAGCATTATGGCTCTATAATGTCAAATAGTAAGACATACCTTTAATTTATACATGCCATTTCATATCTGTCTGGGTAACTTTAGCCTGTGTGGTCACAATTAGAAATTTAAAAGCAGACTCTTCTTTAGCATTATGTAAAAATAAAATCGCAGTGGCTGTTATTTTCACTTCAGAAAGGTGTGAAGGAGCAAAACTCCTTACACATTATTAAAAGAAACAAACTTTATGAAACACCTACAGTATCTTGTAGCGGTGTGTGATTTTCATTAAAATGTCAGGAAATGGTACAAAAACATCACTGTGTGTGAAAGAAGGGTATTTTCCTGCCTTGCAGAAGAAAAAGAGAGAATCATTCGGGGTTTACAGTGTCTGGCAAATTTATTAAAAAATTCTTTGAATACTGCTTTCTGGGTGGTTTGTTGATAATCTCAAACATGAGGTGATTTGGACCTTATCCAACAAAAACTTCAAACAATTAATGTGTTGGTAGGTGCTGTCCTCTTCTACAATTCCATGTTTAATCAAAACTTAAATATAGAGAAAGGCCAATTTTCATTACTGGGTTTTTGTCTAACTCAGTCATACACTGTATTAGATTTGAAGTAAGGTAACAGAAATTAACTCTGTGAGGTCTGTATACTGTATTTTCTGCTTTATTTATCATGTTTGGCAAATAAAATTATGAAAATAAATAATTACTGTGATATAGTCTTAGAAGGAATGGAACTTTATAACACTTTGCTCAAGCAATATCTGTTGTCACAAATATTTAGGAAATTAGTGTATATTGGTCACAAGTAGCAAGGCTCATCAGAGCGGATAAATTGCATGCATTTTCTTACCTTTTATATTTCTGGTTAGGAGCAGAAGTACAGACAGGAACGAGCACAAGTGATGTGGTGCTTTACTTTCAGAATTGCTCTCAGTGTAACCCATAATTTCAACAGTGTCACAAAACTGGGGAAATAACCAACCATATTTCTTGTGTTCCTTGACTACGGTTTTCAGGCAATTATGAAACATTGAGTGGCTAAATCACTTATCAACCATCAGCCATTGGCAAACACACTTACTAGACTTTTTGCAACAGCCTTTAACTTTCTCAGATTTTCCATAAGTTCTTTGCCCATAAGTCATTCTTCCAAGCATCAAGATTCTTTGCAAAAACAGAGCACCACCCCAAATTTGGGTCTCAAACACTTAAAACTGTGTTTCCATGCCCTTTTATACCCTTAGACACAGCCTTAACTGAAACCAGCTGTGCCTTATAACCTAGGGTTTCAGTTAGTGATCTTCCTTCCAGTTGCCTTAAGGAAAATGTAGTCTCCCCTGTCCTGCATTACTAGAGGACTTCAAACTTTACCAAGCAACATTAAAGAAGGTAGAGGATGCTCAGTACTTTCGATCCACATTACGCTTCTTCTATATCCTTGCCCCAATTTTTTTTTACTTTAGATAATATGAAGTTATAAAACTTAAATGCCAAGTCTCACACATTAGTAACTATTCATTAAGAGGGAAAACAACATAATCGAGGACAAACGGTCATGTACAACAAAAATTCTGAAGGAGAATTAGGAATAAACTACCAAATAATAGAAATAATTCCATTGGCATGTGATTGTGTACAGCAATTGGAATCACAGTCATATGGCTAACAGAGAGTGATCCTCAAGAATACAGGATTCGCAGCTGCTGTCACGAACTGCATACCCACGAGCACCTCTCACCATAGACAGTCACACACTAATTAATCAATTATCATTCCATATGATTTTCCATAATTATACCCTCTCACTCCACTCAGTCTTCGCTCACTATTGTGGTTTCCTCTCCCGAGCTCAACCAGCGTCCTACCTTTTGGAAAGACACTATTGTTCTCATCGACTTTTTGGCTCTTTCAACTCTTGCTCTTTCAACTATGGCTTCAGTTATCATTTTTGGGACTTGGATACTTTTGTACTTAACGGAACTCTTCCGGGAAAGGGCCTACTACCGCCTTGCATAGGGTCCAAACCAGCCGCTGACACCTGACTGCTGACACCTGACAGATACATAGTGTTTTGGACAACAGGAAAAATGGAAGAGGTGAGTAAAAACGCTCAAAGATGTAGTGTTAGGAGTATGCTGTGGTCCACCAAATTCCATGTCCATCCATCCCTTTTCTTTTTTAAACAAGTATTTTCATTGTTTTTTAACCAACAAAACATGATGCATACATGCATAAGTTACATATTAAAGTCATAATAAAACATAGATAAGTTACATACTAATGTAATATTGTATTACAGAATATGCGAACTGTTGGTACAGGGTTTTATCTGAGAATAATTAATGACGAGGAAAAACAAAGATTTTCTAATCCCCTTCCCACTTCACTCTTAAATCTTCCCCGACAAAAAGGAGTAAAATTAAAGGAGAAAGAGTACAGAAACACAAAATGAGCACAGCAAAATACTAATTCTACTAAACAGTCTAGGAAATAAAAAAGTGAAAGGCCAGTCCTATTAGGTATCATCCGAATAGGAAATTAGCAAGAGATTAAGGTCTAGGGAGTAGAACTGAGTCTTAAAGTCTCAAAATAGTTCAGAAATTGTAACCAAGCTTTAAACAAACATAATGGTGGGAAATGCAAGAAGAGTGACATTAACCAAAACTGCTCCCTGAACTGAATCCAAATATGAAGCGTATGTTACATTTGGTCCTGATTAAACTGAGAAACAGTCAGGTGTAGAGAAGAGCACCCCGTGATCAAGCTGGATGCCAATATTTTCTCCCAATTCCATTTTCCAACCACTTCATTTAATTCAGGGTCACAGGAGAGCCGGAACCTATCCTGGTAAGCAACAGGCGCAAGTCAGGATACAATCTAGAGAGGATACCAATCTATTGCAGAATAAATGTATATATATTAATTACATGTAGTTCAGGTGGGTAGCTGCGTCAGCATGCGTAGGCTGCAAAGGAACAAGTAATAGGTTTATTCCATGCTGAAAAAAAGAAGAAAGAGAACACTGGGCCCTGTCTCTCTCACACCTGAAGAAGGCTCCACAGCCGAAACGTTGTGTTCTCTTTCTTCTTTTTTTCAGCATGGAATAAACCTATTACTTGTTCCTATATTAATTACATTGCATTTTTTGTTTTGGAGAAATTGGAGAATTAACTATTTAGAATACTTTAGTATTTCTTATATCATCTTTTCATGGAGGATTAAAAGTGAGGACAGAGGCCCAAATCAGAATGAATAAAAAATAATTTTAATTAAAAAGGAAAATAGAAGAATATTGGGGCTAAAATTAAAAAAAAAGTTCATAAGTATTACAACATCAAAAGAACAAAAAATATTAAGTAAAAGGTTTAGATAAAACTTAACACTTGACAGGTGAAATTTAATGTAGGCAGGTACAGAATACTTCATGGTAGCAAAATAAAGAAAATATCAATAATTATGTTAAAAATCCACAAAGCACTAGTAAAATCGCATTAAGGATATTGTGGAAAAATTGGGTTCTGGATTGCAAAAGAAGAGCAAACAGATACATTCCTAGGCTTAAAGGAATTTCCTGTGCTGACAAAGTAAATTAACAGAATATTTTTTAGTCTGAAATAGAGGACTATGAAGAGACATGATTCAGATGCACCAAATCAAAGACATTGGCAAGGTCAACTCAAAAGATTTATTTAGAATGAACAGTGAAACATAAATAGGATGCTAGCAGAAACAGTGGAGAAGGGGGAGTGGATCAAGAACCAGCCATGTTGGTCAAACTGATAACTAGACATCTTTCACAAAATGGCTGGATGACATCCTTGGATCAATTAGCTACTAACAACCAAATGTGACTTTTCCTAAATAATGCTGATTATAGCACTCAGAAGTTCAAACAGAACTAGAAAAAAAGATAATGGAATATCTGGGTTATTTATCTTGTAACGAACAGTTCTTTCCGGACCCTATGCGGACGACACAGTCCGACGGAGTGGGGAAACACTAGGGAAACGTCATGCAGGAATACGGGGCAGAAGACAGGGGGGCGTGTCCAAGGTGCGCTGGTGCACGGGGAGGTGTGGCCGAGGCGAACAATCCAAGAGAGTAGTCCTAGAGAATATCCAAAAACACACGAGAAAGTCCAAAAACAGAAGATCCATCAGAACAAGATAAAAACCACGAAGGCCGGGTCGGAACCGGCGGACAGGGAACAGGAACGGGAACAGAGGTTAAAACCTTAACGGGACCAGGCGCTTCCAGGTCCCGGACTCGCACGATATGGAAATCAGATGCAGAGCCCGGAAGAGCCTCAGCGCCTGGCTTTTAAGGTGGGCTGGGAATAGGGAACAGGTGCACAGAATAAAGTCTCACGTGAAAGGGCTGGAGCACCCTTAAGGAGGGGGGACTAATATCGTGACATATCTCCTCCCTGTGAGCACTTTACCAAACTCAAACCTTTAGCCAAAATCATCAGACATCTAAAAAATTCAGCAAACATTGTGCGTCAAAGGCACTTCAAGGCTCTCATCTTATCATTAACACCATCCATGAAAACAAAAATGACAAGAACTAAGAAAATAGTGTTATATACATTGTAATAGAAATGTGCATACATACAGGAAACACAAATACCAAAAGTTAATAAATACCATGTTACCTGGAACCCAGGTAATATGTATCCTAACCTCAGACCCAAATTTGATCTTTTTGCACATGTGAACATTTGTAGCCATGCCACTTCCTTCCCTACTAAAGTGTCAAATATTCCTGAAGGGAAAGTAATTCCATGGTCGTCAAAATATGAGCTACATCACTTCCTCTACATTTCTTATACCTTAAGGAAAATTAGCTGACTCTGTTGTTTATTTACTAGGTACGTTAATACCTAATTTGGTGTTTGGTGTCTGAAACAGAACATCTTACTGAAGAATTCACTTCTTTATTATATGAACAGATATGCATGCATTTTAAAATGAACACATTTTGAAATTGCAGTAGCAGTTTTTATTCACAACCTGTCAGCTACTGTACAATATGCTCATTTATAAATGGGAGGTTTGGAGTACTTCTGTAAGTGTAATAGATTTTGTTATGTGGAGCTGTCTGCTTGAAGATCATTGCATAGTCAGAGCCAGGCAAGATTAGACAATTAAAAAGAATGTGTATTTTTTATTACAGTTATTATACTATAATTTAATACCATGATTTTACTACCATGATAACATTAATTTTGACTGGAGTTTGTTCCCATCAAAATATACCTGATGTGTAAATAGTAAATAACTCTGTAAAGATACTCAAAACCTTAAATAAACTATGTCTATAATGGCTACCCATGAAAAGGTTGTCACACAAAATGGTATTATTGAACAGACGTTCGGGTGGAGGTCAAATTCGAATCTTTCATTTCCACTTTCCTGTGCATCAAAGCTCCCTGGTTGCACACAGTATTGAGCATATCTTTCTGGCACTTCTGACCAGTGCTATCATTTCATAAACCAGGTGAGTTAAAGCCATATTATTAAGCATACTTCCCCTTTACATTAGTCAACTTGTTTCATCACTATATTAGAATCTGACCGAGCAACTGAAGTTTCCTTCTATGCCCTCTTTTTCCTATTTTGAAAAAAATAACCTTATACCAAATACTTGTTATCTTCTAGAGGCTGATATTAGAGTTCCCTTCTCAAGAACAACTGTCAACTGTCAACCAAAGAGACTGTCAACCACTGCCCACAGCCACGAGGGACAGGGAATTTATACTGATGCTGTAGAGAGGCCAGTGAGGAGCATGATCATCTATCTTTAACCCATTGTCTGATTCGATGTAGGACAGGCAAACCACCTACACTCCCCTTTTTCTCACCAGAGAAGGTATGTGACCAGGTTTTGTTCTATTGCCCCCTATAGGGCAAGAGAGAAATAGAGTGCCATTCTATTTCTTTCTGCCACTTAGAAAAGCAGACAGAAGTGCTGACAGTGGGAACAGACAGAATGAAACCAGCATGAATAATAATTAATTATAATAATAATTGCTTACTCTTACACTCCAGTCAAAGCACTTTAAAGGTAATGGGGACTCCCCTCCACCACCACCAATGTGCAGCCCCACCTGGGTGATGCAACGGCAGCCATAGTGCGCCATAACGCTCATCATACATCAACACAACTCAACTATCAACCAACTATCAGTTGGGAGGAGAGTAGAGTAATGAAGCCAATTCATAGATGGGGATTATGGGGAGGCCATGATTGGTAAGGACCAATGGGAAATTTGGCCAGGACACTGGGGTTACACTCCTACTCTTTTCGAGAAACGCCCTGGGATTTTTAATGACCACAGAGAATCAGGACCTAGGTTTTATGTCTCATCCAAAGGACGCCTGTTTACAGTGTCCCTGTCACTATATTGGGCCATTAGGACCCACTCAGACTGCAGGGTGAACACCCCCTGCTGGCCCCACTAACACCTCTTCCAACAGCAACCTTAGTTTTTCCCAGGAGGTCTCCCATCCAGGTACTGACCAGGCTCACACCTGCTGAGCTTCAGTGGGTTGCCAGTTGTGAGTTGCAGAGCGATATGGCTGCTGGCCATATGAAGCATCATTAAGAAGACACCCAGTCTATGCCTCCACGTTGAGTAGTTAGACATGGAGGAAACTTTTAAAGAAAGCCACCGTGAGGTCAATAGTGACTTTGAAAGACACAGAGTTCAGTGGCTGAGATAGAAGAAATTGACCATTTGTCAATAATATTCCAGTCAAACCACAAAGGCGGCTTGTATGAAAATAAAGATACAAAACACAAAAACACAACTAAAATCTCTCATGAGGTTGTAATAAAGTGCTTTTGTGATACTCCAAATGTGGCAAAATTGAATTGGACCTTCTTGGTCTAAATGCAAAATGCTACATCTAATGCTGACGTAGTGTATGACTGTCAAGCATGGTGGTGGTACTGTAGCTTTATGTATTAGTTCAGCTTCTCATCAGCAAGGACCTGTAGGCTTGTCAAGACTGGAAACCTACATGGACAAAACTACTGCCAAATCTTAGAGGAAAACCAGCCTAAAAGTATGACAGAAAATCACCTTTCACCTAAACAAAACCAGAGCTACACCGCAGTACTTTAAATAGAAGAAAGCAGGTTCCTTTGAGTGGCCCAGTCAGAGATCCAACTTGAAGCTTTTTGAAAATGTGTGGAAAAATGTGCTATCTGTAAGTTATCCCTAAGCAATTTAAGAGAACTTGAGAATTTTTGCCAAGTAGAATGAACAAAAATTGCACCAGGTCGGTGTGAAAAATTGGTAGAGACTTAAAAAGACTGCAGCTGTAATTGCTGCCAAAGGTGCTTCCACCAAACTTCGAGCTCACAGGTCTGAATACTTGCGCACTTATTTCATATAAGTCATATTTCAGACATATTTCATTTTTTTCTCTTAAGCTTTTGCTGGAATTTACTGTAACATAACCTACCCTTAGAAGTCTTAAGTTAGCAAAAATGTTTTAAATAAAATGTTACGTTTGAAAAATGGATATCCATCATTTTTTTAATTTGACAAAATAGGACACAATAGAAAGGGTCTGAATACTTTTTGGGTCTGAATGCATGTGTGTCAGCACTACTGGATATACAGTAGATTTGCTGTGGCAATACATGGCTACTGAATTCCTGCTAGCTACAGCTCTCTTGTAGAGTCAGACACCTATATAAGCTTCGAATAACATGCTTTATGAAAGTTATTGTAATCCATTCTGACAGCCACTTGCTTTAAGTCAGCTGTTAATAAAGGATACTGATATTATAATATATTTAATATGAGAAAAACAGCTAAAACATGTTCAGTAGCAAGAAAACAGCAGTGTTGAGCAAGCATTAAAAGTAAGAAATTGTGCTAGAAGACTCCTTTGTGTTATGATTCCCTAGATAATTAGATTACTAAAATAGTCTGAAATGAAGTTTTAAAACCTACATTCTCTAAGGTGCTTCCTCAGATGTACATGGTTTGCTTTGAGAGCAGTATTACTATGAAGTCATAAAGAGTTTGCAGTATGGTCTGATCCATTTGCCAGTAAAAACAAGTGTCTTATAATTACTTTATTTGACCCAATCTATCTTGCAGGCAGTCTCACACACATTTCAAAGTTATTTCAGAATAAACCAATTAAATATAGAGCCCATATGGAGGTAAAACACTGCAGTTTTCCTACCCCCCTGCCTCAGGTCAGCAATAGCTTCCAGCTGTCTTTTCTATCTAAGAAATATTTTCAAAACCTCCTATCAGTCACTTGATAAAAGCTCTTGGCCTGATTGGAAGCTTTTCATTGCCAGACTTAACAGATTACTATGGTGCCAGATATAGGATTTCTTATTCTGTTTTTCAACTTAAAGTCATATTCAGTTTGCATCAGCTATTATATTTAATATTTAGCACAAATTCTGGAAACAAAAAGGAACACCCTACAAAAACACTATTTTTTAAAATGTCATTGAATATCCTTTGCTGATAAGCACAAGCTGTACATTTAACTAGATTTCCTTTTTTCCTTCTAAGTGAAATGTCCTCATTGTTTAATTTGACAGGCAATATATTTAAATATGACAAATTCTTGTGACAGAATTTTGTAAACATTGATGCATTTTTATGTTATATTAAGAAGCCTGAAGTTCATTAAAATTCCCTATAAATGGATTTTTTAAATAATTTCATGAGGGATGAAAAGAAAACAAAACAAAACAAAAGGATAATCAAATGTCCTGATACATCAAAGCTATGTTTTGTATGAGTTATTAAGAATATTAGAATGGTTACAAATGAGAGGAAGCCATTTCACCCATCTAGCCTGTTTTGTAGTAAAAGCTAATCTCATCCAGTTATTTCTTTAAAGAAGTCAAGGTATTGGCTTCAGCAATATGGCTGGTCAACTTGTACTACATTCCCCAATTCCCCACCCTTTAGGTAAAGTAGCACATTTTGTTCTTAGTTTTAAATACGTTTACATAGAGACTTATATGAAGACTTTCCATTTTGTCCATTGTCTGAAGTCAGATGGGTTGAGTTTGTCAAAGTCTCTTTTTGCATGTTTTTAACTGCAAACTGTCTCAATAATTCAATATACTCTATTGAAGTATAGAGAGAATTTCAATGTTGTTACTTTTCTCTTCATCTCGGTTCTGTTTTGTTCAATGCCCCCTGAGAGGTCCAGAACTGCCTAAGACAGAAGACCACAATTCTTAACTATAAAAGTAGATGCAAAAATGTTTACTAACTGAATTCTGCCAACATCTTTATATTCTGTAAACAGCCTATATGAGCGCTTATTTAAACAACATCAAATTAATTGTACTGGTGCTTTTCTTAGGAATAGCAGGCACCTCTACATACGAATAAGAGCAAATGTAGTATTACCACTGATTTTTTACATAATGAATACATAAGACTATCTCTTTGCAATCACATGTTGTAGGTTCAAAGAGTATACTAATTTAGGGTATATGGAACTGGAATAGCTGTAGAAATAAATACATTAGGACATCTGTTACACATATTTGGAAGTTTTAATTATCCTTTTTTCAGAGATCAAAAAGATACCTTTTTTGAAGTGGGCAGCTGTGTGGAGTAGTGGAAGCCTAAATGTACAAATACAAGGTTGTAGGTTTAAATTCTGGGTGGGTCATGTACATATGACTTTTATGTAAATATAAGACTGAAGTGGCTACTTATAAAAAGACTAAGGTGTGTGTGTTGACACCCTTTTGTCTTCTAAACATTGTCTAAAGAAATACAAAATAGGTAAACAAACACTAGGGATACTGTAGATAGTTAAATGCATCCTGTAAAGATACACAATTAAATTGAAGGATGTTAAAATTGTATAGTGCACCAGAATATTGTGTACAATTTACATCACCACTTTACAAAAATGATATTGCTACTTAGGAATCAGAGAAGATAAGAACAACCAGATACATTTCTGGGCTCAAACAAATGCCCTACACTTACAGGTCAAAGAACCTTTCATAGTCTTGAACATGACTTGAAAAGAATACAAGGAGACCTGATTCAAATGATTCATAGGCAAAAACAATGACAGCCCAGTGGACTTTCATCAGAATCAACAGAGAAACATGAACCCAAGAAGGGGAAACTATGGAACGGTGCATGTAGAACTGAGAACAGGAGGCATGTTTTACACAAAAGAATGTTGGAGTTTAGTCCAAGCTACACAGCCATGTTTCTGAACCTGGTACGCTGGAATCTAATCCTTGAATTGTATACTGTAGCTGCTTGTAATGAAACCAGCTAGATTGGCCAAATGGTGTCCTCTTGTTTGTAACCTTTCTTTTATTTTTAAATGTGTTTATTTGCAAAGGATTTGTTACAGATTAGTAGAGAGATTGTGGTCAGTCTTGTTGCACAACTATAAACCAGTTAAAATGTTAAAAACATGGTTTTCGGACAGAAAATGTCTGCTACTCTCTTTAGAAATTAAGATAAATAAACTCACAGGTGTTGAAAGCTTCTTAATTGTTTTCAGAATCTGAGTATAGCAAGAAGGTATTTCTGTTTTATTGGATCAAAATGACAGAAACTGCAGAGAGCTGAAGCTGCCATGAAGAGGAAATTGAATCATTTAAAATATTTCATTTTTAAACTAAAAACATGGAAATGTAAAATCCTCACAGTGGGCTTGAAGGAAGCTGTTAGCAGTTGGCTCAGATTCATCACAGTTATACCGGCAAGATTGAAAGGAACTCCCTTTAAGAAATTAAATAAAAAATAAATACATTAAATTTGCTTTGAGCCACTGACCTGGGAATGAATACACCAAGCCTCTAGGTAAGATCAATGACATCACAATTGGTATTACTGCCAAAATCATTGAAAAAAGCAATTGCATATGTGAAGATTTCTTAAAACATACAACAGACATGGTTGATTTGTATGATTTGACATTTATTCTACAGCTCTGTTTTGAATGGTAACCTCACTGGTCTCCAATTAAAGTTGCTGATGGAAATTAAATACGTTTTGAATAGTTCACAGACATGTGACATGATTAAAGTTAAATCTTTAAATTAATCATCATTACATTATCTCAGACAGACAAAATGTGAATCAATTTAAATTAATCTTTTGCACTCACATTAGTTCATTATTTCAATAGTAAAACAGCTTTGCACAAGCCAGGTATTATTCATTGTGAAATGGCATTATGCATTATGACACACTAATCTATCCAGTGTGCAGTAGCAGGCTGGTTTAGCTTACCTGCGGTCTTTTTACTGCAGTTGGTGGTTTTGTCAGATCTTTACTTTTTCATCTCCTCTACTTCACCTGCTACTTTTGAAGCAGAAATCTGACTTTCTCCAAGGGTGTGACTGGGCCTACAGTCTCTATTTAGAGCAACTCAACTTCCCATAACTACAACTTACCCTTTCTCTGTTTCAGAATTCGAATCAGGTTCTGTCCTTTATTCTCTCCTGAAAAGATGGATAGCACCTGCTTACTTGCCTCAAGAATTCAATTAGCCAATGGCTCTTCTAGCTTTCCTTTGCTCTTTTATGTTCAATAAAGATCACCTTGAATCATAGTCAAAATTTAAATCTACTGGAGGTTAGTTCCCTTTTTTTCTTGTGTTAATTTCACAATTAATTGGTTTTGCATATGTAAGGGAAAGTTCTGCTACATATCTCAGCTGTCTTTCAATTTTCTCTGCTGCCTTGCCACGGAATATAGGGTCAAATAAACATTTCTGGAACTGAAGTTGAATAGCCTAACTGCTGAGTAAAATTTCAAAGGAGTTAAAACTGCTACAGTTATGGAGAAGCTAAAATTATCGTGGCACTGCAGAAAAAAATGAATTAATACAAATGAATGCAGAGCATGAATAAAACAAAGCTGACTTAATCTCTGCCTTTGACATCAAACTTGTTCTGGATTTTCTTGTTCTTTCCTGCTACTCTCTTACAATGTTTCTCTGTCCAGTTCTCTTTTCTCTCTCTGTTACTATATTTGAGTTTCATTTTGTTGAAGCAAATTACCCTAATGTATATCAGATCATTGTTCCCTTGGTCCTTCTATCTCTTTTCTTGATCAAATGGACTTCATCTACTCTTCCCTTCTCCTGTCTCTCTAATCGAAAAATCCTGCTTGGTATCTCCAACATTCACCTTTCCAATCAAACTCCAGAGAAAGCTCACCCTCTACCCTATCTGTCACTCTTCTCGACTACTCCCACCATTACTTCATCTCCTTCCCTCTCTCATTCCCACGCCTCCCTCCTCCACCAGCTCCCACTAATCAGTTTCAACTGCAACCTTTGCTCAGTCTTCTGCTACCTTTGCTTGCTCCTTATTTTCACACATATGTACACACCTACTTCAGAATTGTGCCTCACATGGTTCAGAAACACTTTTAAAACCCATAGTTAACATCTGCTTGGCAAAATGTGCACTATACCACTGTGTTCTAACATTTCCCTTATATTAAAAGTTTGCTTACAGTTTCACTCAAAGCACAACATATTATAATGATATTTTCCTAACTTGTGTTTGCCTCACTTTGTCTTGATTATTTGAAAAGATGATATCTATATAAAATTTACAGATGATTACTCATTTGTTTTGTTTTTTCCCTTTGGTTCTCCCATGGTATTTGTAACCTCGTTTTTGATTTTTGCTTGTTTCTCCCCCCTTCCATTTTTGCAGGGTGACTATGGAACCCAAATAGGAACTCTTATGGGTTCTGACAAAAAATGACTTTGCTAGTGACAAGCCCTGTTCCAGTTTGGCCCCTGGTGATCACTAGGTATGTTGGCTTAATTGTTTTTATATGCAGCAATGTAACATTATATCAATTTGAGGTATTCTGAATTTTAAAATCTGTATAAAGTCCTTGGTAGTGCAAAGTGTGTGGTTGGCTTCACTGGAAACAAACTCTTGAATACATCAAGCCTACCAATCCTCGGCAGTTCAAACTTGGCTGCTCCCTTCAGCATTCACTGAAGTGTTGTAGAACTTTTAGAGCTGACTCAAGAGCAGTAATAAAGTACAAAAGGCCTGGCCCCTTATTTTATTGGTATAATTCTATTACTTTTATTGGCTTGGTTGAGTTCTACATATTATAGTTAACACTTTATATTAATACTTATCCCTTTAAGAACTGCTTGTCATCTATGGCTTCTTTTGATGAATGGCAAATGGCAGCTAATTAATTGAATTATTGGTATAAATGAATTTGGATAAGTGCTTCTTGTTAGTGTTGGGAGGACATCAATTTTGACTTTTGTGTGCAGGTGGGGGATATAATTGTAGGAGATGAATGGAGATAAGTAATTGACAAAATTAAGAGAATTTAGATAAGTATTCTTTTAATTAGATAAAAATAAGTATACTTACCTTTTAATTAATTTAAATAATTTGCATTGGATTGGCATAATTGAACTATTTTGTGAACTTTTTTTATTGAACTATAATGAATACGCCCCTGTGCATTACAGGGATGTTGGCCACCTGGGCTGAGGAAGGTCTTCTTTAGCTCAGCCGGCAATACCCTTGTTGAGTGATGCCAGAAGCCAGGGTTCGAGCCCATGCAGTGAGAGACGAACTGGGGTGGGTGCAGCAAGGGTACAAGCCCAAGAACCTGAATTCGCTACGGAACATTTGTGAGTACTATATCTAGGAAGTCCAATTGACAAACCAATTTATTACTATATCAATTTAAAATGTTTTAAACATATTATAAATTATTCTTTTACTTACATTTCTTAAAATTAAAATATTTTTGTTCATCTAAGTAAGATTTATGTTTACAATGTTATAAGTTAACTTTTGGTCTTCTTTTAAAGAAGCCTAAAACTGTACACATGTTTTCACATTGCTGAGTGTTGTATTTACACTGATACAAATCTGTCTTGATTTTTCCCCTAAATGTTTTGCTTCTCTGGAGAGCAGGTGATGAAATTACATGAAAGGTTTATTGTCACATCGTTCATTCAGTCCTTCTGACATTTGTTAGCATGCTGAATGCAGAAGGTCTTGTCGTCTGTCTGCCACTTTTACGTTGGATGTGTTTTTGTTTTGCACATTTTAAAGAAACCAGTGGTTGTGTGCCTCTCCTGGTATTATTTAAAAGAGGGACTTATGAATTTACCACGAGAAACATATGGAGGATGTCAAGCTGTGTGGACTTCTGATCTCTTTGGCACATATAGGCTTTTAATTTATTTTTTCCTTTGCTGGCCAGGATACCTAGCCAAACTAGTAACAAAATCACAGGGCTGGGAATGTTAAAGGCAAACTTAAAGATCCTTGCTGACATTACACAATGTAACTATAGAAGGCTTTCAACATATAAGGGTCTCAACTTTGAATTTTATTTGCCTGCTGTTATTGCCTTACATTTCTTACTTTTTGGTTCTTTGCAGTTTAAAACAATTAAACAATTGTCTGCACAAAGTTTGCAGGGATGGAGTACTCATAATCTAATTCTGAATGCCAGTATTATATTTCCTCTGTGGAATGCACTGTAGAAGTAGTGCTTATTCTCTGTTAATCTGATATTAAAATATATTAAAATAGCTGAAGAATTAAATTAAACAGTACCAAAGGTTTTACTTGGCATAACGGTACAGGGACAGGAGTGTATTACAAAGTGTGTTTCAAAGTGAAATGGAAAGAGTAAGCAAAGAGTGGAACATAGACCCATCCTCTGCAGCAATCAAAAGCTTGACCAGGCCTCACTTGACATCTTTAGTTGAACATACAGTATGAACATCTGTTGAATTAACTTGTCCACCACTAAAAATGTCACAGCACGTTTGTTTTGTGGTAGTGTACATCAAACGCAGGCTGGATGTTAACATATTGAGCTTCCATTGATCCTTTATCAGATGATTTAATCTTTGTGATTGTCACATCAAGCTGCAATATATACTGTACCAATAGGATATGTGGTGGTACTGAGAGCGGGGTAATGGCAGTTAAGGGCAGTTTAGATTAACCATCAAACATAGCCAGCACATGTGTTTGTGAGGTGGGAGGAAATTGAAGCACCCAGAGGAAAAACCCACACAAATACAAGTGATAAATGTAAACTCTACAAGGACAGAAGCCTAAGGAAAAAATTACAGCTTAAACTGTAAATTGACCTGCCTTTGTATGTGACCCTAGATTGTAAAAAATGGAGTGATGTAATGAATTAGTTCATTGTTTTCTCACAATCTGTAGAATTGTTCTGACTGTGAGCACTGCAATCAGACTGTAACTCTTGGTATGTTCTGCATAACAATGTTGCCTTCTTTTGTTGTTCTGCCTTCATTAACTCAATGGTGAATAAACAAACTACTTATACAAAAGAACAAGTAATAGGGTTATTCCATGCTGAAAAGAGAAGAGAGAAAACACAACGTTTTGGCTGTGAAGCCTTCTTCGGGTGTCAGGGTTCAAGGCTTTACTCCCAATTATAGTTGTATGAATTTTAAACAATCCTATACAGTAAGCATAATATTATGTAGATAATAAATAAAAAATCACATTTGAGACAACTGGACAGCTTGGCTCCATTGTTAACAGGTTATAGGTCAAGGCTTCACAGCCAAAACGTTGTGTTTTTTTGCAGACTATGCTTGCTGACGCAGCTACCAATCCCGAACTACTTCAAACTACTTATACTACTACTAATACATAACACTATTAATACAGTAGCAGCAGTTATGTTTCTTTTACAAACTCATAGTAAATGTTAGAATATCTAGCTGTTTTTTAGAATTTAAATAACAAGTTCAATTTATGCCTGGTGAAGAATAGCCAGTTGTTATTCCATGTTTCATCACTACACCCCTGGCCTGCCCAAGACACACATAGTATCTTCCAAGATCTGCAAGTCTCTATGTAATCCTGCCAGTATTGTCTCTCACTTTATTTATTCTCTCAACATGACTGGAGGGTAATGCAATGAACTCTGTGACTCATACCCTGTTACATCTTTATTCATTTATTAAGGAGGAAATAAAATGGTTCATTATAATTTAACTCAAGGCTCTACTGTCTTAGGTTCTCTATTCATATCCTCCAACACAGACTGTCTTAACCAGGAATTATTCTATCCTGTGTCAGAGTGCCTATAACAATGTTAATCATACAGTAATTCAGCACATTACCAGAGCTGATTTAAGACCTCCTAAAAACAGAAGTAACAAAATACCCTATTATACTCCTTGACATAAGCCTTAATTAGTGCATCTGTCTCTGCATTTTTAATAATGCAAAAACAAACAAAATAATGATTCTCTTATTCAGTATGTACTGTGTAGTTCTCTGAAGTGTGAGACTAAGACAGAGTCAAAGTTGAGAACCTCAAAACCAGGGCAGTGACGTGTAAATGTTTGCTTGTTCTTGAGTGCCAGAGAAGATCAGATTTAATCCAGGCAACCTGTCTGCTCTTAAACTTGAGAATAACTCCCTGTTTCTGGTGGGGCACATGTGGGCTCAGTGTCTGTCTGTAAAAAAGAGCAAGGAAAGCTTCCAGGAATATTTGGATTTCCTTCCCAATTTTTTATTATTTTTTTTGTCTGCCACAGACTGGAAGGGGGCATTAAATCTGTTTGTACAGGCCTAGAGGAAAGTAGGTTACATAGTGTTGCATTTCAGTGCTAAATTACCTTCCAATACCACAACTTGTCACTACCCAGTAGTAATAAGGAATTTTTTCTGCTGTATAAGCTCAATTATACTTCTTGTACGAATTTTAAACAAACCTATACAGTAAGCATAACATTATGTAGATAATAAATAAAAAATCACTTTTGAGAAAACTGGACAGCTAGGCTCCATTGTTAACAGGTTATACGTTCACTAAGAGCCAACAAATCTATTTTGACATGCCAAACAAAAACTCAGAGCTTTATTCATGAACATATAAAATGAGAAATAAACATTTTTAAAAAGATGAGATACTTTATAATCTAGTCCACAAGATAAGATAAGGTACAGTAGTCCATGAAATAGAAAATGTTGTGTTTGACTTGAGATTTAGGGCCTCTTAAAACACTGATGTGACAAGAGAAGATGTTTTATCTTTCTCTTCAGGTTTAGAAGATGCAGTTGTGTAATTACAACTATTTATTAAGCCTATTTTGCATTAAAAAACATATTGAATAGAAATGTATCTTATCTTTTTCATCTGATCTTATCTAATAAGATAAAGATGTTATTAAACATCAAATGGAGCTCTTCATGTGATTATCTCAAATCATTTTTTACTATGAAAGGTTTTTTTTTTTCACTTTATTATTGTTAAGCTCTACTAGTTTCATATCACAGCAAATATTAAAGGGGGCAGCCAAGTGTGAACAGCTGAGGATGTGGTGGGCTTGATGTATTCAAGAGTTTGTTTCCAGTGAAGTCAACCACACATTTTACATTCCCCGAGAAGATATTACACAGACTTCAAGATTCAGGATACCTTAAATTTAGATATAATTTTACATTGCTGTAGCAGATCCAGGTATAATTTCAAACTGCACTGACTACAGTTATTTAATCAATATGAATAAAGAATGTCATGCTTTTATGATACTGAAGAAGATTGAAGTCCAACATCTTTGAATGCAAGGATATAGACAGCTGAATTTTCAACAACACTTTTTATGTCATTCTTACTTACCTTAGCTCTAATCATGTCTACTTGTAGCATCTACATATTGTACATTATTAAAGTTAACCATTACCAGAAGTACAGAAATCCTTTGGAAATATTAAGTAGTAAAACAAACAAAAAAAAATCAAAAATATGTGAAAAAAGCTTTTGTCACCATAAAAAGTTATAGGCTTAATGGCAACAATTTCTTGATTATCTTGATTTCTTGACGTTTCTTGTATTCCATATACACAAGACCAATAACTGTTTTGGGTTAAAACAGCTGAAGTGTGATGCTTGTTTCAGTTGCTTGTTTTTCTTTGGGTTTTTGGTGGTGGTAGCTTTAGCTTGTCACCTCTAACCTTCTTGGTCAAAACTTCTAAAACTTTAATCTGTTGGGGAAACCAGTAAGTTTAGAAGGAGATAGTAAAATTAGATAAAATAAGATCACTTTATTGGCCAGATACAATTTCTTGCATTAGGAATTTGTCTTTTCACATACCCCAACTTGCTCTCCATGAGACACACAGACAGGGAGAGATCAGCCATTGTACAGCACCTGTAGAGCAGCTAGGGTTAAGGGCCTTGCTCAGGAGCCTAACAGATTAGGATTCCTCTGCCATCCATGGGGTTTGAACCAGCAACCTTCCAGCCACAAGTGCAGACCCTTAGCCACAGAGCCACCACTCCGCCTTTTTTTATGAGAAGTGAAACTGGGAAATCCCTGTCTGTAAGTATCTGGAAAACTACGCTTAGTGTCTGATGGAGTTTGGCTTATATAGTGGCTGAAGGGAAAACATTGTAGCATGTCAAGGTCTCGCAAATTTCATTTTGATCACATTTTACCAATGCAATCTCAGACTATCAGTGACTGACGAATGTCTTTTCATTCGTCTGCTGTTGAATAACTGTTAATGGCTTTTTAATGACTGTTTAATTTAAAGTCACGCTAGTGAATCTGCCAACTCAGGGGGAAAAAAAAAAAACATAGCTGTGGAAGGAAAAAAAGAGCAAGCTGGCAGAGATTGCCAGACTCAGCATGAAAGAAGATATGCTACAGGGTTTCAAAATTGTGAGCAAGGATGTCAACAATGAGTACTTAATTTGCAAACTTGTAATAATAACCCAGTACTGTTAGAATAAGAAAAGGTTATTAATATCCAAGAATGTAATTCCTATTGCAGCAATACAATAATTTTATATTTTACAATTTTGAGAATTATGTTTTCTTTTTTGATTTTGCTTTTCTAATCTATCATCTGTACCTTAGAGTTAAGAGAATTGCAATTTAATGGTATAAATTATGATTAAGGTAATAAACAGGCTTATTGTTGGTGTTCTAAGTTTTAGTTTCTTTTAAAGATGTCTTATCAGCGCTGTATATTCCCATGTCTTTTCATGGATCATTGAAGGGAATAAGTATTTCTAGAACAATGTCTGTCAACATGCAATTAATCTCATTACAGTACTTTTATACAACCAGCACATTAATCATTAAAAAGATCAAGTTGATTAATAGAAAATAAGAAAATGTGTTCAACAAAATCCTACAGTGCAGTAAATAGCCTGGGTACAAGAGTTTACTCATATGGTGAATTAAGTAAACAGCAGTCATTTTTACTAAGTAAATATGCTACCTCTAGCAATGGTTTATAACAAAGAGCCTGTGCACATAACAAATAATTGCAAAGGTATTCAGAATCTTCCTACCTTATGAAGTACTCAGACATACAGTAGGTGTATGTTAAATGTTATGTTAAATCATATAAATCACTATTATTTCATAGAAGCCACTCAACTGATTATGTGGCACCTTAAGGTAATTTTGTGCACTTACAGTAATTTAGGTTTGCCACTGATAAGGGTTGAATCCTTTCCATTTTTCTGTCATATTAATGATCGGTTTTCCTTTCTCTATATTTTTGCTTTAAAGGCATAGAGTAGGTTGTGTGCTTAATAAATATTAATTGCTACTTCTAAGTGTCATGATTACAAGCTTGAAAGCAACATAATATGAAAACTGTGCAAAAGTCTCAATACTTGGAAGGCTCTGTAGCTTCTTCAACAGTGATCATTGTTGGAGTGTTTTGTTGTCCTTTCAGAAAATAATAAATCTTGCTTGTCTGTGTCACAAAAGCCTTAGTCTTGTATTGGGGTCATGAATATATTTGTTTTTCTATTTCTTGATCTGATCATTTTGTCTCTAGTTTAAATGCAAAATGCTCAATGCAAAACTTAAACATACAGCATATTGCAATTACAAGCTGTAAACAGTTGATTGTACTTACTTAAGAGAATAAAACGAAATCATTCTTCTGTAATAACATTTATACTTTGTTCAAAGAGTGTAGATGTTACATGCTAATTTCACATTTGCATTTGAAATGCAAAGCAAACATATGGTTTCAGGAAATGAAAAGTATTGTGGTTTCCTTCTGTATATGCCTAATGCATGTGATGTGTATCCAATAATATAAAAAAAATTGAATGGGTTCACTTTTGGGGACTGGAGACTTTTGTCCATTATAATAGCATGAAGAAGTGAGCAAAAGTCAGCTCTTAAAAACTCTGGATGTCCCATAAATTGCATAATTCCCGCAGACTTATTGTCTGTAAGGTTAAGGAGCAAATAATATGTCACTGCCCACAATTCTAATCTTATGATTACTACTTAAATCATAACATATATTTAAAATTTGTAATTAACGAAGCCCAGTAGTCATTTGTTACAAAAATGCACACTAGAAAGAGAGTGTCTCTTTCACTGTTTATACAAGGGGTAGAAGCTTGAAAGAAAAATGTCATTTATGAGACTCATTGTTTATTTCACTTTGTGGGTACATACTGTTTTAAAAACTGTGGCAAAATAAATATATAGTTGTTCTTCTTTGGAGGGCAATAGCCACTAGAATCAGGATGTACAAGAATATAACTGGTGTCTTTTAGGCATGTCTTTTGAACATTCTGTGACTACTCCAGTCTCTGACCTTATGTAAACACAAACCAAAGAGACTAAAATTAAGCTAGAAAGTTTGAGATCACATTGTGGCTTTATTATATTGATTATGCTTGATAATCATTTAACCCCACAGTAGAGGGAGGGTGTCAGTTCTGACTTCCATTTTAGGAGCTCTGGGGTAATTGAAGTGGCTGCAGTGTGAATCCTGGGCAATGTAAGGTTGGATTGTGGTTGATGAGTAAATTTTCACTGCTTTGAAGAAATTCTAATCACTTTCACTTTGTTTTCACTTGTTTTCACTTTGAAGGAAATCAAGGTGTCTAAATATAGTTTTTGTTGAACTGTTTTCAGTGTTAAGTGCTACAGTATATTATTTTATGTACTGAAAATAACATATTATTATCATCAAAGCACATCATGCAAATAAAATCTGCTATATGCAGTTGTTTAGGAATTTAATAGGGGAAAAAGAGAAACAAAAGGAATTTTCTAAACCCATTCTAACAATTTGTTTTCACTTTTAAACCTTGTTTTCACCTGTAAACCATGTTTATTAGTAATGGGTACAATAACATTGTGGTTGGAAGGCTCTTATTTTGCCATCTACAGTATGTGTGCTTGGATTAGGAAATTTTGCTTAAATTGTGTTGGAAAAATATTTTTTTCTAAAAAGGCCACTGAAATCGCATCCCTAAGAAATGTGAAGGAAAAAAAAACATATCACAAGGCAATGTAAAGATATTTTGTTAAGCCACTTGTTAAAAATCAAAAGGGTTGTCATCGCATTTCCATGAACAACCAATTTTGGTGGAATAATCAGTAACTGATGAAAATATGTACAAGCACAAATGACAGAAGTCACTAAAAGGAGACATATGGATATATTCACACAAAAAACTTTACATCCCTTCCAGTTTTTAGACTGTATTTTCTCAATATAAAAAAAAATCATATTGACATTCTCTCACACACTGCAAACCTTTTAGAATGTAATTTAACAAATCTCTAAAAGTGAATTCAGTGTTGTTGTTTTTTTACCATATTACATTTCATTTTCATGAAGGTTCTCTGAATGTAGCATGATGAAAATAAATATGGCCAAAATTTGGTAAATATTTAATCTTGGACAATATTAATGGTTAACTGAAGATTATTAACTACTGTTTTTATTATTATAGCTATTGTAAGTGAACTAAATGTTTTTTACAGGACATGGGAACAGAGACTGACCAAATACTGTAGGAAAATGGGGTTACTGATGAGCAGTATTGTTTAAATGTGTTTTACTTTTTTTACCCTTTTAATGTGTGTGTTGTCATTTCTGTCCTGTATCTCTGGACAGGGTAAATGATCGGAGCCAGTTCGTACTAGTAATTTTGCCTGTTCCATGTGGGTGTGAGGCTGTGTGAGGTGTGAGTGCATGTGGTCTGTTCCAGCACAAGAGGCATTTTTCCATACAGTATTTTTTGGAGGTCTGGAACACATTATCCAGCCATGTAGTCAAAACTGATACCCTGGATTCTTTCAAAAAACAGCATGACGGGATCCTCTGGTCGATTACCCACCAGCTACCAACTGAGTTAGATGGACCAAATAGCCTCCTTCCCCTTCTTTAGATTTACTTATGTTCTTGTGCTTTTGCCACTGGATGGTATTGGTTCAGTGACTGGGAACTGTAAAACCTTTGTTCAAATTCACCTCAATAAAGATCTTAAAATCTGCATTGCTGGTCTGCGCATTGCCAGAACTCACAGATGTTCATCAGTAACTTATTATTATTGGCGTTTGTTTATACAAACATTTCCACATTTTTTAAATTATTATTATTGTTGTTGTTGTGATAGTAGTTCTTCTTGTTGTTGTTTACTTGTATTAAAATGCAATGCTTTACTGAATATAGTGTGGTATTATTAATGAAACCCATAAAAATAATAAAAATGAACACAGGGTCCCTCAAGAAGGACTGTGCTTGCACTGTCAACTGAATATATTTATTGAAAAATGCAATATTATTGAACAGAAATGATAAATGCTCACTCTTTAAAATAATGTTAAAAGCTTGAAAGAGAAACCCAGTTCAGACATCCATAGGGATGTAATAATCCCAATCCATAATAAAGTATGTTACCACTTTTAGTTTAGGCATGATTGTATTGTCCTATGACAAAGGACAGGGACTGCATTAAAGGGAAGACACTCTAGAAGGCACTGTCGTTCTATCTTTAATGACTCCTTAACAACACTGGGTTTGTTTTTTCTACACACAGAAAGTTTTTTTTTCCAAGGACTTAATATAAGAACTAAATATAATATAATTTGCAATATTTTCAGTTGATTCACTTTTACTGCTAATTTACAAATACTATACAGTACATCCTAAAGTACTAAAGTCTCAAAAGTCATCTCAAAACTGATACTTTAGCACAAAAGCAGCATTCAAACAGTATTGTGAAATCAAGGAGTCCTGCTTGCTTGGAAAGGCTGATTTCCTTCTAGGGTGCACCACTTTTATAATCAACTTTTGTAGGTACAGTATAGTCGTTCTACTGTATATTTGTCACAAGCATAGGTGTAAAGTTTTTCTTCTTGAATGGGATGATTGAGGTATGCTTTTGATTTACTTTCTGTTACAGATAAGGCAGGATACAATGTAGAAATAAATCAAATAAATGTTTACTGTATGTTGCTAGGTACCACAGCTTCTAGTTCAGGTACAATTAATTCTGTTGTCCTCTTGGGAGCATAGCAAAACATATTGAAACTTAGTATCCTTTCTGTCAGCATTACAAAAATAATCCACAAAGAATTTATTGAGGAAAGTCTTACAACTACAACAGGTTATACAGCAGATATGCACTATTTCATATATTTGCAAGACCTTTCAAAGCTTTTGGCAGCTGTGCAAAATGCATTCTATGTTTTCAAACTTCAAATCAACTCCACCTAATTTTCCAGAACTCCAAGTGAACAAGTATTAATTTTATTTCTGTTTTCCATACATATGTTGTCTCTTGATATATGTGTATCTTAAACTCTTACAATTAGTTTCAGGAAATCAAGAACAAATTTTGCCCTGGAACAAAAAAAAAAGCTTTAATTCTTGCCTTGTATATAGTTACATATTCCATTAGTAAAAAGAGCTACCGATGGATACAGAGTGAACCATTTTCCACTCCTGCCGACAGTCACTGCATTTCCAGGATTTAATCAGAGCATGTTTCAAGCCAATAGGTTATGCCAGGCCACAAGTAACAATATCAGTTGTTTTTAACAGTGCAGTTGCATATTTCTTTGACGTATATATGTATTAAGTTTTTTCTTCATTTGATTTAAATTACATATACAGTACACCCTACCTTTTAAAAAAAATGTTCAACAGGATTCTCAGACTGAAATAAATGCAATGTGCTGTGCCTTATTCTTATTAATTAACTCCTCTGGTACACTTTTTAATGAAGGCATTCAAGACTGCATACAATGTTCATTTGATTTCCATATATAGGGCTCAGAGTCTAACATTTGGAACTTGTTAGAACATTACATGAGATAAACATAGGGTAAATGCATTTTTGTCTATTGGGCTTAAGATACCATATTTTCCTATAGAAGTGCTGAAAAAATGCTCTGCTAATAAAAATGCACTGGTGGTTAGCCTTCTCCATAGAAGTATATTTTGTACCAGCAGTTATTATTTTGTATACCGTATACCCAGAGATTCTTTTCAACAGAATAGAAATCTAGGTAGTGCACAATTATCACATGTGCAGAGTATAAACTCACCACTTTTAATAATAAATAATCCTACAATGACCATTCTCTTCACCTGAGGTACAGTTGGACAGGTATCTCACCTCCAGAAACAGGGCTTTTAAACAGTTTTTTTTTTCTTCTGTGGTGTAAGAACATGGCTCTCAAGTCTTCCAAGTTTACTTCCCCTCCTAATGACGCATTGGCGCCATCCTCCAACAAAACCTGGTGCCAATCCTGTGTTAAACAACAGCCAGTTCTTTTGCTAATGATATATTCATCCTACAGTTGGAATTAAATTAATGGATACAGATTTACTATACTGTGTATGTGTTTAATACTATGCACACCCTTAGCCTGTGTCAGAATGATTTGCTTGTGCAAGGTTTTGTTCATTTGTTCATGACTGTAGGTAGTATCTAGCTACATTTACAGCATCAAAGAACAACTTATTTTAAAAATTAATTGCTTTTTGAATAAAGCTGCAAGCAGAGCCTTGCAAGACCTAATTTGAATTTTGCTTTTAAAAGGAAGTAGTTTAAGCGATAGTTTAAAATTTATGAAATGAACCCCATTTTTGCTTGTTCTTGTGGTAGGATATTAATGTCAGAAAAACTGAAACCTGATGAGTTAGATTATTTTTTACCACATCCTCCATTGGGATATGACTTATGCATTACTTATCTTAATTATATTACCACATTTTCCATGTAATTAAATTCATGAATGATAAAAATGCAAAAAAACAGCCTTGATTTAAAAGAAAGGAATCTGAGTGAAATATAGTATAATTCAAAAGGCCTCCACGTTATTATTGATCAATTTAATGGAAAACATTCCATTATAGATATTTTTGGCTTTTGTAGTATAATCATGTTGAAAACTTTTATATAGTTAATTTTAGAGCTCCGTTAAGTGTTACTGTCAACACGCTATTAAATTATGTCTCAATTCAATAATATTAAATCTTTATTGCTTAAAATATTATTAATGTAACCTATATAATTTAATAATTGACTTACAAAAGTTGTTTATTACAATTATTACAATCATTTTGGATGTAATCAAATGCATTTCTTCAAGTGTTTTATAGTAGCTATTTATAAACAGAGATTCTGCATCATCAAACATGATTCTGGGAACTTTTTCTGGACTTGTTTATAAATAAAAACTTTCATAATTATACTGACTTGTACAATACAATTAAACTGGAATGTACTGTGAATAAACAAAATAAGTACTATGGTGTATATTATTATACAGTATACATTTATAGCTGATGAGATCTGCTACAAGAATTTGTAATACTTATGCAATTTCAGAATCTTCTGTTTATAATCCTAAAGAAGGCAAATTAGTCATAAAGTCATAAAGAAGAAGAAAGGTTTTGGAATCAACAGGGTGATCCTGAGGGGGAGCCAGAGCAACTCTCAGCAAGCAACTTTTGTAAGACAGGGTACACCCTGGACGGGTCCAGTCCATCACAGGGCACACACAGACAGAACCAGTCACACACTCATACCAGGACCAGTTTTCTCAGAAGCCAATTAATCTACCAGTATGTCTTTGGACTGTTGACAGGAGGGCCACATTAACACAATTACAAAAAAAACAAACATTTCAATCCCGGAGGAAATGTACATGAACATGAAGAGAACATAAAAACTCCTTGCAGATAGCACTCCGGGTCCAGTGTTGAACTCATGATCCCAGTGGTGCAAGGCAGCAATCCTAACCACTGTGCAACTGGGTCACCCTGTTTCCCCACCTCTGAAAAAACTCCAAAAATAAAGAGGACAACTATTTTGTTTTACATGATCCATGAAGAGTACTTTAAACAAGAATCACTCTATATTAAGTAAAAGGAATTGACTGTTTAAGTGAAAGATAGTGCATGTGCACCACATGTAGATAGTGATGAACTTCTCGTTTCATCTGATTTATAGGGACAGATTTAGAGGTAAAACATCCATCACTAGCCTTAACAAGTACAGTGGAGACTGACATAAAAAACACTGGGGTAAAAGCATAGTTATAATAAATCAAGAAAGATCCATTGGTTTTAAGTTCAATAGTAAAGTGGAGAAAATCTGAGTGAAGTTTGCTCATATACTGTATATCTATCGTATTGTATTAAAAACTTTGAGTTGTACTGACCTTTCCCCAAACAGCAAGGATCAATCAGCCATACATTAAAGCTATTTAGAGTTCTATCTAAATGCTCCTTCTGTATTTCTATAATTACACTAAAATATTTCAATACAAGTAGAAAAACATTTTTATTATGATCTAATTTAAAAGAGTGTAAAAGTTATTAGCTACTGTAGTAGAAGCAATAAAACATTATCTATATACAGTATATAGTATTACATTATTATAGATTAGTTGAAAGACAAAAGAGAAATATATAAGATGTCACATAGTTTTATGTAAAAAATATTACATTTGCATTAAAATGCACCAGCAACATTATGTAACTTCATACCATGTAGAGGTCTGATGATTTCCCAAGTCAGGCAGCACTTAAGCTAACAATGAGATAAGGAAAATGGGGGGGGGGAAACTGCTCCACCTGAGCAGACGATGACAGCAGTTTTGTTTTATCATTTTATATAACTAAGGGGTCTTAAAAATCAGTTTAAGATATTTATAAATGTCATGTCATTTGCCAAACCGCTTTATACCATACTGTGTCACAGGAAGCCGGAGGCTACCCAGCAAGCAACAAGCACATGGCAGGGTACACCCTGGATGGGGTGGCAGTCCATCGCAGGGCAAGTGCAAGCCAATCATACAAGGGGACAATTTGGAGGCCACAGTAAAGGTCGAGGGGGGAAACTCCCTACTCTTTTAAAGAAACACCCTTGGATTTTTAATGACTACTGAGTCAGGACCTCAGTTTAATGTCTCAGCCAAAAGATGGCACCCACTACAATGTCCCCACCACTATACTGGGGCATTAGGACCCACACAGACTGCAGGGTGGGCACCACCTGCTGGTCCCACTAACACCACTTCCAGCAGCAACTATAGCTTCCCAGGAGGTCTCCCATCCAGGTACTAACCCTGCTTAGCTTCAGTGGGTAGCCAGTTGAGAGCTGCAGGGTGATACAGCTTCTGGCTTATTTATATATGTGCAACAATATATATGTAGAATCATGAAGGTACTGTAGGTAAAACATAAATTAGAGCTTAGAATAACTGGGACCCTCACTTGGAAAATTATGAAAATATAGAAATACACAGGCGAACTGAAATATACAGCAATTATCCATTGTATAATTATAAGTCAATATATGATATGTGGTCTTGAGACCCAAGCTGATACAAAATAGCCACTAAATTATATTATGCCCTTGAAAAACTAGCTAAAGGTTGATTTAGCAAATTATATACAGGTATACATCAAGAGTTTTCAACATTTGTGATTTACAATATGAACGTTAAGATGGTCTGTTAATGATAGGTCAAAACCTGAATTTTAGAAGTTTACCTAATAAAAAGGAAAGATCTGGACTTAACTGGAATGAGAAAAAAGCACTCACTGCGTATTTGTTTGATACTTTCATTTCTATCTGTGTCTGTTCAATATGAATGTATCACCTATTAAGACCTTTTTAACCAGAAATAAAAGAGTGCATTCTTAAGAAATGTAACTTAAGAATTTTATTTAGAAATTAATGTTACAGAGAGCATTAAGTACATCATCCCTCCTCTAGAGGGCACTCGTATTCTTTCCATATTGTTCTTAGTTTTATTAGCGTCAGCTGTGTTTCATTCCCTTTCCATTATTTAAGCCCGGTGTCTAAGTAGTTCTGGGCTCAGCTTTGGAAGACAGATGCCCAGAAGCCCACCTACCACTGGGCACAGGAGTGGCCCGAGGGCACCGGCTTCATCACAGCGTCCTGACCTCTGTGTCCTGGGCTCGGAGCACCTTGCCCCGTTATGCTTTTAACTTTTCATGTTCCTGGTCCCAGTTCCTTGTTCCTGTTTTTAACCGTCTGCGTCTCCAATGGATCTCCCGGTTTCTGGATTTTGGACTGCGCCTTACTACCCCCTTTGGACTTCCTTTGGACTCGTTCGCCTGTGCTCCTCCCATGCACCGGATCACCTCAGTCACTGCTCCCCTGTCTGTCATCTCAACCTTACCTTGCTGTGCCTTGCCTGACGTCATTCTCCAGACACTTCCGAATTATACTGTCAAGCATATGGTCTTTAACAATGCATTTCACAGGAGTCTGACCCGGCTTCCGTGACATGTTGCTCAGGACCAGGATTGAGTACTGCTTTAGAAAACAATATACGGTCCCTTGCAAATATTCTGATCTTGTAAAGTTTTCACATTTTTAATTTATTAAAGATTGCTTTCATGACACTTTAAAGTATTGATTAAAATTTGTTATATACACAACCTCCACTCACTATTTTAGGTGAACAAACCATGCTATTATTTAAGTGGCCTCTATCTGAATAATAATAGTTGTTCACATAAGTACATAAAAAAATACTACTGTAAGATTCCTCAGCCACATAATGAATTTCAAGCAAACATTCAGTCATAAAAAAACAAGCATTCAAAACAACTTAAGGGTAAAACTGTATTTGTCATTCTTCATCCCCTTTCATATTTTAGTTCATTATGTGCATTTGTCCCCTGTTTGTCCGTCATTATTTAAGGCGTGCACTCCCGCTATGCCTCGCTCAGGATTCAGAGATGGACGCCCAGAAGCCCGCCTACCAGCGGGTCCAGGAGAGACCCGACGACATAGGCTTCATTACGGCGTCCTGACCGTCTGTCCGGGGCTTGGAGCGCTTGACCTCGTTACCTTGGTTTTTAGTCCCTGTCCCTGTTCCAGATCCCCTTCTGGATTTTAACTGTGTTTGTCTCATCTTGGATGGATCACCCGGTTTTGGACTGTGCCCCGGATTTTCACCATGGACTGTCTGATCTTGTCTGCCAGTGACACGCCCTCGAGCACCGGATCACGCCCCCCTGTCTGTCAACCCGTCCTACCCTGCTCTATCTACCCCTGATGTCCTTCTCCACTTACTTCCCTATTATACCATCTGCATAGGGTTCTGAACTAGGCTTCGCGGGACCCTGAACTGGCTCCCGTAACATTATTATGGCAGAGATCAGGAAAATGGTATAGAAATGCTTCAAACATCCTTAGTATCTTTTTGAGCATGTGAAGTTTATCTATACAAATAGAAGGTACTGTACCCAGACACCACCTAGACTGTCCTCCTAAACTGAGCAGCAAGAAGGAAACTGGTTAGGAAAGCTACTCTGAAGCCAACAGTGACTTTGGCATAATTACAGGCTTGAATGGCTAAGATGACATAACATTTCCATGGATCAATAATACCTCTCAGTCCACAAAGGCAGCTTGTGTAGAACTAAAAAAATCAGCAAGTTTTGCGTGGGGTCTGCAACAAAGCAACTAAGTGATACTGTAAATATGTGGCAAAAGGTTTTGTACTCAGACAAGAAAAAAACAAAAATAACTTTTTGGTCTAAATGCAATGTTCTACATCTGATTGAAAGTTAATATAATGCATCACTTGGTCAACACCATCCCTACTGTCAATCATGGTAGTGTCATTGTTCTGCTTCTCAACAGCAATGACTGGAAAGCCTGTCAAGATTGGTGAGAAAAGAGCAAATTACTTGCAAATCCTAGAAGAAAACCTGCCTTAAGTGTGTCAAAAATTCAATTTTCAATAGTACAATGATCCAAAGCACAAGGCCAAAGCTAAGCCATTGGAGTGGCTTAAAAATAAGAAGTGAATGTCTTGAGTGTGTTAGGCTGGTCCACAGCTCAGTTGTGAAGGACTGGACCCTATGCGGGTTCCAACGTTCACAAAAATCTAAAACAGTAATTGAGGGATATCCAAATCCTGAGTCTAGAGCGAAGTGAAAGTCCACCACCAGAAAGATAAAACTAGAACAAACAACCAAGACCATGATCCAAAAGTCAAGACAAGAAAAACCCAAAGTTCAAAACCTGGTAAGGAATCCAGGCAAGAAAGCAAAAGACCACGGGCTGACAATACCAAACTGAGGAAAACCAAACCAGGAAACAACAAGCAAACAAAATTGAGGAACAAAAGACAAAGAAAATGACAACAAGGAAGTAATCAGGAGCGGAAGAAAAATGCAGGAACAAGGGCAAAATTCACAAAAGGCGAAAGCTAGAGTTCTGAGTAGCATAAACAATACTGTGCTCAGGTTGAACAATGAGCAGGGATTAAATAGTCTTGAGGAGGGGAGGCACGGTGAGCTGGAGACACTAGGCAAGGAGGGATTGGGTACTGACGTCTGCTTGGTCTGTGCCTCTGCTGCGCAGTCAGAGCAGGCACTAGGGGTTGGGGTGCCCTCTAGTGGCGAGATGGTGGAACCGTAACAGAGTGTCCCAATTAAAGCACTAATTTGAATCCTAGAAAAATGAACAGCGGGAAAAAGTTGATAGATACCTACCCAAAACATTGTATTTAATCCACTTTGGAGTGGTGGCTCTGTGACTAAGGTTCTGTGACTGGGGCTGGAAGGTTGCCAGTTCAAATCCCATGGTTGGCAGAGGAATCCTGAGCAAGGCCATTAACCCCAGCTGCTCCAGGGGTGCTGTACAATTGCTGACCCTGTGTTCTGACCCCAAGCTTCTCTCTGTTTGTATGTCTCATGGAGAGCAATCTGGAGTATGTGAAAAAAACAAATCCTAATGCAAGAAATTGTATATGGCTAATAAAGTGATCCTTGTCCTTTTGGGTAGATTATCATAAGAACTTCATAATAGGAAAGGTTCCGAATGAGAGGAGCCCATTCGGGCCATTTACCAACTGGGCTGTTTACATAGGTCGCTGCACTCCAGGGGTACCATGTAAATGGCTGACCCTGTACTCTGACCCCAAACTTCTCTCTCCCCGTCTGTGTGCCTGTGTGTCTCATGGAGAACAAACTGGGGTGTGCGAAAAGACAAATCCTAATGCAAGAAATTGTATATGATTAATAAAATTGATCTTATAATATATACATATTGCGATGTTTGAAAATCACTCAGATACACACATACAATCTCATTCATTGTTAGTTTTAAAATTCTAAGTATTTCTAGAACTTCTCAGACAAGGTTAAATTACATTAATTACTGTAAGTGCTCAACTTAACAGGTCATTACTGTAATCATTCTGTTTGCGCTCAGAAAATGTGAATGTAAATGTATGCTACTGTTAACTTGCGCTGTCACGTTCCTGTCCTTATTACTGTTGGAATACATTGATTCTTATGGACAAAAAATATCGTACTTGAGCTTCATGAGAATATTTACATCCTTGTTATCCCCAATATCCTATTTCCATTATTTCATATGGGAAATGATAGTCTTTTCTAAACCAACATACTGTACGTGAGTAAAAATCAAACTATCCTGAAAATAAAATACTAAGTAAAGTACAAATCTCAGACAAATGTACCCAAATAGTGTAGCAAAGTAGTTCTAGACCGTTACTTCATACCCCTGGTCTGCGGTACAGTAGAAGTACCTGTGCATATTTAGTCACAGCTTTCAGTGTTCATACTAGGACACTCCTGTGTGCACTGCAAACTCCTTGATGTTTAGGCCAAGTGTAAAAAGTCATGCTGATTTACAAATTGGGAGACTATAAAAACTGGTTCCAAATGTAGGAAAAACAAAACATCAACAAACAATAATGTAAAAAAAGTAAGATTAAACTTTGGTAAGTAAAATAAATTGAAATGACCTTAAACTAACAGATCATATGTCACTGTAGCATCATCATAATCTATGCAAAAGAAATTCTTGGTACATTTACTTGTAAATAGCAGTTTGTAAGTTTTCAGACATCTCTCAGAATACAATTCAATTATTGCATATGAAAACATAATACTGACACATGAAAGGAAAGATGAGATAGTTTCTGATTTTGGCAAGGAAATCTTGCCATCATTTCATCACTCCCCCAAAATTTAAAGTAATGTGAGACTTAAAGTCTTTGCCAGAAGTTTCATGAAACGAAGATCTGCTTTAAGTCTATTTTGAATGTTAATTTTAAACATAAACTATGATTTAATTTAAAATTATACAAGGGACGGAACTGATTTCACAGGCATATGTTAACTTGAACAAAGATTTTCAATTTACTACAACTTTTTAAAGTACCACATTAAATGTGCTAGAACTGTTTATTATTAAATTCTTGTTTACAGTGGTTACTGAATACTTCAACCACAGTTGCCATGGGGACGTTACGCTAAATAAACACAATTCTTTGGCAATAGTGTCAGACAGAAAGACTACACATGTACATTTATACTCAAATAGAGGACATTAGAAATACCAAATGATCAAATAATCGGGGGCTAAATATTAATGTTATGGTGGTCTGTCAACACATACATTTAAATTTTATCTACCCAAAATGGTTCTTCTTCAAATTATGCAATAAAGTTCACATCATCATAAAATGCAATCGAAATATAAACTAAATAATGAGATGTGACCCCCCTTCCTTCTGAAAAGGAATTTCTAAATTTGGTATGTATACAACATTATTGCATTCTTTGCTGTCAGCAGCACCCTAAATGCTACAGTAAGTACTTTTTAGCATGATAAAAACCTTAATGTAAACTAAGTAAACCTGATGAATTAAATCAGAAAGAATACAAACATCTTAAACAAATAATGTATTTGTATTTATGCAAATGTTGCTTTTTGTCCCTTTAAACTTTAAACATAGTAGTTTATTCCATTATCTTTCTTTGATTTGTTTTGTATTACATGAGATTCCTACATAGGTACTTTAAATCCTGTATAAAATAACAATGTTTCCTTATGGGGTGAAACTGCTATAAAAATATTGCCACTTCTAGGGTGATACTTCATTGTATCATTATACAATGGAGGACAAGTGTGATTCTCATGCATTCTCACTGAAGACCTAAAACAATTACACTGAGGATATGCACTGTTTTCTTCAATAGATGTTAAAATAAGGGTGACAATTGTTTAGCACACATACTGACACGATAGAACTGGGGTATACCAATTCAAACTTCCTTCCGCTGAACTTGTGTAGACACTCGGTAACCACCGCATACTGTAGTTAAGAGATCACATGTGAAGTTTTTTTACATCCCTATCCTGGCCTTAGATTGAGAGGGGGTCTCTAGAACAGGATACTGATACACATTGCATTATTATACCTGACCATCTGCATATGGTTGATCAATTAGCCCAAAGTCTTTAGCTCTCCCCACACCAAAGACATTACAAGGACACTGGGTTTGGTCACTGGGTACATGCTGGTCTGGAATGTACAGTATGTACCTTGAGGATACCTTTTCTGTGATGCATTGTGTTGGGTAGGCCCTTAATAGACACTGTAATTGCTAGGTAATAAAAAGGGAAATTATGTAGGCTTTTCTGGTCCATGGGTGCACTAATGGTTCTGGGAGATGTTGCAGGAAAAGAGGGTTCCAGCACTCTAATAATTGCTAGGTGGTGTGGTCGGCTACAAAGCTAACTTTTAAAAGCAGTTCCTTCCTTTTTAAAAAATCTATTTTTAGGGATATAACAAAATGCAGTAGCACTATAATTCTAACTGGCCAGAAATAAAAAATAAATAAAAATTGTGATAAGAGAGTCAATTACTTGCAGTTCTGCACAGCAAACAAAACACTTTAGTCACAAAGAGCAACAAAAAAAGTTTTAAAAATGTTAATTTATTAAAACAACAACAAAATAGATCATAGATATCTTATATAGAAATGTCTGCATATACAGTACACCCCTGTATGAGTATATGTTTTATTTGCCTGACATCCAAAGTCTTTTGATTAAAGGACGCATAAAAGCGATTAGACTTTATCATCAAAATACCATCTCTGATATTAAAAAATCATAAAAAACAAAAACGGAACTGTGGTAACCTCCTAGCTGCAATTTACACAAGCCAATCCCCTGTTTCTGTGTGTCATCTTATGCACTTAATAACAGGGTAGATGAGACTCCCATTTTGTAGCAAGTTGATCCACTTCATGTTCTATAAGCAGCAAACTTTTGAACAAATTAAAGTAATGAAGCAGAAAAGCATGCACATATATTTTTATATTAAATCCAGATGTTTGCCCGTGGAATGTCTATAAACCAGTATTATACTAGGGCCTGAAGCTAATAGAACCTGAAATGACCTAAACTACTTTGCAATTGGAGTCTTAATTAGATCCCCGAATTTTGTAATTACTGTAAGATAGTTTTGGTCGATATATTTTTAACTATACCACCTGTTTCCTCATACCTTACCAAATGTACTGTACTGTGTGGTTTTATTTAAAACAAAATAAAATTAGATGAAATGCACAGTGGTGTAACTGTCATGTACTGTGTTCCTTAACAGATTCTCACTTCAAGTACTTCTATGTACTTTCCATTTAACTCAATACAGGTAATGCACTTTTCAAATGTACATTTCTGAAATAGCAGTAAAATAATTACAACAGTATTTGCAAAATAACAAACAGATTTAAGAATGCTACCAAGGGTCAAGGGTCTAAAGTTGACAGAGAAAAAGTCATTGTCCAAGCATATATTCAAGCATTCAATTATTCTACTGTTCAAGAACAGTAGAATACTGGTGGAGACCTTATAGTAAAATTCATATTACTTTAATGTTTACATAAGTTATTTCCAATTTGACTTGGTTGAGAAGTCCATTTCACCCCTGTATTAAAAAAAAAACTACTATATAATAGTGCTAAGAACATAATCATGCTGTGATGATAGCATAACATGATGTGATAAGCCACAGAACCATTCGTCTGTTTCTACTGGATATTCTTCTGTGGAAAAAAAATAGATTTTAAAAGTAATACATTATTTCATCTGCATAGTTTCCTGTTAGCAATTGCATATCTATGTATGTTTTCTGCATTCTTTGTTTAGATTTTTGTTTAATATCTAATAATCTTTAATAATTAGAACACAAACGTTCTGAGAGCCCTACAACGTTCTGTTGATTCAAAGCAAGACAAAATGCTGCAAATTTCTGAAATTGGCTGTTCCATTTTCATGTAATATATCTATTTGCCCCAAAGAATTTACTGGATGATACTGTGTGAGAAATAAAAAAGTATGTACAGACCAAATTATGAAAACTTTGCATCTCATCTCCTCTAGGCCAAAGTTTATACTTAAAAATGAATTTTGGTACACAGATCAAAGGTACTTATTGAAGGTTAGAAAATTACTTTAGATAGATATAAAAGTGACATTAATCTATAAAAAGCATTAGTCTGTTCATACAGAAACTTTAATGCTGTATACTTTAGAGAAGATGTTTTTGTTATTTACCATGTGGAATTGGGGAGGAAATGTTATAGCTACAAAATGTATTTGTTTGTGTTAAGGCAGCATATAAATTTTTCACAGATGTGTACTGAGCATCAAAAGAAGCATCAGGTATACTTTTGTCCTGAAATTATCAAATATCTACATCTAATTACCCAAACTCTGAACACATTTGTTAAGGTTATTAGAAGTGGCTGTTGAGGTACTGTATCTCAGGAACCTAGGAACAATGGTCAAAAATCTAGTTAGGGTCAACATTTTCAGTTCTTGGGAGCTTCAAAGCAAGAAAGGAACTGGAGTGTTTGCTGAGTGGAAGAGGATCTGAGATACATTGATCAAAGAAATTAACTGGTGTTCTTCGGTTAATGAAGTTCTGAGAAAATGATTAAGAGTGATCAACAGTCAAGAACACAGGATAAAAAAGATACGATACAGTAGGTACTGTAGAGAACAGTAGGTAGGCACAGTAAGTTAAGATAGAGGATGTACAGAAAGACACAAGTAGAGGCAAAGAGGGGGTACTAAATGGGAGGTCCTTGTTCAATCAGCCTTTAAGACCAGATTCCAATTAAGAATTTGAAAGTTGTTAAGAAAGCTTGCCATTCTGTTCTATTTTAGAAAACAAAAGCAAAACAGATTCCCGTTCATTTTGTAGTGTCCAGATTTCAATAGAGAGAGATTGAACTCTAGGTTGCATTCTATTTAGTGTAAAAGACAGGTTTATCTCTTCTATTGGCTTCTTAGATGTTACGTAAGATTTAAATTTATGGTAGCTATCTGTTTTTTATTGGTTGGTCAGGACATTGGCCTCTATGATGCCTTGTTTTAAAATAGAATAACTTATATGTTGTAGTTTATGTTGTGTTATGATAAAAATGTTGACACAAATCCAGATTCTCCACTTAATTTCTCATCACTTATTTGAAATTGTGCAGCTTGCTTAGTAGCTCATTAAAGTATTCCTTAACACTTATAAAATGTCACCTGTCTTCAGAAGCTTCTGAACCAAGTTCTAAAGGAGGAGCTTTTCATACTGTGCCTGTCACAAACCGCCTGCAAATTCTCCCACATTCTCACGCACCAATTAACACCTCACTCTTTTTTATTTTATCCCTCACTCTCCTCTTAGACCTCGCTCACTATTGAGGTTTCCTCTGCTCTTCCACTGCCTTCCCTGAAGACTACTTTTCTCTAATCTGTCTCTACTGGCTTTTGACTCCTTGCTACCGTACTTGACCTCAAATAAAAATGGAAACACGGAAAAATGCAAGCTTGCGGATTGCTAAAGCAGGTAAGCCCCACACTTTTATGTGTGGAGAAAAAGCTGCTAAACAGCTCGACCTGCTGCCCCCCCGAAAGACACGGTCACTCATAGAATTTTTGATATGGCAGATTATATTAAAAGTACATTGATAGAGCGTGTTAAGATAAGCAGATGTTTTTCACTGCATTTAGATGAGTATGTAGTCGATTTGGCCAATTTGCTCATTTACGTTAGATACGAGTTTGAGGGTACGTCCCATGAGGACTTTCTGTTCTGTAAGCCGCTACCAACAGGAACTACAGGAGAGCACATATTTCAGCTTCTGAATGAATTTATCGAAGAGAATGGCATCGACTGGATAAAATGTGTCGGAGTTTGTACAGACGGTGCTAGAGCAATGACAAGACGACATAGTGGTGTAGTTGCACGAATTAGAGAGGTTGCTCCAGAAATTAATGGACACATTGCAACATTCACCGTGATTTAAAATCTGTTAGACTCTGTTGTGAATTGTATCAAGGCTTGAAAAATTAATTCACATCTGCTTTGCTCGACTAAATAGACTCACCCCTCTCACTGAAATGGTGCTTTTTTATTATTTTTATTTGTTGTTGTTACTGTTTTTTTCTGTAAAACGGTTTGAGAAGCTACCTTTAAAGGCACTATATCAAATAAAGTTTATATTATAATATTTATTACATGTATGTGTGAGTGTGTTTGAACGCACGCTCATGTTGGTAATTGAGAATTCCTATTCCTATGAGATGATGACTTGTAGGTGGTACTTGGATGCTTTGGTTGGATTAGGGGTGGTACTTGGTCCAAAACATTTGAGAACCACTGCTTTGAACAAATTTAGGTTTAAGTGAGGTATTGAATTAAGGTTTAATATACAGAATTGTATTCATTAAATACAACACACTGATGCATTACTGATGCCACCACAATAACTAGTAATAATAGTAATTCGAACAGCAGCTACAGGCACCCTTGAAATGGGGAGGATTATTGTTTTTGCAAAATATGAAGGACAACAGTAAGAAAGTGACTCACGACAGGCATCGCTCCAGCACAAGAATCAACACTTTCCTTTTAGTAATTTCAGGATTTACTATGAGATTACTGGGCTATCCCTTGAACTTGAAACAGTGCTGAAGAAGCGTTTACTTACCTTCTTTTTACAGATTATCCAAAGATCCCTCTTAAAATTTTACTCTGAACAATGGTTCATTTTCTTGTGCCAGTGCTCCATTACAGGCCTGTGGCTTGGCAACAGATTGGCCTCAGATTTCAACCACATGTACTTCACTGAAATCAAAAGATCTAGTTTTGGCACTTCAGTTGCATATCTCTGAAAGAGCCGCATTTGACAGATTGAACAGTAATTAAATCCAGGAACAAGAGCTGCTAACCACAAGGAACAATGATAAATGCAAAACCAGTCTAGGGTAGTATAGGTACAATGCTTTATTTTGCAGTTAATTATATTTATTTTTTTAGATTTATTGCTCAGTCATGGATAATCAAATAGTTTTAACACATCGAACCTGTAGGAATGTTTTGTATACAAGTTATAGGACCAAAATATTCATAACATGTAGAGTTTTTAAAGATTTTTGCAAAGAACTTTGTTTTATGTACTCTTTTGGGCCATTTACTCTGCCATCCATCCAACACAAGAATGTTTTCAATTGGAACAATTCCTTAACTAGTCAATAATTTAAGTTGTTCAACCTATAAAAGCGATTTTTTATGCCATGATTTTCCAGAGTTATCCTAGTGTGTAAACATGGGGTTTTCATTCTAGCTTTGTTCAGTAAAAAATAAGAATAAGGGAATATTTATATAAAAGCCAGTTTCAAACTGACATTATTCATTACCTCAGGGCAGGTTGAAGTCTGAAAATGTATAAAATACATACAGTAAATCATTAGGCACATTTGTTGACCAGAACAATGTACAGTATCATCACATTTCCCCTTCATAAGGAGCTGATGTTTTCATCCAGAAACCTTCCCGTCATCTTTTTTAGCTGTCATTCAATTTAAATAGATTTCATGCTACACGTTTTGCCATTCTCTTACACAGAATGGTGATTTTGTGCAGACATGATTTCATTTAGATGTATCCCAGGTGGGGATTGATATAATTTACTGAATTTTCAGTGCCTAAAAACAAGCAACATGAAGTGAAAGCATGGAATATTGGAAGGAATCAAGCAGTTTGATTAAAGGAATGTCTTTGCTTAAGGTTTTATAATAATATACAGTACCACCACTCTGTTAAATATCATGTTTCCCAGACAGAAAATCAATTTAATTTTTAAAGCTTTCCCATACTTTGTTTTTTTTTAGTCAAGCTTAAACTGCATCAGTTTCTAAGTAAATGGATATTAAATAGGAGTGGGTTCATTTTATAAGTAATTAATGATTACATCTTAACAAACTAGATTGCAAACTCATAAAAAAGGCTCTCAATTAATCGTGATTGGTGGAAAGAAGAATAATTTAGAATGGAGCTCTACTGAACTATGCCATACATCAAAATGCAACACTGTATACTATATATTTGCACTACAGGACTGATTTTGCTTTGGACCCCTCTTTTCCTATGTATTATATTATTTTTTCACTGCAGAGGACCACATTTAAAGTGCAAAAGCACTTTTTCAAGAATGTAAATTATAGTGGTAAACCAAAAAAGAAAAGAAAAAACATATTTTAGATGGTCAAAACCTTCGCTTATTAGTGGCCTAGAGCTTCTCGTACATCCAATTCACAGAAATGATAGCTAAGTGAAGGACAGAGCTTTTGCATGAGGTTAACCACAGGCCTTCTAGTAATGACGGAACCCAACACTCATGCAGATGTGCTGGATCTGGACTCCATGTTTTCAGTTTCATTATATTTATTCTTTTAATTCTAAGCATGATTACAAGGCACACGGTTTTATTTTGAATCACCTTGCCAAAATTCTGAAATAAAACATACAGTAGATGTTCTTTTCGAATTATCTTGCATCTCTATCAGCTTTTTACAAGTTGTCTAAAGATTAAATTCATCACAAAGAACTGGAGTCACAAGGTTTAGTCACAGTCCAGATGTCTCCACACTTTTTGGGATGAGAAATCTGTGGTTATGTTGGCACCTTCTGCTATATATCAGTTAACTTATGGATACTGGAAGAATTTAGTTTACCAAGAAGGGATTGCATAAAAGAATAGTGCATCTGAATTGCTTTAAAAAAAGATGTGTTAAAGGATTTGCATGTTTTTAATTAAACACCAGCTATTGTAATAAAACAAGATTTCTTTTAAAACATTACCATTCAGTGTGTCCTTGTTGAAGACTTTCCCCTATTACACTTAAATAAGGTATGGTAAATTAAAGTTTTAAGAAAGTACAATATTTAATTTTTAATTTTGTCATGTCACAGCACTTATGTTAATCAGCTATTATATGAGTGACGAAACTAAAAACTCTCCTTTCTTTATTTCTTTCTGCATCAAATATTTTTATGAAATATTTTAAAGCCACATAAATAATATAGTTAGCAATATACAATAGTTAACAATTCACTTAAGTAAAATATTCAGTATGTGAAATATAAATAAATATGTGAAATACAAAAAAATGTTGTGAAACTTTTTGGGAATTCAAACTTTAGTTTCTTGCCTACCATCTCATTTCTTTACTTGACCATGCCTTTTCTAAAAAAAGTTAATTTGTCAGAATAATCTATAATCACACAGCTTTTAGTTAAGTTTTGTCCTTCATATTTATTTGTATACTGCACTTAGCCTTATGTTGCTGAGCATGTTTATGTGAGCTCTGATTGTATCGCAGAGCAGAGTGAAAAAATAAACCCAACAACTGTAAGGATTAATGGATATCAGGATTTTAAATTAAGAAAGAAATACAATTATTGGTGCTTCAAGGGATTTTTTAAAGTTTCTTTGAGTGTTCTGAATTTATTGGGACATTTTGCCAGCTGCATGAAACAGGCAGATGAAAACTCTAGAAGACAATTCCTTTAGTGTTATTATTTCTCTGATGGGAGGAGGAATTTAAACATATGAAAATGTCAATTAATATTAATAAAATGTTTTCTCTCAAAACTTCTTAATACAACAACCCTGATGAAGCACGATTTTTTATAAGTTCCTTCTACCTGAATCCAATCGAGAATCTGTGGAAAGAGCTGAAAACTGCTGTTCACAAACGCTCTCCATCCAACCTCACTGAGCTCGAGCTGTTTTGCAAGGAAGAATGGGCAAGAATTTCAGTCTCTCGATGTGCAAAACTGATAGAGACATACCCCAAGCGACTTGCAGCTGTAATCGCAGCAAAAGGTGGCTCTACAAAGTATTAACGCAAGGGGGCCGAATAATTTTGCACGCCCCACTTTTCATTTTTTTATTAGTTAAAAAAGTTTCAAAAATCCAATAGATTTCGTTCCACTTCACAATTGTGTCCCACTTGTTGGTGATTCTTCACATAAAATAAAAAATAAAAAATTTATATCTTTATGTTTGAAGCCTGAAATGTGGCAAAAGGTTGAAAAGTTCAAGGGGGCCGAATACTTTCGCAAGGCACTGTATATCTGAGAGACAAATTATCCCAAACTAATTGCAGAATTTTCTAAAGCATAAAGTGTGTGTACTGACATTGTTGTAATCTTTCAAGTTCTGTTCTATTTTAATTTGTGTATATCACTCCGTAATCACTGTTTTCTAGGTGTGGTTTAAAAGCATGGTGATTACTTAATTTTTAAATGAAAAATCTCTTTACATACAGTATATCCATTCCACTCCGGTACTCATGTGTGATGAACAAGGACAGAATTATTTCAAGCAAAACACTTATTGCATTCATAACACTGAATACACTAGGACAGAATGGAAGAAGACAGTGATAAGAATAGGTATGGCTTTTGCAGAGTATTTTGAGCCCTCTGAAGATTCTGTGCATTAGAAATGGAAAGGTAAAAATGATTTTAAAAAAATCACTGCGGTCACAATACAGTGTATATTCTTATTCTTCTATGATTTATTATAGCTATCATGTTAAATTGTATTGGTTCCATGACCAGACTTCTCAGTCCCGCTACTCATGAACCTGCTTTTAATTACAGCTGGATTCTTAGTTGTTTACTTAAACTGTAAATGTGATTTTAAGGTGCTTTTTGATTATTTCCTACTCCTTTTGTTTTTAGGTTAAGCATATAGTGACAGAGCTGAAAACATTTAAAATGTCTAATTTGTGATTTTTCAATTAAATAATTAAGAATTCAGTGGAACTAAAAATAGCAGACACTAGTTGTCATGATGACCTGGATGGGGAAGTTCTGCACAATAGAATCTTTATAGCTGTAGTGGGGAAAATTAGTTTAAATGTTAAACAAATTTTATGCTATTTAAAAAGTGTTTAGACCTTTCGACCACCCACAATGTTTGGAAAGTTGTCTTTATATAGTGCTATAGCTCAGATGAAAAATGACTCTGATAAAATATTTAGAGGTTTTGTTTAGTGCATGATACAACAGATGGATTTAATATACAGTGATTCTGAGAATAATCTTCCCCCCAAAATGTTTTCTTAATCCTTTCTTGCAATAAACTGTTTAAAATTATGTGTTGCACTATAGCTTCATGTAAATGTTCCTTCTAGGCTCAATTGAGCCTATGAATTAAAGGAAAAAGTATTTGACCTACAAATTACTGTGAATCACTGAAGAATTCTCAGAAGAATTATGCCCAAGATTCATAAGTACTGAGATACTTTGTTTAGGCAGGATGTTTCTTACTTACATTGTACTCTAGGATTACAAGGAGAAGAGTTTATAACTTCAGAGTTAAAATAAATTGACTTTAACATGTGTAATGGTCTATCTTGTAGATTTTATTAGTCTCATATAATTACATTCATATTCATATTCTCAGATAAAAGTAAATATTGTATGCATTTACTATGTATTTTACAGAACTAAACATCAAATACTGTTTGGAAATACGTTTGGAACAATAGTTCAACTCTTGGGAATTATAATGTGAATGAGCGAGTTTTATACTCAAAATGCATTGGCAAGACATCCTTGATGAGTTTAAACGTCCTACAGAGAAGGCGAACCTTGTTGGATTGGTTAGTGGTCCGACTTGCCAGCTGTTTGCCCTGTGCTGGGAGTGTCCTGGGTACAGAGGTAGAGAAAAAGTTTGCCTAGCTTTGAGCCTTTGCAGCTAGCATTGGCCTTCAGGCAGCTCTGCTAGAAGTTAGCGTTGCTGAACGTCGTTCTTGAAAAGCAGCATTAAAACAGTCCACACCTGAAGAAGGCTCCACGGCCGAAGTGTTGTGTTCTCTTTCTTCTTTTTTTCAGCATGGAATAAACCTATTACTTGTTCCTTTGCAGCCTACGCATGCTGATGCAGCTACCCACCTGAATTAAAACAGTCTGCACATAGTGCAATTGTCTTCTTGGATCCAGCTGCAAATTAGACAGATGGGAGAACTCGGTTTGTGCTGAATATGTTTAGATATTCAGGATGTTGACTAAAAAAGTCCAACTGTCTTAATTCATTGTTTAGGTGAAAAAACACAATGGGTTTGGGAACACAATATTTCTTCTGTTTAAGAAAGAGTATCTTGGGCAGAATTATGTACTTAACTGATTCACTCTCTCAGCCTGGCGTATTGGAGATAAATTTAAATCCTGACTCAGACTGCTTGCACTCACATACTGTAGTTGGAAAACTCAGATTGCCAGTTTAGTTGGACAGAGAAGAGAAGCAAGTGACTTAACCACCAAAAATGAGTTGGGTTCTCACTTTTAAGGTATGACATCACAGCTGTTGATTGCTTAACAGGCTATCAGGTATGGTTCTCAAACCCACTCTGCAGATCCCCCATTGGTTTATGAACAGTGGACCTTGGACCACTGTTGGTCTTGGGAAAAAAAACAGACTACAGACTTGATGGAGCCCAATCAAGTTTTACAAGCTAATTATCATTAAATCGTACTGCATTGGATACAGCTTAACAATGTGTTATATCAGAGGGGCCTCTTTAGCCATATTCCTGTGCACTTACAGAAGAGGCAACAAAGTGTGTGGTCAAGACAACATACAGTATAACTTATTAGAAATCTTTAATAACACTTAATTCTAAGTTAAATAATATGAGATGCCGCTACAACACCTTTCCACCATGTGCAACATAGTCCTTAATTGTATGAACCTGTGATAAGTCAAAATCAGATCCACTTTAACACATTCATGTTCTTTAAAATTGAATAATATATTTCCTCTTTTTCATGTTGAATATGAAGCATTTCAGGGCCATCTCTGACAAGATCAGGCCAGGCTTATCAACCTTGTTAAGAACCTCACACACTATTTAAACCCTGAGGAACCATTCCTCAGAGCTGATGTTGAGTCAACTAACAAGAGTGTGTGTTTGTTCTTTGTTTCAGGCTTTCCAGTAGTTACTTTACAGATTTTCCCATTCACAGCCTTCCAGTTCCTGTTTGCAACACTACCACTTGTTAACTATCTATCATCCCCTTGTGTCTCCAGCCCAGATCTGACTGCTTCCCCTGCTCATCTCAGCTACATGCCATTTCCCTTTCTGCTTCCCATTACGCATTGTTATCACCCAATCACATAATTATCTCTGTAATCTTCACTGCTAATTGGACTCTGAGGACAATTACTTCATCCTACAAATGTTGACACTAGCTAGATGTTTGACACTTGTGCCTGGATTCTTGAGGCACCTCAATAGTCATTTCCTATAATTGTAACAATATACTTTATATTTACATTACATTCATATTTATTACAACACAACTTAGATACCTGATATAAGAAAACACCAAGTATAGCACTGACATATCCCATGGATAAATATTACCACTGAATACATTAGCTCAAACAGAGCTTTTTGCCCGCTTTCAGTTACTCTCTGTTATAATTTCTTTAACAATTCAAATATTTCTCTCCTACAAATAATGTTTCTTAATATTCTTTAAAGTTATGAAAATATTATATTTTATTCTGATTTTTATAAAATTGTAATATTTTATGGAGTGGTCTTGCATATTCTAGCCTCTTGCATTTGCAGATTTTCAAATTAAAGAAGAGTTAAAATAGTCAAGTAGTTATTCTTCTTTCTGGAATTGTCATAGACAAGCCTGTTTGATAAGATTCCAAATGTAATTTTTGGCGACAAACAGTTTTAGTCTGTGCAGCCACCTGCAAGTATGCCATGATTTGTTTATTAGTTACACAGTACATATTCCCCATGAAGTAATTATGAAAACAGTAAAGTGCAATTAACTCCACTTTTTATATTATCTTTAAGAGTGAAGAAAACAAGCATTTGTTTAATATGGCTCTAGATTTAGCTTTGTGCAGCAAATTTTAATGTGTGCTTTTCTTTCAAAATCAAGCCCTCATGTGGAGAAGAGAAAAATACAGTGGAACTATTTCAAAGGAAAGTTTGCTGAAAAATCCACTAAAATGGAAGTAAAAAACACTAACACAGTACTAGCTTCATTTAAAATAAATCCCTTGCAATTTTATATTTTAAATTCACTTTTGGAATTCACCAGAATGTGATGTCAGGCCAACTCAGTGTAAACTTTTTTACAGGTCTAGCCTTGGAAATTGCACCTCTGAACTGATTTAAAAAAATGTAATGACTCTGAACTAATGTACCAGCCATCTTATCATAGCACATGGTTTATACTTCAAAATTAAAGAATGACATTTTGTTTATAGAAAATAATTCATTGACTAAATACAGTAACATAACTTGACATAAATATACTGAATGATTGTCAGGAGTGAATCTCACAGAACTCCATTCAGGCAACTAACTGTACTTCTTTTTGGCCCATTAGTTTGTTTTTCATTTTATTTTCATTTGAAGTGAATTAAAAATGGCAAAGCCTCTGAGGAGCTGGCAGTATAAGTAAAATTAGACTTAAACTAATTTAGACAGCTGGATTTAGTTCTCACTGATAAGTTAAGGGCACATAAAAAGAGCAGGACTGAATCAATCAATTATTTTTATTTCACAGAGTGTCTTTTCATCATAAACCCAACCTCAGAGGTTTTTCCAATGAGAAAATCTGAGAGCAAAGAAAAATTAATTCCAAAATCAAGTGCATTAAGGTATCCACCCTTACAGGAAGAACTCACTAGACTAGAAATTTACTGGAAGTTAAGAAGGATCAGGAATAAGTGAATGTAAGAAAGACTTTCTGATAGCACCAGTATCAATGTTACACTATGGAAATAGGCTAAAGATTTTCATTGTATTGTAAGTGTTCTACACACTTAACTAAATAAGATACACATTAATAACATAACAAATGACTACCAAAACATCCAGCAATGTAATGGATTCTGTTGCATATCATTTATATTGTTTTCTAGAGTAAATTACTTAAGCAGTAAATAGGCCATTTTAATTTTAAATATAACTATAATACCCATATATATTAACTATATAGATAATAACATAGAAGCTTTTTGTCACAAATCAAATGAATCATGAACTTCACAGATAGGATTATTTGTCCTGCTCTGCATTTTATGGGTGAACATTCAGCTTTAACCTCATTATTCACAAAGGTTTTGCATTACAGTCTTTGGTTATGATGTCTGTTTTAATTATAGTGTAGAAAAGAACATAAATGCTTCATTATACTGGATTAATTCATTTAGTGCTGACTGCATCAAGTAGAGGGAACACTATGTGGTGAAGTTCAGACATTTATACTTGCACTTACCGCATTACAGACATAGTAACCCCTCATCAAAAAATAAGTTAACTTGGGGTTAGATAAACCCTAAGCATATGGCAAAGTGAGAAATTAGTTTGTGATCTCACATTTCAGTTGCTTTTAAACATCACTATTTCCCAAGCACTATTGGAAAGGCCCACATATGCACTATATTAAAAATAAACATTTACAATGAGGATTATTTTATAAGCCGTGATTCCAATTTATTATATCCTTTTTATTGCTCCTCCAACAATGCCTAATCCAGAAGAAGAAGATGAAATGTCAACCGCTGAAGAGTAGCTTCTTCAAGCTCAGTGTTTCCCATTTAAAATTTATAGTTTTGCTACCTGCATGTGAAACATTAATTTATGAGATGCTTTTATTCAAAGTGACTTACAATTGCATCCAGTCAAGATGCAAAGGATACAGATAATGGCAGAAGTTGTGTATATTAAACATTATCTTAGTGGTGCCCTATGGTGCCCATTTATTTATTTTTATCGAAATCTTTGTGGATCTCACTAAAGTGCTTCATAATCCTTCTGTGTTGTTATCATTTGCAAACATGACTTGTTTACTACCTAAAGTATTCCCAGTCTTTAGTTTGTAAATCACAAAGTGCTGGAGCTCAATGTGAAGGGATGAGAGCAGATGCATGAGGAGCAATGGCAGCACTGGAGCACACAATCGTGAAGTATACATATATGTTTTTTTCAAGCCACCACTTTAGATAACATTCTAACTAGGTAACTTAAAAACACATTTTAATAAGTAGTTTCAAATATCCAAATGATATGCTATTAGGCCTATTTTTGAGACATATCCACTCTTCTCATCTTTTGGGTTTTAGAATAATGTATGATCTTCCAATAGCATATACTGTATACTGTATATTAAAGAGTTTAGTGCAGTGAACATATTGTTACATCTATAGATAACTATAAACATGTCTCTAAGAATCTACATACAATGGGTATGTAGATTCTTAGACACTAAAACACCTGGCTAGTTTCAGCATTTCAAGCTTGAAAGCAAAAAAGGCTGAGATATACATAGGAGGCAAGATTCAGTGATCTAAACAATAGTAAAGTTTACCTTAAGTTTTGAGCAAATTATTACGTGTCAATCACCAATCCAGAAAGACACCATACAATGGGACGGTGAAGCACAACAAAGAGGTAATGACAAGAGACAAGAGAGGGAAGGCGAAAGCTCCTTGTTCCATATCACCCAAGAAGACCAGGTTGGAGCTAAGTACTTAACCTTGTTAAGAGATCTTACTATTCTGTGTTTTTTATGGAACTCTGATTTCCTGTGTTATGATTTGTGTTTTATGAGTCTCTTGATTAAAAATGGTCTCTACTGGTTAGGTGATGCATTTTTTAGAGCCGGGAGATATGTTCCCATTCATTTGGTGGCATCAGGGTTTACAGAGAGAGAGATTTAACTAGAGATTGTATACTGTTTAGTTTAGAAGGCAGCTTATCTTATTTTGGCCTTTTTCGGGATTATATAAGAGTTTGAATACTTGGTAAAATTTTGGGGGGTTTCTGGGTGATTAGAACGTAGGCCTCTCCCAAATCTCTTATGTGTAAATTTGTCGAGGCATAACTTCTATGTTGAACTTGTGTGTAGTTTAGTGTGTGTATTGTCATTTTCAATAAACATTTGCTTAACCAGGTGTGCCTGCATTTTTAGTGTTTTCACGAAAGCTGTGCAAGAGAACAAACAATTCATGTGCCTTTAATTATACCAACCACTCAGTTATATTCTTGAAAGAAATCTATACACGTTAGGGGTTATGATTATTAAATTCTCTCCTTTATTTTATTGATTTATCCACTCTGCTGATGTTCTTCATTTTTGTAACCCCTCTGTTTTGTAGCAATTTTATAGAAATGTAGACACCCACTCCAAACCTACACAGTGTAGAACTCAGCCAAGGCAAAAAGGACCTGGTCTTTTGGCTCAGCACAGTTCACCATTGCAGAGCTCTCCTGTGTCCACTCTGAACCTGTGAGTAACTGTAATTGAATTCTGGCTGGGGCAGATGAGAGCTACAGACATTAAATATACTGTATGACGCATGGATAACAATATTGACAACATATATGTTTTTCCATTCATCCATTTTTTAACCACTTCTTCAAATTCAGGGTCACAGAGGTTCTGAAGCCTTTCCTGGCAAACAATTGGCCCAAGACAGGGTACACTCTGGATAAGATGCCAGTCTATCGCAAAACAGACAGATATAAACACAGATGCACACTCACACCAGGGCCATTTATCCCAGAAGCCACTTGACCGACCAGTATATTTTTGAACTGTGGGAGGAAACACCTGAAGGAAACCCACACAAACATAAGGAGAATATACAAATTCCAAGCACATAGTACAGGACTGGATTGAACCCATAGACCATCTCTGCACAGTAGCAATGCTAACCATTGTGTCATCATGCCACCAAATATACTGTCCTTTAAGGACAAAATTCAAAATTTTCTTGTTATTTTATTACAACCTGTTTCATTTTTGAAATGTTAAAATTATTCAAAGTGGTAGCCTCATTTACATTTAACCAGCACTGTTTACTGTCTTCTAAAACAATTTTCTCCTCATTTCTGAGGAAAGGTGTTGTTGACTGTTTCATCATGCACTACTGGAATGAAGTCCATTCATGGACCATTATAAATTGCATTCCATTCCAGACGATTGCTTATTCAAAATTATAAGAATTTACAGTAGTTTAGTTTCTTTTTAAGATGTGCCAAAAACTCATTTATGGCCATGTTAAAAAAACATTTATGGTAAAAATGTGTTCATATTTATTGTTAACAATTGTCTAAATTAAGGTGTCTCCTTCACCTTCCTTTAAAATACTAGATGTGGCTAAATGCATGGTTCAAGCCTTTTCCATGACCTGTATTACAAGCTGCCTTGCACTATTCAGTAGAGTACAGAAAGTCAAAGTCCATATTTACACATTGGCAGCGTGTGCATTACATCAGCAGAATAGCAAATGATGACACCCCACATCCAGCTCCATTTTGTTATGTTTCAAGAATGTTTGTAAGATAGGTAACTATTCAGTCTATCTTGCTTGTTTGGTAGTTCGCTCAAGACAGGTTAGGTTCTACAGAGTGCTCGATTGTGTGAGCCTTTTTAATCTATATTAAAAATTAATTGTAATTCCTTCAAACATTGTGTTGATTGCATCTTATAATATGACTAAACCTACTGGCCGCGAAACAGATAATGTACAGTACTGTATTAGGCAGTGGGCTCCAGCCTACTTATGCATTAGAAATGTATACTGTAGAGCAGTTGAAATATTCTCAAAATCAGAGGCCACAACATCCTGTGTACTGAATAAATGTAGAAAAAATATTTTAAAATAATGTTATTGCCAATCAAGTGTGAACAATGATGTGCCTTATTAAGCATGGGAAAGATATTTGGTACAGTATGTGTGCGGTTTGTTTAACCAACCTATTAGATAAATATATTGGACCTTAGTAATCTAGATTTTGCAGAAAGAATGATACTCATTTGCAGATGTACACACACAGATCATTGTGGTTATTTTCTTATTTTGTTTGGAAGGATTGTTGCAGGGGTAATATTTTGCATTTATTATGTACTGATGAGGTATAACTTCATAATTTCCAAATTTTTTTCATTGTGTAGCCAGTTATATAACTACCAAGATTATACAAGTAATCCTCATAAAATATGCAGAAAATGTACAATTTAAGAACAGCAGTCTAGTGTGACTAATGATGTCGGTATTATGCAATTCTTTCACATAAGTTATTAACATTATTTTCTGTAAAAAAAAATCACATGAAAGAAATATATTTAAACAGAGTCAAAAAACATTTTTAATTACAATAATTTTATTGTTTTCAATTTAACACCATGAAAATGTTTTATATTTTATTTTTGCTTTACCCATGGAAAACAATTTTGAGATATCTAGTTAAAACTACCGTATAGAAATTCTATAAAGTCCTGTAATTTTAAACTTATATTAAACACTAGCAAGACTATGTTTAGAATATTGTATACAATACTGATTCAAACATTCCTGATATACTGTATATAGGGATCTGATCCAGGGTTTCCAAATCCTGAAAGGTATTGACCAGTGAAGTAATTTAAAATCAAACTCTTTTAAAAAGAACTGTTTTTAAATTTTAAAATTGAGAACAAGATGCATTTATTTGCATAAAGCGTTTCTGAAACAGACTACTCATCCATGTTCTCTAGAGTATAACTCTTAATAAGTGACTGGAAGAGACCCTCAGATCATTTACTCAATCAATTTACTACCAATCAAGATAGATGGCCCAAATGGCCTCCTATCATTAGTAGATTGTTATGCTGTTATGCCCTGAGGCTGCTCTACAAGAGAGAGATTGTTATTACTTCCTGAGCCAGAACATGAGAAGAGCAGTTTGCTTGAAGTTGACTTAAAGAGGAAGAAACTGATGAAGTGAGGTTGCTGTCATCCTGCCCCGAGCTTTAGAAAATGGAAGCATAAAAACCAAAGCATTGGTGCTTCTCGGTAGAGTAGAAGGATTCCTGAGGTCTTCGAGCTGGGGAAAAGGGAGAAAAAATCCCAAAAGCCACAAAAAATGAGGCCCAGTTCCCACAAGATGTGTGACAGCCAAGGGAGGACTACAGCTCCCATACAGTATGTCCTCTCCCCCAGTGGCAGTGTATTCAGGGGCAAAGGTCAGAGGGATTTATAGGGGATTATAAAACAGGAAGGATTCTGTACACTTTGCTTTTCTGGCACTATAGAGTGACCAGGACAGCCACTAAGAGAATGAATTACTGTTTGGACAGAAATGCTCAAATATCAGAAGATCCCTTCTACATTTAACACTGTCTTTGTTACTGTATGTTACAATATAAACTCTTCTTATGAGGCAACTTACAAATAGTTACTTGACAGATACCAGTTGAAAGAAAAAAAGTGACATATCTGTGATGCAGAGAATAATCTTTTTCAGTACCAATATAGTGCCAAAACTGCATCAGTGCTTCTACAGCATCTATGTCACGAATATTTCTCAGTATTATAACTACAATGAATAAAACACAGCTTTCTTAAAATCTAGATCTGATTATTCCAAGTGGATCAAAACAACACATACAGTACCACTTGTAGAGGACCCAACCAGAATTTTCTAGTTTGCTTTATAGCTTGTAAATTAGCACAGTACATCATTAAGGTTGATCACAACTATATGTTTAATGTTCTGATATTATCTTGGAAGGGCTTTGTGTAAATAATAATAATCCTGCATAACACCTACGAAATTAGTCTCTAGTGTGATTAAATTGGGTATAATTGAACATGTCTGACAGTATTCAAACAAAATCCAAATATTTGCAGAAATAATTATTTAGATAAGCTACAAATAATTCCCTGCAAGGCTTTTTTTTATATTTCTGGGTCAGAAAGAATCAGCATTGATGAGTGCAGTCAAACCACAGTTAAAATAAAATGTACTGTAGATAGTAACTTGTAAAACGTATAATTGATATCATAAAAAGACAAAATTTCCAGGTATGCACACCACCATATTCTGCAATCAGAATGAGGCAACAATACGTCTGGTGACATGAAGTGGTGCTGTTACATTTTAAAGAAGTAGACTTCTGAATACACCTCTTTAATCCAATAGAAATATTACTCTCAGCAATCATGAGACTGTTTTGTGGATAAATATTACTTGTTAACTCTGAATGCAGATCACGTTGGAACATTTCTGCAGTGAAATATCTGCTGCACAGCCTGTTCTTAATTCACTTATGCATTATTATTTATTATTATTATCATATTGCGTTAGTCATTACAGTGACTAGCGAGCAGGAAGGGCCACTTTACATCACAATTCATCGGAACTTTTGCTCTCATCAGTGGTGAGACCAGGGCTTTGCAACAACATGGCGACTTGCAGTACTTTGAGAAAGTTCACAATTTAGTGCTTAATTTGAAATTGGTAAACATTTTCTACACTGTCAATGAATTTATTTTGTTACTGAGATTTAATAACCAGTCTGCGGTTCCCTTTTAATGTAGTTTAGAGAAGACTAATTAATTAAATTAATCAAACAATTAAAACATAATTTTAAAGAGCAATATTTTTCTCACATTTTGTATTTCAGAATTTTTTTGTTATTTTATTACACACAAAATGGGTATTTTAATCATATTTTTCTTTCATTTAACATTACATTATTGTCATACTAAAAACATCTACTTCAGCAGTTCTATCAAATCCAAATTAAAATCCGGACGGCATGTAATTCAGATAGCAAGCTTGATTGGGGGACACATTTGTGCTGGAGCCCTATGGAAATGCGGCAACAAGTGCAACAAGTGACAGGTGCCTTTGGGAAGCAGACTGCTTCCAAAGTGTAAGGATCTTGAATTGGAAGGGCTTGCTTTGAAAAATGTAGGATATTTTTACAAAGGTCAATGCAAGTGGATGAGTTTAGGTTTTGAGCTTCTCCCAAACCTTTGTTTAAAATTCCATATATTCTACCATATTGTTCAGCAGAAACATAATCTTTGAGAACAACATTAACATTTCATTTTGTGAGCCAGAAAGACTGTTGGAAGACTACTCAAAAAAGGTTTGTGATATGTATTTGAAAGGAGTATTATCTGATAACTAATGCCAATACAAATATGAAGTTAATACTGTTCAACTCTACATCAACCTAATCAAAATTTGTTTTGCTAAAATGTCAATTTCTTAATAAAATTTCACCATTTTTTTCCATTAGTTAAATAGAGGTCTAACACAACATAATGGTATGGTGATCAAATTACCTTCTAAACAACTGACACATTCTTGATGAAAACCCTGACCATAATGGAATGAATTAGAAGAGCACTCAAACCCTCCTTCTTGTAAATGAAAGGAAAACAGAGGCTTATCTTAGTTATTAGATACCAAACTTGGAACATGAAGCAGATTCTCTAGAAATTTGGTTCAAAATTTAAGTAGATCCACATTGTGGTCCACTAATGAAGATAGCTTGGTAGTGTGGAAGACATTTAGGGAATAAAGAGGTACTGCAGGGTCTTGTGCCTTTTATTTGCTCTAAATTAGACATGATATGTTCACTTTAACGGCGTCATCCAAATGTATTGGGACAGCAAAGTCAAAGCTGTTATATTTGCTTTACAATCAAGCAATTTATATTTATGACCATTATATTAATATACAAATAGAATCTGATTTACATTTATTTTGGGTAATTCATATTTGATCTTATAACAAAAACATAGTATGTGCTTTACTCAGTGATTTCAAGGAACTTTACGTATTAGTACACTTTCATTATTTTATGTTAAGAGAGTTAAAGTCACTTTTTTCCTTTAAATGCATTGCTGCATCCATTTTAAGACCTTATCTATTCTTGGCATATTCGGATTTAAAGTTTTCTTCATCATGAATAATGTATGCTCAATTAGATCTGAATCTGGAGTACTGTATATCAGTTTATGATTTTCTACTCATTTCTTTGAATGAATTCCTTACATGCATTGGCTGTATATATATTTTTATTTGTTTTGCAGCATGATTAAGCCCCACCCAATAAGTATGAAAGTAGTTAATTCTACATAAGATGTCAAGATATTTCAGTAACTGTTCTTTTGTGGCAATCACTACTAACAGTAATTCATCAAAACAGATGAGTGAGCCAGTTCTTGAACCGGTCTTACAGTGTCATGCTTCAGAATTTTTTTCAAAAGTACAAAAATGAGGAGAGTTTTGGAACAAAGTGCGTTGGACAAATGAGACAAAGATCCAACTTAATCAAAGTAATGGAGAAGTTAAAGTGTTAAGAAAGGAAATGTAGATGCTCCACAGAAAAACAACACCTCATTTGTGAATTGTGGCACATACTGTAATATAGGAAAAACCTATGTTTGTTTTATTTTACAGTACATACTACCGTCTAAGAGGGTAGTAGATTTAGACAAAATAGAGAACCATTTCTGAATCACATTCCCCAGAATGCCGCAGAGAATGAGCTCCTACATTTTACTAGTGGGGAAAAGTTGGGAGAAGACAATTGGTCAAGTGATAATTTATAAATCAGGAAGCAGAGACTTCTGGGGTCGGTCTGATCTACCAGAGGGCAGAACCTCTACATAACAGTAGCTTCACCTGAGGTAGAAAGAAGTGACCTACACCAAACACCTGTCTAACCTACTGTACATGGAACTGCTTTTGAGGAATATTCTGGAAGAGTTGTGTGTGAACCTTAGAAAGAGACTTTTATTTGAAAAGAGTTTTTGAAAAAGAGAAACTTTATTTTTGAAGATGGTAAGAAGCTTAGCTGTCCAACAGCATTGTTAGACATGGACTAAAAATGTCAGCAGCTCAAAGAGGAGTTTAGGCTGTTTTGTGTTTAGGTTTGCTTTATTTTCCCCTGCACAGTAAATAAAAGATCACAGGTTTGTGCCTTAAGACTGCATTTATGTCTTTTTTCCTGAGAGCTGCCTATTAAAAGATTCTGTGTTGGCACCACAATCCCTGAATGTGATACAGGCTATTGCTGGGACAGTGGTGCAGTTGAAAAGAAGTAGATTAGTGGAATCTGCCTACAATTTTTTCTTCTCATAGTCCTTCATACACAATTGGCAATTCAAATTATTAGCAATCGGATGTGTATAGAAACATAATTTTGTGTCTAGATTTTGGAAAATAGATACAGTAAGATGAAGAATTGGCTTCTGACAATAATTATTTTTTTAATTGAAGACAAGGTTTGATTAATTTCTATGTAATTCACTTCATACTTATGAATAAATGGTCACCTATCAAAACTGTGTGTCTAGGGCTCTCCAGGACAAGTTTGGACACTGCTGATGTAGGTTCATAGGCATATCATATTTAAAAAAAATAAAAGAAACATTTTTTGTCTAAATGCATGTAAATCTATTGAAGAAAATTGGGAGGAAAAGGTTGTAACATACATGACATCCTACAGTTGTTTCTGCCACAACTCCTACAATCAAATTACAGAATTTAAATCAAAGGATGTTATGTTAGAAATGTACAAGCAAGACCTCATTTAGAAAATTGTGAACAATTTCAGTCCACATGTTACAAAAAGCTTTTTCTTTTCTAGAATCAATCTAGGGAAGAGAAACAAGATACATTTAAACGCTTTAAGGAATATCCAACACTGACAGACTAAAAGAATTGGACATTTTAGCCTTGAACAGAGAAAACTATGATTGTCAATTGTCTATGAAGATTTTGAAATCTCAAATCAGGTCAACCCAGTGGATGTCTTCAGAATCAACACTGAAACATGAACAAGAGGACACAGGTGGACACATTGTCAAGGTGCATTTAAAACCAAGAATGCCAACAAAGGTTTGTGGAAAAATGGAACATGCTAAACAGCTGAGGACAGATGAATCTATAAAATAAATGTTAGTTTAAGCGAACATTTTTATCAGAATTTCATGATAATGAGAGGTGATGATAACAATTATGAGTTTTTTTATAAAGTCATAGATTTATATAGAAGTAATTCAGAACCATTAATAATTTCCATCTGTCTCAGATTCATGAAATTTCAGAGGAGGAATTAGTAAATATTGTGAATTACTAATCCACACTGTAATAATTCATGATACAACAAGCTGAAAAAACAAAATTTCTACATTTGTTTTAACATTTTCCACCTGTTCCAGACTTTGACACCAATTAGTTAAGGCCTCACAGTCACCAGAATGTTAGATGTTTACTTAAGGGACTAATTTAAGAAAAGTGTTAGATTCTAACTGGCAAAGAATCTGCCTTTCTTGGAAGCTACATTCTGGCTAAACATACCTATTGTGAATGTGCATTTTACTGTTTTTGGGATTAAAAAAATACTTAAGTCTTAAATTTGTCAGAAAAATTTATTTTAACCCTAGGTCATTACAATGCAAGGATGCATATCCATGTTGGTTATAATAAATAACTCCTGTAAGATCAATTACAATAGATCTCCCTCCAAAACATTTTGGTTATGTTAACCCAAAAGTTGTCATCAAACAAGTCGAAATATAATAGATGAAAATAAAGAACATGATATATCTGAACATCTTAAAATATTATCTTAAAATGGCAACATTAATGAGTATTTAAAATAAGAATTACAAATATAATGTTGTTTATCTCTCATTGCTTGCAACAGGTGAAAGCTCCTCAGCTAAGCTTTTTGATAAAACCCCTAATATTCCTTCTAGAGAACAATGAGATCTTGAATACAGTACCTGGCAGGGCCTTCTATGTTTTCTGTTTGTCCTACTAAAATACAAACACCATTGGCGAGAACAGATTTTTTATTGTTAAAACGCAGTTCCAGAATCTGACAAGAGCTCCTGATCACTGCCAAAGATCCTGTTGACACATTCAATCCACTAACTGCTCCGTTAGAGTGCTGTAGATTGCAACTTGTTTTGGCCTCTCTACTATCCTCTTAAAAGCCATATGTAATACTCATGCAAATGCAGGCTCACACTCTCATGTCACGGCAGGCCTATTCTCTCATGTCAGTATGGCAACCAGGGGGCTGAATCATTCTACGGTGCCATAAAAACTTGTTTTGGTGGATTATTAGTACATCCTGCCTTTAATTAACAGATACTCACCACATACTGTATTTACAGTAAGTCCCGCGTCTGCTTTTGTCCAACGCTCAGTCATTGCGTCTGTTTACCTTGAGTCAAGCACTTTCCCTAGCTCTTCGTTGTGATCCTTCGTTGTGAAGCTTGATTCCTTGCTTACTTCGTTATGCTCCAACCCTTGCTCGTGTTCTCTACTTTTCTCCTGGAATCCCCTTGCCTCATTAATTCCCTCTTTCTACCTGGCTTTGGACCTTTGTCTCCTGAATTTGCCCCTTCTTACGGATTGAGTTTCCCCTTGCCACCACTCTCAGTCCAGTGTTTTAGGTTTCATTGTTCCCTACCTGTTTGCAGACTACTTAAAGCCTGGTGAGTGGATCCACTCTTTAGCTCCCTTTAGGTCGGTGTGCATCATTACACCTGAGAATTATTCTCAACACAAATGGTTATAGAAATTGCATTTCATACCTTATTTAAATTTGTTAAAAATGTTATTGTTAAAAAGGCAAACCTGACAGACAAATTAGGTTATACCACCTTAGATTATACCAATTATACCACCTTAAAAAGTGTGGTATGATCATATAGCATTTACTGCTTTTACTGCTGTCTCACAGCTCTTGGGTACAAGCGTTTGATTTTTGTCCGAAGCCATCTGTGTGGAATTTGCATTTCTAGAGAATTTCACTGGGTGCTCTGAATTTTCTACCACATGCAAAGACACATTGGCTAGGTTTGACAGGAAATTCTAAATGTCTCTTTATTCATTGCCCTACAATGGACTTGCATCCAGTCCAGGGTGAGGGGTCATGTGATCTCCATCCCCCTTGTTCCAGATGCCTCTGTGATAGGCTCTGAGTTTTGTGACCCTCACCAGCATAAGTGCTTTCTGATAATGAATTGATGGATACATTGTTAATTTCTTTGCGCTGACTATAGAAAACACCAGGGAGGAGATCACATACCTATCTACATCAGTGGGACGGCAGTGGAGAGGGTCAGCAGTTTTAAGTTTCTGGGAGTTAACATCTCAGAGGACTTAACCTGGACCCACCACACCAACACCGTGGTCAAAACAGCACGGCAGGCCTATTCTTTCTCCGTAGGCTAAAGAGATCACATATCCAAGCCAACTTCTACAGGTGCACTATTGAGAGCATCCTGACTGGCTGCATCACTGCCTGGTATGGGAACTGCTCCGCCCATGTTCGCAAAGTACTGCAGTGGGTGGTGAAGTCAGCGCAGTTCATTACTGGCTGTGAGCTACTAAACATCCAAATGTCTATTCAGCTAGATGTCTGAAGAAGGCCAGGTCCATTCTCAAAGACATCCCAGTCATCCCAGTCACAAACTGTTTTTCCTCTTACCGTCCAGTAAATGGTACCAAAGCATTTATTCCAAGTCCAACAGACTACGGAACAGCTTTTACCTCCAGGCAATAAGACTGCTAAATAACCAACCTGCAGCTCCTTTAGCAAATCACCTGTAATGGCTACATGGACACACAGTTTTCACTGTGTTCATAATAACCGCACTACTTGTATATATTGCATACACCATGGCCACATAGAAGCTCTACTCATATTGAGTTTTATTCCATTTCTATCACATCTATTATTATATAACCTTATTTTCATAACCTCAATTTTGTGATTTTTGTGCTTTTGTGATTTCTGTGATTCTTGTGATTTTTGTGAGCTCGCAGAAAAAACATTTCATTGCCAACAACTACTGCTGCACACTGTACTGTTGTGCATTTGATAAATAAACTGATTTGATTGGATTTGAGTTGATTTGACTAATACAGTGTACTGCTATATTCTATCTCCGCACTGAATGATCTGATTAATGGTCTGATCTGATAAACAGTGTGCAATATCACCATACCAAAAACAGGTGGATCCAGAAATATTCTTGAATATGCTGTTACATTGGAATAGTTTTACTTACTGTGATTAGCCATAATCCTTGACTTGTTTAATCATATTAAATTATATGTTCAGGATTAGAGTTAGTTGGGGTCTGTGAAATCTCAGGATAGAGTATGCCAGCATTTCATATTGATCACTTGCCAACATTATCTCAGAGATTGCCAATTTGGATGGCACTGATTCACTAAATCAACACAGAAAAAAAGTTTTTTACAGCTACAGTACAAATAATAAAATCACTATATTTCTTTCCATAGCTTCATTCAGGGTCCTGGTCATCTTGTTAACATTTCTTGAACAACAGAGGTAAGCTAAAGAGCAGTTAAATTTGATCTCCAATAAGCCACAGCGTATATTTAACATGTACAGTAAGCGTATTTTTATAAATGTGGTTAAATGCACATTCTATGCTGAAGATTCAGCAATTCATGGTGAGTACAAACAACAGGATACCTAAAGTACCATACAGTATGTACCTAAGGGTCATATCTTTTTTTCTAGATGATTAACTCTTTTATTTTAATTCATAAGCTAAGAATAAAAATTCAAATGAAGATAAAGTGTCTTGGAAAAGTATACATCCTTTCCAATGATGTCTCATTTTGGTGAATTACAAACCACATTTTTAGAAGTGAATTTTTAAATCAAAACTAAGCTGAATGAAGTTAAATGTCTGCAAATGCTGTAAAATAAAATCTTCATATTTTTTATCTGTAATACAAATCACATATAGAAAAAATATAGATTTTTCCCTTATACATTTTATACTTTATTTATATAGAGAATTTAGCCATTCTTAAAAACACACTCTGTATATTGTCTTTATTTTTTAGACAAATCACCATTCTCAGGATAAGATATTTTTTATGCCTGGGATATTGTACTAAGAGAAAAAAAAAATCAGACATAACTCCTTGATTAACATCAGAATAAAATAAATACTTTTTTTATTACAGTATGCTCTTCACATGGTATTTGAAGAATTATAGTCATGGTTTTATTGTATGTATTTTTTATTCCTAAGAATAATGGAAAAGTAATTTCACGGCTATCATATTGTGCAAAATAAATCAAATTGATTTATCTTTGGGTTGTCGCAAAAATAATGTAACTGGCACAGCACATATTTCTACTGTTGAAAGCTAATTCATGTAAAAGGTACTTGTAAGAAATCCTCTAACTTGCAGTTGTGTTTGACTTGGATTATGGATGTTGAGGTGCAAAACATATTTTTCTTTTCTGACCTTTCAATGGTGACAGAATAAGAGACACGTTGCTAGATGTTAATGTGTTTTCATACTGATTCCTTCCAATCCTTAAATCAACCACACTAATTTCCATGCCTTGTACCATATGTTAAATAATACATTCATCTGGACTGCTCTGTTGTGTATTTTCTGGCTGTTTTACATACCTTAGAATGGCACATTCTTGTCTTAAACTTACAAACATATTTCATCACCTTGAGTGAATAAAACAGACACATACCATGCATTGATTGTGTGCCCTTTAGTGGGCTTGCAACAGTTCCATTCTGTACTGAAAATGTTGACTTGACTTGAAGTGTCAGACTGCTTTACACAGATTCCTTTAATGTTTCATTTTTATGAAACAATTCCTTTGAGAGTTTCCTGTTTTTCATTTTTTTAAATAAAAAAATAAATCCATCCATTTTCTAACCTCTTCATGCAATATGGGGTCATGAGGGTCCTGGAATCTATCCTGGCAAGCCAGTCGAGATACACCCTAGAAGTGACACCAGTCTAGTGCAATGCACACACAGACACAGACAAACACACCCAACCCAATACCAATTTGCCAGTTAACCTACCAGCATGTCTTTGGACTGAGGGAGGAAACTGGAGCACCAAGACGAAACCCACATGAACATGGGGAGATCATGTACTCTCCACACAGATAGCACCCCAGGAATTGAGCCCAGGGCCTCAGTGCTGCAATGTAACAATACTAACTGCTGTGTCACCATGTTGCCCTAGTATAACAGTGTAATATACGTTCAATTGTTAGTATTTTACTCTAAAAAATAAAGACTTCTAAAAAGACAGTTTTTTTAAAAAAATCACTTATAATTAAGGATATGCTTATCTCACAGCAGTAACCACTGACACAAAAACTGGGGATGTGGCCATATCACAGTACAATATAAGAGAAGTATTTAAAACATCATATGCTATTTTCAAAACAGGAACATATGAAGAGAGAGCAAGGATGTGACATTTGAAATAAAGGCAGTGGAGATTTATCTGTTTAAGCTTCAAAAATCAAATTATTACTGAAACTGCAATTTATCCACATTCATTTCCTCCTGTGGGACTTTGGTCATTTTAATTTTCATATTTTTTTCACTCATTGCTTAATGAGCAGTCCATGAACTATACAATTACTGGTCAGGGATATGTTATGTACAATATGTATTTTAACTTTGATTAACTTGTGTAGTTAATGTAGTTTAACTTTGCTATTGTGAAGCATAGATCCAGAATCCATTGTCTTGTGCTATGTTAATGGAGCTGAAGCAGCTCACATGATTTTAAGAACAGTCAGCCTCCTAGTACACATAGGAGACTTCTCAGTCAAAGAGATTCATACTGGAACAAATTACATTGAAACAGTTGAACTCATTCAGTGCAAGAGCTCTTCACAGAGCTTGAAAACATAGGACAAAAGGATCAAGGTTATGTGTTTTTCCTCTAAACTATCCAAAACCCCCAGATATGGATGCACATCAGAGATAACAATGTCTGGCTGCAGACCCAGTGTGGAGTTCAGCTTCCTCAACTTCATAGGGATCTTACCTATAGCCAGGTCACCTCTACAAAAGGGATGAATTTAAATGAAAAAGAGGGATTGGTGGATGGGGAGCAGGATTGGAGCAGGATTTTACATGGAAATAAGGAACTATAAAAACTAGAAAGCAAATTATGAGAATTTGACAAATTACTACAACAGATAGTTGAGAGAAGAAAAGGACAAAAATAAAAACAAACTAACTCAAACACAAACAAGTTACTCCTAAAATGCTTCTGCCTCAATGCTAAATGTGTTAATGGATAACAGAGATATTATAGATGCTCTATATTAGAAAATAATGGTGTTCTTATAGAAACCACTTGTCTGGCAGAGAACAACAGCAACGAATATTAGTGGTTACACTGTCTCAGGAAAGACAGGAAATCTGGAAGAGGTGGATATGTAGCAATGTATATCAAGGACAAGGTCCAAGCAGGAAACAATACCTGAAGGAACAAAGTTGTCAGAATCAATAGGAGGTAAAGTTCCTGCCAGAAGTTAAAAACAGAAGACTGCTGTTGATTTCAAAAGGAGTGGCTTACTTGACATCCTTGCAACAAAGACTAAACATTTCAAATTTAAAACTTTCTAAAACACTTTTAGAAAGTTTTAAAACACAATTTAGAACTTCATCCTGAATTCCACTTAAGAAAAGAAAACTCTTTACATCTTTGAATTTTGCCCATAGATTGAAATGTCCTTCTTTACATATTTCTATTTTTTTTAGTATGTGTCCACCCTCTAGCCTGTTTCAACTGGTTTTCCTTTAATCAATGAACAGTAAAAAGCATGAATTAACTTTGCATGTGTACTACATAGTACTTCCTATGTTAACAAGCAGGAAACAGCAAGTTATCTTAAGGGGCATAACCTCTAATTAGCCTAATGTAAGTAGTGACAAGTATAACAAGTATCCATTGCTCTTCCTTATATGTATAAATAATTTAGATTCAGCCAAAGTTTGGAAGTCAGAGAATTTCAGGAATTTCAGAAAGACAGACACACAAAATCAATTACTTTAAGAACATTACATTTGGTAAGTGGCAAAATGATTGATACAGGAAAAAGTTCAAAATTATAAATCCTTACTTATAATAAAGTAAGGTCTCAACATTTGAGGGGGTTTGCTGCAGAGAAGTCGCAAATAGCAAAATTTGCATATATCCAAATCTACCCCTATACCGTTGCTTAATGTACTACGGTATACAGTATGGTGTTATAGCACAGACACTAGATACAGTGCTGACAACAGGAGACAGAACAAGACCCAAGAGCAGGGCTCAAAGGATATCCCAGAGAGATGAGCAGTAGTGAGTAAAGAAGGAGAAATAGCTAAGAACAGGCAAGGAGACCGATTGATATTAAAAAAAAGTTAGTAGTGTGTCAGAAAATAAACGGACATTTGAAAATGTGTCTTGTACTGTATAGTCAGATGGTCTCAGACTAGCAGTAAGGCAATTTTGAGACAATGCTGGGTCAGCTGAAGCTTTCTAATATCTGAGCAATTAATGAGAGAATTCTGCCTAAAATGTCCTGCTAAATGGGATGATTCATAGATTCCATCTATGAATTGGATTCATTACTCTGCTCTCCTCCCCACTGATAGCTGATGTGTGGTGAGCGTTGCTCAGGTGGATGCTGCACATTGGTGGTGGTGGAGGGGAGTCCCCATTACCTGTAAAGCACTTTGAGTGGAGTGTCCAGAAAAGCGCTATATAAGTGTAAGCCATTATTATTATTATTATTATTATTATTATTATTATTATTATTGCCAGTGCATTCACTGCCTGATTGAAAGATATTAGGCTTGATTGATCATTCAGTTTGCACAAGGTTTGTGACCGACTGCAGCCACCCACATGTGCTAAACAGCACAAATCCCTCCTCTATTTCAAGCCAATGCCTGCACTTTCTCTTTCTGCCTCTATGATTAGCACACCCCACTGTAATGAAACAGGAAATAAAATAAAATGTCAGTGAGCCAGTGTAGTTGTCTACAGCCTGTCATTCCCCATGCAGCTGCCACAGAACTGGAAGCATTTATTACAGTATAAAAACAAGCCAATATTGATATGTAATGCTGGGTAGTGATTGGATGGGCAGGAGGCATGGAGAGCCTCACGTACTAGCTAAATTCGTTTCACGATCCTAATCTGTTGCCCAGCTAGTTTGAAACTTTCACTTAACCATCTTCAGCACAGTTTCATCCTTCTCTGCTCTTCTTCCATCCAAGACTCCTTTGGCCGGACCTAATTGCAAATGAGCGAATTTTCATATGTTTGGAAAAGTACAGCGATGTCGAGACCCGGCTGTAGTGTGCTCTATGTGTTTATAAGATTAGATAAGATAAGATAAGACTTTATTGATCCCGAAGGGAAATTGAGGTGTTATAGCAGCCCAGCCCGAGACAAGCAAAAACAGATATCAGAATAGATGAAAAATTAAAATACATACAGTGATACAAAATAAATATAAAATAAATACATAGTTAGGTGTGTGCAAAATATGCTTCTAGTCACTGTAAAAACAATAAAATATGTGCAAAACGTACATACAGATTGAGTGTCCAAAAAGTACCATAGTGCAGCATGCTGTCCATAGACGAGCAGATGAAGGGCTGACAGTCCTAGCCAATGCCAGTGTTATACATCCTGACAGCCGTCGGTAGGAAGGACCAGCGGAAACGTTCCCTTGAACACTGTAGCTGGAGCAGTCTGTTACTAAAAGTGCTCCAGTGTCTAATAACAGCCCCATGTAGTGGATATGGCAGAAGGTATTTTTCACCAAAGCATTCTTTCCTATGCAGACAACACAATCTGGGGATGAGTGAGGAAAACATGGGGAAAAAAGCATGCAGGAGTTGGGAATGTAAACAGGGGGCATGTCCATAGTGTGCGGGTGTTCAGGAAGGGGGAGTCCGGGGCAAACAATCCAAAACAGAGTCCAAAGGGAAGTCCAAGAGGGAGGCAAAATGTTCACAGCCGGGCGGTCCATCCGAGAGGAGGACAAACAGGATTAAAAACTGGAGCGGGATCTGGTGGAGGGTCGGGGGGAACAGGACCAGATGCTCAGATCCCGGACTCACTTGGTGCGGGAAACAGAGCAGAGCCCGAAACAGAGTGGGCATCTGGCTTTTAAGGTGGGCTGGAAGGAGGCTGGAACAGGGGGCAGGTGCACAAAATCAAGTCCGAAGTGAAAGAGCCGGAGCGCCCTTAAGGGGGAGGGACTGCAATCCTGACAGGTACAGTATATTATAACTTATAGTTCTTTTATATTTAAATATATTATAGTTAAAATAAATGAAATTAGAATAATTCATAGTCTGGCCTCATGCAGTTCTTAAAAGAAGAGAAATTCCTAAGTCTAAAGTGAAGGAGACTGAGGGAGGATCTGATACAGAGTTGTAAAATTCTACGTAGCATAGACAGGGTCAACCCAAGCCACTAATTCCATAGAAAAAAATAGAACAGGGGATCAAAATTTGAAAACAAAAGGGAATTATTTAGAATAAAGAATAAGATTATTACAGAAAAAGTTGTGGGTTTCACAAATGTTCCAGTGGAGGGGAAACAAAAAGGTTAAAGTGAAACTGATACAGTACATGTTTCAATAGAAGGCATTAAGTGATTAAGGCTCCTGGCTCCAGACTAAAGGGTTGTGGGTTTTAATCCCAGGTGAGTTGCTTTTGTATTGCTTAGTTTTGCAGTGTTTTAAAATAAGAGAAGCAGAAGTTTTAGAAGTACGAGCCCTTAGACTAACAAATCAGCTAGACTTGATGGTTTGCAACAGTACATAAATAAATGAAAGATGAAATACATCCATGAAACAGCCAAATGTGGACGCTCAAAATCATAGTCTAACCAATCTTATATTTATTTTATGTAAATTGATGGAAAAAGGGCTAAATTAGTAGGTCAGGTGGGTAGCTGCTTCAGCATGCGTAGGCTGCAAAGAAACAAGTAATAGGTTTATTCAATACTGAAAAGAGAAGAAAGAAAACACAACGTTTCGGGCATGGAACCTTCTTCAGGTGAACACTATTGGTGAACTATTGGAGCATGGATTCAACCTATTACTTGTTCCTAAATTAGTACAGTAGGTGTTCATTTTATCAGAAAAGGCATAGATTTAGAAAAAAATGATTATTGCTCAAAGTTTTAGGTGTCTTTTAACAAACAATAGGTTAGGTGGTTTCTAAAGTAAACACCATGTGTGGTACAGTTACCCTTTGATAAAGTTCCACATATGAGATTAATTCTCAGATTTTAGCTTGTGGGATCATTAAAGTGATCATAGATTTAGAGCTACAATGTGGAGAAAGAACTGGGCTGGTGTAATTACTGTAGTACCACAGGTACTAATTTCAGTTTTGTTGCTCTTTCTGGTTTACCCAAATTATCTAGGTTGAGCTTTCAGTAGAAAATTGTCAAATTTGCAGTTGATGTAAAAATAGGTGTAAGAGCAAATAGATTAGGAACATCAAAGGGATTACATAAATGTCAGACACTATCCATGTTGACAGGACAGAGATCTGAAAAACAAATCTAACAATGATGCTCAGAATATTGCAGGCAATTAGAAAAGAATTAACACCTTTTGCACTGGGTACAACATTCAACTGTACCAATTGTATAATATAAGTATCATGAAAATTATATTTGCATGTTGATTCTATGCAATTATTCAAGGTTTTTTGCATGTCGGCTTTTAGTGTGCTTTCTGTTATTTTTTTCAGGTTAAATGGCAGAAAAATACTAATTTATTTTGGTATAACCAATGAAAATACAAAAAAGCATTAAAAAAGCTAAGCAGTGAAATACTCCAATAAAAGTGTAGGCCAACTGGAGAGAGATAATTTTACAGCCCTACACTGTGTAATAAAATTAAGAGCAGTAAGGTTAATTTAAACATATACTGTATGTTTTGCTAAAAAAATGAGACATATCTTTAATAGACCCCATTTTTATTAATTATATAGTGGGATATATATTTTGGGTGGCAATTAAATGAGTAGTAATGGAAATGGGCGCTCTTGAGGACCATTACCATTTCAGTAAAACAGATGTGCTAATGACACTGCAAGCATCATCAAATCTGGGGCTTTTAGTTATAAACAACCAATGGAAGCAGAGACTAACTTGGGGTGATTACAATCCCCATTCTAATCAGTAAATGAGGGATGATAGAGATCTTATCTGTATATATACATTCAGTATGTTTAAGCAAGTTTCCAATTGCTCTTTACCACTCACTTTAATTTAGGGATATTCAAACTGTTAACTTTAATTCTGAAAAATGTTGAATTATACAAATATATAACATTTAGTGCTAAATGTAGACTCATTGGTCTGGCTGGAGCAATTATCTTTCGTTGGTCAGGTCAAATAACTGGTCAGCCAGTTATTTTATTTGGCCATATTTCTTATCATCTTTATTTTCTATAGTGTTTTTTTCAATCAGCTTAAGGTACTTTATAATAAAATAAAACAATAACTAGAACACTGTAACCACACAAATACATATTTTAATAAACAGAAATAAATGCTACAGTATAAAAAGAACATTTTAAGACAGGATTTAAAAGTGCTGACTGACTTACAAAGATCTAATATGGACTGGAAGATTATTCCACAGACTCACAGAGGTTAGGAGTGAAGTTTTAGGAAATGACAGAATACCAGAATCCAAAGAGTGCCAATGATGTGTTAGTGTATAGGGAGATAACAGTTTGCAGATGTTGCTAGAAGCTAAAGCATTTAAGCCCTTAAAAGTAGTAGTATTTTTATAACTCTAATATTCTAAATAAAGCTAAAGCTAAAATAGGAGATACTGTATGCTCATGCATTTGCCTTTCAATTAGCATCCAGATAGTTGTGTTCTAAACATATTGCTACTTGTTAAGATTTCAAAAGACCAACAAACTCTGCGTTACAATAATGAAGTGCGGAACAAAATACATTAATTAGCTTCTCTGCATCTGACTGAGAGAGACACTTACAATACACACAAAGTGTCAAACATAAAAAAATTACAATTGTGCATAATTGTGATCTTGTGAGAATATGCCTCAAATGCAAGGCAAGGATAGAAGATGAGACCAACATACCTGACCTGACAACATAGACTGATTATGACTATTCCACTAATGGCACTATTCCATTGTTGGTGGAGAGACACAATAAGCAATAATTATCACAATAAGCATCATCAATGGCAGGGAAACATAATTTTGGATATGTTTATAGTTATGTTTATATTTATAGTTATATATATATACTGATGGAAAAAAAGAAAAACAACATTTTCTGGAATGAGAATACTATAGTTATAGCCTATGTACTTTCACAAAAAGATGTCAATTTGTTTTAAGCCCTCTGACCAACAATACAGCTTGTGCAGTGAGGCATTGCTACTTGCCAATCACACGAAAGAACGATAGGTGCACTTTTACCCAACGATGTCCTGGTGGAAAAATGCCTGATCAGGTTACCTTTGAAAATGCCTTTATTCAAAGCTTAGGTCACTGCTAGAAAAAGGTCACACAGTTTTCTGTGCATTTTATAATGCCTTGAATGTCACTGAAGCAAGGGAGAGAGCCATTGGCATGCTGCAGGCAGGCGTGTCATGTGCCAGCGTTGCCACACACCATGGAGTAAGCCGCTGTCCTGACTGCAGAGAAGGTTTCAGCAGACTGGCAGGACAGATGACCGTCCAAGATCTGGATGCCCTGGAGTGACCACACAAGAGGAGGACCGACACATCAGACTGGTCCATCTGAGAGATCGTTTCAGATCTGCCACCCGTACTGCTGCTGAAACTGCCGGCAGACACAATGCCCGCATCACTGACAGGAAAGCAAGGCTCCATGCTGCTGGCCTTAGAGCAAGGCAACCTGTCAGAGGCCCTCTGCTCATACCTCCTAGATGTCACACCTGACTGGCTTGGGCCAGACAGAGGCTGCGATGGACTTGTCAGCTGTGGCATCAGGTCCTCTTCACAGATGAGTCACTTTTCAGCCTGTTCCATGCAGATAGGAGGGCCAGAGTGTGGAGGAGGAGGTGTTGCATTTCTTTCTTCCATTAGTATAGTTATGTATATAATGTATTTTCTATGCTGTTGTGTTCTGGGACAGTAGCATTATGACAAGAGATGCAAATAGCCTCAAAATATGTATCGAGAAGGCTGGCTCTGTGTTGGGGCTGAACCTTGACTCCCTGGAGGTGGTGGCTGAGAGGAGAATGCTGACGCATCATGAACAATGCCTCTCATCCGCTGCATGGGACTGTTACTGGGCAGTGGAGCACTTTTAGCAACAGACTGCTCCAGCTATGGTGTTCAAGAGAACGTTTCTGCAGGTCTTTCCTCCCGGTGGCTGTCAGGGTGTATAATGCTGCCCTAGGCTAGCACTGTTAGCCCTTCATTTGCTCGTCAATGGACAGCATGTTGCTCCATTGTGCTTTTTTTGGACACTCAATCTGTATATACTGTACCTATGCACATTTTGTACATATTTTATTGTTTTTACAGGACTATGATCATATTTTGCACACACCTATGTATTTATTTTAATTTATTTATTTTATTTTATATTTATTTTGTATTACTGTACGTATTCTATTTTTTTGTCTATTCTGATGTCTGTTTTTTTTGCTTGTCTTGGGCTGGACTGTTGTAACACATCAATTTCCCTTCGGGATCGATAAAGTCTAATCCATCTATTTGTACATTAAATTTTATCTGCTAGATTTTTTCCCAGGCTTGAATTTTGTCCAAGTCTAGAGGTTTTAATATTGATTTCTGTGTTCCTAAATAAATAAACCTCATTTAAAAGAAAATGCAGGGTCAGGTGACATAATTTTGTCCAAAGGTTCCTCAGAAAATAGTATTTTTTCCCCCAACTTCTTTCTTGCGGAACTAAATATCAAGACATATTCAGCACAGCAGCTACAAAGTAATGGCAAGCAGGCTTAGAATCAACTTAAATACTTATCTAGAAAAGATTACATGGTTGCATTCTTTGGAAGAATCAATCTACTAAGAAAACTTCCTTTTCAATGCACTAGCAGGACTGATCCTTGGAACAGTAAGGTTTTGAGAATGACCCCGGTATTATAGTCAATATATTTAGTTATGTACTGTATAAGCTACACTTTAAATTCCTGAGTGGTTAATCAGCTGTTTGTGTTTGATTAATATATATTCTTATATTTGTCACAATTTATTATGTCATTAATACATTCATTCAAGCCATCAAATCACTACAATGCACATATACTGTATAACAAAATATTTTTCAGTCTTTTGTGAAGAAAAAGACATAAGCAGTTAGTCTTTAATTGAAACATTAAGGGTACGGTATCAGACATTTCATCATGAGAACTGCTGTAATATAATTAACATTCTGTTTCATATGAAAACTGATTAGGATATTTCTCACACTGACAGCAAACGTATTAGAATGGGTTTTCTAAAAATAAAATAGAAAAACCCTGAAACCAAATTAAAATATTAGATAAAATTCCCCCCAAATTATGGAAACCTTCAAAGCATGGTCATGGGTTTTCGTTGCTACTGGCACAGATTAATGGCATCACAATACTGTATACAGGAGACAGACTTAAAAGAGAAACATATATTTATTTACAATCCTTAATTACAAGCTAAAATGTAAACATACAAATGGCTGTTCATACGTTTTTTACAGACTGAGACACCATAGTTTAGGATGGTAATGCAGGTTACTCTCTAAAACTGAACATATCCTAAGATCACAAGGTATCTCAGAGATACAGGATCAGCCTGGTAGGTACTAAAGGAAATAAGACATTAGTTCTGCCTCTGCATATCCACACATTGGGCCACTGACATTTTCCATCTAGGTCTACGGGTAGCCATAGTCTCCAATAGTCATCTTTCCTCTGATTTCAGTTCTTTCCAAATTATTGGCAATTTTTCTGAGCCATGTTGTTTTGAGTCACTCTTGCTACTGTCTTGCATTTTGTCACTTCTGTCTGAGGGCTGTATTTGACAAACAGTCTCTACTGCAGCCACTGGTGTCTTGTTACAGATTAATTTTGAATTTGCATTTAATCTAATTCTGTTTAAAAAGTCAAATTTTGAAGTATGCGACTGCTTGCTTTTAAAAAATACATCATAATACTGAGAGGCTTTCTTGTAAAATGCTGCCTGTATAGTGTACACCTCCACACTGTACTGTACACTGGGCAACATTAGCATCCACGGATGCTAACTTTGCCTTTACAGTATGTGCATAAAAGGAGAATTCTAATTCTGCCTCTATGAGTGGTGAAACTATCAGAGATTACATGTATATAAAGTTTAAATATTATAATTAAACAAAAATCTTTTGAGCCAAACTTGGGGATTAATTAGGATGTGTATGTATGTGGCAGTTTGGTTCATGTAAAAACTATAGTAACCATAGGCATTCCACTAGATGCCGCCAAAAATATGGACTCAAAGATTTTTCTAAATTAGTTTTGTCTGTGTAAAATCTTTCATTTACAGTTTATTCATTGACTGTATTCTTGACTGAAGGAAAAATGTGCATTTTCACATGGATTTAACAATTAGGTTTAAGGTTGTATAAAAGAATGACCCATAGTGATAGTGGTATTGTGTAGGTAGTTTGGTGTTTGGGTAGTGTGAAGTAGAGTTAGAAGTTTAGTTTTTGTAATATTGGTAGTTGTTAAGGGAGCATTAGTAATAATTGTTATTAATAATTGTTCAGATAGTTCTGTAAAAAAACTTTAAAAATGAAGATGGAAAAACACAACACTTCTGACTTTGGAGTGGTTTATCCCTGAGACAAAACTGGGGATCTTTTCATTAGTATAATAATAGTTTAGTTTTTGTAATATTGGTAGTTGTTAAGGGAGCATTACTAATAATTGTTATTAATAATTGTTCAGATAGTTCTGTTAAAAAACTTTAAAAATGAAGATGGAAAAACACAACACTTCTGACTTTGGAGTGGTTTATCCCTGAGACAAAACTGGGGATCTTTTCATTAGTATAATAATAGTTTAGTTTTTGTAATATTGGTAGTTGTTAAGGGAGCATTACTAATAATTGTTATTAATAATTGTTCAGATAGTTCTGTTAAAAAACTTTAAAAATGAAGATGGAAAAACACAACACTTCTGACTTTGGAGTGGTTTATCCCTGAGACAAAACTGGGGATCTTTTCATTAGTATAATAATCTGTTCCTCTGTACACATTCATAAAGCTAAAAGGCTACATTTTGTCCTAGAAAATACAAAATATATACTGTAAGGTTATAACAAAATAACCAACATTTCAGTATAATCTTGCCAAATAATTTTGTTTTTCTATAAAAAAGAAAAACATTTCATATTGAGTGAAAAGAGCAGATCCAGATTATGATGTTGACATACTGTACAGTACTGTAGTAGTACAGGTACCTAGTAAAGAAGGGCTATAGGAAACAATCGCGCCAGTGAAATTACTAAGCAAGTCACAGAGTGATGATGAAGATGCAACAAGGTTTGTTGGAAGAGATGCTGCTGTCCTTCCCAGAGAGATCCAAGGCCAGAAGTGAGTGTAATATCTTATTAAGAGGGTGAACCCAATTGCTTTTTAAAATAAAACTCTTTATGAGTGCAAGTCAAGGAATATAGGAAATAAGTTGATAAATCTCAAGGAATTAAATAAACAGTTCTATAAATAAAATATGCTGGGGAATAAGAATTAAAATAGAAGATTCTTTGAAAATCAGAAGCTAATCCTATCCTATCTTGCAACTGTTGCTCTTCCAATATACAGTATAATGGATATAACATGGAAGAGATACAATTCAAAAACTCAGAAGAACACCCAAAATTACCCAGAATACTGTGTACAGTATATTGAACAATGAAAATGGTCAAGAAAGCTAATTAGAGTACTGTTGATATTTTTTAAAATCTTTTTAGCTCCAAGTGCAAACTGTATGTGAAAGAAAAACAGGTGAGCCTTTAATACGGTGTACAATCTACACAGTTTAATACATTAATGTGATGGTTTGAGGTTTCGCCAGTGCACAAACAAGAGATACAGTAAAAACAGATGGTAAATTTGGAAAGTAACAATATCAATCTTTTTTTTAACTTCCTGCAGTACTCTCAGGAATGAGATTTTTGACTGATCTGTTCACTAGAACTATAGTTAATTTAAAGCTAACAGGAGAAACATTACATTTTGAAATTTCTGCACTGTCCTTCCAATTCTCCTATTTTAACCACATTTAAATGTTTGAGACAACACTTTAGGGGATATGGGGATTATATAAATATGTTCTGTAAGTAAATTCTACATAATTTTATATTTTATTTGTTTTCGATTCAATATACACTGTACATTGTTATGATAGATGTTTGGATATATATATATTAAGAGACGGCATGAAAAGAAACTAGGCACTTATATGTGCAGAAAATTTCAAAAGTTACCAGGAAAATCTTTTTTGTAGCAGGTGCACTAAACTTTTATTGAATGGGCATGTCATTGTTAAATTCATTATAGTCTTTAACATGTATCGTCAGCAGTGTTATGACATATTTTATCCCCACAGATGTTCGATGGGGCTCATGTCTGGTGAGTTGGGAATTTAGACAAATACATTCTTATTTCTCAAGAAGGATACTGTTACATGAGCAGCATGGGAATCTGTTTTGTCTTTCTGAAATGTGGTTGTGTCACAATAAGCTTGCAGGAAGTGCAACAATAGGTAGAAGGACTTAATCAATGAGGCACTATACAGTACATGTAATTTATTACAGCCACCAATATACAGTAGCAAAAATATAAGTAGGGCATATCTTTTCCATTCTTGTTCTTTTTTTCCTTTTCACAGAACTTGAATTTAAATAATCTCACCACCTTTGGAACTAATTAAATAACTTATCTTCCATGCAAGTCAGCCAGTCATAATGATCAATTAATTATCGGGGCGGTGCGGTGGCTCTGTGGCTAAAGATTTGTGCCCGTGGCTAGAAGGTTGCTGGTTTGTATCCTGCGGCCAGCAGAAGAATCCTTCCTGAGCAAGGTCCTTAACCCCAACTGCTCCAGGGGGGCTGTGTAAATGGCTGACCCTGTGCTCTGACCCCAAGCTTCTCTCCCTGTCTGTGTCTCATGGAGAGCAAGCTGGGGTATGCCAAAAGACAAATTCCTAATACAAGAAATTGCACAGTATGTGGCCAATAAAGTGACCTTATCTTAATTAAAATAAAATTAAAAACTTTAAGATTGAAATTTAAGAAAGAATCAGCAATAAATCAATTATTATACAAAATCCATTCAATTTTCTAAAAAATGCAGAGTGATCAGTATATACTACGTAAAATAAATAAAACATACTGTATGTACTTATGAATAATTCACTTAAATGTCAAACTGAAAGAAAACAATTCTGCAGTGCACGTAATAATAACAATGAAATTAAATATTATTTAAATGGTATGTCTATTTTTATCAAGATAAAAAATAAACTTGAGAATTTGTAACTATCACATACGTTCTGATTTATAAGTCCTGTAAACATGAAATACTTATCTTAGTTTTACTACATACTGGTCCAATAAATCAAATCCTCCCATATGGGTAAATATCAAGGATTCAAACACAGAGATCAAAGGAGTAGAAAATGGTTCTGGAATGTCTGACATAAAAGATGCCTTCTCAAAAGGTGGGCCCAGACGTTAATGCATAAGATCTGCACTATTTTTTTTAAAGACATGTAACCATATTCTTTCATCAGAACTGCCCTTATATTTGTGATTATAATGACCAGACCAGACAAAGCAGTGTCAACGTTTATTCAACCCACTTGTGGTGTTTTATATATAATGGATATTGTAAACAGCCACAAGAAATAAATTGAAGAAATTAAAATTTAAAAAGTCTAATGTGAAGGTCTTGCGAAGTACATGCTCACACCTCCTTCTGATCATTTCTGATCCTTCCTGGTTTGGCTCTCTATCAAAAGAAATCAAGAGTCCTTGGGCAAAGTAGTGCCCCTTGAGGACATGACACCTCAAGGTATCACGTGCTGCTTCTGCATCTGCACAATTCTTCTCAGTCTCCTCTTCTGGGTCATTGTAGTGTCTTCCGCTGCCCACCATAGAGTGCCAATTTCAAACAACCAATTCCAAATTTAATAGATGATAATGAGAATATATACAAATATAAGAAAAGGAATTAGATTAGATTTCAAAGATCAAATAAGGATCGATTTTTTGTGTTGTTTAAGTAGTTAAATCAAAATAAAAGAATTGCTGCCTATGTATATTTAAATATTCTAATCAAAAACTGTATATTTTCCTTTCACAAAAGACTGATGTAAGACTTATGGATTGATTAGGTAGTATTGTGCAATTTAGAAACATCTGGGAAGTAAATGATATACTTTATAGATCAGGATTATTTCTCATGAAGTATGGGTGACATCAGTTTTGAAGCCTGGAAGAAGCTTTGTAATCCTAAAGGTGAGGGGAGGAATAATATAAATGGAAATGCAAACGTTTCAAGTCATAAATGTGTCAGGATCAGAGATGACTAAATAATCCATAATGAGTCAAGCAACAGAAAAAAAGATTTATACTTGAAATGTAAACATAAAAGGCCTGTAAAAACTCAGGGTTCCTTTGACTGAAATGACTTTGAACTAGTAACCTCACGAAGAATTTTCACTTCTAATACTAATGAAAAAAGCATATACGAAAACTGAGAGCTGGAATTCATAATAAAACCTTTGTTAAAAGTGTGCAATAAGAAAGGGCAATAGATTTATATTCACAGTGACACTGACACTTTATGCTCAAAGTCTTTATGATTAAACCCAGTTCTAATTTCTCCCCTTCCATTTTTGCTACACTTTTTATTTCTAAAACAAAAAGAAAACTTACACATTTACACTTTTCACTTAATTGCTCATTCAAGTTAACTGTTTTTTTAAACCACCTCTGGACATAAGAACATCAGTTTAGAATTTCTACCTATCATGCTCATTTTGTAGTTTTGTAGCTACATGTACAGTATGTGAGTCTAAACGTTTGTTCAGCCATTTCTTAAAAGTGCCCAGAGTTTGTGCCTCTGCCACCTTCAAGAAAACTGAGTAATAGTACTGGAATTAAGTATATTCTTTGTGCTGCTTTATGTACTGTATGTGTCTGCATCTTTTAGTGATTTCTGGAAGGAGTTAATTATCCTCCTATTATTTTAGCAGATGAGCAAATGGTGAAAGCTGTTTTTTGTTACTTTTGTGGTTTTCTTTTATCTTTTACTTTATTTGACTAAATGTATTTTTATAGCAAAAGTAAGCATTTTACAGATTTGGTATATTTTTTTAATTAAATTATGTAATTAAATCAAGCAAAGAGGTTGGCATTTTATGGCTTTTTATTATTTAATCCTTGAGGATAAAAACTGCAGATGCACTTGTTAAAATTATTGTAGCTGTAAATTAAATTAACTGAAATAAATGGTTACTGTAGTTTATGGTGAGCATCTGTACTTCTGAATAAAGAAGATATACAATATGAACAAATAAGACCAATTGTAATTATGTGCTGAATACATTTTGTTTTGATTAACTCATTCTGCTAGGATGACTATAAACTCCAAATGTTTGTACACCTCTTATTTTTACACACATCTGTATTTCTGAAAAAACTGTCTCGCAGTGCTAGTTTTATTGAGTATATCACAAACAAATAAAACTTCTGCTAAATCAACACTACTCATTGTGACATGGATATGTACTGCCCCACCCTAAATTAAGTGCACATTGACTGGAGTGTGGAGCTTCTGGGGAGGCCGATTAACCAATTGATTGGTATGGCAATGGACTGTGTTCAGAGTAAGCAGTTGGTGATTCAATAGTTGGTTTGAAAAATGTAGAGAAAGAGTGATAGGTGTATGAGCTATTGGATATGGTCCTGTGTTTAATCTTATTCACCAGGTAAAGTTCACTGTCCAGTGCCTCCAAACATTACCTTGGCTTAATTTGGTGTTTAGAAAAATTGTGAAAATGTGGGTACCCCAGCCATCACCTGAGATAATAATGGGGTACGGACACTTGGCAGGGCAATCCCAGGAGGAAAGGCAAAAATTGTTTTCACTATATGTTGGTCACAGATGTCCAAATGGAGGACTGAACTTGTGGAGGGAGATAATAACTAAAGGTCTCCTGGGACCAAACCTGAATGGGGGTTCCCATCCTCTCTCCTTGGTTTTCCTTATGGTTAACCCACTCATTTCCTCTCTGGCTCCCTTCGATCAATTTCTCATTGGGATGCTGGATGCTGAGTCCTCTCACATGGGAACACTGGTCCCTTTACTGGGGACCTTGGGGTTAGTTGGGAGCAGCTACAGTGCCTTGCGAAAGTATTCGGCCCCCTTGAACTTTTCAACCTTTTGCCACATTTCAGGCTTCAAACATAAAGATATAAATTTTTTATTTTATGTGAAGAATCACCAACAAGTGGGACACAATTGTGAAGTGGAACGAAATCTATTGGATTTTTGAAACTTTTTTAACTAATAAAAAAATGAAAAGTGGGGCGTGCAAAATTATTCGGCCCCCTTGCGTTAATACTTTGTAGAGCCACCTTTTGCTGCGATTAAAGCTGCAAGTCGCTTGGGGTATGTCTCTATCAGTTTTGCATATCGAGAGACTGAAATTCTTGCCCATTCTTCCTTGCAAAACAGCTTGAGCTCAGTGAGGTTGGATGGAGAGCGTTTGTGAACAGCAGTTTTCAGCTCTTTCCACAGATTCTCGATTGGATTCAGGTCTGGACTTTGACTTGGCCATTCAAACACCTGGATACGTTTATTTGTGAACCATTCCTTTGTAGATTTTGCTGTATGTTTGGGATCATTGTCTTGTTGGAAGATAAATCTCCGTCCCAGTTTCAGGTCTTTTGCAGACTCCAACAGGTTTTCATCCAGAATGGTCCTGTATTTGGCTGCATCCATCTTCCCCTCAATTTTAACCATCTTCCCTGTCCCTGCTGAAGAAAAGCAGGCCCAAAACATGATGCTGCCACCACCATGTTTGACAGTGGGGATGGTGTGTTGAGGGTGATGAGCTGTGTTGCTTTTACGCCAAACATATCGTTTTGCATTGTGGCCAAAAAGTTCGATTTTGGTTTCATCTGACCAGAGCACCTTCTTCCACATGTTTGGGGTGTCTCCCAGGTGGCTTGTGGCAAACTTTAGATGAGACTTTTTATGGATATCTTTGAGAAATGGCTTTCTTCTTGCCACTCTTCCATAAAGGCCAGATTTGTGCAGTGCAAGACTGATTGTTGTCCTATGGACAGACTCTCCCACCTCAGCTGTAGTTCTCTGCAGTTCATCCAGAGTGATCATGGGCCTCTTGGCTGCATCTCTGATCAGTCTTCTCCTTGTCTGAGCTGAAAGTTTAGAGGGACGGCCAGGTCTTGGTAGATTTGCAGTGGTCTGATACTCCTTCCATTTCAAGATGATCGCTTGCACAGTGCTCCTTGGGATGTTTGAAGCTTGGGAAATCTTTTTGTATCCAAATCCGGCTTTAAACTTCTCCACAACAGTATTACGGACCTGCCTGGTGTGTTCCTTGGTCTTCATGATGCTCTCTGCGCTTTCAACAGAACCTTGAGACTATCACAGAGCAGGTGCATTTATACAGAGACTTGATTACACACAGGTGGATTCTATTTATCACCATCAGTCATTTAGGACAACATTGGATCATTCAGAGATCCTCGCTGAACTTCTGGAGTGAGTTTGCTGCACTGAAAGTAAAGGGGCCGAATAATTTTGCACGCCCCACTTTTCATTTTTTTATTAGTTAAAAAAGTTTCAAAAATCCAATAGATTTCGTTCTACTTCACAATTGTGTCCCACTTGTTGGTGATTCTTCACATAAAATAAAAAATTTATATCTTTATGTTTGAAGCCTGAAATGTGGCAAAAGGTTGAAAAGTTCAAGGGGGCCGAATACTTTCGCAAGGCACTGTATCAGTGTCCAGGCCATACGTGTCATTGGCGTGAGAGTTATGTACAGTACATGTAGCAGGGTAATATGTGTTCCAGAGTTTGGTTAAATCTAGTTGTGCTGGAACATGAATGAGGAAGGATTGACTCATCTCTAGCCGTAAAAGCCAGTGATTGTGCATAATATGAAGCAGTAAAGAGAGAGTTTTTTTATGTAGTCTTGTTTTTGAGCCTATTCCTAAAATAAAATAATCTGTCTCATACTCCTAGACATCACCTTGGCTTGATGTTGTCACATTCTTGTACTTACTGTAAATAGAGTTAAGAATGATGTGCAGATTTGGAATAAAAAACAGAACAGATTGTCACTTCAAAGCAAATAAACATATTTCATAATGAACTTTTCTGACATTGCTGTATTTCAAATGTTTAGCTTTTCTTTCAAGCGAATAAAAGACAGTATATTGGAATTTGTTATATAATCAAAAAGGGAAACGCACCGTAGGTGCATTATACGCATTATAGATTGGTAGTGATTTTGTAAAAAAAAAAGATAAATATAAATATAAATATAAATATTTACAAATATAAATATAATATATATGTATACAGTATATATAATATAAAAAATGCCATCAGTGTAAGACAGTTTATCATCAAGGCCCATATAAGTCTCAAGGCCTATTAAAGTATAGGCAGTTAGTTTTAGAGCAGGGGTGTCAAACTCATTTTTAAGGTGGGCCAAACTAAAAACATTTAATCATGTTGAGGGTCACACATGCAGAGATAAATACTGATGAGAGTTTTATTATAAATTTTTCCACATCTGCAAGCGAATGTAGCCTATACAAACAAAATATTGCTTCAGTTATCCTCTATTTAAGAATATGGTTGAGGATTTCATAAAAGAAAATGTATTAAAGATAAAAATAAGATCAAACATTTTAAGTATGTTTTGGCAATGTAACTATATTGCACAAATAGAACTGAAATAAATACATTAATTGAAATCAATAAAAACAAACAAACACAAAGAAGGATAGGTGTACATCATAAACTGTTACCCTAATGCTGCTTTGCCAAGCCAGAAACCAAAGCTCTTTTCTTTGATGCAAGAAAGTCTAATCTGGGCATAAAATCCTGAACGGCAACGAACGGCAAGTGAATATGCAATAAATTCGGTTGCTTTCTCTGAAAGCTGCTCTTGTACATCGTAAGCAATCTCGTCGACTCGAGTAGCCATCGTATTTCTAGTGAGTCTGATGTTTGCGAAAGCAGACCCTGTCTCTGGACACACTACTTCACTGACTTTTAACAGGCACTGCTTTAGAAAATTGCCCTCACAGAATGGTCTCCCTGATTTAGCTATTTCTTCAGCCACGATAAAACTTACCTTCACCACAGTCATGTGTTACTAGCAAGATGATAATGTTTTTTTCTACTAATAGATTCACGGTGATATCTGTGTAAATGTAGCCAATCTAATTAGTTTTACTCCAGAGGCGAGGGGAGGACGTTAATGCTCAGTTGTTGCGTGATCCAATTGAAGCCAAGGGCTCATTGGAATTTGGAGTTCCTACTGTCGCAGGAATCAAGTCTTACAATGGCAGGATTAAAACGGATTACAGGGCGAATGCAGCCCGCAGGCCATGAGTTTGACACATTTTAGAGTTTGAAAATATGTGGTGGTTACTATGGATCCTGGGGAAGAAACCTTGCATGACAAGAGTGTGAAAACCAAAGTTTTAGCTAATGATAGCTGTCCTTTTTGAAAGATTGCAACCCAGCTTCACATTTTGCCCAGTACTAGATGTACTGCAAGGTTCTAAAAGAGGCTTGCAAAATTAGTACTGTTGATAACAGAAGAGGATGAGAAAGAAATGTCTCTTTAAAAGCTATCTAAATTATTTCAGTGTAAATTCTCTGTGTGATACTGTAGATGATGATGATCTTGAAAATAGCCTTGCTGCAGCTAGGTTCTTGATGAAAAATGAGATACATATTATCACAAAATGGCCTCAAAGGCCTTCTGGAATCATTCACTTGATCTTTTATATTTCTCTCCTCATCAAAGAAAAAATGTAAAATGTAGAATCTTAGATTGACCAAACTGTTCAAATGCTATGCCTGCAAACTTCAAAATGTGCAAAGTATAAAACCCTGTCATTTAAAAGTCTGCAGAATCTTATATTCCTTGTGATGCTTTCACACATTTGTTTAATATTCCTATTTTTTTAACAGCCCACCCATCATGCAATCTATAAAACATATGTCATACTGTTTTTAGAATGTCTTTGTGTCAATCTTCCAGAAGAGATTTGAAACTTCTAAAATGTATAAGGAAAATAATATTCTCTGCAGTGGACAGTTCATCGTGTTATTTTTAGGCTATTATTTGAATTATTTTTATACTTATTATAATGAAATACATTCAAACAGTTTTCTTAATAATAATAATAATAATTTACATGGCTTGGCACCTCAATACCTGTCTGAACTTTTATCGCCCTACTCCCCACCTCGCAACCTCCGCTCTTCAAATTCTGCCCTCCTTACTGTCCCCCAAGCCCGTCTACATTGTATGGGCGACAGGGCCTTCTCCTGCTATGCCCCCAAGCTCTGGAACTCCTTGCCCAAGGATATTAGAGAGTCACCTTCTCTAAACTCCTTCAAATCCAGACTCAAAACCCTCCTTTTCAGAAAAGCCTTTACTTAACTGCTTCCATTCTTCACCCCTCTGCTCTTCTTAATACCATCTTCCACGGTCTCCTCTATTGTTATTGTTGTATTGTTGTAATTATAATTGTGTCCTGTCTTGTGAAATTTTCTTATTTATTGTTGTAGTCTTCTTATTTATTGTTATTGTCATCCTGTAAAGCGCTTTGAGAAGCCACCTTTAAAGGCGCTATATAAAATAAAGTTTATTATTATTATTATTACTATCAGGAAAATGATAAAATCTGTTTTGTAGCGGGTGAACTGGCATTTTATTGAACAAATGTGACATAGGAAATTAATTATACTGATTAATATTTGTCATGAACAGGGAGTGTTCTGTGAAGCTCATTGTCTAGTTGCATATTGCTTTCAATGGAGGCCACACGCAAGCTGTGCATATGTAGTGCATACTTTGCACTAGATTTGCGGATACTGTCATGTGGAATTCTACCTCTTTTCTCTTGTGAATCCAGGACAAACATGTGCATGTTCACTGTTCTTCATGCTACATATCATTCAATGTGGTATAAGTCTGGAGATAATGTAAATGGACTAGGTATCACGTGATCATCCTGAAAGAAAGCTGTTTCTACATAAGTATCAGGAGGATGTGGAATCTTCTTTGGAATCAGTCCAGATACGTTTCAGGGCTTAAAGACATAGTGAAAAAACCTAACCGTTATAGAGAAGATTAGGAATGGATTTGATGCAAATATTCAAAATTCTCAGGCATTGATAGAGCCAGCTCAGTGCTTGTCTTAATAATGCACACTAAAACAAAAGTCATGGGACACAAGTGAAAAGCCCCAGATTTTACATAGTTGTTATTGTCTAGATTGATTCCAGAACTGGAATATTTTTTATAACATGGAGACCAAAATTGTAGATGATATTGTCCAGTAAAGGAGGAGTTTGTAATGAGCTTCAATTTTTTTACTTAGCATGCCTCAATTTAAATTTTATGCTTTTAATCATATGTTTGACTTTTGAATTTTTTCCCCATTGTCGTATACAACCCTTAACATATTGTTTTGCACGTCTGCACACCATTCTTGACACACTCAGTGATGATCAGAGTGGTGTACACAAGGCCTTGATTTATTGTTTGACTCCATTACTTGCAAGTCCGTCCAAGGTAGTCTAGTCCAGCCTCTTACATGCTGATGTCTCGGAAGAAGTGCAAAGCAGAGAATCTAGGTTCCTCTCAAGTTTGATATTCCACAAGTTAAATCAACTCATCTGTGCCCAGTCAAATCTTCACCTAATGAAGGGATTTAATGCTTATGCAACAGAGTGATTTAAGTATATTGCAGTCAGTCATTCATCAAAATTATGCCAAAACATCTAACGTCTCTGTATACTTGATTAAAAAAACATTCAGAAATGTCATTTCAATATCAGTATATTAATTGTAAAATATATTTATAACTGTCTTTTTTATATAGAAAACAGACAACTATACAGTATATGCTACACTGCTCTTAGTTTTGGTTAATTTCTACCTCTTTAATCCACTCATTCTGAAAGACAAGAGTGTCATAAAAAAACATTAGAGTGAATATGTATCTGGATAAAGTGTTATTCAAGTACCACATATTCCAAAATACTGAAAAGCTTTTAATGTTTAGATTGGTGCATAAGACCAATATTGGCAGGGACAAAACCACTCTTATTTCTTACTTTTCATAAAATATTCCAAGGGACATATGCACAATTCCACATTCAGATATCAAGAGCTTGTCTTAAATAAGAAGCTTCAAGATTCACCATTTCTATAATAAACATGCACTACATGGCTTTATGCAGGTATGGCAATATAGGACAATCCAGTGACTAAATCTTGTTTAGTTAAAAAACAGTAGTTGCAGGGATTTGACATAAGAGCCAGAAGAAAAGAGTGGATAAGGACAAAAGTGTAGTTACAATAGCATATACAGTAGCCTATGGTTTCAATTTCTTTCCTATTTATGTTACCCATTGCTGTTACAAGAACACAAAAAAGAAACTAAGAAAAACAGAAATAAGACTAAATGCACAGTTAACTTGATTTACTTAATCTTTTATTTAAAATATTAATCCCTATCTTTATTTTTTTAAACACTATGACTAATTCTGGATACTAAGGGATTATTTTTTAAGGGACTTAACCAAATTCCATTTGGAATTTACCTTTGGTAAAGCAACCTGTAAGCAAAGACCTTGATTACAGGTGCAAGAGATATTTTCTTCCCTGATAATTTATTGTGTAGAGTGCCTTAAAGGGGTAATTTCATTATTCCTCGGGTAGAACACAATGTGAAGGTCTGAGTTCCAAAAATTATGAATGGGGACACAACATGATCATTTCCATAGTTTTAAGGTATATTGTGACTCACATAGAGTTAATAGTAGGGAAAAATATAAAGCACTAGTGAAAGCACCAGTTTCACCTTTCATCCAACAGAATTGTGAAGAAAAATGTATTATTCTCCTGATGTTGAATAGGTAGAAGAAATGTTACATATGAGTTAGATGAATTGATTTGAAAGCAGACAGTGGTGTAGTCTTACTGCTTTATAGCACAGCAGGAAAGGGCTAAGCAAATACTGTAGCTGAAACACAGACTTGTTCTACGTGTAGCACTCTGGCCTGGAACTGTACAAAAAACAGGTCAATGTTCAATGAAGCACTGACTTTACAATAAGCTGTTGCAAAACTGTGTTGTCATTACATGAGAAACAATCAGACAAAAAAGGAAAGCATGACATTAATTATAATTTACACTTGTTTCACATGATTACAGCTGTGCTATGTTTGGAATTGCTAGGCAAAGAAATGGAGACCCGCATGACTAACATGAGTCAAATAAATGGCACTAATGACCAAATGCTAGCACTGTGTTGTCCCTTTGGAAAAGTTACTGCTGAACTCTGCTCGTAAATCTGGCATTCTACATCTACAGCTAAAGGACAAAACAAAGAATTCTTTGGATCCAGGGTGAGCCTGATTCTAATTATTTGTAGGCTTGTAACCCAATACACTCATGCAGTAAAATGAAGGTTTAACAAAAAATAACAAATAGAAAGAAATGAAAAGTGCCTGCAATTTGATACCTGGCTAGACACTCTGAAAGTTGTAGGAAACCAGCTTTTCCAGAAGACTAAAATTAACGGACACTTTTTGACTAACAAGACAAACAGCCTGTCAATCTACTGAGGCCATGTTAAGTACGGGGACAAGTATTAACACAGTTGTTAGTGCTCAGGCCCTATGCTTACTGATGAAACCTATTGATGACAATAGGTATTTTAAGAATTCTCCCAAAGTTTTTTTTCCTCAGTTTTTCTATGTTCTTCTTCCCTTCTGACCCTGTGCTCTGACCCCAAGCTTCTCTCCCTGCCTATGTATCTCATGGAGAGCAAGTTGCGGTATGTGAAAAGACAAATTCCTTATACAAGAAATTGTATATGGCCAATAAAGTGATCTTATCTCTCACCCTCACCTCACCTCTCACCTATGATCTGAACCTCACAGTGCCTTCTTTCTTACCAAAAACTCAAACACACATTGAAATCTACCTCTACCTTACATGTCAAAAGCTCACTCCCCATAATTTCTATCCCTTTATTTCATTCTGTTGGTGCATGTTGTTGCACATCTTATGTTGTTTTTGCACATTACCTGTTACCTTTTTGTTTTGCACACTGCCTGTTGTTGTTTTTGCACATTGCCTGTTGTTGTTTTTGCACACTGCCTGTTGTTTTTGCACACTGCCTGTTGTCTTTGTCTTTCTTTTGTTATACAATTGTATTGTTATTGTTTTTTTCTATGTACTACTTATCGTCCGAGAGCTAGCTAAATAGCATTTCGTTATACCATATACCTGTATATGAGTATAATGACAATAAACTTGAACTTTCAGTTATTGCCCTTGCTTCCACTTGATCTTTTCAAATCTCATATTTGACTATTTGTAGCTAAAGAAATATAGTCCAGAGGTTTCTTTGGATTTATATTATTTTGATAGGAATACAATAACTCCTCATGATTCATATTTCAATTGATTCATAAGAGTTGTCAAAAACTAAAGGTAAAAAATATTCATTATGAATGTTTAGAGACAATGTTTAGAGAATGTTTAGAGAACTTTAGTTGCATTTCATTAAAAAAATCATACAATAATCATTATTTTCCAGTAAATCAAAATGTGGTAATATTAGCGGTTTGTGTAAATCTTTTATTAGAATAATGAAATGAAATGAAAAAGGTTATATCTGAAAATAAGAATTTATCTTTTATCTTCATATGAATACTGAAAATGTTAGAACTAATTATTTTTTTCAGTCTCAAATTGAAAACTTTTCTTTTTATTAATGTATGCCCACACTTTGAATACTGTATATTTTGATTAACTAAATTCTTAATAATGCCACCTTCCTGTTCTGAAGCCAAGACAGTGGTCTGTAAAAGAACAGTTCACCACAACCTAACAGCAGAAAAGTACTCTGTCAAAAGTTCAGCTACGGTATGTCAGTATATTATGCATTTTATGTCCTGCCAGTGCACATCCACGAAACAGACCATGAAATGATTCTTTAATATAACATGATTGACTTTCACCTGTCTGCAAGTAATCACTGAATTCGAGTTTTGAATTGTAGTGGAAATGTTTAAGGCTTTTCAGAAGTTCTTCCATATTATTGAATTTCATTAGATTTCAAAATCTTAAAATATTACACCACTTTCCAATATACAGTATATAATGAAAACCAAAAATGAAATTACAACTTTAAAAAAAATATATAGGAAGATGTAAAAGTATATTCTCCTCCAGTGGTTCTTAATCTTGGTCCTGAGAGCCCCGAGTGTCCACAGGATTTTGCTGCAGCTGAGTTTTACATCACAAGCTAACTGATTTCAAGTTTGTATTTGGGAAATATCTTTAAATGTGCTTTCAGCTCTGCAAACATTGTATGGGATTTGTAACTGGTATCAACCCTGTATTAATTAGGACATTTCAGAGCTGCCCTCATTCAGATGTGTTAGCTGAAATTTGACCAATTGAATTTGGAGAGAAGAAAGAACACTCATGGGCTGTGGGTGTGTCTGATACATTGGTATACCCACACGTCTGTTCTTCATACCTTGGTCAAAAGGTCATACACTGGTCATACACCGGTCACTGAAAAAAATGTTTTTAGTCAGAAATAAGGGAACACAAATTTTAATTATCAAGTTGAAGAGAGACTGCATAACATTCTCTGACTTTTTTAACCTCAAGTATTTTTAAAACTAAGGCTTGAGTGCAGAAAAAAAGTCTAAACAAGAAAGCAGTTATAGGCACCAATTAGCATTGATGATTAAGGACCTGGCTTTACAATACTTTAAATAAGCACAGAAAGCATTTTCATTGTCCATGTCCTTGTTGGAGTTAAGTAGCAGTTTTCTATATGCTGAATATTAAAAAATAGGTGGGGTAATTCTGGAGTAGCAAAACAATATTTAATTATGCTAGTAGATTAACTACATAAATAAAAAAAAATCAATAATGTATTGAATGAAATGTAAAATCACCACTGTTTTTGGATTGCAAGCTGAAACACCATTACAAAAATAAAATGCAAAGGAAAAAGAAGAAAGTATTGACAGAGAGAGACAGGAGAAATTGGAAACTGACATTTAAATAATGACAGATTCATATTACCGCTTGAGTTGACTATTGAGAAAAATGATCTAGAAATGAGCTGACTTTTGATTCAAATAAGAAACAAAACAATCCATTCGCAAGTTAAATTTATTTCCTATCATGGACTTCTAAATTAAAAATTAGTACTTCTGTACAAACACAGAAAGGATAGAGTTCCCATGCATTAACACAATTAACTTTTTTATTCATTGTTAATTCCTGATTATACTGTAGCAGAAGTCAGAATGCAGAACTGACTGCAAAAGAGATAAAGATAAGATGTAATACAGTAATAAGAAATGTACCAATCAAGCCAAAATATAGAAATAATAAATCTGATGTCTCAAAGAATAATCTGAAATAATTGGGTATTTTTATTCAGTTACATACAGTATTGGTTTCAGGTACTTTAAAAGAACACATTTACAATAACAGCATTTGAAAAAAAAAATCACAAAATGAATCTAGGCCTACAGTGTACAACTCTCCTTAGTTCTTTCTCATTTCAGTGATTATCCAGAATTCCCAGCACAAGGGAAGATTGATCTGCCATCTTTTTGTGTACTCATGGGCAGACATTAGATGACATAAAATATATTCAAAGGTTTGCTCATTCAGGATTTACTGTAAGTGCTTGTTAAATGGTTGCCTCTTTTGAGAAGGATCTACTGAAAAACTGCCAACAGTAGAATGATTTTGTTTATGCAGAAGAAGAACTTTTTACCCTACTGACAAGATTTCTTGGTTTCTTGGAAAGTCAGTAGCAATAAACTCATTTAATACCGTGGTATTTCACTGTATTTTTTTAAAACGTTTTAGCCAAAATTTCCGGTTAAGTCTGGAATATTATTCTTTGACAAAGCTGGAACACTTTTAATTATTGTCATGTCATAGAGATAGATAGATACTTTATTGATCCCCTGAGGGAAATTGCAGAAAGTGCGGATATTGTCATAGCATGGGCATAAATGTACTGTAAATACAGTATACTGCATATACTGTATACATATGTGTGCTTATTTAGAAAATATATTTCTCCTAGCCCTGTGTTTCTTAGATGTCTTTGTTTTCCAAAGCTCTAGCAACAGAAGTTATCAGTAGTGTACAATATAATTATATTAGTAGGGGTATTAATTAACATCATGTTGCTTTACATCATTTTTATTTCTAATAATTTTTCATCACATTTAAACAGATTTGGCTTAGAATGTTAAGAGAAAATCAGTAACTTAAATGTTTATTTAATTTTAGGGATACAGATATCCATTAGACTCTACAAGTATAGTATTTTTCATTTTTGATGAATATTCCCACTTTTAAATTATTTCAGTATTTCAATTAATTATTCCTGATACTTTAGGTTATTTAGGTTAATAATTAGCTGTTCTTACGTTCTAATTGAAATTTTGTAATTGGTAGAGCAATTGTGGTGTGTTTTACAATAAAAAACAAAGTCTGTTTTAGCTGAAGAAAATCAGAATAGCATTTAATCACAGTTTTCTATTAAGAGATCATAAGAGGGAGGATATTACCATACTTTGCTTAGAAGTACTTGTGATTTTTTAACATTGCAATATGTAAAGAGCAGCATTACGTAAAAAATGAATAAGACATTACTTTTCTCAATACAAGAAAATAAGTTGCTCTACAAATAAGAGGAGACCATATGGGCAATCATGATTATTTGGTTGCTTGGTAGCTAATCAGTCCCAAAATCTCATCCATTTAATTCCAGTCAAAGGATCTCAGTAGGCAATAACATCTTGGCTAGGTATCTTGCTACAGAAACCCACAACCCACAACAAAGAAACAGTCCTTATATATCTTAATTTCCATTTATGAAACAATGACCTAGTTTTATTGAAGTAAAACCCACCACTTCCATTTACTTTTTTCATACCTTTGAGAATTTTGATTATTGAGACAGCCATCCAGAGAGCCTTTTGCTCAATGTTACCGAGATTCAGTTAGTTTGCTTTTGCAGTTTTATAATGTTTGTGTAAGAGATGTAAGGAACTTTAAATCTACTAATGCAAATCTAAAACAACCTGTCTGTATGAAAAATAATTACTAATAATAGTACCTATAAGTTACTTGGGATAAGAAACTGTGAAACATTAAATTGTCAGAATTAAGTATTGTGGCATTTTGTTTCATGAAAAAACTGATGGGATTAATGATCTGCCACTAGAGGCTGACAAAATTGCCTCAAGACTGGTTTAGTTTAAACCAGTGTATAACTGAGTGGTAGATTAATTTGTGCATTCCCCCATGGTATTTATTAGCGAGTCATGTGAACAGTATAAAAGGGGGTAGGCAGGAGACTAAGATAGACATTAGTTGTTACTGTAATGGAAGCAGTGTTGAAGTCACTCTCTTTAAAAAATAAAACCTGGATACTTCCTGGATCTTAATAGGACATCTAAGTTTTGAGTTTTTGAGTTTTGAATGTTTAAAAGTCCCCAGAACTACACTACAACAAATTGGGATCTTTTATAGTATTTTATTTAATTTTAATTTGTCAATTCCAAAAATACCAAAATTATGTTACAGGACATTTCCTCAGATTAATTGTTAAATTCTTTGTTTAACCTGTTTCCATATGTTCAAATCATAGACTGGGAGTGCAAAAACGTTTAGATTAATGTAATCTTTATACTTTAAAATTTACTTTTAAAACTGAGAATGTTAAACCTTTTAATTGTCGTTGTTACTCATTTTCTTATTGCTATCCACTCTAATTTTTCAATAAAAATTACAAAGTCTGTTGAAGTGAGACTAATTAGTCCAAGGATTCCATCCTTCCATTTTGTGACACAACCCAGTATACTGGCAAAATGGCTTCTTACAGTATCCTGTTTCAAAACCTTTTATGAGAAAGTATCTACTGTTCTAGGTTTTAAACATACTTCCACATAAAGGTCACTAAAGGTCTCTAATTATATTTACTATTGGACCTGAGAAGTCTAATAGGATGATTGTTAATATATTTTAGAAAAATGCCTCATACTGTAGTCTTCTCTATTTAAAAATTAGGTTTAAGTTTAGTTTAGTTCACCTGTTTGTGTGGGGCATTCCTTTAAGTACAAAAATGTATCCATTTATTCTTCTCTGGACTTCTTTGGAGTCCAAAGCAGCAGTTTCATTTCATCATCCCATCACTATTAGTCCAAGTCACCTAGCACATTGGATACTCTGGATAACTACCTCTGATCCTCTTTGGTATACCACATCAACAGTGTCTTATTTCTGTCTCATGGTAGTAAAAGACAAGTCTCTTTCAGCAAAAAGAAACATTAAATCCTTCTTACAGTAGTTGAAGTTACAGTACATACAGTAGTTGAAACTTTAAGAAGAGAATAAAACAAATTCTGTCTCTTTTTGCGGATGCCTTATAATTTATGACAGTTCATCCTACTATATGCAATATGGGGCTAGCTACAGTATGTCCTGTTCTTCCCTCACAAAACAAATGTTACGACCCCAAGTGTCTAGGGGTACAGGGGTGTAACATTTAGGATGGATTTGGATGCAGGTGAGTTTCTGGTGAGGGACTCAGGAAGCGTGACAACAAAGGTTTGGTGCAAAAGTGATTTATTTTAGAAAAGTGAATAAGTGACTGGTACATATACAAGACACAATAACACAGGGAAAAGGAACTTGAGTGGTGCCAAAGGAAAGAAAATAACAAAACCAAACGGATCTAGCTGATACAGTGAGGTCTAACCTACAGTAACTAACCCAAACAAACAAAAATCAAAAGGGTCTTCATGCGCCCTAACTTCCCTACACTGAACTAACTAGAACCAAAACACATGAGTGGCACACGCCCCTAACCTAGTGTGTCTAGACAGAAAACAAACCTACATGTGCACAATGTAACACAACAACCTCACCTATACCTTTCCCCTGGTGTACAGCAAGTTCACAGTTAACAATAACATGACACAAATGAACCAATTGCACGATTATGGTAAAACGGGTAATACTGAAGAAAATACACAAGCAAGGAATAGGGTAACAAATGAGCACAAGCAAGGTAAAAAGGAAAGGAACAAGTGCAGGGAAGGCAGGTAATTAAAACAGAGCAACGAACTGAAGAAAGATATAAGATGTGAAAAAGGGGATAACTGATTTCTTTCCTCACAAAGAGTTCTTTTAACACAAGACATTCCATGTTTAGGAGCCTTTGAGTTATGGCAAGGATGGGAGTTAACAGGACGTTCCATGCTTAGGCACCTTTGAGTTATGGCGGGATGGGAGTTAATTGATATGAAATTCCAAGTGCAAGATAACCCCCCCCCCCCCCAACTAAGGAAAGATAAAACCGACCATCAAAAGTGTTCAATGTCTTGGGAATGTCCAAACATAGGGGGCCCCCCATTACTGTAGTAACTATTTGCGTCAGAAGCAGGCAAAATTTGCTATATAAACTGGAAGTTTTGTACCTATATTTCAAACAATACTTTGGTCTTATTGTTCCTTGCATGCAATAAACTCAGTTACTCAAACTTCATCTCGGGTTCTAGAACTAATTTGTCTGTTACTACAGAAGGCAGCCGAAGCTAACAACGAACAAACACGTACACTAGCGAGCAAATGTGAACACTAGCCGAAAAGCTAATCGAAGATGAGCTGGAAGCTGACCGAAATTTAAAGCTCTTGAGGTTGGAACTTCTTCAGTATTTAAACTGTGGTTGCTGATTGGTTGGGAGCTGCAACGAGTGCTTAGTGATGGACCAATGGTGGGGGGGGGGGGGGGTATCCGAATACCCCGAAAAAACAAAACAAAAACACGGACACGCATGGGAACGTAACAACAAATCACAAAATTTCCAAGTCCCCATGTTCTTTACACTCTTTTTCCCATCCTTGGTTTGTAGGGCTTACATCCCTCAGGTAAACCTTGATTTTAACTTCCCACACCTGGGCTCAATTATTTGGCTGTCAGCAGTCATTTTGGCACTGTGCCTACTGTTGGCTCATATACAGTAGGATCCAAAATGACCACCTCCTAAGGAAGCCTCCAAGAACCACCACTGGAATGTAGATTCCCACACAAGCAACAGCACACAATAATAATATGCTGAAAAACTGAAGTTTTTAGTTTTTACAGTATACAGAATGTATTGCTGATAACCTTAAACCTTCAATGAAAAGTTCATGCAGTATGTAATATACAGTAGCAGAGGAATGTTTGAGAAGATTTTGTGTGCCCAAATAAGCAAATAAGAACACTTTCAAAGGCTTGTAGAACAAGATTACTTTTTCCCCCTTAAATTTGGTGTCTATGTTGAATAACTGTATTTAAAAAATGTAGACTATTTTATCATTTTTAATGTTAACAAGGATTAGCTATTAACTATTTTACACTAAAAAGGCAATAAAAATGCAATTCAGAGACAGTACTCACTGTATAGCACCAAGAAGTTGTCACGCCCTCTGCAGCCAGAGGGCGCTCCTTCTCTGTCCTGTCCCTAGTTTCCGGTCTGCTCTCCTTCCTGTCCCTCTCTTCCTTGGGCTATATATTTCCGGGTCTTGCACTCTGTCCTCGCTCAGCATTGACGTTCGGATGTCCTGAAACCCGCCTAGCACCAGGGCCCCCCACGTCCGCTCCCTGAGGGCATAGGTTTCTATACGGCATTCCTGAACTCTTTGCACTAATGAGCCCGGGCCTTTTTCCCGTCTCGCCGCTACGCATATGGGTCTTTTTCTGCTCTCCTGCTCCCCACGGTTAGTCCCTTTGGACGTCCGTGACAGAAGTCTTCTGTGTCAGTTTCATTAAAAATACTGTACATAGAACACTGAACAGTGAGATTATCTTGTACAAAAAATGGGTTTGTAATTGGGGTGATATATTTAGTGGAGTGCCACATGAATCTGTAATAGGACCATTGTTCTTCCTAATTTATATCAGTGATCTAGAGTATGGTACATTTAGTTAACTAGTCATGTCTACACGTCAAAATAGGACATTTAGCAAACACCCTAGAAGTAACAAATACATTTATAGACAAAAATATATAGAAAGTATTTTGTGTGACCCTCTTTGCTGACAGAATGACAGCCTATAGCTGCCATTATAGTTTTGAGGATGCCCAAACAACCTTTCACTAAAAAAACATGTAAACTAACTGCTGTAACATTCCAACATTGACAATCCCAAGAGTATTCTTCCTTTCTGTAGAGTGATCAAAGTGCCTGGAGTTTTCCTTAAGTGAAGTTGGACTTGTGAGTTCTGGGAACAGAAGAGGTATTGTGAACTTGGTTATTTGATTGGTTAATGAAGTAATCAACTGAAGCAAATGACCCAAGGGAGGGGTCCAGCAGCTCAGTGTGGGATTAATTTTGTCAGTAGTGTTAATTATAGGGTTATTCTTGGGCGTCATTTGAGAAGTGTGCTGTAAGGCAAATCCTGCAGTAAAAAGAGTTGAGGTCAATCTGAATCTGAGGGTTATACAGTGTCTTGGGAAATGGTACAAAACTGAGGCCCATGCTAAGAAAGGATCTCTCATTCTGTGAAAGAAGGTTAGAGACAAGACTCTTTTCAATTGAAATAAATAGATATTTTCTCTAAAATTTGTTTTATAAAATACAGTTGCATTTTATGTTCATATTGGGATTAAGGGAGCAGAAAAACCTGGAACTTAGAGAAAGAAAGTATTGGGTATACAGTATGATCCAAATGAATATATACTGTAAAAACAAAGTGAATTTACTCTTATTCCCTGATATTCAGACAATTGAAGTAACAGAAAACAAAATATTTAAAACGTTTTTGGATTTCAAACTTTTATGAGGTACTGTATATTTTTTCACATTAATAAAGTTTCTGATAGGAAAGAGGCTGAATAAGAATTAAGACTTCTTAATTTAACTTTTATTGCATAGTATTTATCTTAATGTCTTTAACAGCATATTAAATTTAGAAAGGTTCCACTTACAGAATTATTTCAGCCTTTTTGGCAGGTAGCTTTTTGCTTTTTGCTATTTTGACAAAATATACTTTTTCAATTATTGTACTTGTGTTTTCCACTTCAAAATAGTTTCCCCATAATATTTCACTTTCACACTTAGAAATGTATTTATGTATTTTTTTCCACAACTTCTGTTTTTACAGTACAAAGCTTAGTAGAGTTTAATTAATTAATTTAGTAATAATCTAATATGAAAACTATATACAAAATAAGCTGAGCATTAAATATTCTGTTCACACATAATAGTTTAGACATATAAACTATTTTTAACATCACAAAAAATACCTGTACAAAAATACAGAGTAATTCATTTTACACTATTTTTCCTAAAATATGTAGAATACACTAATATTACATAGAAAAAACTGCATATACGGTATATGCATAGTTTATACAGTTCTATATCCATAGCTCTAAAGAATGTTTGGGTAGTTTATCGTAATTTATCTTTTAAGTTTAACAATGTTAAGTACTGTAGATTCTTTAACTCATTCACCTTTAATACATTTCTTATTTCATTGTCTCTAGAGTGCTTTAATAATAAATATTGTAAAATTAATAAAGACATTTGAGAAATATATAAATATTGGAATGTTTTTTTAAATGTTTAACTAGTATCTCTATATAATGCAAGGAAGAAGATGTTTCTGTGCTACTGAGTATTGTCATAACTGAAAAATACAAATATGCTTTCATCTTTGCCACAAAAAATATTTTCAACTCATTGTGGTTATTCTAAACACCACTGGTTTGTATGTCAAATTTGGACTCCTTACTGCTTCTCTAAAGTATTGCTGTGGGGGAAGATTTAATTTTCTCTGGTTCAGCATCTCTTTATGTTTTTGTTTGTCTTGATATAATGATTTGTGTTTGGAAAAGCTAGAAAAGCAAAATTTGAGCTAGTGACAAAAATTATACCCTCTTAATGTCAGCCCAAATATAGTGGGTTTAATATGTTTCAGCTGCAAATGTAGCAAAAATAATAACTAGAACAGAGTTTCCCATTTGGGCAGTTTTCTCTCTGTTTCCCACATGAAAATGTTAAGCGTTACACCACTGTGATGAATGTATAAGAGAGTGGGAACAAAAGACCCTTTCTGCTCTCTTTTTCAGCCTCATTGGCTTTAAATGCCAAAAATGGATAAAAAATTGGTTAGGGTTTGTTAATTCTTATATACCACTGTCATTCATAGCAATGTGGAATAATGGGGTGCATATGTGATTAGATATTTGCAATTCAAATCTCACAATTATTATTTCAAACAAGGCGGCTGTTGTTAAAAGCTCTTGTGGAAATAGCATTCATGCACCAAGCCTATTCTCCTTTTCTATTCATTGCACATTTGAGGCAAACTACAGGTAATTTCTCAGTTGAGGACTATTTAACATTGTGCACAGGATTGATGTTTGAAATGACAGGTTGTACAACTAGCAGAAGAAAAGGGGAGTTTATGGATTAACACCTAGAATTATGTTGGCATTTAAAATGGCGTACTTTTTATCTTTTATGCTCTGTGTCTTTTAATGAAATATAACATTCCTCTGGTTAAGTTCCTGTTTTGTTTATTCTTCCTTTTTAAAATGTATATGACTCCTGACAATGAAGATAAAATATGACATACAGTACACTTGAAAGAATGTACACATGCTACAAATACTACAATGAATGCACTGTATGGCTCTACTGCTTTTATCATCTTCATCTCCATTTTGAACTAGAAAATATTTTGTTAAGGTACCATTAAGGTACTTTTTAAATGTATTGCTTTCATTGTTATTTGAACGGATTAATACATAATTTAACACTGTTGTAAGATTTACTTTTTACAGGTATTAATAATAAAATGTATATAATTTAACTCTGCTAAACATTACATTCTTCTTCTCACCATGTCCAAGTATTTTGACACTCTGCATGGTCAGTTTTCATTTATCTATCCTAAGTCTGAGTTATGGGATAAGCCTCGTAAGGCTTTAACTGAGTCAAATATCTTGAAACTGAAAGATTTCATATATGATTAACCTGAGCTGGGGTGGTGCACACAGGAAAGGTCTACAGTATTGCACCAAATTAGGCGTAGGCTGAAAACCACATTAAAATACTTTATTTGAAATTTAACTTCATAGCTTATATTAGGAGACCCAGAAGGTTTGAGTGACTTGGCCTCTTTTTGGGTTTGAGGAATTTGTCTGTAAAGTATTCATTCTAGGTATAATCATTTTTTTAATTAAATATGATATACCATATATTTTCATATGTCAAATAAATGTCAAATGCATTTATATACCTTTGCATCAAATGACTCACAAGCAACATTTACCTGCCCAATGCAAATATACTGTATATCTTTTCCCACTCAATGAGTGCAATATTAGATTTAATGACACTGCAAATTACATATTTACCATATGATTTACTTAACGTGTAAATGCAATTTGGAATCTTTGGAAAAAATAGCTATCATATGTGTAATATCAAACATGCTGAAAATAAGATGAAACACTATTGTGAAATTACAATGAAGGAAATTAGAAAAGAGTCTGAGGTTTGGGAGCTATATAATACAATAGAAAGGACTTCTGCAAATGAGTTTTATAGTCATTCAGGTGAGAAATAATTAAACAAAGCCCATAGCTGTATTTAATAACTAATAGTGATGATTTATGTGTAAATTTATGCAGGTGCTGTTTGCAGCATGTCCAGAATGCAGTAGTTGGATTATCAACTGACTTTTATTTACTTTTAACTATTTACTATTATGACTTTTAACATTACATTACATTACATTTCAAACATTACATTATTACATTATTTTGGATAATCAGCTGATGCCAAATACTTCACAATATAGATTTTATACCTGCCTCCTATGATCTTTTATACACTACCATAATAAAGTGTCTAAGCATAATATTTTCAGTTGGAGTGATAAATTCTGCCCAAAGTAACCCACCTTGGAGTAACATAATTCTGACTTTATATAAAACCGCCCATAGCTTCTGATATTAAAATGCTTGAGTTTTAATATCATTTGCGTTAAAAAACGGTACATAAAGAGCAAGTACTTGTGAGGCATTCTTCTGGGGAACAATATCACAGAGCCTGTGAAATAATGTTAGAACCGTCTTCCACAAGTACTCCATTTTACACTTACAGTAGTCTTGTTTAGTTCTCATGCACCCGCATCATCTGCATATCATCTTGGGCTGGATTGCAATCATATCCTAGTTCATTTTGTTTAATTACTGAACAGTATTTTGTTTAATTAAAGAACAGCTCAATTTTCTTAATTGTGGGGTAATGAGATGAAAAGTTCTGTATTTAGAAATATGTACTGTAAATAGGTTATCTTCTTTCTCCGTTGTTTCATTTAGTATGTTTAAGTGCATAGGAGACAAGTTTGGGCAATGGTTAACACTGCTGTCTCACAGTTCTGGGGTCCAGTTCCAGACCTCGGTTGCTGTCTGAATGGAGTTTGTACAGTATGTTCTCCCTGTATTCTCATGAGGTTCCTCTGTGTGCTGTGGTTTTCCCCCACAGTCCAAAGACATACTGGTGGGTTAATTGGCTTCTGGGAATATTGGCCCTACTGTGAGTGTGAGTGTCTGTGTTCGTGTTGCTGTATGTCCTGCAATGGTTTGGCTTTCCATCCAGGTGTATCATATCTGCACTCGTCACTTTCTGGGATAGGCTCTGTCTACCCCGTGATGTTGAATTTGATGAAGTGGTTGCAAAATGTTTTGATGGATGTTTAAGTGTATTCTATATTTATTGTGCAAGTTTTAAAACATGTTTTCCTAAGTGAAATATTTCTATTTATAAATATAATGAATGATAATTCTCAATATACAGTACAGTATGTTTACAAAATAAGAAAGAGTAGCTTCAGGCGTATTTAAATGTTGGGCTAGGTAAAGACTTTTGGCATGGAACCCTTACATAAGTCAGGGGATGGGTGTAGTAGGAATGGCCAATAATGTGAATAATGTGGTCTTTTTCATGATTCCTTTTCATGATACTAGCAGACCAGAGGCAACTCACTAGTTTCTAATCTAAGTGTGGTACTACCAGACATAAACAATTTCATGAGGAATAACAACATCCAAAAAATCACATGCTTTGCTAATTCTTTTTTGAGTATTTAAATATAATAAGTTTTGGCTTAACCCGCTTGATTAAGAGGTAGGCTCCTAGACATAAAATGAAGATGCTCAGAACCCCATTTAGAGGGAGGAGTAAACCAGACATCCCTGAAAATATGGAGATTAGAAGGAATTCAGATGCATGCAACAACATGTGAAAAGAGGAATTTGAAAAAGAGAAAATGATATATAGCTTATATCAGTAATGATTATTATTTACAAGAGATGGGTTTGTTGTTATTCCTCCTGAACTTCAGAAAGGAATTTCATGAGGAATAGTGCCATCCAATAAGGCTTGGAACCTCAAAAAGGACAAGTGCACCCCAAAAATCAACAATGCTGACATGGAGAAAGGAGGAATGCTCAGGCATGGTATAAAAAGCTGCAGGAACGCCTGCTGCAGAAAATTGGAATTGGTTTATATATTTATACAATATATGCTTCTGAAGGCTGCATCAATTCAAAATAAGTAGTGAGAGATTGTGCCATGGAAAATACAGGTTTTTGTTGAAGTTTTAAGGAGATGAAAGAGGAACCAGCTACAGGAAATTATGAGGCTGAGAGGAGATGGGAACTAGAGAGAGCATTACTATTATTTAAATAGCTTGGGATATAAAGTGGAGTGATTAAATGATTAGTAATAGAAAACCTTTTGAGAACGGACTTTAGTTTTCAATTTAGTATCCAAAGGAAGGCAGTGATGACCAAAAAAGGACAACCTTGGCAGTAGGACGCCAGACAGACTCGAGGTTGAGGAGGTGGCGTCGGGAGTACCAGGGTCCAGGAGGGCAAAGGCACCAAATACATTGTGATTAAGCCGCATTGGACACTAGGGATAGAAGCAAAAGGAAATAATAAATTAATGAATGGGAGGATGAGGAAAACAAGAGGGAGCAGGAAGAGCAGAAGCAGCAGGGATAGCAGAGAAATAACAGGAAAAAACATAGACTGTAAAGAGGTAATGTTAAGAGAAAAAGAAACTGGGGGACAGGGTTGAATGGAAGTTCAAAGGAGTAGTAGGGGCAATCCTGAAGTCCTAATTGCTGTCTCACTGTGTGATGGGTGATCATGCAAGACAGAGGTAAGCTGGATAACAGGGCTTGCTTGTAAGGACCCAAGAGAGGTAAAGAAAGTAACAATAAATTGGTGCATTCCTTTTTGAAGGGAATGCCACGTGTGTAGATAGTCCTTTGCAGTCTAGCTAGAGTCCAGTCTTTGATATCAGGTACTGCACTAATGGGAAATGCAGCAGGATCGATGCAGGAGCAGAGGAAGTTATAACTCCAGGCTGATTATGAGAAATCAGAAATTCTTGTTGGAGTCCAAAGGTTCTTTGAGCAGATCTGGAGATCTATAGAACAGAGGAATAGTTTTAGAAACAGCAAAGCTAAGATTCTTTCCTTCTGTCTTACTGTAGCTTGTTTTCTTGTTCAATTTGAAAAGATACGTAGAGACAAGATAGTTTTCTTTTCCTTTATTTTGGTTGTTTAGTTTAAATGTGTTTGTTTTATTGCTGTATGTCATAAGGAGCACAGTCCACGTTTTGAATTATGCATGAAACAAAATGAGAGACAGGTCAATATATTTTTGGTTTTGGAGCACAATCAACATACTGTATGGGCAAATAATACTTGAGGCAAAATGCAAGATGATTAAGCTGTTTCATTTTCCTTCTATTTGTGTTATTTGGTACAAGCAATGAGGAATTGCATGCAATAAAAATAGGTGTTTGTAAAATATATAACACAAGTCTATAATAATTTTGATTTAAAGCAGCTGGGTGAAATTGACAATTTTATTTTTTAATTTGTATTTAGATTTTTTATACAACATATTTTTCCATTTTAACCGTTATGAATTGACAAGAGATTGACCATGCTGTAGACTAGTCATCCATGGTCAGAAGAAACCTGTTTTTGTCTTAGGGTTACTCTGCCTGTTGTTCTAGTGAGCTGCTGTTTGTTACACCCCATACTTAGTGAAACACTTCAACACACCTGCTCTTTTCAGGTTGGGGTTCTTTTGCCTAAAAATACTCCTTATTCTAGATTCAGATAATGGAACTCAGGAAGCTTTCTTTGGGAAACTTTCTCTTGGAATCCTGAATAATTATTCAATTAAAGTTATTCTGTTAGAGTTGACTTGGATGCCAATCACTTGAAATGAACCACTCGAAATAAATAAGCTAGACGTTTTAACTCCATCTGCACTGTTTTTAACAAAAATGCTCTGAGAATGGACTTCTCATCCCCAACACCCACTCAGTATCATGAACTACTCTAAAGATTTAGGCTTTGTGATTAAAATGTGCACTGCGGCAGACATTATGGAAAGTCTGTATTTGATAAAATCAATCACATTAACATGATGTGAAGTTTTAGCCAACTATGTAACCCTGACTAAAACGTTATACCATTTTTTTTATTCAGGAATGTCAATTTGGAATATTTAACGTTTTACATTTCCGAAAGAAAAGAACAAGCCAAAAAGTTCATTAATGCATATTCAGAATTTAGTCTTGTCAGGCATTGTTGTAGAGAACTTGGAGACATATAGTTATTCAATTCTATTGCCACTGCCTCTGAAAAACTAAACATATCTCTTACCTTAGCCTAAACAAGAACATACTGCAGTAGGAGCAAATGTGAAAATGTTAACTCAGAATGAGCATACAATTTTAGTCTGTATTCACAGTCGGGCCTGTATTACAGTAAGGCCTCCTGTAGAGAGTCAATCTCCACCATTGTTAAATACTGCAAATGCCCCTAAGATACTAATTTCTTGTAAAACAGAAGAAAAGTCTAAACAAAAACTAAACATTCTTTTTAAATATGGTATTTTTAAGAAGAAAATTAAACATCAGCTCTCATTAGTCATGCTTTAACAGCATGTTACTGTTTTAATTACTTGATTTTCTCCTTCAAAATACAGACTATCTTATGTGTGTCATGAATTACATCATCAGTTTGTTTCATGGTTATTTAGAGTGCAAATTTATATTGATTTAGAAAACTCAGTAGTAAATTATATGTTCCCAGCTGTATTAGGAACTTCAGTCAGTGTATATACTGTACCAAGCATGATTTATCCATCTCAATTATTTTAAATAACTGATAATATGTGCATTGCTTTTTCAGTTTATGATGACCCTGGCAAAAATGAAGAAGTGTTCATCATATCAAGGTGATTCTGCCCCGTGTTGATTATGAGGACACATTGTGGTACTGTAAATAAATATCATTGCACACATTATTTCCTTCTCAGTGCCTAACTCTGGCACAGGTACAGTAACCTACTGTAGTACCAGTATGAACCTTGACTCATATGAAAGCATAGCAGGACATTTATGCTATCACAGAAGTTGAATCATGTATATTTCCAAACTTAAATTAGACCCTGGCTCAATTCAAGTATCATTTTGCAATTATTTTTTAAAATCAGACACCTTCTGATATTTGTGATTGGTGCTGTATCTGACACATACAGTGAAGTGACCATACTTAACACATACCTCTAGATGATACCTTGTGTTCATGTGAGATCCTGAGAAGTTGAATCTCATAATCAGAACTATTACTAAGTTCAGTGAAAGCAAATTATTTCCTATACAAATAAACAGTTGTAGGTGGTTTCTCCTTTCTTGGAAACAAAAACAAGCTAAAAGAGTACTTGTATCCAAGTTAAAGAATACCAACTTCTGTATCATGGTGTCCCCTTCAATTTAAGGCTTAAGTAAAAGAATCCATGAAGACAAGTGATTCAGCAGTATAATACAGCTAAGCATGCCTTTCAGATGCTTGTACAAAATATCATTTCCTCCACAGAACCCTACAGATTAGGCCGAACACTAGGTTGCTGCTTCCTGTTATTGAGTCCTAGATTGTTGCTTTTATTTCAAACAATGCTTTGGCTAGATGGCAAACTATGACAAGGGCATGAAAAGTTTCTACTTCAAATCAAATGTGTTTAAGGTGGTTCCTCACAAGGAAACACAAGCAAACCAGATTGGATCACATTATTAAAATACTATAGTTCTCTGACATTCTTAATGTGTTTTCATTTCTTATCATTTTGTGAAACCTCTCATTTGAAAAGCATGCAATTTTCTCAAATTATAGAATTCTGCAGGGAGCAGTACTTTTTGGAACACTTTTAAAAATTGTATCACAACAAGTGCTGTTACTTCAGTTGTCAGTTATACAAACAACCATAATAATCATTAAGAAATGTAATCATTGCTATTAAAAACAAATCAGTCTGAAAGCTTTACAGTACATTTGATCTCAGTCATCCACAGGTTACAAAGATAACATTAGACAAAAGAGTTTTTCTAGGTATAAAAATAGTAAAAACACTTGTATTTCTGATTATATAATTGTGACAAGGTTTCTGCTGAGGTCACTTTCTGAACTTTGCCTGATGTATATTTGTTTACTGAGAATTAATATTTTAATGAAAAATATACATAAACTTAAATTATTTAATCTGTTCAACAGCCTCAAGTCTTTTTGGGTATGTCTCTACCCAGCTGGTTTCCTTTTTTCCCCATTCTTTTTGGCAATTTTGCTCAAGCTCTCAAATTGCATCAGGATTGCTTATGGACTGCAGTTTTAAAGTCTTTCCACAGATTGTCAATAGTATGCACGTCAGGACTTTGACTGGGTCACTCAAATACATTAACTTTCTTATTCTTAAGTCTCTCCAGTACAGTTTTGGCCTTGTGCTTTGGATCAATGCTCTGCTGAAAGGTGACTTTTCTTTGGAGTTTTAAGTCTTTATCAGATTAAAAATGGTTTTCCTTTAGTCTTTGCTTGTACTTTGCTCAGTTTTTCCTTTAATCCTAATAAGCTTTACAGTCCTTTCTAAGTAAGCATCCCAATAGCACTTGAGTGTTGGGAAGGTGTTGACTGAGTGATGCACTTTGTTAGTATTTTGCCAGCTGTAATATTTTGCAATTGTACCATTTCAACTTTGCCATATTTGACCACAAGACAATTTGCTACATGTTTGTAGTTTCACTTAAAGTCTTTGGTGGAAACTACATATGGGATTTGTAATGGATTCATTACTCTGTCATACAGGCCAGCTTTGTGGAGTGACTGAGATACTACTGACTTACATTTAGATGGGAAAAAATGTCATTGGACTATAACTTTTTCAAACTTTCCATCGGTTTCACAGTGGCATCCTGTGCTAGTTTCCTCCTTGCCTGGTAGCTCAGGTTGGAGGAACAGCCTAATCTAGGCAGTGTCTGGGTGGTATGATGAACCTTTCATTTCTTGATGATGCAGTATTCCAAGATTGTAATGTTTCTGTGTCTTCTCCTTGATCTTTTCTTTTCAAAGACTTTGAATAGCACCACGGTTGAAGGGTGGAATTGAGCCGAAGGCCCCAGCAGGCATGCTAACCACTACTGCATGTCACTCCATGGTAATACACTGTTTGTTCAACTCTTTTCATGTGAAGGATTTTTGTAAGTAGGAGAAAAGAGATTTTATTTTATTTTTATAAGGCTACACATAATGCATCAGATGTTTATGTAATCTGCCATCCTATTCCTTTCTACATTCAGAATGGCCTTTAGTTTGGGTTTAGAGGTATCAAGGTTTACCAATAATAGCACAGTGTCATGATAAAAGCTATGTCTTGGTATAGGAGCGATTTGGGAGATTAGAAATAGGTTTGGAGGAAGGAATACTGTAAATTTCCGGGTAACATTTAGTAACTTTGAATTATGGTCAGGTTTTGGGGTTTTTAATACATTAACAAATGTTATGTTTGATTTGAAATTTAGGGTAACTTTGGGGGCATCAGATTAGAACTGAGTTAAGGACAGGACTAAGAGAAAGGATCAAAGGTGGGGTTCAAGTTGGAATGAATGTTTGGCTTAGAGATGAGGAAGATTGGGGTCTATACCGATTGCAAAGCTTAAATTTAATTATTAGGGTTGGAATAAATGTTTACTTTAAATCTGGCAGTGGGTGAAAGAGTAAGGTTCTTGCCATATAACTTTTATGCATTGCCTTCATTCTTAACCCCAAACTCAAAACATATGCCTAGATACTGTAATTCTCAATGTCATGATTCAATGTCCTAACCTTAACAACACGTGTAACCCTAGTGTTGGAAATGTTTTAATTCCCTCTTAATCCTAATTACTTCATGCTAGCCAAATGTAGTCTTAACAAATTTTTAACTGTATTTTTGAGGTGAATTTGATCGTGGGTATTATTAGCACTTCATGCTGTATAGTTACTGGAAACAGTGAAAGTCAAACTAGTAAGGTTATTGTTTTGTATACTAAACTAAACTTGAATGATTCTAAGAATGTTTCTGTTACAAACCTGCATTTCAGGTACACGGGCAATTAATTTTTTCTTAAAATGTTATTTGTAAAGTTATTATTGCATTTTTTTATTCCGAATGTGATATACTATATATAATTTTTATGGGAGGCGTGGTGGTGCAGTGGTTAGCATTGTTGGCTTGATGTGTTCTTCGGTACTGGGTGCAATTTCAATTTCAGGACATGGGGTGCTGTCTGTGTGGAGTTTGTATGTTCTCCCTGTGTTTGTGTGGGTTTCCACCAGATACTCTGGTTTCCCCCCACATTCCAAAGCCATACTGGTATGTTAATTTACTTCTGGGAAAACTGGCCCTGGTAAGAGAGTATGCATGTTTGTTTCTGTGTGTACCCTGGAATTGACTGGCCTCCCATCCAGGGTTCTGCCCAGTGTTTGCCGAGACAGGCTCAGGCATTCCACGCCACCCTTTATTAGATCAAGAGGTTAAAAAATGGATGGATGCATTTTATTGAAAACTTCATATATTCTAATCAATACACAATATCATATGCAAGTACTTTGAAAACACAGAACATGGCTTATCATGTAGTCTGTAATGAGAGAAGCTCTACAGAAAGTTTCATTGATCAAAATACAGTAAATACAGTGATTATGTCTAGTGTCCATTGTCGCATGTCCATTGAAAACATAATCAGATGTTAATATGTGTTGTTACAACACTTAGGATAGTAAACCAGTTTTTATTGAAAAAAAATGTTTAATGTGTTTTTTTTAAATGTCACTGTTAAACACGTTAGTCAGGCATCATCACCAGCAGCCATGTCACCATGCAACTCACAACTGGCAACCCACTGAAGCTAAGCAGATGTGAGCTTGGTCAGTACCTCAATGGGAGACCTCCTGGGAAAAACTAAGGTGGCAGCTGGAAGAGGTGTTAGTGGGGCCACCAAGGGGCGCTCACCCTGCTGTTCATGTGGGTCCTAATGCCCCAGTATAGTAACGGGGACTCTATACTGTAAAAAGGTGCTGTCCTTTGGATGAGATGTAAAACTGAGGTCCTGACTATCTGTGGTCACTAAAAATCCCACTGCTTTTCTCAAAAAGAGTAGGGGTGTAACCCTGCCATCCTGGGCAAATCTCCCATTGGCCCTCATCAATCATGGCCTCCTAATAATCTCCATCTATAAATTGGCTTCATCACTCTGTTCTCCTCCCCACTGACAGCTGATGTGTGGTGAGCGTTCTGGCTCACTAGGACTGCCATTGCATCATCCAGGTGGGGCTGCACGGTGGTGGTGGTGGAGGGGAGTCCCCATTACCTGTAAAGTGCTTTAAGTGGAGTGCCCAGCGAATTATTATTATAATTATTATTATTATCATCATAGTTAGGCTCGGTCAGTTATGCCCATTCTGTGCAATAGTTGGGTATTATGTGACATACATAACTGCTTTTCAAATCGTCTTTTTCTTTTCCTGCTCTGTTACTGATTGGCTGGTTTGTAAATTTAATATGAAAATATATAATTTCCAAGATATCTATCTTCACTTCCCAGACATTTAGTTGACTTTTTTAAAATGCACCAAAATTAGTAATATCCATATTTCTGAGGTGTTTTGCATTGTTTGAATGTTTTTATATTTCACCCATGCCTTTCATACTACAAAATGATTTTAAAGAGATATTATATTTTTTGATATAATTCATTTAATTTATTGAATGTAATACATTTATATTTTATTTAAAATGATGTGGTGACACATTTAGTACTTCAGTCTTTTACTTTCAAACAAGAACAGCTGCTATTTAATTCAAAGTGTAGTGTACAGTATTGGCTACTTTGTGAATGATATAAAATGTCCTACTATATTCTGCCTCTAGGGAAATCTAGGGGAATTCCAAGGAATTATACTTACAATGAGTTGAGTCTCAAACAATTTATTTTTTTATCTGAAATGTATTGGAGTTGCAGTTTGTAATTGTAATGTAATGTGTTTCTTCATCTTTAAAAGTATTAGTTCTTTGTTTTAAAACCAAACAAGGGATTGTCTTCTACATATACTACTATATTAGCTAAGATATTTTATTTTTTCTTTAAATTTCATTTTGTTTAAATTTCCTAACATACATCCTTGCAATTACCCTATTTTTTATCAAATAAAGGAATCACAAATTTGTACATTTTAATCACATTTAAGACATATTTGTCAGTGCGTTTGAGCACAAATCTTCTAGAGAGAGATATGTGGCTTTTGATGTGTTAATTTGGCTTTCATCTGTGACTTTCTTTTTTTATGGTTGCGTTCTGTGTCTTGTCATGGTGTCTGGAGGAGGCTATGTTCTTATCAAGGAGTGGGGTACAATCTGTTTATCAGATCTTTGTGACTGGTGGAACCAGACCCTATTAAGAACAGAGGCTATGGGTTGCCTTTTCTGTGAGTTAGACTTTTTATTTTGTGATAATAAGGGTTTATGATCATCAGACAGTTTTAGATTAAAATAGTACTGAATGTGCTAATTGTAATGTAATCAGTGTTGCCAGTGTTGTCATTATATGTTTTTCTTTTACTTTTTTATACACTTTACCATACTTATACTCTGTCCGTGCCAATACTGGGAAGCAATAAATAGGCTGTATGCGTTACAATATCTTTGCCATGTTGATCTTTGGCATGTATACTTAATAGAGTTTCTATCTGAAGTTTAAGAGCACGTCTTACCTTCAGTTATGCATATACAAATATAAATAAGGGATAACAATGACCCACTTCCAGCACACATTATTACTCTTTCCTTCCTCCACCCCACTGTCTCACTAGCAGCAGCTTCTGAGCTCATTCCACTATTTGGGGGAGGTTCAAATGACTTCATCGTTATGACTTGAAATTATGTTCTCTTTCAAGACAGTTAAATCCAAATTATATCACAAATTTCTCACCCTCTAAACATCTCAATAGAAGGACTAGTCCAAAACTGATAAATTACATTTTAGACCCTTTACTTTAGTGCTTAAAAATAATAAACACATGCTCACATAACTTACTACTCTATGAAATTATTTTAATCTTCTGGATTAATGTTTCTGTTGCAAGACTTTTCACTTCAGACTGACATTAAACATGCCTGCCATAAGATGTTCAGCACAGCTGAGTATTTGAGACACTGTTCTTGTTACTGTACTTCTTGAGGTGTAAATTAGGTGTAGCTGACCTGCAGTGAAAATTCCATTCAGCTACACTTAAGCCAAACTGGTCTCTTGAGCTGTAGCTGTATCTGGAAACATTTATTTTCAGAGAAGCAAACCATACTCCAAAACATCAGGTAGGGAAACAAACTGTATACTACAGGGTATTATAGGTATACCTGCAGCAAGACAGTATCTCCTTATTTTTACAAAACCTACAGGCATTGAAATACCATTGACCATTAACACAATAATGTGAAGCTGTATATCTGAACTGTTCCTCCATGCAAGAAGAGTTTATGGCACTGAAAATTTAGAATAGTTACTGGATAAAGTGGGCATAGAGCCTGACTAATCCTCTCTGCTGTATATACTGTATATAGAACATGAGGCAGGGAAAACACAAGGACTAAGAAATCTACAGTACAGTACCTCTGCCTCTAAACTCACTATAATCAAAGTCAGAAATGGTTCACTAAAACAAAAATACAACATAGACACACTTACTAGCTTTCTTTTGCTACCACTAAAAACTTATGACAAAACAGAAATGCATTGTTTTTAAAATAATTTAACTCCACATATACTGTACTTCTATAAAATATATGACTAACTTGAGTTTTACTATGCAGATTGACTAAAGTTAGTTTTATGAAAAGGATGATTTGAGAAATGGGTAAAATAGGTAAAAGAAAAGCAGTCTATTTTAGTGGGATCACTCATTTTTCAGAGTAATAATATTTAAGTACTGTATTTTCTATCATATATCCAACATCAATATAATTGTATATTATTTTACAAAAAAGAAAGTTATATTTATTTTAAATCAAAACTTTTCACACATTCCAAGGAGTTTCGATTCTTTCTTGGAAATGGATCAGATTGAGGTTTTTTTAGACAGAATATTTAAGTCTGTAAGTGCCAATATGCCTCCAACTGGGAGGGTGTTTAAATGATTTATGTATGGTTTAAGTAATTTAAAAAGTTTTACAAGGCTGCTTGTTCTATTGTGCATAAATATTCATCTAAATGAAATGCGTGTACAGTACGTACTAATAAGTCTTCTTGTGCTTTCCCACCCATGTATTAGTACGTAAATTATGTACTGTAATTATCATGAACAGAACTGACCGAGGCCATTACAAAACTAATTATTTGATATTTGACAGTTTAAACAAAATCCTGATTTATTAGACACGGTGCATTTAAATTTGTTTTCAAGAACAAGGACATTTTGGTAATTCCTTGTTTAGACAGCAGAATGGCAGTGATACTTTCACACTCTTTTCTGATTGTATTAGTAAATTCAAATTTCAGTTAAACCAAAATTTCATGTCTATACCTTATGCAAATCAAAGAGAAGCACTACTTGGCAGCTATGAAGCCAGGTGTGAGTTTATTTTTTTTGCTTAATGTCTGGCAATGAGGTCATTTTTCTCATATTAGTCACTATTATTATGTATCTGCATGTCTTTAGGTTAATGTTCATGTATCACGGTTACATTATTGTGGACAGGTACTGTATATATCTTTTATCACGACATATTTGATCTGTTTGACATTAACTGCAGAATATGCATACAGTACCTCTCTCCTGCTTGCTTTTACTATTGTGTTTTTAAATCACTTCAAATGACAACTTATAACACTATATCCATGAATGTTTTGTCTGAATTCACACATAAATAATACAAGTTTATAATTTTTACACAGTATTTTCAAATAATTTTACTTCAAGAGATCCAGCTAAGTTTGCTGATATTCACATACTTTAGATTAAACACTAAAGTCACTGCCCATTCTTGCATGCTGAAAAAACAAAGGGCTTTTTGTAGTAGTTGGAAGCAAGATAAATATTACTGTCAATGGTTTTAGCTGTGATATTGAACACTTTTTCTTTCGAGTGCTAACTTTATACTTCTGGTTTTCAGCTTTCTATATCTCTTTAAATTGTCAACACCTTAAAACCGTGGAGAATGACTTTTTAATTCTTTGCTGGATCAGTTTAGTACTTTTCCCAGGTAAAGAACTGTTTAGAATTTAAGGAGACATACTGTGCTGTATAAAGCTTGCAGAATTGCAGATCTTAAGAACAGGAGTTCAAGAGTTCGGGAGTTCAGTAATTAAAAGTAGTAAGTTGTGCGTATCTTTATTTTATGCATCAAAAAGTTTTGATCTACAATTTTCTAACTTCCTACAGCCTCAACATTCAGAATTTGTACTTGCTATAAGAGGAAGTTTTAATTTGATTTTTGACCCAGTCTTTGGCAGCTCTTCATCGTGTTCATCCCTGTCTCACCCCTCTGCCTCTAAACTCTTCCATCTACTGTATGTGATTCTTGGCAAATGAGATATAATGGTGTAAAAGCTTTAACATTTGTTCATGTACAGTAGATACAAAATGGCAGTGGAAAATAAAAGGACTGTGATCCACTGTTCAATCACAAAAGATTATTCATGTGACTCAAGAAAGGCAACTGCTAAATGCAGTCTTAGTCATAAACTGTAGTAGTTTTTGTTTGCAACTAATCATGACTTACAGACTTAAAAAAATAATATAACATGCTATTAATATTTTATTTTTGAACCTTCCTTTATATTCTAAGCCAGTCTTTTCACTTCGAAAGTTTCACACGTGATTCCTCGTATGCAGTGTTGTGTTTTCAGAGATGCCACAGTGCATTGGTTTGTGGGTTTAATTGCTAAAGATGGGTAACAACCTTCTGTGTCATCTGTTGGCAGAAAATGAGAAATCTTGATGGCTGCAAAATGGCAAATATGAGAAATGCAAACCTCAGTGAAAAAAATACTGAACTAAAATAACTAAAATATTGAACTGAAAGATAAACCTTTTTTCTTAATGGGCAGCACAAATCTGTGGATTGCTGAGCATTTGTATTGACAAATCATGCTATTAATGCTATCATGCAGCAGTTTTGAAATTTAGAGCTCTTTTGCAGCACAGTGTGTTGTGTTATGTGTTAGCTGCATTGTTTTGCACTTTACTGCAGAACAATCTTCTGGAGCTTCAGTCATCTGCAGGAACTCTATCCGATTCAATGCAATGGAAAGATTTACCTTACAAAGTAATTAAGCTTGGGTGTGCCAAAATAATGTCAATTTTTGGATTTACTAACATGTGCAATTCCATTTTTACATCTCTGAATGACATGAAATCAAAAAAGTGTGGAAAACTTTACAACCATCTGGAAGATGAGCTTTATTGTTCTGTAAAACATTTTGAACCTGAGGTGGATTATATCATCACAAACAAAGAATGGAAAGATTCATGATTAAGAAAAAACCCTGCTAGACTCCTGACTCCTGCTAGATGTCTAATTACATAAATAAATTAGAATTTGTTCTTCAAAGTAAGTATGTAAGTACCACATTTTCGTGCTTTTCTGAAATGTCCCAAAAATTGAAAATGTTAACTTTCCAATGTTTCTAAAAAGATTTACAAAAGAAAAATGTTTTCTATACAGTACAGTACTGTATATGCAATTATATGTAAGTTCCACTATATACAGTATACAGTATATAGTATACATATAACATGTTTCTTAATGTTAGAAATAATTTATTTTTTGCATTTTATTTTTATAGATACTTTTTTTTTCCTGTTGTTATTACCTTGACTTTATACTGTACATGACAAAAATATACATTATACAACATTTTTGATTAGGAAGCTGAGTAATCCAGTAAATTAGTAAGTTTCAGAGTTCAGAAAATTCCGCCAAAATGACCCAACACTGCTGTATGTGCAACCAAATAATGACTTTTAAACTCTGAATTTTTCTATGCTATGATATATATATATATTATTATCTACAGTATGTCATACATTTATTTTACTTTCCTCGGCATGTCTGTACTATATTACTCATCCAAATGCTTTGCTGTCCTTTATTACGTTATACTGCACCCAGCTTTTACTCTATCGCAATAAATGTTTACAAGGATAATTAAGAAAAAATGAGTACATCGTAGAAATGACATTTAAGCCCTTTTTGCATACTCTACTCTTTGTAGTACACTGCAGTACTACAAAAATGGAACTAAATTATCATTAGTATGATACAGTACACACACTGTCTTTAATGCAATTACTTTTGTTGTATTATGTGCCAAAATGTGCTATTTTCTACTTTATTTTTTCTTAATATGGAGTTACTTTTCATGTTTAATGGTTTGCAACCACATTATTGCATGTTAAAAATGCCTACTACTAGTGTTACAAGTCTGTTTCTTTGTCATTTAGATTTTGCGTGAGTTTCAAAATTAAACCAAACTGCAAATATAAAAGTTTACATATGGGAATGTGGCATTGTAGAAACATTTACTGTAACTAGTATACAATAAAATAACTGTAAAGATTTTGTGTTGTACATTAAGATCAGGCAATATATTAAATTTTTATGTTTTTTCACAATCAAGCAATAAATGTACATTTGAAGTTCTACATCCTCAAAAGAAAGAATAAGCTATGCTTCAAAAAATGCACATTCAAACATAAAATGATGGTACAGTATATAAGGGGAATCCTACCTGTTGACTTTGTATTGAAAGCTGAAGAAGGATTGGAGAGTAATTTCTCTGTTGGCTAAATGTGTGCCAAAGATGGTCATTAATTACTTTCACAAATGAGAGGTGTATTCATATACGTGTATATTTGTGTACTGTATGTGAATGTTAAATGGGTATTTTGTATGGACTATCAGACCGGTCAGTCTCTAGACAACTCTAGACAGTCAATATGACACAATCAATTCAATCAATTATCACACAAGCGAATAATGAATTAGTCCTCCCAAGTCCAGAGAGGGATTGGGGTGAACAAATTCATTTTGGGTGATAATTGATTGCATCGGTGTGATTACATTCTAACGTGCTCGCCTTCTATACTGTAAGTAGATTAGTGATACAAAAATGGAATCTTCCCACTGAGAATATGGTTTTGTTGAAAGGGCTCATCATTCCTAGTTTTGCACATTTTTTCTTTCTTATATTAATGATAACAGTATTTCAATTTTTTTGGAAATGTAAATAAAAATAAAATCCTATGATCTTTTTTATCTTTTACTCCTGTGTTTGAAATTATTTTTATTTCTCTGGTTAGAGAGTGATTCCAATTAAATCTTAACCATCGCATGACATTTGTTGTCAGAGGGGGTCTGCCAACTGCTAAAATCCAAACAAAACATAAAAACTCATAAAACATAAAAACTTAACAGCTAAACTCACAGATAATTATTTAAAACTGTTGTCTACCCATTTTAACAATCGTTTGGTCCTATACATGTCTGGTGGTGAACTGGCACCCAGCCCAGTTGAAAATAGGCACATGTCAGGGCAAACTCCAAAAAATACCAGCCTGCCCAGCCTGCTTGAGGGGACACATACACATTTGCCCAGACATTCATGCGAGGTACAATTGTAAATGTATCAATTAACCTGGACATGTGTTTAGAATGATGAAGAAAGTCCACAGGGCCTTTGGGAGAACTTGCAAACTTCATACTTTACAGAAAGTGCTCAAGGCCAGAACCCCAAAACTGTGAGACTACAGTCATAGTAATCTCAAAAAGTAATGGCCTTCTGTTATGTTATAAGCAAAAATCTGATGTAGACTCTATTTAATTGGAAACTTTATTTCATATATGATCCAATGCTTTCAAACATAGGATTATTATAAATGTCTTCAGAGCATTTATGTGTCCACTTTTCAGATATAGTATGTGTTTCACTTTGTATGACTTTAACATATGCTTACTCATTAAAATATTCTGAATGACCTATAAACTTTGCCATACATGTCAGCCTTGAAACAATGTTGTCACAGTCATAAATTAGAATTAGAAAAAACAGTGTACTATGAACACAGGAATGATGGGGTTCTGCCAAAAGAGAACAGAACCTTTTTGGAACTGCAGCTCTTGGTATTGAGCATTACCAAGGTAGATTTTACACTAGATGGCAGCAATGCCTTGAATGCCTTGGGCTTTTTATGACTTGCTTAGTTACCTACAGTATGCAAATGAACAATGCCACAGTGTCTCTCCATGTTCTAATGATTTCTTTGAATGTGCCCTTTTTACTTATGCTTAATGTCTCTTAAAAACATTATTGTTCTCTATAAAGATGCAGGATAGAGTGTAAAACTTCAACTCCACATTAACTACGACAATTAAGGATTTGTGAAGCATTTTTAATGTTTCTCCAGTACAATAGGATCATACTCGTGGAAAAATATTTAACCAATCCTTTAAGTGCAAATGGCCCCGTAATGATAAGGTGAAAACTCATGCCTGGTTTTCATCATTCAGTGTAGGAGTGCACTTCCTACATGTCATTCATCCAAAATCATAGCAAAGGCTGGAGCTGTGATTCTATGGCTTATCCACTCCCAGTTGGAAACTAAATGTTTCTGGGTTTTGGTCCAATTTAGAAAAAAGGAAAGAAAAACAGTGCCCTCTTTGGAAAACAAATCATACTATAAATCCTTGTTGAAGCCAGAGTGCTTGCAGACAGAAAGTTAAACCATTGTGTTACAATTAAATTGTAATTGTGTTCTCCAAGAATGAAAGCTAGCCATGTATTTCCAACTTAAACTTAAAATGTTTTGTATCAAAGTACAGTAAGGCCTGAAATTTTCAGGGTTTAACAAAAAATAAACCCACTTGTTTGCCTCCAGGGATGTTCTTTGTTAATTTTATGTGCATAATTTAATCTGACCCCTTTGTATAATTTGTCCTAACATTTTTCTTTCATCAAAGATTCTTAATTTTATTCTTTTAAAGAATAGGTGCAGTGTTGAGCAGGAGCAAAATCTTCAATTCTTTTTATTACTAATGGTTCTTTTTTTAAATTTCTTAACAATTTTCTTTTAACAAAGATAATTCAGTAATTCTAATAAACGGAGGCTACTTTTCATATGTTTCTAATTGAATAATTAGTGTAATTGCAAAACAAATGTGAGATTGGTGAAGGATCTTAAATAATTCATCCAATTTGTAACCACAAAAACAATCTTGATTTACTTTTGTCATTCTGTGTTTTAAAATAACAAGTAGAAGTTAAAACCACACTGAAAAGAAAAAAGGCAAAAAGCAACATTTTGACTAAGTTACTTTTTAAGATTTTGTTTTAAAGTAGTTTAATAAAAATTCTGTATAACATAATGTAAATGAATTCATATTTATAATGTAATTTTAATTCAATTGATCAAAAGATCTGGCTCAGTGGAAATCATTTTTCATATACTGATTTAAAATATATTAATTCCCATCTTATTGTATAAAAATGTGAAATGGCCAATTATTTCATTTGCTGTGTTTCAAAATTCCCCATAAAATCTCTAGGCAATTCTCTTGGTGTTTCTTTTATTTTGTGGTACTATTAACTGCACCACCTAACTCTCAAGAGTCTTGACCAGAAGACTCACAACCTATGGTTTAAAAAGAATGCTTTGTTGTGTGGTCTTGTCTGCCTTTTTCAATAGAAGATGCCTCTCAAAAATTATGTTTTAAATTAGAAAAGAAGCATAAAGTGTTTAAACACATCTATAGCACTTAACGTCATGGGTTGCAAATGAAGTTCAGAAATGCTTTGTAAATTAAATATATCTCTAAAGCATTGTAAGAGGGCAGTAGGTTCAGACAAGATGATGGAATAACTTGCCATCATGTGTCACCTGATCACTTCAAAGAAGACATTTGGTTAGGGAACAGTTCAAAACCAGAAGAAGAATTTTCCTCTTGTAAGTCTGGGAGATGACATCAGATCTTAAGTTATGCACTGATCCTGTTGGAAGGAAACAGTCAACTTTGGTACCTTTGTAACTTAGGACAATACAATCTGTTGGAACAAATTTGAGAGAGATCATGGTTTTCGACATAATTTAATTTTGACAGTTAACAGTTAACAGTTGCCTAATTATGTCTAAAGAAAATGTTATGGAACAGGTGTGATTGCAAGATCTAGGGATTTATTTGATTTTAACTGTGCTGTGAACAAAGAACATTGTTTTTTTTTAACTTACTGTATCTGTGTCTGTTGCCTGGGTTAAGACTCACCTATTATTAGACTTGCTGCTATACCATGCTATGCTGTACCATGTCCTTGGAGGTATCAAAGCATAAAGACTAACCTGCAATATAAATGTGATACTTACAGTACCTTTACCATTAATTAGTTTAAGTTAATAATGAAATTCTGTACATAGCATTATCTGTGCATGTAGTATTTTTAGAACTTTATAACATAATTACTAGTATTTTAATATACAGTATTGTTTATAGACAATCAACAGAAAAGTTAAAACAGACAACATAAAGTGTTATGTAAACATGTTTACATTCTGTAAACATCACTGTTATGCGGACCTAACTATTCAATATAACATAAATTTTACAAAGGAAGCAGTCCAGGAGCAAGTACAGTAACATTACCGCACAAATATATATACACATACTCAAAGTGGCAGCTCTCTGCCAGCAGCCAGCCCTCTCTAAGCTACAAAGTCCAGATCTACACAGGCTAGTAGCCACTCATAGCTAAAACAGAAGCAAAGCAATAAATCAAATGGTATGAATAGAGGTACAGAACAACAGCATAACATCAGCAAAGAAAAATTGCTATCAAGTCAGTCACAGCCCCATAGACTTCAGTGCAGAGGGTAGCATTAATTACAGCTTGGTTCAATCATGACAATCTTTTCTTTGTTGCCTGAGACCCAGTGGCCTTCAGGAACCACACTGCTCTGACCTATGGACTAACATTCTGGATAGCCTGAAATAGCCCAGCCAGTTGGCATACATTGTCCTTCAGCCTGCTAGTGGACCTTCGGATTTGCTTTTCTTGTCTGAATGGATACTTTGAGATCTGTTGGTGTCTCCTGTCAAGTTCCTTGTGTTTAGGACTGGCCTGATTCTGACCCCTTAATTGGTTCCCCCAGGATTCTGCTATCTTATGATATCCCTGTAGTTCCTGTCTCTCTCTGCTTTTAATATAAATATAAACTAAACTTTCTGTAAAAAAAATATGTTACACTGTTTGCTTTCTGTAACATAGTATAATGTGGCACTAAGCTGATATGAGTTATTAATTATGTTCTATTCAGGCAACTGTACAATTAGTATTTATCTGCTCTTTCATACTATTAAAAATACATGCATTTGACTATGTGTCCTTGAAATTATAGCCACAATAAATAAACAGTTACTTTCTTACTACTTTTTATGTTTTGCTATCTTTGCTGTTGCTCACAATTAGAAAACTTAATTAGTTCATAATCATAGGGTTCATTTATGGTTTCATTGAGCTCTTTGGTCTACTTAGTCAGCTTTTTGTTGCAAAATAAACGGCTAATATTAAATGTTAATATTAATGTACCTAGTAGTCTGCATAACTCTTGACTATTTAGTATACTGTATCAAGGCAGTTTTATTTTATATTTTGTAAGTACATTGTTATACAGTACATTGTATGCCTCATGCAAATGCTTAAGAGAAGACCGCTAAGAAAGTCACTCATCATTACATTCCATATGAACCTAAATCATCCCTGTTAATAATACTGTATATATGATCTAATTTAAAATATGATCTGTCCTGGGAATTAAAATATAAAAACTACAGCATATGAACTACTGCATTCTCAGAATCCCTTACTAAAGTTCATGCAGAGGTTTTGAAACTGATAGGGATAAAATTATAAACCACATTTTAAAAAGTAACTTTAAGACTTTTTAGATTTTCAACATCAACATCATAATTAAGATAAACTGAACTCATATTGGATCTTCATTGAACAATGGAAATGATCCCATTTTCAGACTTTACTCATGTAACTTGCTTATGAAAACACATTACATTTTAGACAAAGCCAACATTTTTTTTTTTCAAAAGCAAGTCATCTAGATCTCTAGAAGGCAATGCCATGATCCAGGAGACTAAGTCTTCAGTTAGATTTCAAGTTATACAACACATGTTCATTTACATCTACTTTGAGAACTTGAGAACTCAGAACCTGAGCCTGCGCTTGGAGAGAGTCCCGGTGCTCTGGAAGACATCATACCTGGTCCTGGTACCAAAGAAAGGGAGCCCCTCTGTCTTCAACGACTACAGACCAGTTGCACTGACTTCTCACGTCATGAAGACACTGGAGAGGGTGGTCTTATTCCACCTGAGACCCCTGGTCAGCTCATCACTGGACACTCTACAGTTCACCTACCAGCCCAGTGTTGGTGTGGAGGATGCGATCATCTACATGCTGCAAAGGGCCTACTCACACCTGGACAGGGCTGGCAACACTGTAAGGATCATGTTTTTCAACTTCTCCAGTGCCTTCAATACCATCCAGCCCTTACTTCTAAGGAGGAAGCTGGAGGAGATGCAAGCTCATCAGGAGAGCAAGCTCTGTCATTGGGTCTGACCTGGACCCCTTGGAGGTAGTGGCTGAGAGGAGAATTGTCACGGACGTCCAAAGGGACTAACCGTGGGGAGCAGGAGAGCGGAAAAAGACACATATGCGTAGCAGCAAGACGGGAAAAAGGCCCGGGCTCATTAGTGCAAAGAGTTCAGGAATGCCGTATAGAAACCTATGCCCTCAGGGAGCGGACGTGGGGTGCCCTGGTGCTAGGTCTCAGGACATCCGAACGTCAATGCTGAGCCAGGACAGAGTGCAAGACCCAGAAATATATAGCCCAAGGGAAAGAGAGGGACCGGAAGGACAGCAGAACGGAAACTAGGGACAGGACAGAGAAGGAGCGCCCTCTGGCTGCAGAGGGCGTGACAAGAATGATGTCCAAACTAGGGGCCATCATGGACACCTTCTCCCATCCCCTCTATGACAGGCTTGCAGAAATGAAGAGCACGTTCAGAAATAGACTGATTCATCCACGGTGCGACAGGGAGCGCTACAGGAGGTCATTCTTGCCTTCTGCCATAAGACTGTACAACGCATCCACCTTGCGACTTCCACCTTGAGGCAACATCGACAGTGACCTGTTTCTGGACTGAATTCATCTACACATCTACTGCTACATCTGTTCTCTTTCTTTTTCTTTTTCTTTTTCCCGTTTACAACCATTTTTTGTGCAATATATGCCAGGGACCTGTGCAATACATTTATATCTATATTTACATCCATATCTATATTTACATCTATATTTATATTCATATGTGTGATATGATTTTTCTGTGTACTGTTCTGTTCTAGTTTGTTCTTTGTGTGTCCAGACTGTGAGTAACTCTTTTAGTGCACCCCTCACTGTACTGATTGTATTGTATGTATTGTACTTTTATTATTATTGAATCATTCATTACACTGTGGCTGTGTTGTCTGTGTAAAGCTGCTGTTGCACTGCAATTTCCCTCATGGGATCAATAAAGTATCTATCTTTGATAAATAAATCAACTGAGATGTTGCTGTTCAATTCTTCCAGACATTTGTGCATTATCTACAACACTTTATAGATGTTACAGCTGATATGTCTCAAGTACACATCACAAGCTATAGATCAAATTCAAAATATGTAACAAGCACAGTGTCAAAGATATACTGTAATATATATCTTTGACATCTTTATATGTCAAAGATATGTGTATACAAATATAGACACTTATACACTCCACTCAAAGAGCTTTACAGGTAATGGGGACTCCCCTCCACCACCAATGTGCAGCATCCACCTGGCAGCCATAGTGAGCCAGTACACTCACCACATACTAGCTATCGGGAGGGAGAGTGATGAAGGGATTATTAGGGGGCTATGACTGATAATGGCCAATTGGGAAATGGGAAATTTGGCCAGGATGCCAGGGTAACACCCCTACTCTTTTCAAGAAATGCTCTGTGATTTTTAATGGCCACAGAGAGTCAGAACCTCAGTTTTACATCTCATCCGAAGGCTGGCACCTTGTTACAGTACAGTGTCCTGGTCACCACACTGGGCATTAGGACCCACCATAGGATGAGTGCCTCTTGCTGGCCCCACTAATACCTCTTCCACTAGTAACCTCAGTTTTTCCCAGGAAATCTCCCACCCAGGTACTGACCAGGCTCACACCTGTTTAGCTTGAGTGGCAGGGTGATATGGCTGCTGGCTTTTAGGTATGGTTTTTAAGTCTAATGAAACATTTTAACACATGCTTGGATTACACGTGCTTGGATTACAAAGAGAAAGATCATGTTTTCATATTCTAAAAAAATATTTTTCTTACTGTAATACACCAAACTCACTAAAACAGATGGTTACAGTATATCGAGTATATTTTTACATGAATAAATATATGAATATGCATATGTATCAACAGATCATTGCTTGTATTTACAATAACTTAAAATTCTGACTTTGATTCTGATTCTTGATATATACCATGATCCAGGTGAATTAAATCCCACCTCTTGTAATGTGAGAAGTCAAATGTGCATTGTGTTTGGTCATGCTAAGATTTGAAGCTGAACGGTGCATCAACATTTTCTTTTAGTTCTTTAAGTAAAGTCAATATTATTTAAATAATGCTGAAGTGGCACAGTGGTAAGCATTGCTACCTATCAGTGCTGGGGCCCTTGATTCAATTCCTGATATGGGAAACTCCTTGCATGGAGATTGTATGTTCTCCCTGTGTTTGCATAAGTTTTAGCCGAGCGCTCTGGTTTCTTTCCACTGTACAAAGATATACTGGTAAGTTATTTGGCTTCTTGGAAAATTGTCCCTGGTGTACAGTAAGTGTGTCTTTGTCTGTGTGTGCCCTGCAATGGACTGCTGTTCTATGTATCCTGCCTTGCTTCCATCGTTTACTTGGATAGGCCCCTGCTCCCTGTGCCCTGGAATTGGATAAAGCAGTTAGAAAATACAGTAGATGAATAATACTGAATTGAGTTTTTGAACCAGGCAAATAACATAACTGAAAAATTAATACAATGTATTAATTATCATTTTTAGATAATGATTAGATATCATTTTTTCATGCTTTACAAAAGACAGCTTAGGAGATTCTTTTAATTATCTTAAAAACAAGCTGTTGAAGAATTTTGTTTTCATATAATTTCAGGATTATTGCTTATTTTTTATTCTCACAGTCATTTTACAAGTTTGCCATCAGAGAATACCAATACCAGAGAAAGAATAAGACGAAAAGGACCATGTCTTAATTTAAGTCAAACCACATTTTCTAGCAATTTTCCGTAACAAAGCAGCTGATTCCCCATCTCCTATTTCAATTAACGTGTTAAAAAGAAATATGTCGGGAAGCACACCTTATATCCAAAACACACAAGTTCTCATCCAGCTTCCTGTCTTAAGGTAATGCTTCAGTCATTTTGGATTAGATCAGAAAGGCTTTAGAATTAAAAACAGATACTCAGAAATATGTAAACATTTATACATAGATTTAATCACAAAAATATGAAAATATCCTGTAAGTAATTTAAAATTATAGGACTTTTAGTGATTAAAAATGAAGATCCTTGAGCTCAGATAGTATGCAACTGTATTCAAAATGGTGATACAGTATGGAGAGTGTATTATTGTAAGCATTAAAATGAAGTGAATGTCTACTGAGCTTGATTAATTGGAACTGATCATGAATTATAGTTGTTCCAAGAAGGCTATGGTCATGTTAAGCTTTTTTTTAGTTGTTCTCTTTACAACAAAAGAAATTGGAGGAGAATTTCATTTCTAAACAATTCAATTCCAAAATTAAACTTTCTACAGTTAAATGAGCAACATATTTCATGCGATTTTAATTTTTCACCCACTTGATAATGTATGCTGTGCTTTAATTACATTAATACTGAATGGGATCTAAAATATGATTTGGTCTAAATTGCATATAGGATTTTTCTCACAGCTGTGCTGCCCTTCAAAGAGTATTGAGATAAAAACATCAGTGATGATAGAAATAATAACCTTGCCTCCATTTACAGCAGCTGTATCTGGAGATTCAAAGACACACTGTAATATTTACAGTAACCTATCAATTGCAGTACAACAATTAAATACCTTTTATTGGCATCAGTATTTGCATGTTATTTGTCTAATTGAATTATTGACTGATCCTTGGACTGTTTATGATTGTTTTCTAATTTATACAAGGGAAAATTTCCAAGTAGAAAAACTGCTTTTATATATATACTGTACTGTATATTTGACTAAATAGTGCCACAGTTTCATGTCTGACAGCAATGACTTACACAGGAACTGTACAACACTTTTAGTCTTCCAACTATCAGTTAAAACATTTAGTAGTTATAAAAGTGCATCATTGTTCCCCTCTTACATGGCAAAGTCTTTTGGAAATAAAATTGAAAGAAAGGTGTTAAAATGATTAAGTGCACCGCTGTATAATATGGAATCTTGCTTTAATTGCTTTAATATTCCCTTTCTCCATTGTTTCCATCTCAGATATTTGACTGTGATTTCAATGCAAGATTATATGGAAAACTCCTTTCTCTACACAAATGTAGACTACTCATGTAACCCCAAAAAGTGTGACGTGAAATCTGCCCTTGGCCAATTTCAGTTTGTTTCAGTTCAAGTAATTTCTGCCAGTTTTCTTGAAAGCTTTGTTTGACTTTAATGCTGTTGAAAGTTACTGGTTTCACTGCACCAACATTGACTGAACCCTGTTTATTTTTTAGGTTCAAATGAGAGGTAGAATGTTTGTGTAATCATTTTAGTTTTCTAAGAAAACTGTAAACTTGTCCATAGCCCTGGGCATGTGGTTACAGTACAATTGTGTAATATAAACCACGTGAAACAGAAAAAACCCAGGGGAATGCTTTAATAGAAAAGCAGGTTTTGAGGGCATTGTGACTATGTGTACAGGACTGATAATATGGGAGAGCTGAACTTTGCTGCTAATTAAAAACAAAATTCAAAACAATCACAAAATTAGTTTTGAAACAATTACCAGAAAGGAGCATGCTTTAATGATACAAAGGGGAAACTGTTATGATGTTTTTTTTATTGTACTTAAAGGAGGTCAGTATTGTGATGAACAAAAACCTCACATCTTCAAAATATTTTCCTTTAATGTTTTACTGTGGGAAAAGTAGAGTTTCCAGAACTCAGAGTTTCACAGAACGTGTTAAGTGCAAAAACAGATAATGGGTGTTTATATCAAATGAGATACACAAGAGGACGAAGCTGTTAAGCCATTGTTCTGATCATTTTAACTCTGACTTCTTTTTTCTTTCTATGGGGGATTACTATGGAATGGATTTGGAAACTATGTCAGACGTGTAATTGCTAGTTTGGTTCATTACTTATTCAAACAGTGTTTTCTGGTAGGAGGCTCTAAGAATTAATCTGTTTTCCAAAGAATGATTGTTGACCTGGACTGGAACAATAATCTTATGCTAAGGGTATAAAAACATCAGGACTTGTCTGTCTGCTACAAACTTGCAGTCTTGAAGAAGAATAGTACATCTAACAAAGGAGAGAACCAGAGTATGGAGTCAGTGGTTTCTGAAGCATTTATAGAGCTGGCTAACAACCAGAATATGGAGCCAATGTCAGGCTCAGTATTATATCAAGGATCCGGCAGGTAATTCTCCGGGGATCCTGTGCATAGCCATAAGCTCTGCGGGATGCAGATGCAAACAATCCAAAATCGTAATCCAGGAGCAAGGTCAATAGGAGAAGCTAGAGATCAGTAAACCAGAAAGAGCCGAGACAAACCGAGAAGACAATCCAAAAGGCGAAATTCAAGAGACAAGATCAAAAGTGAAGTCCAAAAACTGGGAAATCCAACTAGATTTTCTAACGAGCATATTTGTCTTGTTGGATTTCCTGGTTTTTGGACTTAACTTTTCCCTTTTGATCTTGTCTCTTGAATTTCGCCTGTTGGATTGTCTTCTCGGTTTGTCTCAGCTCTTTCTGGTTTACTGATCTCTAGCTTCTCCTATCGACCTTCCTTCTGAATTACGATTTTTGATCGTTTGCCTCTGCATCCCGCAGAGCTCACGGCTATGCACAGGATCCATGGAGAACTAGCCGGAGAACATTTTGCCGGATCCCTGACAGCCAATGGTTTCTGTAGTGTACAAAGAGCTGGATAGCAGCATTGAGAATCTTTCATTTCTTTTACAATCTCATCCTGTGAATTTCTGAGATTAACCTTGGTTGACATCACAATAGATCTTCAATTTTCTGACACCATTATACATGCAACAGAAACAGCAATAGTGTGAGTGAACAACTGTAGTAGTTGAAGACTTACTAGACGACATAATGACCTTTACTAAGGAACTACACTGTATGGTCTCCATTATAGTGTGACGCTTACACTATTGGTTTAAATAATAAAAAGGGCAAAATGTAGTTATTTATCACAAAGTCATTGGTGATGCATAAGGTCTGTAGAGGTGCTGCACCATGTTGGGACTAGACCACTAGAATCAATGGACAGAAAGAAAACAAAAGAGAAAGGAAATAAATACACACTACAGCATCTGGCAATTTACATACAGTCATGGGCATGAATCACCACTTTAATGAAATTCTGATGTCCATACAGCCATAGCACTCTGCTTATCCTTGCTACAATTGCAATTCAGAAATTATTTGATGCAAATCAGGGGTTTCAGTACATGTTAGTATGCATGCAGGGACAGAGCTGCCTTCTCCACATCAGTGCCACATTAGTATGACGTATATTCCCTAGAAACATAGATACTTTTAGTGTAGTGGAACACGTTGTTGTCTTGGAGTGACACGGCACGGTTCTGAAATTGCTTGTTAGTGTCACAACCACCAGCCAGCTGAGATCAACACGTAAGCGAGCCAATCAGCACCAGCAGCGGATTACTACTAACAAGCGCCGCCGCACGAGTTAACACACCTGCAATTGCTCTACCGTGCGGCATGCCGGGTTATTTATACCATTCGTACCTGATTCCCGTTGCTCGGTATTGAGTTCTCTACTTGTTGCTCAGCCTAGCGTTCTTACCCCTCTTTTGCCTTCCTGGAATTCTGCCTGCACCTTTTGCCTTCGGACTTCGGATCTCGTCTCGCCCCTTGGATTGTTTGCTATCATTGCCTGTTTTGGATTTGACCCTGTAGCTCTCTTTTCGACTACGATTCTGTCTCACGTTTTGGATTGTTCGCCACCAGTGCCTTTACCGGATCTCGACTTACCTTCGCCTACGGACTACGACTCAGCTCCTGGATTTGCTCGGTACATTTACTTACCTCCCTGCGACTCCTGCATCTGCATCGGATCCTTTTCACCTCTACAGAGCAGCGTTACAGTTAGCAGCTGTGTTTGAATCCAGAGCTGCACTCATTATAATGGCAACATCATGAATCTTTTCATCACTCTTCCTGTACGAAGTTGTTGATTTATTTTCTCATGAATGACATTGGGGTAGCAACATGGAGGCATGGAGTTTAATACTGTTTCCTCTGCACTCCTGGATCCTGTTTCCAGTTGTGTCTTCTTGGTGGAGTTTATACTGTACATTATGTTCTCCTTGTGTATGCATAGGGTTTAGAGCACAAGAAAGGTTTAGAATGAAAGGGGTCTGTTCACCCATCTTGCCCATTTGGTAGTTTGTAGCTATTGATCCAAAGGTGTCATCCACATTTATGTTGAAAGAATCCAGGGTATTGGCTTTGACAACATGACAAGTTAGTGTGATCTATATTCCAACAAACCTTTGTCTAAATGTTAATATTGTTGTCTTAGTTTTAATTTTTTATGGTGTCTTTTATCTTTTATAGTTTTATTGTGTGCCTATTTTTTTAACTGAACGTTTATTTACGGCATTTTGGGATATCCTTCCCTGGGTTTCAGTGTTGCATGTGTATTTGATCCAGAACTGTCATTTTGATGATGTAAACCATTTAGAATGCTCATTTATTCATGTAAAGCTTCTAAGAACCACAGAATATTATCCATGAAATGCATAAATTTAACTATGATATGCATGCAGATGTTTTTGATAGTTTTAAAGCTGGAAATATTCAGTTGGATTTTGTTAAATCCCCAAAAATTTAAAGAGCAATGCCTCTTTTAGAAAAATCCCAATAAACAGCATCACTCTGATGGAGATCATCTCTCAGCTTTTACAAGCATTAGTTCTGTTGTGCTTTTAAATAATTTATTCGTTAGGGGAAGATTTAAGTTTAATCCCACCCTATCTTTAATTGGCGCAAAGGCACAAAGTAACCCCTATACTAAAGTTTATGGAAGGAAAAACATCTAGTGGATGCCAGATGTCCTACTGCAGGTAATTATTTAAAAAGTAGATAATTAGCATTCCCTGAGGTAATCTGATCTAACTTTATTATAATTATTTATTATATTATTGTAAAGCAGCTGCAAGGCAAAAAAGCAGCTTTTTCTTTAATAATGATTACATTTTTTTTCCTTTTTCTTTTACTGAAGCTTTTCTGCGGGGCGCTGATTAGAACCTGATGCTACTTGGTTTTTCAGCTAGTCTGTAGAAGCCAATGATATGGAAAACAAATGCAAAGGCTTCAGTCTTGATTATACTTTGCTTATGAGACTGTCATCGAAAAAAATTCCACAGACAATATATGAGGAAAATGTGATGGAAATGATTGGCAGTGTTTACAACAAAATAAAATTGAAATCACGCTACTGTTGTACTGTTTTTTAATTTATTTTTGTATATTTAAGTGGCAAAGTGCTCTGTCATTACATTTAAGAATGACGGAACACAGCTAAAAATAGTAACTTTTATGTTTTCAAAATTAAACATGAAATCACTCAAATGCACCATGATAACTGCATCCAATCAAATGGATAGATTGATTGAACTATATCAGTACAGACATAAAAGAAACAGATTATATTTAAAATTGTCTATTTGATTACTGTATATAGGGTGTGGATCGATAACTATATTTTATATTTTTTACATTGAATATGTTTGCAATCATTTGCTCAGCACAAACTTTATAAGAATACATCATCATACTGTGTATTAAATAAATTGAATATTAATACAGCTTTTGGTGTAAAAATAGCAACTATGCTGGTCATTTTTGTTCTATCCATTTGAAAGAACCACCTCCTTTCCTAGTGGAGATCCTTGGAGAGTGACCTTGTCCTTTCTACAGTAGCTAAAACTACTTGTAAAGGTATTTCTCAAAAAGGTGAAAAAGTATTATACTGTACATTACTGTATATTAATTTTGTCTAAACCTGAGTCAATGGCAAGCCCTGAGCTTTATCAGATGCCCTTATACTAACCTAATCAAAAAAACTGGTCAAATCATAGGACTGTTTTCAGAGACTAGACTGATCTCAACACAAGACAAGTCACATTCTCCTATGTATTGATAAATCTAATCGAAACCAGCTGCATTAGATTTCCCTTTTGGAATTTTGTGTGAATGCGTGCACCTATTCTCTCTCTAGGGTGTCCTTAACCCGGCTTAAATTGACACAGACAGTTCTAAGAGACAGCAGCTCTGTTACAGCAAGTTTTAGATGAATTGCTTCAAAGATATCTAAAGATGTGGAAAAGTTCAATGTTACATTCTTGAATAAAGCCAAGAATGAGACCATTGTGATTTATGGAGTCAAAAACATGTAGTCTGCAATACTATGTCATATTCTCCTGTTTATAGACATAAAACAGGAGTTTGAGGTTTCATTTGTTAAGAGTTAAATAATCTACAACAAGCAACTTCTTTTAACTTTATCTCAGCTTTGCATGAGCTCTGTTGTATTTTATAAATGCACATAATCCACAAAATGTTTGCATTGTGATAAACCTTTAATCTACAAAGTAACAAGTAAAGGTTTTTATTCTATGCTGAAAAGAGATGGAAAGAAACACAATGTTTCAGCTGTGGAGCCTTCTTCAAGTGTGACATCTGAAGAAGATGTCAAAACTGTGTTTCTTTCCTTCTTTTGTAAGCATGGAATAAACCTTTACTTGTTCCTTTGCAGTCTACGCATACTGATGCAGCTACACACTTGAACATTTAATCAAATATTAAGTATTTTCAGTTGTAGAGGATTCACAATTTTGCTGTTTTTTGGTTCTTTTAAATGCCTTCATTCTTTATTTGACTCAGTGTGATACAATGTATCCATGCGCAAACAACAGAAATTGTTGCTGTGACATTGGAGGACTTCAATTGAATTATTGTTCTAGGAACTACCATTACACTCATACAGTACCTTCCAAACATTTATAGATCTTTATTTGCACATTTTGTTGCTTTAATGTTTGTAGTCAGAACTTTGGAGTAGAAATGGATATTTGTTACACAACCTACTCCACACATTTAAAGCTTAAAACAAAAATAAAGCAAAAAGATAATATGAAAGAAAAATGGGAAAGTCATGTTTATGTAAGTATTCAAATCCTTTGCTGTGAATTGCTAAATTAATTTAGTTACACAAAATCACCTTAATTGAGTTGAGTGGCCTCTGTCTACATGCAATAATAGTGTTTCACACAAATTCAGAATAAATACATTTATTTCTGTAAGGCCTCTCAGTCAGACAGTGAATCTGAAGCAAGATTTCAGCCATGAAGACCAAGGAACTTTCAAAACATCTCATCTCATCATATTTAAAGGCACGGATCATGTGTCTAAAAACATCAAAATGATTGTTAATAGATAATTAAGAAGTAGAAGGCACTGCTTAGATAAGGTCCCTTCAAAATGAGCAGGCAGGGTAGGAGGAAACTAGTTAGAGATGCCTCTTTGATACAAATGGTGACAATGAAAGAGTAACAGAGTTCAATGGCAGAAATTGGAGAAAATGTCAATTTGTCACAATATCCCAGTCACTGCCCAAAGGGGCTTGTATGGAACTGTATAAAAAAGCCATCTCAAAGACCACATGGGGTCTGCTACAGAGTACATACTGTACAGTAAGTGATAATAGGGGACAAAATTGGGAACTTGTGATAACCAATATTATTGATAGCTTGAAGAGTAAAGGAGATACAAGGTCTTCAAGGCAGAGCACCAGAGGGAGTCTGAGAAATGGAGTACAGGAGAATTCTCCTGTGAAAACCAGACAGTGTAAAACTCTCTTGTGGTGAAAGATCCTGTCTTGTCATGAAGCAGAACATATAGAGTTTCTGGGCTTGCAAGTGTGTGTGATTAGATATTGTGAGGTGCAAAGAAGAGCTACATTCATCATTGGTGTTGTATAGAATTATCCCATGGTGGAGAAATTTGGTGTGCTAGAGTTAGCCACTGTGCATGCTTAGAGTCTGTTTCTGATCAGGATGAGCAGGGTAAGCTGTTCTTGTTACACCTATTAATTCTCTGCTCGGTATTCGCTGAAAATAGGAGATACTGTATGCAACTGTTAACTTTTAGGATTTGCTTCCAAGGAAAGCTGGTGGCAGGACCTGATCCTGTTTCTGATTTTATGATGATTAACCATATGAATAAGGAAGTCGAAACCTTATTACAATATACCAAAGGATCACTGAATTGGCAGTGATGCTGGGAAGGGTGGAGGGTTGTTAGCATGACCTGTGCTGGTAAATAATGGTTTAAAACAGGGGTCAACAACATACAGCACACATGGCATCAGTGGACCACAAGATTAATTTAATTAACGGTTCTCACATTCCCTCCTGCTGGAGTGCTGTAGGATGCACTAGCATCACAAAAGCAGCTGTTGGAATCTCTGTTCAATCTGCCAATCAGCCAATTGTCATGACTGCACCTTATGGTAGAAGATTAGTTCCACCTACAAGTAATTAGTTATCACTTACTTCATTTCACAGGATAATTAAGACCAACCTTCCTGTCATGCCCTTCCATAGTCTTAGAGCACAGACTTGAGTCTTAGCATTCTGCGTTTCTGGTCTTTCTGGTGTTTTGACCCTGTTTTCTTGGACCTTGCTTTGGATGTACATATACGATGGCATGATGGCAACTATGGGTCATGCAACTAATATTAACAACACTGAAACCTCAAATTTCTATTATTTCCAAAATCCTAATGATCTATCAAAAATTGCACTGTCAGTGTTGCTGAGATTAGAAAGAACTCACATCAGAGTGTTCTGTCAGATTTCAAGATTTTCAACATTTTGGACTAATGTTTTTCTTTTTAAAGAAATCAGACAATTGTGATACCAGCGACATGAATTTGACAGTGCTTCAGTCAGTGAGAGTTGAGGATTTCTAAAAGTTAATTGAATTACAATGCTTAGACTTAAGGGCCTTAAAGTTTAGGGACCTGGGGTTCACATTTAAGGCTACAGAAAGAGATGATTTGGTCTCTATCATGACCTTTTTAATAAATTTACTGTTTACAAAAGCATTACAAATTGGTATATTGACTGCTTTCAGTATTTGGATTCATATATGTCAGTATTTGGATTCATATATGAACATATATTTTCACAAATCAGTCAGCTCTTTGTTTTTTCTAGATCTAGTAAATTATTGAACAGCCAGAGGCTTGTGTGCAGCTTAAAGCATTCAATTTCAAGCTCAAGACTGGAGAACTCCGAATGGAAATCAAGGGTAACAATCACGCTATTCTGTAAGATAGGCATCTCAATTTACTTTACTTAATGAAGATAGGATGATTAATAAAAACAACGATTATTGATGTCAAAAAGTATAAAAAGTATTGATGACATACAGATTTATATATCAAAGTAAATACGTTATTTGCATGTCTTGTCTGACAGGTTGCTAATCCCTTGTCTTAATGCTATTTTTACACTCTTAAGAGCTAGTGATTAAAAGGAACTGGAGTTTATCTTTATCATTAACATGTATGATGAACACCAATTAGTAACCAGGAGTTATTTTCACTGTTGCTCATAAAGTAGTCTTCAAAGTTTGAATTCATCAATACCTTTTAAGATTCTGAATAACTGAATGAAATAACTGCACAATTACGCCTATTCAAGATTTTGGACATTCAGTCCATTTGTATGTGACATGTACTGCTGAAATCACAAATTATTCTGGTCACAACTCTTTTAACTCTTTAACTCTTTCCAGAACAGCAGCAGTTTTCACAATGTGCTGACAGAAAGGGTCAACCACTGAATATGTGTATTTCCAACTGGCCCTTAGGCAGAGAAAGAAGTTGCCTTTTCTGTTCAATTAGTTTCACACTATGTGCATCACAATCAAACATGGCAACTAGCAAAGAATTCTTTCTAACCTTTCATCTGCAAATGGAATACATCTACTAGCTGCTTGCATGATCATTATTTTAACCATTAATTATCATTGTATATCTTCAACTCTTTTAAATGAAACTACCTCTGCCATAATGGGGGTGGTATTGTAGCAGAGCTACTGCTGATAGGGTGGATTAAAGAAGAAGGACTCACTCTGTTGTTCCTCATTGAATGGTCTATCTGGCATCAGTCTTTCAGCATGTCTTTAGAAGATGAGAGGAAACCAAAGAACCTCTGAAAGGAAGATAAGAGTAAACTAGAGAAAACGCACTGGAATACAGGGAGATGATGCAAACTCCACATAAAATGTGTTAAACAAGATTATACAGATTATACAGAACAATCTGCCTAATTGTATGCCACCCAATTACATTCCATCCATCCATTTTCAAACTATTTTGTCTGACAGACTTTTAAAAATATATTTTGACTGTTTATTTTTTTAACTGTACATATTATTCATGTACCGTACACTATTATTTGTTCTTCTTTCTCCTGTCAAAAAAGCAATTAAGGCACATTGGAACCACTCTGAAAAACTATATGATTAACTCAGAGATTTATCACACTGCGCCAGTTTAATTTAAAACTTGAATAGTGAAACCCTATACTAGTAATAAAGCAAACTGGTAATATTTTGCGCCAGTGCCTATGGCCGTTTGTACTTAAATAAGCCATGACTTCCCCTACTCATTTCCACACAAGCCAAATTCAGTTTGGTTTGTTTCAGGTACACAACTCTTTGGCTGATGACAGACTTGGATTACAATCCAAAATATTTTAGAAGAAAAATCTCTCTGGGAGATTCTCAAGACAATGTTTAAGATTACCATACGTGGGATTCAAAACAGAAAAATTCCATATCAGCACAAATATACTATTTTTCAAAAATGGAAAATCTGACTATTTAAATCTTTGCAGTCCACATAGTGTATACTGAGATATATTAAAAATGCAAATGAATATGTTTATAAGACAATATGTACAGTAGTTGAAAGATTCTCTAGCCGGTTTATAAATACTTTTGAATTAACAAAAATGAAAAGTATGGGTGCACATGATAAAGGAAATGTAAATGACAGAGAAAAGAAATATGTTTTAAAACTACATTTTAAAGCAGCTGAAAAAAATGAACTGCAATCACTATATTTTATATATTTGTTTCATTTTCTTAAAACAAAGTCTACATTGCACTGTCCAGGATTTGAGCTATATCCTCATAAAACATAAATACTGACTGACTTTGGGGTGGCCCTTTTACAACATACTTTTCCATTACTCAGTTGAATAACTATACGGAAACTACATATTATAGCAGTTGAACTAAAACTTTTTTACTCAACCAAAATGAATGTCCATAATTCATTTTGTTTACAGTACATGTGTTAACTAGTTGTCCACTTAAAATTCAGTTGGTACTGTATCTACTGTATCTGAAAATACATTATCAAGTCTGATTTTATCCATATAAATCCTATGGTAATTTAAAAATTATATTAAATTGCACTGCGGACATAGTTACAGTGCACACACAGTACATTCAAAAGAACACAAGCACAAGGAAGGTTACACATAGACCATCTACAGTACCTCATTTATTTACTAGTAGCTACGTGATCTATAGTTTGTATCCAGTATTTTTTTTCTTGGAATAAAGAATCCAAGTTGTCAACTTTGACTGGATTGGCTAGGTAGATTGTCCTTATCTTGCAGAACCCTTTGTGTCCTTTGGTTCCTACTATTGTTACTGAATCAGTCCATTGTGTTTCAAAGCTTGAATCAAGTTCCCTCATAGTCCCCTAACAGGACATTCCTTTAAGCTTAAAAATGTAACTGGTTACTTACTCTTCTTTAGACAGATTCCAGAGCAGCGTCACCTATTGTGGAATATTGCTGAAACTGTCCAAATTGTTTGAAATAATGTCTTAAAAGTGAATTGTACAATATTTTGGTTGGAGGGTATCACATTTTGCACAAAATTCTCGAACTATTAAAATCAGTCCTAGCTTTTAGCTGTAAAATACAGTAGATCCTTCTACTCAACATATCACAAATTATTTTAAACATTGTCCATGTATATTCCCTGGCTGATTCACTCAGGGTTCTGTTTATTTTAGCATCTTGAGCAGCATCTGTTCACTGATCCCTGTTTGGGTGTGTGAGATCCCATGGGCAAACATTTTGACCTTGAAAACCGCAGGTGTATCGTACCTCAGAAATCATTGCAACCCCTTTTTAATATCTCAGCAGTCTGGTAACAATCAGTCCTTGTTTTAGTTCACTTTTTTATCCTAAGTATACATCTGGAACAGTCACAGCAGATTTCAAAATCCTGGAGGAAGGATATTTTAAATTTAATTATCTATGCAGATTTTGTTCTCACAGAGCCAAGTGTGTTCTTATCCCCAGCTGAGTAAGCCTGGTGTGGTTCCTCTAACATTAAAGCATGCTTTTCTCACTGTTGTTCTGGATGTAAGCCCATGAAAAATAAAGGGTAGTTTAATCACCTGAAAGAAAAATTAGCTGAAGTAATCAACTTAACTAAAGTTCTTAAGTTCATCTGGGGTTAACTAAAGTTCTTAAGTTCATCTGGGGTTTTAGTTTTTCAGACAAGACATCGAGATACAGAATATACATTTGGGTATATAAAGGTGAAGTTCATTGGTGTATTTTCACTGACACTATTACCTTTATACTGTATTTACTCATACCAAATTCTTCATCAAATGTATAAATATTTTAGACTCTGAACTTTATGCCTAAAACCCAGCAGTGTCCTTCTGAAATCATTTAATCTCATAAATTCTCATTGGAAATCTCACAAAATATGACTGTTCTTTCATATAATATAATATATTGTATATCATATAAACATAATTAATTACTAGATTGGGAAATCACATTTTGAGCATGTGTGCTGTAATGTAATTTTCCTTTGTAGAAATCCACACAGATTAAAATATTCAATCCACACCTACACTTCTTGGGTAGATGACCAGGAATGCTTGGAAGTGATTGTATTTACTGTACTTAAACCTAATTCCTGCCTTACTGAAAACTGTAACTTGAAAGATTCTAATGTCTGATCTAGCAAAGATCATCTCCCGTAAGTAAGTTACCCAACTACATGTACAGCATAGTAATTTAAGAATCAACAATAATTGGTGACCCAGGATTGCAGTCACCAAAAATTAATTATGGATGAATGCAAAACACAAGATGAAAACTGCAGTTTATTTAATAAGAACGTTTGCAATGCAGCCTTCAGTTTAAAACAATGTATAGACAAAGCAATGTCTATACTTTAAAATGTTCCAATATTATTTGCAAACCAGTAGAATATAATAATTTAATTGTGTTAATAAAAAATATTAGACTTATAATCTGTCATCTGCCTCCTGAAGCACTGAAACAGAAAGTTAAATTAAATGTAGGAACAGATGCCATGACAAACCTTAAGCCCTAATTGAAAACATTAAATCAAACTAGCTGACATTCATTTATTTGTAGTAGTGATCAATGACACAAAAGGTATTTGATTAGGAGAGAATCTATAGTCTGCCTGGAACAAAAGAAAAATCATACATTAAATGAACAAACAAGCAAGTAAAATTCTTTAGATTTAATAATAAAAACCTTTGTTAGTTTGAGGAGAATTGGGAAGCATTTTAAAGAGGCATTAAAAATAAAGGCATTGGCAGCTTTTTTGGACAAACTCAGATTTATCTACTCATTATAAATCAGAGAAGCACACTGATGCACACCGAACATCTGAAGTGAAGAATCTGTTGAATTAAAAAAAAAATGCAAATATGAACATTCTCCTCTGTAAAACTAAAATATATTACAGTACTATTAGTACTACTAGTACTGCCATGCAAAACACATTTTTGGCTTTCTGGAATCTCTGAAGTTTATAATAAACCAAAACACCCACAAAACACGTGCTGTTAATTCTCAGAGGAAACTATTCTTGCTCCTGAACGTAAAATCAAATAGCCTCTTTGCATTGTACTAAAGTAAATATGCAAAAGGTTCCAAGAGCATATACAGTTTACTGTACAGTTTCATGACAGGCAGTAAGTGACAGGCCTCTGTCCTTAGCTTAATTGAATTCCCAATGTGGTCAGCTCTAATGCACTTTTCCATTTCAAGATGATTATGCCTTCAGAGAAGACTCCTGGCTTAACCATAACCTTTTATTGCCAAGCTATTTTGTTCCCCTTGTGATATTCATTACAGCATTAGTATATTTTTCTGTATGTCTCTTTTTTAAACTAACGGTTTCATCCATACATTTGTTAGATCTCCATACAAATACATTCCTTTTGATATTTGTTTTGTTTGCTATTAGTTCTATGATACTGTATGAGAAGGTTTCAGATACTACAGTTTAATTTCTATTGTCTTGTGTATTGCATGTCTTGTACAATTTCCTTTTGATTTACATTAGGAAATGCAGGGAAGAGTTGATTTTTTTGTCAGATATCTTTTGTTCTGAATTTTATGTTTCTTCTGGACGTTTACAGGAGGCAACAATTTAGAAATTTACTATTTTTCTTACTTACTGTATTATGTCATAAAATATTTTACTTAAGCTATTTTAAAAATAACCCACATATAATATACAGATCTTATATGGTAGCTCCTGTGTCTAACGTTTGATGAAAAGCTAAACTCAATGCACAATATTTTCTAACAGATATAGCATTGCATTAGTTCATGGTTAGGTCTAAATATGAGTATAAATTAGAATGCACTCTCTGGGATTATGAAGGTCTGGTCTCTACTCAGTTGATGCTTTTTTGTTTTTTTATACAGTATATAAAAATGAGATTACCACTTTTATTAATATCACTCCATGGCTTTGCCAAGTCTATGTCATTAATACTGACCTTCTTAATAATAGGTCCTTAAATTCAACTAATGCTGATGTAACCTGCAAATCTTCCATCCTACAACAGTTTTCCCAGATCACTGGTTTTGGAACGAGTTATCTCTGAGATAATCCCACAGGATCACTTTATGTAGGTTTCCCAGTGGTAGTGACAAATAGGTATAGCAAAACAGGATATTTAGGAGGAACAGTTCCAAGAAAAGGTCATGACTGATTTCATGCTGTCAAACTGCAGCATCCCCCATCTTTGAGGTTAATATTTCTGTGCTGCAATCAAAGTGTCTGGACAACAACAGCTGCCTAAATACAGTACCAGATCTTTTTTACCAGTGTGGAAGTAACTTTCCTAATACAAATCACTTACACTTACCTAATACAAATCAAACTTTGCAAATTATCCTTATACTAAAGTGATTTAGCAGTCTTTTAAAAAAATCATTTTTCAGTTATTTTCTAGATGTATACCATAACAGTAACACTTGAGGTTCATATCCCCTGTGTTGCACAGTCACGTTGTTTTATTAAAACGACCCCCAGTTTAGATAGGTACTGTACAAATGTTTGTTGCTTTAGATAAAAAGCAACAAGCATATAAGTTAAATTAATATTAATATTCAATTAAAAGTGAGGTAAAAGGTAAAATCAGAATAAAGTTGCACCTGCTTATCAGCACAGAATTATGCTGGTTGCTAGTACAAATACTAGCAACCAGCTAGTAGGAGTGAGGATGTGACTCTACCTCTAGATGATGTGCCAGTCCATCACAGGGAATACCTCCCTTCCCCAGCAACACTATTTATACATCTGGGTGGAATTGAGCAACTGGGATAAAGTATCTCATTCAAAGGTACAACACTAGTTTCTTCAGCAGGACATTCATCAATTGGTCTTGAACACACAGCTTACTAGTTCAAAGGCTTAGCCACTACACTATATCGTCCTCCACATATGATGTGCTAAAATATACAGTAATTTGTTTTTCATTATAAAGTGTTCATTGCTTTAACAATGAACAAAATAAACACAGTTTCAAGATCAAAAGACAAAAACTGAAATGAAAGGGAATTGCATTTAAAGAAAAAAACAATAAAAACTGCCTTGCAGTGCTGCTGAAGCTGATTTTTCTAGATACATACGGCGTCTAATTTGTAAATCATGAAGTGCCGGCATTTAGTGTGAATGGGAGAGCACAGCTGTATGAGGAGTAACAGAGATACCAGAGGACCATGACAGCTACAGTATATAACATCAGTGCAATGCACTTTCAGCACATTTTCCAGCCACCACATTCAAAAACATATTAACAAGTGAAAACAAATAGTTTCAAATTTCAAATACCGTAATTAAGTAGTATTATTCCTACTCATTTGAAGGTCTGCAGGGTTTCAGTATCTGACTGTAAGTCACCTGCCGAGACGCCGCAGACCATACGAAGTGGAAAAATCAGTGCAAAAAAGCAGACCCCACATAAGTGGGAAAATGTGAAGAAGAAGAAGAAGACTGTATTGATATGTTGTGTGGTGTAGACCAAAAAGGTTCTAATATAGTTATGACTGCAACTCAAATTCCACTTATTTATTGTTCTATGTAGTTGTATTAAAGTAGTAAAAACAACAAAAATCCTTTGTACAGGACATCCATCAATTGCTCTTTTACCATTGTTATTGTTTTTCCTGGTGGTACTGTATAAGGTGAATAATTTTTCCAGAATTTGTTTAGGGTCATACATATTTCCAGTTGTCCGGAATTGATTGACTGATTGATTGAATTGGTTGATTGATTTATACTAAGCAAAGTGACATAGTAGTGATACTATGTTTTACTATAGAAGACGTAGAAATGTTTCTAGAACACCCAATTTAACTTTTTATTAAAGTTGAGTTTTTATTACTGGTTGATTGACAGTTCATATATATCATATATATGTTAGTTATATCATAACTTTTTTCAGTTATAAAATTCACCTTAGTAATTCCAAAGTTATTTTTAAGTAATACACTTATCACAACTTGGAAGTTCATGTTTCATAACTCCTTCCTAGATAAATTTTAAATACTGCAAATCGACAAAGGATTACCAATCTATTTAAAAAAAATGTAACCCAATAGATTGAGGTCAGAAGTCATGATTTTTTTAACCACAGATGTCTTTAACGCTAAATAAAATAAATCCAAAATGTAAATTTTCTTCTTTAAATATCAAAGACTTAAAAGATACATAATTCCATTTTTAAATAGATTTACATAAGTCATGATTTTGCTCAATGAAAACTGTAAAATGTTATATGCTCTTTTAGAAATGTATGGAATGTGCTGTGCTGTTTAAAATATGAGATACTCAATAAACCTGGATGCATCCACTAACAATAAAGTGGCAAAATATGATTAAAAGTTTATATGTATTTGTTGTTTGCTTTATTCATCTCCAAAAGCAACAAAACAAAATTACACAAGCATGGGATTTTAGAATAGAAAGGAAATACTTCATACTTCATATGCCAAATACTTCAGCATCTAAAAGCATTCTGTTTTCACAAGACTAGTAGAGCAGAGTCTTATAAAATGCTCATCCTTAGTCATCTGTGTGCTGTACAGCTGACCAAAAGACTAAAGATTTGATGGTCTAATGGAGACATACATTTAAGGTTTCTACAAAGCATCTGAAAAGGAATACCATAGATTATCATTATATATTGTTGTAGCTTACCAACATTTACATAAGTTTTGAGCCATAATAATATACTCTGAGGGAGCATATATACCCTTAACCCATGTAGTTTATAAACTAGCATTATCAGGAGCTGGATGAAAAACACTGGAAGCAGTCTAAAAACAAGTTTTTCTACAACAAGTTCAGCATGACTTCAATTAAATACACAGATGCTAGCCCTACTTAGCTTTTCAACACAATGACATACACAGGTACACCAAGTGGAAGCATGCCTACGATACCTTGCTATACAAACCATTGGTAAGTTTATTTCCTGTTCTCTAAACAGTTCATTGGTCTGAAGACTTTCCTTCAGGTTCATTTTTACATTCACAATTGAAGTGGTTAAGATGAGATCTGAGCTGTCTTCTAAGCCAGAGTGTACTTGCTTACACAAAGGGATGTTCGACGAAGCATTATTGAAAATTATTGCCACCTTGCCAATTACAGTACTTGAAGCTTATTTGAAGTAATGATTCGGTGGGATCATTAAATCAATTAATGTTTTAACGGAACTTTAATCATTTCTCAGTATTTTGCATTTATCAGGCAGCACATAGCTCAGCTACTTGGAATTGCATTGCCTTGCCTGTAAAACAAGTTTGCAAAAACTTTAAAAATGTTTCCTATGGAAAATAAAACATTTTCAAGAAGAAAGTCAAATTAAATGTAATTTTATCTTGAAGAAAAGTATTTTCTATGTGTTCTATTAAAGGTTGTCTTTAGAACAACTTCTAGAAGATCATTTAAATACATTTTTTTTTCACATTTACAGTTCAGTCAATCAGAGGCCAATGGTGAACTGTGAACAGACAATTAAATTAAACTCATTTCCTTTTGTTTCTGAGATTTGACCTTTGATTTTGACATATGATATAATAAAGTTAAATACAGTAAGTTGAGTTATATAAATTATTTCTGTTCCATTAAAACTACCTTCTAAGACAATTCACTGAAGCTCACCACTCCAAACAGTATAAAAAATGAAGGTCAGCTGGAAATAAAAAAGGCTTGTAAAAATACTTTTATTTTTCAGTAAGACATGTTTTTGCATATTACAAGTTTAACTCACAATACAATCTCTGCTAAAGTACTGTATATCTCCTCATACTTTGGTACATCCTGAATGAGAGGAAACTTGACTTCTCTGAGCAAAACAATATAAAGTATACTGTATATTGTTCATCTGATCATATTCTAAACTTTACTGTAGAAGGGTTGAAGCTTTGCATATATATGTGCACATGAATACAATAGCAAGACTCCCAATACAACTCTGATTTCATCCGATGTAATACTTTAAGGAATGAAACCTGTAAGGTAGTAGTAATGCTTGCTGATTTATGTCCCTCCCTCTTCATTTAAAATTCATTTAAAAGTATATCTTTCACTCCAGCTTTATGATTGAAAGCAGCTGCTGTCCAATTCATACCATATGTGAGGCGTGTTGTGTAAATATTGTATCACATGATCCCTGCTTCGCGTTTCAACTACTACATTTATACAGTTAGCTTACATGATACTCCGGAAATGGCTCAGTAACCTGATTCTGCCCACAAATTCATAATTTATCATGATAGTTACATCAACATTTTAATAGTTAAGAGTAGTTCAGTTTCAGTTTTTAATTCCATGGGGAAAGCAGCATGGTTCCTCAGGCAGTGCCATCAAAGGGATTTTAAAGTGGTTTTACACTTTCCACATAATACTGCTCATTTAAATTTAATCTAAAAACAAGACTTGAAACTCCTGTTTTTCCTAAACGTTGCATAAACAGGACATCTCACGCATGCCAGAGGAATTCTATATTAATAACTCTCATGGGTCCAATCCCTTCATCATTAAGTCACGTTGTGGCTCTCATGAATTATGTGTTCTTCTTGGAGTTTGGGATCAATATCATATTCCAGCAGCAGCCATTACATTTTAGTATCTTTTCTTTACCAGTGGGAACCTAATAAATCATTCTATCTTTCAATTTTTCTGCTCTGCAACAAGCAGAATTTCCCAGTGATTAAACCATAGAAGGGGAGATAACAGGTAATCACTCTTCAATGCATAAAATCTATTACAGAGGATAGAGAACATATGATTCATTACTTAGAATATAAAGTTAAATTAGAAATTCTGGTGGTGGTGTTTTTCTGTAGATGTCTTTAATCAAAGCAATGAACACTTTTTAAATATGCATTGCAAATCAGTCCAAGAAATGTAATACTCTTAGTGGAATTTCACTAAACCATTACAGGCCGAGAGAAGTGCATAATGCATGCATTTGCCTTGGATTATCCCTGATGATATCTACTCTATGTTTAAAGATATTGCGGAAATTATCAGGATAAGAGTTTGTTTTTCAGTTATGAGCACATTGTAGGTTCTAAAGTTCAAAGATAGAGTGATTCAGTGATTTCTGAGACTATACTGTAAGCTGTATGAATTTTTGTAGAAGTCTCATAAACATTATTGTAAAACTGCACAGGTGTGTTTCTCTATAATTTGAAGTAAATCCACAGTCACACTGCTTAAGGGTGGAGGTGTGGAGTGGGGATAAATCAAACAAAAAATAGGGTTCTAAACTACTTAATAGATTTAAAACATTTTTTCTGCCTTTCTTTAAACAGTATAGTAGCTGAACTATGGTAGCAAGTTTACGATATATTTTAGTCACCACATATTCTTCTTTTTGTAAGACTTACAGGTGGTTCTCATTTTTTGTAATATATTGTCTTTCACTATTCTTAATGTTCCAATCAAGCAGTCATTTTTGGTAACTCTATACTAATGATCACTGTTCAGATATGGGTTGAAATATGTTGAATCATGTTTAGTTTTATGATGAAAATCCATTACCTCCTGCAAGTGTAGGTGACAGCAGTTCTTAATTATTCCAAATATGTCTTCAATGAGTGAAGAATATATTATGAATATTTATTATAGATATTAATTTAATCTGTGTGAAATATTTACAAGGAGCACAAAACAATTAGTCATTGAGATTTGGTTTATATTTAATTACTTGTTGTCTTTATGTTTTTATTTTAATTTTTATAATGAACACACCAATATTTTTTAGCTTACAGAGTTTGACAAAACTTTACAGAATCAATCAAAGGAAAAGTTTATTTTATGGGTACAATAACTTCCAAGCCATATAAAAAATAATTGAATGGGATTCTTGGATTATTACATTTCTAGCAATGAAACACAGAAGATGGGTTAACTGACTTCCACCTGTCTGTACTATCATTAAAATTCAGTGATGTACAGTATCTTGCAAAAGTATACAGTACATCTCTACCAATTATGTCCCATTTTATTGAATTATACATTATGTATATACATTTTCTAAGTTAATATTTTTTTCAAAACTACACTCCTACTGAACACTTTATTTTATTGAAAGAAGGTAATGTCCACCAATGCGCAGCACCCACCTGAATGATGCGACAGCACCTGCTCACCACAAATCAGCTATCAGTGGGGAGGAGAACAGACTGATTAAGCCAATTCATAGATGGGGATTATTAGGAGGTCATGATTGGTAAAGTCCAATTGGAAATTTGGCCAGGATCGCAGGGTAACATCATTATTCTTTTCGAGAAACACCCCTGGGATTTCAGGACCTTGGTTTTACGTCTCATCCAAAGGAAGCCACCTTTTTATAGTATAGTGTCCCCTGCTGGCCCCACTGACACCTCTTCCAGCAGAAACCTTAGTTTTGCCTAGGTAGTCTCCCATTCAGGTACTGACCAGGCTCACATCTGCGTAGGTTCGGTGGGTTGTCAGTTTTCAGTTAAAGGGCGATGTGGCTGCTGGCTATTATTGCTAAACATTATTGTGAAGGAATTTTTTTTACTTCACAAGTGTGTTTCACTATTTCTCAGTTTCACTATATTTAAAATATTACTGATTTTTACAATAATTAAACATGTCTCTGTAAAGTCCCTTAGTGTAAATTAAATTTCAAGACTTCCAGATCTTCAAGATTTAGCCGGGAAAGTCAGGGGGCTATCAAAGCAATGTAGCTGCAGAAAAGAACAGTTAAAGATGTAAAAGGGCATAATTGAGGAGAAGGATATAAAACATTTCAAAGATACTGAATATCACTTTGTGCACAGCGATGGATATAAGAAGTGGAAATTGTATTATACCTCCCAGACACTACCTAGATCAAGTGTCCCCTCAAACAGTGCTAAGAGTAAACTGTTTAGAGATACCACTGTGAGGCCAACAGAAACATTGAAAGAGTTAAGAGTTCAGTGGCTGAGATTAGAGAAAATGTCCATAGGTCAACAAAACCCAGTCACTGTATAAAGGGGACTTATAACGTACTGAAAAGAAACATCTAAATACCACACAGGGTTTTTTGAAGATACTGTAGCACATAAGTGATACTAAAAGACATTATTAGAACCTTGTGGTGACTAATATGACTGACAGCTTGTAGAATGAAGGAGATACAAGGTCTTCAAAGCACAGTATCAGATGGTGCTGACGATCACTCCCCTCTGAAATTACGTAATGTTGTAACAATGCACTTAAATGATACTACGAACATGTAGCAAAAGGCTTTGTGGTCAGACAAGATGAAATTGGATCTTTTCATTCTAAATTCAAAGAGCTATGTCTGATGCAAACCCAGAACAGCAGATCACCCAGTCATCACTATCCTTACAGTTCAGCATGATGGTGGAAGCGTTATATTTTGTGGCTGTTTCCCATCAACAGGGACCAGAAAGTATGTCAAGACTGAGTGGGAAATGGACAAAGCAAAGTAAATATAAATCTTAGAGAAAAACCTACTTCAATCTGCTAAATACCTTTCAGCAAAACATTGATCCCATTCACAAGACCAGAGCTACACAAAAGTGGCTTTCCAGAGATTAGTGAATTGCCTTTAGTGGCCCAGTCTACAGAATGTCTTGACTTGAATAACGCAGAATATCTTTAACATGACTTAAAAATGGCTATCTCTCAACCATTGTTCCCAAGATAACAGAGCCTGTGCGAATAGCAAAGAAGAATGGGCTAAAAGCATGCCCTTCCATTATTTCAAAGATAGTAGAGACTGATCCAAATCCCTTACTTAATATATGTGACCAAAGGTTCTTCCTCCCAGACTCAGGGGGTGAATACATAATGTATTTTAAGTGTTTAATTTTTCTTTGCAGTTTTTGCATAACTTCTTTCACCGAAAAGGTGTTCAGTTTGATCATTCACATTTTGAATACAATTTTCATTTAAAAAAATGTGTAAGCTTAAAATAAATTTTAATAAAATAGAACATCCTTGGTAAGGAGTGAATACATTTGCAAGGCGCTGTACTGTACATCAGATCTATTAAATATTCTCAATATTTGCTAAATGAAGTGTATTGTACATTGCTGAGAGCAAGAACTCATCCCTTAACAAGGTCATGAAGATATTTGTGTCACGGAATCCGGGTAGGTCACCCATGGAGTGTGGAGTTTAGACCCTATGCAACGCGGCTGTTGTTATGGAAAAAAGACCATAGACAGGGTTCAGGAAAGACACACGGGGTTTATTGGTGCTCACAGTGAAGGTTGGAGGTTTGTGCAGAAGTGCCGGGAAAATCCATAGGCAAAGATATCCTAGGAAGTCTAAAGGGAAGTCAAGAAGCAGTCCATAAGTCCGCTGCAGGGAGATCCATCAGGAGACAAACAGGAACAGACATGAGACGACAAGAATCCAGGAAATACGGGGCTCTTTTTTAAGCCCCGGGCTCAGTGGGTCGGGGAGCATTAACAGGCCTGTGCCCTCAGGCCACGGACATGTTGTGACCTGGTACTAGGGGGCCCATCAAGCTACCTTGTACCAAAGTTGAGCCCTGAAGGCAGGAAGGAGTAAACTTAAATAGGGAAACTAAAACAAGGCACACCAGGAAATGATGCAGGTAAGGAGGTTGGAGTGCCCTCTGCAGGAGAGGATGTTGACCGTGACAGTTTGATAACGTAGCAGTTTGTAGCAGTTCTACAAAGATAATTTCAATAGCTTTCAGATATTCTTTAAATGTTATAGAGTTGTACACTTATTGTTACACAGTTTTTGTTAATTAAATATATAAAATATTATTTTCATAGAAGATAATAAATAAAACAGGCAATGATATTGTTTCTTTACAGTCTGGATTGAGTCCAGACTAAAAGAATGTGTATTTAGCTAGAAAAGTCAAATAAATTTATTAGTGGGCGAAACAGCTTTAGAGGTTGTCCGTTAGTACTATATTTTTAATCAAATGTCATGCATAGTGACACTTTTAAATTATTTACCGTTGCATTTCTCCAAAAGTAAGGTATTCTTTTAGTATATATTTCATCCCTAGCTTGAAACTTGTTTGAAATTGATCCCCTGATGTTGGTGTCTAGAGAACATGACTCATATTTGTTGTCAAAAAACAACAATGTGAATGTCATACCACTAGTTATTCTTCAAGTAGCAAGTAAGCAGTTTTACTTTATAATTTTAATTTATTTATTTTTGCCTGTTTAGATTCCCGTAAGCTAGTCATGAATAACGGTTTTTATTTTCAACTTGTGTGGCATTGTTGCATTTGTGTAGGAGCAGTGCTGTAAGAATAAAGACTTTATTCTGGTAGAGGGTGTTTTCTATGGGTCAGGGTAAGGGCATTCTAGTGTAGTGATGTGCCTGTTCATGCTATGTCTAGCCTGTAGATAAACACAAGGCTGCTGTCTCCAGCAATGTCAGCAATGTCAAAGCCTGACTCTTCACAAGCTATAAATCCTTTAGCAAAAACATAACTGGTATTCTTATATATATAAAATATCTCTGTATAAATACTTGACTTTTGCATGAAGTTTAATTCAGAAACGGTTTTTGATTCTGAACGTCTCAAAAATGAACTTGCTGTCCAGCTGCAAGACAGCACCTGCAGTTTTCTGATTGCCTATGGGATAGATGGCTTCAATTATATTTATTACCCTGTCTTAAATTTTAGTTTATACTTAAATTAATCAGTTATTTACAATAAAACATTATTTTAGGTAATGAATACTTGCACAAATTAATTTTGATTAGTCACTTGACTGAAAAGGAAGGTGCTATCTTGAAAATGCTGTATGGTATGTTCACACTACCCTTAATTTCAAATAATTTTGTATGATATTTTGTATGAGTTTTAGACTTCACTGGAAACTTTAGCCCATTAAATTTGACAACCACCATTCTTTTGTTGTATAGCTCTTTCAAGATTACTAGCATTTAATTATCATATTAGCTACAAAAACATGCCAGTTTTAGAATATATGTTAACAGTGGAAACCAAAGCATACACATTCTTCTTTAGTGGGGTCAATGGTTATTTATAAAAAAAACATAAAACTAGCATTTAATTGTAAGATCTGACAAAGGGAACTGAATTTAATTACCTTTAATTTCCTACCATAGTTTCAAGTCTTTGTTTTTAAAATTTCTACAAACACAAAGAAATTAGATCGCCTAATGCAATTTCGTTCTGGTGCAGAATGGTGACCTTATCAATGTCACAACCCAATTAGATCATTGAGGTAACTCTTAACCAGTGTTTAAAACATGTTCAAAATTAGCCTTGAAAAAGTAATCCCTTCATCAATACTTTAAAAATCATTTGATCTGGAATGTCTTGTCTTCTGTCACTCAACTCCTTACTTAAGTTAATACTGAGAGAAGTTGTTCCTCCAAGAATTAACTTGTGAAATGCTACAGTTCTTGTTTTTAAAGATATTGCATAAAAGCTTCAGGGAGTCTAATTTGATTTTTGAAAACAAAAGTCACACTACTTCAAAACTACATTGTAAATTGAACATCCTTGTTTTTTCAAATATTTGTCATGAACTATCCATGTGTGATCAAATAGTAATGTAGTTTTTGTGTAAAGTTCTAATTTTCATTATTAAGAAAGCTATTTATTCCTGGTGAATCTCATAGCAAAACAGAGCCTATCCTGAATACACAGGATACGCAAGATGGAAATCTTACCAGTCCAATGCGGGAAGTTCCATTTTGTTTATGCAAAAACCGAGACTTAAAGGATAGAATTGTGCACTTTATGCCTTCTGTTTTTGTACTGCAATAAAAAGTTATTTTGTTATTATTAATTAATTTTTAATACAATGCTTCCTAAGGGATTAAGGTGATTCTACTTTTAAACTGGCTTAATAAAATGGCTAACCTACTGTAATTCTTTTCCACGTAAAAAATCATTTTAGCCTCTATATTAACATGCCTTAGATTAAAACTACAAAGTAATTAAGGTATTCTAGATAAGCTTTAGAACATGTATATAAGGGATTTGAGAAGACAATTACAGGCCTATGGTCTACTTATTCTAAAGTTTTTCTTTTTTGTTAACTTTGGTTCCTTTTAATAATATAATGAGAAGAGGCAGGTATTACAAGTCACTGACTTTCAGCGATCTAAAGTTGTCTTCATTCCAACATCATTAACAGCGAATTCTCTTCACCTATTGACTGTACAGTTCATGAGAATGCAAATCAATAAATATACTTTACATCAAAAATTATATAAACTATAACTACACCTTCTTTTAAAAAAGTTTTGGTTTTTGTTTTAAATTTAAAAACATATTTTTTAGTTTCAAGTCAAACCTACATTTTAAACCCTGAAACATACTGTACTGTATATCCTTCCTTAAACTAAATGGCATTTCATACAGTGAAAAAACACCTGGAACACGATTACTATGAAGATGAGTGCTATCAATATGCACTATTACTCAGTGGTTCAGTTTCTGCCTGTTCTATCTAGCAAGCACTTATATACAGTATATCCTTGAGGAGATTAACAGTTAGTGTCACCCTGGTGTCAATACCTAAAGCAAACAGTAATTTGATAGTCTGCAGAGGATAAATATTTTCACCACATTCTGTCGATATGGATTGTAACCCCATTAAAAAAGTTCAATTGTGTGTTGGAATGAAACAAAGGAGGTAGGGTGATTTGGCCTAAATTGTCCAGACATAGCTGCTAAAGTAAGGAGGCATTACTTAAATTGTTCCTAATGACTTCGGTCCAAATATTAGATTTCATATTTTCATCTCAGACTGCTCTAAGAAGGGATGCATTGCCTTGTGATTTCTCCTTAAACAATAATTGATTCTCTTAATTTCATTTTTAGCTAAGAAAATAAAAATAATACTGTATTTGATATTTTCCTTTGAACATGTAGTGCTTCAGAAAAAAACAAAAGGTTTTTGAAAAGCCTTATTAAGTAGAACAAACAAAACAAGCTGCTCTTCCAGTGAAGGAATTCATGTGGAACAGGAGTTGAAGCATCATCCATTTGAGTCGTGACCTCGTTAGCAGATGACTCTCAGTTTGTTTCCCTGAGGGGTGGCAAAACATAGTCCAAGAACTGTTAGTGCTAGGCTTGAGTGGACTTAAGTTGAACAAGGTTTCCTTGGTGTGCAATAGTGGGGGACCTCTAGGATTCACCAGATGTGACCTTGCACTGCCGAAAGGGATAGCCATTTTGTTCCTCAATGAATGTTTTGAGTTGATCATTTTTAAATATTAGCTCCTGTTGTGGCTTTCTTTTTCTAATTGCAATTTTTCAATAACAACTATTATACGATATTTATTACTACAAAAAGAAGACAGAATCAATTTAATATTTGCCTGTTTAATGCCTGTTTAATGCAAAGAACAAGTTTGTATACCCTTTTTTTCAATAAAGTCTCTTTCATGCAGGTAATAGGAAGAAGAATACTACTGATAATCCATCAGCTGCACACTCCAGTTAGCACACCATAATGAATTCTACATCTATCATTAATGCGAAAAAGTGGTATTTAATTCTAATTAGTACCTTTGTTGATAGAGTGGCAATGATACATTTATTCTATCATGTGATAATATGTACCACAAACATGTTTCAAAAAAGTAAAAGTGCAATTTCAGATACTGTCTTTTTTGTAAATTTTCCTAGATTTTTCAATGAAGATGGTATAATCCCACTACAAAAGAACTGGCAAAAGTTTATTCCATGCTGAAAAGAGAAGAAAAGAAACACAATGTTTCAGCTGTGGAGCCTACACATGCTGATGCTGCTACCTACTTGAACTTCTTCAATCCCCCTAGAAATCAGATACTCAGATGCCAATTTCTGGTCATATTAGTGTACGCCTGAATTTCTATACAGTACATCAGAAATGACTTTTCCTGTGCAGAAGGAGTGCTCTCCTCTTAAAACTGCTTAACTGTTCTTAAGCTTTTGTATTAGTAAGATGTAAATAGGTAGATGAACCAATGTCTGTTAAACTTTATATATTGTAATGACCATGGGGTTCGGTACAGAATGGAGCAGGCGTAGGACTCAGGAAAAGGGGTTAAACAACACATTTTTTAATCAGAACCAGGGAAAGGTACACACACAGGGACAGGGATTATAGCACTGCACCCACACTAACACAGACACAAAGGGAAGATACTGTCTCCCAGCCTCTGTCCTGCTATATACAGCCCCGTAGTATATATACAGCCCCGTAGTTTCGTCCCCAGGTGCTTGTGTGCGCATAGCTAAAGCGCCCCTCGTGGTGCCACATTATACACTTGTGGTATTAATTATAAGAAAAGGACAGAGAAACTGACCAACAGTAAACTGTGTGAGGAAGTTGTTTGTCTAAGCTAGAAATTGATATGTGTACTGTAAATGACAGATTTTATTATAAGTTTTTTTTCTTTTCTACAATATTTTTGTATGTTAGGTACCATTATCAAATCATATTTTACAATACTCATAAAGACTTTCTTAAATCTCTGAAATGATTCCACACACATTAATATTAAATCTCAGCAATTAATTCATATTGTTATTAAAAAAAATCATTAATACTGTTTTCAATAAAACAAAGAAAATTAATTGCATGTTTCTAAATCATAGACACTTCCCTCAAACCTTTTCATTAAATGTTCTTCTGTATAAGTGGGTACTTTCCAGGTCACTGTTGTAAATGAGAATTTGTTCACAATTGACTTAGCTGGTGAAAATAAACCAAAATATGCACTGCTGCTTAACTTAATCCTTTTTAGGAATACAACTATAAAATTGCAAATCAATTGTAAAGATTGGACATTGTTATTGTACAAATAGTTCTCCCTTTTACATTCCAGTGCTTACTCTTAAAACAGGAGAAATTCCTCAAGGCTGTAATGAAATATAGCCCCCAGCTTTGCACACATCACTTCCAACAAAACGACAGAGCCTTCAGAATCAACCTCAAGCATTAATCAATCAAAGTGTCAGATTCTCAGTTTACTGCCACATGGTCGTACTTGTTAAATAGCTTGTCATATGCATTATTACTATTTGATCAAATAGCCAAGAAGATTGTAGGATGCAAGGACCTTAAGCTTTCTGATAGATTTGAACCTCTGTGATGGTAAGGTCAGATTTCCTGCCGTGGTTCTTATGAGACTGCAAAGTTTCTCCTGCAGTCAGGAGGAGGCAGCTAGTTCTGAACAAAAGCTCATTCTATGTGCTGCAGAAAGGAAAGATTTCATCTTACTTTTAGAAAGAAACAGAAAATTTTAGCAGTCAAAGTATCACATTATTTAGTGTTTTTATTATTTGACTTAGTTTTGTCAGAGCATGCTACACTTATAACTGAGGAGGAAATACTACTACACGACATTATAAACTCAAACAAGATTATATGCCAGAGACCTCCTACGATAACAGGATAATAAATCCTCATTTAAAGATGTTCTATTGGGGAGCTGCATCAGCTGCAAGGCAGAAAGTAAATTCCATGCTAAAAAGTAGAAAGAAGAGAAAAGTATTTAATCTGTTTCATCTGTTAAGCCTTCTTCAGGTGAAGCACGACCTAAAGTCCACTAATGTGTAACCTGTTCCTATATTAAGAAAGGATATAAAGAATCCATATAGCATACTGTACATTTAAAAACATGCTGAAGATACAGTAAATACAGGAAGACAACAGATTTATATACATTATATATTTTTAACAGTAAATTACAACATATTTAACAACATATAGTTCAACAGGTTATACTGTATGAACACATAAACTACAATTTGTAGGAATCTTCAAAATACTTCCTAATGCATGCCACATCTTAAAACTGATTTAATCTTATGCCTCTTTGTAGAAAAAATATGAGTGACTAGATAAGGTTTATAAAAGGTGAGAATCTACAGTAACATCTATGCAAAAATGATATGATTAATACATACTGTACAGAAGCTCTACACGTGGAAGGACATTTTCAGGACGGTCACTGATAATATAAGAAGCTCTACTTTAGAAAACACTCCTACTGTCAGGTTTTTACATTTGGTTTCCATTTTCCTCTGTGTCCATTGTCCCAATTTTTTTTGTTTTTGAAAAAAAGTAAAGTAAGAGGCCATGTAAAACCTGGCATATACAGAACTAACTGTACCTTAATTCTTTAACCAGGTATTTGTTTTGGAAACAGCTAATGGAAAACATTTGTGATTGTAGTTTCCTTTTAAATGTTCCCTGGTTTATAATTTAAAACAGTTGTTGAATAGTGTCTGATGGATTGCCTTAACACCCTGATGTACGTTTTAATACTGATTGTTGCCACTACACATTTCAAATGATATTTTTCAGAAAGGCTGCCACAGGCATCCACATTTCTAAAGGAAATTGTACAATAATAACATATAGAAAATGTACTTTTACTCCAATACTATGCTCCAGCTGAGGATACCTACTGTACATCCTTACATTACTGTCAATATACTGTAAATGGTTTCTAAAACATTGATTCCTGTGTTTTTGTCATGTGAGATCTCCTTGCCAGGTGCCACAGTGTTCTAAACATATGTAAAAATCTGTAATTGTGACCGTTGCGGTTCCGCACAGGCTTGTGCCCCCGCCACTCCACCCCGCTGGTTCGTCCCCCATCACCTGGGGCGCGAACCCGGGTCTCTGGCATAAAGCAACAGGGAACCAGCCGAATGAGCTAAAGGAGACCTCCCTCAACCCAGCCGGCTGAGGTCCCAGCTACACACAGGGAGGGGCAATGACATCACCGTGCCTAAACTAGCTCCGCTACATAATTGAATTACTGCCCATAATCTTGCAAACCTTGAGGATCTGTGGCACTTTATGATGTGCTACCTGACAGCCTGTGACCTTAGAGCATACTCCATTTCATAACATTTCATTACTTGTGCAAACTCTATTTAGTTTCAATGTGTAAATATGCATTTGATAACCACTTCTCATTTTCTTTTATCACTGTATCATACTGTATAATGAACAATATTGTATAACTCTTACAGTATATCTGCCTTTCTGTGTCCACTATAAGGCCTCTCCAAAACTCCTAAGCCTGTACTGATCTAAGGTTTCTAATTGGATCTTCTCATGTTCTGTGTGTTCTTAGCAGTCATTTCTGGTCTACTGCTATGTGATTCATGACCTTTTTTTAGGCAGTCTCTGGCCCATTGGCATTTCCACATTTTCAGTGATGTTGTAGATGTTGTTGGAACATTTTTTTTCTCCTCAAACATGAGTTATTTTATTCTTATTTGCATAAACCTGTATCAATACACAGTAAAAAATATATACTCATTGGCAATAATCACAAAAACTATTTATAATTGTTCTTTAGAAAGAATAATTCTCATTGCCATCAATCACTCAAACTCTTTAGCATGCGTATGCACTATTTAAGAATTTTGCCATCATAAAAAGGCTGCATTCTCATAACTTTAACATCTGTCTGCCTCAAAGTATGTCTATGCTTTATATTTTTAAATTGTACTGCAGAGAAATATTATTTTTTAAATCTTAAAGAATAAGTAAATAATAATCACAGGGATGTTCTAAAATACAGTACCTCCAATATGGTAAGAAACATAGGACCAAGTTCATTTAATTTTTCTGAAAGTATTATATGTGCTTGAAGTCATGATTTAAGCAAGTTTGTTTTTTAAACACATAAAATATTATAAAAGTACTATAGGGAAAAATAATAAGAAATCACTCCATGTATTTCTTTCTGAACAATACAATGTTACATATGATCCACAATCATTCTCTTTTGTCACATAAAATGTACTTGAAAATTCAGTGTTATGAATGCTATTTCAGTTTCTTTTTAGAAGATTGTTACTTTACCAATACAGTTAGTTAAAATAGTTCAAATATTAAATGTAATAAGCATTTTTATCTTGAGAGTAGGGAAGCAAACAGATTTCAATGTCCAACCCTTTGACCTTGCTGTAGAGTCTAGATAATACTACACAGTATGTAATAGAGAGTCAGTATTGACAAGGTGAAGTACACACCATCACCTAGGAGATAGTGGCCTTTGATAAACCATATGGATGAAGAATGTCTGGGAAGGATCCCAGAAGCTTGAGATCCAGAAATGTCAGAATAAGGAAGCAAAGCAAGAGTGTCGAAGACAACTCACCAGGACCAAATTGCACAGTACATGACTAAGTATCTCACGAGACAACACCTGTTCTAGCTTCCAGAGAGTATATGGATCCTGTATGGGTCTTCTCAGTCACCTTCAGGTTCATGGAAGACAATAAGCCTTTGCAGTGAGGGATTGTCAGTGAATGGAAACTTACTGTTGTGTTTGGTCCTAGAACACCTGGAATCTTTAAGAAAATACTATGGTATTGTCCTGTCCTACAGGGACTGGTTCTGGTAGGCTATAAGACCATTTGCTATCTTTTAATCCTTTATTGTTTACAGACAAACCAAAAAACAAAAAAACATATTTTGGGTTTATAATTTCTGGAGGAAATCAAACTCTAACCCCACTCGTTTCCACCCACTTCCACACAAATATGTTTTTTGATTGCACATTTTGCTTTCACATTTGGCCATTTGCTCTTACCAAAGAAAGGCCTTACCATACTAATCTCTGTGGCTTCTCTTTTTCTTTTGCCTTCTACAAAGCTTCCACCAAATTGGTAATTAACTAAATTCTAGAGGATTTGAAATGAAACAGTAAAAACAAAACTCATCACTGTCCTATTGTAAATGTTTCAGCAGTCATTCTTCCCAGACTGACCCCATTTTCTTTTCCTATTCAGCTTTTAGCAGCACCCTCACACTCTCCCTTCCAATGGTCAAAACCATCTTCAGTCTGTCCTATAGTACTTACAGTATCCAAGATGCAGATTTGTGCCTAGAATTCCCCACAGATGTTCTCCTCCAATGTTACAGATGCAGCTATCTCAAATGTCCAGGGTGTCTATAGGCATGCTGTAATATACAGGGGTGCAGCACCTTGTTCTTATTTTTCCTCAGTTATCAAATGCAGGACTGCACTACTCTGTAACACTGCCATGTGAAGCAGTGAAGACTTAAATTTCTCAACCACCATGCCACTGCACACTGGTATCAGAAGGTCAAGTGAGCATGTAAAAAACTTTTAAAATAAATTATTTTAAACATGTAAAATCAATAAATACCACTCAAAAGCTCCAAAATATTGTCATTAAAATCACATAATGACAACCTCAAAACAGTATTTAGAATGTAATCTTTTCTTGATCATTTCATGAATGTTGCAGTAAAAAGGATTTTTTATTATTTTTTGGCTTAAAAATTAAGAATTTTTACGAAGTGTGCTGTGAGTGGAAAAGGGTTGGTGTTTATCGCTAGGAGAACATAGAATGAGACTCTATTCTAAGTCAGTGCTTTGCCACCACTGACTGGCGGATTTTTTGCGAAAGCTGCCAGGAACGACATTAATCTGTACGTGGACTATGCTACTAGCTATATTGGAAAATGCATAGAATATGTTGTCCCCAGGATTACTGTTTGCACATACCCAAATCAAAAACCCTAGGTAAATGGCAAAGTACAAGCTACACTCAGAGCTAGAACATCTGCCTTCAACTCTGTAGACAAGGACATGTACAGAAAATCCAGATCTGATCTCAGAAAAGTAATCAAAAAGCCAAATATAACTACGGGGTAGCACTGGAATCACACTATCACGACGACCGGGACACTCAGAATATGTGGAACGGAATCCTCATCATCACAGATTACAAAGTGAAACATAGCAACAAGACACACGCCACTTTTCCCCCCGATGAACTCAGAAACAGTTAAGGAAATCCCAGCAAACCAGGGGGGACAACCACTGCCTGTCTCCAGAGCTAGCATGTACAAAGTCTTTAAAAAGACTAATCCATGCAAGGCTCCTGGCCCCGACGCTATCCCTGGTCGTGTCCTGAAGGCCTGTACAGATCAACTAGCAGAAATCTTCACGAACATATTTAATCTCTCTCTCACTCAATGCACAGACACTCTTGCTTCAAGAAAACCACCATCATCCCGATCCCCAAGAAAACCGGAGCCAACTGCCTAAATGACTACCGCCCCATTGCACTCACATCCATCATCATGAATTGCTTCAAGCGAGATAAAAACACACATCACCTCCTTACTGCTTGACACCTTGGACCCACTGCAATTTGCATACCGACAAACAGATCAACTGAGGACGCCATCAGCACTGCTCTACTCACTACCCTCTCACACCTAGACAATAAAGAAATGTATGTGAGAATGTAGTTTGTTGATTACAGCTCAGCATCATACCCTCAAAGGTTATCACCAAGCTTCAAGATCTAGGACTACGCTCCCCTCTCTGCAATTGGATCCTGGACTTTCTGACAGGCCAACTGCAGGTAGTGAGAGTAGGCACAAATACATCCTCCACCCTGACTCTGAACATCAGCACCACCATGGGCTGCATGCTCAGCCCTCTCCTCTACTCCCTATTCACCCACGACTGCGTCGCCAGGAACAAAACAAACTCAATCATCACGTTTGCAGATGATACAACGATCATCAGCTTGATCATGAACAATGATGAGTCCGCGTACAGCGAAGAGGTAGAAACGCTGACAGCATGGTGTCAGGACAACAACCTCTCTCTGAACGCCAGCAAAACTAAGGAGCTGATCTTGGACTACAGAAAGCATAGAGGAACAGACCACGCATCCATGACATCAGTGGGTCCGCAGTGGAGAGAGTCAACAGTTTCAAATTCCTAGGTGTCAACATCACAGACGATCTAACCTGGACCCATCACACCAGCCTTGTAGCCAAGAGAGAATGGCAGCACCTATTCTTTCTCCGCAAACTAAAGGTGTTTTGGCATGTCATAACTCATCCTAACAAACTTTTACAGGTGCACCACTGAAAGCATCCTATCCGGCCGCATCACTTCCTGGTATAGTACTGCTCTGCCGAGAGCACAAGGTACTCCAGAGTGGTGAAACTGTCTCAAAACACAAATGGCTGTGCGCTACCGAACATCAAGGATATCTACTCTGTTAGATGCCTCAAGAAGGCCAGGTCTAGCCTCAGGGACCCCAGTCACCCTAACCACAACTTGTTGTCTCTATTACCATCCATAAAATGGTGCCGAAGTATACAGACCACCAGGTTTCATAACAGCTTCTTCCCCCAGGCAGTAAGACTGTTAAACAGCCAACCACAGCAGATGCCTGCAATTACCCAAATGGCCACTTGCAAATGGGAACCTCCTTGAACTGACAGAGTGCACCAGCGCCCTCTTGTCACCTCCTGACACATACGAAGAGCACTAAATACCTCCTATCCTTGTCTTACTTTCACACAATTTGTAAATTGTATTGTAAATTGCAATTGTTTAATTTATGGTATCCTAATGTTAATCTAATCCCTATAAATTCCTGTCCTTCTACTCTTCTATCCCTCTTAACGAGCTCACAGACAAAGCATTTCATTGCCAACAACACAGCTGTATGCTGTACTGCATTGATAAATAAACAAAGATTGAATGATTGAACAGGTAACAGCTTATATAATTAATTAGCAAAGCCAACTGTGACAGATCTGAAATTAGTTACAAAGATAGAGTAAAAACAGTTGAGATGGTATGCTGAGGATACTGGTGTATTCCTTCACTTATTGGCATCAGTCTTTGCTTAACAAACCTTCTTGACAATGTTGTGTATCAGTGTTCATCTACTACATTTTCATTCTTTGGAATCATTGATATAAATATTATTGTCACAACGAGTGGCAAGGGTATGAAGTTTCCTGCTAGAGAGTTTGGTGTGAGTGAAAAAAAAGCTATTAGTAAAATAGCTAAAAGCTGGAACAAAAGCTTAATAAGCAGGAAGAAAGAATGTGATATTATTCACACTACTGGGTTTATAGTAGTGTGTACTGTTAAAAATGTTTCTTACAAAAAATGCTCTTACCCTCCATCAATGCACATGTTTGGTCAAATACTGACCTATTTTAAGTCTTATTTTATCTTTTCACTGGTTTCTGTTTAACTGGGGCGGAGCGGTGGCTCTGTGGCAGTGGCTGGAAGGTTGCCAGTTCAAATCCCACAGCCGGCAGAGGAATCCTACTCTGTTGGGCTCCTGAACTCCAACGGCTCCAGGGGCGCTGTACGATGGCTGACCCTGCATTCTGACCCCAAGCTTCTCTCCCTGTCCGTGTGTCTCTTGGAGAGTAAGCTGGGGTGTGCAAAAAGACAAATTCCTAATGCAAGAAATTGTATACGGCAAATAAAGTGATCTTATCTAACCATAGAATGTTCTAATAGTGAATGTTAAACATATGTTTTATTTACAACTTCATTCTATGTTCTTTATGGTAAAGTAAAAAAGAACTTCAGTCGTTTCTATAATTAAAAATGGTGTAATTTTAAGAAATCAATTGTTCCTATAATTTAATTTTCTATAAGTAGTTTTAAAGGAATTATCATGTTATAGCGTAAGTACCTGTATTTAGATGCTAAACAGTTGCCTCTAGTGGCAGCTCAACTGTAACTTCAAGATGTTCTTATTTGGACCTGCTACACTAATTTATTCTAGTTACTTTCTTTACCAATGTTTAGCTTTGACTTTTTCCAAGTAGACTGCATTGCCTACTGATATTCAGATACAATTAATTTAATTTCTAATGTAATAAAACAGATCATGAACGTGTGTTGTAAATTTCTTTGGATCAATGTTCTATTGCTAAATATTTGTGCTTCAGATAATGCAGAAAAGAACACAGGGTACAAAAAGTGTAATAGTAAGTTCAACTTTGCACAGTTCTAGCATTCTTAGTAAAATAAAAACTTTTTGTTCTCCACTGGTAAAGAAAGCTGTTGTTAAGGTCAGATAATTGTGTCACTATTATTTGTGTCACATACCTTATAAGGTTACACAAGATTAATGGTTGAAAAGCCAATTTTTTGTCCCTTTAATTTTAAATGTCTCCAATGTGTATGATATCTTAAGAAGGTCTTGATTGGATCTTTTATGTCTGCCTTAGCATAACTCCTGAAGTCCATTATTTTTTGGAATGTAAGATGGTATCTAAGCCAAGCAGTTTCAGATGGTAGATTTTGAAATGGCTCCAAATGTGGGTAGGGGTTTTAACTCCTAGCCGATTTGTTTTTAGCTTTATTTGGTAAATCTGACAAAGACATGCTAGCATGAGGGTCTTGGAGTCATTCTATACCTTCAACAACAAAATCTCCGCCAATGGGATTTTCATTATCTTTTATTTTATTACATCCCTACTTGATCCTGGAAACCGAACAGAAGGCATGGGATTTCCTAGAAGCTAAGACGAACCGAAGAACTTGGCAACAATATCAGATTGCTGCAGAGCCACATGAGGCTGAGCTTTCCTCCTGTGTGATGACACACGCTTCTTGCACTCGTTTTCTAATAAGAATGCCATTTAATGGAGACTTCACATCAATAGCCAAAACCTCACTGACTCAGAAGGAATCTTAGTAGTGCTGCTGACACAAGGGATCTGTGCTTTTTTCTCTCCTTTTTTTTAAATAAATCAAATTGAACAGAGTTGCATTCTTTCCCTCTCCAGCTATGTGGTGTTGATTGCTTTGTAATGGGTAGCATACTGCTCGGTCTGCCAAAGGTTCCATGCTAGAATCCTGCCTAGAGAAAACCTGGAAATACTCCAGCTTCCAAAATGAAACACTATGCTTGTGGCAAATTTAAACTGCTGCATACAACAAGTTTAATAAATAATTACAAGTAAATTTGTGCAAGATTTCTTTGGACCATGTACTAATTGTGGTGAGATCAACCTAGTTTACAATTCCTCATTATCTATAGCAGTAGTGGAACACTTTTTGAAACAAATGCAAAAGCAAAACTAAACAAAAAAAACAAACAAAAAACAAAAAAACTGTTTATTTTTGTAGACATACAATCTAAATGTGTAAATGTTTTCTAAAGTACGATGCTTTTTGAATGAGGTTTTCCACACAGATTATTGATTATTTGAATGTATTCAAAATAATTTCCCTGAAAAATTATATTGAACCTATTTGTTTATGACTGGCTGCCTTCACTGAACTCATAACGTCTGCTATTTTTCCACCAAAGATGTTGATCAACCAAACAGCGTTTTATGTTTCCACTTTCATCTAAACTAATACCATGTGAACTTATTAAATATGACCTTTAAAAGTGCCAAATCAGTGTTTTCCTGACTAAAATCATTACAAAGAATATATCAGAGCTTGACACATTGAACATGCATTTCATAGACTTCTGAGAAACAAACCTTTGTGTTCTATGTTACGGAGAAATGTAAATCATTATTGCAGCTTTAAAAAAATAATTAATCATACTTATACAGTACATATCTGGAGACTATTAAAGGTTTTTATACATGTTCTTTCCATCTTCAACACAATTATTTAATCTACTGTAACTTTATTGGATTTGTTCATACTGTAACACTGAGAAACATCACAAAATATATGTTTCTGTTTTAAAAGATTCCATTAACCTACTGTAGCTGATTAAGTAACAATGGATTTTAATTTTGTAAATAAAGATAATTTCCTAAAAAGTACTACAGCATTTCTCAATGCTCAATCCTCTAGGGTACAAAGGAAAGACATCGGAATGGCTTGACTTTCCTGGCTAGCATCAAGATTGTTTCTGCAACTGATAAATAAACCATATCCATGATTTTATAAAATTGTCACTTTTTCAAAATGCCATTTTGGTAATGGGGCAGCATGTTGTAATAGCTGCTTAGCCAGCTCAAATTAGCAAAGTAGGGACCCTGTGTGGGTTCCAACAGATAGCAATGTCTAAAAGAATATAATACAATATCCAATCCAGAACTGAAGTCATGAAACAGGATGAAATCAAGAATCAGGAAGGTAAACCATGGAGAATAAAGCAGGAGAGCAGAAAGGCCAGTTACCTCCATCAACAACCAGAATCTCAATCACTGATTGACTAAGAAGCAAAAAAGAAGTAGTGATTGTTGGAGATAACATTGTCTGGAATATTACAATTGGGATTTGCATCAGAGACCATGATAAAGCAACAGTTAGCTGTTTCCCTGGAGCTATGATGACTAATATTGTCCATATACTTGATAGACTCTTAGCTAGGGAAGCCAACAATCCAGTGGTTGCTGTCCATGTGACCATGTGCCCACAAATCAAATACTTTAGGTATAAACAGCACACATTCCTTCCAAAACAAATTCAGACAGCTTGACAAGAAACAGTCAAAAATGAATCAATCAGTCATTTCCTCAGGAATCCTACCAGCACCGAGCAAAATTGAAAAACTGCAATATTTAATCTTTCAAGCACAAGACATGGAAGGGGACAAGGTTTACAGAAGAAGACCCCTACTTTCTTGACTACAGGAAAACTACAGAAAACTTCCCATGGCAAAGGCCATCTTTACAAAACACATAAGCATCTAAACTAGAATGAAAGGGTGAGAAACCAAATCAAAATGCAGAGGAAAGATGAAGGGAGAACTAAAGGGAAACAGAAAAGAAAGGATTAAGTATTTACAGTATTTACAGAAACAATTGAGATGTGACAGAAGCTACCATATTTGCAGATTATTATCATGTTATTTGAATCACAGAAACATGGCTTATAATGATGGAGATTAATGTAATATCAGTGGATATACACTGTTTTAGATGGACAGAAAAGACAGAAGAGGAGAAGGTGTAGTCCTCTATAGTAAAACCAGTAATCAGGCTGAGGAACAAATCCATCATGGAATATGTATGGCTCAGATTTCAAAGGTGTAGCATTAGGAATATGCTAGATACCATCAAATGCAGATGTTTGCAAAGTAAGAAGTAGTTTTCATGGGAGACTTCAACTTTCCACACATAAATAGGGAAAAACCAACGGAAATGTCAACAGAAACTAAAATGGTGGACATGGTTTAAGGAGCGCTTTCTTTGTCTGTCAGTACATCTACAAAAGGAAATTCTCATATTGATCTTGTCTTTTCAAACAATCAAGACAGAATGAGGCAAACAGACAGAGAATCATTAGGGAAGTGTAATCATATTATGGTAAGCTTTAACCATTTTATGGTATGGTAATATCTTGCAGCTATACAGATTGAGTCCAAAGATGAAATTACAATTTCCAAAAAGCAGATTTTGAAGGAATGAGTCACAGCTTCAATGATGTACAATGGAATAGCATAGATATGAAATCAATGGAAAATGGATGTCAACAGTTTAAACAGATTTTGCTTATAATACAGAAAAAATATCTAAAAAGTGAAAAAATCAGAAGCTAAAACACATTATCCCAAACAGTTAGACAAATCAATTAGGAAATATGTAAGGTAAAGAAAGCCCTTTATAAAATTTAAAAAATCCCAACAGGTTCAAGTTAAAGAAAAGTGTATGATATATTGGAAGTACAAGTGTTATGACCCCAAGTGTCTAGGAGTAAAGGGGTTTAACATTTAGGATAATTCTTTCGGAAGCAGGTGGGTTCTGGTGAGGGACTAGGAAGCGTGATAACAAGGGTAAGGAGCTAGAGTGGTGCCAAAGAAAAGAAATTAACAAACAAAATGGAGCTTGCTAGGAAGGTGAGGGAAAGCTAACCTGACTACAAAAGAAAACCCGAACCACACGGTCTTCGGCATCTTCAACACCCTAGCTAACCTCCACTGACTACCCAAAACCATACAAGGCAAACAGCACTCACCCGTACTAAACTAGTGTTACTAACACAAAATAAACTAAGTGTGTAGAATGTACCCAACAACCTAAACTAACCTTATACACAAGTTCACACAAAAACACAAGTGAAAGCCAAGAATAAATTTGAAGGGAATATTTGAATATAGAGTAAAATAAATAACACAAATTTCTTTAAGTACTACAACAGCAAGAGAAGTGCCAAGGATGAAGTAAACTATATCCAGGAAAAAGCAGAAAAGGACACATTTCTCTATTAAATAGTATAAAAGCAGAAAAAGCAGAAGATCCTTTCTGCTTCTGTGATATACCATGATTTAACCAAAAGTATTCTATTTTGGTATCTACTGTAAATCTGAATTCTTTATTAACAATACCAGAATTTGATACAGGTATAAGAAGAGTGTCCCTAATACAAATTCCTGGATACTCCACTAATTATCACCCAATTGAGAATGCACCTGTGATATTTATTCTGTGTTTTATTCATTGTGTTAGGAAGCGGTAATTGTCAGAACACTCTTTGAGTGTTGCTGATTATGTGGTGGCCAATTAGAATGTCTTCATGGATCGCTTCTTTGTACTGTATATAAGGTTGATTAACCCTGCATTGGGGGCACAGTACGGTCAGATTAGTAATATCTCCGTTGTCACCTTGTACAGTCGGGCTTGCTCCAGCTCTTAAGTGTTGGTTTCCTGGTTGAGGATCTTCGCTGTTAATCCTATTCCATGTTCTTGGGTTGCGAAGTTCCTGGTTTTCTGGGTCCTCGTTCACTCCGTGGGAATGGCCTTGTATCCTGTTCCTGGTGATGGATGCCTTCACATGGAGCAGTGCTGGTCTTGGAATTTGGGGACTCTGGATCTGGATTACATTGTGATCGCAGAAGTCTTGTTTTGGAGGGACTTAGTGCTTTGTCTTACGCCTGTAGTTGGACTTGTAAATCCTGATATCCTGTTCGTCTGAAATCTTTGACCTTAGACAGTCTTATACACAATGTTATTAGTGTTATTTCCCATTGGTTTGTTATTAAAACCATGCATTTTAATTTGTGTTCAGACAATAGTTTTGGTACTTGCCCATTAAGGGCTTCCCTTGTGTCACATAGGGCCTGTTTAAATTCTTTAGTGGTTTCTAGAAATTAGGAAACTGTAACACATTGTCTATAGAATTTTTTATATTTTTGTCTATTCATTATTATTATTACCTTGAATGCCTATTTACAAATTAAAGCAGTATTACATTTTGGCATACTGTACATCTAACTCACTCAAATATACTGTAAATTGTACTTGGTCTGATATTAAAAAACTAGATTTAGAAAACTTCCACATTGTTCTCAAAACCAATGATGTCCTCAGTGCCTTATCTTAGAGTCCAGACCTCATGGTCGTAATATCTTGAGCAACAAAACTTGTTATGCACACACACTTTAATTCACAAATTATTCGGCAAAGATTCTGACATAACTGTCCAATTCTCTTGTACTGCTATGTAATCTCCATTTCTAAACTGTAATAGTAAGCTTTCTTATAAACATGGAAGTCAATTACTAAATTCTAATTGTTCTTTTAAATTTTCTCCATTCATTGGAAGTTTCATTTCACACCTCTCTGCACCCATTCTGACTTCACACCTCTTGATTGGCCTCTCTTTCTGTCCCCTGCTCCCGCCTCTCACTCCTCCTCCCTCCCAACCTTTGTTCTCCCGCTACTTTACCTTTGCCTACTGCCCTGTCTCTCTCACACCTGAAGAAGGCTCCACGGCCGAAACGTTGTGTTCTCTTTCTTCTTTTTTTCAGCATGGAATAAACCTATTACTTGTTCCTTTGCAGCCTACGCATGCTGACGCAGCTACCCACCTGTACTAAATTCTAAGGCTATTTTCACACCCTGGAAGTAGCTACTGTCTCCACTTTAACCTCCTTTATACAGTAATTAAGTACATCTTCATCAGGATTTAAACAATTCAGCAAAAAATATCTGGTGCTATTCTGGACTATTATGATGAAATACACTACACAGTACTCAGTAACAAAGTCCAAAATAAGGATAATTGAACTTATGGTCCTTCTGAGTGTTTATTTTGGAGATCATGTTCTGTAGTCTGGGTTGAGTTGAGCCAAGGTTTCAGTATGTCATTAGCTTAATCAGAGTATGTATAGGTGGTCTAAGAGTAAGACTTACCGAGTTGTAATTTTCTTGATTTATTTTGTGGCCCCGTTTTGTGTATGGACACTAAACTTAATTTCATCCTTTTTTTCTTTTACAATTCTTTTTTTGTTTATGTTCTTTTTTGTTTATCAGTGGATACTATATACTGTAATTTTATCTTTGCAAAAGCAAAACATGGGTTTCTTTCCACACACACATAAATCAAGCAGTGTTTAATTGTTGTCCTCAATATTATTTGTCTGTGATGAAAATAGTTAAAATATTTAAAAAAATCACTTTAAGTAATTACAACAAGACTTATATTTCACTTCATCTTTACTTGGTCTCTTGCTTTGGCTCAGCTCAGTTTGTAAGTCCAGCTATCATCTGAAATAACAACTGCATTTTGCATTGTGCTTCTTTTAAAAAAAAGGAGACAAGGAAGTTTGGCCAGAGTACAGAAAAATGAAAAAACCAGGAAGAAATAATATTCTTCAAAAACCAGATGCCTATTAACAGCATTAGCATAAGCATAATGAAGTTCAACTAGGGGAAAAGTTTAAAAGTTTCTGTTTTTTCAAGTAATCCTAAGAACATGTCTGAGACTTGCACACTGCATTTTTCACAGTGATTTTAAGGATATTGTTTTTGGCTTGTTTTATGACAAATGCTTCAAAACAAGGGCTGGTCTCATAGGAGGGGTAACAACCAGGTTAAGATGAGGTCACAAAGAAAAGATGCCTCAAATCTGTGTTATTTCCAAGTAAAACTAAGTAGAATTGTTCAAGTAGGGAATATACTGTATACATGATGATACTTTGTCAGACACATTGTTTTCAATGCTTTTCATCATTTAAAAAATATAAAATAATAAATACATAAGTATCATCCTTATAGTTTTTAATGCCCCTTTAATGTTTCTATTAGGTTATGTATCAATTTAAATGTGTATATTATAAAAATCCTAAGTATTGTACAAAGACACTTATATCAGAACACAAGACATACCACATAACAGGTCATGTATTCACATTCCAAAGGCATTGACAAACACTGTATAAAAATAAATTTATGAAAAGAGAAAATCGCACTATTGGGGGAAATAGAAACTAGAGGTAAATGTTGAAAGTTGTACCATTGCTTCTTTCAATAAATGACGGACTGAGATCTTCAGATAAATTACCTACTAAAAAACAAATTATCTAGGTGTTACTGACAGACCTACCCTTAAATTTAGAATTTTGCCTGTCATGAGTGGATCCATGCAGCTATTCCCAAAAGGGAAAAGGAATAAAATTCATATTTTTTAAAGCTGTAAATAGGTTTATTTGTTAGGTTGGCTTGTTAAACCTGAAGCAAATATTTTAGTCACCTATCTTATAGGCCAAAACCACACTGGAGGTCAGGGCCAAGGATATACTTTTGAGAGCAGTAATCAGAAGGTTTTAACAGTGCTCTCTTGTGATGTAGAGGGGTGATGCTTTCTTCATGTACTGTATATAAATACACTGATGTCCAACCATTTATCCATAAATCACTCTATTTGCTTGAACAAATGTTTTTAGGAAAATAAAATATATGTACAGTATATACAGTATATATATGGCTGCTATCTGTAATGTAATTGTTGGTTGCATGTGTAGAAAATGGAAGTTTCCCTTTTAAAATCACCTTGGGTGGTCACAAGGGGGTGGAGCTATTAACATAAAAGGAAAAAAATCCAAATACAGGTAGTTATTTCCGCAGTAGAGTAAAGAGGTATCACAGAATTTTCCATTCTTGTGTCAAGGAGAGGAAAAATAAAACAATAATTTATTTTTTAATTTAATTATTTAGCCTCTGGAGTTTTATTTTAAACCAGGCCCAAGAAGACTGCTTAGCAGACAAAGCCTTATGACAAATCCCTTATATAAATAACTACAGTACATTGTGTAACTTTTTAAAATGTACTTTCTCTAACACTTATTATACATAATCGAGACTATTTTATTTCAGTTATACAAAGAAAACTATTTAAATTAAAATGTCATGCACTACATTATTTACTGATGTATGGTACCATGTGTATCTGAATATAAGCCACACATTTCCCCCAATTTTCTGGTTGGTATAATAGGTCTGTGTCTTACATTTAAATACAAATAAAAAAAATCTAAAGATGATGCTGTTGTTGTCACAGTTCAACATACTGTAACATATTGTTATGGACCGCCATTTTGCTTGGTTCAGGCTGGAAGGCAGTTTGGACTGGACGAGTGATGCATAAGAAGATGAAAAGGAAAGAAGGAAAATTGCTCACTTGAAAAGGGAAGCACGAAGAGTTTTAGAGGAAGAAAGCATGGTGTTTATCCAGATATTGAAAAGCACTTAAAAAATCCAAAGCTTCCAATGCCCAGATAACCATTTCATGAAGAAGAATTGGTTTTCATTTTGGAAGAGGACAAGAATTTCCCCAAAGTTGCCATCTGATTTTAAGGAGAAATTAGTTACATACTGTACAGTATCACGGATGTGTAATTCGGTTGAAGAGCTTGTGACCAAGCAAATGATTATTTCTTTGTGGTAAAGAAAGAATTATTTGCTTGATCATTTAGGAAACTGTGACCAAACACTGATCTGTTTTGACATGCCTCTTAAGTGATACAGTGAATAAAAAAGGTGAAAAGAAGTAAAAATAAAATCAAGGAGTCATCACAATGCTTTCCTGTACTGCAGGTAGCACAATATTATCACCATTCATAATTTTTAAAGATTTCTAAAAATGAAAATTGTCCTAAAACTAATTGTTGGGGTTCAAGAAAATGCCTGGTTGACGGGTGACTTGTTGAAACATTGGTTCAAGGAAGTGTGTCAGGGTGGTCTCTTACTTCACCTATGGGCAGGCTTATTTTTGGATACTTTTAGAGCACATGTTACTGACAATTTGAAAGATAGTTTGTAAAAGACAAATCATGGCCAGGTGGCTATTCCCAGTAGAATGAGCACTCAACAACAGCCATCAGATGTTTGTATAAATAAACCTTGGTAAAATAAAGTGAAAAGAGAATTATGCAGCGAGTGAATCTCTTCTGAAAATCAGTTCACTCAACAGGAAATATCAAATGATCCACATTCCACAAGGAAATGGACCAGGATTATTAGACAAATGCTGTATTTTGAATTCTTAGGATAGGACTGAGGACGACACTGTATGGGACTTATACTGTATTTGAATGCAAATAAAAATAAAAACACAGTTCAGAGTCACAGTTGAGCATACTGTAACACTGCAACACATTATACTGGACAGCCATTTTGCTTGGTTCAGGCGGAAGGCAGTTTGGACTGGACTGGAACGAGACTGAGGAGGATGCTGTATGGGACAGTGAAAGTGAAGGTGAAACTAATTTTAAATAAAATGATCTTTTATTCTAATGTGTAATATATATTTTCCATATAAATAATAATAATAAAACAATTCTGCATAATTAATAACATTAAAAAATAAAAAATCTCAGCAATAGCGTACATAGCAGTGTTCAACTATCCTGCCAGGAGTGCAGCCTGTTGTCTTTCTTCTGCCTTAGCACTTTTCCCAATTCAATCCACAGTAATAACATTTGTGCTAAGTTTTTTGCCACCCCTCTTTCACTCGTGGTGAGCACAATAAGTTTTTAAAGGAACTGGTACAGGTTCATTTCATTCTGTAAAGTGAAGTAGAGAAACACTATGTTTCCACTGCTTACCTGTTTCTTTTCAGCCTATTGTTTGTATGCTGGCACGGCTCCCCGCGTACCGTCATATTTTTTGTATGAGGGAGTATACTGTATTACAGGTATTTGCATTTTATCTTTTAAACGCATCTCCATTTTTTTATTTAAGACCAAAAGAACTTCTTTTTTCAACCATTTCTATTCAAAAATGTGATTTGTGCTCTGTAAAGTTCTTTTTTCAATTTCCACAGTCTGAATTTCTGTTTACAGCTAATATTCAGGGATGGCTTATATTCATGTAAATATGGTAAACAAAAAACACTTAAATTCTAATACCAAGAGTAGTGTATTAAAGTTTATTATGTGCAGCAAAATATATGGTCTGTTTTTTAAGTTTAACAAATTACATTTCTTAATTGATCTAAACTTAATTTTGCAACTTTTAACATTTTGCATAGAAATTCAAGGTCTCTTTCAGACAAAATGGAGCATCAAAGTTCTACTAATTACCAATACTAATAAAGTTCTGAAGTTCTACTAATTAAAGTATGTTTTACATTGAAATTCATTAGAATAATACTACTGAAAAGGTTTTAAAATATAGTAAGAACATGAGAGACGAAACTTAGATAACCACACATTTCTGAGCATATAACCATGCTTAATTATAATTCAGGTTGTTAAACTTTTTTTTAAATCTACTTTTAAAAGTAGTTTATGTATTTGTAGTAGAAGGGCACACTGACTGTGCCTAGCATTCTCTTTCAATAGCTCAAAGCTTAAACCAGATTAAATGGTGTGAAACCATCCTGAGGATTTAATACAGCCTGAGAGAACATCTGGAACTTTGGGTTACAGTCCAGGCTTTGAGGAGGTCCCCATCACTGCAAAGCACTTATCCTTTGGAAAAATTCCATAAGTCTGCGGAAATAAACAAAGATGTTGGACTGGCAAAAGCATTTAAAACTGCTTGTAATTCATTTGCAGCAATTTTCAGTTTAGTTTAAACTTAAACTGATGCTTCATTTCTTCTTTTAATTCTTCAACAACTCTTAAAGATGATTGTTCTCTGCTGTGTATTTAAAAAAAAAATAAAACTAAAGCATTCAAATTATCCATCATCATCATCATATGCATTAGGCTGTGTCTTTAATAAGGAGCTGGTATGGTTTCAGAAAAAGGTGCAGGACATGTGAAAATAAATATTCTTTTTTTCATTCCCTGAAATCTTCCTTACAATGCTACTTGTAAAACAAGTCTCATTCACAGCACGTTCCATGCACACACATGAACATAAAAAGGTTTCAAATGAGACGAGACCTTTAGCTCACACTGCTTGATAGTTTGATAATTAAGAGGTTAAGTGAACTAAAATATCATCCAGTCATTTCATAAAAATTAAGTTTGAGTCACAACCACCTGCAGCTCTTTGTGTTTCCTGTTCTGCATCCTTAGATTCTAATTGTGACCCTGTGGCTTTATTTCTTTACTGACGGTGAAATAGTCAGCTGGAATATCCTTAACTGTACTACTTAAAATCTTATACACTTCGATCAAACCTCCTCTTAATCTCATTTGTTTAACACTGAATATATGTATTTTTTCTTAACCTGTCTGTATATCACACCCCTTTCAGACCAGGAATCATTTGGATTGCTCTATTTTAACTCTTGCCAAGGCTATAATACATTGTTGTGATATTGTGACCAAAACAGAGCACAAAAGTGTTGTGAGATCTTACTAGTCTATAGTTAAACTAAAGTATAACATCCCCAGATTTAAATTCGACACTTTAGTTTCATACCAAAGCACTGTGTTTACTTATTTTATTGCACCATCATATTGTCTGTGAAAAATCAACACGCCAAGAACCCTTTTGCATGTAGCTCTTGTGGCTCCACATCATCCCATGTGATAAATATTGTGAATGTGCAGTACATACTACTGTACCAATGTGTTTGTAATTACCTTGTGGCTATTTCTGTGTTTATCACTCCTATTTTGTATCATTTGCAAGTTTAGCTAGTTTAATAATTTTATTAAAATCTAAATCATTGATATACATCAGGCAATGACCTTTTCCCTACAGCACACTACAGTTTACATCCATCCAATTAAATTATGTTTCCCTAAACATGATATTCTGATTCTTGTTCACTTACTGTTATGCTCGTCCCACTGTTCCACAGCAGGGAGTGGCTAAGCCTACTGTTCTCCAGTGGGGCATGTTGCAGTTTCAGTCTCCGGCGGTCATGCCTTCATTCTGCCCTGATGGCCATGAAGACAGCTTATTCAAAGCACCCGGTAGGTTTTCTAAAGGTATTTTAATTGCTCTGCTGTTTCTCCTCGGCATTAACATTTACCACTCCACTCCTGAGGCACCTTCCTGCATCCCATCTGAGCCCTTCTTTTTTCCTGGTTTCCAGTTAATCTGGACACCGCTTGGAAGCTTGCCTGCAGCTATGCTGTCTGAAGGGTTCCACCGACTGAGAGAAAACCTCCGCAGATGTCTCCGTCAGTCTGATCTAGAAGCCATCTGGGAATCCGGTTCCATCTGCTCCAGGTGCTTCCCCGGAGAACCGCCTTCCAGGAACTATGCTGACAGTGCACACCTGGCCTGATCTTTGGAGGAGATCCCCTTGAAGGTGGGCACCTTCAATCAGCTGGCTCCTGGACCCCTCCATTCAGATCTTCCTGGACCAGAGTTTCCAGTCTGATATGGGAGGTAAGAACTCTCTACACTGAGATGCCCTATGGACTAAGCAGAGCTCTGGACTTTTGAGGCTCATTCCTGTCCTAGGCCATTTTTTTCCAGAACTTTATTTTCTTGCACTACAGCCTGCTAGTCCACCTGCCTGCACCCCATATGAATCCAACGTTCTGTCTTCCAATCCCATGCAGCTTCTGTTCCCTGGGAGCTCAGCCACAGGAATTCATTCTGAAGCAGAAGAGAATGACACCCTAGAAGCCCTAGCTCTCAGACTCAGTTCAGCAGATTTCAGTGAAGAGTTTCACTTTGGACTAGCGCTGCACTGTGCCAGCTTCTCTTGCACCTGAGGTACAGTAAGCCAGCCACTCCCTTTGGACTGTTGCATCTTCACTCTTGGGCCTGTAACACCTACAGCAGTACATTCTGGGGTGGGCATATTCTCGATTTAGTCTGGTTGAGGGGATCTTTGATGGAAGAAGAGCAGAATTAAACCAAGCTGAAGGATGTTAAACACAACTTTAACAAATGTCAAACAAAAAGTTGTGTAACAGACTACGATTAAGAGACAAATCTAACTAGAAAATGAGCTTCTGCTTGAATCCTGCCTAAGAAACAAATGTTTCTGGTTCTGTGTCGGCAGCGTGGGGAATGATTTTACAGTCTTGCTGACTTTACTAGATGGTACTAATTGTACTGTCCTCTTAATTACAAAGGGAGTGATAATCATCTAGCAGAAAAACACTAGTAAGGCCAAGAGAAAAAGGGCAGGCACCCACTGGATGCAAAAGAGGAATTCATGTTGTTTATTTGAGCTCATTACTATAAATGTTTAATTACTGTTGTTTGTTTTAGTTGATCGGTATTATTCTAATTAACTTAAATCCAGTGTATTAGTACTTTGAATATCATACTGTATAAGGGATGGTTGCTTATGTCTTTTAACCATACACGCTTGATATTGTAGTACATTATAGTCACACAACACCTCCAGTGTGGGTAGTGTTGGCTGGAGGATGTGTTTTTCACAGGGAGGAAAAATAAAATACACGACAGCAAGTCAGCAATTAAAGCAAACAAAAGTCCAGTTTTCATTGTTTTGCATGCACCTGGCCCCATAAACACTCACTGGGTTTCTTCACCAAGTGTGTAAAAAAATCATTTGTATAATGTCACAAGCACCTTGCTCTTATTTCTAAGACTCCTGACTCACCACAAAACCTAGTACTCATAACACTCTTTAAATAGAGTTTGGGCTGTACCATTATGGATAGGTGTAAAACATAAAAATTACAAAACAACACATATTGTAGCACGGTAGTCCGAACTACAAATACTGTACATGTAACCCTTACAAATACACAAAACAGATGATCATTAGAACTTCTATACCTGGTTACCATTTCTAGTAAACATATTAGGTTTTGATATCCTCCCCTATCAACATTTTAGCTTTGGAATGATCTGCTAGCTAGTCTTTCAGGCATATAAGCAGTCTCCTACACTGTGTGTTTACAACTTTTTGACCTTTCTGAGGACCCCCTCCCCCCAACAAATAGACACTTTTTTTTCCACCCATGCAGTGCTGTTAAGAGGTAAGCTGGTGCTATTCTACACTATGTATTGTTTCTTTAGTGCAGTTTCTATTTTTGAATAAAAATTGTGTTCTCTACTTTCTTTTCCCTTCTTTTCCACAACCTGTGCACCCTCAGGCTGAAAAATGAACAGGGTAAATTGGTAAGAACTGACACACTGACACTGTTTTAGAAAAACAAGCTCCATTGACTATTGCCACTTTGTCTTTGTATGTTTTATTTGTTACGATGATGGACAACTGTCACGTTTATATAATAGTATAGGGCTGGAATTGGTTATTTGCCTATTTGGCTATACCCAACTGTTCTCTGGACTGAACCCTTGCAATGTCAAGACCCTGGTGTATCCTTTTAATTTAGCTCTAATTATAATTTCTAAATCTTTACCTATAACATCAGCAAGACAGATGGTTTATATCTTCATGGTTCATTTCTGTGCCCATATTTACAAATTGGTGTAACATCTGCAGTTCTACAGTCTTTGGGTGCTGCTCCCATTCTATGGCAGAATTAAAATCTCTTATCTAGGGCTTTATGAATAAGATTAATAAAAAACATAAGGGTCATTCATTATCCCTGTATAAATGATAGCAACTAATAAACATATTTATACACCCTGTGGGAACACAATAAAGTGTAGCCCAAAACAAATAAACAAACCCTAAGCAAGCCAAAACAATCTGAAAAGTCTTTGCAAATGCTTTCAAAGAGAGGGTTTTTAATTCTCTTGAAATACACATAAGCTTATACATATAAATTTGTACATAGTACTGTACATTTGTCACAGTGTCATAGTCTTACACACCTTAAGATGCAAACCTCACAGCTATTCCCGAGGGAACAATCAGTAGGGTCACGGAAAACCATGTTTTTAGTTAAATCAGATTCTCTTTGATAGATATCCCAGCCCTGTAGGCCTTTTCTTATATTTGGTATTTATATATTCTAGGATATAAAATAAGATTCATGGAAGAGAATTGATTCAAGATGGACCACAATGACTGATAAAAGAGCAGAACAGGACAGAGAATAATAGAAAGTGCATTTTAGCAAAGACTTGAATGTTAAATTGTTTTAATCTCTTTTTCAGAAGATATGTAATATTCTTCTTGCCTTTAACTGATAATGATTAAGAACAAAACCTGAGATCTACTTTAAAATCATGTTCTCTACTGTGATAGCAATTCTGCCTGATAAATTAAAGGAAGTGCAAGTAACATAAATTTATATTAAATAATAAGGGTTTCTTCAGTGGGGTGGGAAGTAGGATGAACATGCCATAACTTTTTATGTCATAACTTCCTCCTCACTGGCTCTCTTCTGAGAGGCTTTAGTAGGTTTATCTAAGAGAATGAATGATTACTTTTAGATAAGATGACAGAATACTCCCAATAATAATAATTTGACTACATTTCGTGTTTTCAAAAAGGTCACAGTATGAAGGATGCGTTTTTTGAAAGGTACAGTAGCATATAAAATAATGTTTGATTCATCTGAATCTTTTTATCATAATTTTTTTCTTTTCAATATATATTTTTAATATATTGAACACTCTGTGCTTAAGATCTACAATATAGAATCCTCTGCAGTTCTAAAATATGTATTCAGAAAACACAATCTATTTACTGATTTATAGCTCATATGTTTAGAAAAAAGGACTAAAGTCAATTCAAAGTTGTAATACAAGAATAAAGAATGTCGAAAATGTGTTTATCTAAAAAAAATCAATTTGTGATTTGATCATAATCCTGCTAAACATTCTGTCACTAGCTTTTGCATCATAAAATGATGAAACTGATTAAATGCATTTTGTCAAGGCATCCCACATTTATGACATTGCTTTCAGATTTTCATAAGTAAATCATTCTAGCAAAGGATAAGTAATTTGCCTCTGGGTCACTGAAAACTGAAATCTTATGTTTATGTCTTCTAAACTCTAACTATTAGAAACCACATGCAAATTACAGATACAGTTTTGCGGTGAATTAATTCTCTGGAAGATTAGTGCATGTAAAGATCAAGCCGAAAAACAAATTCTCCCCGTATAGTCACAAAAATCAGTTTTACTTGGATTTCTATTTACCTTACTATTAACAAAGTCTTAAAATTGCTTAAACCTTTTTCTTATAAGAAAAAATGTTTTTTTGAGAAATCATTTACACAAAAATATATACCTTTATTCTAGACTGAAATCCAGTCTAGAATAAAGGTTACTCTGTGTCTCATTATTTTAAGGCTCAGATTCAATGTAACTTAACAAGGTTAGCATGCTATAATATTTTTATATTCTCTTTAAAATGACCTTCATAAAGTATAGTTTGGATGATGTACAGTGGTGGTGCTAATGAAATTAAATTTTAAGCAAAGGTTATGCATCATAGGCACAGTCATTATATGCATATGAAATGTAGGCAGGTCCAGGCACATAGACACACCCAGAAAAAGCCAGACAGATAATAGTGTTTTTATTTACAAAAATAAATGGAAAATAAAATAACAAACTAAACAAACTAAACTAAAACTAAACTAAATACTGGTGCAGCTGTTTTCTATCGGTCTATCAAATTAAATTATTTGAAAAACATCACTTTAGAACAAAAATGGAAAAGAATGGCTTTCCTGACCCATATTTTGTTGGTCTTAGCGGGGTTTGTTACTTTGTGTAGATTCAATTTTTCCTTCCATATCCAGGTCTTCCCATAGTTTGATACCCTCCTCCAAACTTAGGCATTTCTGTAATTCAATTCCTTTTCACCAGTCTCAAGTCCTTCCATAGTAGTTACAGAATTGACCTCTCAAGAAATAGTTGATTTAAATAGGCTGGGACAGGGAACATACAGCACCTGTTCTGTTCCAGCAATTGCCAGTAAATGACACAACCTTGAAAGCTGGCATTCTCTTGCGGCCATCTTAGTATGGACAAATGTATCAGTGAACCTGAAGACTCTTCAGGGAAAGTACCGTCCTTCCAGAACAACACCTCTAGAGAGATCACAAAAAATGAAACTTTAATTTAAGCAATATTTACTGTGCATTCTATATGACATTTTCCTGTAAAGACTACGTATAAATACTACATGTAAAACAAGTCAAAATAAAGTTTGAGCTCTCTTTTTCTTGGATATAAAGCAAATAATTTCCATGGAAACAAACTATAATACAATTACAATAATTTGAAACAGTAGTTATAATTTGCTACTATTTTTTTTGAAAAAATGAATGTTCAACTAATTTTATTTCAATTTTTATTTCAGGAAATTTTAGTATTTAGATAAACTTTTTTAAACATTTCAAAACAATATATAGAAATGAAGTGAATTAAATGTACATTAAATTTAACTACTACTACTTTATTTTCCCAAAAAACACAGATTGTCTGTTTTGCATATGTGAACAGAATAAAAACTGTCTTTATGCTGAGCCATGAACTTAAATGTGTTCCTTGGATAAAAAAAAAGTTTCCTAAATTTTGACAATTTTACTAACTAAAATTCTCCAAAATGACAAGTAATTGGCACGTCATCTTTTAGAAACATAACACTTCAATGTATAAGGGAGCACAATAATAGTCATTAATAGAGCTGCAATCTAACATTTTCTCAGAAGTGCAGCCAAAGCTTTAATTGAAGGCCTGATTAAAGATATTACTGATTATGTAAGATTTTGTGGATTTTCCTGAAGCCAGGCTTTTTTCAAGAAAAAACAGACGACAGTAGACGCCTGATTCTGTGGCTGTGAAATAGCTGTAAATGGAAACTTCATCTCATGCAAAGATAAGATGGGAGGGTTTCTGCAGCTGCGAGAGATTATGGAGTGTACCAGCCATCTTCACTGGAAAAAGAAGAAAGGAACTGAAAGAATCTGTACCTTTGGACTTCCTCATCTGGTTTTCATTAAATAAGAAGCCTGCATTTATTACAGAAAGGGCCAGCCAGAAGACAAAGCTGAATAGATTTTAGTGCTTTTTGGTACATACTGTACAGTCTCCATAAAGGTTTTTCAAATAATTCTATTCACAGCTAAATTTATGCTATAGCAAAGTGAGACATATTTTCATGAGCTTTATGGCAATGTGTCACTCACAACTTGATTTAAGATTTTAACGTTACAGATGGGCAAGATATTTTTTTTAACTCTCTTTAAATGGAATTTCTACATGTTGAACAGCTTTATTATATTTACGAAATTAACCCTTAATGTAATATATATATATAAATGACACTTATTTTAGACAAGTCTTTCTGTATTCTTGTTTATGCCTTTCTTTATTTGATTGGGGGCAGGTTCCACATGTGCTTACTTTCAGTAAAGTGAAGTGTAAATGAGAGTGCACAATTGGGAAAATCAGGATAGTGCTCTTCCAATTAAGAAAACAACCACAGAGAAAGGCCATGGGTGCAAACTTTAATTCATGTGTGAGAATGATACAAAGTACATGAAATCCAGTCCTTTGTCAAGCTGGAACACATGTTATATTTTAATATGTTGGAGCTCATTCTATGTTCAAAATGTTTTGAGAGTGTTCATGGAAGTTATCCGGTACATATCTTCATAATCCTTAATCTCTTTTTTTTTTTGTTTAGTCATGGTAATCTTTGTACCTGGTTGGGACAGCTGCATTACTTTCAAGTTTGTTCTGATTTTTCCTTCTTCAATTGATGAGAATTATTGAAATCTAACCACTTTCTGAAGTTATATAACAAGAGAAACTAAACTATTTCTAAACTGGGATAGTCCTAGTATAAAGTTTTTGTTTAATACAGCACTTAGTCTAAAGGTGTAATGGTCTGCCTAGAAGTTTTTAAATATTGACTAAGTTAATGTATGTAACATCTTTCTATGCTGAATCTTCACCACACTCAAGGTACATGGCTATACGAATCGTTGAATACCAGCTACAGTATATAATGTACCTCAGGTATTGGAAGAAAGGAGTATGGAAATACATTGGGAAATATTAGCACAACTGTATTGGAGGTAATGCTGAAGTATACTTTCATTAATAAGTTTCAAAACATAAGTGGTTTATTACTGTACATTGAGGTTCCAACATAGCTGCAATCAGTAAGCTTAACTATGGTCAGCTTGTTCATTTGGCCCATTGTGTCTTTCAAACATTTGCTCATCAATTTAACTCTCCTATGATGTATGCACACTCTACCATACTTCATAAGTGCCCACCATAAAGCATGGTTATGCTCAACAGTGTTATTCATAAAACAAGTTTTTTTTTTGGATAACAGGAAATCACATTGCTCAAATTAAGTCTTACAGACATACAGTAACCAAGATACAATACAAAATGAAGCACAGCACTGTCCGTGTGCCTGCATTCGCACACAATACCTTGAGTGTACACAGCGTTCAGCAGCATTTAAAGAAGCAGTGTTTATTTTTTAAGTAATTTTGACTGTTTTCTATGCCACATAAAGTGAAAAAAAAAACAGCAATGAGCAAGAGAAAGAAAGAAGAGTAACTTACTAGCAGATATATTACTATTAATAATATTGTTTTTGTTTCTTTCATTATGATTGTTCTTACCATACCTGTCACTGTTACTGTTATGAATTTGGTACAGTAACTGATCTAGCTGTTTTACAGTAGTTGCTGCATTTTCTTTTATGACCTTGCTCAATTAATATTAACAGAATTTGTTAAATATCTAAATTTTGTAACTTCGAATTTGACATACATAGCCATAGAAGCTCCACAATATAACTAGCAAGAAAACAGCTTTTACTATATATTTTTTACAATGATCTGAATCCTTTAAATTCAAAACAGCAACAGTATGAAATCAATTAAACCTCAGTAAACTGGTTCAAAATGTCCAATGACATCTTGGTAACAGTATAAAACATCTACCATCTGCTTGCATGAATTGGACTTTGAGTTTGTGTAAGATCTTATTCATTTAAAAAAAATGTAAATGCATTGTAACATTCTAATGATTTACAAAATTAAGCCATAGAGCCCCTGCAACATATCCTAAATTCATTTCTTACAAACCTTTAACTATTGCCTTGCATAATAAAGTATATTTTTCAGAATATTTTCAGATGGACACAAAAACACAAAACTGGAGCTCCCGAGTAGCCAGTAGTGCCAAAAACAGGTTGAGGTCTGCAGTTCCAGCATGGGTTATGTCACTAGCTGACTATCAGTGCAATTTCTTAAGCAACAGTGTGCAATTGCCTAGGTTGTGCCAAACGGAAAAGTCTGAGATTATTTGGGAAGGGCTTTTTTACCTCCTAGCAACAGAAGTCCCTGCAGGTTCCTGGGCACTGGCAGGCTATTTTTAAAGCACACACCAATCTTCTAATTGCTGCACCTATGCTATGAGGCTGCATTGCTGTGACTTCTTAAGAGATAAGGCTAGAAGGTGAGCAGATTGGAGGAGTCCTCCTTGTGTAGACTTCCTCAATTTCCCCCGTGTTTGGCAGTGGGGTTTATAGCTGTGAGCCGAGATGAAAACACAAGCAGTAATTTTGAATCATGTGGATTTATAAAAAAATACAAGATAGAAATTACAATACAGTAACAAATGTTGATTACAAGTCAAACATCTTGAAAAATAAACAGCCATCGTTTGATACAATTGATTTTCCTTCAACATACATTGTTTTCATAAGATGTTCTCCATTTTGCTGCATCCATAAGACAAAACAATCAGACTTCATGCTATGAGCTTTATTTAGCCGTCTGCTCCCACTCATCTAAGATGAAAAACATCACTGCACTACCACATACCACATTGCTCCCACTAGGTTTTTATACACAGTTCAAGGGTGGATGGGCCATTTTAGTTTTTATATCAAGTTTAAAGTTATCAGCACAACTGGGCTACACGTATTGCTAGTAGCACATTTAGATATGAACAGCGTATCAATACATTAATAGGTTAAAAGCTTGTGTTCTCTCTGTTAAAACAGTCAAAACCTGGTGATCACTTCTGCAATTAATTTTGTGTTTTTGTTTCCACTTGCAACAGAATTGTGCAAACTAGACAATGAAACTAGATGTCCAGATGTGCCCATGTGGTACTGAGGAAGAAATGTCCAGATGTGCCCATGAGGTACTGAGGAAGAAGAATATGCATGCTGAATTTGGATGTGTGGGTCTATATCAGTGGGTGTTCTTAAACTGCTTAACATTTTGTCCTGACCATTGTCACATTTTTCAGTGATGCCATAGCCCACACAGAGTTAGATCAAATTTGGATGAGACAAAAAATGTTTTCATTGATAGCCATGTAATGGATGTAAATGGGACGTAATTCCCTCCTGGTGGGTGTAGTTTAATAACGTACACATGTAACACAGCAAGCTGTGAAAGCAGTGCCACCGCTCCGCCTGAGCTGTCAACTCAGAAGGTAGTACAAGTAGTTTAGGGGCGAAAGGCAATGGAAGTTAGCTAAAGGCATCTACTCAACAAAGTCAGCATATAAAAGTGTACTTATAGTAACAAAGTCCACCACTGTGTCATCACAGAAGCAATGCCAGGAAATGCACAGTACTCTTTAAGCAATACTGAGAGTGGCTTATGATCTGAAAAGATTATAAAATGATAGCCATAGAGCTAATGGTAAGATGTTTTGTACACCAAATACAACTAAAAAGGTTCTTTCTCTAGTTGTCAAGGATATGTTGCCTATTGCCCTGTCAAAGTTTGCTCACTTGATGCAAAAGCAAAGCTCCAATGCTAAAAGAGGATGTATTGCATATGAGCATATAGTAAGTTATTTGACACATCATTTACATTTGTAGACAATGTGGGGAAGCAAATAACAACTAAAAGTGTTAGGAAATATAGTTAAAACCAGATAATTTCAATCAAAGGATGTTGTGTTAAAATTGTATAATGTACTTCAAGACAAAACTGTGTACAATTTTGGTCACCACATTACAGAAAAAATATTGCTGCTCTAGAATCAGTACAGAGAAAGCAACTGGATGCATTCCAGATCTCTAAGGAATGTCCTTTACTGACTTGCAGAAGGACCTTAACCAGTTTAGGCCTAATCTTCTCTGTTTATGAGGGAAACTGATACAACTTTATAAAATCCTCAAAAGCATTGAATATGTCAACACAATTGACTTCTTCAGAATGAGCAGTGAATCACAAACCAGAGGACACAGAATGGAAGTTACATTTAAAAATGGCCAAAAGGGTTATATGATTAGGGAAAATACTATCCAGCTGTGTTGTTGAAGCCGATATCCTGGCTTCTTTTAAGATGCAGCTGGATGAAGTCCTTGGGTCAATTAACTACTAGCTACCAAATGGGGTACAAGGATCAAATGGCCTCCTTTAATTTGTAACTATTCTAAAGTTCACTTTAAGCATGAGGAAAAAGGCAACTTCTTAGCTGCTTCTAAATGCACTAATGTGATAGATAATCATGCCCCAGAATTACTTGAGCTCCATTATATAGTGGAAGCTAGAGCATCTTCAACAGGAGGAACCCCCTCAAAGTCCACTTGATATCCCAAAAATGTTAGTGTCCTAAATAGTTATTTACTCTTTAAACACATACCAGTTTTTGCAAACCTCTTCAGCCATTTCTCCATGTTGCCAGGTGCCCCTGTTCTGTCAACTATGTGATGAAGACTTCATCTAAGTAGACCACCCAATCTGGAAAGCCCTGACAGAGAGTCTTCATGGTTTATTGGTAAATGAAACATGCTGATGATATGCCAAAAGATATTATGATGTACAGTACCGACAGACCCTTGTGAGTGTTGAATGGAACTCTGTAGTGCTTTGATGAGTTATCCATTTTCAACTGCTGATGAGTCAGTCCCAATCAATAACATGACTCGCCACCTACTAATTTGCTGAAGAGGTTATAGCTCACGGGAGTAAGGTACTTGTCCAGTATTTGCCCAGCTTTGCCATTTTCATTATTGTTAGTTTGTAGTTGCTGCACAGCCAACCAGTCTGGCTACAACTGGAAGGACAGATAGAGCAAACTCTGAAAAATGTCGAGGATTGTATTTCCAGGTTTTATGATCTATATACTTCAGCCTCTTCTTTGTCTTTCACCATGTAGGACGCTGGTCTAGCCCTGAAGAAATGTAGCCTTTCTTAGAGATCTAAGTAAATTTGAGCTTGCGTGCCCAGCTCATTTTCAAAAACTGTCACTAATGGACACAGGAAATCTTTCATCCCCACTGCAATATCTCTTTCAAACAATGTACTTAATGTAACAGTGTTTCACTGACTTCTTTGTTGTTAAACTCTTGTCCATCATTGTGTTATGTAGGGAGTGTGTTGCAAAACAAATTTCCCCAATGTAACAGTAAAGCTTGAATTGAATTGAATTTCTCCAAGATTTGCACTCCATGAAGCACTCATGTGCAGCCCTTTTTTTTTCAGCAGCTAATCCTGGTTCAAAAGTTTTAGCCCTTCTTCCTCTATGACCAAAACTGGTAATATTGCTGTTTGTGCCATAAAACACAAAGGACAACTGATTGTTTCAAAGGACCCTTTGATCAACTGAACTAGCCTGAATATGAATTTAATTGGGTGTTGCTGGTTTAGTATTCATGGCTAGGTCTGAGGTTATAAAATGCATGCTCACTTACAACTGTTTAGAAGCACCAGTTTCAATGACTGTCTTCAGGACTTCGCCATTCTTTGGATATAGTAACTAGCTGTGTCAGCATGCATATGCTACAAAGGAACAAGTAAAGTTTCATTCCATGTTGAAAGGGAAGGAAAACAGACATAACATAACGTTTTGGCTATGAAGCCTTCTTCAGGTGTGACTGAAATATTGTTTTTAATTTATTTGTTTATCAAAAGATTATTGTCTAAAAAACAAAATGTTTATATTTGATATGTGACTTTTATGTGTATTTTTGAAAATCAGCCCAATGGATTTTCAAAATTCTCTTGTGTTATATGTATTCATTCAGAAAAAACACAAACATACTAACTGGCTTGTCAACTATTGATAGACAAATCAGACTTGGCAGTGAAATCTCATGTTTCTAATAAGTTGAAGGAGATGCACCACAGCAATCCTTTTCCATTGCTCTTGGAGACGATGATATTGTCTCAGTTAGAATATAAGCAGTTTAATTTACAGTAATTATCATTTTTCCAAGTCGTAGTTATGCTGCTCCATATTGATCAGCAGTAACTATCAGGAAGAGGCTTAGAAATGTCTCTATACACATGTTAAACTGTCATCAACTTTTCCTCATCTAAGAACATTCCGTATAACTACTAGATCATGATGCATTATTGATGTTTACTTTACTAGCCTCCAGGTAGATATGCTTTCCAGTGGCTATTGGTAGCATTGGCTTTTTTAGCACTCTGAAGTTGTGGTACGCAGTTAGTTTATGATTTGAGGTAAGATGTAAATCCTTGTGACCTGCTTTAGTTTTGTCACATCACAGTTGTGTTGTATTGTGTAATCTGCCACACTTGTAAATGTTATTTAAGATTTTCTTTTTGTAAATTGATTAGTAAAAATAAAGAGATGATGATGAAATTGCTGAATTGTTGTTTTAATATTGACTGATAAAGTGCAAATTGTTAAGCACCAGTACAATCTCTTATGCGAATGATATTAATGCAGTATTTTATTTTATGTTTACTAGTGGCAAGACTTAAAATAAAATGATCTACACTATAACTGGAGACTTTGTGCTCAATACAGCCAGATTTCTGTCTTACAATAATGCTGAAGTTGAACTACAGTAGCCATGCCCATCCATCTGCTGTCTCTTGGGTTTTCCCATGTGTCCACACAAGATTTAAATTTAAAGCTTTTCAATTTCTTCCAACTCCCTACCGCCCAGAAACAGATAAATAATTCTGTTGAATTCATAATTCCCCAATTACCTTTATTGCTTTCATGGATCCAATGAAGAATGAATGTTGACATTTTAGTAGTTGGATATGAGAGCGACGTATCGAGGCAATATATTTAAGAAAACTGCAGTCATCACTAGTTTCACACACCTTCATGTGGAAGCCTTGGCCGTTAGATCATTTCTTGGAATAGCTCAACAAACCCAGACACATATGCTTGCAGCCAATCCTGGGAGTTATAAATTTCCATGGACAAATCCCTTTTCACGCGATATTTATGTCAGCAAACATGGGATTTTAATGTAGATAATTCAACTAATGTTGTTTTCACAGGGATAATAACACCTGGTGGGAACCACTTAGTTTTAGTATTTCCTTCACCATAGTAGGGTGCATGTTGTCTCAAAATTTTTATATAAGCATTGACACTGAAGCAAGCTGACCTGATGGATAAGATGTTTATTGATGATTATGTTGTAATGTATTATGTTTCCACAATAGACTGGGATCTATATTTCTGCAGTAAATATTACACAAAAGTTTGAATATGCTTAGAGAAATAAGAAATATTCTTTTCATATAAATAATTTCCAAAATTAACATAGACTGTTAATAAAGTGTTAAATAAGCATTAAACTTATATGGTCTTATTTTTAAAATTGTTGATATTTGCTAAAAGAGATTGTAGTTGATCAAATTAAATTTCATTTTTTTAAAATCCCCAGATGCCCTACACATTTATTCTTTGTAGGCTAGTGTTCCTTAAAGTGTTTTATAAAAAACAAAACATGTTATATTTCTTAATGGTGCAATACATTAAGAAGAGACAAGTTATCCGTTTATTCAATGTTGTAAAGAGAAGAGAGAAAACACAACATTTTGACTGTGAAGCCCTCTTCAGGTGAGACTTCACAGCCGAAACGTTGTGTTTTCTATCTTCTCTTTTCAGCACGAAATAAACCTATTACTTGTTCTTTTGCCAACTACGCATGCTGACGCAGCTACCCACCTGAAATACATAAAGAATAGTGACTGCTGCTTATCCAAAATATGCTTATATTTTAGGTATTGTAAAAAATCATATTTTACAATTATCAATTCATACTGTAAAAAAACATTGTAAAGCAACATTTCCAAAGTGCATTCATACAGTGTGCTGAGATAGTTTATTGGATATACAATATATTTTCATTGATCTGACTCTTTGAAATTTTAAACTGTAGTTATTGTCTATCCTCAGGTATCAATAGTAGATATATACATTTTTCAAATGATAAAAAATAGATGGGGTACTATAGCAAACACCAAAAGTGAAGGAAATTGAACAAACTTTATTAATAAAATCCAACATCAGATAACAAGAATGTAAATAATACATCTTAAAATTTATCAAAGACTTCAGAGGAAATGTGTTGAGGACATCTCTAATAATTTCTTTCTCCAGAATATGTTCCAGAATAGTGCTGATAATCGTGCTGACACCAGGTTATTCTTAGTTGGAATGCCCAGTTTCTAGTGCATGAGTCTATTTTTGTTTGTAATTTAGTATTGTACAAAAGAGATATCCCTCCTTGTTACTGTAAATCATCTTGCTCTTCTTTGTCTGCTAAAGTGGTTTGTCTTTATCTCCATACAACTCCCTAGAGCACACTGAGACAGAATAGCATGAAATTATTGGAATGTGTATAAATTCTGATGAAAATGAAATCTTACACAAGTTGAAAACAGCATGTTTTCACTACTTCCATCAAAAAACAATCGTACCATTGGTCCTGGAGAAAAATGTGGTGACTGCTGCCTACTGTAGCCAGGAGAGAGCATTAAGGAAAGTCTTGGGATTCCCTCAGTTTGTACCACACTTTTATCAACCTACCAAAGCACATCCTGAAGCAGTTTCATTCTGAAAAATTGGGTTCTGCTCCACCCTTCATTAGTGTTAAAACCTGGGCTGTCCCTACCACAATTAAACCCATACTTTGAAAACTAGGAGCTTTGCCAGCTGTGATTTGGAAATTAGGATTTGTGGAACACCCTATGTATCAGCATGATATTTGGAGTGCTTCAATTATTTTGCTGTTTTTCTTTTTGAACTAAAACATTTTCCAAGATTTGTGAATCAGATATGTTTCCATTCCCTATATGTATAAAGGCTTTAAGACTTACAGTTTGATTCACAAAGTGATGGTGAAAATCAGTTCAATAAGGAGGCGAAGGGTTAGACTAGACATTTAATTATTTTCTTTCTGAATCTCCATTCTTAAGAAAACTGGGCACACGTGGAAGCCCATTTCTGTCATCACTATGATCATTTTTTTCCACAGAAAAGAGGGGAAAGACTTCAGAAAAATAATAAAGAATGTCTGTATGGTACAGTAGGAACAAGATGAGCAGCACATTATATCTGATTAAAAATCTATTAAAACTACAATGTGCCTTTTCATGAGTTGTAGTTTTCAAATGGGATAGGAACTATTTCCACATAATTTTGAAATTGATGTATCAGAATCCTGAAATTACTGTAAATATACACATGACTTTTTTTAGATCTAAGTAATTTGTGACTCATTTTCCCATACTTGAGAATATATTTTATAATACAAGTGTATATACAATATATTTCATTTATGTCATTATGTTTTCTTATCTTTATTTTTAAAATATTTCTAGAGTCACCATAATGAACATGTTCCCCTTCGTGCTGGAATTATAGCCTTGACACTCTCTGTGGGACTGTGAACACATAAACCTGCTTTGATTGACTGGAAAAATCAGAAAGGATTTTAAGTTCACACTATATCTTTAAATATAATGCTTTTCTTTGTCTGGAAACCTCCAATTTCTAAGGTCACAATGTTCTATTTGTTATTTGCTTACCTTTTTCATGTTACAGACTTGGCCTTCTACTTGCTCACTAACAAAACTTAAACAAAGCAGACATATTATCTTTTCATTCTTGAATTCTCTTGTGTTCACACATGGAAAGTGTTTTTAACAGAGTAGAAAGAATTCAGGACATTTAATATCTGTTTATAATTATGAACAGCATAAGCGGTCTTCATCTTGTCAATAGAAAACTCAACCTTTGTGGAGGATTAGGAAAATATTCCAATTTATCTCAAAAACATTTATTGTTCATATGAAAATAATTCTTCACTACCAGATGTCTGAACCATTCGTGAATCATTCCTTACCAGTGGAGTTTCCTACATAGGACCTTTGTAGAATACATACACATAGCTGTTTGTTTAAATAACCAAAAACAGTAATAGCAGCAAGCTGTACATGAACAGTTAAGTGATGTTCAGCTATGATTATATTCAAAAGCTAGATGCTGTCTCTATGGTCCTTTGAAAGTTAAAGGGGAAATCAGCACAAAATTTCAAGTTGTTTCATTACACTGGCATTTACTGACCCCTGAATTTCACAGGCTCTAAGTATCCCACTTGCAAGAGGCAAAAGGATGGGTGGTGAGACAAAAAGAAATGCTTTTCCCACACAACTTCTGTTGTCAGCAGCCATGGGCAAAACAGATGCTATGGTCACACGCAGCCTGTTTTCATTTTTCCAGCAAGCCTATTTTTTTCACAATTCTCAAGTGGTATACGCATTACGTACTGTCCAGTACAGAAACTTTTATTGAACCATTTTATTGAACTAAACCATAATGAGAAAGACACAAATTTGCTTTGTATCCATGGCCACTGGATAATAATATATGGTGGTCTCAAAAAGGAATATTAGTTTATATTAATATTTTTCAGGGAGAGGAATCTATGGACATCCAGTAAGCTACAGTAAGCTATATCCAAATACGTCAGATGGGTAGCTGTGTCAGCATGCGTAGGCTGCAAAGGAACAAGTAATAGGTTTATTCCATGCTGAAAAAAAGAAGAAAGAAAACACAATGTTTTGGCCTAACAGCCTGTAACATGTGCCACAACTGGGCTGAGATTCTCCTTGATTAGGATTATTAATCTCATCCACACAAAATGAGAGCATGCTGCCTCTTACCAAAAAGATTTAAGTTTACCATAACAGTTTTAATTTTGTATTTTGTCTGTCATCTTTCAAATGAAGCCTATAAGCCTTTAACAACCCATGCTATAATTATAGTTATAACTATAGTTAAAACACAATAACTATAACCTATAACAGCTGTATTCATAGATTAGTTAGGTTTCATTGGTGACCGAGGAGATATTGCAAATGTCACCTTTGAATTTACACTTGGGTTCTGGCCATGTTTTGCAGCTGGGCAACAAGTAAGGATTCTGCTGTCAGGAGGGTGGTGTTGTCATGTAAAAGTTACATGAATAAAACAAATCTTATCTTAAGTTTAAGGACACATGTTTATCTAAGGCAACAGGGTGTTATAAACAGACCTTGCAAAAATTATTTTACAATGATGTCTTATTGTGTTGAATTACAAAATATATTTGCACATTGAGGTATACCTAAATTAGATCAAGTACACCGAATTACTTTAACAAGCAACACAGTTAGTTGAAAGCCTCTGCCTGCTGCAATAGAAGTGGACATGATGTCTGAATAAATACACCTGTCCCTGTCCGGTCAGGCAGGTAGTGACTTTCAAACAAAGATTTGACTCTGTATATACTTTTGAGCAAAGCTAAGTCAATCATTAGAAGTTTAACATTGTGTTGTACCATCCGAACACTGCCTGGATCAGGGTGTCCCTTCAAACAGAACATCTAGGCATGGAGAAAACTGGCCAATGGCAACTTCAAAAAAGCTATGCAGAGCAATTGCTGAAATGGGAGAAATGTATATGAGTTAACAATATTCCTGTCACACCACTAAGCTGTCCTGTTTGGAAGAGTGGCAAATCCATCTTAAATTCTTCATGGAGTTTGCAAGAAAGCATATGCATGACACAAACATGACAAAGTTTTGCGGTCAGATGAGACAAATTTGGAAATTATTGGTCTAAATGTATAGCTTGGTGTCAGGCGCAAACCCAACACAGCACATCTTTCAGTCAACACCATCCTTGCTGTCGAGTATAGTGATTGTATCATTATGTTATGAGGATGCTTCTCATCAGTAGGGACTGGGAAGCTTGTCAAGACAGAGGCGAAAACATATGGATCAAAGCATAGGGAAAGACTGGGACTGTAATTCACCATTCAGTATGACAATGATCCAAACATAAGGCCAAAGCCACATTGTAGTGGCTTAACAAGAAGAAAGAGAATTTCTTTGAGTAATGCAATCAAAGACTTCAAAATTGCTGCACATCAACGGTCTCCATACATCTTGACAAACAGATGCATCCATCTAGAATGGGTGTCAAAACTCAAGTTAGAGGAAAGCACACTATGGTATACTATTAGTCCTTCGGTGCTTAAAACACATCGATGGGTGTTATGTTACTGAACTTCTAGCTTCATTTATTCTATTTTTTCTTAGTCTAATAATAATATTATTTGAAAGTATGTAACCTAGCTACTGTTAAGTAAAAATGTAATGTTAAAATGCAACATATACAGTATTATTTTTTTCTGAAAAGGAATTTTAATGCCATGCAGCCTGGATTGGACCACATTTTTTTTTTTACTGAGCCTGTTTTAACAGGAATTCTCAGACAACAATTTCAAGAAGAGACTATACATAATCAAATCAACTGAAATTGTTAATATTCCAATTCCAATATATTTAATGGCACAGAAGGCAGTGCTCAAAGCATTGCAATATAATTGTAATAATCACTGTACCATTTTAAATAGACCCTTTAAACATAAAAAAATAATAATATTAAAAATTAACATGTAAAAAATAATAATTACCACTCACAAAATCCAGAAGCATTGTAACTGCTTGTTACAATGACAGCATGATTGAAAGGCCAATTAATACGTCTATGTGATCCTGATCCTGATCCTGATTTGTGTTTGCCACACCCATTTGAGGCCAGAGAGAAGGAATCTGTAATCCTTCACACCTGAGACTCTTTAGAGCAGACCATTTCCCCAAGGCATCTTGGGATGTGTAGTTACACTGTGCAGAGGAAACTATTTTTTTAAAGAGAAAGGGTCATAAAGGACCCTTTTAAAAGAGACCTCAAAGCTCTAGGCTCAAAGTATACTCCCCCTACAGTATGTAGTCACAAACCTTAGATATATTTTTTTTAATTGTGAAAACAAATGTCTTTGTCACTAGCTGCTTTCAAAACCAAAAGATTGTGTACCACACTTACTGGATGTCCAGCTCATGGAAGAGTTTCACCCCTTTTATTCCCAGCACTCATTTATATGAATGTAATGACAAAAGGCTAAAATAACACCTAAAATGTTTTTCTATATAACTGTAATTCAAACTAATGGAATATCATTGAAAGGTGAAATGTGTTTGCAAATCATTATATGAGACAATGGCTTAAGAGTTTTATTTTTAGTTTTAAAGTTTAATTTTTTTTCTTAGATTTACATATCTAATCCTTTGCCTTTTAAAAGTGGGCTTTGGGACCAGATACAAATGTGACTAAGGTGAGATTGTCTCTAAGTCTGTGCTCAGTGGCTTTACTTTCTATATCTCAGGTATACAATATTGAATAGGAGAAGAGGTAAACTTTGCTGGATGTTTAAACCAAAAACATTACAGAACAGATGGAAACATTTTGGATCAATTGGCTACTAAAATCAAAATGAACTAGAAGGGTTTAATGACAAACATTCTTATGACATATTTCTCCCAAACACATCAGGGCAATTTATTTTTTATCTGTGCTTAAAAATAGAATTATGATGTTTGCTTCATCTTCTTTTGTAAATGCTTTTGGCTTAAATCACTTTGTAAGAGTGCCCATTATTAAACACATTTATTTATGTCCATTGTACTTTATAGTAATTTGTTAATTGACTGATCTTAATTGCACCTTCCAAATCACACATGAAGTTAAGTGAGGACTATGGTCTGCATTGTGGATGAAAGCTAGGCTTCCCATTTAGTGGTTTGGTAATCAAGATCATTCAGCATTGCGCTTTGGGTCCAGGTGCTTTGTTATTTTCAGTCATGTTATATTCATTAAAATCTCCAAAATAAGTTTGAACCAGGTGGCATGGTGGCACAGTGGTTAGCATTGCTTCCTTGCTTCCTTCCAAGTTCAGTTCTGGACGTGGGGTGCTATCTGTATGGACTTTGTATGTTCTCGTGTTCACATAGATTTCCTCTGGGTACCAGACAAAATGTCCTCGTCAAAATGTTGCATAGAGATCAATTTTAATGTCTTGTATTGTGGGGTGGTCTACATATTCTTAAGCAAGTTGGGGTCCATGTGTTATCATGGTGTTTTGATGGATGGCTGGTCACGTAGACACTGTGGACAGTGTTGGTTTTAAAGTTCCAATGATTATTTATTGCACTTGGTCAATATGATGAGGTTGGCCGATACAGTATGTACTGAGAGTAATACGTAAATGTATAGCACAGTGTGTAAGAGATAAATGTTATTTAAAATAATTGTTTCTGTATCCCCTATTCGACATGTGAATAACTTTAACATTTTCAGAGGTGTTCTTACTAGTTAAGAACACCTCCTAGTAAGTGCCTAGTAAGATTGCCCATATGCTCCCGATCTTGTAATTTATGCCTTGTGTTTCCTATAAATTTCAGCTGTTGCATATATTCACATATTCTTCAAACTCAAGATTTTGAGCATCACCCCTAAAGGTCTTTCATGTGTTCTCCTTTAAACAATGTGGTTTTGTTTTCAGAGTGTTCGAAACAGAGAGAGAGAACAGTGGTGTTATGAAATGTGTGACACATTACACATTTGACATTTCAGGCAATGCAGCCAACACTGTAGAAACACTCCTGCTTTTTTTGGGAATTGCCCTGTTGTAAGGTTAGGAGTTAAAGGTGAAGAAGTATGAACTTGAGGAGACTTGGCTTGATATAAATATTAATAATCCCGTAATTTCACAGGACAATCAAGGTAGTATGCAGGCTTGTTGTTAAACCAGGGGGTACATTTCCAGAAGTCATGACATTAAATTATGTTGCCTGCAGCTCCTAAAGTCCCACCAGTGTAAATTGTATAATGTAACATTCATTTACTTACTTACAGTAAATGTGGTACGTTGTAGTCAATGTTTTCAAATGGAAATGGAAATATTTCATACCTTAAACCACATATTTGTAACTAAATCATCATATTTAATAAATATTCTCCTTATACACCTATTAATACACCTTCATCATTACTATAGTTCACAAGGGATACCATTGCATCCTAAATGAAGTGCTCAATTTCAGAACATAAGACCGGTTAAAAGTAAAAGGAGGACATTCACCTCATCTATTCCATTTGGTTCTTACTGCAGTAGTACTGTAAGTTGATCAAAGGATCTCATCCTTCATCTATTTGTAGAGCACACACGATGTACAATTCCGGTGAGCTGTGAGCGGAGGAGATCTCAGTTCAAAATCAAAACCATAGAAGATATCAGGATACTTAAGAAAAAAGTGCTGGAAGTATTAATTATTGCCCCAAATTACAAAAAATAAGTACAAAATATAGAAATAAAACCTAACCCTTACAATTTGGATTCACATTTTTAATTATGTGTTCTGTACAATTGTTTTATCTTTTAAGTTCAAAGATTTTATAAATTACTGTTTGGTTTTCTTTAACATTTTGTGCTAAAGAACCTAAAGAAATATCAAAAGTGAAGAGGGTAATGTATTGTTCTTTACTTTAAAAAAATACAAAAAATCATAATCCCCATTGTGACAGGATGGCATGTTCAGACAAGATAGCAGCTCCCTAGAAAAGTGTGGGGGAAGATCTGCCATCCTTATTCACCTTACTAGTTAGAATAAGACAATTGTTCAGTTAAGTATTTAACGTTTCAGGAAGCAGAGACTTCCAGTGGTTAGTCATTTTCTGATGTTCAGGAGGAGAATAGACCCTCTACTAATGCCCTGCCTCGGAGAATAGTGACTGAATTTGGACTGTGCAACCTAGGAGTTTTTTTGGGGGGAACTTTTGAGTTTTAAGAGAAACTTTGGTGTTAAAGAGGTTTTTATAGAAAGGTCTTTATCAATGAGCAATTGCAGTTAGAAGAAGGTAGATTTTTGTGTTTTGCGTTTTTTTGTGACTTGGTTGCTTTTCCTTGCATTCTAAAAAACAAACACTTATTGACTGCATTTGTGTCTGTTTTTCTTAAACTCTATTTAAACATCCTGTTACTGCACTGTGTCCGCATTTAAAAAAAATGTTATTTCATTACTACCATTTTAGAATGCTACTATATTTGGGTAAGCTAAGAATTACTGTAACTAATACCTGTCAAGGATGTCAGAAGGGACCAACCGTGGAATGGCAGGAGAGTGGAAAAAGACCCATATGCCTAGCGGCCGGTTAGCCGGGGCTCAGCAGTCCAGGAGTCATATAGAAACCAATGCCCTCAGGCAGTAAATGTGGGGCGACCTGGTGCTAGGTGGGTCTCATGACATCCGAACGTCAATGCTGAGCGAAGGTGAATGAGTGACCCGGAAATATATAGCCCCAGAGAGAGAGACATCGGAAGGACAGCAAAGCACAGGAAACCAGGGACAGGATAGAGTAGGAGCACCCGGTGGGCACAGAGGACGTGACAATACCTGTAACAATATTAACACTTGCTACTGAAGCAAACCCTTGTGCTAGGTAATTGTGTAAAAAACTACTGTATAATATCCTATTCCTTTAAATTGTCTGCCTTAACTGAAGAACATATTACCATAATTATCATTATTTTCGTAATGCCCATTGTTTATTTTTTTTTACCACATATGCAAAGGCAAAGGTAGGCTACAATAACCTTGCAGCAAGTTTAAGGAAGTATTCTGACCTGTCTTCCAGAGACCTGTCAAAATTACTAACAACTAATTACTAATTAACCTTTTTGTGTTCTCCTGTTCCTTCCTGAACATCTGCAGTCCAAGACCCACTCTGCATCTTCATCCTGTTTTTCAATGTTGTCATCTAGCACCCCAGGAGAGTTGGGAGTCCATGTGGGGTTTGACATTTGGTAAAAGAGGTAGTAAATGTGACACTGATGTTTCAACAATGGGAGATCCTTCTTTAGAAGTGTTCTGGGCTAGAGCAACAGATGTGACTCTGCAGGGTGTGGGGAAATCAAAAGCCTCTAACAGCCCCCATTTTTCATCTGAAACGCCTTCTAAATCCTCCATGTACATTTTCTTCTCAAAGCATCAAGTGATCAGTTTGCACAGTGCTTTGTACTCCATTCTAGATGAGGTACAGTAGGTTACTGGACCAAGCTGCTTTAGTACAATTGCAAAAATCCATTTCATTTTCCCTACATCACAAACTTGTTTGTTGACAGAGTTTATGTTCTAAAAATTATTCTGCAAGGGAACAATGTATAACAGTGTGTAGAGTACACCTGTACATTAACAAGAAATTAACAAAGTGGGTTATTTTGATGACTTAACAAATCCTTGTTTTTGTTGTTTTGTAACAAATGCTTAAGAGTTTGTAAGGATCTGTCACCATTCCCATTTGATGCAGAATGAAATGCAAACATTTGTTTTATTCCTTTCATTTTCAGAAAAAAATACAACAACAAACACTGTCTGGTATCACTTCCTCAGGTAAGCCATAAGAAGAAAACAGTCTTCTTCAAGCTTCAACAATTTTAAGTGCTATTGTGTTATGTAATGTGGTACCATTTACCACAAATAAATGTTCCTTATCCTTTTCAACAAAGTCAAGATTTATCCTCTAACGTAGAAATGAAAGTGTGTGGTACTGTTCAAACCTGCTAAGCACACATACTGTAACTCTGGACTAATGCTTTCATTTGACATATGCCCAGATGTGCTTTATTGAGCTCATTTACCAGTTGGTCCTTGAGCATCATCAAACAAATATTTGAACCACTCATTTAATGTACAGTCAAATACAATACAAATAGGTACAAATAGGTCTTAATTTGGTGTCAGAGTAAAGGTATTTGCATCCACAGCTGATGTTAGGTATTCAATATTTTGTAGGAAAGTAGAATCAGAGCACAACACTGCATTCTGTGGTTTGATTTTTTTCCCTAGAATTGAGCAGAGAGGAATGTGACTAATTTTATATCAATTGAGATATAGTAAACTGTACTTAACCCCTTTTACCCCATAAACAATAGCTGTTTCTCACTTGTGCATGTTTCTTCTGTTCATCTGAAAAACTTTGAGATGTATGGACAAGGACAAGGCTTTTCTTCTTCCATTTTCTGTAATATGTGATATTACTACTCCCACTCCTTATGGGGATGCTCAGAGGTTCGTTTTAGGGATTTTAATGAATTGTAATGCATAAGCACTTTACTTTGCAAAAGTTGCTATTAACCCCTCTCAAATCCCATGACAGTTAAAGTAAAGGTAAAGTAAAGGTTGCAGCACTGTGGACAAATTTGCCAGGAATCTTTCACAATAGTTTAAAAGACACAAAAATAACTGCAGGTCAGGTAATTTGTGGGGCTATGTCCATCTGTGATTGCTGAAACTTTTGTTTGCAGTACTTACCTTTCTCATCATTCAGGTAACCTAGTTACTCCACACATTTTGCCATTAATTCGCTATTTCAGAATTTTATACATATCCTATATTGCTGTAAACTGATTCATCATCTCCTTTAGACCTCTTGTCAAATGTTCTTTACCAGAGCTGGCAGTACTAAGAATGTCATCCAGGAAGCACAATACGTGGTGTAAGCCTTGCGAAACCTGGTGCATGATTGTCTGAAAAAACAAGGAACACTGAAGTAAGACATGTGTTATCAGTGCTAATTGTTAGCGTTCTGAATTTGCATCCAACTGCAGCTGTTGATACACATGTGAGAGACTGCTAAAATAAGTACTTCCAGCTAGCTTGGCAAACCAGTCTTTTGAGTTTGGCATTGGTATGTCACGTTCTACTATGGTTAAGGGTGTTGGCGAATAATGGTCTGTGAGGGCCTCGGTCCATGTGTTAAAAGACTTCTCACGTCACTTGTCACATCACGTCACTATCAAGTTCTTTTGCTTGTTTCATGTTTTGCATGTTGACTTGACTTTTTGTGTTCATGCTTTATTTCTAATCATCCACTGCTTAAGGGATTCTAAATAAATCCTTGTGTGACACTCAGCAAGTTACCCCGTTTGGACCACTAACCTCTTGTTCTTCTGATGTTCAAGTCTATGACAAATACACTTAGTAATGTCAATAATGACAACTCATCCTCATTGTCGTGGTTTAGTATCTTTGGCTCTTACAATTAAGATATAACAATACTCCAGTGGTAGCTATTACTCTTTTATTTTATTTGTACAGAGTCTTTAATGATTTGCAGATTTAATGTAGAACAACATGTTTGTGTGTTTTCATAATTAAATTTAGACTTTAAATTAGGGATTTAAACCTACAGTAAATCAACATTTTGAACAATACACCTTCAGTGAAATTAAAAAGGCATCCAATAATAATTAATATTGAAAGTTTCCTTTTTTTAGAGCGAGTGTCTGTGACAATGGGAAACAAGCCAGAGGAAGCATATTACTTGGCTCAGAACAGCAGTGGTTTATTGTCCTTAATTCATACAGAGAAGTGGTAGTCACTGAGGAGTATAATATTTGCCAGTATCACAAGAGAGCACAACAGAAGAGCAAAATTACCACACACAATCTAAGACCATTCCATTCTGAAACATTAGGATAAGGAAAAAAAAACATTTGGCTGTATCCTTCTTTAGCGTGAGGCAGATGGGCAAAGCAGCAGATAAATAGGGCATACTGTAGAGAACAAAAGACAGTAAGTAAGAAGGTGCTAGGAACGGTGGGGACAACAGGTGAGAATGATTTTCCAAACTCAGGTAGAACAGTTGGAAAGGTGCGGAAACCCAAAGTATTTAAATGAATAGAGAGGATTTTAAAGAAAATGTCTGTCATTAAGAAAAGGGGGAAGGTGTGATCCCAGTTTAAAGATAATTTTTGTGTCCAATGTCTTTCTGCAACAGGAGTTTTGAAACCCCATCTGTGAGAACGCCGACGGAAAGATCAGAAAGAGGTGAAGTGGGAAAATAGAAGTGAAGTGGGAAGCTATCAATTTGGAAAAAACTTTGATCCTCACAGCTCTGACATGTTCCCTGAAACAGACTGACAGTCTTCGGCAGTCTTCTGTCAGTGTTTGAAAGACATCAAAAATCAAATGTATTCTTAAACTTGAATCACAACATCTCTCTAAATTTAGTATCTAGCATACTAGTATGTATATACAGTACTGTATATAGAATTATTTGACGAATAAGAAACAGTATGGGAATGAAATCTCTGTAAAATGTGTTTGGTACACAAATAAACTTTAAGTACATTTTATTACAGAGAAGTTACAATAGTTTTAGAAACACTTTTCTAAACCACGCAAAGCTCTGATGAGATTAAACTGGTTATTCCAAATCAAATCATACTAAAGTAGGTTGGCAAATTGAGTATTAAGTTGGAAATAATAAACGCATAAGTAAATATTACAAATCAATTAATGTTAATGACGGGCAATGAATATTCATTAACTAGACATGGAGGCCATAAGACATCTCCAAGCTTTTTGGTCAGAAAGCCTTTGGTGATCTTAATGTAAATTAAAAGCATTTTAAAACTGACTGTAATCCATTATTTCATAATGCTTTTTGGAAGCTAATGCAATATTTTCTGGAAAGCAACATATTCCTATGAAGATAAGTGCTAATGCAGATGTATAAAAAGCAACATTTGGAAAATATCAAGTGGAGAAATACTGATTATATACACTGTATAATGCAAGTTAGAAATGACATTTTTTCCCTCTTTGTTTGGATATTATTTTTTTATAGTATTCCTCTGGTACTGTTACGGTAGCTCCAATAAGTGTTTATACACCTGGTTTATGTACTTGTTTCAAATATTTTCATTCTCTATTTTCCCATATCCAAATTTATTCAATTTATTACCACCACACATCTGTTCTAGACTTAATATGTTAAAGTCAGCAAAATTTATTTGATTAAAAAAACATTTAATATGTGCATTTTGAAACAATACCATTCTTAATGTTATATAACCTATTCAGTTCATTTACACTTGGATGAAAAGAAAATATTAATTTAGGAAAGCTGCATGTTAAAATCTTTAAATATATGCTAAAATACATTTTAAAAGCTGTAGGGTTTGCTTAATGTTACTCAAAGCAAACAACCTTCTTTTCAAGATCTGCACTGTTCCAAAGCAAATAGTGAAGTATGTGCCATTTGATACGTAGAGCTCAGTTATTTTCCTTAAGTTATTATTGTTATTATTTTTGTGATTATAAAATCATAATTTCAATAAGGTGAATTTGGTATATTGGATTTTGTCAGTCAATGTGTACATTTACCTTCAACATTTAATGTAATTGTACAGCTAATTTATTTTCCATTGTCCATCAAAAACTATAATGTCGTTAAATTAACAAAAAGTAATATTTTTAAAATAATTTTAATTTTATTCTCTTTTGTTTTCCTTTTTGAAGTTTACTTGGTATTTTCCTGCTGTACAGTAGCCAATAGATCAAGTACAGCATTTTTATAGAATATATAGTTTTATAGAACAGTGCTGTATTGAGCATATAGTCTGTCTTAAAGTAGAAGAACAAAATAAACAGAAATAGATTAAAAAAAACTATGAGATTAAAATCAGTGGCCTGTGAGGCATTATTTGTCATTGCCTTGCTGAGTACTGCTATAAGAGCAGAACCATTTCTTTAATGTGGTTGCCTTGATTAAACCAAGGTACATAAGACCAAAATTCTGCAAAATATTCAGAGCATGATTACAAAGAAATCCCTTTTTTCTTTTTTTTGTCCATGTAGTGTTGGTAGCTGGCACAAGATATAGAGTGTGCCTTTGTGGGTTATAAAATCTCACTGTAGCAATCAGAAGTGCATAGGTCCTAACTGTAGACATCAAATGGGTAACTGCCAGGGCTTTGAACTATAAAAATAAATACTGAAAAGAACTACATTGTGTTGGCCAGGCCTGAGGCCTTTAGTCATCTGTCTTAGTGTACACTGTGGTAGAAGTGTTTAGCTTGGATTTTGTCCACCACATGTGGTAGCTGTAAGTTTTTTTTTTAAATCACTCTTATGGGGGTACATTTAATAAAAGGCTGGGTAAGGACACACTCAGACAACATGTCATGAATTTGTTGCTCTTTCCCTCTGTTGTGGAAAAAGAGTTCTTGATCCAGACTACACTTGCCCATTTTTAACATCAGAACTGTGCAAATAGCTAAACTTTCTTTTGGGGGGAGGGAGACTGAAAACAAAGTTATTGTAACAAAATGGAACTACAAAAAAAAAGAGACTAAATGGACCATACCAAGTTAAAACTGGAGAAAGTTTGCTCACAAAATAATGCAGTTTTTTGCTTTTGTGGGTTATGCTGCTTACAAATGAAATGATCAAAAACACTGTTCTATTCATTTAAATATTCTGTTACAGTCATTTCTAAATAATTCCTGGAGTTGTTACACCGAACAAGCAAGAGTTGCCAAAGTAATGCAATGTTGTACTAATTGGTTCCTTTAAAAATGTACCTGGGGAATATATAAATTCATGTTACAACTATAGTTCCTCAATCAAAGAAGACTACAATATCTCTTTGAAATGTTTGTTGATTCAGTTTTAGAACTCAAATACTAAATTCATTATTACAATAATAATTCCTTATACTAAAATAGCGCTTTTGTGAACACTCCACCCAAAGCACTTTACAGGTAGTTGGGACTACCCCCTCCACCACCACCAATGTGCAGAACTAACCCGGATGATGTGAAGACAGCCATAGTGCACCACTACACTCACCACAAATGAGCTATGAGTGGGGAGGAGAACAATGTGATGAAGCCAATTCATAGATGGGGAGGCCATGATTGGTTAAAGCCAATTGGAAGTTTTGCCAGGACACCAGAATAACACCCTTACTCTTTACAAGAACCACCCTGGGAATTTTAATGACCACAGAGAGTCAGGACCTTGGTTTTACATCTCATCTGAAGGACGGCACCTTTTTACAGTATAGTGTACCCATCACTTTATTGGGGTATTTAGAACCACACCGATCAGTGTGAGCACCCCCTACTGGCCCCTCTAACACCTCTTCTAGCAGCAATCTCAGTTTTTCCCAGGAAGTCTCTCATCCAGATACTAGCCAGACTCACACCTGCTTAGTAGCAGTGGGTTGCCACTTGTAAGGTGACATGGCTACTTATTGTTAAGTGAAGTGCCCTGGTATACTTTAGTCTGATGTTGTCAGGTTTTGTTATCCGTCATTGTCCCCCAAACACTGTGCCAAGATGACATTCTTTTTAACCAGAAAAAGAGAGAACTGCTTTATTTAAATTTTATACCCAAATGCACTGTGCTCGACTTCTCAGGATTTGTGAACCTAGTCACAAGTTGAGACTTGGTTAGTGAGAAAGTCAACTTGCCCATACTTTATACTCACTATGCTGAATAAGTGTTGATATTCAGATCTGTCCCCAGATATGTCATGTGATTAGTTTGCCAGGACCTCAGAGAGCAAACATGGACAGTTATATAGCAACTTTTAAGTCACATTATTATTGTTGATGATTGTTTGTGACATTATCAAATGCCATGCAAACCCATGTGGCATTTTCCTGGTTAGTGGTAATTGTGGTCCTTTCGGATGATTTATGACAGGTGATGTCTGGATGAGTCCAAATCCGCATTCCTCTTGGAACTGGACACTCAGATGCATCAATTTGACTAATATTCTACTGGAGGATTGAGAATAGACTCAATTTATCCTGGCCTGGTCTGAGCAGATGGATTTCCAATTCATTCAGGTGATCAGAAATCTCAGGAATTCCTAATGAGGTGGCTCAGAGGAATTGACAAATTTCCAGATTAATTTCCAAGGCAAAAAAAAGATTATTTCAATATGAGTGTTTTAATAGCTTTGCCGTTACTATAACCTGTATGTAAGGAAAGCTGCCAAAAGAATGAAGAGTGGTCTTCAGCAGAGTAATATCTAAAGTTTATACTGGACTGTACTTGTACAATAAATCCTTAATTGCTTTGTACAGAAAACTAATTGTGATATTCTACACTCTGTTTTTTGCATATATGGCAATATTGTATTATATAGCAATCCTGGCACATTCTACTACAATATGTGTCACAACAATACATTATAATACAATAAGAACAAGCCAAGGCTATGGTGAACACATCATTTCCAGAGATCCCTAGCTTTGGTTTGGTGTCTAGGAAAAATCATCCAGGTAATTAGTTCAGTTAGTTCAGAGCTGGCTTGCTCTGGATAGTTCTTTACACACTATTAAGGGAGCCTCGAGCTAACACCCTGTTTAATTTTTGAAATTGTCTCAATGAGTTCTTTAAGAAATGATTTAATGGGATTCTTAAGTCAATAAACTAGCCAAAAAGTTGAATCAAAAATACTAGCTGTCACATGAGAGGAGGCCTCCACATTCTTATGTACTTATTTGAAAACAATCAAAATAATTTATAATAACTGCAAAGTTAAATGTGAAAAAATAACAGAATTTTATTCATTTGCAATTTTGATTTCTGCTTCTCATCAAAATTCCTAATTTTACCTTTATGGGGGAGGGTAGATGCTTTCATCTTTCAATGTACCTCAACAGCATCAAATTTAATCTGTCTGATAAGTTTTTTTTTAAAACTAGATGGTAAAAAATCTGGTGTTTGATGTCAGTGCTCTGAAATGGAGTAAGTGATGCCAAGGCAAGGAAGTCAGGAACAAGCCCGAAGTATGATCCTTGTCAGATTGCATCATTGGGATTATTGAAAAATCTTATCACCCTTGCATGGTCTTTCCTTTCCAGCCTGGCTTTCTAGTTCCATAAAAAGATGCATTTAAACCACTCCATTAATGAACTATGTGTGCCCATTTGATCTATGAAAGGCACAGGCAAAGTCTTCAGAAACAAATCCAGAAATGATGTTCAATTTGTTTTCTTGTGGTGTACTGTATGTGTTTTCAAACTAAGTTTAGTAATATATACACCACTCATGTTTGGGTAGCATGAAGTAAAAAAAAGTTGCATATTAAAAATCAATGCCCTTATCCTTACTTAAATCAATGCAATCTTGGTTCCAGGAAGAAACAAATAATATGAATAAAGGGCTGGAGAAATCAGGGGAGGGATCCAAGCACATGAAAATAACACGATCTGAAAGGTTAAACAGTATATTCCTGAATCAATAATTTAAAACCGATTTTTTTTCAAAGTAATCCCTCACTTAACTCTCCATAAAAATATTATAGAGAGTCTAATGTAAAAGATTGGTCTATTTCACAACTATTGACTGTTCTATATAATTATTTTGCTAAACGTTAAACAATTTTGTATATTATTTGCAGTGTTATGTATATTTGAGAAACTAATACAAACACAACTTTAAACTTTAAACTTTAGCAGTTTGTAATGTGAACAGAATGTGTGGAGACTGCAGATATCAATCATTAAACATTAAGTTTTGTACTTAGCTCAATGAATACAACAGAAGCAAAGCATCAAAGCAAACTGACAACAAATCAAAAGTAAAGCAAAAAATAAAACTTTGAAGCATGAGTGAAAAGAAGGGTGCTTAAGTAAGTTTTGAACAGCTTTGGTTACAGTTGTAGAGTCGAAGGAATCTGAGTTGCAGACATGTCACTGCACATGAGAAGGCTCTATTGCTTATTGTATGGAGTCTGATCTTTTAGATAATAAGAAGGCCTGAATCAGCAGATCTCAGATTCAAAGATGGACTATACTCATGCAATAAGACCTTAAAATAATATGTAGCAAGACCATTCACAAAAATACAGTATAACACTCTCATCTCAGGAAAGCAGCATCTGGCTGATATCCCAGATTCTTTATATTTCCCCTAGGTAATAAGAAAAGTATTCATTTCAGATTGTCAGAAGATACAGCACTTTTCCCAGTATCAGGATTTGGTAATTTAAATGATGCAAACAATGAAGATAAAGGTGCAGACAGGGAAAATCACTTTGCATTTAAAAGGTTTTAACAGACACCTCCCTGTTGTAATTATTTAGAGTATTTGTGTTCTCTCATTTTTATAAATTGTGACCATGTGGTTCACAAAAGGCAGTATCCCTGAAATGGGGAGAAAGCCGCACTTTATGTCATAAATTTACAGAAAAAACAATAAATCAAAAGTAAATTCACTAATTAAGTGCTTTTATTTTTAGTCAGTCAAACAGTAGAAAACATACATTTTGTGTTAAAAAAAGAAGCATGGTTCCTGATAAGATGGCTTTCAGAATCAAAGCATCTCATATTATTATTTCTTGTAATTGAACTATTATTCTACTTTTTACTGTCACTCTTCATCTGTGTGTATCCCCTTCTTTAATTAATTAAGGTTAGAATAATTAAATCCAGGAGTAGGTAACCATATAATTTTAATAACCAGGTCAAATCCAAGCACCATTTTTACTGACAGTGAGCTATTTAAACGTGAGTATTCTCTGGACTATGAGGTATTCCATGCTTTTACCAACAAAGAGACCAGAGACCAGAGACTGGCACACTGGTTAACTGAACCAGGAGAGCCACATTGGGCAAAACCTTGTCACAGAAGAACATTACAAACCTAATGTCAATCACAAGTCTGTCTATTGGAGTTCCCAAGTGATAAGTCGGGAAGTGTAATCGGCTTTGAGGGCTGACTATTATAAACAAAGGAACATAACAAAAGCAAAAGGAAGGGCACACAAGCACTCTAAACAGAAAGATAGTGCCATTTTGCAATTACCACACTGAGTATAATAACATAAATCAGAATTTTCTTTTTCTCATGCCAAATTGACTCAAACATAAAGCTTACCAAACTTAATTTCTTAAATTGGCTTATTACCAATGAGCTCTTCTGATCCCCATTTTATTTCTATCCATTCAAAAGCCAGAATTTCATCTCACACACTGCTCTTTATTTTTTGGCCCTTAAGTAACCTGCTGTTTAGAAGGTTTGATTTCACACCTCTGTCCTCATGTTTCATACTGAAATGTTTTTAATTCGTCATCAAATCACTGTCAGATGTTAAATCTCCCCATAATACTAATCCTAGTACTTTTGATGTGATCCTCTTGTAATGCTTGGTTATATTGTTCTTGCTGTGCTGTGGCAACATTCATCTTAACCTGGGCCCTCCTAATGTTACAGCTCATAGATTGCTATCTTATTATGCTTTTTGGAAATATAAATGTCTAAGTTTTCTTATAAAGTAAACTCCTTATTTGAGTTTTCAATATTTACTGGGATATATTAAAACCTAGCAACACTGTCAAAACTGAAGTTTGATTCTTTATACTTTATCAACATTATTAACAACCCAACTAAAACTGACTCTAAATCAACCTTGCTTGACATTACAAATAGATTTGACAAGTACTGGTCTCTTTTAGTTAGTAAAGATCTTAGTGATCATTGTGTCATAGCTTGTTTTAGAAGCAGTTTGAAAGAGAATCCTCCCCCTTGGATTTTATGTAAAAGAACCTTTAAGAATTTTAATGAACAGACTTTTCTGCATGATCTGGTTTTAATAAAAACTGGAGTTGAATTGCTTTCATGCCATCAGTAGAAGATGCTTGAAGCTTTTTCAAAAAAATATTTTAGCAATATTGTCAACAAGCAAAGATCAGTTATTATAGTAAAAAATGTAATAGCCCTTGGTTTAGATTTGAGCTGACAATTTTAATTAAGCAAAATAATCTAGTTGGGGAACTGCTTGGGTCTCTAAGAATCTAATCTGATTGTCTTCAGGCAAATTTGAAATGAATGCACACACAAGCCACTAGACATTTTGAAATAAGCTGTTACAACCACCAGTCCTCTAATTCCGTATTCAAAGAGATTTTGGTAAGTTAAATTTACAGAGACCAAATTATTTCACTATTATCTATTACTTCCAGTAATTTATAAAAATAAAGTTGCGACAGAAAATAAATGATTAATTAGTGTTGGTTGAGCATTTTATAGATTAGTCAAATAAAAATAATATGGTTTGAGTTTTACAATACAGCCAGTAACTAAACTGGAAACGCAAGCTGACAGAAATAAGTATGTTGGTCATGATGGTATTTAATTATTTTTTCTAAAACTTGCTACTCATCTAATAACCACCCTCCTTGCCTACTTATTTAATTTCCCTTTTAAAACAACTGTAATTCTAGAAGGCTGTTAGTCTGCCTTTGTTCTGCCTTTTTTCAAAGGGAGTGATAAATCAGATTCCAACTGCTATGGATCTGTATTCATTTGCCTTGCCTGTCGAAGATCATGGAAAGAATATTAAAAAGAGTAAAGCTCTTTCTTAGATAGCAAATATATTTAATCTGATATATAGTCCGGTTTCCATTTTGGGCACGGATGTGTTACAGAAGCTTTGAATGATATGTAATGACTCTTGATAAAAATCACACCTGTGTAACTATCTTCATTGATTTATCTAAGGCTTTTGATACCATAGTTCATTCAATCTGCGTGAAAAAGTTTTACTGGCCTTGATATGAACTTCCTTGCTTGGCGACAGAATTACTTACAAAACCACATGCAGTGTGTAAAATCTAACAGATTTGTTTTACAACCTCCCCCAGTTAATAAGGGAGTCCATCAAGCTCCTATCCTGAACATTACTCTTTTCTCCCCCTTTTTTAATGATTTTTCTTAAGCATTAGCCAACTATCATATCCACCTCTTCAATAACATTATCATCTTATACTCAACCAGATCCACATTTTTATCTGTAATGACTGATTTGCAAGTCAGTTCAAAATTAAAAAAAAAAATAGAAAGATTTCTGAGAGTCTAATGCTAAACTTATTAGACCAGGTACTGTATGCTACTCAATAAATATAACTCAAACCCCTCCCTTAATAATTAACACTTTTTTAACTTCAATCAAATTAAAATTTGAACAAGTCATGAGTTATAAATATCGAGGCCCCTGCATGTATAATGATTAATTTTCAAAACTGATATGGATAAATTCCAAGCTATAAATCAGACTTGATTCCTGTATCATAACAAATCTTTTTATACACTACATTACTCTAGGCAGACACTTGTTCAGATGTCAATTTACCCCATCATGGACTATGATGATGTGATTTTCACAAGGGCCTCTAAAACTGTTGTGGTGAAACTCAATATCTTCAACAATTGTTCCATAAGCTTTTTCAGTTGTACTCCTGTTACATGCTTAATTGTAATCTATATTACTCACTAGTTTAAATTCATTTACAGATCTTTAATTATAAAGCCACCTACCTTTCTTCCAAAAAGTATTGTTTCTGTCTTAGGCTTTCAGATCATCACCAATGTAATAATTGACTGATGTTTACAATCTCTTTCTTATAAACACTTACAGTACATGTGAAGCTAACAAATATCAAGGCCACATTCATTTAAAACTGATAAAATAGGGTGAAGGTACTCAAAAGTTGACCAAAAGTGTCTAATCACACTGAATTTAAAACAATCAGAATCTCATTCAGCCAGTTATTACTTGGGTGATGTTAACACCACTATATCACCATTTGGGTGACAGCCTGAGTTTAATAATTGCCATATTGCTGCTTTTGAAAATCATATGGCACAGCTGAGTTGGATTCACTCACACTCTCTGAGAATTATGTCACTTTTTTCTCTGTGGCTAATACTTCTCTTCTGATAGATTTTCTTTAGAAAAAGATTTTTTTTACTTTGAGTCAATGATTTTTCAGGAAAAAAATAATTGAAACAAAGATGGAATAAAATATTCTTATTCCTTCATTGCCGAATGTATTGTCTTAAGTAAAATAGATTCCTGTGTTATCATTAACACATGAATTAAAACGAGAGATTAAAAACATGATGTGTATTTAAAAATGACCACAAATGTACTTTTCATGGAATAAAAAACATTGTTCATTATTGAAGTCTGTTCATTTTTATTTAGGACAACATAGGATTACAATGTCCATTGGATTTATTCTTTAATTGTTTATTCAGTGATCTAGCTTCAGGACTGTCCCTTTTTTTCCCAGAGTTATGGAAGTTTAATAAAAAAATAAATGGATTCAGAAAAGTCTGCAATTCAACTATTTCCCAACCCACACCATCCAATAATCCAGCTTTGAGAGTCAAATTTCTTTTCTTTTGAAATGCTTATTTTAATTTTACAGGCAAACAAAAATGCCTGAGAGAAATACTAAACACCACAGGTTGCATTTAGTGTTAGGACTCAAACTGACTGTACTGTGTACATAAAAACACAAAAATACCCTTGTTCTGTGGGTGTGCTTATATATACTGATAGAAAAAAGAAACACAACACCTCCTCCTCCACACTCTTGCCCTCCCATCCGCGTGGAACAGGCTGAAGAGTGACTCATCTATGAATAGGACCTGATGCCTCTGCTGACGAGTCCATCGCAGCCTCTGTCTGGCCCAAGCCGGTTGTGATGTCTAGAAGGTGTGAGCAGAGGGCCTCTGACAGGTCGACCTGATCTAAGGCCAGCACTCATTGTCACAGGAGCCTCACTTTCCTGTCACTGATGATACATTGTGTCTACCAGCAGTTTCAGCAGCAGTACAGGTGGCAGATCTGAAACGATCCCTCAGATGGACCAGTCTGATGTGTCGGTCCTGCTCTGGTGTGGTCACTCGAGGGTGACCGGATCTTGGACGGTCATCTGTCCTGCCGATCTACTGAAATTTTCTCCGCAGTCGGTACAGAGTGGAACGGCTTACTCCATAGTGTCTGGCAACGTGGGCACATGGCACGCCTGTCTCCAGTATGCCAATGGCCTTCTTACTTGCTTCTGGTGACATTTGAGGCATTATGGAATGCACAAAAAACTGACCAGGTGTGGCCTTTTTCTTACAGTGACCTAAGCTATGATTAAAGCCTTTTTAAAGGTGACCTGAATAGGCATTGTTCCACCTGGACCTCGTTGGGTAAAAGTACATCTAACGAGCTTTTGTGTGACAATGCCTCACTGCACAAGCTTGGTCAGAGGGCTAAAAACAAATGGACAACTTTTAGCAAAAATACATAAGCTATAACTATAATGTAGCGCTCTCAGGTTCACATGGGTATGTGCCCTCGCCACTGACGTCACCGCCCTTCCCTGTGAATAGCAGGGACTGCAGCCGTCGGGCTGACGGGAGATCTCCCTTTAGGTCAACTGGCTGGGTCCCTGTTGAGTGACGCTGGGTTCGAGTCCCCATCGGTGGGGGGGTACGACCTGCGGCAGCAGCGATGAGGGCGCATACCCATGTGAACCCAGGAGTGCTAGAATAGTATTCTCATTCCAGAAAATGTTACATTTATTTTTTCCATCAGTATACTTTCAGTATATAGTTTAAATCACTTACATATGAATAGTTTAAATCACTTTCATATGAATGATTGAATAGCAATGGACTGAGCTAACCAGGAGAGCTTAGACTTTCTTTTCCTCCCAGTTATTTCTATTTTTTGATATTATGCATGAATAATAACCTGCCTAAGGGAAAATACCTCAGATAGAAAATAACAGAGTGAACTGTATCAATGAGGGTCAAGAATGTACAGTATGTTGCACTGTTGCTAAGTTCAGTCTATGCTTTCTTTGGAAAAAATAGTCACAATTAATCAAACAAAATGTATAGCCTATGAACCTTTTTATTTAAACTGCACTAAATGTTTGTATTTACGCTACTTTGAACCATTAATTAAACTAACCACCTGTTTAATACCTATTATCCCCTTTATGAGAGATGAAACAGGCTTATAGAAACCAATAAATGGTGTCATCATTATAACATTCCGTCCATATGGGTATGTCTACTGTATGTTTTAGTCCTTACTTTAGTTTTGCAGTTTTAATTTCTTGACCATGTAGGTTAACTTTTATTTTTTTTGTATGATTGAAACACTATAGCCGTTACAGGTACCATTCACAATATTGATACATTCTAAATATTGTTGGTATATTTTAAACACTGCAGCCTTTCCCATTCAGAATATTAATTTATGAGGATAAAATAGCTATAAAAATGTTTGTGGGGATAATTTTTAAATGGACAACTGAAATGACAGTTATGGATAACCAGGCAGCTTCTATGAGCAAACCCTGGCAAGTAATTTCTTTATTCTTGAAATCTTCAGTTAATATCCAATAAAATACATGCCCATGCAATATATAACATAACCTACTGTATATCTTTATTTGAGGTATACTTTTGTTTTATCAGCATTGTAATGCTCATTTCTTAATAAAGCAGTTGTCTGTCATGTGAATTCAATCCCTGCATAATTTTAATCATATTTTCTGTTAGAACTGAAAGCAATACAGAAAAAAACTCTTAAAATTGTATAAAATGGATATTGACTAATGAAGGGTAAATGCTAATGGCTACAGCCGGGCACATTGCCAGCAGTCTCCATGAAAATTTCCTTTCATGTCTCTGGAAGAGCAACTGAGTGCTGTCATGAACAATGCCTTCCAATTATTTCTGGGCCTCATCCAAGCTGTTCTGCTGAGCATTACCATACTGTGCCAAATTGGTTTGATTTAATCGCCTGAATGAAGGGCATTTTGTTATGTCACTGAAAATATGTATAATTCACCTTTTCTAAGAGGTTTGTTGTGGGTAGATCATTTTGTTTTTAGTGATACAAATGTGTGTATTTACCAAAAATGTACAGTAGATTGGTGACATATGAATAACCAAATGATTTTTAATATATAAGGTTATAGACTATATTAATTATAAATCGCAATCACTAAAAATATGACAAAATTGACTCCCAGGATTTCTTGTGGATTGTCAGTATGATAAATGTGCAGTTTGTGCTAAAATGTTAATTCCTGTGTTCACTAATTAAAACATACAGTAGATAGTATTTACAGTACAAAACCATTGGAAAAGGGTGTCAATGATTTAAGAACTTCTTTTTAACTTGTGCACTGAAATGTAAAGCCATGTCTGATGAACATATACAGTATTTTAGTCAACATTAAATCCTGATACACTATAGCATGCATAAAACATTTCATTTGCTAAAGAACTATACTAGTCCAATACAACCATCTCTGTACAGGATGAACCTTGCACTGTAGGCATCTCTAGTTAATCTCTACATAGGTGGTCCCCCACTTAGTTGAAAAATCTTGTCAAGAAAGCTATCAGGAGTGTTTATATTAATTTTGCTAAACTATGTGTGATTATTATTTTGAAGTTAGTGCTAGTGAATGAGCCATTCTCATGACAATTCCTCTGCTGTGTACTACGTCAGTTGTGGACAGTTGACGTCAACTATGTCAGTTGCTGATGTCAGAGCTGATGTCTCTGAACATGAAAGCTACCTTATTGTAACTCTTGAAGTGCCATTTCATCTTTGTGGCAGGTTTGTGTAGTGCAACAAGAAAAATACATTTTAAACATGTCTTGTATAGATGTGAATCTGATCCTTGGAGAGCTAGTTATTGCATTTCTTCACATTTGACACACTCTTTGAAGTTTTGAGATATTCCCCAGGTTGTAGAAAAGTTTTTAAAAAATTTAAGAAGGTTTATTTCTAGCTTAAAAAAATTGTATTTTAAAGAAAATATAAATTATCTTATTCTCTCCTAGAATCCTGGAAATTGTTGGTCTGGTAGTCAATTGACTGGTAAAACTGGTTTTCTTTACTCCCCCTGTGATAGGATTTATACATTTGCTAGCACTACATTACTTAGGTTCATTCTTGCAAAGAAGTTTATGAGCCCTTCTGTTCACTGTAACATAAATATGCTTTTTTCCTCACATCCTATATATTTTATATTTTACTAATGACCACAAATCAGATATTGTGTTAGATTAAATGAAATCCTGGTAAGTTAAATTCCATTAATTAAAATAATTACAATTCTGATTTAAATGGTGATTTTATTTGTAGCCCTGTGTGAATTTATGTAAATAGTTTTAGTATGTAAGTTTTTGTTGTTTTAATACAGCTTGTGAATCTGATGTTAATATAAATATGTTCAGATGAAATGCAAGTTAGAGTATGTTGTAGTAAATAAACATGTACTGTGTTCACATGGGTCTATGGGTCCCGAGGAAAAAAATGGAGATTTTGGATAGAGATTACAGGAAACAGAGAGGAACAGGAGTATGGAAGCCCGTTTCCGCCAAAGAGTAAAAAAAAAAAATCAAACTATTATATCTCGCAGTTTTGACTTTATGTCTCAAAATTCTGACTTTATTTCTTGCAATTGATGACTTAAAATCTTGTAATTTCGACTTTATTTCACGTAATTAGGACTTTATATCTTGCAATTGCGACATTGCATCTCAACATTACAAGTTTATATTTCACAATTGCGTCATTGTATCTCAAAATTACGAGTTTATATCTTGCAATTGCAACTTAAAATCTCAGAATTATGACTTTATTTCTCGTAATTACAATTTCATATCTCGTCATTGCGACTTCAAAATAGCCTATATTTCATTGTCTGTCCTTTTGCTATTGTAATGGATTCAGGTTCTAGGGCTTGTACCCTCGCTGCTCCTGCCCCAGTTCATCCCTACACTGCATGGGCTCAAACCCGGGTCTCCGGCGTCACTCAATAGGGGTATTGCCGGGCTGAGCTAAAGAAGACCTTCTTTAGCCCGGGAGGCCAACATCCATATTATGCAGGGGAGTAGAGGGCGATGCCATCACCGCGCTGCAACCGGTTTATACAACCTGTATGTCAGCCATTTCGTTACACTATATTCATAGATTGTACAGGATCTATAGGCTTGAAGACTTGTCTTGTCAAGTGCCCTGAAAAAAATCAAATTAATGTAGGTTTGCACTAAGTTTTATGGTAGCCCATTTTCACCAGGGAGGCTTCCATAGTCCCTGAATGGAATTGTGCGCCTGTGGCTGGAAGGTTGCCGGTTTGTGTCCGTGGCTGGAAGAGGAATCCTACTCCGTTGGGCACCTGAGCAAGGCCCTTAACCCCAGCTGCTCCAGAGGGACCGTATAAATGGCCGACGCTGCACTCTGACCCCAAGCTACTTTCCCTGTCTGTGTGTCTCATGAAGAGCAAGTTGGGGTATACAAAAAGATGAGTTCCTAATACAAATAATTGTATATGGCCAATAACGTGATCATCTTCTCCTTTTAACTTGGCCTAGTAGCGTTCATTGCTGGCGCCAGAAGTGACGTCACAATTGTGAGATGTAAAGTCGTAAATGTGAGAAATTAAGCCAGAGTTACGAGATTTTAAGTCGCATTGGGATTGGGATTTTAATTGGGAGATATAAAGTCATCAACACAACTTTAAACACTTTAAACACAAAGTTGGAATTATGAATTATGTACAAAATTTGAGATGTGAAGTTGAAACTGCGAGATATGGAAATGGGCTTCCATATAGAAGGGTTGATACTAGATTGAAAAAAATAAAAAAGTCTGGAGTGTAACGAACAGTTCCTTCCGGATCCTATGCGGACGACACATTTTTTTCCCTAGGACATACAGTAAGGTTTCAATCTCTTTTATTATATTGTCATTTATTTTATTTTAACTGACTTTACGTTTACCAGTAAAGGGTAAAACTGGGCTAACAAAACTGAAATCTTGTGATCATTGGTAGAATTACGGTTGAAATTCCATGAAAAGCCTAATAGTAGAAAATTGATTCACGGTTGTTTCAGGTGAAAGTGTTACCCCTGTCTCAACAACACATCCTTACCCAGTGTGGCATCTACATACTCTAAACGCTTAACTAATTTCTAATTACTTCCCCAATCAAACTTAACAACGTATTTCAGTGCGTGATAATCATATCTTGTATACCTGCCTATTAGCTTACCGAACGGCTAAATTAGTTTAAGAACTTAATGTTATACCTCTGGTTATGGTTACACATTTATTAATAATTTAGTTATTACTACATTTATAATTAATATTATTTTAAGGTTTAACATACTGTGATACATAAAAATATTAAAATTGTCAATATATTATTGATTATATTTTATTATTAGAGAAAGTTTCCAAGTGGCAATTTGTAAAAAAACAGCTTTGGCAGGGAATCAAACCTGGGCCTCCCGCATGGCAGGAGAGAATTAAAAACTGCAAACGTTGCTTAGAGATGAGTTTATTTGTTAGAAAGTTTCATTTTTTTCAATTTGCTGCAAAGAAACATTATAAAATATATAAACAAATAATCAAAATTGCTAATATTATAATTGCATACAGGGGAAATCAAACCAAACAAACCAAAAGTGGTCTGAAAAAAACAATATGAATAAAAGACCCTGAACGAAAACTTACATTACTTAGAAACATACTGTACTAAAAAACAGCATATTATAAATCAAAGACTTTTTGTCATAATTATTCCAGTATTGTGGCAAAAGTCTGGTTTCTGCTCCTTAAAGAGAATATTTGCAATTCATTGAATCTTTATAAGTGTGGGAAAAACCTGAGTGCAGACAACAATTGAAAAACAATAACTAAACTTCTGGGGGAAAGGAATCAACACTTTGTTCACAATTTTGCAGTGATTCCCCCTTAATTATCAGAGAAAGGGTCTGTTTAAAAAGGGAAATTACTCAGTTAACCACATAACTTTAGTAAACATGTTGACAAAACATGATGGATTTTCAGTTTCACAAAGCAAGATCTAATTGTATGTGGGTAAGTAATTATAGCATCATATCCTCTATTTTTAACCTGTTTCATGGCAGGTTAATGGGTAGTTCCTGATGATTTCCACGGGAATTACCGTGATCTAGACTACACAGACATCCTCATTAAAACAATCACAGGAGCCAATGAGATTGAATTCCATGGATATTGCCATAAACCATTTTTTATGTTTGTTTTTATCAAAACATGAATTTAGATTAAACAGCTATGAAATGGGAAATTAACAAAAAAGTCACATTTAAAATTAACATTTTCATCAATCTTAGCAAATTAGATAATATTAATCTTTTGTGTAATACCAACCAAAATAGATGCCATTAAAATACTGTTTATTTTAGATGAATTTAAAAGTAACATAGTTGACGTGAGAGTAACATGCAGTACAGTAGGTAACAACAGTAATATTTTATTTCAAATTAATTAGTATCAATGAATCCTAAAATGTGCAAAAAACTTTGAAAAAGCATGTGTCTCATTGTTACACCATCACAGTAAGCCTGGCATTTTGAAAATCTCCAACAAGTTTCTGAAGCCTAAGTGCCTCACCATAATGAAACGAAACACCACTGGTGAAACAATTAGGCCTGAGTGGGCCCTACAGGACATCACATCTGACAGGTACCTAAGTGACTCACAAGGTAGAGACACAACAGGAAGACATCCAGTAGGTTTTAATGAAGGTGCAGATCACATAGGTAGTGAAATTACTCTGAGTCAACTAGATCTGTACTACTATAGCTAGTTTTTTCTGTACTTAAACTTACTTAAACTAACTATATACTGTACTACAATAAACTATATAGTATTTTAACTTTTATGTAACGCTTTTTTATAATTTTATTTTGCAGAGTAAATGCACAGCACATTGAAAATAATTCAACCTTATCTAATGATATCCCTTTTAATTGCTGTATTTATCTTTTCACACATAAAAGTGTTCAATTTGAATATTGTTTGTTTTGATTAAACTGTTTTTTTTTACTTAAATAATGTGTTTATACAAAATAATGATAGTATAATTTGTAATTCAATCAATGGTACATCATTTGAAGGGTGCAAGTACTTTGGTAAGGCATTGTGTGCTGATGAATACTTTACATTCTTTTTTGAGGTTTCATTGGCTATATGCATTGATTATACTTTTTTAAGCACCTGCATGTTATGGCCAATAATTGTTAGTAAAAATTAAAAAGTAACAAAGTAAGTAAACTTAAGTAGAAATAAGTAAAATAATTAAAAGAGTGCATGGGAAGAGATTCACATATTAATTTTGTGCCAAGAAGTGTTGTCATGCTAAAAGTTTATGACTGAAGCTCTTTTTATTTGGTAAAAAGCTTATGTGAGCAAAATATGTTGGAATATTAAATGTTGGAATGTTGGAAGAAATTAATTCAGCTCAATAATATTCAGCTGCACGCATTTGTCAAACTTTCCTTCACTGAAATTTAAGAATAAAAGACAGAAATCTCCTTAATATTAAGTTGAATATGTTTTTAATATTTGTTTGGATGTGAACTTTGCTGATTGCAGCAACCACACGATTCCAAACTCACTTATGGCAGATAATATGAGTCAGGGTGAAATCTAATATCTGAATCTGAAGGAAATGCTGGTTACTAATGCACATAATTTAATTCTGTAGTAAATATTTACTCTGCACATTGTGATTCCATTCTTTTTGCGAAACGTCCATAATGTATGAGATCTGAGCCAAGAACCAGGCCTCAGTATTTGGCTGAACTCTCTTAGCTGACCCATTGCCATCCACGTGTCTTTCAATTCTCCCTGGACCTCCGTCTGATTCATACACTAACATGAAATAACCACTGTTCTCCGGACAAAAACATTCTATATCAAAGCACCAAAGATAAATGTGTGTGAAATTTTATGATAGACTTTCTGTTAAACATGATTAAAATATAACTTGGAAATGGAAAATGTTGTCATATGACATTAGACAGCTGAAAAAATAAATAAAATATGAAGCCCTTATCATTACAGACCATATATGCCTTTACAGCTGTAAATATGGGAAATATGAATACTGCATTATTGTGTTTCATATCATTCTTAATGCATCAAAATAGTCTTTTGGAAACAGTTATTTACTCGCTTCGGTTGCTTTAATATGTGGGATCTGAAGACAAAACTTATTTTAAAGCTCTAAATGAGTTCTCATGATCCAGTGAATTCTAGTGGAAAAATAATACTTGACTTTTATAGTACTGTAGCATATTACTGGTGCTTAATAAGCACTACAAAATATCTCTAAAGATACATCTTTGCTCAGAAGGTATTCTTGAACTGAATGAATACTCACACTATCCCATAACAAAACTAAGAGGGCACTTATTATGCATGTGAAAACCTTTAATCATCTTAAATCATCTTATATATGTATTTGATTTATTACCAAAAGATCCAGAAATTGGGGTACAATAGCTTTACACTTGTTTACAGGGTGAATAGCAATCACATACAGAACATTTGATAAAATGATAGGGAACCACCAGCTGTATTCTACTAGTTACGTTGCTGGAATGTTAACTTTGTAGCACGGACATTCAAGGTAGTTATGCTTGGATTAACCACAACCACACTATGGAAAATCTGATGTTTGACAGACATTTCTTTTTAATGATCATTTTAAAAGCAGTTCCTAGTGCTTTCCCTCAAGATAAATTAGTCACTTGTGAGGAAATAGCTAACACTGATTGATCTCCTTGGGCTTTGAATCTTACAGCTCCTAAGCCGATGGTTGTTACACATCCTACGTCAAAGTTCTGATTAATATAACATACTATGTTTCGCAAACACTTCCTCATGAGTTCAGCTTATAACCGCTCTGTACATTAAATCAAATGATATAATAGGAAATGCAGCTCCGGAACATGTCTGGCCCTATTATATCGGCTTTAAATTGGAACAGTACTTTACTTTTTATTAGCTACTCAAAATACACATTATCAACCATATGTTCCCATTGCTTTTTTCTCCCAAATGTACCTCAAAAACGTTTTTAAGATTCAAAGGCAAAAACAGTATTTTAGCTTTCAGTATATTTTTTCCGTTTACCTGATCTTTATGAATCAGTTTTGTGGTCTTTGAAAATGTATTACGATCAAGTATGACAGAACTGGCAACCATATTCAGTAAAAATGAAGTGTAGAGAGGAAGCACGATTTCAGAATCATATTTTATTTTCTGTTACAAATGAGACACCTGTATCTAGACAACCAAACATACACAAACATAAAAATGATGTACAGGTATATACTGCGTGATACATAATAGAATGATACAGAATAAAACAGAGATGTATTTCAATGTGACTAACACATACTGTATTTCTTCTTAGTTACTGTAACAGTACCCTACTGGTTACATTTTACTGGTTTTACAGACTTTACGAGCAGTATGATATTTGAGACATGCAATTTAATAAATTTAGACAAACTGTCTATTGTATTATTTGTCTGTTTACCCAGAATTAGTGAAAAGGCACACCCTGGATCATACAATATTATCATGTCTTTATTATCTTTAAAAATGTTTTTTACAAAGTAAAAAGAAATATAAAATGACAAACATGACAAATATATTTTTTTAGAATTTAGAATTCTAAATTAAAAAAATATATAGTTTTAGAAGTTTCAAAGTTCACTAAGGAAAATAAATATCATGGCTTAGTCTTTGAATTGAAAACCTAGAACTGAATAAATTGTTAATCAATGGAAGTAGTTGATTATTAAAAGGAAACTAAATATGATTTCACACATTCCCACATAAGAAAATAATTAGAATTTCATTTCTTAGATGCTGTTAGACAGGATTATATTATTTCTTACATTTTTAAAGATTTTATGTAATATAAAGATTTTTATGGAGCCCTGCACAATCCTCTGTATTTAATTTTACTCTGTTTGTGATTCTTGCATTAGGAATGCGTCTTTTCGCATACCCCAGCTTTTCTGCATGGAGACACAGACACAGAGACAGGGAGAGAAGCTTGGGGTCAGAGCACAGGGTCTGCCATTGTATGGCGCCCCTGGAGCAGTTAGGGTTAAGGGCCTTGCTCAGGGGCCCAACGGAGTAGGATTCCTCTGCCAGCTGTGGGATTTGAACCGGCAACCTTCCAGTCACAGGCGCAGATCCTTAGCCACAGAGCCACCACTCCGCCCGCACTGCTCCACTCTCATTAAGAGTCAGTCTTTATTACAGCCTGAGGACCTGAAACCAATATGCTATATTTCTAGAAGAAAATAGTCATGTAAGCTATTGTTGTCTTTTCAACAACAATGAAAATATTTTGACTTTTTAAAATTTGCTTAAACAAGTATTACTGTGCAACGGTAAAAGTGAAAAGGTAGAAAACTACCTCAAACTACAAAAAGCACACATAACTTGCATCCTTTATTCTCAACCCAGTTTTAAAGCATATCAAGTTTCTCAAGGTTCCATGCAGTCCCCACCAACACCCATGAATTCTACTTCAGATACATCTACTATGCCAGACTGAAACTAAAGGGTGTCACGGACGTCCAAAGGGACTAACCGTGGGGAGCAGGAGAGCAGAAAAAGACCCATATGCGTAGTGGCGAGACAGGAAAAAGGCCCAGGCTCATAAGTGCAAAGAGTTCAGGAATGCCGTATAAAAACCTATGCCCTCAGGGAGCGGACGTGGGGCGCCCTGGTGCTAGGCGGGTCTCAGGACATCCGAACGTCAGTGCTGAGCCAGGACAGAGTGCAAGACCCGGAAATATATAGCCCAAGGAAGAGAGGGACAGGAAGGACAGCAGACCGGAAACTAGGGACAGGACAGAGAAGGAGCGCCCTCTGGCTGCAGAGGGCGTGACAAAGGGGTCACAAATAACATCAAAAATATTATTTGCGAAAGAAGATTGTAAGCAGAAGATTGCTTATACTGAGCTGATACGGATGGTCAAATGCTCCAATACTGGCAAATACACATTACAAGTTTCATAAGAAATGGAAAAATGGTGCTCAGTGAGGATGCCAAACAGGAATTATCATTAAAATTCTACCATTACCCCTGTTAGACAGTTAACAAATGAGTCACTAGAAATCTGTAGCTGCTTGCATTAAAACTTTAGCAGATTTCTGAAGAAGATTTCAAAACTATTAGGAAACCAAACAATGGCCAAATGACCTCTTCTGATATGTAATCTTTTGTGTGTTCTTAAATTTATAGGGAGTGGCATCATAGCAACAGGCTTGTCATAATTAATTAAATAGATTGCAGTTGTACAATAATTTTTGTTCCAATGTACTTTCACATACAGGAGAGAGACCCATTTCAACAAAAAATAGAGAGGATTTCCATGCAATAGACTACTGTATCAATACCACAAAAAGCAGTAACTTTTTTTCTTTAGTTGTCTCTCATTCCTGTACTGGTCAGACCCAACCTTGTTTAGCATCTCTGATCTGATGAGATCAGACCTCAATTTTATAATACTGCTTTGAGCTCTGTTACAATTACAGCATTGAAGATTAAATTAAAGAAGTAGCAGTAACCTCGGGTTTAAAAGAGCTGCTGTAAGGTATATTGTGTTTGAAGTTGTCTACTACTGTATAAACGTCGTTCTATAAGTGTAAGATTGGATTGATCTGACAAAATCAATCCACATTTCTATGATACTCTAAAACACTTTTCAGATTCATGGTTTAAATTTTTTAATATTTTGATCAGTTCATATTTTGTCTATTGAAGCACAGTCAATCAATGTGCTTGTATTATTGTTTTAGTCTGTTTTGTAAACTGCTCTGTGAAAAAATATATTTCTGACAGTCATAACTCAACACACTAATTTTAAATAATTAAAAAGGGAGTTGTCATGTTTTCAGTAACTAAAGTGACTAAACTGGAGTGAACATTGAACTCTATACTCATGGAAGCTAGTAGAAACATAATTGGTCTGAGCCTGGATTATGGGTTAGTCATCAATTCCTAAGCAACACTAAACACTACAGTGCATAGTACAGCTAGGGGAAAAATAAAGGTTTATTCCATGCTAAAAAGAGAAGAAAAGAAACAACGTTTTGGCTGTGGAGCTTTCTTCAAGTGTGAAGTGCATAGTGCAACTAAGATTAGGGTTAGACTTGTGTCCGCCAAAGTCTTTTGTACGTCATTTGAGTTGATTCAAAGTATCTTCAGCTTCCACATAGCAGTAAGATGCCTCAGAGTAGATAGTTTCATTGCTGAAAGCCACATTGCTTCTCTATTTAATGCTAAGTCTCCTGTACTGTACATCATTATGGAGACAAAGGAACAAGTAATAGGTTTATTCCATGCTGAAAAAAAGAACAAAGAGAACACAACGTTTCAGCCGTGGAGCCTTCTTCAGGTGTGAGAGAGACAGGGCAGTAGGCAAAGGTAAAGTAGCGGGAGAACAAAGGTTGGGAGGGAGGAGGAGTGAGAGGCGGGAGCAGGGGACAGAAAGAGAGGCCAATCAAGAGGTGTGAAGTCAGAATGGGTGCAGAGAGGTGTGAAATGAAACTTCCAATGAATGGAGAAAATTTAAAAGAACAGTAATCTGTCGTTAAGGGAAGGGAGAATGTGTGATCCTAACTGCAGAATAATTTTAGTTTCGGTGGTCTTTCTGATGTATGAGTTCGGAAAACCGTCTTTGAGAACACAAACGGAGAGATTAGTGTGGTCGTGGCCGTCAGAGGTGAAATGAGAAACAATGGGCTTGGAGAGATCTTTAATCTTCATAGCCCTGACGTGTTCTCTGAAGCGGTCTCCGAGTCTCCTTCCTATTTCTCCAATGTAGATGGCTGGGCATTTACTGCAAGAGATACAGTAAATAAGGTTGCTGGAGGTACAAGATGCTGTCTGGGTGATCCGGAATTGTCCTGAGGGGCCTTGAATGAGTGTGGTGGTGGCTGTGTACTTGCAGGTGATACAGCGAGCTCTGTTGCAAGGGAAAGTGCCTGGTGTGGATGGTTGTTGAGGGCGGTCAAGGGAGCTGTGAACAAGGAGGTTACGCAGATTAGGTGGTCGGCGATATGAGATGATAGGGCGATCAGAAAAGAGGGCCCCAATGGAGGGATCATCCTGTAGGATGGAAAAGTTCTGGTTAATGGTCCTGGGGATAGGAAGTGTGTTAGGGTGGTAAGGAAGCACCAAGGGAATGCGGTTGTTACGGCGGGAGTTCCTGATCGGGTTGATGGTCCAGGGGATGTTTTTGGCTCGGGCAAGGCCCCTGTAAATCACACTGCTGGGATATCCTCTGTTGATAAAAAATGAGTACATTTCGAGGGCTTGGTTCTCGAAGTCGATGTCGTCGCTGCATAGTCGTCGTAACCTAAGGAACTGTGAAAAAGGAAGACAGTTTTTAGTGTGGTTGGGGTGAAATGAGCTGTACAGGAGGTAGCTGTGTGGACACTATTTAGCTTCTCTATTTACGACAGATTACTGTTCTTTTAAATTTTCTCCATTCATTGGAAGTTTCATTTCACACCTCTCTGCACCCATTCTGACTTTACACCTCTTGATTGGCCTCTCTTTCTGTCCCCTGCTCCCGCCTCTCACTCTTCCTCCCTCCCAACCTTTGTTCTCCCGCTACTTTACCTTTGCCTACTGCCCTGTCTCTCTCACACCTGAAGAAGGCTCCACGGCCGAAACGTTGTGTTCTCTTTCTTCTTTTTTTCAGCATGGAATAAACCTATTACTTGTTCCTTTGCAGCCTACGCATGCTGACGCAGCTACCCATCGTTATGGAGAGTTCAACATATAAAAAAGTGAACTGGCTCTGAGATGCATTTGTCATACTGTATTGGAAAACATGTATAGACATCTATTTCTGTATTTGGATCAATGCTTATAAGCAGAGTTGATCCATAATTGGTAATTCAACATTGAGAGGGTATAAGCAAACACAAATTACTTAACAGCAAAATATTTCAGACTCAGTTATACAGTATGTTTACTAATTGCATGTTCCCTCATCTACTGTAGGTTTTGTTTTTTTAAGGAAATGTTGTGAAACCAGTTAGTGGAAATAGAAGCACAGATGTTACAGTTTTTAATACTCTTCTGCAGGAATTCTGACTTTGTTGTGGTGAAGAAGTTTATGTACCAATGATCTTGAGAACAATGCTTATAGAACTCTCATATTCCTGGTAAATTGACAGAGAGGTACCAGACTAATAATAATCCAACATCATTATATGATGTTGTAAAGTGACTAATAACATGTTTTTGAAGACAGCAAAGGCAAAACGTACAGTAAATCACTACTTGTCTCAGGTTTTGTAGTATCTGGTTCAAGATTTTCATGTTGCTAACAACTGCATACTTGCTGGAGAGCAAGAGCTTTTCCACATTAATAGAAGTTATTTGCAGGGAAAAAATAGTACGCATTAGCCCATGAAGTTCTACAATAACAACATCTTGGCTGAAGTGTAACATAGAAATAATGTTTGCCTGTTTTTAATACAATATTTAACCATAAAACAAAAACGTTTTTAAATTCAATGAAATGTAGATAGACAAAGCAGAGAATCATTGTTTCCATAAAAAGGAACATTTTATTGGTGAATTAAGATTATCAAGATAAAATTATTCTACGTCATCAGAGTTCTTCTGTTCTATGAAGGCCCCTAAGAACCTTTAGGAAGGATAGAAACAGCACAGAGGAATCCCATTTAGCACTGACACCTTTTTCTCGCTTTTTTTCTCAAAAACTAAAGTACTGTAGGTAAAGCAAAGCTACAAAACAAAAGCAAAAGGAAGATTTATATTGAAACCGAGGTTTCAAATCATAATGTCCCTACTGAGGAGGGAGGAGAATTCACAGAATCCTCGGACATAAGAATACTGTTTATCCTGCACAGCTGCGCAGGCATAGTCTGAGTTCATTTATTATCTGAGTATCTTAGTTCAGTAAGTAACTTCTTTGTTTAGTGTTATCATTATAACCAAGGGCAAAGTACCCGATTTCGTTTAAACTTCAGACATTACCATGCAGCCCTATTGACAGAATTAAAGAACATGCCTATTGAATTAATAAGTAAAGGTTTATTCCATGCTGAAAACAGAAGAAAGGAAACACAACATTTCGGCTGTGGAGCCTTCTTTAGGTGTGAGAAAGACAGGGAAATCAGCAGAGATTATATAGCATAAGAGAACAAAAACTGGGAGAGGGGAGGAGGGGAGGAGCAGGGGGGAGGCAGAGTGGACACTCAGGTGGTGCGAAGTCGAGAGAGGTGAAGAGAGGTGTGAAGTCGAAATCTGCAAATTAATAGAGAGGATTAGAAGGAAGTGAGTCTGTTGTTGAGAGAAGAGGATATTTTAGGGGTAATGAGGGAAAATATTTTAGGGGATAGAAGCGGAAATGATCAATTTTCAGGATAATTTTGGTTTTGGAAGTCTTTCTGCAATAGGAGTTGAGAAACTCTTCTTTGAGAACACAGATGGAGAGATCAGTGTGATCATGGCCATCAGAGGTGAAATGAGAAATGAGAAACTATTCCCCAATAAAACAGGAATAAACCTTTACTTGTTCCTTTGCAGCCTACACATGCTGACGCAGCTAACTACTTGAACTACTCATGCCTAGGAAATGGTTGACACTTGTCTCAAAAATAAAAAGATTAAAAGTCAATACAAAATAAAGAGTAGAGTCAATAAAATCCCCAGAAAGCTCAGTCCCAAGCTCAGAAAATTAAACCGGAAACATGAAGACTGAGAATTAAGATATCTACTTCCAGTAAAAATGCAATTAATTAAAAATCAATACTACAAATTTTGGACATGAAAATGAAATCATAGTGTCAAAGGGAACTCCTACACACACTCAAACTCTCAGCACCAGGGGTACAACTTTTAAGTGAAGAGGGTTTACACACATTTTGGGCTTTTTTTGTGGTATTGTGGGGGATGTCTCAGTTGGTGTCTTAAGTCAAGGTTGAAGCCACAACTGCTGACTATACCTGTGGACATTGAACCCTTTATGAAAATATATATTTCAGAAAATTAAAGTTTGAAGAAGAACAAATAGAATTTTAATTTGGAGCATTTGTTTAGTGCTTGCTCTTGCCATTAAAGTGTAAAAAATATGATGGAACACTATCACAGATGCACATCACAGAGATTTAGAAGAGAGATTTGGCTTTCAGGGTATATATCCTGAAGCATTAGGTTTTCTTGGAATTAAATTGTTGAATAATTCCTTGTCCTGTCTGGTTAGAGATCAAAACATCACTTCTTATTCATCTTTATGAAATAAAATTTGCTGAAAGGAATCAGTTGACAAACTGAAGCAATAGGAGACATCTGAAATACATTTGGCTTGAATGCTAATGAAGTACTTGATATTTTACTCTTCTGGTTTATAGAGACTGGTGTGAAAGCCAAAAACTTTTTTTAAAACTACTGGGACATGAAGGTGGGGCAAGTAGGGGTGATTTTTGTGGTATATACAAGAACACTGCATTTTAACATTAACACTGTAATTTTATGAGGACTCGGCGTATACAGCATATGCTGTAAGTGACACAAGTACCAGTAAATGTTGAGTGTAAACTGTAAATTTAATTTTAAATATTGAAGTTTAACATCTTAAAAATAACTTGCATATCAAGCAGTAGAAAGATTAATATTATTGTTATTTAAAGTGCTTGAAGGTCAGTTGACAGTGATGAAACTCCATATTATTAAATGCTCTGATTCTTCTATAGTCATGTGAGATGTTAAAAAAGTTTTTGACTTGCAGCCAAAATCTTCAGACATTACAATAACATTTCTACTGCTATACCTTTACTCATGAATACTCTACAGGCCCTCTATGCTGTGTTTTTGGTGTTAGGTTCTGGATTAAGCCTCAATTAGGTTCTCTTGCAGTCTTAAATAAATTCATAATAGAATGTCTCGCTTACTATACCTGAAGCTAAAATGATGGAATTTGTTTGATTAGATCTTCACCTTATTTATAAAAACATCCCTGCATGCAAGCTTATGGAACCTAGTAGACTTGCGTGTGTGGACCTCATTAAAAAAGTAAGCCAATCATCCTTGACTGAAAAGGGAATGTGTGTTTGTTCTCACCATGGATTTCCTGGTGCCACAAGGATCAAGTTTAATCTGAAGGTCCTTATTGGATAACATAGTCAGTATCTTATTAGGACCATGCCTGTGTGAATTACTAATAACTAGGGATTTAGCGGTGGCAAATTGCATTAATAAATGTTAATAAATGCAATGTTTTACTACTTTAAACTTTCTATAAAGAACCTCTTTTTAAAACGGTAAATCTTTGCGTGCAGGGCAGCATGTCAATCATTTCCCTATGTCCTTGAGTGCCAGCTGTCAGATTGTGTTGGGGAAAATGTACAAATTGAACATGTGATGGTAGAAGTTGTAGTAGAAGGTCAGAATTAATAAAAACCTTAATAACTAAGGCACTTTTCATGACAATAGTTACATGTATATCACGTTTCGGCATAAAAATTCACAAAAACGAAATAACAAATTCTGAAAACAACCAAAGAAAATTATGAAAATAACTTTTGCATAAGACAGTACATAATAATTAGATCAATAAGTGGTTTTAAAAATACATTAGCAACTGACGTAGAATCATCGATCAACTGATTGCCAATCAAAGTTAAATGATTTGCTGTATATATTACAGAAGCACTGAATTGGGCACAATTCCTAGGCATTGTGTAGAAAAGTTTTAAACAACTCCAGACATGATACCAGCATGTTACAGAGGGGCTCACCAAGCTTAAACAAGTGTATTAATATAATTTGGGTCTTCTGTATTTCTACATAACAACAAATTGGAACTGGGAAAGGGTTTGTGAAATGCTCCTTCAAAATAATGTGCCATATTATTTTTGTGTTCAAAACAGGGGTTTTATCAATCTACATGTTGGAACATATAATGGTATTAAAAATAAGCTTTAAATTTAAGATTAATCATTAATTTCAATAGTTCTCAACATATACAGTACGTTTAGTGTCATTAAACCACAATTGTTGTGTTTTAGTAGTGTTTGTTAATGATCATCTTATTATAAACATTTGGAAAATATTTTTAAATAAAATAAATATTCCTGCTCTAATAGTTGTATCACCACATCGATATGTAATATACTGTATATGATATATAACTCAATGTTTTTAGTACACACATTTAGTACCCTGTATGTATCACTTATAAATCATTTTATAGTATTTTATGCATTGTTATTAAATGGTTAATTAAGAATTTATAAAGTAGTTGTAAAGTTGTGTTTAAATATTTCAAATATTAATTAGCAGCTTCATGATTAGTGGTATGATTATTTGTGCTTTCTAAACAGCTCATAATAAAATTTCAATAATTTCTATTTAAAATATCCTTAATATTGTATATAGTGTTTGATGATAAAATAATTAGTATTATTCCTATCAACGTTTGTGGTATATACTATAAACATATAACCTTATTTAGTTTAAAATGTATTTAAATCTGAATTTATTTTAATATAATAAAACAAGTTAATAACTTAGCATATTTAAGACATTTTTATTAGCTATTTTTATATCATATTAGTTAGTGTGTTAGTTTTGTTTTAAGACTATAATTTGCATCATGTCTCTGTTATATTATACTGTACTAAAAGCCACCCACCTAAATATTCTAATGAAATGGATAGACTAAATACTAACCAATAAGATTTCAGGAGATTACAGAATCCTGCAAAATCCTTATACCATATTTCCTATCTATACTTGTTTAAACAAAAGGAAAATTTAGTTTTGAAACATTTTGTAAATAACATGTATAAAACCTAGATCTATCTAAACAAGGGTGAAGGAAAAAAAATCATACATCTATTTTTGGAATACACATATGATGGTAGATGAGATCAATGATCAAGGATCAAGGAACATTAAATCATAAATTTAGTCATGATGATATAAAAGTATTTTTCTATATTTTGTTAGAATGTGATACATCTATTGCATTACACATTTCTTGCAAATAAAACTTTTTTTAACTTTTGATTTTTTCAATGCACTACACCAAAGAATATATATTTTTAAAGTAAGAGAAAGAGAAGGTTGACTTACAGACAAATAAAAATAAGACAGAATTATGAACATACTGAAATATGGTATAAGTAACATTGTGAGTTGTTTATTCTATTCTTGCAAGATGAGACTTTGTTAGCATACACAATTACAAATGTTTCCCACTTGAACAATATATAATAAAGAGTGTTGAAATCTTGATAATATACAGCTTGGAATTACACAGTCAGTTTAGCCTTCACAGGCAGATCTGTGTTTTTTCATACAGAGACACAGTAGGGTATTGCACACACTGAATGTTTATTATAAGTATCTGAACTGTACTTCCCTTATATTAACTAAGTGAAGCGTGCACTTACTTACAGAGTCTTTTGCTGTATTATATTTTTGACAACTCTTGTTTCTCTTTTTATCTGCTAGAATGGTGAGGAATCAAATTAGGCTTATATTTTATAGATTGTATTAAATACTTAATTACAAAATTACATATACTAAGGAAGGAGTTAAAATATGATAATTCTGTATCCATTTATAACCTTTCATAAGGAATGGTATACTGTTGGAAAACTTGTACAAAAAGATAAAGCAGTGGTTCTCAAACCTTTCGGACAAAGTTCCACCCCTGATCAAACCAAAGCATCCAAGTACCACCTACAAGACATCTTCTCATAGGAACCCCAGAAATTCTCAATGACCAACATGAGCGCACATGCGCACACACACTCACATACACATATATAAATATTATAATAATAAACTTTATTTGATATAGCACCTCTAAAGGTGGCTTCTCAAAGCGCTTTATAGAAAAGAAACAGGAACAACAACAATTTAAAATAAACAATAAAAAAGCACCGTTTCAGTGAGAGGGGTGAGCCTGTTTAGTCAAGCAAAGCAGATGTGAATTCATTTTTCGACCCTTGATACAATTCACAACAGAGTCTAACAGGTTTTAAATTGTCAGGCATTTTCTTGACAGCAAAGGTCTCACTGTGGATGTTGCAATGCATCTATTCATTTCTGGAGCAACCTCTCTAATTCGTGCAACTACACCGCTGTGTCAGCTTGTCATTGCTCTAGCACCATCTATACAAACTCCGACATATTTTATCCAGTCGATGTCATTCTCTTCAATAAATTCATTCAGAAGCTGAAGTATGTGCTCTCCTGTAGTTCCTGTTGGTAGCGGCTTACAAAACAGAGAGTCCTCATGGAGCGTACCCTCAAACTCGTATCTAATGTAAACGAGCAAATTGGTCAAATTGACGACATCTACAGACTCATCTAATTGCAGTGAAAAGCATCTGCTCATCTTAACACGCTCTATTAGCGTACTTTTGATACCATCCGCTATATCAATAATTCTAATTTTCTCCACACATAATATGTGTCAGCTCTTTTGCCAACAGTAAATAAGGTTCTTCAAAAATAGGCTTACCTGGTGCTTACCTGCTTGCATCCACAAGCTTGCATTTTTCCCCTTCTCTGTTTCAGGGGTCTGTCTCAGAAGTTAAAATAATTTTTTATTTCATGTGCATGGGAGCGAAACACAGAGACCCTAGGTGTATTTTCTCAAATTAACCTAGAACAGTTCTTAAATATTTTTCTGTTATCTATCATGCTTTCCTGTGCTCACAAGATTGGCAGCGTTTGTAGCACACTTTTCTATGTTTTCCTTTGCTTACAACATTGGCATTGTTCCAAAATCACACACATTCTCCTAGTGTACCTCCCTATTTGCAGGAGATATGTTTTTTTAAATACAATACAACCCTTCCAATCTAGCTTCCGTTACCTTCACTACACAGAAACTGCCCTGATCAAAGTCACTAACGATTATCTAATAGCTTCTTATTCTGGTTCTCTTTCTATACTCCCCCCATCAACTTCGTAAAGCCAATCCTGTAAACCTATCTGTAGAATAATTTCAAACTGCTACTGATATTATTACTGACAATAAATATTATTGACACTATATTCAATTTGTTGGTCTTTCTAAATATCACAAAACATTCAAAGTTTAGTGATTACCATTTTACAGGAATACTTGCGCTCGTTATCACAGTAAAAGAAACTCATACTTTTCAGAATTTAATTATTTTGGAAACTTTTCTACGCACTCCTTCTGACCATATTGTTTATATACTTTGTGAGAAAAGTGATATTTTAACCTTTTCTGCTAATACGCTCGGTTGGGTGGGTACGAATTTGGAAATGAATTACACATTATTTTTTTTAAGTAACATTTTCTTCTCTTAGATTGCTAAAAAAAACTCTGCACACCACAAGTGACAAAGTAATGTACTGTATGTAATGTTATGCTGGTCTTAATTTCAGTGGCCTGCTCTTTGTCCAATACAGTTTTGAATGGAATTCATGAGGAACAGCAATAGCAATCATTTTCAATGGTGGTTTTAACTTTAATGAGCCGAATTAGGCCATTAACAGTTGAGCTAGAATAAACCCCGCAGACACACTAGCACTCCAAGACCAGTATTGAACATTTTTGATTCAGAGTAATTTGGCATCTGTGGAGATTTTGGAGACCATTTATTTAGTTTACATGTAGGATGTAAGACATCCAACATCTCTCTTCAGCTTTTTTCAGCTTTTTTAAAAAAAAAGTTTCAGATTTAGTTCTATTTTAAAGATAACCTCTTCATTATTTTGAAGACAAACATCTGTACATACATGTGGGTGGTTAGAGCTAAAGTGGAAATCATATACAGTACATCTGGTAGATATGCTTTATTATATTAAAAAGGAATATAAGGTAAATAAAATCATACGTGGGTATTACACTTTTAGTCACATGTGACAAACTTTTGAAGTGTGAAATTTGTCAACACTGTACCTATGGTACAATACAACTATTCCTAAAAATGGATAATATAGTACATTAATGATGAGAATAAACTTAAATTATAATCATATTTATAATATTTATATCTTTATATGGTGTGTTATGGAATTGCAAAAAAAAGTGGAATTAATTTCTGTTTCTTAAAAGTATTTAATAATTTCCTACATTGACTTACTATGTGTTATACCGTATATAAAGTATGTTTAAATAAGAATGACAAGATCTTTGTAGTTTTTAGTAAGATCATTGTCGGCTGAAGGTTCACTCATTAATTGTGATAATGTTTCCTTCTGTCGATCTTAAGATTTTGATAGGTTACGAGGATACAGTATGTTTAGCAAAGACACTGGGTTTTCCATTACATTTTAAGGATAATCTGAATGTAAGCAGATTGTTTAAGCAACACCTGATGGTGATTATTTAATGGGGAATAAAACTATAAAGGATTAAGATATTGCATGTGCAGTAAAAATGGATTGATTTAGAATCAGAGAAGTTTTTTTTTTTTTCAGCAATAAGATGTGACCCTGGAAATGCAATGACAAGGGCATATGGTTTTGCTTTGTGCCACGTGAAGTAATCTGGATTATACTTTAAAATGTCACATACCCGTGAATACATTTCTACCAGTTGAGAATGCGTAAACAAAGACTCAAAAGATTAACTGTACTGTGGTTAACTATCTCATATAATACAGGGGTTTCAATAAATATATTTGAACTGATTATTCTTAAAGCTTTCTTTGTGAAATTTGGTTTATGTTGTGTGAAGTGTGATTGCAATTAGCCAATCTCCCATCTGGGAAATTATGAGATTCAACCCCTTTAACAAAGTACACAATAAAAAGAAAACACATCACTATTTTTTTAAGTTTGGGAGGAAGACAAGTGGAATACACACAGAAGTGGAATTAGAAATAGATACATTGCCATAACATAAAAAGAACTAGCATTGTTTTAAAAAGCTGCAGTGATCACAATAATTCAAGCATGTTATTTTAGTTGTGCAGAATCCTAAAGGAACCGTACTGTGCTGAGGACTCTTCATATCGATTGGCTATCAATTTTGTCTCTTTATTTTGATTTTCCTAATCTTAATAAAATTCAGTAATTTGTAGTTATTTATTTAGCTCTTTTTAATGTTATTGGTTCTGATTTCTGAACATATGTCATGGCCTTATTGTGTCTATTGTGTCTTAACTTAATAGATAGAGTTAAACTTTAATATGCCATACATTCTGAGTATTGTTTTACTGTATATGTCAGCAGAATGGACACTTACTACACAGGTTTTCCAGGAGCTCTTTCTTGAAGGAGCATTACCATCTTATTTTTCAACTTGCATTTTCAATGACTAGTTCTCAAAGGCCAGTTTTCCAAGACATCATTAAAATGTCTTTAAAATAGCATGTGGTGCTTGTTTATTTTTATTTGAAAGTTGACTAGCTGATTTTAATTCTTAAACACACAGCTCCATGCATAATGTGTGCAAAGAAAGAGGTTATTTAGAATGACAAAAATGTGGAATTAAAAGAAGTGGAATTACACATGCAATAACTACAGTTACACAGAAAGTAGGGGGAGTGTGATTTATCTTTTCTGTAGTGTAAAAGCAGAGGTAATGCTTTGAAGTTTTATTTTTCTATGTGTGAAGTGAAAGAGTGTAAACCAGATGTTGATCTGGGCAAAAACTATTTCACTCGTGTTAAAAAATGCAGTATGGATTTTAGATTTATAGTTACAATGACTAAGGCTAGAGAAATTTGGAGAGGCCTTTAAAATAAAAAAGGTCAACGTAATAACTGTAACCTCTTATCAACCAATGGTGTAAAGTTAAATGCAGTATTTTGTATAAACTGCAGTCAATTCATACATTATGAGAAAAACCTGTATTTTGTGATCATTTATACAGTATAAACCATAGCATGTTTGCTTTTTTCATATGCATATATGAATCTATTTTAAGATATGATAAGTGTTACTATGGCTGTTTGAATTACATTTACATTTCCAAATTACATAATTTCGGTGACAGATAAAGGTTTCAGTTTTCAGAATATTCAAATTGTCCCAATCAAAAATGTGATATTCTAGTATTGTTAATACTATAGAGAGGAGTATAGAGAACAAGTAAAATTAATACAATAAAGTACCTTTCAATTTGAGTGTGGTATTTGGTTTTAATTAACTGAAATAAAAAACAATGTAAACAATTTAAATTACTGAGAAATACTTAATTCAATATGCATTCTATTTGGTGGTAGGTCAGGAAAAATGGAAATTTGTATCTGAACCATATTTAAATGAAGTCTGTAAGTAATGTGTGACTGCCTTCAGTCACCTGAACAATTGTCAGAATACATTTGTTCAGGTCACAGGTTACAAATCAAGAAGCAGAGTCTTTATTGGTTTGATCTGCTGACTGAGAACATCTCTCGCAAAGGAGGCTCCTCTTTCAGTTTTTAAAACTATGAACTGACCAATTGTGCTCTTGTCACGATATTAGTCCCCCCTCCTTAAGGGTGCTCCAGCCCTTTCACTCAAGACTTTATTCGGTGCACCTGTTTCCCATTCCCAGCCCACCTTAAAAGCCAGGCGCTGACGCTCATCCGGGCTCTGCATCTGATTTCCATATCGTGCGAGTCCGGGACCTGGAAGCGCCTGGTCCCGTTAAGGTTTTAACCTCTGTTCCCGTTCCTGTTCCCCGTCCGCCGGTTCCGACCCGGCCTTCGTGGTTTTTAATTCTTGTTCTGATGGATCTTCTGGTTTTGGACTTACCCTTGTGTTTTGGATATTCCCTAAGGACTACTCTTTTGGATTGTTCGCCTCGGCCACACCTCCCCCGTGCACCAGCGCACCTTGGACACGCCCCCCCCTGTCTTCAGCCCTGTATTCCTGCATGACGTTTCCCCAGTGTTTCCCCACTCCATCGGATTGTGTCGTCCGCATAGGGTCCGGAAAGAACATTTTCAGGAAAACAGCCTTTGATAGAATCAATAAGAGCTAAAGAGAAACAGAATGAGACAGAGGTAGATATGGGATTATGGAGAAGGTGTCTGATTCTGCACAAAGTGAAGAACTGATTTATACAAAAGAGGAGGTTCCAGATAATGAAAAGCTTCTTTCTGTATTACTGTTACAAACTACTCTTTTGGATTGTTCGCCTCGGCCACACCTCCCCCGTGCACCAGCCCACCTTGGACACGCCCCCCCCGTCTTCAGCCCTGTATTCCTGCATGACGTTTCCCCAGTGTTTCCCCACTCCATCGGATTGTGTCGTCCGCATAGGGTCCGGAAAGAACTGTTCGTTACAGCTCACAACTGGTGAGAGGGGGAGGTAGGATGACTCCCAAATGCCTAGAAAAACTCTTGTGACACTGAAAGAATATGTAAACCCCACTCTAAAGACTCCATCCTGGAATTAAACTCAGGACCTAAGACCTAAGTAGCAGCAGCACTAAATGCCATGACACTAAATGTCTATGAGAGGTCAGGCCACAAAAGAAGCATAAAAAGGAACAAAGCAAGACAGGTGTTCCGTTCTGTGTATCTTACTTGTACACAGAGCAAAACTTGTACTCAGTTAAGGAGAAAGGTATGATCTACCATGAGGTGCAGAGGCAGTCAGATACTGTGTTGGCTAGGTAGTAGGTTTAGGAAAGCCAAGACAGACTTAGAGTCAGTTGGTTAGGAAATGAGCTGGCAGAGTCATAGCCAGACTACAAAGGATGAAGAGGACCATAGCCCTGTGACTGGAGGCAAACAGACTACATGGGACTCCAAAACGTTTGCACTGTGCCATGGAGAGCTGACAGAGTGACAGCAAAACAAAGATTATTGAGGGAGGAAGAAAGAAACAGGGAGAAAAAGAAACATTTTGGGGAGGAAGGGAAACAAAGTCAGTGTCTGGAAGCTAGGGAAAATGAAACGGATTGAGAGAGACAAAAAGCAGACAAAGGAAAAAGAAAGAATGGATGATGGTAAAGACTTGAGATTTGAATAGTGCACTGTGATTGTAAGGACTATTTTTGTAGTCAGAAGAGGGTAGGTAGTCTGTCCCTTTTAAAAAGTGAACAAAACAAAGTTTAGTTAAAGCTTGAAGCGAGCTAAGTTTTTTTTTCCATTTTAATTAAGAAGTCCAGTGTCCTGTGTAAACAAAGGCTGAAAAGAGAAAGTTCTGCTTTTGTTAAATTTACTCCTGTGTCGACATGTTTTTGTGTACTTAGACCCTGTCTATTAGCCCAGGGATACTATTTCTGTGTAACTACTGAACTGCACAGTAACAAACACTTAAAGTGCAGATTCTCCATGAAATAGCAGATTCAGGTTTGGTACTGTAGATCAAAACTAGCTCTCTTTACAAGATACAGACCATGACACTTCATCATAAAAGTTCAAAACAAACACACTTTTCACCAGCTGAAGAAGGATAGCTTATTGGCACACTTTGTGTATTACATAATTAGTTGTCAAAAAGATACATTAGAAACAGCTTGTAGTATCTCACGCAACTTGTGAAAGCTTAAGATATTATATTTGCTACAGTATGATGTTTGTGTATAAAGCAATGACTCTACTCAACAAGGTAACATTGATTCATGAGTAACATTTTTTCCCTTTTTCTAGCCATAATTCTAGTAAGCATATTTGATTGATCATTTAATTTATCATATTGTACTGCAAAGGTTAGTTACATACAGTAAGTAATTGACATTTTACACTTGTGTACTTGTGTATCTGGGTGCACAAACGATAGTTCTTTTTCTCATTGTGGCCTAACAACACTTACACTTAACACTTACAGTACACCAGACAGAGGTAGATATGGGATTATGGAGAAGGTGTCTGATTCTGCACAAAGTGAAGAACTGATTTATACAAAAGAGGAGGTTCCAGATAATGAAAAGCTTCTTTCTGTATTACTGTTACAAATTAAAAGTAAAATTTGAATGATAATGTCTCTCGGTTAATAATGGGACACCAATTATATTGCAGCTTTTGCCTAGATGGTTGATTTATTCCATTTAGTGTGTGTATGTCGGGTGTCTAATATCCTCATTTCTGTAGTTAGGCTTTTTCTTAGCCAAGCAAATCAATGACAAAGCTGTACCAAACTGCTTCCTTACCAAGTTATGCTGTATTACAAAGGTTTCAGTTTTGCTACATGAGTCAGATATGACTATACTATTTGCCACCTATTTGACTTAAGTAAATCTTAATTGATACTGTTGTATTTCATATTAATCTAAATAATTTGTTGTGCTGTTTATGAAACAAATGTTATGGCCAGCACCAAACTCTGAGCATGGTACATAAGTTGTCCTTTTTTGAGTTTTCATTACCTTCTTTATATTCTTTAGCGTACTTACAGTTGAATGCATTAATGCAATACATGTACAGATGTCTTCATAAATAAAAAGAAATGGAAAATTTGAGAAAATACTTTACATTTACAAAGATTTGTATGCTTCTGGCAATCCATTGTGCTACATCTGCGTTTATTTTGAATGTGTTGTGGCAGTAGATCATTTCTTATGATACTTGGCAGAGTTCTCACTGTCAGGAATATTATGTATACAATATATATGAGAAAGTGAGTGAGATTTACCCTCTCTTATGCATATTGAGGAAAGTAACTACAAAGCTAAATTACAAAAAGAAGGGAGCCGTATGCTATAAAAACATGGCAGATTGTTTTCTTCTCGTAAGTGTGTTGACAAGGCTTTATTAAATCACCCAAAAGGACCATGCCACTTTAAATACACATTCAAAAAACTGTAAAGATCTTCATCTTTACACATTTGAAAATTATATAAAGCACCAGTTTAAAATGTAAACAGTAAATTATTTAACTAAATATAACGTATTAATGTACAAGTAATAGGTTTATTCCATACAGAAAAGAGAAGAAAGCAAACACAACTCTTCGGCCGTGGAGCCTCCTTCAGGTGTGAGAAAGACAGAGCAGTAAGCAAAGGTAATGTTGCTAACTGGGAGAGAGGAGGGGTGAGAGGCGGGAGCAGAGGACAGACAGAGTGGTTAATCAGGTAGTGTGAAGTCAGAATAGGTGAAGCGAGGTGTGAAATGAAACCTACAATGAATAGAGAGAATTTAGAACAACATTAGTCCATCGTTGAGAGAAGGGGGACGGTGTGATCCTAGCTGCAGGATAATTTTAGTTTCTGTAGTCTTTCTGATGTATGAGTTAGAAAAACCATCGTTGAGAACACAGATGGAGAGATTAGTGTGCTCATGGCCGTCAGAGGTTTTTATTTCACCACTGCCAAAACATTGTATTTTCTTCTCTTTTCAGCATGGAATAAATCGATTACTTGTTACTTTGCAGCCTACGCATGCTGACGCAGCTACCCACCTAATGTATTAATGTATGCTATTATGAGACATTACTTCAACAGTCATTGCAAATATATTTTCCCCAGATGTATAGGAAGCCGAGAGTCAAAACCAGAACGAGAGCAAAAGTATCAAAACCAAAACCAGGAGATGTAGATGGACAACAAACCAGGGTCAGGAAGCCAAAAACCAAGTAGTAAATAACAATGAGAATGGGAGTAGCTCTAGTCAGGAAAACCCTAATACTGAGCACAGGGAAGAGTGTGAAGCAGCATTAAATAGGCTGGGGAAAAGGGCTAATCGGGAACTGTGCTGGAATGTGAGGTGGAATGACGAGTCCTCCGGGGGTGTGGCATAACACTATGTGTGTGTGTATGTGTATGTGTGCATGTCTGCGTTTGTGCATATGGAATGTTGCCTGTCATTGGCATGGCTACTTTCTGCAGAAACTGGGTGCAGACTTTCCTTAATTCTAAGTAGAAGCTCATAAGTACTGTAAATGGAACTGACTCTGTTCCCCTCTGTAAAGATTTTTTGGCTAAAAAATATAGCTCAACTGCCAGATGAAAAATATATGGTTAAAACTGTTCCATAGTACCATCTATAACCTTGTATGGATTAATTCTCTTGAATCATTCTTGCAATACTTTACATATACAACACACACAGATATACTATCTAGTACAAAACATGTTAAGGATATGCTTTTAGTGATTATTTCTATAGTTATTCATTTTATTCTACTTGTTTTTGAGGCTTTTCACCATGTGTTAGACTTCCTGAAGGGAACTACATCAGCAGTTAGCTCCACTTAAGTTTCCTTCTTTGTTTTGTTTCTCTGTGGACATACCTGGAGAGAGATAATAAATATACTGTACCATCAAAAGCAATCATAAAAAGGGATAATGAGATAAAGCATGAGTTATACATGTACAGTATATATTGTAAGGAAAATGGAATAGAATTAAGACATCTATAATTGTAAATCAGCTTCTTAAGTTTCTGACACAAAACTCCCCCTAAAATACCACATAAGTTTAATAACTACCATTCTGCCAGAACGCCGCAACAGGTATATTGTGTTATTTCAAGAGTCAGGATCATTTCTATTAATCAGATGTCCTGTGCATATAGTGACTATACTTGATCTGAGACAGAAAACTATTTTGATCTTGTACCATTAACACTAATTTATGTTATGTTAATAGCATTATTATTAGAGTTTTCTTGCACTATTGCTTCGGATTACATACAGTATTACTGTTGACATGTTTGTGGTTAATCATGATATTAAATCTTTAAAAACCTTCCATGCTGAACATTATCTGTGTTATTGACAAGGATTTCATTAATACAATTTCTCAATGTTATTGTAAAACATTATATTTTTCCCAATAAAATCTACAACTTACTAAAAGTCATGCGATCTCTTTTATTTCCTAGATCTTTTGACTTTCTAAGGCCTCGTCCACTCCACACAGAAATTCAAGCCTTTATAACTCTCTGTCAATTCTTTACAAAGGCTTAAATAGAGGCTTAAATATTCTTGGGTAAAAAGATTCAGAACTTTTTAACCTATTCATGTAAGTCATACCCTTTTGACCAGGGATTAGTCGTTCTTTTTTCCTCTAGGCCCTTTCCAGGCGAACAATGTGCTTTTTGTTGTGTTGAAACCTAAACACAATATTTTAAGAAGGGCAGTATAAGACTTTAGTATAACCCCCCCTGATTAATACTGAAGAATTCTGTTCATGTATTCAAGCATTTGCTTAGAGGTATTTGTTGCTTCACAGCATGTTGAATTAAGTCCACAAATACTGCCTTTTTATTGGGTTCTCTTTGTTATTCATTAAAATCCAATTGATATCTGTTTTCTAAATTTCAATGGCTGTGTTTATTGTGATTTCAATGTGAGCAATGCAAAGTCATCTGAGATCTTGAGACCAATGTACACTACTGGTGTACATATGTATCAGCAATATTGCTGAATACATATCCAATTGAAATATTGGAGGAGCCTTACATATAAGGAGCCTTATATAGCATATATTAAACAACAACAACAAAACCAAAATTAAGCACAATTAAAGAGTATGTTCATAGCCAATCAACAGCTGCAGGACGTCTTTCTATTCATAACGAAAGATTGAGTAAATGTCTTGAATTACAGGTGTATTTTTCACTCTTTCTAGTGACATAAAGGCCTAATACTGAGTACTGTATAAAATTGTTTTGTGTAAAGTTTTAAATTTTCCTGGAAACATATTTAGGGCACATTACTTTTCCCCCATTTTTTGTAATTGGGGAAAAAATGGGGAAATATTTATGTTATTCATAAAACATATAAAAGATTATAAACAAGAAGAAACCATTCAGTTAATCAAGTTTCTTTTTTTTCACTTGGTTATTAATCCAGGACATGGGTGCCTTCACATACTTAGATTAGGGTTCATTGACAGGAGATTACATAAAACCCATTGTCTTCACAATCTGTCCTATGTTTTATGACAGGGTAGAAATTATAGGTAATATAATGATTTATCCATATTATGATGGTGAATATAAAAAAGAAAGTATATAATTTACTGTACCTTTTGTTTAATTTTGACATTAATTATACATTGAAACAGAAAAAGTTTTGCTTGCCTTCTTTTAAAGAAATATTGATATTGTACAAAACCTTAGTCAATAGCAGGTTTACTCTATAACAAAAAAAAACAGATGAACCTCTTTCTACATTTATCTTGATCTGGTATGGTAAGCTGTTGCAGTACAGTACAGATGAGCTGTACACTCATAATGTGTGACAAGTAGGTGACAATTAAATTAGAATTCACTTTTCTGAGAACTAAAGGAAATATTTTATTTAGAAAGTAAAATACACCATACATTATCCAAATATTCAAAATTTTGCTTCATCTGAATAGAAAAAAATATTTTTTACTTTAGTGTAGAATACTGAGTAAGGAAATCAGTATGTGACGTAGGCCACTCTAATTTGGACAACATATAATTTATTAGGCAATGTATGCTATGTAAAAAGTAACAAGTAAAGGTTTTATTCCTGAAAAGAGAAGAAAAGAAACACAACGTTTTGGCTGTGGAGCCTTCTTCGGGTGTGAGGGGAGAAAAAGTACACTTCATTTATTCATTTTTATTTTAATATTTCATTATCTTTTTCATAAACCATACATCAAAACAGAAAACTGTGGCCTTGGCAACATGAGCTCTCCTTCATTTGTCTTTAATAAACATCGGTCCATCTATTATGTGAAAGATACTTATCGTGGTGAGGTTTTTGGCTAGCATTAGCCTGTCCCAGAAGCATATGGTGTAGGACAGAATTGAGAGCATATGAGCACTCTCTTCTTGGATCGGATGCTAGATCATTGCAGGACCTTAAATAAACATAATATGATATGTAGTTGCATCCCTTCACTAAATGAGAAAATAGAAAAAAGAAAATAAAGAAATATAAAAACCCAAATGCTGTACAAAATATTACAACAGTGGGGAAATAGTATGCATTCAAAGTCTAAATATTTCTGTTAACTAATATTATAGATTGTGAATAAAAACATGAAACATTATACTAGAATGGTATAGTTTATATCATATTAGTTTAATCTGAGGGAATAGTATACAGAAAAGCACATGCACAGTAGACCTACTTTTTATTTAATTGGTTCAGTAAAACAGCAATACAATTTTGGAGATTGTTTCAGGTTTAACTGGCGAACTGCCGGCAGTGGATTGATTTACAGAACAAAATATAGAAAGAGTTAGAATTATGAAAAAGGCACAAATCCTTATGAGAACAAAAGAGGCACCATTTCACAGGACAGTTTAGAGATGTGCAAAGTTCACATAAGTGAGGGCCTTTCGCTTTCCAGAACAATGTTTGCAATGGGGGGTGTATCCCTTACAAATCCCTTTTTAAGTGATGCCCCTGGAGGATGGGATCTCTTCTGGAGGAAAGCATTCAAGAGCCTTTTGATTCAGCTACAGTGGACTTTTTGGCTTATGCTGAACAAATGGAGCAGTTTTTTTAAAGCAAACTTAACTGCAGAAGAAAAGCAGGCGTCTTGTGTTTCTCACAATCACCAGAATGAAAAATTTCACTCTACTGAGAAATCTCAAAGCTCCCGGAAAGCCAGCAGATAATAACTTTACAGAGGCTGTTGAGAATTTAAGAAAGCATTTTGATCTGAGACCGGCAGTAATTGCAGAGAGATTTAGGTTTCACTAAAGAAGCCAGATGGGGAGTGAGTCTCCATTTTTGGCTGAGCTGCAAAAATAAACAAACTTTTAAATAATACCTTGATGATGACTTCTGAGATTGTTTAATGTGAGGTTTAAGGACAATTCAAATTGCTAGCTGAACAGGACTTTACACTGAAAAGGACATTTTACAATGCTCGGGGAATGGAGACTGCAGAGAAACTGTCTTGACAGTTGTCCTTCGGCTAGCGGTTGCCCTAGGAAACCATTGCATTCTCGTGAGAGCTCACGATTTTCCAAGGCTTGCTGCTCTGACCAGATCCCCTTTCATGATCTGCCTTTAATTAGTAATTATCTGATTTATTTTTCAAATCCAGGTTTTCTATTAAATGCTAAAAAGTATTGCTTTGACGGAGCTTTGTCATTATTCATTTCAGCCCGGGATTTCCACTCTGGCCATACTGCTTTCATTCTCTGTGCATTTCTCCACTGAATCACCCTGCACTTCTACCCCTTGTCTCACTCTGCGCAGAAGTTGCAGCCTAAAGCCTACCCTTCAAACCTGTTCAATCCCCTTTCTGAGGAGGTTTGCCATTTGGTTTCTCCATACCTGAGGTTCACTTTTTTTGATGAGCTGTGTTTAGCAACAGCTTTCAGCTCCAGCCTGTTCATCTACCCATCCACTTCCCTTTTCAAAACTATTCGGTTTCTCCCCAAATCGAGGCTCCCCCTTCTAACCGGACTCAAATTCAAGCCTGCCCTCAACATCACCCAGTCCTGCAGCCTCAGCTTCCAGCACTTAGCCCTGCACAGCAGTGTAAGACTAATGCCTGCTCATTGCCTGTCACAGTAGCCTCAGCTCCAAGCCTGCTGTTCAGCCTACTCTTCTGGTCCCCTTTTTAAAATGCTCACCATCTGATTTCTCAATGCTTGAGCCTCACTTTTCTAACTGACAGACTGTATGTACAGTAGCAGCCTCAGCTTCAAGCCTGTCCTCTGTATCACCCGGCGCAAGCCTCAGCTTCAGGACTGCACTCCACCCAGCACTTATTTTCTTCACTGTTTTGTTCCTTTGTTCAGTGTGTCAACCCTCAAGCTTGCCGGCCTGCACCCCTGACACTACTGAGAGCTGCCCTTCAAGACCCATTTGGTTCCCTTTTCAGGGGGCTCGCCATTCTGTTTTTTTTCCTACCCTAGACTCCCCTTTTCCGACCGACAAGCCCTGCTGGCCAGTAGTCAGTTTTTTCATTATAACCACCTTCACATTTCACCCTCCAGTCTCTTGCACTTGGATTCTGACAAATCACCACCAATACTGCTGTATCCGGTCATGCCATTACAGAAACAAGGTAGAAGTTTTAAGCACATTTAAGCACTGCAGCAATTCAAAGTTGAACTCTTACACTCAGAACAGTTACTGCAATTGCAACTGCTACTGGTACTGAAATTGTATAGAGAATTATTAAAAACAATTGGAATTGGATATTATAACGAACATACTGTATACAGTCTTACAAGCCGTACAGCAAACGTATTTACACAGTTCCTATGATGTCCCGTTTTGACAATATGGACATTTTCTCTCTCTGACTTAGAACTTTACAGTGGTGGGTATATATACTGTGAAAAAAGGTTTTCCATGCAAACAGAGGCCACTCAACTAATTGTGTGACTTGTTAAGGTAATTATGTATGCCTAAATTAATTTGGGTTTGCCACAGAAATAGGTTTGAATACTTATGCACTTACAACAGATTTCAGAGCACCACTCACCTACAATATACGAATTGTCACAATCGTAATCCTCCTCTTAAAGGCGCTCTGGCTCTTTCACATTTTACTGATTCCGTGCACCTGTCCTCAATCCTGCCCCTCCTTATTTAAGCCGGGCGCTCTCGCTGTTCCCAGCTCTGCATTGAAAGACAGACACCCACAGGCCCACCTACCATCAAGTCGCCTTACGTCCGAGGCTTGAGGGCATAGGCCTCCTATCAGTGTCCTGACCCTGCTGAGTCCGGGGCTCAGAACGCCTGGCCGCGTCCTGTTTTTATTTCCCTGTCCCTGTACCGGATCCTGCAACAGTTTTTAACTTGTTTGCCATGGCCACGCCCCCCGAGCACCAGTTCACTGTCGATTACGCCCCCGTTTGTCAACCTGCTCTGATCATCATCGTCTCCTCCCCATTGTCCTATTCCACTCACTTCCGGATTATACCATCTGCATAGGGTCCAGAACTACGTATCATCACACATTAGGTAAAATGTTAGTTCGGGTTAAACAGAGTGATCATACTATACTGCTATTTCTGGTTTCAGAAAAAGGAAGGAATTCATCTTTTAAGGATCAAAACTGCTTGAAATCTATTGGACAGGACCAAACAAACAGGCTGTATGTCAATACGACTTTATAGTCCAATGTCGACAAAGGCTGAGATGCTGCAGGAAATTACAAGCATCATAGTACAGCAGGCTACAAAGCCCAAAGCCCCCCTCTCTTTCTTTAAAACATGGTCACTCCTTTGCTCAATGCACAATAGGTGATCAAGGATCAGGAAATGGAAATTAAAATGTTTTGATATTAGAGAGGGCCACTTATCCAGTCTGAACATTGTCCCTGTATTAAAAAGGTGGTTCTACTGTATGTGTAATATCGTAACAAGAAAGTCACAAGTATTCTGTGCTTGTTGTAGTACCCATTACAACAGATTGGCAACCTGTTTGCAGCTTTCAATTGAGATGAACTGTTCAAGATACCCCACCTCTCTCAGGCATTTTTGCAAAACTCTCTGAACTTTCTTTCGGAAATATACTGTACCACTGTCAACAATCATTGTGGCTTCCCACAGTACAAATGATTACAATTTGGAATTCTTTACAAGGTCTGTGTCAGCAGACCGTGGGCAAGTCCCTACAGTATGTGTAACCCAGAGTAATGCATTTCCAAGACGACATACTCAACACTGGAATAAACCCAGAAAAAAAGTTATGAACAGCTAATAGTTCCGGAGAGACCCAATTTATCTGTCAGACATCTACATGTTAATTTTCAGGCCCACGGTGGAATATCTAAGACATGGGATTAAGACCTGTGGCTTATTTCACTTATAGCCAGACGTCAGGGAATAAGGACAAATAACTTGGGTCAGAAATGCAGCTAAACTATTATTTTTTTTAAGGAGGAAGTTACTTATATTTATTATCCTAGCATTTCTTTTTTAATTCATAATATTACGTCATATTATGCAATATAGTAAAATGAAGTACCTGTAACACTATGCTTTTGAATATTTTTGTCTAATACTGAGGAATTATTGTTTTTACTAATACTGACTATCATAAAGCTTTGTTTGGCCAGTACCTAAAAATAAATAAATCAAAAGATTCCAGTTTGTGAAAACAGTGCAACTTGTGTCAGGTTCTCATTAGAACAGTTGTTACTCTGTTTTAATCACTGCACTGGTTCCTCTCTCTTCTCATTCATTATGTGCAGGAGATGCTAGTCTGCTGATTGTGCCATACAGTACACCAGGATGAGCTTTCTGTGTCTACATACACCTAAACTGAAGTAGTCTTTTCATGTGTTCATTAAAAATTATTTTGTCTATAAGCACTACTGAGCTGAAGACTTGTTTTCTGGCAGAATTATTTAACTAATTCTAGTCTTTCCATGTATTTCTTGCCTTTATGTTTTGTCTTCAATGTGTTTTTATGTGATCAAATTTAGAATCTTGTTGGAAATCTTTAAATTCTAACAGAACATATATCTAAATAAAATAATAGAATAAATTTAACAAGCAAGTAATTTGATATCCAATAGAGATACCAACAGTATTATGAAGTTGCCTAAAACATACGTTTATGTAAATAAAGGTAATACTAAATATTTTAGTTACTTCTGACAATTGTAAGTACTGTATAGTTAGGATCTGGAGGGTTATTGTTTTGGTTCTCATGAGTGACTGAGTAAGACAGATTGACTTTCGTGTTTGTGATAATTGAAACGTCACAGTAATTCAGATTCATTATGTAGAGAGTTTCTGCTTATCTCTCTGACATTGTGGTATTATAAAAAACGGGTTTAAATTCAGTGTAACAACAGTTTCTCCTTTAGTTCAGCCTGAATAGGTATGTCTGTTTAAGTTAAATATCTTAGTGCAGTTCAGTGTGAGCCCAGCAGGACTGCCCCATGCCAAAACAGATTTAAGCCTTTGAACAGATTTGACACAGTTGAGAGATGGCAAGAGGAAGGAAGTTAAATTGCGGTGCTTATGATTTTTTGTATAATCCTTCTGACAGTTTCAGAGACAAGTGCCCTTTCATCCAGGTTACATCATTATTATTTATGGGAGAACATGCTGAAAACCTGCAGTCGTGCAGTGGTTAATCGGTAATTAAAGTAAGGATCCATGTTGGTTACTTCTTACAGAATTTAATATATCTTACAAATTGGCAACTGCAAGCACCTATTAAATCATACCAGCTTGTTTTGGAAATTAAGAAAATGTCAGACTTTCTGTTCACGTAGAAGCAGATTGTCCTTCATTATCTCAAATTAAAAATAAAATCTAAACTGCCTTGCGAAATAATTTGCCTCCTTCCACTGAACAGCACAAGCTGGGTGGAGGTTAGTAATAAAGTATCCAATGAGCATAAGTCCCTGGCCAATACAATGCACTTCTTCTAGTGTAAATCAATGCACAGTGTAATCAGTTTTTATACACCTTATGCTGGGGTCACAGGAGGAGCTACTGCTGTGCATTCTATCACTGTATCCTGGCAGAGTTTTACCCATCTTGTTTTATCACTAAGTACTGCATTTCTAAAGCAGATGGAGCCTTTCATCAAGAGATCCACAATAAATCCTTAATTTTCAGGGTCTTTCCATAATCAGGTCCTGCCAAAAAAAAATAATTAAAAAAGATGTACAGTGAAAGACAGACTTTATACACTTTATAAGAGAGATTGAATGGACAGCAAATGTTATATACAGTATAAGGTGTGTTTTGGTGCTGTGTAATGCTCGGGAACATCCTTTCTCATCTGAACATATAGAGGAGGTCACTCACATTCTGCAGATGTTACAGAAACCCTTAGATCACAATTCTGTTTAGCTGTTTGCTAAACAGACAAGATACATGTGCTGTTTAGTAATTGTATTTATAAATACTTTAAAACAACTCAGGCTGGATTTATGATACCCCCTTGTACAGGAATTTGAAAAGATGCAGTTATTTTAGATTTAATTATTTTCTATAAGGCTACATTTTATGAAAGGGTGAAGGTGAGTAAACTATTTTTTTTAACAGAACGTGTTACTGGTGAGGTTTGTACAGCTACAAGGAACAACCACATGAACTTACATAACAGTTATAAAAGCTATCTACCAATCTGAGTTCTGATTTCTTTTTCTGTGTTGAAACTGCAATTTTTTTCTGCATGTTGAACTGAAATACTTCAGGGTTTGAATTTTCTATGACTTTATGTGGTATCTCAGAAAATTAAATTATCATGGAATGTGAAATGTTTCTATTTTATCTGAAACATCAAACGATTGTTTTTCAGCCCCGTTTGTAAGCATGATCAATTTCATTTGAAACTTAGATTACAGCCAGATGTTGAAAACATCTGCATACTCATTTTTATGGCTATTTGAAAACTTCATATTTGTTTGTCTTACTAGCAATGTTGTGAAGGATAAAAACAATTTAGATCTTTCACATCTGAATTTGAGATCATTGTCACCTTGCTGCATTTTGCAAGCTTTTTTGGAAAAAAAAAATATTTTTTTACTGTTTTGTAACTGTAAACTCTATTGTTGCTAGAAAACACTGCTCATAACTGAAGGGAGAAACATACCTTCGTTGTTCCAGTGAGATTAAAATATTATGATAATACGTTTTGGTGGGTGGGAGGACTACTGTATATACTACAATATGTTTGTGTCCTTCAACTGCCGATCTATGATATACTGTACAATGAAAAGTGTAAGCTTTGGGACAGTGCCATTTTTTCTGTGTGATATTGACAGAAATATTGACTTAACTCTTCACTCACCACAGAGCTGCACCACTGTTATCTTTAAATATTGCCTGTAACATGATATAAAAGTTATCTGTAACACAGCCACATTGATGTTAGTACTTTTGCTTTTTTCAAAAAACGGTTGGATGGATAGATTTTTAGATCATTATACAATTACCTACTGGCAAAGCCCCACCCCTGTTGTAAAAGTTCTTATGCTCATATTGTGACATATATTTCTTAACCTACAATTGTGTTCTTAAACAAATTCTCTACTACATTATTTAAAAAAAGAGAAATTCATATTTTGCATTAATCATATTCATACTACTAAACATACTTCATATTTAATTAAATGAAGCAAACTACAGTTTGAATAAAACCTTTGTTGTTTATCATTATAATTGCATAGAAAGATCGCAAATCCTTAACTAACCAATGTGGATTTCCTATAAGGTTTGAAGCACAGTTTTTTTTCAGTCTGTGTTTGAAGTAATTCTTGTTTAATTTTTGCTTTTTTGATGCTGAACTTCAAAGACATGGAGTTTTTATTAATCCAATAGGGTTTAGTGTGATAATGATGCGATAATACAAATAATCAAATATAGGACTACTAATTTAATCCCCACATTGGGCAAAATAATAATAAACCATGTTAATTAAATAAATTATGTGCAGAAGTGCCTCATAAATTTGACCCCCAGAGTTTTCATGTATTCCAGTCTTGAAAGTTAAAGTGTTGCAGCCTTTATTGAAATATTTTATTACCATTAGAATAAAAGTGATGCAAGACATAGTATCTCAGTTTAGAAATTAACAAAATGTTTTATGTTAAAGAAATTCTCCTAAAGAATGCAAAAACTTTCAAAATTATTTAATAAGGTTTAAAGAAAAGAAAAAGTAACAAAATATATGCAACATGTCTATTTACACATAAAATAAAAGTACGAACTAACATACAAATGACTATACATTATGAATTTAAATAATGAAGATATAATGCAATTATGGTCTTAAATTTTCATTATGTTTGTGTAGATCAGGGAGCACTATATGTGAATATTGCACAGTTATTCTTGCTCAAATGTAGGTTTCGTTGGCATAATATTTTCACTGCTTCAGAATGGATTGCTTTTATATGTTTTTTGTATGTTAAATTGTTTTTTTAACCTATTCTTTGGCTTTCTTGATTTTCAGACAAGCAGTGTCTGTTGTGACTTGGCCTTACATTTTCTCATTTCTTGTTTTTATTTACAGTACAAAGTGAACATACAGTACACATTTAATATGACTCTTGTGATTTACTAGAGGCCTTGAGACTTACAGTGATATCAACAAGAAATGTGTCATTCCTCCACTCAGCCATAACTCTCAAAATTTTCAAACCATTAAATTATATTTTTGTTTGTTTTGGGTGTGACCTCACTTGCTCCAAAATTAAGGTCTTGAATCAATAATCTACATCTGGTTACCACCAGCTGGACTAATTGGGATTCATTTGTTACAACATACTGTATACATATACTGTAACTGTTTTATGACCAAACCATTTAAGACTCATACAGGTGCACCACAGTGTCAAAGGACAGATCTCTAATCCACAGAGCTCAGCTGTAGTGGCCTAGTGGAAACAGGACATACAGTAGTTATGCAGATTTCCAAAATAAATACATAGATATACAGTATACAGTATAAACATTTTGTGGTGGAATATTTGTACATATTTTAAATAATAAAAATAAAGACTGAAGACATCTCAAAAGAATATCCGAATATGGGAAGAAAAGTTTAGTTTTTTCCAAGATTTTTTATATATACAGTACCACTTAGTTAAAGCAGAAACTCTTGTCTACATTAATATTCAGTGAGCCTGTATACAGCTTTTCAAACAACAATGTATTCAATGCAGAATTAGTGACAGCTATTAAAGAAAATATACATGAAAGAACGGATTTTCGGCTTAAAAAAAGTTTCGGTGAGCAAGATTTTCAGAAATAAAGGACTATCATTGTAAAGATCCATTTAAATGTAAATGTTTTATGGAAATGTAATCCCACTGCAATTTTCTTATTATGCAAAAGCCTACAGGGCTCAGATGAAAGTGGAAAGATTTAATTTTACCTGCAGTTATTACAGCTTGCTACATGTTAAACAAATTAAAACAAAGTTTCCTACATTCCATTAGATATTCCTTTCCACAGCATGTTCCCATATATTTTTCATTGTTTGATTTAAAGTTGTTTGATACTAATTCATATGATATTTGTTGTTTGTTTTGGGTGTGACCTCACTTGCTCTAATATTTTTACATTTAATAATTAACATAATTTATTAATTAGAATAAAGTACTCAAAATTCAGGATTTGTTCAAAGGTCCTTTACTGTATATACTAAATTATATATTTATAAATTAAATCTTAAATTTAGCAACACAACTGATAATGTAGATAGTATAAAATACTAATATTCTCATCCTTTTGAATATGGCACATGTAATGTTCCTTCTGTTCTCACAACTGAATGTCTCTGCCTTTAGTTTACATTCATACTGTTAAGTGCTTGCTTCTGAGTCATATGTGGCAGGCAATAAATATGGTCAATATACTCATCTTCAGTTGGAAGACTGAATGACCAATAGTGGCAGAACAGTGCATGGTACCAACAAAAGGCAACTGCCAGCAGTGGGTTTCCCGCTATGGCAAGGAGTAGATTGCAGAGACAGCAGCTAGGCAGTACCCAGACTCCAGGAGGTGCTCATTATTATTTACTTTTTCCAGGCACTGATGTAGCACAACTATGAACCTTGGGCAGGGCATAGGTCTACAGGTTGGGCTCCGGTGGATTTCCTTAATGTAGGGAAATAAGTGGAGTCCAGGTAGGTTTACAAACATCTGATAAAGGTAGTGGTCAGATTAGAGGTTATAAAACCCGCTTATAGAACATTGAATAGGATTACATAAGAGCCCAGGAGCAGAGCCAGGCCTAAGAAAGAGACAGAGAAAAGGAGACATTATTTTTGCACTTTCCGGTTGTAAAATTATGATGACCAGAAAGGGTCTGGTTATTTACAGAGCTGAAGAGATACAGCATTGGCAAGATGCAAAGGAGAAGAGGAGGTTTAACATACAGACAGGCAAAGCCAGTAATATATTGTGGTCCCTCTGGAATTACTGCTCTTTCGTCTCTGAGAACTCTGGCTGGCTGGGCTGCCTGTAGGTTGCAGAGAGTCGGAATTCAAATAAATGCTTGTGTCTCAGAACTGGGTAATGACAAGAAACATAAAGATTAGTTGAGAGCTGTTGCTGCAGATTTTATCAGGGCCAATCAGACAATGGTGTCACTACTGGATGTAAGAAATTATATTTGAGGATGTCAACTTTGCAAGCCCTTGACCATGGTTGCTTTACCCTTTGGGCAGGAGTTGGGCCTACAGTGGTCTCATGCCCTCCGCCACCCTGTTCCGTCCCGCAGCACGTGGGGCACGAACCCGGGTCTCCGGCGTAACGCAACAGGGAACCAGCTGCATGAGCTAAAGGAAACCCAGGCAGCTGAGGCAGCTGAGGTCCCTGCTACGCGCAGTGAGGGCGATGACGTCACCGTATCCGAACTAGCTCCGCTACACCCTCCCCTGCTGATTTCGCCTCGGCAAAGGACACCCATCCGGGTCACAGCACCAGTTTTATGTAACAGACAGCTTCCTCTGCGTTGTGTCAAATGAACACCCAGGGACGCCAGGTAGAGGTCTGCGATTTTATTTCCTTATAGAACATAAAACACGTGGGTGTTACACACGCTAAATGTCTCTCTCTTAATCTTACACTGTTAAAGTGTAAGTGTAAAGTGTAAAGTTATATCTCATCTTGCTCCCTCCTTGACTTTGTGATTTTTGTTCTCTCTGGTGTTACTTTACTAAAAGGCTCAGACAACACACTTGAACAAAAGACAGTCTCAGATGGAACCATGTGTCAATTCTGATACTGGCATTACTACAGCCTACATAGTTGAGTTTCCTCCCATTCACATGGCTGCTTTCAAATTGTGTAAATAATTGCTGGAAAGTTTAATGGAGGTTTTATGAAAGCTATCTGCCACATGTTTCAAATAAAAATACAATTTTTACAATATGCAGGTGTACAATAGAGAATGTGACAAAAGGAATGAGTTTTTAAGTAACTATAATATTAATTACTTCCGTTTAAAATGTAATGATATTACGTCAGGATTGAAAAAAGTAATAAACATTTTAGTAGTACACTGTTAAGTAACTCCAAACTGTATAAGTTTAAATAAACATTACTTTTATGGCAGCTGTGAATTAAAATGCCAAGGATAACGATGACCTGTTTTAAAAATTATATACAACTTAACAGTGTATCTACCAAAGTGTTTTACAAATAAAAGAGATGAGACGTTATTACATATTTTTTTTGTAAAATGACACAATAATATTTTTTCATAACTATGAAAAAAGCTTAAACATGAACATAACTTCATCTTTTTCCTTAAAATACGAATGCATAACATATTTTTTTGTATTTGAACAGAAAGTCAGTTTTCATAACAGAAAACTTCAGGATGGAATACACGTCACAAATTGCAGGATGGTTAAAATGCCTTCATGTGTAAAGGCTATTTTAGTTTAAATCATTTTATTCTGCCATAATTGTGGTGCACTGTTTGTATACATTTTTCTATATTCAGAGAATATGTGGTTTTAGTTTTATTATAATTGTTAGGAATTAAAGTCCTCATGCAGGAGACTTTGAAAGGGAGCATGTTTGCATAGTCTGAAATTAGGATTGATGGAATTAAATATAATTTTGGTGGTAATGAGAATTCTAATAGGAACAATTAACTTGAAATAGAGACAGTTTGTATTTTAACTTAACCTGTGTTCCATTTAAACAATTTTAGAATACAAAACATAGAAAGTATGTTTTTTGAACGATGGATATGTTTTATGCTTCATTCTGTTGATAACTGAACTTGACTGATTCCATTCCAAAAGGTCATTATGCAAAGAGGTGATTGAAATGATTAAGTTCAAGCAGGTAGCTGCATCAGCATACATAGGCTGCAAAGGAACAGGTAAAGGTTTATTCTATGCTTAAAGGAAAATAAAAAAGACACAACATTTTGGTTTTGGACCCTTCTTAAAGTGTGGAAGAAGGCTCCACACCTGAAGAAGGCTCCACAGCTGAAACATTATGTCTCTTTTATTTTTCCTTTCAACATACATTGAAATGATTAATTGAGTTTTTGAGCAAGTAACTGGTTCCCAAAATATCAGATCAACAGTCAAACTATCAATATGATTATATTTTTAATTTGAAATCCCATACTTGTTATTAAAAGGAAAACAAATACATGTATTTCTTTATAAAACCATTCCATATCATGGATTTCATGGTTTCCCAGAAGGCTGTAAAGAAATTATCTTTAATGACATACTGTATATCCTTGTCATTAAAAGAAAAAACAAAAGTAAATACAAAAATAATACTAATACAGGTGAATAATGTAATTATTTTTAGCAAGACCATTAGATATAATATTCTTTAGAGAGTATCATATTCATAAAATGTAAAACTATCTATTCTTCTTTACCCATCTTAATTTCTGGTTTCCAGAGAACACATTTCCATTGTCTAGATACTACTGTAGCAATTCAAATTTGAACTCTATAAATCATACTATAATCCCTGAATCAATCCATAGTTTGTGATTTCTTGTGCACCTTATTGTGTTTGAAATAATGTTAAACTCATTACATACTGTAAGTCTGTTGAAATCAACCACTAAATTAAGTTCTGTGGCAAATATTCTTGTTCCATTCAGTTGCTTATCCGATAGCATTTTAATTAACTACACAAGTTATTTACTCAGTCAAGATACAGTAGGTAATGATGGAATGGAATATTGCATATACTGTATTGCATATATTGGGAAGTATCCACTTCCAAAAAACATAAAGATATAAAGAATCACCATGACACCTGTTTTTCAGAAGTGGTACTGGAGATAAAAAAACAGAGAAGTAATAGCATGCTATATATGAGTATACAGTATATATATGTGGATGAACAGGTAAAGGTTTATTCCAAGCTGAAAAGAGAAGAAAAGAAACACAACTTTTAATAATAATAATAATAATAATAATAATAATAATTGCTTACACTTATATAGCGCTTTTCTGGACACTCCACTCAAAACGCTTTACAGGTAACGGGGACTCCCCTCCACCACCACCAATGTGCAGCATCCACCTGGATGATGCGACGGCAGCCATAGTGCGCCAGAACGCTCACCACACATCAGCTATTAGGGGGGAGGAGAGCAGAGTAATGTAGCCAATTCATAGAGGGGGATTATTAGGAGGCCATGATTGGTAAGGGCCAATGGGAAATTTGGCCAGGACACCGGGGTTACACCCCTACTCTTTTCGAGAAGCGCCCTGGGATTATTAATGACCACAGAGAGTCAGAAACTCGGTTTTACGTCTCATCCGAAGGACGGCGCCTGTTTACAGTATAGTGTCCCCGTCACTATACTGGGGCATTAGGACCCACATGGACCGCAGGTTGAGCACCCCCTGCTGGCCCCACTAACACCTCTTCCAGCAGAAACCTTAGTTTTTCCCAGGAGGTCTCCCATCCAGGTACTGACCAGGCTCACACCTGCTTAGCTTCAGTGGGCTGCCAGTCACCCTTTTCAGCTGTGGAGCCTTCTTCGGGCTCAGAAGGCTCTACAGAAAGCTTCAGGGCCAAAATGTTGTGTTTCTTTTCTTCTCTTTTCAGCATGGAATAAATCTTTACTAGTTCCTTTGCAGCCTACCCATGCTGACGCCAGTACCTACTGGAACTACTATATATGCAGATGCTTAGCTATATTACATTGGTTTATGCAAAAGGATCTTTAAAATTCCATTAACCATTATTAAGGTGCTTTCCTCATTGCAGCAAAGGTTATCAGCCTGATCTGAGTGCGGTAAGTGGTAGCACCATGTGTCAGGCCGGAACTTGCCTGGAGAATCTAAAAGATGACCAAGAATCAATGTGACCATTAGGTTTATGTACAAAGTCAAATAATATATGTACTGTAAGAATGAAATTACAACCTATCACCCTTCTTTGTTTCTTCCTTAATAAACCAAAACCTGTGAGGAATCTAGAACAAATTTAATATAAGGAGCTATGCTTTCATATCTGTAGACCTATTTAAGTTTCCTTTTGAAAATGTATTTCACAAGGGATAACAACATCCAGGAATATTTGAACATGAATATTTGTTCAAATATGAATATGAATATTTGAACATTTTAAGTTGTATGTGGCTTAACCTGCTTGGTTAAGGTGCCAGCCCTGTTAAGAGAGAGAATTTAACCATGATGTACAGTAGCGGAGATGGCTGCTGGAGGGATGGGTGAGACAAATGTGAATAAATATGTTTGTGTTAGATACAGTATGTATAGATCATTTCATTAATGATTATGACTAGGAACCAGTGGTTCAGATTGACTTCACTACGTCACCCAAACTTCAGTTAATAACTTAAATTTATTGATGTTGATATGAAGAATCAAAACAGAAGTTTTTTATAAGTGTAAATCCATCCATCAATTTTCTAACCACTTAATCCAATATAGGGTTCTCTGAGAGCCATAGCCTGTCTTGCCAAGCATCAGGCCCATGCAGAGTACACCCTGCATAGTATGCCAATCTAAAGCAGGGCACACAAAGACACAAACACTTACACATTCACGTCAGGGCCAAATTTCCCACAAGCCAATTAAACTACCAGTATGTTTTTGTATTGTGGGAGGAAACCGGAGCACCTGGAAAAAACACTGCGAATACAAGGAGGACATACTGTACAAATGCCATGTAACGCTGCATGGTGGCCAAACAAATCCTGTGTAATTCTATTAATTACTGTGCCACTTCTGTTTTATTAGCAAAAATAATTTTAAAAAATAATATAGAATGTTTCCGAATGTACAATATTTTAGCATGAAATTTAGCATGAAACCCAACATTCAAGACGTTGTCTCTGATGGAGGTAGTTTAAATTACATTGGGTAGTTATTAAATTTGTAAGCTATGCTTTAGAAAGAAGAGCAAAAAAGTAAATTGCATTTCATTATTCACTCATTTTTAGTCAAATACAAAGTATTTGATGTTTTCTTTTACAGTTGGGGAAATAGTAGCAATTATTCAATTGGAGAAAATGTCTAGATTTTTTTTTAGCCTAATGACACTTTTAGCTCACATTTTTGACAGAACTTTTAATTTCTGTTTGAATTTGGTACAGTAGGTGCATTTTCATGTGGAAACATTCTGAGTAAAAGAACAATAATAAAGATTAATCAAAATAAACCATGTAATGAAGCAGATTTGACTATGCGATTTTATGAGTGTCACATAAAAAGAAATTCAAGCACAGGAAATATAGTGTTTTGTGATCCATTAAGGCCATACAAGTCATGTCCTAAAGGTTTTGTAGTTTGTAGTTTAAATCGTGCATTACAGCTTTTAAATACAGATTGATGTGTGAGAACTAACATCTTTAACATTCTGAAAAAGTTCAAAGTAATGGTAGGAGGAGGATGCATTGTTTTCCTTTCTGATTGCACTTTAGAAACTAAATGAACTGAAAACCATTGCCATGACATGCTTATTCATGTGTGAAAGTAAGTGCCAGTGTACTATCTTGATAATTAACACGTAGCCACCCGTTCTTAAGGGGAAAAATATTTAAATAATGGATCATGCTGGGCTGTCTTTGTTATAAAACAGGGCTCAATGGAAAATTGAAATAATGAATTTGTTTTAGTCTCACAATGTGCTTAAAACTTAGTCATGCCTTGATCTAAAACTACTGAACTGTGAGTCTAATTATTAGAAGTGTTTACCCAGGACAGCTGCAGCCACTTACACAGGATGTTTTAATTAGCACTACTACTGCTAAAATTCACAGTGCTTTGTCTATTGCTAGATGTTTGTACAAATTCAAAACTCTACTTTGAAATAATTATATCTTAAATTAAATTAACACTGTGGATATTATCTAAGCAGTAAATGTTAAATTAAATTTTATAGAATTTTAATTTAATTTAAAGGTTCAAAGATTACGTAATTTGGATCTACCAGTCTGGACATTCTATTGTAAATAGAAAAAACTGTGTAACTAAAAGTGCACAAAAGATTTACGGGGGGAGCTGTATCAAAGCTGCAAATAATTCCATAAAAAGAAAAATAGGACTTAAAAAATTGGTTGTGTAACCTTTGCATGCCTACAAAATATTTTTACTTTTCAGTGTGGAAATCACCTCTTCTTCTTCCTATACACAGTACATACAATATTCAGTTTTTCAACAATGTGAAACCAATTCTATACCCAAGTTACTGCTGATCCACTAATGCAAATCAAGTGTTACATGTGTGATTTTCTTTATATTTTTGCCAGTTTGTCATGGGAAACCATCCATACTAAAACTGCATGACAAATGTTCAATTAAACATTTACTAAACAAATCAGACCAAACATAACACAAAATAATTACAAACAATTGTAAAATACCATGCAATGATGTTTAACATATTAAAATCCATTTTTTTAACAACACAGTGTTCTAAAACACAAAATGGACAATACAGTATTACATCAAGCAAAGAGTGTGCATCCATTTATCCATTTTGTACAGGCACTAGTTGGGACACATCCTGCACAGGACCCCAGTCTATCACGGGGGTACATGCAGCCTCAAATACCAACAGAATTTTCCCAGAAGCCAAATAACCAGTATTTGGACTGTGAGGGGATACCAGAGGACCTGGTGAAACCCATGCAAATGAAGAGAGACCATACAAATTTCATTCAGGTCTGGAATTGAACCTCAGTACTCCAAGGCAGCAATCCTAACCAGTGCACCAGCATGCTACCCATGAAAGTACAGTATGCACTTGGAAAATAAAATGTGCTTGAATTTGATATTTCTAGCAGATGACCAAATGATCAGTAAGTTAAAGTGTTTTATCAGACCAAAAATTCCTGGTTTCTTTTGTCGTATTCCTCTTGGTTTACTATACAGCTGAACATTTCAAAGCAATTAAGCAGTGGAATGGGAAAAGTGTAGTAATATGATAACATGGGGTGAGGGTGCATTTCAGAGTAAGGTGTATAAATTATTGTTATTAGTGCTGTATGGCATTACATTTTGGATTTATTTTACATTATAATTCAATGTAATTCAGCACAAAATAGGAAAACATCCTGTAGATCAGAACAATGTAAGTTTTCTTAAAATCTAAAATAATAAAAGAACTTTAAAATATGACGTATACCTTTGAATTAATTAAATTTAAAAAATCAATAATTATTATTTTAAAATTGTGCTTCAGTTTAAAGTATTCTAGAACAGTTTATATTAGGTGTTGCACATTCCATATATAAATGTTGTGTAATGTAGTGTAATTAACTTTGTAGGAAGTGAGACCCATTAATGACTAACATCAATTATTGTTAAAACCCAGGCAGCTGTCATGTGTAAATGTTTTATTAATAAATACTAGGGGTTTTACTGACATTTAATTTCATTTGCAATCCTTTAACTAAAGTGCAACTAAAATTCTACTACAATTAAAAACTTGACAATTTTACATGTGTTTTTAGGATTGCATGTTACCATTATAAAAGTTATATTTTTAACTATTTTAGCTAGCATTTATTTTTCCAATTATCTTTTGATCTGAAGTGTTAAGGCAAGTTTTGCTTTAAAGTTGTTCACTCACATCTGTTCTAACTTAGGTTTCAAATCTGTTCTCTGCACGGCTCTGCAATACATGAAGACTTTATGAATTAGGCAATGACATGCAAACAGGTGCGCATTGCTGGAAGATTTGTGAAAATTATGTTCAGATTGATATAAATGAAAGAAAAACTACTCCAGAGTGCAAATTATTACTCTTTAAACCCATTCTAAGGCTTCTTATTTGAAAGGTGTCTTTAAAAGTAGTAAAATAACAATATGTTTGCCAAATCTTGGATGACAGACACTGACACTAAGGAAAAGCAGTTAGGGTTTTAGCCCAGATGCTGTCTAAAATTGAGAGTCTTGAACTGGTTTCCATTCTCTGCAGTCTAATTGTCATTAAAGCCAACAGTGCTGGAAAGTGTATGCAGACTTGGCATCCCTGCATCTGGGCTGACTTGTCTCTGCCTGTGGAACTGTCTGGCGCTTATTTACTGTTTTTTGTGGATGGGGGTCAACTATGCATGGCAAACCGTTATTAGTCAGATGTGAATTTAAAGGGTACAGAATATAGGAAGGAAATGGTCAGGAGTGAACAGTTTATTTTAAATAAGCTATTTTTAAATAGCCTAGTGTTTTTTTATTGTATTGCAAGGAACATTTAACAGTCATTCTACTATCATACTTAAGCAACATAACTATAAATTATAAAGGCAAATCAGGAAAAATGCTTTACTTGACCAGAGTAGACCAAAATATACAGTATATTTATCACATTTTGCAACCAATGAAATGTTAGCTAAATATTCAAAAGTTTACGTCAATATCATGCCCGTTTGGTGTTGAACGTGATACAGCAGGCAATGTCACGTCCTTGGAAATAAGATAACATTGACTTCTCCTGTGGTGGGAGGCCCAGCCTTTTGGTGTAGTAGCATCCTCTGCAGTATGGAGAGTGAATCCTTGGGGGAATATTATTTGTACTCTTCACATTGGTCCCATGACATGGATCACAGAAACTGATGTCTTTTATTTATTGCTGTTAAGAAGGAGGATTTTAGAGGGGAAGAATGACTTACTGCCCATTTGGCACTGAGCTTGTTACAGAAAGTGATGTTCCTCCCTTGGAATCCAGATGAAGTTAAAAGTAATAAGAATTCCTTACACTTACATAGCACTTTCTGGACACTCCACACAAAGTGGGGACTCACCTCCACCACCACCAACGTGAATGATGTGACGACAGCCATAGTGTGCCAGTACGCTCACCACACACCAGCTATCAGTGTGGAGAAGAACAAAGTGATGAAGCCAGTTAATAGATGGGGATCATTAGGTAGCCATGATTAGTCAAGGCCAATGAAAAATTTGAAATTGTGAGTTGAATTGGGAGTTGGGAGTTGAATTCTCCTGCAGTGGGAATCCTGGCCTTTTTGCAAAGTTTGGATTCTCCATTGTCTCATCAGTGTCACTCTGTAGCACTGAAATCAGAAGTGCCCTTGAGTGGCTGTAATGTGCTCACCACATTGAAAGGAAGATCCTTCTGGGATCAAAGGTGTATGTAATGAAGACTGTCATTTCTCCATCCATCCATTTTCTAATCACTTGTTCCAATTTAGGGTAGCCGAGGCCTATCCCAACAAGCAGTGGGCACAATATGGGATACACCCTGCATGGGATGCTAGTCCATCACAGGGCAGACACAGACATACACACAATCACACCTGGGACCAATTGTCCCAGAAGTCATTCAGAAATACACATTAAGTGAAACAATGATAATGAACTATACCAATGTAACTTTTTCTAAAATTCCCACCATTGTTGAATATATGAGCATCCTCAGAGCAAACGTGTAACCTTCACTTTACCAGTGAAACTTTAGTAACTTAGTTACACAGTGTTACACATTTCTAATAATTTTCCATCAGCAAAAAGCAAATAAACGATGATTTTCTTCTTCTTCTGAATTATATATTTATATTAAAATAAGCAGAAAGGTGGTACATAGATTAGAAACTATTACAAAATAAACATCATACTTGTTTACAGAAGCATTTCAAAATAAATACAATGCTTAATCACAGTCAAATCCATGGGAAATGATGCTGGCCAGGACTGGTCCAAAAAAGTTTAGTTGTCTAGGAAACTGAGAATATACAATCAATTCTATACAGAATACCTGCTGTTAATTAGTCCTCAGCAGGCTACACATCATGTAATCCCAAATCAGAATTATTCCAGCCAAAATATGATTTAATCCTCTGAGGACATTCGATAATTCTGGAAACAAACTGTTATCCATGATTGTATGCCAATGGCATAACAACAGGCTGAAGGATAATGTACTACTGAAATAAAATGCCCAACTTTGTCAAATCAAAATCATCAGAAACATTTGTTTGAAAGCAGACCAACACAAATTATGTAAATTAACAATCCACTACTCTGGAATTTTGTAAAGAATTCTGTATCCTGCTGCTGTGCTACATATAATCTTTTCCTCATCAATAGAAAGGATTTGCATTCACTGAATAGCCAAGCTGTGTAATCTTAACTCAGCATCAAAGGCTATTGTCAATCAAATGTTCTCTATCTTTTGCCATTTGCCATCTACAGTATACTGTAGATGTTACCAAAGTCTTGTGCGTTTATTAGAAACAGGAATGTGATTTACAATTAACATACAGTATAAACACACAAAGGAAAACAAATATCAAATTTTATTTTGTGTATTTCACATGAGAAATACTGTAATTTTAACTGTAATTTAAGCAACACTCATGTTATGTTCTTACACATTTTAGACAAACATATTTGATTAAACTAATGAAGTTCCTAAATGGTTTGGAGAAAAACAATACCCCATCTCTCACCAGTCACCTGCTCACTATACAGTATGTACAGTACATGACTTCATACTTTCCTTCCCAGTGATCTTTGCTCCAGTGCCCATCCACCAACTCCATCACCAATGTAGCAACCCCTTGGGTCATTTTATATGGGAGTTCCAATGCTGCATAGTCAGAACAACATCACTTTATGTCATCTCTCAAGCCAAGCATGTCAAAATAATCTCTCTTGCTGGGAGTACTGTCCTTACTTACTGAATATTGGGTTAGCTATTATTCACCGATGGAGATGAGCAATTAAATTCCAGTGGCTGTGGATAACTTGGTTCTGTCAAAAATGAAATAGTTTCATAAGTTTCTTGGATCACAGAGTTACTAACAAACATTAAGCAGAGTGACTGGTGTTGATACTGTCTAGTGTCTAGTGTTGATATTCCTAGTTATTATTGGTTTTAGCGATGTTACAGAGGTAGAAGAAGGACACATTTTATGTCAGTATTACATGAAAGATCAGAATCAAAATTGACATCCAATGTTCACGCTGTTGCTTTTGAATTTATGAAAAAATAGCACAAAGTAATGTTTAGACGTTTTTGATGGATTTTGGTTCATCCAGGAGGTATCCAAGTGATAAAGGTTGTCTGTGATACCAGAACCCTCACATGCCAATATTAGACTACTCTTGTTGTTGATTTATCTGTACAGTCATTCTTCTGTTTAAATACAACATTGTTCATGCAGGTGAGATCCAGAAAGTTCCAGAGTCAAACTCTGTCAAGCCATCAACCCATCTGGTGTCACCACTCAACTGTGGACTTAATAACCTAAGTCATTCAAGTGACACGAGTATTGAACTGTTTCCAATAATTCTGGGAAACTGGATTTTGAAATAACAACAATTATTATTACATATAACATTATTATTATTATTATTATTATTATTATTATTATTATTATTATTATTATTATTATTATTATTATTATTATTATTAGGAATATCCATAAAGGGTCCTAGAGCAATATACCTAAAATTGAATAGGGTGTGGTTCTTACAAATAACTAGATTTTTCTTTGGATGCACTTAATGCTGTTCAGATCTCATAGCTCATTTTTCTGACATCACCACACTATTTCTCTCCCCAGCTGTGCTTCTCTCCGATCTATATCTGCTTGGTCTGCTTTGGTTAACTGCTGTTCATTCTTAAACAGCTTTAAGTTGTTTTCCATATTGTCTAGTGTTTTTGGACAGTGATGTGCTCAAGAGCCACATGGCTTTCTGGTATTCATTTTGTCTCAGTTCATCCCAGGAAAGAAATACTGCTTTAGCTTATTATAATAAATTTGTTCGGGCTACAGCTTTACCACTGAGATTTTTACTGCTTAATACAATGTCCATATGTAATCGCATATAAACATGAATATGTTTATTCATGCTGACTATAGCTGCAGTTTTAAAACACTTTAGGCAGAATAGTTGATTTTATCTATATATGTACTAAAATGGATTCCTGAACAGGACTAATATGTTTACTGTAAATGCTATGATGTAAACTAGAGGTAGGAATACTCAGATTTTAATATGGTATTTGAATACACTGAATAGGGTTATTGTCAGCAAAGACACACTGCAGTATGCACTACTGTCCACATATTCTAAAATATAATAATAATTCCTTGCATTTATATAAAGGTTGTCATCTCAAAGAATCTGTAATTGTTTTACATATCCACCTGTGTGATGCAGAACAGCTGTTATATGCCAACAGCCTTACTACACTGCATATTTGGTAGAGAATTGGAAAAGCAGCCTCCACTTAAGAGGATACACCAGATAACTTAACAGATTTTGAAAAGTGATAACTGCAGATTTTGAAGCATTCTAATAAAAAAGCCCTTTATACTAACCAAAATTGCATTCCTGTCTCTCTTATTTCCATAATCTCTCTGTGTACACTTTCTGGCTTGGCCTATTACAACTCCACAAAAGGCAAAGTTTCAACATAATTTCTTTATTAGGGATTTTCTTAACTTTTTGAAGTGAACAAGCTACCACCTTGATTGAGATCTCCAGAGCAATGCCAGTTCCCTGTGAGGAAGTCCAGTTAGGACTGGTTCCATGGCACAATCTCCTCAAAACTCCACTCATTGTGTTCATAGGGCTGGTAATGGCTCTACCGAAGCTATTGCAGGTAACTGAAATTGTGGAAGTGCAGATGGTTGAAGACAAGAGATTTTCTGTTTCAGCAACTGTGAGAGATGTCAATGAGGGGTATATACATAAGTACTTCTCCAGATGTCAGTGGATTCCAAAGAAGGCTGTATTCATCTTTCTGCTCTCCAAAACACAGCTGCTGGTGAAGGGGGATGGGAGCATGGACAAGGTGTTGTGGCTGCCATAACTGTACTGTAGCTTGCTGATCCTCGTAGTGTTTGGTATACTTGACCTGTTCATGTGTTATACTGTCTCTTTGGAACAGAATTCCATACTTTTGAGCTATTCATTCTTTCTCTTTCACTGGTGACCTGCAACATATTACCTCTCCTGGCTCCTGCAGAGACTCACTATGGCTCTCAGTTGGCAGCGCTGGAGAGTGCCCGCAGTAGTCCAGCCTGGCACCTCAAGTTTCACGGTTATTGCCAGGGTGGCTATTCAAGAAGAGCAACTGCTGGTTCTGACATCTGCTGAGTCCTGATACCACTGCACTGGTACAGTGTGTCGTGGAATCTTTATCAAAGACGAGCCAGGAAAGGTGATCTCATTCACTCAGTAAGGCATTTATTCATATTACACAATGGGGAAAAACAGCAACCACTAGTCTGTGCAGCAAGTGTGAGCTGATTTCCAAAGTAAAATAGGGAAAGGTCCCTTATTTTATACACTTAGCTTATGCAACACCTCAACTTGTTTAATTCATTATGGTCGATAAGTAATACAAAAGCAGGCGAGACAGTAATTTTCCAGTCCTTATAGGTCTTAAACTTGAAGGACAAAGAAGACAGCTACGTGCAGTTTTGTATCTGCCTTTCTTGTTGGGGCAGAGATAAACATATTCTTAGAACATCCTCTGCCCTTGACTCGCTGGGTACAATCACACTTTGTTCATAGAATCCAGTGCTTTTACAACACAGCTCTGCCCATAAATGACATTTTTAGGATAAAACACATTTCTTCAGTAACTTTCCATTACAAGTGTCAGGGACATCTGATATAAACCAAATTTGACTCATGTTGCATGAGGATTTTCATTCTTGAGTCCTGAAGATGATGGTGAGTTGTTGCGTGGAGTTATGCAAAGGCAAATTTGATACTCTTGCCTATTTAAAACCCACTCTTAACTGCCTATAAACAGTTTTCTAAAAGTGTGTGTCATGTACATACAAACACCATTTGCCAATGACTATAAAAACACTCCTACCATGCATTGTTTAAAACAGAAGCACATCTTATGATTCAGAAGTAAATAGAAAATTTCACTAATTACAAGGGTTTATTACACAAAACTAATACAAAAGAAAAAAATGCTTATAAACTACTATGAGGGTTTGTGGGAGTGAGAGTTGGATTGAGTTCCAGAGCCACCACATCCATCCTTCCCAACACACTCACATAGACAATCCTAATACACTCAGCAATAGACACAAATCTTTATCTGGGAAGGAAAAACTGTTTTCATATAATACATAATTCCCTACAGGTTACCCCACACTCTGAATTGCTAAAAGATGCTAAAAGGAGATTCTATAACTGTTGGACACATTTCAAGAATTCATCCAAATAGACTCTAGAATGAAAAACATTGCCTGGTAGATGTAAACAGAGGCATTGAATATTTTCACAAAGATCACTACATTGTGGTCATCAATGAGTAATCCAAACAGTGAAGGTTATCTGACACACCAGAACACTTTTCCTCCAATGTGTCCACTCTTCTTTCCTTTGTGTCTCTGTATAATGGATTTAACTTTATGGTTGATTTAGTCAAATAATGGTTTATTTAGTGTTTTTTATTTAATGTCAAACTGTCATTTGATTTTTTTAGAAATAATTGTAAAGAATAGTTTGATTTTTAATTTCATAATGTGATGCCACTATTGGGCATCATCCTCGAGGGGAAGTACTTTCCCCCAGGGCATCGTTCATTTTGTAGATATGTTTGCCTGCACTAAGATGGGTGTGAAAGAATGTCAGCACCTAAGATGGCGTTAACAAGCAATTGAGACAAGAACCTTGTGAGGTGAAGTCATTTAAAAAAAATGTTTTATTAAATAAAATAATGACCTCTAATTGAAAGATCTGTTTTAAGATATATATTTTAGACCATAAAGCATAATTTGAACAATCTCCATATATTTAACTTGTGTTTAATTCACTACTTTAATTTTTAAAAGTTATTTGTGTATTCCAAAAAAGCCTCGACAAACAAGTCTTGAAAAGGGATATCTGTTTTCTGTGGTAAAGCTGTTTTGCAATGGGAAAACTGTTGCCACATATACATTTATTTTAGAAAGCAAATATGCTTTAAATGGCACTCTTTTGATTAATAATGGGATTTTTCAAAGTTACACAACTGGAAACATTTTTATAAATCTATTTAAGAATGTTTTCATGGTATCATAAAATTTGCAACATACTGTATTTAGTACAGCTTGGCTGCTTTTCTTTTGGAGGAAAACACAGTTCAGAGTCATAATGTATAGAATGCAAGAAACCTGGTTTTCCTAGATGCTTAAAAAAATAAAACAATCTCAATATCCGTCATTGCTTTGTTAGTGTTAATAATACATTTACAACCATTATTTTGTTTTTATACAGTTAAGAAAGGGACATATTAGAAGGACATTCCTAGGCCTCTTAGTGGAATACTGCAATGGAAAAAGCTCCTGTTCTTGTTAAACTTGACTTTGTTTTCCTGGAAAAAGAAACCTGCCATGCCCTGAGTTCAACTAAATCTATTATGCATTTTTCTGAAATGATAGGTCTATCATTTAAGTTGAAACAATTTCAAGCCACAAACATTTGTAATTTATTCTTTGGACATGTATGTCAGTCCAAAAAAAAACTAAATGAACCTTTGGGAATTCACAATGAATCTTGAAGGGATTTTTAACGGAGATGAGAAGACCATCCTGCAAAACAACTGAGACTAAAATGCAGTAAGCAGGAAACTTTCAACACTGTGTACAAAATGTGTATTTTTAATAAAGAACATATAGCTGCCTTCACATTTTTTTCATACTCTTGATAAACTACAATGAAAGCTGTTTTCAGCAAAACAAATGCACATGCTTGTTCAGGATTTGGTGCACGAATAAATTATTAATAAATACATGATTACCAATAGTTTTCCCCTGGTTTTTACAAAGAATCTCTCTAAAATACTATAATTGCACATTTTTTATAAATATGAAATGTTCAAAATTATTCACACCCCAGTAATCAGTATTGTGGAGACCTTCTAATAAGCTTTGGTTTTTATTTTACATTTTTCCATGTAAAACTTCTCCATCAGCTTCAAATTATTGGGCTTATGCTCATGTAATATTTTCATATTCCATAGCACAAATGTTTACTGGATTGAGGTTTGAAGATTGTGATGGTTATTTATGAACATTGACTTTATGCTGCCTTAACCATTTTGCAGTAGATTTGGTGATGTGCTTCAGGTCAGTATCCCATTGAAAGTAAATTACAGAACAATTTTTTAATAAAAATATACTTATATACTTTGAAGTCTATCTGTTCCTAAACACTAAAAAAGAACATCAGGACTATACCTGCAAAAGCAGACCCAAAACACTTCACACAAGGGATTGTGATTCTTTTCATCACATTAACATAAACTTTACCTCTATGTGTACAATAAATTATATCATTGTTGAGACCACTTACAACATCAGTTTACGTTTCATCTAGCTATATCTTGTGGTACCATTTAAATTGAGAGGGAAGTAATTGCTACTTGGTACATTCATGTCTCTCTTTTTTTTGTTTCCATGGGACTCTGCACCAGAAACCAGATTCGTAAGGTCAGCTTCAAATGGTTGTCTTGGGGAATTGAACAGTTTGGTCAAATTGTAATTAATGCCAACAGGTGATGATATTCATAATGTTTGGTGTGACTCAACTAGTTCAGGTAGTTGCAACTTGATAGTAAGGTATAAGGGAACAAATACTCCTCGCTTGCAAATAATGAGCCAGGGAGCTCCTGCAAGCATGAAAATGGGGTGGTGAAAGGGGTGAGAGAAACTAGGTGCTGATTGGGTGCTCAGTAGGTGAGATACACATTAATAATTTGACCTCCTCCTGAGCTTCTACACAGGGAGAGTGGAAATATTGTACAACTAGTTCTACCTCTTTGAGTCTAAAATGTTTATTTTTCTGCTCTTTCAAGATGAATATTACAAGAGGATTTTAAAGTTCAGGCTTTTGTGGACTTTATCTGTAGCTTCTTCAGTCTATAGTTCTTCAGTTTTTAATGGCATGGCCCAACCATTTTGCCCTGTCTCCACTGGAGTACAAATGGTGGGGTAGCAGTCTTTGACTCTGTCCTCTAACCATACCCCTTCCAAAGCTTTCTCCTAAACTCCTGTTCCTCCAGGCACTGTTGTCTCAGGCCCTCTCAAGTGCACCAGACTCTTGCTTGCAATCAGTGACTTCTTCCTGATACTCCCTCCCCAGTTAGTGATGCTTGATCCACCCCTGGATGTCAGTCTGCACCAGGCCTGGACCGATCAGTTTCTGCTCAGGCAGCAGTGACAATTCAAGAGAATTCAATTGTATTATCTCCTGGGGGAAACGTAGGAGTGTGTTAAAACACTTTCCATTAATTATTTCTAGAAAAGTGTTAAAATAGTTCTGTCTACCATAAAGTAGTGAGATTCCTAAGAAAATATGACCAGTCCCAAGTACATTTTTCTTAAATCAGTGATTGGGCCTTTTTTCATTCATTTAAAATCAAAGAGAATTTATCAAACTATTGAGTAAAATAATTTACAATAATTAAGTGGGGTTTCCCTGCCCCAGATTTTCAAAAGCATGGAAACATCAAGGTTCATGAAATTAACCATTACTATTTCAGGCCTCTATTTCAGGATCCTTATCTGACAGAAGACATGCTATACAGTCATAGCAAATATACCTGAAAACTCGGGGAGTTTATATTCAGTACTTCAAACTCGATTCTACTATCAGTCCTACACATCTACACATCTACAGTATGTTATTATCATTGTACTTTTCTGTCAACTGTTTTGGTCACCAGCAAGCATCAGCAAGTGCTTGCTACACATCAGATATGTAATTTTGTAATGCAATTTGTGTAATCCAGCTCTTAAGAGGTTGTTACCTCTTGTTGACCTGTAGCCGTATTCCAGTCATGCCAATTTACTCCCAGCGCTCCCAGCAGTTGAATGTGCTTGTACATTTTTCTCCAATCCAGCCATACCCGTCACAACCCTCTTCCTACCCCTAGAGGGCACTCCACCTTTCTGTCCTGTTTCTTGCTTCCCTCAGCCTGTTCATGTGCTTCCGGTGTGTCTGGTTTAGGTTTGCTATTTATTTCCAGTCTATCCTTGTCCTCTTTGCTCGGCAATGGGATCGGTTGTTGAGAGGCTTGCCTCACCAGGTCGCCCCACGTCCTCTACCTTTCATGCGCTCTGTAGCCAGAGGGCGCTCCTACACTGTCCTGTCCCTAGTTTCCTGTGCTTTGATGTCCTTCCAGTGTCTCTCTGTCTGGGGCTATATATTTCCGGGTCACTCATTCTTCTTCGCTCAGCATTGATGTTCGGATGTCCTGAGACCCGTCTAGCACCAGGTCGCCCCATGTCCGCTGTCTGAGGGCATAGGTTTCTATATGACTCCTGAACTGCTGAGCCTGGGCTAACCCTCGTCCCGCCGCTATGCATAGGGTCTTTTTCTGCTCTCCTGCATTCCACAGTTCATCTCTTCTGACATTTAGAACCTCTGCTGACAGTCCTATACCTTTTCAGAAGCCATGATCTTAAATCTGGAGTGTAGCAATAGTTGGAGGAATGCATAGGATAAAAGGAAGGATAAGAGGCTTACTTAGAGGATATGTATGTTGCCTTTACGAAAACACATCATTGATGATTGCAAGTTAAGACAGCTGAAATGAAAAAGAACTTTGTTGTTTTCAACCCTCCTGAATTTTTGTTGAAAGCTCTAATTCACATTAACGAGCCATTGAGATATTTTATCATTGAAATATGTGAAGTTTAAATTAAATCAGTGAGCAAGATGATCTTGAAAACTGACTGAATGCATAAGACAAGCCTACATCTTCAGTGATGCAGGGTAGCAGTTTTCGTTAGAATTTACTGGCTTATTCGTCTCAGTATCCAGTAATTATACAGTTGTCTGTTATAAAGTCTATTATAAAGCTGCCATTCTTACCATCACTACAAATGTCCACTTTTGGGAACATAATTAAACTCTAAAGCCTGAAAGCCTACTATGACTGTATTTTGTTTTTTTATATTGTGTTTTTAGATTTTTCTTTCCAAATTTCAATATGTTGTTTGTTGACCACTGTGTAGTAGTTGATCAGCTCCAGACTTTACAGGTATTTCCTCGTGGGAAAAACAAAAATTGTGCTCGTGCATCAATCCAGATGGTCTCCTGGTCTATTTATTTTTTTTTTAAATTGCAATTATTTCTTCTTCTGAACCAGAAAAGTGATTGATATGAAACTTGGAAGATATTACTTCTATATGCCAAAGTTTCTGCACTAAAGTCTAATGTTAAAATGTTGACATTAATATAGCAACAGGGACACTATATTGTAAACAGGTGCCGTCCTTCGGATGATACATAAAACCAAGGTCCTGGCTCTCTGTGGTCATCAAAATTTCCAGGGTGCTTCTTAAAAAGAGTAGGGGTGTTACTCCAGCTTCCTGGCCAAATTTCCCATTGGCTTTTACCAATCATGGCCTCCTAACAATAACCATCTATGAATTGGCTTCATCACTCTGTTCTCCTCATTAATAGCTGATGTGTGCTGAGTGTACTGTGTGCACTATGGCTGCCGTCCCATCATCCAGGTGGATGCTGCACATGGGTGGTGTTGGAGGGGAGTCCCCATTACCTCGAAAGCGCTTTGAGTGGAGTGTCCAGAAAAAACATAATATAAGTGTAAGGAATTATTATCATTAGTCAATTAGCTCTAACCTTGATAGGCATAACAATATAAATACATTATAATGCAAGTACGTAAAATGTATTGGTTTAAATTGTATAGTGACCAGCATAATGTAGGTTAATTCCCTGCTGAAAGCTAAAGAAAAGACACGCACCACAATTTTGTCACTAAAATTCAAATTACCACTACTTTTCCTTTGAACTAATGAACCAACTGACTTGAAATTTGGCAGATCAAGCTGGGTCATTAAACTCAGACCTGTTCCAGAACCGGTATTTGTTCTCTTTTTAAAACTGTTTTATCTGTTACATTAACTCCAGGCATGGAGTGTAACATTCTAGTCACAATGAAACAAGGCAACAGTTTTTGAGTACAACAATGATTGCTGTCTGACTTCAGTTTTGTCCTCATGTTAAATTGTATGTCATACTTCAAACTGCTTGTTACGACCCCAGGTGTCTATGGGTAAAGAGGTGTAACATATAGGATGGGTTTGGATGCAGGTGGGTTTCTGGTGAGGGACTTAGGAAGCCTGACAACAAAAGTTTTGTGCAAAAAAAGGTAAATAAGTGACTGGTATGTATACAGGACACAATAACACACAGGGAAAAGGAACTTGTGTGGTGCCAAAGGAAAGAAAATAACAAAAACCAAACAGATCTAGCTAATGCAGTGAGGTCTAACCTAACTAACCCAAACAAACAAAAATCAAAAGGTCTTCGGTGTCTTCATGTGCCCTAACTTCCAACACTGAACTAACCAGAACCAAAATACATGAGTGGCACACGCCCCTAACCTATAATGTAATGTATAATGTAATGTATAATGTATAATGATAACCTAGATAACCTAGTGTGTCTAGACAGAAAACAAACCTACATGTGCACAATGTAACACGACAACCTTACCTATACCTTTCCCCTGGTCTACAACAAGTTCACAGTTAACAATAACACAACATGAGTGAACCAATTGCACAATTATGGGAAAACAGGTAAAACCGAAGAAAACACACAAGCACTAGCAAACAAATGTGAACACGAGCCGAAAGCTAATCGAAGTTGAGTCAAAGGCTGACCGAAGCCGAAAGCTCTCGAGGTTGGAACTGCTTCAGTATTTAAACTGTAGATCTGGTTGCTGATTGATGATGATGTCACAACTGCAATGATGGTGTAGAGATGTGGGGGGGTACCTGAATACAGGAAGCGGGAAAAAAATAAAACATGGACATGCACAGGGACGTAACACTGCTCCTATGTAAAAACCGTTCAGCTACTCTAAGTAACTAAATATTTAGTAGGTATTATTCTAGTGATGTCATAAATGCATTATACAGTATACAGTATGTCATATTAACATACGAAATACCTTTGTCATTGGTACAGTCACACTGATTGACTCAAAACCTTGCTCACAATAAAATAGGTCAGGTCACACTCAAACATGCTTTTGTCTTACATCTTACATGTTGTATTTTTTCTGTCCACCATGGGTCATCAGCTACAGTATTTCTCAAAATTCACTCTGTACCACTGACTACTGGTCTTCTTTAAAATGATTTTGGATAATAAGTACCAAATTGTGTAGTAGGTATCATTCTAGCCAACCCTTATTTTTTTCTCATTGTGTTCACATTGTTTAAATAACTGGGGAGGGACTTTTAGTAGGTAGCCTGCAATTTTCTAGTTTATACTATTATTTATTGAGGTTTATGCTTTTTAATGACCGGCTCTTTAATCAGTAATTCAGTCTGCTAGCCTCAAGACATCAATATACTGTAATCTAGTATCAAACCACACAATGAGTAATCATTGAACAGTTTTTCCATTGTGTTTCATTAATTCTTTTTAGTTGCTCTCTCCTTTATTAAATTGAATACTAATAGCAGATGAATACTGCAGTAGTTAGCTACAGACATTTATTAATTTATTAAATCTTTATGCCCTTGCAAATATCTGTAGTGTTAGAGTATAGTGGTTATTTTCAACTAGTAAATCTTATTAAGATCTTCTTAGTTAATTAGTCAAGTTTCAATTGAAGAAGTTTAAAAACAGTTTGAAATATCCATGGAAATAATCAGAAACCACTTCTTCTTCTTAATGGATTTCTGCAGAATATTTTAAGAAGTCATAATAAGAAAGTATTTGGGCATTTGATTGGATTTAATGTAAAAAGTACTTTTTATTTATGTGGTTATGATAAACATGATATGAGAATAAGAATTAAATGTTTCATAAGGAGTCAATGTTACTCTTGTTTGTATAAAATATGCTCTTGTGCTTTTTAGTTGGCTATTAAAGGTAAGCATCATCACTTGCTCAAGGTGCTCAACTTTCATGAACTAGTGATGTGCAGTTATAATTTGTTCACATGTAGAAACAATTTTGTCAAGTTTCAGAATATTGATTTGTGGTATCTTTTAGCTTTCTTTGTTAAATTAGGAAAGGAGTATTTGGAAAAAGCAAAGGAGTATTTCATGCATTTCTCCAAAATTCATTAATAAAATGTCTTCAGTTTATTTCCCTTTTTTGCATGTCACCTTCTTCAATTTCTAATTTATTAGTAACTTTATATCCTTAGAAGGGTTTATGTATCCAAAGAACACACTGCTGCATTTTGAAAAAAACTTCAAATCACCAGAAGCTTGTGAGTCATTTTGTTCTGCATTGTTGAGAACTGTGGCATTTTGTCAATTTTTCTCAGATTTAATTAAATGTTTTAACACATTGTTTACCTACAGTATTATTACATCTGTGCAACACTTGAGACAGTAATCCAGACCATTTATTAATAACATTATGCAATATTACTATTGGTCTAAAACTCTTTCCATTTAATGCATAGCAATGCAGACTGAATGCAGAGTTGAAGCTATTAAGGCTGGTAATGCTGTTTTGAAAAACAGCTGAGCATGTTAAAAGCACTTATGAGGAATATTTTGGGTATGAGAACCAATTGAGTGTCTGCTTTCCATAACTCATTCTATGCTACTAAAGCATTTTAGTAGGCTTAAGGAAAATGGCCCAAAACACCTGGTTCTGGAGTTACAAATGCCACAAATCTTTTATAATGCATAAGTGTATAATGCAAATTATCAGGATAATGAGGATGCCAATAACCTTGTTTGAACCTTTTTCTTTATGATAGTATTGCAATGTAATAAAAAATAAGTTATGAAAAATATGCAGCCATAATTATAGCATATTTTTATCTGATATTTAAATTATATTTACTGTGGTAGATACTTTGGAAACTCATATGTTTCTTATTGTACAGTATGACCATGTTTTATAGACAGCAGACAACAAAAAATGTCAGGAAAACTCTGTCATTCATTTCGATTTTTGTAAACCTTTGTGTAAAATAAAACTTAATGTGCAGTGGTGAACCTATTTTCACCTTATTTGTAAATTTTCTATCCCTATCAAATGATTTTTTAGGATTATAAGCTAATTTAAAGACATATCTAGCATCAGAATAAATAAGCATAGTAATTTTGTAGCATTACATTTACAAATCTTATTACAATATTTAATTAATATTTAAAATCTTTAAAATCTTCATTACAATAAAATAATAGCTAAACATTTCTTAAGTTTAGTGATTTAGAAGACAGAAAATAAGACTTCAGTCTTAAATGAAATGATGAGGAAAGAAATAGTTGTTAATAAGCTATTCTTTTTTTCATGGCACACTGACTCACTGACCCTTTATATAGAAATGTATAAATGGCATTGTTCCTCTTAATGAATTGGTTTTCGAGCCAGTGACTGTAAATCTTTCATCTCAAGATAAGAAAGCTGAGTAGTACGCTTCTCAGATCAGAGCCTTGAATAAAAACTTTCCTACTGTATTTAGAAGGTTACAGTAATGATACACACTGTGGTGTCTTTTGTTTAACTTTTCATCTTATCTGTCTTACCAACATCTTCATTCAATTTTCCCCAGCTGTTTCAGTGGGGACGTTTATCATGCTATACCTTTCCAGAAAGGGGCATAATCTTTGAACTATGGCAATAAATATTATTACATGGTAGCACTTCTCTTCTTTCCAACCCTAATATTTTATTTTAGTGTCTTAGTCTTTTTCATATCCAGAACAATGATGTATTTCTTATGGCCTGGAATTTGGTCAGTATTTAAATACTGGCTTTTTTCCACACTGTCTGTACCATATTAAAATCAGTTAGAGAAGCCACATCAAATGAGGACAGATTAACAGAACACAAAACCTATTGTGGAAGGCATCTTTTAGAAAACTATGTGAACTGATGAAGGGGTCCTGCACAGCTCCAGAAGCCAGCTGGACTGCAATGAGAACACTACTTGATTTAAGCTGTGCCCCATGAGTAGGCAGACTGTACTGTACATGCATGATGTTGCACCCACCCTTATTGGATTAAAATATATAAAGAACACACATACAATAATTTTCATTATTAATGTTTCTGAGATTGTCTGTGGAACTGCAGTCAGCAGGTAGTGTGGAAATTATATAATGAAACAGACATTTTTTTGCTACAAATTTACCTTCTGAGAAAATAAGGTGGATAACACATCAACAAGAAAGTCTCCTGTATTGATAAATATAAGATATAGTAGAAAGACAGAATAAGAACATTGTAATTCAAATAACACATCTGCATACTGCAATGCGAAATAATTAATATACATTTAACTATATGTTTACTTACACAAAATCCATATACAGGAAATATAATTTGAATTTTATATTTAAAATATAAAGAACACAGGACAGATTATAAATCTTTCAAAAATAAAGCACTGTAAAAAATGACATTCAACCTGAATACAATGTGCATTAGTCCTGCTTGTTAAATAGATGGCATTTGATCATTGGTGGAGCAAAAGATCTTATTATTAGGGTTTTATGGTTATGTCATTAAAATAACTTCCAGAAGTCCCCAAGAAGTATTTTTTCACCTCCACTACATCTTTAATTGGATAAATACCCAAGCAATTAACCAAGTGAGTATGAAAAAATGTCAGAAAGATTTGTATTGGATCATTTCCATTAGTTTTGGGACTTTTACACTACATTATAACAGGCATACTGTTCTTTTTTATTTTATGTAGTGCTGTACAGTATACATTTTTAATCTCTGTCAAGATAAAATAACCTCTACTGTATATACTGTAAGGTATAGTATTATGCATCTTTTTTAATTTGCTCATTTAATTCAATAAGGAGGAAAACCACAATTTTGTGGTTTCAAATGATACAACTTTCTAGTTTTGTAATATCTACTTGGACAGGCATTAAACCCAAGAAGTACAATAATGTTATGTACAATCGAAGACACTGCTTTGAGCTGGCCTTTGAGGTACAGTAAATGACTGAAAGTGTCTGGAGTATTTCAATTCACGCTACTCTTGAGGATAATGAGTATAAATTCCACCTCCTACAAATGTTATACTGTCACTTGTACAGTGAAACCCTCCTAATGAATCACTAATATCAGACAAAGTGGTATTGCAGTACTTGGATACAAAAATGAGAAAGAAAACTGCATGACTATCTGAATCAATAAAGCTTGCGTGAAACATCATCCAGCCAATTTCTAAAAGAAAAAAATATGGCCTTTTCCTTTATTTATGGTACCCTCCATTTTGGTAATCCCTAAGATGTTATTGCTTCAGCATTAGCTGACTTTTCATGTAGCTCTTAAAATCACTGAGGAAGTAGTATTGCTTCCAACATAAAAAATTATCATTGCTTTAAAATACAGACTTATAGCTCTGGTACCCAAGAGCTGTATAGTTTTGAAACTACCTAAGTGAGCCACTCTCAATACACAGTATATCTATGAATCCATTATCTTCTTATGCACTTTTAGTGTACATAATATTTACATATGAGTTCCTTGGCCAAAGGTAAAGTCATGTGGGTCGGAATATTTTTGTTCATTTTAGTGCATTAGTCCTCAGGAGAGACGATATTAATACAATGTAATGTAATCATTTCTTAGGAACAAGTAATAGGTTTATTCCATGCTGAAAAAAAGAAGAAAGAGAACACAACGTTTCGGCCGTGGAGCCTTCTTCAGGTGTGAGAGAGACAGGGCAGTAGGCAAAGGTAAAGTAGCGGGAGAACAAAGGTTGGGAGGGAGGAGGAGTGAGAGGCGGGAGCAGGGGACAGAAAGAGAGGCCAATCAAGAGGTGTGAAGTCAGAATGGGTGCAGAGAGGTGTGAAATGAAACTTCCAATGAATGGAGAAAATTTAAAAGAACAGTAATCTGTCGTTAAGGGAAGGGAGAATGTGTGATCCTAACTGCAGAATAATTTTAGTTTCGGTGGTCTTTCTGATGTATGAGTTCGGAAAACCGTCTTTGAGAACACAGACGGAGAGATTAGTGTGGTCGTGGCCGTCAGAGGTGAAATGAGAAACAATGGGCTTGGAGAGATCTTTAATCTTCACAGCCCTGACGTGTTCTCTGAAGCGGTCTCCGAGTCTCCTTCCTTCCGTTTCTAGACCACTAGACCACTTCCGTTTCTAGACCACCACTCTTCCGTTTCTAGACATCCACTTGTCTATCAACTACCCCCGACTTTCCACTTCAGTTTATTACAAACCCACGGATTCACACAGCTACCTCCTGTACAGCTCATTTCACCCCAACCACACTAAAAACTCTCTTCCTTTTTCACAGTTCCTTAGGTTACGAAGACTATGCAGCGACGACATCGACTTCGAGAACCAAGCCCTCGAAATGTACTCATTTTTTATCAACAGAGGATATCCCAGCAGTGTGATTGACAGGGCCCTTGCCCGAGCCAAAAACACCCCCCGGACCATCAACCCGATCAGGAACTCCCGCCGTAACAATCGCATTCCCTTGGTGCTTCCTTACCACCCTAACACACTTCCTATCCCCAGGACCATTAACCAGAATTTTTCCATCCTACAGGATGATCCCTCCATTGGGGCCCTCTTTTCTGATCGCCCTATCATCTCATATCGCCGACCACCTAATCTGCGTAACCTCCTTGTTCACAGCTCCCTTGACCGCCCTCATCAACCATCCACACCAGGCACTTTCCCTTGCAACAGAGCTCGCTGTATCACCTGCAAGTACACAGCCACCACCACACTCATTCAAGGCCCCTCAGGACAATTCCGGATCACCCAGACAGCATCTTGTACCTCCAGCAACCTTATTTACTGTATCTCTTGCAGTAAATGCCCAGCCATCTACATTGGAGAAACAGGAAGGAGACTCGGAGACCGCTTCAGAGAACACGTCAGGGCTGTGAAGATTAAAGATCTCTCCAAGCCCATTGTTTCTCATTTCACCTCTGACGGCCACGACCACACTAATCTCTCCGTCTGTGTTCTCAAAGACGGTTTTCCGAACTCATACATCAGAAAGACCAAAAACTAAAATTATTCTGCAGTTAGGATCACACATTCTCCCTTCCCTTAACGACAGATTACTGTTCTTTTAAATTTTCTCCATTCATTGGAAGTTTCATTTCACACCTCTCTGCACCCATTCTGACTTCACACCTCTTGATTTGCCTCTCTTTCTGTCCCCTGCTCCCGCCTCTCACTCCTCCTCCCTCCCAACCTTTGTTCTCCCGCTACTTTACCTTTGCCTACTGCCCTGTCTCTCTCACACCTGAAGAAGGCTCCACGGCCGAAACGTTGTGTTCTCTTTCTTCTTTTTTTCAGCATGGAATAAACCTATTACTTGTTCCTTTGCAGCCTACGCATGCTGACGCAGCTACCCACCTGAACTACTAATCATTTCTTAGGTGTGTTCCTACTAAGAAAACGGATTTTCTGACAAACACTGAAAAATACTGTATGTTCCTGCTATATTAAATTATTTAACTCGCATTCTAAAGCAAAATCAATAGAAAATAAAAAAAAATATATCGTTTCACCAGAATACCAATGTTGACATGAATATTTTAAATGGCTGTTTTGATAAATTAGCCCATAAAGGTCTGGATTAAATGAACATTTTGAATTCACCACCTGCAAATGACACAGTCAGAGCCTAATGGCAGCTTCTTGTTTGCTGGAGGCTTCGTGTCTCTACCCAGTGTGACTCAATGGGAGTGGGTTTTATGCTTTGATTGATCTTGGTTACTAGTCTGGTTCTGGTTTGTGTACAGTGCCCAAATCACACAAACAAAAAAAAATCAGATAAATGTGTTAGAATGTGCTGCTGCTCTGGAAACTATTGCAACCCTGGAAGGGATTCAAAGGAAACTGGCTAGAATAATTGCTTGTCTAAAGGGTACTTCATTCAAAAGGCAGGTTAAAAGAGTCTCAGAGAAGATTACGAAGGGCCTTGATAAAAACATTCATGAAACGAAACAGAAAAGTTTATCCTATGGAATGCTTCAGGATGGACAATGAAACAAGGGCGGGACCTTGGAATGGAAACTATTACGTAGTGTCTTTATTGTATGTACTAGGAACAGGATGCACTTCTTTGCAAAAGCAGTTGTGTGATGGTCATGGATGGTCATTCTCTCAAACAAGAATTATTCTGGCTTTGTTCACAGCTATGCCACCTAGCATTTTTAAAGAATGGTAAACCCTTTGTCCTTGCCACAAGTTCTATTCATCTCCCAGAAATACCAGTGCATACATATACCAGCAACGGACACTAGTATCATTTAATTGCCCTTTTATTTTCTTTTTAAGTGTATTTAAATTTTCAGAATTAGACATTAAATCTTATTAATATACTAAATCAACATCTTGCTATGAGAGCATTTCGGCACACACACATTTAAGAAAGTATCACAGAGAGTGTGGAAAAATAACTGCTAATATCATCTTTGCAGTTACTCTGTTGTGTGTTTTGAAAAAGACAACAAAAAATGAGTGATAATTTTGTTGTTTTTTAATTGCTTATTTGGACAGTATTTTCAGAACAATTTTGGCTGTGTCTATTTGGTCTTTTCTGTATACATAGCAAGTCCTTGAAATCTGACAAGGTAATGAGGTTTAACATGTACTCTGCAGGGACATACAGACAGTATCAGGTTTTGAGGTTTTCTGCACTGATGAACATGATGTCTTCTGCAGAAGTGTTAAACTATGAACTGTAAAACAGATATGCAATACGTTTCTTAAATCTAAACTTAAGAAAATAGGCTTTATGTAGTTTTTCCAGCTCAAAAACAACTGGCCTATTAAAGACTACTAATGGGGGATGGTCACCTTAGGAGTGATGAAATTTACAATGTACAGTATACCATGTACAATATTTTTATTTATTATTTGTATACAGTTGCATTGATCAGCAAATGTGAAATGGAGATTAATTCTCATACTCTACCGCACAATTCACTGTGTCTCAGAAGCCAGAAGTGAATGACTTCATGCTTTGGTGGACATGAAAAATTGTCTGCCTGCCTCTAAAAATAATGGTCAATTTTAACTTCCTAGTTATTTAGCTCTTCTTTCATTTGCACATTTTGTTTTACTGATGTAAGAAGATGTGGAAAATAAACACATTCCATTTTTGTCTTATGTATGCACACACACACTCGTATCTCCTGGGATTTGTGAAAACAGCTGTGAAATAGTGAGTAAAAGATCTATTCTCTTTCAGAGACTGCTGGAAGAAGGCAATGCACTATTGTTGTGACAATGCTGTATTATGCGGCACTTCCAGTGCCATTAGGAATGTCAAAATGGTTTCCTGTCAGTGTTTAGTCTGATTTTAACCTTTGAAGTCCAGACATATATTAAGTTCACATTAAACAGTAGTTACAATAAATGTACAGAAATGAATTGATTAGACATTCTAACACATGTATAAACATGTAAAGTACAACAGTGATCCCATATTCTTTAGTAACAGATATTGTTTAAAATGCTGATGTTTGACAGAGATTTCACAGATTTTTTTAACCAACACTGAAAGTGAAAAACACATACTTTTTAATACAACTATCTTTTACTTACATGTGAGCTTCAGGTATATTGAAGGATATCATGGCCATATGGTTTTAATTTTCAAATGAACTTGTTCAACATATATAGTATTCCAGGAATCCAAAGTGCCAGTTCACTCTCTATATCTCTTTTCATCATTATTAAGGAATGTATGGTAGTTAAAAAGAAAATAAAATCATAAAAAATCTCGAACAGTTGGCCAACATTTAGGTGCCTGAGTTTAACAGTTAAAGCTAAACTCTTCCAGCTTCCATTTATAGTGAAGTTCTGTTTCCTGCCATTGTGTGCCAGGAAAACCCAGGCCTCTTGGCTGTTCTCCTGTGTCCTGTTCCCCTTGAAACTTCCCTCCCTCTTCAATGGAATGTGTTTTACAATCAGTTAAATTAACAGGAAGAGAAAGTTGTTACTTCATTTTAGTGAACAGAAAATGTGTTTTCAAACAGGCAGATCAGTTGTGTTAGTTTATTTCTTTGGAAAAGCATCTGGTTGCTTCACTTCATCAGCTGTCAAACACAGTCGCTTAGGCAGCGTTTGGACTGTACTCCAAGGTTCAACTGGATTCAATATATAGCACTGTGATGTTTTTTACTGTGCCCTGGTGAAATTATACCAGGAAAATTAACTGGTTTTGACAAGCAGGTTAAAGAAAACAACCTAAAAGATCCATAATTAAATAAAGGAGTACTGTATTTAATTGATTATATTTGGGGCCTGCTACAATATTGGGTATTACTTTTAAAGTTTTTTTTTCTAATTGAAGGTTAATACTTGATGTCAGGATATGTGTTTTACCCATTTATATATTTTTCTGGTCTTGTTCATTTTGCTAACATTAGCAGAATTTGCAGTGGTGCCCCTACAAGTTTGCCAGATATGCCACCCTAGAGCTACAGTATATGGCACACTTTATACAGTGCTGTATACCACTTGATCTCAGAGAAGTACAAAAAAAATAACTCATTCAGACTATAACAAAATATAGTTTCTTAGAAATGTCTGTGGGTTAATTTCCACTTCAAACAGCATATATCCTAAATATAGTGCCATAGAAAAATATTATTTTTTTTACAAATGATTAGTACATATTTCAGTACATTTACTTCAAGTATGTCAGTACATGATGGAACCAATTGAAAAGTCAGCTGCTGTCTTTTTGAATAAATGTAATTTTTGCGCCCATTATTCTTAGCAACCTTGATCAATCTGTCATGTTGGCTAGGAATCCTTGATGGACAGTAATCTTTGACAAAGATTTTCTATCAGATTCAAGTCAGAAGTTTGACTGGGCAAACTACTGTTACTACTAAGGACATTCACTTTTGTTTTGTTAAGATGCTCTATTGTAAGCTACTCCATGCATATCTCTGTAGAACAGCAGATCCTCTTTGAGTCATTGCCTTGCTGTAAGGTGAATTTGCATCCCAGCTTTTTTCAGTCTTTAGCAGACTGAAGCAGGTTTTTCTCTAGGATTTGACCGTATTTGGCTCCATCTATTTTCCCCTCAATCTTGACAAGTTTCCCAGTCCCTGTTGATGAGAAACAGCCCCATTACATAATGCTGCCACCACTATGCTTGATAGTAGAGATGGTGTTGATTGAGTGATGTGCTGTGTTAGGTTTGTGTCAGATGTAATGCTTTGCATTTAAACCAAAACTTGCAATTTCATTTTATCTAACCGCAAACCATTTTGTTGCATATTTGTACAAGTATCATGTAAATACTTTTTTTCAAATTCCATGTGGGATATGCGAAGGGAATGCCACTTACTGTGCCATACAGGGCAGCTTTGTGGAGTGACCAGGATATTGTTGACCCTTGGACATTTTCCCATCCCAGCAACTCAATTCTATATCCCTTTCAGAGTTGCATTTGGCCTCACAGTTTGTTTTGCTGAGTTTGGAGCGACAGTCAGATCAAGGCAGTTTGTGGAATTTACAATATCGTTTTATGCTTCTTAATGATCAACTTGATTGTTCCTAGGGACATTTAATTTTTCATATGTTCTGTTCCTTAGTACAACTTTCTTACTAGTTTGTTTAGAGAGCTTCTTGGTCTTAATGGTAATAAAAAACCTTTAAATTCACTACCTGACCTAATAGAGACAAGTGTATTTATTATGACGTGTGAACTACTGTTATTGCACTATTGAGCACAGATAGAAGACTTAACATAAGTATAACTTGTCATAGTAAATGTGTGCATCTGATCTAGTTTATGTTTGCTGTAGGTAAGGTGGTGAATACTTGAAGATGTAAATATTCACTCAACATATTGTAGTAATTGTTTTTCCTTTGACATTTTTTATTCTTTATTTGTAACTTGACAACATGGGATATAATTAGGAGGGAGTGAATACTTTTGCAAGTCACTGTCATATTGTTACGGATTCAGTAAGAGATACCGAAACCAGTGAGTGAACCCACTTGCAGGAGCTGACAAAGCCTAGCCGTGATCCAAAGAAAGCCGTAGTCGAAGGAACGAGCCGAGAGTCCAGGGGTAGCCAGAGATCCAAAAGGGAATGAGTTACCGAAGCCAAAGCGTGATCCGGAATCGTAGACAATAGAGCAATCCGATAGTCCAGGGGTAGCCAGAGATCCAAAACAGAGCGTGAGTAACGAAGCCAAGCCGTGATCTGAAAAGCCGCAGTCAAAAGGGGAAAAACCGTAAACCGCAAGCCAAGAAGAACACAAGGTAGAAGAAGGAGTAGCGCAACCAGGAAGCTCGAAAGGAAAACCAATACTGAGCAAGGAGGTAGGGAAAGACAGGTGTTTAAGTAGGATGAGACGGGGGTGTGGTGGTGAATAGGAAAAGTGATAGGAAAACTGATGGAGTAGGGCTACGCCTACTTCTGCCTCTTCCGTTGCCGGGAGGCAGGGATCGTAACACATATATTTGCACTTATTGAACTACTGCGTGGGAGAGCATCAGTTTCATACACAGGAAAAGATATCAACACCTTCTTTAAAACAGGATTTGGGGCTGATGAGGGATATGTCTTGGAACCATTCACTGTACCATGGATTGGACAATTAGATAGAGAAGGAATGGAAGTGATTTGAGCTCATAAACATTAATCGATTTTGACATGCCCAGCAATATTTCTCTGCTTGCAGTCATACTTAAGATCATAAACCTATCTCAAGGCATTTTTGAGTGAAAGACTGAACAGCTGAGCCCTGAATTTAATTAAAATAAAAGGACAGTTGAACTCTTTGGAGTCATAATCACATTCTCTTCTTCCAACACTTGTAGAAACGTTTCCTGGAAAACCCTGCATAGATTAGGTGCCTCTGAAAGTGAAAATTGTTGATGCATTTTTCAACAAGACGGTGTGGAAATCTAGACTCCAATTGGCAGCCAAGCTCAAAGCATGCAACTGGCTTGTACTCCCAGGTTTGACATGCAGCACAAGAACATGAATTCTGACTACCCTTTAAAAGTATATGAAAGATACTTTGAGAACATCATGAATCAGAAAATGCAACCATCAGTTTTTAAAGCCTGCAATACTTTTGGGCATATTAGTTAAACTGGTAAAATTGTGATATCAAGAGAAATATACTTACTGTACATATCAATCCAATATGAGTATTTCTGAACAGTGCAGAGTCACCAATTAACCAACAATGGAAAATTCAATTAAGTTCAATTTTTATATAGCACCTTTCACAACAAGGTTGCCCCAAAGCACTTAACCAAGCTGTGTGACAGTACAGAAAGAGAAAATGCCAGAAGACAACAGAGGAGAAGAACCACAAACTCCCCAGTAAGAAAAAAAAACTCTCAGGGTCCAAGGTCAACTGGCTGCCCAACCCCTCTGGGCATGCTAACATTATACAATTCAGAAAAGGTACTAAGCGTGGAGTATTAAGCCTTCCATCATGTCCTTCTGTGTGCCCATACTCCATGCAGATCTCTGTAGACCAGCAAATCCTCCTAAACTATAGCTGTATCCATGATGTTCTTTTGGATCTATGGCAGTGATGCAGCATCCAACTCAGATGGTGCCCAGCCCGGGAACCATCTTAACATGTGGGGAGGAGAATAGGATAGTTTGGTCAAAACAGATGTATCTACCTGGCAGGACAACACCGAGACACACAATATCATGTACAGTGGCACCAGCAGCCATAGTTGCAACTAGCTATGATGTAAGATGTGAGTAGGCTAGGCTAAAGTAATAGGTTTTCAGTCTGGATTTAAATCCTGAGATTGACTCTGCATCCCGTACGTAGGCTGGCAGACTGTTCTGAGCTTTGCACAATGAAAATGAGCTTGAGAATCCTTATGCCTGTGTTCCAAGGGTTTTCCTTTTTAAAATGAAATTTCATATGGAAGCTTTCAGAAGTCATTGTTTTAGTTGCTTATAATTTGGTAATTAAACAAGTTGTGCTTTTATTATGTCATTGCCTGGAGGCTGGCATTGTTATCAAAGTTGGCACAGAAAACACACAAGGCTTCAACATAATTGATTCAGACAACACTAATAAGGACTACATCTCCCAGTGGGCAAACCACCTGAAAAAACAACACTTAAATTTTCAGTTCCAATTGCTAGCTTCTGAGCGCTCAATTATGGGTGTTTTCTGAGAGTTAAACAGTGGAAATCTGTTTTCTAATAACAGCTTATTATGTGTGCTGTGGAGTAGCTGTGATCCACTTGGTTTCGGCTCAGTCCTTGGGCTATTTTCAGTTTGTACAAGTTTTACTATGATGTCATATCTTCACATGGCTTAATGGAAGACACCTGGTAGTCAGAGGGAAAGAGGGGAAAATGTTATAAATATGTATTAAAGTAACACAGGGGATTTCTCTACATGCCACCTGCACTGATTAATTCCAAGCTACATATTTTCTTATAATTTCAGTGATTAGGCTCGCTTACAAAATATAATGAAAGAGTGCTGTACTTTCATTACAAAAAATTCACTGTCTAATTTATCAATGTGTTCCATATCTGCTGAGTAAACAGGCTTGCCATTATATGAACAAAAGAATGTTTACAAAAGAGACAACTCCATTTGACCCATCTAGCTCATTTAGTTTTCAGTAGCTAATTGATTTGAGGATCTCATCCAGAGATGAGGTGAAAGAAGCCAGAGTATCAGTTGCAACAACATGGCTGGGCAGCTTGTTCCAGACTCCCATCATGTTAATCATCAAGAGTTAACCAAACTTTCCTACAGTCACATTATTCAGCTGCCAGTGCAATCTTCTGTTCTGTATGAGAAATGAAAAAAACTGAGTCTTCTAACCAGACCACCTTAGGGGATGGGAATAACTGGTCAACATTTTACCCTGACTGCTGTACTACATCATCTAGAGCAATTTTAAATTAATGTAATGTGATTAACATCATCTTGCAGCTGTGACTTAACTTCTGCATATTTTTATTCTGATAAATTTTCCACTGTACAGTCAAATATTAGTTTATTTTCTTAGAGTTGTTGAATATAATGTTTATAATATAATGTTTTTCTCTTTCTGTCTTGGCAATATTATTTTTAATTACTTATATTACTCTGCGTGAGAAATGTCTAGCTCTGTCTTATTTTGTATTTTAAGCTCCTTTAGACTTTTAATTTTTGTATTTTAAATTCATAAACTCCTATACATCCATTCATTTTCAGACTGTGTGTGTGAGGAATGCAATCCGTCAGACATATGGCAGAAGTAATAGAAGGTCAATTCATTTATTTAAATTTAAAAGTGTATTCATCTTTTTACATCAGTTGGAACAAATTATCATTTGCAATGGTGACTTGGAGATTCAAGAGTGGTACCTTGTTCAAGGGTACAGCAGTAATGTTCCAGCTGGGTTTTGAAAACACCAGTCCAGACATTGAGTCCAGAGCCCTAACCACCACCCTACAATTCATTACAAGTGTACTGCCCAGTACACAGATGGCAATAAACCTGGAGAGAGTGTCTTTGCACTGTGTGAAGAAAGAGGAACACCCAAAGAAGGTGTTTCTTAAAGAGGAACACCTAAAGAAGAAAGCCCACACTTATACAAACTATACTTACTGTAGAAGGTACCTCAGTCTGGAATAAACCCAGTACCCACAAGCTGTAAGGCAGCAATACGTGCCATGCCACAGAGCTGCCCTGTATACAATTAATATATTTCTGATTTGTAAATGATTGTCTTACATTAAGGTTCAGTTATGTGATTTAATTTTATAACAAAATATTCCAATTATATATTAAATAACTGGTAAGGTATTATGGGTTACAAAAACGATGAATAACGGTTAATGATTCAACAGCTTAAATTGAAGCATGTGAATTCTTTGTTCTCTGGCAAAGTTTTGTTGATAAGAGTAATAATTCAGGCATGCCTGGTTAAACAAATATTTATTAAAAATGACCATGCACACACTTAACAACACAAAACAAAAATATATAATACACAAGTTACTTTATTTACAAGTTTACAGACAAGGTGTTTCAGAGACTCATGTCTAGACCACCAGGGAAACCCCAAACTGCTATCATGTATTAGATTTTTGAATCATGCCATTAGAGGCCAAAATTAGATAAGATTATTCTTTATTGCCACACAACAGTAGTTAGTGGAATTTGCTTTCAGTACAGCAAAGAACACAGATGAGACATACATGCAACTTATGGAAGGGACTTCACAGCCAACAATGTTTGCAGCTTTGGATATAATCCTTTCCAGTTTGCCTTTTGAGCAGTTATCCAAGTTCCCATACCAGACTGTAAAGGAGGTAGTCAGAACGCTTTGGATTACCGCTGTGTAAAATTGAAGCAAGAATGCCAGTTCACTCTGTGTTTTTTGAGTTCCATCTGCTGTGCTTTCTTAACTACTGGTGAGGATCCAGCAGAGGAGATGTGCAGTGCTTGAGGTGCTCAAGCAGTAGACGCTAAAAAGCTTTCATTGCCACTGAAGTCAGAAAAACAGGTCTATAGTCATTGAGGTAAGATATGATGAGATATATGAGATAAGATAAATGCTAAACTAAATGCTATACAACCTGCAGTTAAATCTCTCTTTCTGCAAACAATGATGCCACAAAATAAATGGGAGTCTATCTCCCTATTGTAAAAATTTCACCCACCAAGCAGGAAAGACCATTTTTAACCAAGGTATTCTTCACTCAGGAAATCGAAGATTTCTAAAACCATAGCTCTCTTTAGTAAGGTTCAAATACTTTTTTTTAAATGATCATGAAATAGGGACTCTCACCTGGCACAAGCTTCAAGTTTGGTCTATTCAAGTTCTAGTTTCCACTCTCTTTTCTCATCTGACTTTTTTCTCCTCTTTCCTTTTTTCTCTTGATCTGATTTTATTTTGAACGGTGTCTTTCTGTACTGTCGATTGACACTTAATCATTTACCCAGAACTTAATTGACTAAGGTAAACCAGAAGATTGTTTTGATTACACCCAGCACAACTATGTTAACATCCCTTGGTTTGAAGATCTAGAAAGTGCAATTGAAGTACCTGATAGGTGTGAAATTAAAAAAATAATAAGGTAGATGTGAAATTAGGTACAGGTATTATCTATTGTGTCTAGATTGTTAGGGACCCCTCTATTGTCACCTACCTCAGCCTCTAACAAAATAGCCATCACCATCACACATTCTGAAGCATTTTTAATATTTTTGATAGCTAGGGCTCTCTCAGCTAAATCTGGGAAGCTTAAAAGATAGCTAGAAAGATTATAAGAGTGAAATAACCACCTTGTTCATAAAAAATAAACTTTAAACCTCAAATTCATATCTCTTAAATGTCACTATTGATTTATCTTCCATGAGTCCCATGAATACTGGATATTAAAATTCAAATATCATATTAGAATAATCTGTTCCTGTAATACATAGTCCTAGGGATAAAGTTTTTTTTTTTAAAGAAGGCGCTTCTTTAAACTCAAATATAAAAATATTTGAATGGATTCCAAGATTCACTAAGTCAAATATAAGACTTCAGATTTGTAATGGGCCTCAGTAATGATGAAATTATTAAGACCTTCTGAACTCCAGTCATGACGCTAACATTTCTATCTTAAAACCAATGAGTGCCATAAATTGTACTTTCTATTACAGCGTGCACCGATAAGATATTTATATGCATCAGCATATATATTATCTTCTGAAGTATAGAAACTAAATGAGGAGAAAACACGGCATCCAAAAAAAGCAGCTGTGTCCATCAAATATAAACCAGGTGCTGTGTTTGGAGGGCCTTCACAAGACAATTTCAGCATTGAATGTTTAATAGCCTGATGAGATTTAAATCACAGACCTTCTCAACTGCCCTTTTGGTCTCACAGAAACTGAGAAATACAAGGGTATGTTTAAGAAGCTGCAGGTGAGTCATTAAATGATTTTAACACCTGACTAATTTAATTTGGCATCTTATTACTAAATACTCATATAACAGATGATTCAAATATTTCAGTTCATGAAGGAAAAATTAATTAGTGACATTTAGTATGCCCAAGGTTTACCCTGCCTTGCTGGCTGAGATAGGTTCTAATAAGCATGAAACTGTCACGGACGTCCAAAGGGACTAACCGTGGGGAGCAGGAGAGTGGAAAAAGACCCATATGCGTAGCGGCGAGACGGGAAAAAGGCTCAGGCTAATTAGTGCAAAGAGTTCAGGAATGCCATATAGAAACCTATGCCCTCAGGGAGCGGACGTGGGGCGCCCTGGTGCTAGGCGGGTCTCAGGACATCCGAAGTCAATGCTGAGCGAGGACAGAGTGCAAGACCCAGAAATATATAGCCCAAGGGAAAGAGAGGGACCGGAAGGACAGCAGACCAGAAACTAGGGACAGGACAGAGAAGGAGCGCCCTCTGGCTGCAGAGGGCGTGACAGTATCCCCCCCTTTATGGGCGGCTCCTGATGCCCATACAAATAAATGAGCTGCCCAGCACTGGGGGGAGGAAAAACCTCATTTAACTGAAAGGAAACCTCCGGGAGTCCACGGCTGAGATCCCCCCCCCCCCCCCCCGGGGTAAAAACCTTTATTGGGTGGAGGAAGGGGGGGTAGAGTAGACCCTCCGGACACTTAAAACAAAAAAGTACACAAGCACAAACAGAAAAAAACCTGGGAAAGGCCAGGGAGAGAAACCACAAAAAACATATAGGAACCAAAAACAGGTAGGAACCAAAGTTCCGAAACACAGAGAGCAGTGGTGACCAAAAAGGAGGGGAAACCAGGAAGAAAACAATCAAAACAAAAGGCAAAAAAACAAAAAAAAAAACACAAAAACCCCGGGGAAAAATACTGCATACTGGGCAAAGGCCACATTCACATTCTAACGCTGATATCGGAGTGGACAACCTGAGGAAAGCCAGACCGAAGTCCGCTCACAGACACAGATGCCCGGAGTGATATCCAGCGAAAAGAATGGAGGAACGGCAAATGGGCACGTTCACATTCTAACGCTAATATCGGAGTGGACAACCTGAGGAAAGCCAGATAGAAGTCCGCTCACAGACACAGATGCCCGGAGTGATATCCAGTGAAAGGAATGGAGGAACGGCAGAAAGCTTACCATTCAATTCAATTCAATTCAAGGTGCTTTATTAGCATGACCGATAGGTACAATCAGTGTTGCCAAAGCAAATAAAAATAATAAAATTAACATAGAACAAAACAAAAAATAGAAGTAAAATAAAATCTACAGACATGTTACAGACATTTACAACAAAGACATATTATATAATATCGACATATACTGTATTCGGCTGGAGCATTATTGGGAGACAGACTCACTGTTCCTCAGGCTGTGACAGGAGATCACATACTGGGCTGCCAGATCAACTGAGTTCCCTCCTCCCTCTCCCAGTAGGATTGGGACCTGTTGTGGTTTTGGCAGGTGTGGGAACTCTGGGATTAGATTTCTGAATTTCGGGAAGAATGTTTCTCTAATCCCAGAGTATCTGTCACAGTGCAGTAGGAAGTGCACCTCTGTCTCTATTTCTCCCTGCTGGCAGTGGGAGCACAGCCTGTCCTCTCTGGGCAGCCAGGTCTGCCTGTGTCGCCCAGTTTCTATGGCCAGGTTATGGTCACTGAGCCTGTACTTCGTCAGGGTCTGTTTCTGTTTGTTATTTTTTATTTTGGTCAAATATTCAGCTAGTGTGTATTGTCTGTTTAAGGTTCTGTAGCATTCCAGTTTATGTTGTGTTTGTGTGTGTGTGTCCCAGTGTGTGAGATATTGCTGTTTGATCTGTGCTGTGATGTGGTTGAGTCTGGGTTGTGGTGCTCTAGCAGTGCTGTCCTGAGGCTGGTTAGTGTTGGTGTGGCTCAGGTCGGTGAGCCTCAGGACCAGCTGGCTCAGGGGGCTCTGTTTTGGGCTCAGCTCTTGGCTCAGCAGGGCTTTGTGGTGGTAGGAATTTTGGTCACTGTTTTTTAGGTGTAGCCAATACTTTAATATTCTTTTCTGTATGTTTATCAATAGTGGGTACTGGCCTAATTCGGCCCTGCACCCGTTGTTAGGAGTTTTTCTCTGCACACGGAGGATGATTCTACAGATCTCCATGTGCAGAGTTTCTGTGGGGTGTTTGTCCCATTGGGTGTAATCCTGGTCTGTGAGGGGACCCCAAACTTCACTGCCGTATAGGGCAATGGGTTGGATTACACTTTCAAATATTTGGAGCCAGATTCTTGTTGGTGGGTTGATGTTGAAGAGCCTCCTTCTTATTGCGTAGAAAGCCCTGAGTGCCTTCTCCCTCAGTGCCTTCACTGCCAGGTCAAAACTCCCGGAAGAGCTGATGGTGAGACCGAGATATGTGTAGCTGGATGTGTGCTCCAATGTGTTGTTGTTCAGTGTGAATTTGTACCTGTTTCCCTGAGGTCTGGCTTTCTTCTGGAAAACCATAACTCTGGTCTTGTCCATATTGACTGTCAGTGCCCAGGTCTGACAGTACTGCTCCAGCAGTGCCAGGTTCTGCTGCAGCCCCTGTTCTGTGGGCGACAGCAGGACCAGGTCATCTGCGTAGAGCAGGAACTTGATTTCTGTGTCGTGTAGTGTAAGACCAGGAGCTGCAGACTGCTCCAACATTCCTGCTAATTCATTGATATAGATATTGAACAGTGTTGGGCTCAGGCTGCAGCCCTGTCTCACCCCGCGGCCTTGGGTGAAGAATTTAGTCCTTTTGTTTCCAATTTTCACTGCACATTTGCTCTCTGAATACATTGATTTAATTATGTCGTACACTTTGCCCCCTATGCCACTTTGGAGTAGTTTATAAAACAATCTCTCATGCCAAATCGAGTCAAATGCTTTTTTGAAATCGACAAAGCAGGCAAAAATTTTTCCTTTGTGTTTTTGGTGGACGTGTTTGTCTATCAGTGTGTGTAGGGTGTAAATGTGATCAGATGTGCGGTGATCTGGCAAGAAGCCAATCTGACTTTTACTCAGGACATTGTGTTCGGTAAGGAAGGCCAGTATTCGTGTATTTAGGATACTGCAGAATACCTTCCCCAGGTTACTGTTCACACAGATGCCCCGGTAGTTGTTGGGATCGAGTTTATCTCCACTCTTATAGATGGGCGTGATCAGTCCTTGGTTCCAGGCCTCGGGGAAACATCCAGCTGTCATGATGAGATTGAGGAGTTTGAGCAGGGCTTGTTGCAACTTTGGGCTGCTGTGTCTCAGCATCTCATTTATGACTCCATCATGGCCACAGGCTTTGCGTGGTCTGAGGGCCTGGAGTTTGTCCAGTAGCTCCTGCTCAGTGATTGGGGAGTCTAAGGGGTTTTGGTTGTCTTTGATAGCCAATTCCAAAATTTTGAGTTTTTCATAAATGGTGTTTTGGTCTGATTGATTTGTATTTGGGAGCTTTTCATAGAGATTTTCAAAGTATGTTTGCCAGATTGTTCCATTTTGGATGGCCAATTCTTCTGATTTTGATTTGTTTAAGTTGTTCCACTTTTCCCAGAAACAATTCTGATTTAGTGACTCCTCAATTTCTGCAAGTTGTTTGTCTATGTATGTGTTTCTTTTCTTTTTCAGCGTGTGTTTGTAAAGTTTTACCATGTCACAGTACCTGAGTCGCAGATCTGTGTTGTGTGGTTGTCTGTGTTTTTCATTTGAGACTTTTCGTAGTGCATTTCTGATGTTTTTGCACTCCATATCAAACCACTTTTCTTTTGCTTTTGTTTTTTGGTAGTTTTTTGATGTAGTTGTTTTTAGCTTAGATTTTGATGCTAGTTTGTGGAATAGGTGATTTAGTTTTTGTGTGGCCAAGTTTATGCCTAATTTGTTGGTTTGATACGGAGTGTTTAGGAATGTGTCCATCAGTGTCTGGATTTCGTCATGGCCCAGTGCAGTTTGGTATCTGTCTAGGCTGTCTGTGTCCCATCTGTATGCCTGGTTGAGGTCATACAGCTGGCTGGGCTGTGTCAGTGTGTCTCTGTGCTGGTGTGTTCTCTTCATGTAGAGTGTGATCTGGCTGTGGTCGGAGAGGGGAGTTTGTGGCCTGACAGTGAAGGCACTGATACAGGAGGGGTCCAGGTCGGTGATGGCGTAGTCCACCACACTGCTGCCCAGAGCTGAGCTGTAGGTGAACCTGCCTAGAGAGTCCCCTCTAGTCCTGCCGTTGACGATGTACAGGCCCAGCCCTTGACAGAGCTGCAGCAGCTCGCGCCCGGTGCTGTTGACCGTGGTGTCATGGCTGCACCTGTGTGAGGTGACCGGTGTGTGGTACAGAGGGGATTGTCCGAATATGTGAGTATTTCCCTGTGTGCTGGTGAAGTCTGCCAGTGTGCCTGTTCGTGCGTTGAGGTCACCACAGAGCAGCACGTTTCCCTGGCCCTGGAAGTGACCGATCTCCGTGTGGAGACTGGGGAGAATTCCCTCACTGTAGTAGGGGGATTCTGAGGGCGGGATGTAGACAGCACACAGGAAAACCTCGTTTTCTGTACAGATGGTATTTCTTTTGATTTTAAGCCAAACTCGTGACTCTTCTTTCTTTACTAATTGTATGGAGTGACTGAGCTCCGCTCTGTACCACACAATGATCCCCCCAGAGTCTCTGCCCCGGGTGATTTGGGGTTTTTTGACAGAGGGCACCATGATCTCCTTGTAGCCTGGGGGACAGTGGGTAGCCAAGTCTCCCCGACACCATGTCTCCTGTAGGATCATGATGTCTGTCTCCTTTACATCCTTGATAAATTCAGGATCAGTGCTCTTCAGCCCAAATGCTGACGAGCCCAGACCCTGAATGTTCCACATACTTATCTTTAGAGATCTCATTGTTATCGTTTGAATTATCTTTGCAATTTGTTATTGTTTTCTGGAACTGTATCAAATTTGTGTCGGACATTTACATCATCAACAGAAACAAGTATTGTGCTGGGTTTTTGTCTGTCGCTGTGGGTGATGGAAGTTCAACTCATAAGCCGGGTGCAGATGAGGTTCAGGAGCTGCCGGATTTCTCCCAGCTCCAAACCACTCGGGACTGCTGGTCTGGCCAGGGCTGCGGCGTAGCTGTGCAGGAGGGGCTCGGTCCGGCTCTGTTGTTGTGCTGGGTGGGGAGGGGTTGTGGTTCTGGTCCGGTTCAGCTGCTGGTCTGGGTGAGGGGCATGGGGTGGGGCGCTGGTTCTGGTCCTGTTCGGTCGTTGGTCTGGGTTGGAGGGCTGTAGGGTGGTGCTGGTTCTGTTCTTTGTGGGTTGAGCTGGTCTGGGTTGGGGGTGTGGGTGCTGGGGCGTTCCTCTGGTAGTCCTCCTGTTTCTCTCTGGGATGCTGTTTGGGTGTCTGCCCAGTGTGGTGTCTTTCAGAGTTTTTGTGAAGAGTCCAATGGTCTGTTTTTTGAGGTGTTTATGGTCGTGTAGATGCTGTGGTCCAAGGGTGGAGTGATGGGCCAGATAGACGTTTGGGAGCAGGGCGCAGCACCGTGAGATCTCGGCATTGATTCTCTGGATGGTGTGGTGCTGCTCGTCCTGTCTCGGCAGCAGGGTGGAGATGACAATTCGGGCGCGAGGGAACTCCTGTATGGCCCTCTCTGCCACTCTCCTGATGGACTGGGCCACCTGCTCCCTCTGGGTCCTCAAGTCGTTGGTGCCGGTGTGGATGATGATGTGCTGAGGGGCTCCCAGTACCGACCTGGACAGCAGCTGCAGGGCCTTCTCTGTCGTCGGACACCAGAGCTTTGCTGTTTGTAATCCCGGGAAGAGCCTGTGCTCATCGATGTACCTCCCGTTGGAGTCGATGAGAAGGGCTACTTCCATGCGTCTGCCTCTGGTGTCCAGTCTGCTGGAGGGGCGCTGTGCTGCCGGGCGGGGGGCTGCTTGGGGGGGTGCAGTATGTGAGGTGGGGGAGTTGGGTGGGGCCGGGTGTGTGTGTGGGTCACCCTGAGTGTTCGGCAAGGTGGGTGTGCTTTTGGGCAGTAGAGTTGTGAGGGGATTTGGGGTGCCGGGGGGTGCAGTGGGTGTGGTGTTTGCTACGGTGGGGGTACTGGGTAAGTGGGAGTTGGTGGTGGGGGTTGTAGGGGTGTCAGGTTGTGTGGAGGTGGGTGTGTCTTTGCGGGTTGGTGGTGGGTGTTGTGAGTTGTGTGTTCTGGGTCTCAGGGCTGTTCTGTTGCAGTCAGGGCTGCAGTGGGAAGTAGTGAGTTTCCTCAGCTGGTCTTTGAGAGTCTTGCTTGTCCTCTCCGCGAGCTGCAGCTCCTCTCTCAGCTCTGCTACTTCCGACTGCAGCTTACTGTTGTCCCGCAGCAGCTCCTCCATCTGTGCCCTGAGCTGTTTGTTGGAGGTTTTACATTCGTTCCTGTGTTTGTTCACCTCGTCTCTTAGCTGTTGTGCTGTCTGCCCCTCTGTGAGTCTCCCCAGCATCAGCTCCTTGAACTCAGTGAAGTCCCGCTCCAGAGCAGAGAGTTTCTCTCTCAGGAGGCGCACTGTGCTGTGGTCACAGGGGGGTTGGTGTGGGCTGTGTGTGTCCGGGTGGTGTGTTTCTGTGTTGCCGAGGGCTACACTTTTGCTGGGCTGTTCTGTGGCTGAGGCTGTGTTTGTGGGCTCTGAGTCAGGTGGAGCTGAACTCTCCGGTGTGGCGGGCATCAGGCTGCTGGGTCTCTCTCCTGTTTCTGGGGGAGGTTTCTCCAGGTCGGCCTGTGTTTTAAGGTCTGTGAACTTTTCCTCGAAAAGCTCCAGAGCGGCCTCACTGCCCTGTATCATCACTGTACCATTGTGGTAGGTGTTGACAGTCAGGACAGTGTCTTCTACCTCGCTGTCGCCCCCTATGGAGATTTGCCTGCCTTTGCTGATGCCCCTTCTGGTGGTGTTTGTATAATTCTTACACACAGCTGTGTGCCAGGCATTCGGATGCTCAGTAAAAAAGAGCAGGTTGGTTTTTATGTGCTTTTCTCCTGCCTGGCAGTAGTCAGCAATGAGGGTCTCTGGGTTTTCTTTCATCCAGGAGTCTTTGTACTGTTTCCTGGTCTTAACGGTTTTCACGTCCTCAGGGTACTGGAGTACTGTGCTGAGGGGGCAGGGCTGGTCCAGTGGGGCTGTGTTCTGCTCTGTACTCATCTTGCTCTTTTAAATACAATGGGCCCAGGTGAGAAGAGCAAACAGACGGCCTGGCTCGGGCGTTTTGAATACAATCAGCCCCCTGTTGCTTGGGAACAGGTTCTTCAACTTTGGCCTTTTGAGTGTAGTGGGCCCAAGTGGTATTTTGTTTAATTTAAACTTTAAGGTACCTTTTCCTAAAGACTTTTTAAACTTTTATCTACAAAACAGTTCAATTTTTTAGAGGCTTCTTCAAGAAAGGAGAAGAAAGAACAGGGCTTACCAGGTGTTTTTCGTGTTGATGGCTGAGTTCTTGGCTTCTCTTGATGCTGCTTGTATTTTCCCTTTCCTTCTTGTTTCCTTTGGTGTACTTTTTCTCTTTCTTTCTTTCTTGTCTTCTTATTCTTATATCCTTGTTTTAATGATTCCTTTTCTGTTTGTTCCTCTTCATCTCTTGGGGATTTTTCTTTTTGGAGTTTTTCCTCAGGTCCTTTATCCTCAGGTGTAGCTGTGTCTTATAGTTTATCTTCAGTTTTTTAGATGTTCGCTTTGTTGATTTTTTTTTCCAATGGCAAATTATTTCTTTACTTCTGTAGTTTTCTTTAGTTTTGTTAGATGTTGCCTTATTCCTAGACTATTTGTTCAGTTCCAGAAAACAATAAAATCTCAAAGAAATTAGGAGCTCATCTTCTGTGCTGCCTCTCTCAGCCTCTCTCTCTCTCTCCATTCTATCACTGATATCGGAGAGAGCAAGACCAGGAAGAGCCAGGCACGAAAACCCGCTCCAGACACAGAAGCTCGGAGTGATATCCAGAAATAAGAATAGGAAAGCCAGCTCAACATTCAATCACTGATATCGGAGTGATCTACCCGAGGAAAGCCAGGTGCAGGACCCGCTCACAGGCACGGAAGATCGGAGTGATATCCAGTGATAAGAATAGAGGAACTGAAAAAAAAACAGCCCAGAGAACAAGAAAAAACTGCGGCAAGACAAAAAAAAGCGCCGCTCGCGGGGTCAGTAAGTGGCTCAGCATTCTGTCACGGACGTCCAAAGGGACTAACCGTGGGGAGCAGGAGAGCGGAAAAAGACCCATATGCGTAGCGGCGAGACGGGAAAAAGGCCCGGGCTCATTAGTGCAAAGAGTTCAGGAATGCCGTATAGAAACCTATGCCTTCAGGGAGCGGACATGGGGCGGTGCTAGGCGGGTCTCAGGACATCTGAACGTCAATGCTGAGCAAGGACAGAGTGCAAGACCCGGAAATATATAGCCCAAGGGAAAGAGAGGGACCGGAAGGACAGCAGACCAGAAACTAGGGACAGGACAGAGAAGGAGCGCCCTCTGGCTGCAGAGGGCATGACAGAGACCTTGAATTGGAAGAAGTGGTCAGAAAATGGATGAATCAATACATAGGTTATAACAGTAGAATTGCATGCTATGAAAACCTATATTCATAGTGTGAATATTGGTTCATTTATAAGTTAATTTTGTGCAATTACTGTTACTACACTGCAATACCAGCAAAATTTCAAGGTAATTATAGTACCTGTATTTTCATGTGTAATGTATCTGAATAAAATTAACACAAAAAATTAGGTATGCAGACATACAGTATTTAAACTGTACACATAAAAATAATATATAGCAATTTTATTTAGCATTTGTAGTACTGGAATTTATTTTTTTATTATGAGAAAACACAATAAAAGCTGTACATCTATTAACAGTAAACTGATTATTCCTGGTAAAGGTTGTGGGGATAATGATGCATTCTAACCGTGAAGTCTCTAAAAACTTATAACTTAAATTAAACTAATTTAACATTTTTACAATCCAGTGAGTGTGTATTAATGGGATCTTTACAAATAGGAGGTTCTAGGACAAAGAACACACTAACAAAGCCATAATTTCCCAAAACAGTTATCTTTAGTTGCGGTGCAGGAAATAAAAAAATGAACAATCCAAACAAACACCAGACCAAAAGCCTAAGCATGTTTTTGGGCTCCTGAATGATTTTAGATTACTAACTATAATAGTCAGGATTAAATAAAATAAAATCTCAACTTCACAGTTTTTTGGTCAGGCCTTCTTCTTCTAGGGAGGTAGCTCATAGACGATCTACTCTCTAGCCTTTAGACAGCAGATATCACCAACTTACCCCACATGCCATCACTTCCTGGTATTTAAAGACTCACTTGACCATTTCTCATCCTACAACTCATCAGGGCAGCAAATTCCCCACAGGCATTTGGGGAATGTGGTCCAAAAAAGGCTCCCATCTTGCCTCAAATGGTTGTGCCCTAATAATATGCATTTATAAATAATGATTGAGTAATACATAGCAATTAAAGGGCGTAGTTGTCACGATATTATTTTCCCCTCCTTAAGGGTGCTCCAGCCCTATCACTCAAGACTTTATTCTCTGCACCTGTTCCCTATTCCCAGACCACCTTAAAAGCCAGGCGCTGACGCTCATCCGGGCTCTGCATCTGATTTCCATATCGTGCGAGTCCGGGACCTGGAAGCGCCTGGTCCCATTAAGGTTTTAATCTCCGTTCCCGTTCCTGTTCCCCGTCCGCTGGTTCCGACCCGGCCTTCGTGGTTTTTATCTTGTTCTGATGGATCTTCTGGTTTTGGACTTTCTCGTGTGTTTTTGGATATTCCCTAGGACTACTCTCTTGGATTGTTCGCCTCGGCCACACCTCCCCCGTGCACCAGCGCACCTTGGACACGCCCCCCTGTCTTCTGCCCCGTATTCCTGCATGACGTTTCCCTAGTGTTTCCCCACTCCGTCGGACTGTGTCGTCCGCATAGGGTCCGGAAAGAACTGTTCGTTACAGTAGTGTTAGTTACTCAAAAAGAAAACCAATTTTATTTTCAACTTACAGTATATACTCAATTTAGAGGTATTCAACTACAGAATATCAACTATAGTAGTTCATGTAGGTAGCTGCGTCAGCAGGTAGCTGCCTGCTGAAAAAGGAACAGCATGTAGGTTTGTAGGTAATGGGTTTATTCCATGCTGAAAAGAAAAGGAAACACAATGTTTCGGCTGTGGAGCCTTCTTCGGGTGTGAGAAAAACAGGGTAGACGGCAAAGATTAAATAGCACAGGAGAAGACAAGCTGTAAAAGTGGAGGAGAAGGAAGAGGGGAGAGGCCACTCAGGAAGTGCAAAGTGGAGAGAGGTGGAGAAAGGTGTGAAGTCAAAACCTGCTTGACAATAGAGAAGATTACACAAAAATAAGTCCATCATTGAGAGAAGGAGGAAGGTTTGAACCTACAGTAGTTTCAGGATGAGTTTAGTTTCTGCTGTCTTTCTGCTGTGGGAGTTGAGAAACCCTTCTTTGAGAACAGAGACAGAGAGATCAGTGTGATCATGGCCGTCTGAGGTGAAACGAGAAACTATGGGCTTGGAGAAATCTTTAATCTTCAGAGCCTTAACATGTTCTCTGAACCAGTCTCGTAGTCTTCTTCCAGTTTCCCCAACGTACAGTAGATAGCTGGGTATTGTTTGCAAGAGATACAATAAATGAGGTTTCTGGAGATACAGGATATCATCTGGGTGATATGGAATTGACCTGAGGGGCCCTGAATGAGCCATGTTGTTAGATATGTAATTGAGGTGATGCAGCTAGTTCTGTTGCAGGGGAAGGTGCCTGGTGGGGATGATTCCCGAGTGCGGTCGAGGGAGCCGTGAACAAGAAGTTTTCATTGATTGGGTGGTCGGTGATAAGAGATGATTGGGCGGTTGGGATCGTCCTGTAAAATGGAATAGTTGTTCATGATGGTCCTGGGGATAGAAAGTTTGGCTGGTAGGGAAGCACCAAGGGAATGCAGTTGTGAGATTGGGAGTTCCTGATGGAGTTGATGATCCGAGGGCTGTTTTTGGCCGGGGTGAGGGCCTTATCGATAATCTGGGTGGGGTATCCTCTGTTGATGAAAAAAGAATGCATTTTGAGTGCTTGGTTCTGGAAATCCATGTCGTTACTGCAGAGTCGACAGCCTGAGGTTTTTGATGTGATGGAGGTGAAAAGAGCTGTACAGGAGATAGCTGTGTGAATCTCCCCCTGACCATGGTTCAAGCCAAAACAATCGTATTGCTCCAGTAAGGTCATCTGTTTGCTAAATGGGTACTCTCCAGGTAGTCATTTACAGGTTTAATGCTGTATACAACATGTTGTTGAGATATTGAAAGCAAACAGTTTTTGTGGTCAGTTTCTAACTTTCATTTTTCTACAGGAGGATGCAAACACTACAGCTGTATCTTGAATTCTGATTATTACATTACCATGATAATATCCTGGACAAATTTCCCATTGGGAAATCTTCATTACTCTCCCACTAATAGCTGATGTGTGGTGAGCATTCTGGTGCACTATGGCTGTCGTCGCATCATCCAGGTGGGTCCTGCACATTGGTGGTGGTGGAGGGGAGTCCCCATTACCTGTAAAGTGCTTTGAGTGGAGTGTCCATAAGTGTAAGTAATTATTATTAATTATTATAAATACACAATAAATTAGTTATGGCATCACCAATATGTTTTACATGTGCATTTATCTTCCTAAAAAAAAATACTCTATACACAGTCCAACCAAGGCAATAACTTTCAAAGTGATCACTACATATCATTAAATTTGCTTTCATACAAACAAAAGCTGAACTCGGTCACACTTTAAATCTGTTTTTGGAACTTAAATCAGTTTTACAATGCACTGGCATACAGCATTTCAGAAAAGCTTAGGAGGTGTTTCCACAGACATTTAAATTGTGTATACACCTGATCCCCAATGGGCAAGACTGCACATCATTTTGCATCAGTACATTTGATGTACACCAAAAGGCATGTACAAAGACAGTACTGAAGATTTTTATTTGACAATGCTGGTGACTTAATACAGATTTTTGGAAACATACTTATCATGGAAAGATTCTTATTATACAACGACCACAGTGTAAACAACAAAGTAGGTTGCTACATGTTATTATTTCAATTTAGTTGTCATGTGGTCTTCGAGACAAATTATATGGCCAATAACCAGGATAGAGGGAGTGATTGCAAGCATCTCTTTAAGGAAAACTTTGCGGCTACAAACCACACGATGGTCATGACAAATAAGCTGGAATTATTCTTGAGAAAAGCACCTGCAGCAAACTTGAGAAAGGAGAATGGAATGGCGTTTTCAATCACAGAGATCAGACCATGCAAAATTGTGCCCCAACAAATGGTAGTGCACAGACTGAAAATGATCAAAAACTAAACCAAGGGCTGTCAATTTTTGTCTTGAACAAAAGCACTTAATAACAATAACATTTTTTTGTGATACAGATTAATTCTTAAATTTCAAGAAAGTGATGATAATGAATTTATGCTTTATTAAAATGAATAAAAGTTATTTTGTGGTAACCATATAGCAGTATGCCAATCATGCAACTGAAGGAAAAACGTTTATTCTAGTTCACTCATATCACTGGAAAAATCTGATTCAACTATTAACATATGGTGTGTTTGTATAGCCTTTGCCTTTCCTAGATTAGAATCTGAATCAGAAAATGCAATGAAAAGCATTTTATGGGACGGCATATTCTGCCATATGCTGCATATGAATGTAGTTCAAGAAGAATTTCTACCTATATCTGCCAGTTTTCATCTATACAGCAACAGCTGTATTTTATATGGAACACTGACCCCCAGTTAACATCTCCAAAGGCACAAAACTGGAAAAAAAGTCAGGACATCACACTAAAATGTAATACACGTATTGTACTGTAAGTGTATTCATATGAAATGCACTTTTGATACTGTATATTCCTCTAGATGTTTTCTCTAGGTGACTGTGGAATAAGATGCTCAAACATAATTTTAACTCTGCTATTCACCCTGTTAACATTTGTTTTTGTTTTATTTACATTTTAGCACAAATTGTAAAAGTTTGACTGATTTTGTGGTGTGTGTATTTTCAGCAACTACTTATCACATCTCTGTGATATAATAGGATACAGTTTACATCCTATTTAACTTTCACATAAAGAAAGCATGACTGGAATGTTGTAAGTAAGAGACTATAAAAGAAAATGGCATGCATTATAAAGGTTTCCTTTATACGCAACAGATGCCATAAAATTAATCCTGACCAATATTTAAATGTTTTACATTGTTTTAAAAAGGAACTATTTTAACTTATAACACTTGCACACCTACATTTTTTGGTTGTACATGATGTACAAAGGTTTTTGGTTGTACATGATGTACTACCAAGTGCATGATGTAATACAAAAATAAGGCAAATGTTATTATCGTACAATTAAAATGAATGGGCATAGTGAGGCAGAAGGTGAGTTCAAGATTATATTTATTCTGCAAAGCAGAGCAAAATAGTCAGTCAGTTCAGAGGGTCATTCCTGGGATTCATATGTTGTATCCTAGAGGGTTTACTTAACTTATTTAAAAAAGAAGGAAATGCAAAGCAGAAAGTTTGCTTGCATTCTTTGTCTTTGTTTATGGAATCAATGTATTGAGCAAGTGTAAATTGCTTAATGCTGGGCCTCATGAAGATTTATACCAGAGAACGAAAACAAAGATTACAGAAATTGGAAATAAAATTAATATTTAATCTTGCAGCACTTGTTCCTTTGTCAAAGACCTTAGAATGGACCAGATTTGTATTTATATTTATTGAGGCAGAACACAAAATATTTGCCTTACCAGACAGCTACAGAAGGTAATCATATTTCAAGCTATTTGTTTTTTTACAATGATTCAGATTACTGATTAAACATAAATCCTATAATTAGAAATGGAATGCCATCACTTGAGAAATGTTACAGGACATTTGCAAGCACAAAGCTACTATATACTATGATGGAGAAGCCTATTAAATGTATTTTAATACTATGATGAACTAAGTGATTAGCAAGGATTTATGTAAATTTCAGTGAGAGGCGACATGGTAATGTAGTAATTAGCATTACTGTCTCACAGCTCACAGAGTCCTGGTTTACATTATGACCTTCTGTGTATACAGTAGTTGCATCACACTATCTTAACACATTCTGGCTGAATTAATTGGTGTCTTTGTATTTCCCTTGTGTATTTGTATGTGTGTGCAAGAGGTGATTTTATAGACAACCAATGTAAGTGTAAGTGTAAATTCTGACCATATTGCAATTTATTGAGAATAGGGTTAGGGAGCCCATAGAGTAAAGAGTTGCAGAACTCAAGCCTTGATGTTCTAAATGCATAAATCAGGCACTCAGGGGGGGTTAACATAAAACTCTGTATCATCTGCATAACCATGAAACTGAAGACTGTGTTTGCATATAATCTGACCATGAGGGAGCAAATAAATAAAAAACCAAGGGACCGAGGGAAACAAAAAGTTGCCTGCCAGATAAGATAACAACCAGTTAAAGACAGTACCATTCCTGGACAAGAATACCTGCAAGGAAATTGTCACGCCCTCTGCAGCCAGAGGGTGCTCCTTCTCTGTCCTGTCCCTAGTTTCTGGTCTGCTGTCCTTCCTGTCCCTCTCTTTCCCTTGGGCTATATATTTCCGGGTCTTGCACTCTGTCCTCGCTCAGCATTGACGTTCGGATGTCCTGAGACCCGCCTAGCACCAGGGCGCCCCACATCCGCTCCCTGAGGGCATAGGTTTCTATACGGCATTCCTGAACTCTTTGTACTAATGAGCCCGGGCCTTTTTCCCGTCTCGCCGCTACGCATATGGATCTTTTTCTGCTCTCCTGCTCCCCACGGTTAGTCCCTTTGGACATCCGTGACAGAAATGAGCAACACTAAATGGTTTACTGTATCAAAAGCTGCACTAAGATCAAGGAGCATAAGGATACTTATAGCCCCTAGCCCCCAAGTGAGACTCAATAAGTAAGTCATTCAGAACCCTGACAAGAGCAGCCTTAGAACTCTATGATTAGGGTGAAAACTGGACTGGAATGATTCAAACAGATAATTAGCTAACATATGAGCCTGCAATTAATGTGCAACCACATATTGTAAGACCTGACATAGAAATGGTAGATTAGAAATCGATATGTACTTCATCATTTTATCAGAATCCAAGCCATTATTTTAGCGTAGGAATGATTGATGCATTCTTTAAGGCAGTAGGGATCACACCCATGGAAAAGGCCACTGTTTATGATGTTGACAATTAGCGGGCAAATGTCAGGAAGGCAAGCTTTCAATGAAGAGGTAGAGATGGAATCCAAGCAACAAGAAGTGTGTTCTGCAGCTGTTAATAATTTTTGAAAGTTGATCTGAATTAACTAAGCTAAATTCAGAAAAGTTTGGTACATACTTTAGGGTATGTCAATAAAAAAGCCTAGGGCTCCAATACTTGTCCGAATCCAGTACAAGACTAAGGGCTGATTCAGATAATTATAGATTTATAGCATCAAACAAAAAAACTGAAAGAATTACAAAAACTTAAGACAGACGTCAGGGGTGGAACAGAGAGCAGAGTTGTTAAGGGATTTAGTGAACTTGTTAATAGAGAAGAGCACTTTATAACTTCCTGGCAGAAGCTAAAGCAGCTATATGGACTTGTATTGTACGTGTTCATTATAAGCTTCAAGTGTGATCTACTAGGCTGGACCTTTTATTTAACCACTCCAGGCAACATCCAGTTAGTTTCAAAGAGCGAAGTTCAGGTTCATGGAGAGGTACAATTGAAGGAAACGGGGTGAGTTTTAAGCGGGGACGAGTTTATCCAAGGTAGTAGTCAATGCAGTATTTAAAATACTAAGTACAGTAGGTTTGCAATCAAAGATGTCCAGTTTTGTAATTCATTTACACTTAATTTCCTTTATATAGCACTTTTTTATACAGCAAGATCACAAATTGCTTTCCTTTTCAGGAGGGAAGCTGCTTCGACAATCACTGAAGTATAGTACGCAAATGGAGAATGGATGTCAGCCATTACATGCCCATTATACTGTAGATCAGATGAAGGACTGAGAAATTGCTTCTTTAATTTAATTAAGGGGAACTTTATTTAGACAAGACTGTTCAAGCCAAAAGTGGAATTTAGCCAGGACACCTGGATAACACCACTACTCTTTAGATCAGTGCCATGGTATTTTTAATAACCACCTAATCTGAAACTTAGTTTAATTTCAGGATTTTTATTCAAAGCTATGAAAAACAAATGGCTTCAGAAAATTAGTTTAAAAGTTATGTAAAAACAAATCATAAACATTATAAAACAACTCAGTCGTTCTCAGGGCATTTTGTTTATGAGTTATGAAATTCACTTGTGTTGTTTCTTCTTATGTATACAAAACTGTATTGTTTTTCATCTAAACATAGAAACCCTTACTCATTGTGGAAAAAGTGCTAACCATGTTGCACAATCCTTTTCAAATTTAAGAAAAAGGAACAACTATCAAGTGAATGTTTTGAACAATATGAAACAGTCATGTACAATATGAAACACACATTAGCCAAGAGCACAAACCCCCTCCCCCAAAAATCTTTATAAGTGAAGAGAAGCAGAGGAAACACAGAGGGTGAAAAATACAATAATAATATTAAAACCTCATAGTAACAGTAAATCCGCCTGCTATATGTGCATCTGTCATTGCTTCATCCTATTTCCCTTTTAAAAAAGCATTTGAAAAATGAAACAGTAGAAATCTTCTGTTATTCTACTTGATCTATCCATTCTTCCACAACTTGACAAATAGTATTCCCCATACATACTCTAAAATCCATTATATAACTGTACTGTATAAGCTTATGAATTGGAACAGCCATACTACGTTATATGCGTCATACTGTGAATAAGGCTTTCATATTTTTAATTGCAATTTTTGTTAGTGTGAACATTAAACTACACGTGTTTGTGGGTGATTTTCTGGGTACATTTTGAAAGCTTTCCCCATTTTTGTTTTGGTTTTTGTTGGATGCTCCAGTTTTAAGATAAAATCACTTTATTGGCCATATACAATTTATTGTATTCCGAATTTGCCTTTTTCATATACCACAACTTGCTCTCCATGAGACACACAGATAAGGGGAGAAGCTTGGAGTCAGAGCGCAGGGTCAGGCTGGAGCACCCCTGGAGCAGTGGGGGGTAAGGCCCTTGCTCAGGGGCCCAACAGAGTAAGATTCCTCTGCTGGCCAAAGGATACGAACTGGCAACTTTCCAGTCACAGGTACAGATCCTTAGCCACAGAGCCACCCCTTGTTCTCACTTCCTAAAAAACATGCTGGTTAGGACAATTAGCTTTCCTATTTTATTCTCCTCTGAGGAAGGTGGCTGATTTCCCCATCTCATGGATCAGCCATAAGCTTGTTGGTAATGAGGCAGGCTCATGGGAGGGAGGTGGCTGATGTCTTTCTTTCCTACACCCTATTTGCAGGTTATGGGACTACACAGGCAGATATCATTATATGCTTGAATGTAAGTTCTTGTTAGTCTGAACTTGGCTACTAAAAGCATTCCGTTCATTGCGTTTATGGAAAAAAAGAAGTAATGAAAGTTAATAAATATTCTTGTGATTTCAAACCATTAATTCATTATAAAAAAATATGAAAAAGCTGCTTATGCCAGTATGAGTTTCAGCAACTAATACCCTATAACAGAACTGTAGGATATAAGGCACAACTTCATCCTGGACAGAGTATCAGTCACTCTCAGATGCACTTCTTAAAAGTTGGGAGGAACCTGAAGCACCTGAGGTAAATCCTTCATCACACAACCTTCACACTGTAGTATTTATACATTGTCATTGATATTGTAACGTTTTCGAATTCATGCAGGACAAAGGACAAGTGGAGACGAGATCACGAAACAGGCGACTGCTTTTATTCTCCTGTCAAAACCAAAAAACTGAACACAGGATTTACAGAGTCAGCTGCTGGTCATCGTGCTGACCCTCAGACTCCCCCCGGCTACAACTCCCAGCTTGCTTCGTGGTACCCTGAATGCGTAGGTGCGCTTTCTCCTCACCACCAGGCAAGGGCGCTACAATATTCATACACTACACTGAAAAATCTGTAATGGAAATACAAAAATGTTTAAAAAATAGTATTGTTTTAACTAGTCACCTGATTAACTCCATTTAACATCACAAGATATACGTCGAGGCTATCATTTGGACAGGTATTCCTAGTTTGTATTCAGGACCTCTCTGTAGTGTTACTGTACTATTAATTGGGTACGATAGATATACTATAAAGAGTTCTTATGGGAAAATAAACTAGTGGATTGCAGAAAGTCGTTGCACCAATGGCAAAAAACATTTTTCCTGTGCTATTATAGCATTAAGTTAGGCTTAGGTGGTTTTGGGGAGACTGTAAAGAAGATCATGTTTATGAATGTCTACATTAAGTCTGACATTGAATATTTTGTTGCAGAGCTTATGGTGCATAGATTGTCAGAGAAATACTACATTTTTTAAATGTGCATTCCAGATGGAGCCTGGTTTCCACACTCACTATTTTATTGATTTTAACTCCTACACAGGTTGACTACTGGTATCTCATTTGTATGAATACTGTATATTTGAACTATTCCTCAGTTTTGAATAATGTTTTTTTAATATATTTTCACTAAACATTAGTTCTTCAACAAGCAAACACTTTGCTGAAAATAAGAAGCTTTTTTTTGTCCAAGGTCACAGTTAGAATCCATTTGTTTTTGTGGGGGGAGAATAATAGTGTGTCTAATGATACCATTCTCACATCGACTATCATAAGACCTATCTTACGAATAATCAGAAGAAAAACAAACCTTGATAACATTTATTGCTAACACAATAATTGTCGTTATTTTTAATGTGGTTAACATACTAAATAATGTATAGTTTCCCGTGAGATTAATATGAAGTCCACTGTGAGTCCAAAAGCACTCATTGTCTATTCATGTTACTTCCTCTGTTCTTCATGAATTAACCATGAACAGACACTTATTCTAAAGTGTTACCCAAGCTTGCCTGCATTCACAGGCACGGAATAACCATTTTCAGATTTATTGGAAAAATAGTGAAAAACCTTATTTAAAATTCTATTGCAGAGAGTTGTTTTTACAATTTAATCAATGTTGACATTTTATTTATTGAGTTAAGATAAACCCAGAATATTAATACAAGGCCTTTTTTTTGTTTTTTTCCAATTTTACTTTTCTGAGAAGTTTAAGGGTATGTTCTTTATTTTAAATTAAGGTGGTTTAAACTACAAGGCATATGATGGACCTGTACTCTCCTTCCTGAATTGCATGGTCACAGGTCACATTCTAAGATTCCAGAAGACTGGCCTTTTGCCCTACCCGGGGCTCTAGTTGAGCCACAGTATTTAATTACAGTAACTATCTCTGGAATTCAACCTTAAGGCTTGAGTATTGAGTGTGCGATCCAAGTGAAGTTAAAAATCTGAAGAGTGAACTACAACTGGCTTCAAAATATACAATATGATATACAATACAATACTTCTAGATATCTTCAATAAGTAAAAAAGAACATTTAAAGCACAACAGCCAAGCTTGCTTCCTGGTCCTTTCCATACTGTTTTTTGCCATCTGCACCATACCTAATATTGTTTCTGTTGCCTTTTTATTTTGGTGAAATCACCTGTTCTCATTGGTTTCTCATACTTTTTCGGCAAAATGGAAGATTGTCTATTTTGGAAAGGAACAAGTAAAGGTTTATTCCATGCTGAAAAGAGAAGAAAAGAAACAGAATGTTTCGGCTGTGGAGCCTTCATTGGGAGAAAGCTCAAAGAAGGCTCCACAGCTGAAACGTTGTGTTTCTTTTCTTCTCTTTTCAGCATGGAATAAGCCTTTACATGTTCCTTTGCAGCCTACACAAGCTGACACAGCTATGGTATCTACTTGAACTACAATCGTCTTTTTTGTCAATTCAAGGTTTTTTTTTCCAAAAAGTTAAAGTAGATAGATATGCCATGGCTGAAGATTCAGCAATGGTGATGTTGTGTTGTGTGTAAAAAAGGACCTTTCACTTGACACCATCTTTGATGTCATCTTTAATGTACAGTAGTACATGGCTACATTGGAGACCACAGAGAGACATCTGAGTAAAGTTGGTAGATCAGTAGATAGCAGATTTCCTTGTAAACCAGAATATACAAACCAGCACTGAATTATGGACACTATGCTATATATTGTATTATATTATCCTTCAGATGATCAAGGTCGTGACTGCTTAGTCATTAAAAATCCTATGACACTGTTCAGAAGAGTAGAGTTGATAACTAATTTTTCACTCTTTGCTTGCACAATCTTACCTAAAATTATCTTACCTAAAATTCCCATAATTCAATTGCAAAAGCAATTTTCAATTTCTTCACCTGATCTGTGTAGTGGGGTCTAATGTACTGTACAGTATACTACTCAGGTAGGGGCGACATTCCTGTGGCAAATACAGTGGAGTTCTGCTAAAGTATATATACATTGCTTTGGGATTTTTTAGGATGAGACAGATACTGTATGGGAATGTAAAAAATAATAATTATTTAATTAATAAACTACCAATTATCAGTTAAAGGGAGTGTATAATTAGAAAGTAAGTACTGAAAATTATTTTTATTGTCATCACAAATATCCGGCACATTACAAACAGCTGTAGAAGTTATTTGTGCAGAAAATACACCCAATTCAAAAAATAAAGATACCATCTGCCTATGCTCACCTATACATCAAAATATGAACAATAAACACAACGGTAAGTTATGTCATTACAGATAGCTTTAATTATGTATGTTGACTACAGTTTTTAATATAGTCAACAGTGCTTAATGTAGTCTACACTGATGTACAGCACACACACATATATATATATGTATTAAAATTTACTGTGCTATTACTTCTCTACTGTGTGTTGTGCAGTAAAAACATAAATAGTTAAACTATAGTATCAGCTAATACATTATGACAAATTAAAGCACTGTTCTTTCTTGGGATGAGTTCAGACATAATGAGTTGTAGTTTTTCCTGTAGACATCACTGTCCAAAAACAATAAACAGAATGGAAAAAAAAATGTATAGCCGATTACCAACACAAGGTGAGCAAATACATAACAGAAATGCAACTGGGGAGTGAAAAAGGATGATGGTGATATCAGCTTAAAGATCAATGCGTTCTGAAAAGCATCTGTATCCAAAGAAAATTCTAGATGATTTGAAGGTACCATTTATAAATGAATCTACGAACGTATCTGCTCAATTGGTTTCTGAGATGCACAAATGAATAAAAATTGTTAATGCTTTGGATGAAAGCATTATACAAAAAATATTAATATTAATATTAAGCCGTCCAACTCTTAAGGGCTTAAACTAATTTTATCTACTGTAAATGATGTTCTCACAATTAGGTAAGACACAACTACTGACCATTCCTTTACAGAAACCTACTTCTCAGGTTAATCATTAATTCACCGTACTTAATTTCATGACAAGGAGAACCCACCCATGAAGAACTTGGCTTTCAGTATTGATTATACTCTATGCACGACATCTACATACAAGTCACTATGTCTAGACTTTGGAGATTTGAGGCTGCAAATCAAGTGCAACTGTCGGAACATCAACTGAATTCTGAAAGCAAGGCTTAACAAGATTGCCTTCAGCTGGGATGGTTGCAGAATATACAGTACAGTATATGCAAGCATTTCATCTGACATGCAATTAAGGACATTCACACTTTTTTCAGTCCTGTAGCAGTAGTGCTCATATTACTTGGAGCACCTAACAGAACTTGAATTTAAATGACTACTACCTGTGTGCATTACAGATTGTATACAGGTATCTTCCATCATTTTAGATAACAATATCATGTGCTTGATCTTCCCATTTGGAAAAGCCATACTTTACTGAGACTATACTGAAGATAAATACTGAATAAGGAAGGTTATTGAAGAAACAGTATAAATTAATGTAATAATTCATGTTATCTGTGCGTAATAGATATAGAAATATATATGTCTACAGTGATTTATTATGACTAATAAGAAACTAAAACTACATTTCCAGACAAATTATATTAAGAAAATAAGAATGCAAAAAATGTAGCAATATAGATTTATCTAGGACAATTGATCATTAAATATTTATAAGGAAATAAAAAAACTTACATAACAAATAAACTGCATTAAATCGTTTCAGAAATAAAAAAAGGTTCAAGAGGGTCTTTTCTAATGTTTGTGTGACATGTTTGTGTATATTTTTTATTCTGAATGACACATTTCTTAACAATGCTTATTCAAATCCACTGAAATTACTAGAAAAAGAGAACAAAAAATAAATAAGTCATAGATAAAGTCATAGGTAAATTTGCTGGGTTTACACCTGAAGAAGGCTTAACAACCAAAACTAGATTTTTTTTTCTTTCTACTATTCAGCATAGATTAACTTTCACTTGTGACTTTAGAGAATTATGCTCAGTAATGGCTCACTCTCATTTTAAAAAATCCATCCATCCTATTTTATTTACCCCTTCCACTTCAGTTCAATCGGTTATAGTGATTCAAGAGTGTTACCTGGTAGAGAAAGGGTGCACAAAAGGATGCAACAGTCCACTGCACACACAGGGAACAATGTAGACATCATGTCTTTACACTGTGGGAGAAAACTGGAGAGTGGGAGAGTGTGAAAACTCAACACAGAGGGAGTCACAGACCAGAATCAAACCCAGCACCTAACAGTTGTGAGGCAGCAATACTACCTGGTGGGCACTGTGTTTCTTTTCAATCACTCCAGTGATTTCCATTTCATTGTGCAGTGGTCTACCCCACAGAAGATCAAGGTGATCAGATGAAAGAAACAGAATGCTAAAAAAGTGATGTGATCTTAATTTCTTCGTTAATCATCAACCTAAATGATGGGCAAGGGTTGCTTTCAAATCTGGGAATACAGTAAAGAATTTCAGAGGCCTTAGAATGGAAAGTTCAACTTCAGTTCAGCTACAGTATAAAGGCATGAAGCAATGAAAACCTTGATTCTCAGTTCAACTGCACTTCATGGTTAGGGAAAATACTTTTGAAACTATGAAATCGAGTAATAGAGGAAGGAAAGTAGACATATTTATTTTACTTTTACCGGCATTTAATTATACATTTATTTATGATAAAAAAGCAGGGTATAACATAACTTCCTGTACTAGGCTGTCTATTTATTAGTGGAAAAAAATGATATTCTAAATTCTTAGTTAAGTGTTGCCCCAACCATTTTATTAAGAATTAAAATTTTCCATATCACGTATATGCTTAAATTACTGAGCGTACATTTACTGAGTTTTAAAATGGCATTAGAGCAATAGTTCAAAGCCTGTGGAAATTAAATATTGCTTTCTCACCCCTGGGGGGTCTATACCACACAAACCACCTGAAATATCAATAGAAAAAGGGAGTGTTTCTCTTAATATCAACAACATCCTTTTAAAATGGATGGAACATATAATTAAGTCGCTTCTGGCACACTGATGACATAAGGATGTTAAGAGTGACCAAGGAAAATGTTTTTATTTATAATAAAATATGGCTTATTATTGTAACCTCTATGCTAAAGGCAGTGTAAGTAATTCATTGGAATCACTTTTATTAAAATAAAAAAGTCAACATAGAACAAAGGATATTTTTTCAAGAGCGTTTTTGGAAACATTTTCTTTTATGCTGCGCTGACACATTTATTTTTAATAATGTCATAATGGGAAAACTGTAGCTCTGTTTAATAAGTAGTGAAGAATAAAAGACACAAGAGAACAATATAAACAAATAACTTAACTTAACTGCACCTCTGCATTTAATACTTTTATGCTTGATTATTATATAGATACAAAGCAAAAGTTTCTGTTCCTCACCAAAATTTCAGAAGGAAAACCTTGGTAACAGTATTCACATTCTTCATCTTGTTGTTTAAAAATTGCCGCCAAGTTGCAATGTAGTATTTTAAACATTTATTTTAACTGCTAAATATTTATGAAGCTTGTTGTTAGATGCTGTTTTCTGAAATCTAGATTACTATGAAAGTTTGCTAAAGGTCAGTGTAATATGATCGATCTGTGGAAAGAACAGTCTGGCTAGCAGATATAAACACATTTTCATTCAATAAAACAATGTTAAAGAAAGAGTATTGCACAGTATTTTACTACTTACTTTTTTGCCTTATACAGTATGTCAAGGCCAGCCACAGCAATAAAAAAACTCTTCCCCTGAAATCTAAAACAAGGCAGTCTTTGAATGTGACGATGGTAACTTTGCGCTTACAGCATACTGTAGTTATTGGAGCTAAAGCTTTTGATTACATTAGTTTGTGAGATTTTTCAATAATTGTTTGTTCTTTCTTCAGATGTTATTAAAAAAGAAGCACAGACAGAATAGTCTCTTTATTCTGGACCACATTTCCTCCAGTTTCTGGGAAAACCATTCCCTCTATCAGTACCCAGCATTACTGAGTACTTCAACATTAGAAAATTTTCCAGAACAGAAAAGTCTGTTGGAAGAGGTGCAAGGATCACTCTCTGTCACATCCAAGTAGCTGCATTGCTATATGAAGAATGGGTTGGTGGGGTGGTACGTGTGTTTTTAAGCCAACTTTTCAGCCAAGCAATGACTCAAAAATGAAAGGAAAGACAGCATGAGGAAGCTGCACAGTCAGGTTTCACCAAAGAACCACAAGGCAGAGCACAGGTTTATGGTCCAGTTCACTTTGCCATTTCCCAAAACAGCCAGCGCAGCTTGCCATGGTAAATATACAATTTGATATATATTTTCTTCAGGAATTATGTTTTATGGATAATGTATTTTTAAATACCTTCTAACCCTCATTACACGCTACTTTACTTTTTCTTTGCCATGATTGATTTTGTAAAGCGTAAAATGTAAATTTGAAATGTTTAAACATCTGCAATTACAACTTAAAAAATGGAAGACAAAGAATTATGTTGAAGACATATGATTGTCAGAGCGATTGCATCTTGCTGACTCTGGAAAATACATTATCTGAAAAATTCTGCATTAAAAGTAGGACAATTCAATTCCTTCGTCAACGCTAGTAAATCTCATCTTTACTTTTTCATGTAATTAATTACCTGCTGCTCCCAAATAGATTTGACAGAGCAGTGCTAAAAAATGAAATTGCCATGTGCTAGGCAAATCCTGGCAAAGTAACAAATTGGCACTAATTCATTGACTGTCTGGGTATAATTCCATTTCTATATTTCCTGGATTGTATTTCACACTCCTACCTTTAAGACATGGTATACAGTACTGTTACATTATTATAATATTACTTTGCACAGAAACAAAATGTACACTTTTATGTACACAGTACTCTTTGTTTAATTTTAAATTACTGAATGACATTTTGAAACTAATTGTAGCCATGACTCAGGTTTTTCCCTTGTTATTTTCTAATAAAGCACCTCTTTAATACAATTAAAAATGAAGAGTAATATCTTGAATATTAAGAAGACCACTTGTAAACAAATATAATTACCTGTAGGACTGATTACTTGAAAAGCAGAATTATATATAAATCACCACTAATTGCAGGGACAAAATAAAATAGTACACCACTTAAAATAGTCAATAAAATACAGAAAGATAATTTAACTAATGGTGTAATCCCATTTTGTACAATCAGACTCTATCCCATTAGGGCTAATTCATTCCCACTTAAACCAAATCCTAATGTATTAAAATTCATAATCCTTTAGGTCTTTAGAACAAAGAAAGAAGTCCATCTTAGAGACATGAAGGAAAATGAGGGAGTTAGTCACAGAATGTATTCATTACAAACAGGAAACAATAAATCAACAGGAAACCATTCAATGGATACTAGCTTCCCAAGCAAATATGGAGAGTTCTCAACCTCTTGACAGGCACTTCCTCAAAGTCTTAAGTCAAATGGGCATTTGAATATGGGGCAGAGCAGTGGCTCTGTGGCTAAGGATTTGTGCTTTTTGTTGGAAGGTTGCGGTTCAAATCCTAAGCTGTGTGTCTCATGGAGAGCAAGCTGGGGTATGTGAAAAGATATATTCCTTATGCAAGAAATTGTATATGGCTCATAAGGTGATCTTATCTTATATTATATTCCATGTTGATTAAGATGAGGTCTGAAGAATGCACTGGAATTTTAAAATTTCTAAAATGGTTTTGGAAAAACAATATTGCAAACCTCAGAAAATGTTGGTATGGTCATAATGGCAGAGTAAACACAAGATTTCTATGAAAATTGCAGCAACCGTATATGAATATAAATAAAGACTTTTTGTTTTTTATACAAAATTCCAACACACATGAGAAACATAGACCACTTGTTTAGTTAGAACCCCTAACAGATACATACAGGTAGTTTTATTTTCAATACAACCATTGTGCCAGATAAACTAACTGGTAATACCTACCTTTTATAAATTCTAACTATATGAAAGACAGTTTTAAAAGTATGACTCTTAGTTTTTATAGTTTATATATATATATTAGAATGTATAATGGAATAGATTTCCACAATTCTTTGTCACAGCTTCACTTATTCTACTGTATGTTGATGTAATTGAGGATTGTTTATTATAAAATTATAATTATTGTATATCGTTCACCTTGTTCACCTTGATAGGAAAACACACAAATTTGTTAAAAATATATAAAAACAATAGAAGCATAAAATGTTTTATTCCATTGTTATAAACAGAGCCTGATTTACTGCAACTCAGATTATGTGCATGTTTTAAAATGAGTCAAAATGTGCCTGAACTCTGTGGAAGGCTATCCCACAATTAAAACAAAAAAAAAATGATTAAAACCATCTCGTTCACTGACTGCTACCAAAGCATAGCAAATATTGTCTGTTGCTTACAACAAACTTAGCAGCATAGTGCTGTTACGTATAATCACACATATCTTTATTTACATATCCATGTCAAACCTTTTAATTTAATTTGAAATATAACCTTAGATTGGTCCAGAATTTAAGAAGCATGTGTGCATTGTTTCCTCATTGTTTACAGGTTTTGGCAGTCTTTAAATTTCAGTCCGGGGTTGTTCTAGGAGAGTACGTAAGGGGAGAAATTAAACAAAGAGCTTCATGGTAGCATATTTAGACAGTTATTGGTAAAACAAAATAAAATGGTATGTGTAACTGATTACAAGGACAGGTTCTCAATTGTATAAATTTGTAAATGTACAAAGTTGCTGTATTTTACTATATTCAAAATCTCACTTCTTGACTTGATTTTTATTCAACCTAATTAAATCATAATTACATTCTTAAATTTAGATGGACAGTGTCATGTGTTTTCTTTACAAATATGCTGCTGTTGATGAAGTGTGATGTCTTCATCACTGGTCATGAGAACAGAGCATTGTTTTCACAGATTTGGGAAGTTTTAGACTCACTTAATTTCAACGGTTGAGTGGTGGCAATGGTTGCTGCAATACAGGTTCAAACAGCTTTATTATTTATATTCCCCATAAGAGCAGTACAAAGGGATTAACGCTGGAAAATAGAAGCAGTGTATGAGTAAGGCTATTAACTTAGAACAAATGGAGCTGGTTTAAAAGTGGTAAACTCTGACTGCAGTAATGCTGAAGTCATAGAATTTTACATTGTTACAAATGACCACAATGTTCAATTTTCCAAAGCTAACAGGTATGTTTTAAATATTCTTTTCAGGTCCAGATGCCAGATAAATGTATTTACAGTCTTTGGGGTCATTTTTTCATGCTCAAAATATGCTTAAACTGGAGGCAAATCAGAGTTCAAAGTATACATCAATCACCCTGGGAGCTTTAATGAGTATAAAAAACAAAAATAATGTGATTAAGCTACTAGTCAGCTAGATACATCTCCAACACACATAAATGATATAACCTCTGATTTTTTTTATCTGTTTGTCTGTTAGCAAAGATAAAGTCATCCTGTTGTATCTGTTTGTCTGCCTTCTCTTGTCTTTTTACTGGTAAAAAAAGATACTCTGAATCTTTCTCATGTGAATCCCACATCTCAAAATGGAGATGGTATAAAGATAGAGAAAAAATTAGAAGCCAATGTGGTCCATGATAGAACATTATGTACACTGTGATTGTGATTGCTGCCTAACATCTGTGTCTATAACACCATCAACTGAAGCCAGCTCTTATTGTGATAGCTATCTGATATAGTACGTGTAGAAATCTAGCTATAATTTTTCAATTTATGTTTGTTGCAATACATGTCCAATAACCATCCATTCATTTTCCAACCACTTCATCCAATTCATGGGCATGGGGGAGCTGAAGCCTATGTCAGTGTTATGCATTCCACACACGTCTCTGTCCCATCTCACATTCCCATCCGTGCCGTGTTTAACAAACGCTCACGCCGCAAGTAATACATCTATCACCGTTTACTCCCATCACTATTTTATTTCCCCTCTTTCGTCACTTCTCCGCTCACTATTGTGGATTCTCCTAGAGCTTCCCAGTGTGTGTTATATCATTATATATTATTGACGTTGGGAACAGGGAACTCTTGGCCATCAAGCTCGCCCTGTAGGAGTGGAGGCACTGGCTGGAGGGGGCTCAACATCCCTTTACGATTCTCACTGACCAAAAAAACTTGGCCTTATTGCAGTCAGCCAAACATCTCAACCCTAACCAGGCTAGGTGGGCTCTCCTCTTCTCCAGGTTCCGTTTTTTCAATACCCATACCCCAAGCTACAAGAACATAAAGCCGATGCCCTTTTCTGCCTTCACAATCCCTCCGGGTCTGAGGATTCCCCTATGCCCATCGTGCCCCCAGACAGGTTTCTTGAAGCCGTGCATTAGGACATTGAAGATCAAGTTAGACGTGAGCTCCAGAACATCACGGTGCCTCCCCAGTGCCCCCTGGACAGACTGTTTGTTCCAGATTCTGTGCATTCAGCTGCTCTTCAATGGAGTCATGACTCCCGCTTCGCCGCCCAGCCAGGTGCACAACGTTCCATTGAATTCATCTCCAGGGACTTCTGGTGGCCCTTTCTGAAGTCCGACGTAACCCCTCCCTATCCCCACATGACTCACTTTTGGATACCACCCCGAAGCCAACAGCCAGGCGAAGAGGATTAACAAGGACCTGCTAACCAACCTCAGGGCGTATGTCTCCGCTGCCCAGGATAACTGGGTCTCCCTTCTCCTCTGGGCTGAATATGCCCACAATTTTCTTTACTCTTCCTACACCGACATGTCTCCATTTCTTTGGTCGCTTGTTTATCAATCCCCACTCTTCCCCGACACCATTCCTGACACCGAGGTTCCTGTTGTTCAAACATATTTCTCCCCCCTCCTGGAACTATGGAAGAGAGCCAGGACAGCATTGCTAAAACATCTCGTAGACAGAAGATCTCTGCCGATAGACTCCGACGACCATTCCCCCAACTACGTCGAGGTCAATTTGTCTGGCTCTCTTCCAATAACTTTCCCCTCCAGCAACACTCCTGCAAATTGGGTCCTTACTTAATTGGGCCCTTCTGAGTACTCTTCCAAGTTATACCCGTCTTGTACTGCCTCACCCTCCCTCCCACCTTCAGGATTAACCCCACCTTCCTTGTGTCCCTCCTGAAGCCTTACCACATGTCCCCACTTTCTGGACGTCAACCACATCTGCCTCACCCCCTACTAATGGATGGCTCTCCCACGTATACGGTGAATAAAATCTTGGGCACCTGATGGCATAGAGGCTCCCACCAGTTGTTGATTGACTAGGAGGGTTACGGTCCAGAAGAACGTTCCTGGGTTTTTGAAGCTGACATCCTGGATCGAAACCTGATTCGGGACTTTTTTCGCACACATCCCACTTTGGCTAGTGGGTCGTCAGGAGCCGACCCTGGGGGGGGGGGGAGTACTGATATGCATTCCACACGTATCTCTGTCCCATCTCGCATTCCTACCCAAGCTGTATAACAGATGCTCACGCCGCAAGTAATACAGCTACAGATGCAGCCATTCAAAATGCGCGGGGGATACCGCATTGTTTTCCGGTACGCTGTACGCAGTCTACCGCGAGTTACTGGTAAATACCGCTAGTTACCGTAAATTCTCCTATAATACGACAAGCAAAATAATAGTATCCGGAATTTCCACAAGGTGGAGCTAATAAAGCTCAACCTCTCATGTTTGAGCTGTGGCCATCAAAGTCTTTAACGAAGATATTACTAATAGTATTAATAATGAATGACCTTGGACAAGCTGTAAGTGTAAACTCAAAGTATTGCCCTGGTCCACATTCTTTTTTTCATTGACCGTCTTTGTAAAAGTAACACCACAGCATTTTGCAATCACGCATTTGTTTCCAATCATGCAAAGTACAGTAATTCTTGAGAATCGATTCACCATGCCTTTCACATGCTCATAAAAGAGATTGATTTAGGAACATAAACATATTACTGTATGCAAACTGTACTGTATACAGTATGTATATGTATATTTCATGTATTATACCCAGACAAACACAAACGCGTTTTTAATAAGATGCTTTTATTCGTTCATAATCCGACGATCTCAGGAAGACTAATGGGGGTCTGGCTTTTTTTCTGGAAAACCATAACTCTGGTCTTGTCCAGATTGACTGTCAGCGCTCAGGTCTGACAGTGCTGCTCCAGCAGCACCAGGTTCTGCGGCAGCCTCTGTTCTGTGGGCGACAGCAGGACCAGTTCGCAAAGAGCAGGAACTCGGTTTCTGTAATTAATGCAGATCAGTAAATCAAGGGACAAAACAGTTATTGCGCCCGGCTCCTCAATGGGCTTTGATGTGCTAATGCATTGGTTTAACAGTCCGGGTGTGGCAATGTTTTTTATTATTGTTATAGAGAAACATGATCAGATTTTCCCCGGTTCAGAAAAAAAGATCTGAAGTACTGTACTGTATACTAGTTTGTCACTCTTCTCATCCCCTCTTTGCTAAATGGCTTTTTAATAGAGTCACATAGAGACAGAGGTGAAACAGCCCTACACAGCCCTGTCGCAGTACATGAAAATAATTATATCTTATTAATTTCTTGAGATACGCGATTCTTTTAATACAGTCTTTGCTGTGCTCTAGAAGATCCTTGTGATATTTTGAGCTCTGGTTGAATGATAAGTGTCGCAGTTTAAATCATTTTCATAGTTAGAAATTATGGAACGCTCTGTTAAAAGCAAGGGAGTTTTTTATGTCCGTTGCAGTTTTTTTGCAACATGAATATAATTATATCGTTATTAATTTCTTGAGATACGCGATTCCATATTATATTCCCTTTTAATCAAATTCTAAAAGTATGCTTGTTGACTCCGGTATCACGTTAGTTAAAGACTTCGATGCTTAAAATGTTTAGGGAGAAATGGAATACTGGTGTGTATGTTTTCTTTAAAGTACCGAGACCAGCCATATACTGTATGTTTAAGTAACAAAATTAATATCGTTTATGGCCTTCACACGTGTTGCAGTATGCTCCTATTCTTTTTATGCTCAGGCACTAAGATTTCCCTTCAGTGATAAAATTCCATATAAATATTCAATACTACAATGGGCACAGTAAAGACGTTTACTGTAAATCTTTCTACGACAGACCAACGGACCACGAGTGCCCCTGTCGGTCTACCAATCACGTACCCCGGTACCGTGCGTCATCGTGCGTCACAATGCGCGACTCCGTAGCCAATTACCTCCGGTACGTGTGTGTACCGCACCCTTTGAATGGCTGCATCTGTATCACCATTTCCTCCTGTCACTATTTTAGTTCCCCTCTTTCCTCACTCCCCCGCTCACTATTGCGGATTCTCCTAGAGCTCCCCAGTGCGCTTTATATCATTACTAGTTTACTTTCGGTTTTGGATTTTCTAGCCTGCCCCTCGTTTTCCACTTTGTCTTGCATTTTAGATTGTTGCTCTCTGGTTGTCTTTCTTGTTTCCCGACCTCCTTGCTTGCTTCCTGGTATACATTTTGCTTAGTGATTTGGATTGGTGTTCTCTCTCTCTCCTGAACTCTGCACAGGGCCCATACAGTACCTCCTACCTGACCATTGTTACACTCAGCAAGCAAGGATATATCCTCAATAGACACCAGTCCATCACAGGTCACATACAGACACAGACACACAAATTCATACCAAGGTTAATTTTCCCAGACGCCAATTAACCTATCCCTGGCAACCAGAGAGGTACTTTACAGGCACTTGATCACCTGGAACCTGCACTGTCTCCAGGAGACGTTTCATCGAGGAGATGCAGGAACATGTGTTGTGGAGCTGACCCTTTGCCAAGGCACTGTGGGGCAGGATGGACAACACCGTGTAACTCCTTGAAGAGGAAACGGAGCATCCCTCCAAGGACTTATACTGAATGGATTGGACAGAGAGACAAGGTACCTGTTGTAGCTGCTCATATCCCTAACAAAACAAGGACTGTTTGCGAGAAACACTCTCATCCAGCACAACACAGAGTGGAGGGCAAGGGAGCTGGAGGAGAGGATCCTTGCAAACCTCAGAAGCAGAATATAAAGCATGACGTGGCCAAATGGGGTTTCTCCATGGCAAAGGAGCACTGGAAGGGAATGTGGGTACTGTACAAGTCCTGAAGAGGAAAGACTAAAACCTGTACCTTTGAGCTCATGCAAAACAATTGGACTTTCACAAGAAGGACAGGCTATAGAGACAGCAAATAGTAAAACCCCAGAGGCTTGAAGGAACTGTTGTGCCAAACTAGCCTTAATGCCCATTTGCTAAAACAATGGATTGATAATGGATAATCACCACTGTGAGAACCGTTTAATTCTTGAATTGTGGAAATTGTATTGCTCAGAATTGTATCGTTACATTATTGTTATTGTATACATTGCTGGAATAAAAATTATTTTCACAAAAAATAATCAGTATGTCTTTGGATTGTTGGAGGAAACCCACAGAAACATGGAGAACACATCCAAACATTCAGATAGCACCCCAGGTCCTAAATTGAACCCAGGGCCCCAGCACTCAAGGCAGCAATGCAAGCACTGCACCACTGTGCTTCTCCTGTGCTTTCCGAATTATTATATGATTGTTTTTCTTATGTTGTTTATGCAAGCGCATAATCATCATAAGTAGTTCAAAGTATTTGAAATCATCCAGTATTTCAAAGAAGCTCCATAAATTCATATAGTATATGTACTTTCTTGTGTAGTGGAGACTGTAGATTTATCTTGATGTGACAAAAATACAATAGATAAAAACATACATAAAAACCAGTATGTTGTCTAAATTATAAATTTAAGTGATGAACTGTTTTTACTTTGTATCAAAGGAAAATGCTGCATAATCTAGAATTTAGAATGTAGGGTTCATTGGTTTGACACCGTAGATCTGAGTCTTTCTAAAAAGTTATTGATGAATAGTCAAAGTTTTTTAATTTAGTAAATTTTGGGCTGTTCTAATGTAAAAAAATCAAATATACCTGTAATACATTGTTCCCTTAATGCACTGGTTGCAAGAAAAAAATACACTGTTAGCAAAAACAAATACACTGCTGCAGAAAGATCACAGTTATGAACACACAATAGATACACAATAATACACCTACAAGGCTAAGGAACATGCAGTCCTGTCAGATGACAGATTGACCTGTGCAATAATGTACAACAGCAGGCAAAGACTGGGCATGATAGACCACTATGCTAACATGTACTACAATCTACCAAATATTTTTGAAATATAATGGTTTCCATAAAGTCTAATATGAATCAGGATGATCAGCACCACTTTAGCACAGACAATAGATAATTAGATGCATAATTTCCTGCTCATGGAATGGACCACACTGTCAATTTATTTTTGTCATTTATTTTTGTAAAAGAAATGGAGCTATATTATTGTAATCGGAAATTCTCATTTTAATGACTGCCTTCCCTAAGGATCTGTCATTGGGTCCAAGAGTCCAAATATTGTCTTGCTAGTGTTCAGGGTTGCATATTTCTTGCAGGTTCTGACAGATATCTCTTAATTACTGTAGGTCCAGACACAGTTTAAAACCTGTACTCTCCTTAAATCCAGGCCTGTCAATCTGTGTGGCTGCCTGAATGTAATGTGTTTTAATCAGAGAATCATACCAAACCCTGGTGCTGCCCTACCATATAGGTACAGTAATATAGTATTATACTAAAGGTAATGGTTTGGCTTTCATGACTTAATGGCAACAGAGGTTAAACAGTCACACAAAGCCAAGATGGCGACTACAAAATGTTCACAACAGTATAGTGTAGTTTGTTTTTGGCATTATTTGTTTACCCAATTTTATAATGAAATATGAATGTCTTAGGCTTATTTCTTACAGAGTACCTTTGCCAGATTTCTTTGGTTTTTAAGAGGGAGTTTGAGATGAGAGTCATAGCATGAACAACAGCACTCAACAGACCTGAGCTGGCAGCCATATATATATCCAGTATTTTATGCTTTATTTTCAGAAGCAGAAATGTATTTATAATCAAAGGGAAAAGAAAAAAAATGGAAGCCACAAATGTTTAATCGTTTGATCTGCGAATCTGATGTCACATGAAAATAATATAATTCATGCTTCTTTTGAAGAGATAAAAAAGAATTGATGCTTTTAAGCTTTTTTTTTTACTGTTTGAAATTAAGGATAATGTCCTGAATTTTTTAAATTCTGCCAAGTATGCAGGAAGCCGTCTAGTGTGGCCATCAGGGGAATTGAAGTTAAAGACCTGAGGTACTACTGTACAATGGACAACATATTTTAGATAGAACTGAACTTAATTCTGCACCACATAGGATAAAAAAGTAAATATTCAGTAGAAATGTAATGTTTATTTGGATTCAAGTATTCCAAAACATTTCCTCAAAGGCAACCCATTGAATCTCTTCAGAACCAACAGCAAAATGCAAAAGTGAATTTAAGGCTGAGAACAAGCTCATCATTGTTAAAGCTGATATCTTAATTCTTTTAAAGAAATAGCTGGATTCGATTTTCAGATCAGTTCTTGCAGGTACTAGCAACCAAACAAGCTAGGTATGCTGGGTGTCATCTGCTTTTTTCCAATCTTTGATATAATTCTATTAAATGTATTTATATTTATATAAATGTATATATTTAGAAAATATATATTTATATATATTTATATATGAAAATATGAATCATATGGAGAGTTGCTTAATAAGTCTTGGCAGATTCAAAGCAGAAATATATTGACTTACAGTAATTGAATTAACTATGAATTTGATTTCTTCCTTCTGTTGTTTTCTGCTCTATTATTTTTAATATAGAAAGCTGAACTGGAGTGGGAGTTTGACTGCTCTTACTTAATGTAGGTATTCACACCTAATGTAGTGTATGTTGTCCTCTGGTTACCTATGCAAGAGCTCTACAATCTGTTTATTAAGCAATATACCTTAACAACAACCACAAGTTTTTTTAACATGCAGTAATTACATATTCCTTCATCATATAAAAGAAATATACAACATACACAAGAGAATAATTTATGCACACTTCTGCTGCACTATTCCTTGATAAACATCAAAATACAAAAACATGCACATTAAAATAATAATCAGTCCCAACAAGACTCAAGATAGAATCAGAGTAAATTCATCTGTTTTTTTTCCAACTGAGATAACAATGACTTTAAATGTACAGTATGTTCTATATAAATAAAAACAGATGTGATCATTGCATGAAAATAAATATTTGTCCCTAATTTTAATTATTCCCCAATTTTACTCTGAAATTAAGCATTTACATCATAACTCAAGAAAACAGTGAATAACAGTGAGTTCTTTAAATTGTACAGGAATAGCTAAAAAAAATACATTAGAAAATAGAAAGTATATGGAAGCAATTTTGAGTTAATTAGGCTTTTATTTATGGTCTAATTATTAGGAGCATTTGAATTGTTGATGATGTTTTTTTCTGATTTTTTTTACTTTCCTTTTTTGCTCCCCTTTTAAAAGAAGATCAAAGAGTCTGTAGTTGAATAGATGTTAATGATGCATGCATTTAATTTCTTAGCTCTGAGCCGCTGAAATCTAGGATTAGAAAATGCAGCCAATTTAAGGGCTATATGGACATGATTAGTACAATTTACATGCACTTTTTTGTGAAAGACATTCATTTAACCCATCAGAGTGACATCTTTGTCCAGTCTTGTACTGTGATTTTCATAACCTTTGCTCCTTCCCTCTGTATCTTTTTCTACAAACAAACCAATGAATAATTCATAAGGTTTAATGACAAAGATATGGCATCAATAGCACAGAAAGTGTACTTTATTGTTGTTTATTTTCTTGACAGCTGTCCATATCTGCAGTAGAGGAAAGAATCAATACAGCTAGTTTCAAATTGTACATGCTGCACACAGTAAAAATTAGTACCATTGTGAAGGTACTTTAACAACATTTACCAAGTTATTTCTACTGGAATATTTAGCCATTCCTGTGAAAGTTTTCAGCGGGCCTTTACAACAAAACACTAGGACTTGAATCAAACGCTTTTTAATTTGCTGAGGCGCACAGCCGGTGCAGGAAAAAAACTGAAAGGAGTTATTGGTCTGCTATTCAAATCTGTGTCTCAGCTTGGCTTGTGTTTATGTGCAGGGAATTGTTCATCAGCTATGTACTTAGTAGCTCAGGCTCAGTGCAAAATAAATTCAGAGCTCCCTTGAAAATTTGAAAAGCACCAGAAATGAAGTATGGAATATATACAGTAAACATGACCTTAGTATTTATATTTATGGAAACAATCCATACTACTAAGAACTTAACATAAAATACATAATCTTTACACAGAATCACAGTAATTTTATGAACAATACATTGCATTGTATATTAATAACCAACTTCTCAATCTGGGAAGTGAATCTACTAAGGACTATTTTTCTTGAACTAGAATACTAGAATAAATTAAAATATTTTTTCTTGAACTGAAGATGTTGTTTACACTATGATTGAATTTGAAAGTTTAATTATTATCTACTAGTTCAAATGTTATGATTCCCTTAAGTACAATGCTGCAGAAAATAATTTTTAATATATCTAATTCACAGTCTCATTCTGTAAAAACTGTTTTCAAATCTTAAACTGATTGTATATAAGTAAGTTCTACATAAATCTGACTATACAAGAGGTGTTCAAATTCACTGCAACATATGAACTTAAACTGTAACTATTTTGTGGATTATATGCATTGTTGAATGCTATGCGTATACTAATGATTCATGGCTAATTTCACTTCATTTCTCCATTTCTGAATTTTACTTAAGTGATGGACTTTTCAAAGTTTGAAACAGTTTGAAAGTTTTTCAACACAGATCAAATGTATAAGTGTGGATGCACAGAAATGCGAAGTCATAGTTATATGGTTACTGTGCAAAGAACTATTGGCCAAATTACCACAAGAGATTAGTTCAAAGTTACTAGAGTATTTCCATTGATCCAGAGCTGCTACTGGCATTTCACCACCATCCTCTGGGACCCTCCTGGTCTGTTACATACTGTAAAAAACTAAGATCACTATTAAATATTATGGAAACTTGTCTGTCTGGGTAAAAACACTGAGGGATTTTAACATGTGTTATTATGCAGGTGCATGGCCAATTCACAAGGAAAGAGCTATATACTGTAATGTAAGCTGCTATTCACCCGTGTACATCTGAAAAATTGAATAATCCACCCTACAGTCCAGACTTGGCTTTACTTGATTATTTTAAATGACAAATTATTATTTATTCTAATATCTGAAGTTGGCACTGTGTCATATGTGGTTTCAAGACAATGAATCCTTGAAGTACAGTATGCTGTTGATGAATGATTAAAAGAGTGATCTGTATGAACGAGAAGAAGTATTATCAGAGCATTTTTATTTTGATTAGGGAGTTGTGATGACGAGTGGTTACACTGAGAAATAAAGCAGGAAACTCCTCATTTGTTTCAATATGCCTAACATGTAAAACATTTTAAACACTCATCATAACTGTCACTAAAAAATGGTATGTTGTTTAGCTTTAGCTAAGGTCTCAAATTTGCTGAAGGAGGATGAGTGGATAATGACTTTCAAAAAGATGTGCTTATTTGCCATTTGCTGTAATTTAACAATTCAAAGTTCTGTAGAGAAATTGCCAACCCTCTCTCGGTCAGCCCTATGTGATTCAGGTGGGTGGCGTTTCCTTATATAAAGAGTCGTGGGAGTCAAAATTTCAAGATCAGCCATTTCAAGAAATGACATCTTTGGATCACTTAGCTACTAAGCTTAGCTAAAAACTAAACAAGCCTACATGGCCTCCTCTCATATGTAGGCTTTCTTGTGTTACATATTTGACAGCCGGCAGCCAGTGATTGTCAAAATGGTAATGGTGCCTCAGAAGGGAAATGTGGCTTCTTCAGTTGTTGTTTTACTCATAAAAACAGCTGCTCAAACATTTTAATGTCTCAAAGCAATGTGGGGCAAAAGTCATAATTTGCTATCATAATTTACACAAATTAGCATTGAAATGTACACTTCATTCTCATGTTATCTACATGTATACTACAGTATATTTATTTTATTAAAAGATGTTCACATAATGTTACAAATGTTTTGTGAATAACAGGTTTACTTCAGTGTTAATTAGGTTAATTACTAAGGAAACTTTAAAAATGTAACAGAATGAAAGAAACGTTACCGTTTAAGTTGCATCTAATGTATCACAGTATGATAACCATGACATGCAAAGCTGAGTCAAAGCAGTTTAACAACAAATTAAAGCATCTGTTTATTTAGCTTGGGTCCTCTAGAAATCCAGGATTTAGAAAACTAATCAGCTAATTAATCAATTTTTCAATATGGAACTCATCAGTATATAGCTTGACAGGTTTTTTTACACCACACAGTGATTGTGCCATGATTGAAGAGAGGAAACAAGGTGCATTATGTAGGTGGGAGGAAACAAGCATTGAAAAATAATTAGCAAAAAGACCAGACCTTGGAAAATAGCATAGAGGAACTGGAAAACGAGTCTGTCAGAATGAAAAGATTAGGACTTGAAAAAGGATAGTGGGGCATGGGAAAACTAAGCTGAAAGATTGTATAACTGATTGAAGTGCTTAATGAGTAGGAGGACAATTAGGTAATGAATGTTATTGTGAAAATTAATTTGCCTTAAACAGCTGCCAAAACTCCAGGCATTCCTCAAGTTAAAGGGTAAGCTTAACTTGTTTAAATAAAAATCTAGCTAATACATACCCCCATTTAATTCACAGCCCAAATGTTCCATCCTTCATATAATTCTCTGCTTAAAAAGGAGCAATTTATATGTACTGTATAGTGTGAAAGTCTGCAGCATTAGAACTTATGGAAACAGGTGGGATATACTGTATGTCAAATTTAATGTTTATGTTTAACGTTTTAGCTAGCATATTGTATATACTGTATAAACAAGTGTTTAAAGTTGTGGGAAAACATAAACATAATACATTATTCTATTGACATTATTTTTTTATTGCATTTGCTTTTATACATTCCTTTAGTCTAATAAAATATGAATTTGATATTTTACCATACTGTATATGGCATAAACAGTACTGGCTCTACAATTTTTCTTAAAATGGAATTTATTAACTCAAATTCGGAAAGGACAAGGCAATCACACTCAGCTATAGAGTACCTAATCACCATCATTATGGAAATTATATACTGTATATTGAACACAAGTACCTCCCTTTGCATTCATCTCAAGCATCCCTCGTCCACCTCATATCCAACTTACAGCTGTCCCCTGGTTCACTCAGTCTGAAAGGGGTTCCAGCCTCCTCGATCTATGGCCAGGAGGCTACTTATTGACCAAGTAGGTTAAGCCAAACCTATCTCACCAAGTATTTCAAACATTCACAAACCATTTAATTCTTGGATGCTGTTGTCTGTAGTGAGCCTTTTAAACAACTATGCTTATGCATATTTAAAACAATGTTATAAGGCTTTCACTTTACTGTGCTCTACATTATTAATAAATTAAAGCAAAATAGTCTAAAAGGCTTTAGAAGTATCCAACAAAATGCCTGTTTTCTGTGGTCCCCCAGGAAATAAATGGCTACTACTTTTACTTTTGGACTACCTGTAGAATAAGTTAATTAGTCTTGCTTTCACGGGAACTTAAACTGATTTTTGGAAAAGTGCTTTTTTCTGCATTGTGATAAGGTCATTAGGAGGACAGGTTGAACACACACAACAATGTTAGTTAAACCCAGATGGAGCTGATCCCATTGGAATGGGCTCTTATTTTGACTTGATATCCTAATTCATATGTTAGACAATAAATAAATATTACTCACAATAATTGATAGTGACTGCAAGCTCTTAAAACACACCATAAGACTGAGAACTGTTCATTGTAAGATACTGTACATATGTCTATTTTACTTGCAAATGTTAATCACTGTATGTCATGCTGATAAGCCCTAATAAGGGTTTAAACAGCTGCCTGTGGATTCTTAGATGGTCCTGCCTCTCTAAATACTGTGAAAGGGCAATTGATTATTAATATTTCTATAATTATTAATTTGTATCCTCTAAAAAAACACTGGAAACCTGAGAATTTCTCTTTTATGAAAAATGCATACGTTTTAAAGGTTGAGATGCAGTGTACAAAAAGTGACTGAAAAATAAGTGTTTATTCATAATTTAAATTATTTGATTTAGATTGTATTATTTTAATTATTAAAAATTAATTTATTTCAGGACATTTTAGACAGCTGTTTTGATGTGGAATAGAAAGTTCCAAGTGGAAACAAGAGACACTAAAATTACTTCTTCTTACTTCCTTTAGTTTCTAGTGTTTCTTAACACTGACTCATTTCACAGATGCTGATGGGCAACTGGAAATGTGATATTAATTTAAATGCTTCATATTTATATCAGAAAAGAGTCACCTAATCATTTTAGTTTCTCCAAGGTATTGGTGTTATACATGTTTCTTAGTTAATGCAGTAAACTACTTCTTTACACACATTCACATGCCCATTAAGGTTTAGTGATTGGCAATTGATGATTCAAAAATGATCCAATCTCTGTGCAAGACTTGATATATTTTCATGTGGTCTTAAACTATTGCATGGAAAGATATATTTTCTAGAGTTCCCAGAAAGATGAATTTCACCAGAGATCAAGTATTTTTTAGGTACTTAGTCATTCTACATGAAATTAGTGGTGGAGTTTGTAAAATAAGTGCTGTAGTATTTTAAATTTCCTGAGGGAAAATTGTCTGTAAGTTTCTGTTGGTGAGGTGGCAATTGAATACTAGAGGAATTGTGTTGTTTTTGAGTTTCTTACTGTTGTTTTAAGCATTCTCTCCATGACTTATACATTATGGATTTAGCTTTACAAATCATTTCCTGTGGAAAGCCATGATTTTCAAAAAAGCCACACATTTCCTTGCTTCTGTTTATAAAATTTTAATTGTTGCTACGAATACATATGGGCCTCAAATGCTGAGAATAAAGGATTTGAATCTGTAACGTTTGACTTTTGAGAGTATTTGATTTCACTAAAATGATAAAATAATCAGTGTGGCATAGTGTTACAGTAGTTAGCATTGCTGCCTCACAATTCAGGGGACCTGACTTCAATTTAAAGGGTGCTACCTACATGCTGTTTGTATGTTCAACCCTGTGGTTGACGGTGTTTCCTTTGGGTGCTCTGGTTTCCTCCCACAGTTCCAAAACATGCATGTAGGTTTATACTGTAGGTTTCTGTATCACTGGTCCTGGTGTGACCCCGAATTCACACCAGAAGTGGCACAACGAAAGCTTAGCATAAGCAACCATCCGTTCAATCCACACTAACTCCGACTGTTGTGTTCTGCATCCAATCAAGGGAAAGTCAACAGAACATTGAGAGAGAGAGAGAGAGAGTAAAACAGCTGAAGTTGGACTATAATGTAATTACAATTGTTGATTAAATAGTTAAATTGCTGAATAAAACCTGACACGAGCGGGTGGAGTAACAACAGATCTCTGTTTATTGTGGCTAAACAACCACAATACTTTACCTGTGTCGGTGTCATTAGCTAGTTGTTGTGCTCGTGACAACAAAGTGAAAGGTTGCACTAATTAATGGACCACTCTGGGCCAGCATGATCAGAATATTGTTGTAGATTGTGCTTATATACTATAGTTCACAGGGTATAGAAAGTGTGAGTTTTGTGTGATTTGACCAGATCTCTATGGGGTTTATGCCTCACCCACATGCGCACGTGGGAAAAAATAAACTCGGAGCGTACAAAAACGCTGGAGGAAACAGACATGAGACGTGAATCTTGCGGAGCCAGTGTGGATTGGTTAAAATGAAAGCGTGTCTGTTCTGTAAATTGGACATAAGACGGGCAACTAAAAAAACACTTCAGAAATTTGCCTTTTGCGATAGGCCATGTCTCGCCCATGGATAAAGCAGTTGTCCATGTACTGTATGCTCAGTTTAATTACATACATTCTCTGAGTTAGAGTGTAACTGATTTGCTGAATGGGCAATAAATGATTTAATCTCAGACAACTCTTAAACTAATATTGCCTCACCTACTGTCAGAGAACTTCAGTATGATGATGATGCTGAGATGTTGTGAAGCAGATAACACAGGCATTGACAATTCCAGATTCCAGGCTCCCAAAACTCTTAGCTCAGCCAAGATAATCATACCAGATGAGGAAAGAAGAAGATATGGTAAAGGCAACATTATGATACCATTTAAAACTATGGTAAAGGGAAACAATACTGTAATTAGGTTTTAAGTGTAGGTTTTCATGTTTCATTGCTTATTCTTTCACATTTATTTAAATTCCGTAAGCCATTACCACAGCACACTTTGTCATCTGCTTTGTTGTCAGACTTAGATAATCATTTTCATACTGATATTGGTTGTTTGACACTTGCTGGTAATCTTTAATCATTTTTAATGTGCCAGTGTTACATTACCCTCATATTATTTATCCTGATATTGGTTTTATTAGGGAAACGTCTCAACTCCACATGGTGTTATGAAGGCTGTAGACTTAAATCAGTTAACACAGTTATAAACAGCCCCCCCACCCCCGCAATCTCTAGTGCTCTTAGTTTGCTGAATAATGCAAATAAGATAAGATAAAATACAGTAGATAAGCTCTGGCCACATGAGTAATGTTATCAGATTTTCACAGTGATAAATGGTACAAATTATAATATTGATAAATGATGCAAGAGCTCTGAAAATATCCAAAATATTGTTTACTTGTTTCTACTTTTTAACTTTTATTTGATAGAATAAATAAAAATATGATGGAACATCATATTTCAGACAATGAAACATAAAACGTTTTAAGCTTAAGATTTGTATTAAAACATCTTTATTCTGCAGGAAACAATATGGTGCTGCTGAAAAAACTGTGATAGCTTGATAGTTGAGATGCTCACACAGGGAAGAAAGCAATTTTTGTTTAATGCGGGCTGGTGATGTTTCTTGCAACCATTAAGTTGTTCCTGAACAGCTCATGTGCAGGCTGCACATTTTGAACTTGTTATGATCGGGAGGAACAAGAACAATTATTTTCAGTTTCCAATCAAGGTATAAAACAAAAGAAGTGGGATTAGCTCAGCCTTACTGAGCTGATTGGTAACCCCACCAATGACCTGTCTAGGATCCTGAAGACTATTCATATAAGTAATAGTTTGATCTTCACAAAATATTCTTGACATGGAACTTTTTTATTTTATATGACAATTAACTGTAGCAGAAATAATCGCATTTCAATGAATTTGGAATTAGTGTCAATCTGGGCAGTTTTGGACTCCGTTTTGATAGTACTGTATATATGAGCAAACCATATAATGCTAAAACATTGTTACCACCATTTTGTTGTCCTTGCAATTGATACTAGAGAGTGATGTTGACTGTGTATTGCTTTTTTTAATATGGTTTATCTTGGTTGATGAATACATATGTTTTTGGCACTGAATTCATGAGAATGTACATTCTTGTGATTGTTGATTTTTATGGAGAAAATGCTAAAATGTTTTTTTTACAAAAATCATACCACGGGAAGACAATGAAAAGTAAATGCAGAATTTTGAGTTTTTCAATTGACAAAGATTTTGCAGTTTAATCATAACAGAGACTGTTTTCTTTGTTTATCTTTGCAGCAAAGAGAATGATTTAACAAGTAATTAGGAGAGTAAAGAACTGTCACTTATACTAGATACTGCACTGTAAGAGGCTGCTGTTTTAGTTTGGTCCCACACCGTTAATGAAAGCAGCTTTGTCTACTCTGTGAGGCTCTCTTTAAGCTATGTGTTCTCTTTTATGTTTATCCTGTGAAGAGGCGAGCAGTATTTATTTTGTTCCACCATGATGGGACTCATATTAAGTCTTGTGTTCCACATATCTGTATGTGGGGGTGGAGTAAACATTTATTCAAGCGATCCGCTTTCAAAAGCATTATGATACCAACTGTTTATATGAGCTAGCAGTCTTCAGCAGGGGTTTTAAGACTGTTGTTTTTGTCCATTATTTACTGTGGCTTTACCACAGTATGTGTAAAATCATCTGTTTTGGCTTACTGACCACTTTTGTTTTGATAAGATCTTTCTTATGTAAAAAAGAAGTTGGTGGCTGATGCATATGTACAGAATCAGAATCCCCATTATTGTGTGTTCACTTTGCTAAGTACATGACACATTGTTTACTGTTAGAATATTATTACAGTCTACCAGAGGCATATCAACAGGAGTCTTATGTTACCAACTCAAATAGTAATATAGCTTGTATGACTCAGAATCACCTACTGTAGGTTTAACTGGTTTTTATTTCTGGTACATGAATTGTTAATAAAGTATTTTTATTTAACCACTTAGGGGTAGTACAATAAAACATGATGTGTGACAGCTTTGAATGAGGAAATCAATCACTTTTAATATTAGTAAAATATCAGAATATTGGATTTATTTCAAAACATTTAATACTATTTTAAGATAGTAACTATAAAATATGAATTTATTCATCATGCTTAGATATTGATTTTCTTAAACCTTAATAGTGTTAACAACCTCAGCAGCTCCCTGAAACAGCTGGCACTAAGTTGAAAGACTGGGATCAAAATCAGAGTAGAATTGCTTTTTAATTCTACAGGTACCTTTGACATATTTGTATATGATGCTGAAAATAATTTCATATTTATATAATAATTGCTTATTTACTTTTTACATAACTTAAGACAATCACTAATTTCAGTGACGCAGGTAAAGCAATTATACTAAACACAACTGTTTATTATAATGATCTTTGAATGATATGAAGAGGAGAAACACTAAAACATGTTTTGCTCTCCATGTTTAGAAAAAAATAATACATGGTAGCTGTATAATATCCTGATTTTTTTCCAATGGACAGTATCATTCATTGCCAAACCAGCAAGCTAAGCAGCACTTAAGTCAGCATTCTCCTGAATTAAAAAAATAAAAAATGAAAATGCTGAAACAGCAGTGAGTAGTGCGAGAATGCAAAACAGATGTATCTGATTGTACTTAGCAGAATCTAATGTTGAAGCCTACTGACAGCATTGTGACAGAAGTTTCAGATCAGAGCTTACTGGAATATACCAATTGTCAAGAGCACCTCAGTCCTCAGTCTTAGTTGTTTGCCAGTGGAATCTTCTTACTGTATTAGATGTAAAACAATTATAAAACAAGAAAAACAGGAAAGATATGGAACACCAGACAGTGATCTTTCTCCACTCAGACTGGCAGTGGTATATAAGTAAGAATGTTTGTTTTTAATTTCCCATGGTTTAATTCTCTGATGCTTTTATGTATGTTGAAAGGCATCACTTGGCTTCAGTACACTCGGTATTAAACACAAATAACTAAACGAACCCACAGCTTTTTTACAGATGTGAGTTTGAGCACCCCTTAAGACCGGGTGATAATTTGTAGATCTGCTGTTATTTCAGATGTAAGTACTTACATACAAATGGGTGTCCTCCTGGCCATTTGTCTTTGATTAGAATGCCTTTCAGTTTTGTGTGGTTCCCGGTAGCAGCTTCCTTTGAAATACACAAGTCCATTTCCCTTTACTGACCATTATATATTTGCTAAAGTCAAGTACAATTGGTCACAAAAGCTCAAACACTCTATTGGAGTTAAAGTCAGACCAGGATAAAGCCACATCATTCATAATGCTACTATTTGACAAAGTGCTTTTACAATATTTCCTTTCTAAAATTTAGTGTTGTCTTTCATACCTGCTAGCTATATAGCTTTTATGGTTACATCCTCCATTTTCTATAGGAACCACAAAACAGATTTGAAAAGTTTAAGCTGGTCTGTGATCTCTTTTTTGTTGTTGCTGTTACACTTTGTTACTAATGCATATTGTGCAGTTTTTCAAGGCATAATATCCAACTGTAAAAAATATCTAAACCACAATCGCTGCATGCTGATTAACAACACCATTTGTTGCTGTTTTTTTTAACTTAACAATACAATGTGGCAACCATTAGCTTAGACCCTGGGGCAAATCAGTTCCAATACTTGCACCAAATTTATCTCTTCACACGGCACAAAATACTTGACACAAAGTCAAGAGTTCAAAGACATAATTTTTCATTTCAATGGACTTCTTGACTTTTATAAGGAAGTTAATGAGAAAAAATGAGTGCTCTTTATCCCTGATTACCAGAAGGATGATATCTCTCCCATTCACAACATTGTGAAAGAAGCAATATCTGCATCATGAGTACTTATGCATTATGATAACACATTAGTTGACTCAAGTACTCAACTCTTTCCTGACAGGAAGGTGGGCTAAGAGGGACAGTGCTCCACAGCTCCATCTCAGCTTGAGATGGTACACCATTGCAAAGACAATGAGAGAGTGAAGAATAAAGGTAGGAGAATGAAATAGGAGGTAAAGTTTGTTTAGGGAGCTTGAGCAAACTTGAAAGGCACAATTGATCCTCCCCCTCCTGAAATATGTGATGAAGCAGCAGAAACTTTTGCCTGCTGCAGTGTGAAACTATACCCCTTTATGAACTGGAACAATAATTAATAGCTGCATAATTTGTATAGATATTTGTGAAGAGTGTTTAAAAGGAAGTAAACCTTTTATTTGGCCTATTTTAGGTCCTGTTTTGTCACAATCGTTACTCCTCCTCTTAAGGGCGCTCCAGCCCTTCCTCGTTCTGTCCCATTCCCCAAACCTGTTCCTTATTCCAGCCCCTCTTTAGTTCCACCTTTAAAGCCAGACGAAGGCGTTTGCCCGGGGTTTTCTCATTGAATCCCGTTTCGTGAGAGCCCGGGGTCCTACTGCGTCTGGCTTCGTTATGGTTTTAGTTTCTTGTTCCTGATTCCCTGTCCCGCCAGTCCCGACCCGGTTCTGGTTTTTAATTACTTTGGATGGATCCCCTGGTCTTGGACTCTGCCTCCCATTTTGGATTTCCCTTTTGGATTTATGCTTGTATTGTTTGCCCCGGACTCACTTCCCCTGGACACCTGCTCACCTCGGACATGCCCCCCTGTCTCCTGACCCACTCCTGCATCATATTTTTCCCTATTGTTTCTTCACCTACCGGATCGTGTCGTCCGCATAGGGCCCGGAAAGAACTATTCCTGACAGTTTAAGGCATTCAAAGAATTAAAAAAGCAGAAAATAGCACAGAAAATGGGTGAAATGTAAAAAAACAGAAAGGAAGATATATTGGATATAAGCAAGTGTTTTATAACCTCTTATTTCTTGTAGAACCTGATTATTGAGTATTAATATAAAAGTAGGTTTAAAGTAGTGGACATATTGTAAATACAGTTTATATTAAGTTATCAGTAAGATCATATAAAATTGTTAACAAAATATTGTTGTTACAGTACCTATTTGCTACCCAAGGACTATGTGATTTGTTGATCCTACACAATTCAGAATCGATGCAAATTCTCAAAAGAATACAACACAAAAAGAAAACAAGAAAATACATTATTCTACAAATACATATATTTTAACTCACCAGTTAACACAGCTCATTTCAAAGTTCTCACTTATTTATTTTCTTGTAAACATGCAGTACGAGTCCAAAATAGTTAAAACTAAGTATGACAAATCATGCTTATACTTCTTATTGCAATAGGTCACACAGCCAGTTAAGCTAGCTATACATCTAAAGACCTGTACAAAACTTTCTCAAATTCCAGTGCATGTTAAGTCTTAGTTATCTTAACCATAGCACAATAAGAAACCCCACAGAACAATTTGTCAGCATTTGACTTTCCATAGCCAGACAGCATCTTGGACTTATAGGCCACATTTACACAGATTTTCATTGTCACTCCTCACAGGCTACATTTCCAGCTTTCCCAAGCTCAGACTGCTGATGAGGGAAAAGATAAGCATGTCATGTACAGAATCACTGGGCTTTTAGAAATTTTCTGCTCATTCAGCCAGATGTAAATAATTGTTGAAAGCAATATAGGTCTGTATTGTGGACCTTCTCAATGTTGTATTTGGCCAAGAGCACTGTAGCTCAGTTTCATTTAGGTTCTCAATGGTCTTTAAAATATTTTGTACAATTCAGTATGGAGTGGATTTAAACCCAGGTCAGAGAGAGGTAGCGTCCTTTGGGTGTAAACATACTTCACCACCCACATTATTGAATGCTAACATTTTCTAAAATGTTTTTTTTTCTAATAAATCAGCATATGATAGACCAAATAAAGATTTTCTATCCATAACAAAGTCTATTGACTCCTTTTCCCTCTGAATCACTGCTGCCTGGAGCTTGATTATTAACCACAACTATCTGTATAAAACTGACATTTTTAAATAAATATTTTTATTCTGTTATTGGTTTTTACATGTATAAAGCATACAGTATGTTACAGTTTTATCAAAAAGTGGAAAATACTGATGTTACATAAGTAACAAATAGTAAAAATAAGTACTTCATCTTACTTTCCCTGAAAGTAAGAAAATTATTTTCAGCATATGAAAATACCCATAAAAACACAGCTTAAGTACGTAATTTAAGTTATTAAATGGTACAAAAGTAGAAACTTTAAGATTTTCAAAAAACAAATGACAACAATAACAAAATCCTTCAAGAATTTCATTTAAGTAAATTTACAAGTTCATAGTCTGTGTGGTAGAGGTTAACATCAATATCCACCAGGCACACTCTATACTTCCCTTTTGCTGGCCCCAGAGAATTCAAAAGACTGTGGCAACAACATTCTCAAACACTTCATTCCAAAAGCAAAGGAACGTTTCTGATTTTCTAGCAAATCCTCAAATGTCTGTAAGGCAGTGGTTTATTAGTTTCTGCTCTTAAAATGCTTAGCTGGTCTTTTGAGTCAAAACATACTATATAACAGGCAGTTCTGAGCCTTCACATAAAATTGGCAAGAGTGATTTAAAATGCTGGCCAAAGTGTGTGTTCATGAATATTACACAGTACATCATACGTGAGATACCAAATGCTTCTTTTACAGTTTGTAAGAAAACCATTTAAAATTTGGTAAAACAATGGTAAAATTTGTCTTCAAATGTTTTGTTATTTTCAAAAATCCTGGCTCTGTGCAATAATAGTGACGTTATTAGCTTATTTTTTACTTTAACTTGAAGTCCTAATTGAGATGTGGCAGTTGTTGTAAGCCTTTAGAATTAATTTGTTTTTCATGAATAGCACACGTGGATACTTCAAAGACCAATACCATAATTTATGGTGGAAAGAGAACACGTCTGTGTGATATTTTTAAGAGTTCCATTTGTGACAAGTTCAGATGTCATTTCTGCCTTTCATTTACAAAAATTAAGACCATCCTGCTTGAATGGAAAACTAAATGTTTTTTTCAAGGTTCATAGCTTGTTATTTTCATCCCTTTTTCCTTCATGAAGAAACCTTCATTTAATATAAATAAGGTCTTAGACATATTGTTCTGCCTCCCCTTCATTTGAAATGGTTACAGCACCATCACCACTGTTCAGTTCAATATCTTTTGCAGCTGCATTTTCCGGAAGTAGAGCAAGATCTTTAAAGACATCAACATAGTGGCCAAAACCAGGGCCCCAGTTTAACAGGTTGTCCCAATTGAAACTCCCAGTTTGCTGGCCTAGTTTATGTGTTAATGAATAATGTTCAGTTGAAGGCACCTGGGAGCTGCTTGGCCCTCCTTCTGCTCTACGGCTGGAGTACCTCCTCTGCTTTAACCTACCACCGTAATCTTCATCATCTGCATCTGACTCATTGACTTGAGATAATTTAGGCATCCTGGAACTGTAAGCTATCGGCTTCTCTCTGTCATACTCCATTTCAGAGCAAGTGAAGGAGTCGTGCGAGTCACTCTCTGAGGATGACTCTGGTGCAGGGATCCCATCGGCAGGATTTCTGACTCTGGAAAGAGGTCTTCTGCAGTCCTCTTCTGAAGAAGATCTCCCATGGTCGGCGCTGCAGATACTGGGGTTTCTCGGTCGGGGTGTGTTCAGCCTCTCGACCTCCTCTATAGAGAGCCCAACTGGAGGCCCTGTCTCAAGAGGAATTTGTTCTATCGGCTGTTTCAGACGACTCCCAGGCCTAGAACCATGACTAGCCATTGTCTGAGGACTCTTACTTCTTCTTCCCAGCCTAGTGGCATAGTTGAAAATACCAGGCTGACACACCTCATTGTGCAAGTCCAGAGGACTTCCCTCTCTCCTGGAGAGATTAAGTTCCCTAGCTGGACTGTTACGGTAGAAGGAGGAAGGTTTGGAAAAAGGAGCTGGGCTCTGCCGAGAAAGAGGATTAGGAGTAGGGCAAGTGGAATGGCTTAATGGAGTTGACCTAAGACCTTGGCTGTAAGAAGGCTGGTAAGTATAGCTACTTGCTCCAAGTGGTAAAGGAGACTGTCGTGCAAACCCTAGAGGGCTATGTCTTTGAATTGAAAATTTAGGTGTGTGACTCCTGAACTGTTTGTAGTGCTGAATGATATCTGCATCAGAAGGGGCAATACTGCTGGCATTATCAATATCATAGTGCTCTATATCAGCTTCAGTACCCACACAAGGTGCGCAAGGAGCACTGGGTACAGTTTCTGTATTATGAGGAATGTCTGTTTCATCATATATAAGGTAGGGATTTTCCCTTTCAATTATATCAGGTTTGGGATTCCCTTCGGGCTGTTTCCTCACAGTCATGTCATCTCCGTACGGAGGGATGTTATCAGGGTCATCAAAAGCCACATTCTCACTCCCTTTCTTCTTTTTCTCTTTTGGTTTCTTCTCCTCTTTTGGCAGTTTGGTCTTGCGCCCCCTGCAGTGGTTACACAAGATCAAGCTCAAAACCACCAAGGCTAAGGCAGTGGCACAGCTCCCTACAATAGCAGGCACAGCCCATATGGGAAGAGACAGTTCATCAGCCTGTGGATTAGAACTACAGACAAAGCCTCCATTATTACCGATGTTGCACAGAGTTCCTTGGGGGCACTGCACACCCAGACAAGCCAACACAGTCTCACATGTCTTTCCAGTGTAAAACTCAGGACAAGTGCAGGTAAATCCAGAGTGAGAGCTCGGTTCACAGCTCCCTCCATTTTGACATGGGCTGGAGGAGCAGTCACCTGGAGGAACGCACTCATAAGCATACCACTGATTTACACACATAAGGTCATCCCAACAAGGACTGCTGGCACACACGTTTGGTCCTCTACAGCCAATCTTAACAGATGGATGTGATTTCGATATTGTGACGGAGTTGTGTTCCCCACTGAAAGGCAGGATTTCTCCTTGGTATTTAACATAAGCAAAGCAGCCATCAAAACCTTAAAAAATAAGGAAAAGCAATTCAGATAGTGGCAAGTACTCCTGAGGTCATATTAAATGTTACATATAATATTTTTAAAACATATATCTGAGAAAAAATGACAGACATTACATTTCAAAATGTGAAATGAGAAATTCATTTGTGTTGTATGAAAACTGTATAAACAGTTTAATTGATTCACTATATTCTAAAACATTTTTAAAGAATAATGCTTTTTAGACTGATAAATTAAATCAATTAATCTTTTCACAGAATTTGACTTTAACATATTGAGAGTGATAGTGTCTGAATTTAACTTCTGTACCTCAATGGCAGCACTGGCATACACAGAAATGCATCACCATACTACTTATTTTATGAGCGTGTTATTGAAAACTTTTACAGAGTAAGTCTGGGTTGTATGCCAGAAATATTTATCAATTACAACATCTTTCAGAATCACATTTCTATTTCATATTACTTATATTAGGACACAGTTGCAATATTCTGATTGGTTGATGAAACAGAATGACAGCATAGTCAGCTCACTGAAAATAATGTTAACCCTGAAAAACATATAAAGAACAACAAAATACAGCATTTGCTATAAATAAGGTGACTTGGCACTAGTTCATTGTATTTTGGAAGCTGTACTGTATAAATGATAAGACTGATGTCATATAAACCTGCTAAAATGCTGTGTATTTTAAAGCCATTAAGATGCAATTTTAGAAACTGAAGATTTTGGCACAGAAAGAAGTTACTAAATCACCAGCTACTTTATTCCAAGTTCCCAATATTGCACATTATATATCAATCATATTGTGTAGCTACAATTATTTCTGTGTTTGAATAAAATAGGTCATTGGAAGGTTGCACATTTAAAATAAAATAGGAGTCTACATGAGGCAGGATTTTTCTCCTGTGTTCCTTATCCACTAAAATGTGCTTTTGTTCTGTTAATAAGAATACAATAAGAAAGAACGTTAAGACAAAATGAAGCAATAGCACCATATATACAGAAATTGACTGTGGGAATATAGAGACAAATAAATAATCAAATGAGCATGATAAGCCAACAACACTCCTCTCATGTGTTGCCTAATGCACTGGTCTGATTAACAGATGTTATCTTTAATTTAACATATAATCCAAGGTTATTAAAATTCTGTAAAACTGTGAATGTAAAAACTGTGAAAGTCCAACATTCATCTTAAATGAGATTGCCTTGACCATACCAGGGTGAAGAATGTACTTCACCCTGAGTTCGGGGCGATCTAAATTGTACGTAATTTACACATGATGGGATTTCAGGCTTCACAGAGAGGTGAACAACTCCCTTGTGAACATTCCATTGTTTGCTAGTGCCTTATTGCTCCATTGTGACTGTTACTGTTGTATTTAGTTTTCCTGTAAGAGACTGTGAGTGAGATGGTGGTGAAGAGGAGTTTGCCATGGACCTCTTTGGGGAGCTCCAGAGTTGAGAGGATGAGCAAACACTGTTGTGGGTGTCATCCTGACGTTGTGTATGGTGCTACAAGACTACACTATAAGGTATAGCTAGTTTTGGTCACTAAAGGAGTGAATTATTTCTAAAATAAGTGCTATGTCTTTAAAACTTTATTTTGGGCCTTGAAACTTATCTATTTAGATAATTAAAACAATGTTACTGATAATATAACATGTTAAAAGTCATCATGTTAAAAATATGCCTAACTGGAGTTCGTCCTATATTATAAGCTTTTATTTTCTTCAAGGTCTTATAAACACTTTTCCAAGTAACCTTCAATGCCATTACTATGAACTGAAGCCCTCTGACTTCTTGGGGAATTGAAGGAAATGATAACCACCTGCAATAGTCAAAGTGCTGCCATTCAGTCTGTGAGATAATCTGGTTGGTTCTGGAAGTTATTTTGCACTTCTACAGCAGAAACATTTTTCATATTTTAAAACAGTCTAAAATATCCAAGAATATGGACCAACCTAACTTCTTCACAGCATTGTATACAGAAATTATATTGTTACTTTGACAGGATTACATTTGAATTTGTCATCACACGAGTGTTTTGAAAATTAGTGGCAGCGTGTATTTGTACATCTACCGAACAAAGTTACAGAAGTTGTCATTGACCTAACAACCTACCTGAGGATGTTTTCTGCTGCAATGGCCCAGGAGGAGTTCCCCCGAGTGAAAGTGTTAATACATTAACCCCTCCAAAATTCTGTGTATTATGAAGAATCTCCCTTAAATTGGAACCATCAATGCGAATGGATGTGATAGAACCATTCTTCCGAAGCTGTAGAGTGTGCCACTGACCATCTGACACAGACAGTTCAGGCATAGTTCTTTCTACCTTTCCACCAATGCCAGCATCAGAAATGTAATGCACATTGCCATTCTTTATCTGGAACATAAAAAATATATACGTTAAATCACAAAATACCCAAGAAACCTACTATATAATTAAGCCACAGGCATTGTTGATTTTATACATGTCTTCCAACCTAGAAATGGGTTTAGAATATTTGTATAGTGTACAGCTTCAGTGCATTTTAAACATAGTTAAGATGTTTCACATTCATCAGTTCCATAAGAAACATATCAAATTAATCAATGGGTACAACATTTCCAAAATAACTGAATTAAATTGCAGAGCAATTTATTATTTTAGATAGTTCTGTTCTAGAATGACAAAGTAGTAAAGTTTTCTTTTAGTAAAATTATTTTGGTTCATTGAAAATTTATTTTCCGAATCCACAGAAGGGATTACAAGAAGAAATTCACATAAACAAATGCAAATTTTAATAAACACAAGGAATGCAGGTATGTATATACTTGATGGTGAGTACTATTAATGGGAAATTGACTAAAAGGCATTATTTATGTATTATACCATATATATATACCTTTATTTAGTATTTATTAAATAAGTAACTGTGTTAACCATGAATCATTTTCTTACTATAGACCCATGCCTTTAATTGCAACATTTATGGCATGCTGGAATATGTCATACAAACTAGGCATTAATCACATCATCTGTTTAAGGTGACACAGCAGAAGATGTATTTGCAAAGTAGATTCGGGATCTCTGATGTACAAGATTCACATTGATTACATATGTCTTTCCAGTGCTTTTAAGGGCTACACTTGACTCAGCGCTCCACAGGGCTAAACACAATACTGTCTGCAGAGCCCTTCCTCTCTTCTACAAACTTCCTCCCCTGCTGTTTAACAAAGTCTATTCAATATTGTATGCATGAGCATCAGGCTGATGAAAATAATACACATTTACTTTTATTTAAATATCTTTGAGATTTCTTCTCAAAGTATGAAAATGCTTATACTGTACAAGTTTCCTATGATAATAGCTTTTCTTCAAATTCCTCTTCTTCAGTTGAGGTAAAGCTGTGGTTGTTACACTGTGTAATATTAAATGGTCAATGTGCAGTTTTGGCTGAAAGTTCCAAAATTCATTACAGCATAGAGAAATGTAATTTGCTTGGAAAATATTTTTATTGCTTCTTTCTTTTCAGACCACATCAACCAGAACTGCATTATGATATAACTGAAATATGTTTAAAACATTACATGCTAACTACATTATGAAGAAACATTTAAATGCTTTATGCCAGTAAAGGATATTTCTAACAAATAAACAACACTATGATACTGTATGTACTTGGCATCAGAAATATAGATATAAACTAAAAACATATTTTAGATATGATGCCCGGAGAAGACAAACTCAATGTTGCTTTTTATGAAAAAAATACCACACTGTTAGAAAATAACTACAGTACAATAAAACCTTGATTTAAGAGTCCCATAAAAAATAGGAAATGTTACATTCAAGAAAATCCTTTTGACCCAATAAGAGGGGATAATGAGTGATCTGTGAAATAAATCTGTACTTTATTTTGCACTTTGTTGCAACATTTATTAAGTAAGACATTGAATATTAGTTCTTTGGGGCTTACAGTAGTAGTATTCTGGAGTATAGTCAAAAACACTGCAAAACAAAACCAAAGAGACCTTTCTGTCCCTTGGAATTGACTGGGGAATAGTTAAAGAGATGAATGAGTTTTCAGCGTCTGGAAAAATGCCCAGCATTAGTCAAACATCTAATACAGTGAAATGAAAGAGCACAGGGTAATGGAAGAGGTGATAAGGACACACAACCCTGCAGCAGTCCAATCAAATCATCTGAGCATTTGCTTTAATCTTACCTTCACAGTAGTGTAATTGCTGCTTTCCTGGACATGAAACAAAATTCCATTTTTGCTCCTTGTTCTGAACTTCACGTCTAGGCTGTTCAGACTCACTGGATCATGGACAGAGCCTTTTAAACTCTCCTCCAACAAAAAGTCACGTTTCTTATTCTGGTTTATGGAGTAGTCCAGGCGGCCACTGCCATCCAGAGACAGTGCTGTATCCACAGTAATGACTGCAGGACCACACACAAAATAAACAAATCAGAAAACCGTTTTTCCAGAGTAACCTTTAAAGTTGTATTTCACTGGCAGTTATTCATGTGCAGGACAACACTTTAGATTAAGGGTTGCAAATGTCATTTATAAACTGTTTATCCATGAAATATTTTGTAAGTATTTTTTACAGTAGCATAGAGTAAATGAAATTATATCTAATTTCTTGTGCAAATTAACTAGATGTTACAAACAGAATCCTGATGCTGAACATAGCTTGAAATACACTCCTCAGCCCAGCCTTAACCCGAGGTATAGGGGTATATAACTTTTAGAGATGTTTATAACATTATTAATGTTATAAATGTTTATAACCTTACTCATAACACTTGAACAGATTGTAGCCGAGTAAATACAGCTGATTTAAAGTTTGACTGTGTGTTTACTTCTTAACTTTACTTCTTAGAATTATATTAAGTATTTGAAAAGTGAATGTTTAATAGATTGCAACCCAAAGCACTAAACTGCTAACCTAGCTTCGGAATAATTACTGTAATTGGAGGCATACTGCCAGGTTTCATTCAATGCCAGAATCTAATATGGCAAAAAAGACAGGTTGTTTTACTTGTTAATTATGAAGTAATAAACCATTCTAATATATCCCAGTTTCAGTCTAGCTGTGCAATATGTCAGACTTTTTTTTAATTAACTAAGTAACCATAGCTATGTAAATACACAAGCTAAATGGCTGTACTGTTATTATAAATGCCACATGGTGTTTAAATGAGACTAAATTATCCATTACTATATTCTAAAGGATTAAACTTTAGTTTACTCTTCAACATTTTAATAATTTGTATTTATGAATGCCAAAAATGTTTGCTAGATATTTGAAAGAATTCTCACATTTTTCACAGTACTTTCCAGTAAACCCTTCCATGCATTTACACTGTTGCCACGACCAGTTGTCCACACAGGTTCCTCCGTGCTTACAAACATTTCCTGTGCAAGCTCCTTCTAATCTTGGACATCTAAGGAACAAAAGGAATGTCAGATAAGAAATCTAGTCAAGAGAAAGAAGCATGTTAAATATGAAAGATTGTGAATACCGCATCGGACATTTGACTTCAGCAATTCATAACAAGAAAAGGATAACCAGTATTATGACTGGAAGCGATGCCAGACCTGTCAAGGATTCCTTGAGATGCCAAAGCCTGACTTGGCTCTAAAGGTCGTCCATTGACTGCAAACTCCATTATGCAGCCGACAAAGTCGTGGGTGGCAACTTGTCCTTTGCGATGAAGAATTGGCTCTATTGACTTGACACCTCCGACTGTGAGTCGGTTAGGCTGCACATCCAGTGTCCTAGCAGGAATAAAATGCACCACAGTTTAGAGTTATTCAAACTCTGGAACACTCATATAACAGTTTCTATCGAATTTCACGATCATTATTTAACGTGAAATAGCATCAGGACATTCTTCTTAAAATTTTGAATTCTCTCAACACTTCAATGACATTGCTCACCAGTCAGCATGGACAGCAACATTGCTCACAGTGCAGTATCCAGGATCCTGATCCTCAGAACATACGTCGACAGTCAGAGAAGCAGCCTAAAAATAATAATTTATGATAAATGAATTTCTGATAAAAATAACATTATGGTGATATTTATCATCTCTTATTATTATTTGTATTATATTATTTGTCTTAAACATTATATTTCTAAATCATTTTTTTGTTGACTTGCACAGCAGATAAGGTTTAACTCCTTACAAGACTAGTTGTTTTTTGTCATAATTTCAGCTGTATAATATTCCACAATATATGTATAATTTTATAGGTTTTATATATTTTTTGTTATAAAGTATATTTTTACAAAGCCACCTATCTATTATTGAACTATATGTAACTCTAAGCAAATACACTGCAAGAAACACTACTCCAAACATTCATTTTCTAATGCTAAATCTAATTCAGAATAATAAGGAAGTTGCAGCCTATCCCAGCAAGCAATGGGTACAAGGCAGTATAAAAATACTACTCTTAATAACAAAATAAAAAGACATTTAACATATCTGAATGTTGAGCTTTTTAAGATGAGCATCAGTAATTTGATGCTGCCAGAATGAAAACCACACACTACTGCAAATGAACTAAGTAATCATTGGAAGGCATTTGATTGGCTTCTTTTGCTTTGGATGGTTTGCACATGAAACCTCAGATGAACATGGATTAGGAAACTGAATAGAAGCAGCTGGTCCTCACGCAGTGTCTCTTACTGTCAATGCTATTAAGTAGGCATAGATCAAAAACGCAGCATGAGCAAGCCAAACTTTCTTTAAACCCTCCTGTTTTAAATTTATCCAACAAGCAAAGTGATGTTTTCAGAGGGAAAAGATCCACAAACCTGTTACAAAACTCATGCCTTTTGTACTACTTCACCTATTCAGTGTGGTCAAATTACATGTAACTTTAATATTCACTATGTACAGTTTACATAATATGTTTGTCACATTATTTGGGCATCAGTTAATTGACACTACTTGAGTATAATAGGGTAATCGGTAACATAAACATAGTAGGATTATAGGTTGGGTGTACAGTACAAATATTGACATTTGGAAGAGTCTTTAATACATTTTTTAGAATTTTGAATTAGAAAATGTCAACATACTCTAACTAACATACTGTAAATAACAATGAGGTATGACTACCATCACATACCAAAAGTAATTATCAATACAAGCAGTACATTTAAATGACATCATGAAATGATTATACAGTTAACATATACTGTAATCTAAACTACTAGAGAAATCAACAGATCAGCTCTCATCCTTGCATTACACCTACCTGGGGGTTTCTCATGAAACTCTCACGGGCTTAAAGCACAAATAAAGTAACATGATGGGCCTAATTGTTATATTTGTTTTACCGTCCTTATTAATTCACCTTATTCGTTCATCATTCACTCTATTCATACAGTATGGACCAGACTGTTATCACAAGAAAAAGCAATATTAGTTACTGTAGATAAATGTATCTGACTGTCAAACTTTAAGTCAAAACAAATAATTATTTGCACTGTAATGCAAACTATAAAGCAACTCTTTGCCATTAGGATTCAGCACTAGAACTAACAGCAGTGAAGGCACTAATATTAATATTTCCTTATTAAGATAATATTAATGATCCTGTGCTACTGTGTCAATAATTTTTTTTGTAGGCACAATCCTCAGTGGAAACAATTCAGCAGATAATAAACAATGTATATTCACAGCAAGAACAGAAAAATTTTCTTTCTGTTCGAAATAGATGCAAAATGTGCTCTTATGTTTCTAGCTGTGTTTAATATTGCTGCAGGATTCTGCATTGTTAATTATGTTAGAGGCTCACAGCTGAGCCACTACAAGTTTGTTAGTGGTTGACAATTGGTCAATCTGTAGTGACTTCTTAAGTATGCAGACATCATTATTATCAGATCTGTAATATACATTTGCTCACTTTCATTACAACCGTTGTCCATTGGATACTGTATATAAAATTTTACTGTAAACTGTATTTTAAATTTAAAAATTAATGATTGAAAAACAATCATTAATACATGAAAATTATACAGTTTTATTGACAAAATTAAGTGACCTACATTGTATTAAGTAGAAATCTGCCTCAGGGGCATTCTAGCCTTATTTTAGAAGATGAAAAGTCCCATTAAAGGCAAATTTGTAATTACTAATGCAAATACATTTTAATATGGAAAATGTTTCCTAGACATTTTGTTCAGTTCAAACCCACTAAAGGTTTGAGGTAATTTGTGGGAAGAAACAGCTGAAAATACAAAGCATATGGGCACTGTATTAATGTATTTTCCAACAATTGGTCTAGTATGAAAACCATGCTGTCAAGTTTCTCACACTTCTACAAAGTCTGTCTTGAAAAGACTTAATAATTAAAATCAAATGCTACATTCTGACAGTATACTAGGACCACATTTGAGTTTAGTTAACATAGAGAGCTCTTATAAACACTTCAGATTAGTACTCGGGCAGCTTCTATGTAAAAAATGGCATTTGCTCTGGCTCAAGCAAGATTCACTCAACAATTGTTTTAGAAATGTGTTCACATTCCTGCAAACCCCTCTATTTCATGAAAACAAAAATGACACATACAGTAGGTTGTGTCTGGTATTTACAATGTTAAGTACAGTATTTCCTATTAATAGTATGATGAAAGTTATTTAACATTTAACCAAATTTAAATATACTGTGTCAGGCTGCACTGCATGACTCACTTATTGAGCAACAGAAGTAAATATAAACCTTCTAAAAAAATCAAATCCATTCAAATAACAAAACAACACTGAAGGTCAAAGGGGAAAATAAATCCATCACTTAAAGCAACCTCAAAACAAAGCCCAATTATGGAATTACCAAATCACCTTAAAAATTCAAAACTGAAGTCAAAATAATTTCTGAATTATTTCTGAAAACAATTTGTTAAATTAATAAATTATATCTAATTATATAAAAATGTCTACAAATAAACAATACTTTGTGAAAATAAACAGTAACCGATGTACAATGCCCATGGGGAAAAAATGGCTTGCATGCTTACTTTACAGTTGGTTTAAAATCAGGTAGAAAAACTTTTGGAATGCCTTCACAATACCACCTAAATGAACCGCATCACCTTTTCCAAACATGGTAGGTTTGCTTTATACTACCTGAGGGAGCTGGCACTTAAAACACATGCATTCCTATGTTTTATTCAGTTTACAGCTTTAATATGGCGATTTCTAAGTGTACACACAACATTGGTACAGTAGGGTGGAATTACAGTTCTGCCTACATGTTGTGTACCTTTCCATCGTGTCATTCTACACTATCTCAAAGCTGACAATTTAACGATTTTACCAGTTTCCTAAGAAATCCCAAAGCACCATAGGATATGACAGATTTGAAGTCCTGCAGGGGGCTTCCATTATAAAATTTTGACATGCTAGCAATTTTTCCTATCTCAGAAAAAGGCTGAAGGAGTTGACTCTCAGCAATGAATTGATCCACCAAAAAGGCTAGCACTGTTTCCAAAACTCTAACATAAAACTAAACGTGCATGTTTTTGAAGTTAATTACAAACTAAGAAAGTTGTGAGAACAGCTGCCATCATGGAGATTTTGATTATAATTTGAAGCCTTTGAATTTCTACTGATGCAAAGTAGCCAATTCCATTTTAATCCATGGGTTCAACAATAACATTTTAAGAAAGGATTATTATATGGAAACATGGTTAGATACATATGTAATATACATGTATTTTACAGAGACAGAAATACTAAGAAATATTATTACAGAAAAAGTGCATTTGTTTCCTAATTTTGTGTTAACATAGAGCTTAAATGTCATGCTGTTTTGTAGCAAAAAAACAGATATAATATCTAGACTATTTGCATTTTATTAACAAATATTTTCCTTCTAAGGCACTATAAAAAACAAAGTTTGGTTGATGTTGTTTACTAGTTTTGTACCTTGCTAGCATTTATGAAAAAAACTTACCATTCCTGCCCTCCTTGCAATGATAGTGTGGAACTGTCCGTCTGAAACCTGTTTCATTGTCATTAATTTGTAGGTCCCACTTCCTAAATTGAAGGAGAATCTCATTCTTCCCTCAAAAATTTCAAGAGCCAAGAACTCCGCCTTATCTCCGGTTTTGTTGTCATGGTTGTACATCAGAAGAGCATTGTCCTTAATGGTAGCAAACTTGATGTAAATGTAGTTATTGTTGGGATCCAGGCTAGGAAATTCCATATAGGATAACTCCCCGAAACCATAACTGTTCAGCTCACAGTGTTTTCCAAAGACACCTGTGTAGATAAAATATATGAAAATAGAATCGGTGGTCACACAGTATAGAAGATTTTGTATTTTAAAACTACAAAAAAGTGTTTGCCTTGTGTGTTCCTGTTCATACTGTAAATACTTTTTCTTTCCATAGCAAATACACTTTTAAGATGTTATTATTTGACTGCAGTACAAATTGTTCAAATCAAACAATATGTTCAAATACCTTACTTTACAAGGAAAATGTATGATTTTGTAATGCATAGGTGCAACATGTCCTCAAAGGCCATAATCCAGCAGGTTTTTTAGGTCACTCTAAGATGTCACCAGCTGAGGACCTTTGAAAAGTATTAGATTGGTCCAGTTCAGATAATGATCAATTAGGTCATTAAGAACACAGATGGAATGAAAACCAGCAGACACTCTGACACTCTAGGACTGGATTTTTGCATCACTGACATTCTGTACAAAAAAACCCCTAAGATACTACTTAAAGGGTTAATGAGTTAAATACTTAAACTGAAAATTGTCTCGGCACACACTCCCTTGATGTCTGATTCTATTAATTATTGTTGCTTTTGTGTTATATACACTACAGCATACCCTATCCAATATATTTTATCTACTACCTTTAAACACAGTAAAATGAGAAGCATCACATTAACTGCCCCTGCATCAAGTGTCTATAGTGATTAGACTTGAAATAAGGAATAGGAAGGCTAACACATAGGAGTAATGTTGATGTCAAAATAAAATGCAAATACATAATTATGTACAAAACATAATGGGAGAAGGAGTGAGAGCTATGTAATCTCTTAAATTGATTTGTCATTGCTTCTAGTGGAGAATCAATAGTGTCTCTCTTATTTTATTCAATTTTTAAGTAGAGCTCCAAATGATGTATGATTTGCCATATTGACCCACTTTTCATTGCTATGGCTAACAGATTTGTTTTTAACAGTATTTGTTTGTACTAATCATGTGACAAATATATCAATTTAAAATCTGTCAGATTACATTAGGTATCACTTACCAAAAGGACAATGACAATAATATCCATCCACACCATTCTGACATGAACCCCCATTAAAACAGGGATTGCATTCACAATAGTTGATGGAAGACTCACACGTTTTGCCTAGGTTAACAAAAAACACAAATTAAAATGAATGATATGGGATGAGATTCAAAAGCAAACCATTTTAAACAGACAGAGCCAGGGTGTCTAAATTAAAGGTAATATTTCAGGAACAAATATTTCTATTAATAAATAACACAATACATAAGATTTGTTCTGTCTGAAATGGTAGCTGGATGGTCCAGATGGGAATATAAAAACAAGTAAATATAAATAAATGTCCAATAATTGTCAGATAATGCACTGTGGTAAAGCATATAAGGATAATATAGACTCTATACAGTAGTTGAGCATACAGTATAATTCTAATCAGTACAAGAAGATGCATGGTTTATTTTCACAACATTCAGGCTCTGATTTCCACAATTTTAAACAAATAACTTAATGAAGGTACATTCCTTTCACATATCCAGGCAGGCTAAACAGAAAATGAAAGGTTCATAGGAAGGGCATAAAAACTTTTGTAAGACAAAAGGTGTATTTTTCAAGAAAAACACAGTTCTCACAATAAAACCAAATAGACTGACTATCACTCTAGTCATAATGATAAAAGACATATTGTAACAATACATGAGGTAATCCTTATTGTTCAATTCAGAAAAATATTAGTATGTCTTTTAATGTTTAACATTAAGATTATGCACTGTGATTATTATCTTACAAACCTAATCAATTTTCATATAATTGATTAATTCAGTCTGAACATCTGTTAGACAACCTTTAACCGTAATAAAGCATCCTTACTTTAGCAAGACTTGGCAATGTTGACTGCAACTGATTAGTCAATTTATTACTAACTTAGACTTGCTTAATGGAAATATTAAGAAACTTGAGATATTTAGAAATTTTAAATTCTGTTCCAGAATTGTTCCAGACTCCACAATAAATCCTCGTTTCATTTTTTAAAGTCTCTTTCATTAAAAAAACATAGCTAGCAATGATGGATATGTCGATAGCTCTGGTCATCCTAAAAGCAAACATTTTTAGAGTTTCTACCACTAAACTGTAGGGTTTTTTTTTTCAAATGGATTTTGGTCCAAAGTGTACCACTATTTCTAGGAAAACATCTGTAACAGCAAGGATATCTGTAAGTTTCATTAAACAAAACAATACCTGTAAAACCAGATTTGCAGAGGCAGCTGAAAGCCCCAGGGAAATTCTGGCAAAGAGCACCATTCTTGCAAGGGTTTGATAGGCACTCGTTGACATCTCTCTCACAAGCCATTCCTGTGAATCCATCAGGACAGGTACAGGAAAACCCCCCAACCAGATTGTGGCAAGTCCCGCCATTGTGGCAGGGTAGCGGAAGGCACTCATCAATGTCAGTTTCACACAGGCTTCCGGCATATCCTGGCATGCAGTTGCAGACATACGGCTGGAGAGGTTCATTTGACACAAGGATGACGGGGATGCTCTCTTCAGCCTTCATTTGAGGACCCACACTAAGGTGTTTCTTGCAGCTTCCTCCATTCTGACAAGGATTCCTTGTGCAGGGATCATAGTCTACTGAGTCTATGCGCACCCCACTCTGCCTGTGAAGGATGTCCTTTGTACTCTCAAAAAATGTGGCTACTCCACTGGGATTGACATACTGATTGTGGTTACGCTTCACAGCAGCCATTAGGAAAGTCCTGTTGTTTTGTTCAAAAGCCCCATAGAGCTGTACAGCTGTTCCCAGGCCTGCTAGTTGGGAATTAGCTATGCGTAGAAAGTTAAGATAGTGATTGGTAAAAAAGTCTCTTATATTTGATATATCAAGCTGGATTAGGATACTGTTATCAATGGTTATGTTATTGAATCCCACAAAGAAAACACGAACATTGCTGTTGACAGCGCTATGTACCCCATCACTGCTGCGAACAGTAAACTCAAAAGTCCCGTCTGATGACCTTGAGTGGGAATTCAAATCACATGTCCCTGCTGTAATGCTGAAAAGGCTGGGAACTACTGAAGTGAGCGAGCACCGGAAAATGTCCTGCACATCTGGGTCTTGTGGTTTTACACTACCTAAAATTCCACCAGGAAACAGGTTACCAAAATAATGAACAAAGATCTCTACTGTTCGAGGCTCCGATGGGTTGTCATTCAGATCATTAACCTTGACATGGACCGTTCCCGTGGAAGACATTTGTGGGACGCCTGAGTCCCTTATCACCACTGACAAATAGAAATCACTAATCTGTTCCCTGTCAATCTCTCTGCTTGTGCTCAACACTCCAGCAGGACTAAGGTTAAAATAGCTTGCAGCGGATCCAGTGCTAAGTAAACTATATGTAAAAGGTCCTTGGTTTGGAGGTAGATCAGGATCGGTAGAACTAAGTTTCATAACAATGGTTCCTGCTTGCTGATTCTCTGTCACCTCTCCTCTTGTTGTAATCAGAGTGGGGCCATTGTCATTGATATCCTCTAATGTCACTATCAGGCTAGCACTTCCAGTAGCAGAGGGGGAACCAGAGTCAACCGCTAGTACTGTCAAATTGTAAACAGGTGTTGACTCCCTATCAAGCTCTGCTGCTACTGAAACCTGACCAGTCTGGGGATTTATTGTAAATCCATTTTTTTCATTATTAGAACCCATGAAATAGGAGAACCTGCTCCAGCTGGGTACAGAGTCTGAATCCTCTGCACTGACAAAGGTAACAAGACTTCCAGGTGGAATGCCCTCACTGATCTGTATGTTGTATGATCGTGAACTAAAGACAGGGGGGTCGTTAGCATCCAGAATAGTAATATTCACAAAGACTTCATCGATATCTGCCCCCCTTATGCTTCCAGCGTTTTTAGCAAGGACATTCAATGATATTTTTTCTTCTTTTTCTCGGTCAAGAGGCCCTGACACATATATTTGTCCAGTCTTTTCATTAATGCTGAAGCCCTTCTTTCTGCTTTTCCCAAATATTAAATAATGAACTTCTCCATCCACTCCAAGGTCTCGGTCACTTGCAAATACTTCCCCTACTATTGTTCCTCTGTGTGCAGCCTCCGAAACCTCAAAATAATACTGCTTTGAGACAAAGCGAGGAACATACTCATTAGCTCCCTTTAACTGGATATTTACATTTGCAAAACTGCACCGTTCCTCATCTGGAACATTGAAAGCCTTTACTGTTAAGTGATAAACCTGTTTTGCTTCATAGTCCAGGAAACCCTGGGTTGTAATAATGCCTTTGTTCGGATCAATCACAAATAAGTCACTATCAGAAGACTGGATAACGTAAGCAATAACAGAATTTGATCCAGAATCTTTGTCTGTTGCATTCATTCGCACAACAGTTGTGCCACTGGGGACATTTTCTTGTACAACCGGAAAATATTCATCTGGGCTGAAGATGGGCACATTGTCATTTACGTCAGTCACATGAATCGTAATAGTAATGTAGCCAGTCTTTGCAATCCAACCCCCATCTGCGGCACTAACTCTAAGTTCATGAGTTTGCTGCTCCTCAAAATCCAGAGGCTTAGCCAATGTTAAGGCACCTGATTTGCTGTTCATTTTGAAAAGGCCTCTTTCATTTCCAGAAGATATGTTGTATGAAATGATCCCATTCATTTCTCTGTCTTTATCTCTAGCTGAAACAGTTCTGATAACAGTTCCAACACTAAGACTCTCTAGTACTGTCACGCTAATGTGACCTTGTGAGAACTCTGGAGTATGGTGATTCTCCTCTGTTACAGCAACACGGAGTTTAGCTTGGGAGGACAAAGGTGGGTTTCCTTTGTCTCTTGCTGTCATTTCGACAAGGAAAACCTTATTTACATCAGAACTGAGTGAAGAAGCAACTGTGACCCATCCAGTTTGTCTGTCCAGCTGGAACTTATTAGAACTGTTGCCCCCTGATATTAAGTATTCAACTTCAGAGTTAAGCCCGAAGTCCTTCTTATCAGCAGCAACAACTCTCATAAGTTTTGTACCAATCTTAACACTCTTTGTAACAGGTGTAAAGTAATAAGCAGATTCAAATTGGGGAGGGTTGTCATTGCTGTCAACTATGTTTACAATTACTGTCGTTTCACTCATTAGAGGTGTGGCCCCTCTGTCTGATGCAGTTACAATGAAACTGTGCCGGTTGATGTTTGCTTTGCTGACCCCTGAAGAATTCTGATATTTCAATTGCTGCTTGATGAAAATTTCTCCAGTGCTGGAATTTATCCTAAAGAATTCAGACTGAGACCTGATGAAATAAAATATCTGACCATTAAATCCTTCATCTGGGTCTGTTGCTGAGACCTGAGTTACAAGTGAACCAATTTCTGTAACCTCAGGGTAATCTAGGTAATAGGATGGACGACTGAAACGAGGAGAATTGTCATTGACATCTGTCACAAATATAGTAACATCTGTGCTGACAGTCCATCCTGAATCATGGGCAGAGACTTTGACAATGTATCTTTCTGTGTCTTCTCTATTTAAAGGCCTACTTATGGTTATGTCCCCTGTGTTGGGATTTATAGAAAAGGGAAGACTTGCATCAGTGATAGAGTATCGACTTATGGCATTTGTTCCAGTATCCTCATCAGAGGTTGTGACATGAGTTACAGTGTACCCAATGGGGGCATTCTCAGGTACTGTGGCACTGAAGATCTGAGAAAATCTGGGTGCATTGTCATTCACATCCAAGACATTGATGAAAACTTTAACAACACTACTTTTTGGTGGAGAACCTTTGTCAGTTGCTTTAACTTTTAAAACATACTGTGCCTCCTTCTCCCTGTCCAGAGGTCTACTGCTTCTTATTTCTCCATTTGCTCGGTTAATCATGAAGTTATTTTCCTTGTTTCCATCAATGATGGCATACTCCACTTGTCCAATGGGTCCACTGTCTTGGTCTGTTGCTAAAACAACAAGCACTCTCTGTGGAGACAGATTCTCCAGTATTTCGGCCTTGAAGGGGTCTTGTTCAAAGACTGGATAGTTGTCATTGACATCTATTACATTTATTTCGATTTTTTCATATGATGAAAAGGGAGGAAAGCCTTGATCTCTCACTTCAATCCAAAGCACATATTTTGGTATATTTTCAAAATCCAAAGATTGCTTGATGGACAGCTCTCCTGTCTGCTGGTCAACATGAAAGACATTGTCAAGATTTCCACTGGCAATGTAGTATGACAAGGGTTCCCCTCTGGTAGAAGATCCAGATATTGTGGTAACTAAAGTATTAGAAGCTTGGTTTTCAGGAAATGTAAAAATGGTCTGTCCCGCCTTAATAACAGGGAAATCTTCCCCTGTCACAAATCTTACAGTCACAGTTGTTGTGTCTGTTTTAGGATTAATCCCACCATCCTTCACTCGGACTCCAAAAGTAACATCAGTGCCCCCTATTAGCCTCTCATTTGCTGTTATGGCTCCTCTCACTGGATCAATCTTAAATTTCCCAGAATCCCTGCCCATCAGTGAGTAATGAAGCTGGGCATTTGGTCCTGCATCCTCATCAGTCACAGTGACAGCAAAGACAAGTGAGCCTAGAAAAATAATAAAAAATACTAATACTGCATTCATCTTATTTAAAACACATTTAACATTCATGTATTTTTTTTAATTTCTCATGGTTTGGACTCAATCAAGACTGGTATCAATTAAGTATTTGTAAAATAAACTATCTATCTTACTCCTAAATAAAAAAACAGTTTCCAAAATAATATTTTGTTATCATGGGTTTATGATTATCAGGGTTTATGATTTGTGTTGCATCAGTATGGCCCTTATATAATTATCATTTTATGTATTTGTTTTCAAACACATGCATTGATACCAATGATTACTATACTATAGTATAGTCTAAACTATAATCTTTGAAGAAACAGTGCTCAGAATCGTAAAATTCATTGTAAAATGTACTTTTCATTTGGGATGCTATAGGTGAAGTTTCTAACTGCTTGGTTGTTTTTTACTTGCTAAAACAAAACATTATTTTTAAAATGTTTGTGGGAATGTGCACTCATCTGCAAGAAGTGAACCATGATGCATATTGGTTTAACTGACCCGTAGAGGTAGATGCAGGGACATGAGTCACATATGGGTGGTGATGGAATCTGGGAGGGTTGTCATTGATGTCAGCTATAACAACAGAGACAGTGGCAGAGCTTGACATGGGTAAGGGTTGTCCACCATCAGATGCTACAACCACCAGATGGTAATTCTTTTTGGTCTCCCTGTCCAGCAGGGCACTTGTGATGATCTGTCCAGTAGCTGGGTTTATGGAGAACTGTCCATCTCCTCCGGTCAAACTGTAGCTGTAATAACATGAAACAGAGACCATTTAACAAACATTTGTTATAAAGGTACAACCACTGATATAGGCCTTTGGAAACACAGCAATGCACAAATAATCCCATAGAGGACACTACTGGAAACCACTGTAAAAGTAAGTTTAAGTATTAAGATGAGTTTTAAAGACCATAAAAGAGGTGAAGGAATCAATGAAAACAGGACTAACTTTTCATTTTATCATTCTATTCCATTTGGCTTGTTCTCTGACAATATGAACATTCAGCACTCTGCTTTTAAGAATTGCTCTTTGAATATAAACCAAATTACTTCATGTCACAGAAGTCATTCCTAAGTATTCCTCAAGAAGTGAGTACTGTTTTTAAATACAACCCAGCTGTTTCCTTTCAAGATGTAGATATTTCAAATTCTTTTCATACTAAGCTAACAGAATTAATAAAAACATAAATACAATTTGGTAAACAACATAAGAATTAAAGGCTTTGTGTTTCCTACTGTGATAGCATCTGATTAACCATCTGTTTTTTTAAAGCAAAATACAAAATATTTTAAATGAATTTCTTAATGGCTTATGAGACCAATGAAACTAATAAAACTAACTGTGAGTGGTTCCGTATTCTATTAAAAACAAGTCAACGTTTAATAGGCAGTTCTTGTTCTGTCATCGCCACTTAACATCCTCATTATTTTATTTGCTAAATTAGAAATTGCTCTATCTGACAGCCAGTGATGTCCCAATGGGAAGATGCAATGAAAGGAAAGTGAGGTCAAATCTGAGCCACAGTTCCCTAATGTAGAAGTAACACAAAACAGGTAAAAACTTACCTGATCACAGCATTGATGCCTGCATCCAAATCAGAAGAATTAACAAGCAGGACATCAGTTCCTGTTGGTGCATCTTCTGGCACAGTGGTGTGGAATGTGAGGGAAGCAAAAACTGGAATGTTGTCATTGATGTCGTCTACTTGAATAGTCACAGTGCCAGTACCAGTGAGAGCTGGAGATCCTAAAGAAAGAGACAAAAATGAGCCCATGTTCCACAGATAACAGACTAATTCAACTAGGTCAGTATGCTCTTGTCTTTCTATTTCATGTGTCAAAAAATGAAACATTGGTGCTTTGACAATGCTCACTTAGGGGCAGATTTTGGAAATGGAACTTTATTTTGTACTCAACACTGAAAAAAGGGAGAATAAACAAAAAGAAAAAAAAAACAAAATCTTAGAAAAAATAAATGGGGTGGTTTTAAATTGATAGCAGATGAGTATTATATAATGACAAAATGTAAACAACTGGATTATTACATTACTGTGAAATGCTAAAAGATATTTGTTGTCTGCATTAAATCAGACACCAATAACATCAGACACTCAAATCTATGTTCTGTAGAGGACTAAGAGAAAACACTAATCTGGCAAGAAGTGTTTCGCATTCTTCTTTAAGCCAAGCATGATCCTCAAGAAAAACGCAAGGCAGAGTTTACCCATGGGACCCTTGCAATGCATCACTTTTCTCTAAAAGTATACTGGCTGCTTTAGCATGCAGTAATTAACACCATGTGGTTTTTGTTTCCAAGGCCCTTGCTTTTATTTATTTTTTTAACCACAAAATTAACCCATTGCAACTAAACCCATTCTTGCAAAATGTGTCCTGGGAGTACATACTTTAATGACCATCTATGAGAAAGCCAAAAAAAAATCAAGGCCAAATTTTTAGACTGTGTCAGTCATTTTGCTTAGATGCACTCACAGAAAATACTTGAGAAAAGCAAATCTTTGTTCTATATTATAGCTACAAAAAAGTCTTAATGTAACTTTTCAAAATCAAGTAAATGTCCCATTTTGTTCTTCCTCAAAATTAATCTGAGTCCACCAAGCACTTTAAGGATATTTTGAATCCCTGAAAAAAAGCAGGAAAGTTAAATCTTATGGCATTTAACTTTTAATTGATGTTCTGTAGTGATTAATTTCTTAAAGATGTGGGGTATTACTTTTAGCAGCATTTCTTGTACATTAATATTGTAGAACCCTAACAACCAGCTACTTGCAGTTCTGTATTTCTGCACTTATATGTCAATATATAAAGGTCCAAGAAGAAATGTTTAGAAATACTTAAAATGTTCAACTTTTTTTCCATTCAGCATTAATGCTATTTAAGGATTTGAAAACTAATATAAGCTATATTCATTTTTTCTCTTCTATTTTACAGTTTGTTTTCAGTTTTTCAGCACTTTTCAGCGCCATTTGATGAAATGCAGGTGTGACCTCCTCCATTGTCCTTGAGCTTTTTCTTAATTGGCAACTTAAAGATTTTACCCTATTGAGAAGCAAATGTTTCTTGTTGGATTAATTCAATGTCCTTGCACTTTCTGAGATCCTACAGTATGTTCAATTTCAGCTGAACAAATAAGAATAAAATGAGATTTTCCTTATGCACACAGTGAATACTGTATACTTTCCAAAACTTGTCATATTTTCCAGATAAACTTTTACTTTTATTACCTTTTTACTTTTGCACTTTGTTTAATGCATATCTAGCAAAAAATATTTTTAGTTAGGACCAAAAGTGCCATTGACACAGGTTCTAAACTGATTAAAAACAGAGCAACAAATGTGTACTGCAGGCAGAGAATTGGAACATGAGCATACATTTATCACACTTGAGTTTAGGACTGTGGAATCAGATTTTATGAATGGGAAATAAAGCAACTGTTAATACTGTTAATAATTAGAGAGCACTGTAGATGTAAAAGGCTATAATAGGGTTTTTCCATTAGGGTTAGGGTTCAGGGTATAATTCAGGCTTACTCGTGGCACAGATTAGGGCTGTAGTGTTAACATGCTATTTATTGAAGCAGTCTTTAGTGTTAATGTATTTATGTTATTCTATTAATATTTTATTAACATTTTCAAATTATAAAATTGAATAATTTCTTGAAATTGAAATAATTTATAAACCAACATAAGAAACCACTAATTTATTAAGTCCATAAATACCTAAAAGCATTATCCATAAATGTAATACCTGCTCACCAAATAAATCTTATACTGATAGGTTCAGAAACAGAATTTGTTAAAAGCTTTTTTTTTAAAAAAAAATGAGCAGAAACGAACACTGCTTGAAACACATACTTACACCACTATCAAGTGTTCATGTTCAGCTGGCACAGCAGTAAGTTTAGAGAAACACTCTCTCTACCCAAGATCTTATCTTGTTATTGTGACGCCTGAACAGACTGGATCCCTAGGATATTTTACTGTGGTAAGCAGACTAGGTACTCTAGGGTTTTATGTGAACTGTGTCATTTTTGTTTCTTTTAGGATTAGGTTGTTTCTGAATGCAGAAGGACAAAGCTGTGTAACATCTACAGGCATTTCTATAGCTGCAACAAGAAGACTGGGTCCTTTGGATAAGGCGTACAGCACGTCCACACTGAGATTTGGATTCTGCCTAGAACTCAGTCTGGTGGCCTTATTATAAGGTTCACCATTTGTACCACTTCAACGTGACAAATAATCCCATTAATTTTGTAGTCATCTTCTTTAAATGTATAAACGGGTTACGATAAGCAAAGGATGAGTCATGATAACAAGAATTTTCCATGTGATACCTTTGAGTTGTAAGAACACATTATGTAAATACAGCTTCAAAGCTGGTAGTGTGCTGATTAGAAACTCTGGTGAGCTATTTGTTTTTATACTTAAGGCATAGCATTCAGTAGAGTACAGTGACAATAAAAAACAAAATATTTAAGTACAGAAGTCAGATTAGAAGAGTACACAAGTTTTAAACACTGTGTGAAACACTACTCCTGTTGCACACTTCTGTACTCATGTGGTACTGTACTTTTTTATCCTGATGAACAGAAGGACAAGTAAAATTGAATTCTGTACTGAAAAGAAGAAACAAGAAAGACAATGTTTCGTTTTTAGTTCATTTACTCCTTTTACTTTTCAGCGTGGAATTAACCATTACTTGTTCCTTTGTAGCCAACACACACTGATACAACTCCCCATCAAAACTTTTAATAAACAGAATACTGTAAACTCTCTCATGCAACAAGAATGCAACATTATACACCACAATGTAGAGGCCACTCTTCATTGCATTCAGTGCATCTGCTACTAGAATAAGTAGTAATTTCCCTTCATTATGTATGATGTGTAGATGTACTGTACAGTAATTTGGATTGCACTTAACTGTACACAGTCACATAATTAAAATTGAATCTGCTGATTGTTTAATACTGCTCAAATAACGTCTTAGACTCTAAAGACTTAAGTAGTTTATATCCAGAAAAGAGACAACAATGCCATCACCACCCCCACCAAGGAACCCCAGCAGCAACTCTCCCTGAGGTTGTTAAAGTTCAGTCCCATGTCAATATTACATCTAATCCCTCATCTCTCTGGGAATTTGTATTTGGTCTTAGTCGACCTGAACTTGGATTAAACCAATAGTGGTAAAGTGAAGTGTTTAAATGGGGATCAATTTTTAAATAGCTCTGAGTTTCCATTTCTGAATCTTGTGGTAAAACTGAATACATTTTGACTTAACGTTGTCCATACCAGTAACAACTCAGTTCAAAAAGTTGTGTTTCAAAAGCTATACTGTGAAACACAATTGTTTCCTATTCAAGCACGTAATATTCTATATTGTCGAAAGCATTGAGAAACCCTTACGTTTGATGACTTTATTCATTATTTGTTACTACTCCAATCAATGCTGAGCTTCCTGCACAGGGAAGCATAACTTGTGATAATTCAAAAGATGAGTGTTTCGGAGATGGGTATGTCAGAGATCTGGTGGCAGATCTGGTGGGTATCAAAATTAATTTACTATTTTTGATTTAAATAAAAAATAAAGCATCCCTGCACATGCATCAATCTGATATGGAAAACAAATACAGAGTGAAATTATGCCTAATTGATCTGGAAAAAAAATCTCAACAGATGTTTTGATTCTACTTTTTGATGGAAAATAATTCATTGTATTTTAAATTTCAATTGAAGACCATAAACTGGACAGAGTTTACACACTGCTAGGTAATGACCAGTTCTATAACATATTTTAATGTATGTGTTCTATTGGAACCATGTGAGAATATCACAAATAAAATACTGAATTAGGATATGTGAAATTCACACAGTTTCAATAAAGCTGATATGTGGGTATAGGGAAATATCGCTAGAAAATCTAAGCATTGGCTGCACACACTGTACTAGTTAAGGGATAAATGACAGATGACATCATTTATCCATGGAAAGTAAAATTGTGGAAATTTGCACTGTTAGTCTGTTCTGAGACTGACTGCCATGTATTGTGGTGAGAAATATTGTTTCCATAGGCAGGCTGAGTTCCCAGAATGGCTTTTTTTTTGCTGTACCAGCAGTTCTATGCATTTTGTGCTATTTATGAGTTACCAAAAAACCACAAGAACGTTTTCCACGTCTCCCCAATGGGTCTCAGTAGTAGTGCTTCAGACCCTAAAAAAGCTAGCAGGAGAAAATGAAGATCATGTCCCCCATGGTGTGAAATCAGGAGCAAAAGAAACAAGTTAGATTAAGGTCTGCAATATGTAATTTTACTTAAAATTCCATTGAAATGACTAAGGTGAATTACAGCGTGTGCATCTGGTACTGTGGCTTGTGGTAGTTTTCATGGCAAAATTACTGTGTTGTTTTCAGTTACACTGGGGAAGACATTAGTTTGAAAGGTTTCTGAGCATTGCTTCAGAAGGAAAAAATTAATATAAAATATTCAGTGATGTTTTAATGTGGCATGCTGCAATTGAAATATCAAAAACCATAAGTTGAAACTATGAGGGACTGGCGTCATTTTTATCTCCCTATACAGATAAAGCTCTGAGCAGCACTCTTTAATTTACATAATCTCTCTGCTAGGTTACTCAAGGAGATTTATAGAACTACGATATAATGACCTGGTTTGCTCTAGATGAGTTCAATAGCTCTTCTTATTTAAATGCATTTCATTGTAAAACAATAAATACAGAACTTCATTGCATTACACAGATAAACTATTATGTACACAATATGCAATGATGGGAGATTTAGTGTGACCTATAAACTGTTTTACAAACAGGGATGATATTTTCAGGTCAATCCAAATATTTGTACAAATCAAGACATACTATAAAAATACATTCCTGAAAATGGTAAGACATCTCAGCTAACTGCACTAAAGTTATGTTAACATCTTACTTTCCAGGAGATAAAACACTTCATTAAAATCAAGACACTAGAAAAAGCTTGTATTGCTACTGTTCAAAGCAGGACAAATCTACTGTATGTCCTGATGAGAATTTTGCATTAAAGAAATATCCTATTTAACTGATCTACACTATCATGTTATTAGATTACCTTAATCAAATTTATCGCACAGGAATTACAATTCCTAGTGTAAAGTATTTTCACAAATATAATGTCTTACAGAATGTAATGTAGTATGCATGAAAACTTCATTAAAAGACATGCTTTTCTTCTTTCCTTCAGCATGTTATACTAACAGTACTGTACCAAGATGGCATACAGTATCTAGAAGCATATATACTCGTAAAGTGATACAATTTTCAAGTAAATCCTTGCATGATTTTGACATATGTTATTCATTCCAAAGTAGTATATTAATATGACTTAGATAGAAAGATAAGACTTTATTGATCCCGAAAGGGCAATTGATGATTGATGAAATTAATGATTGATGATGGGAAATTGAAATTTATCAATATAAGAGTATTAACCTTTCTCATTTTTATGTCTTACAAGCCAATATTACAATATAGACATTACGATGTCTTTCAATATTTTCAGTATAGCATTTAAGTACACCGTGTCCTTACCATCTGTTCCCCTACCCTCATCTTAAACACTTGCAGACAGCTTTCTTTCTTAAACCAGCTTAAGCCTTCAGTTCAAAGCATTGTCTAGTTTAAACATATGGTTAAGTCTAAGTACCTTATTACTATATATTACTGAAGAGCATATCAAGTTTGTTCACAGCAATATGGTATTGCATTTTTTTTATTGTGGATTAATGTCCAAATTACATATTTGTGTTATTTTAACAGAAATACACAAAAGGTGGACATTAATACAATATGCAAAATAGATTTGAAATTTAAACTAAAGCTCTTATAATTAAAACATTAGAATTGAATATTATTTTACTACATATAGTATATTACCTGATACTGAATTAAAATACTAATATTAATATTTGTTTTCTGTGCTGCATTAAATCTTAACTCTGTGGATCGATTGGTTGATTTAGTGAGACAGAAGAATATGTAAATCTATGAGACAGCCATCTGTGCCACAGAGATTAAGGTTCAGCTGTTAATTACGGTTTATGAAGTCCTGTTAGATTGTACTTCAGTCTTAAGGGGTTCTGTAAATAAAACACATAATTATTCCTTAAAATAGATGCCAATTTTCTGGAAATTGACATTTTTATCCTTCATGAAATCTGTTGCTTTGCAACAAAGCTGCTTTTGATGGTGCAGTCAAACACCACTGAATAGATCGCTAAGAACTAGTCTGAGTTATTAGAGTACCGGGTTTGCCAAATGTAATGAAGTAAACAAGGTTTTTCTCACAGCAAATGAGCCTCTCTAAAGAACATTCTAACACTGCATTAAAACTGTGACCAGACAGAACAACATTTTTTAGCTATTTTTTAAAAAACTTTTTCATATGTTGTGATGTGTCTCATAAAGTAGTTATATATATATGTTATATAGATTTTAAATTGATTTCCATGTATCATGGCTCAGTGCCATCTCCACATGCTAAAAGTGTGGTTATACTGTAAAAGAGAGGAGCAAGTAACTGATTTCAAGAGGTGGATTTTTGCACGGTAAGTGAATTTATATTTAAATACCGTAAATGTGCAGATCTAACTTGCTTACTATGACTACTATGATCAGATAAATGTTACACATTTTTTTCTTTTACTTCACACCTGTAACTTAGTATTTTAAAGCTTTACATTATATAATTTTTATTCCACTGTTTTCCAAAAACATGTGAACAGTTATGAACTATATCAGAATAAATATAAAAATTGTCTCTGTAAAACCATGGTCAACCATGTAAAACTGATGTATAAAACAGTTTGAAACTTTATTCTACTTTTGTCTATGTCTTTTTGGTTCAAGAAAACTACTGTCTGCAGAGACTTCTATCCTAATGTTAAGGGAAATATCCAAAACAGCTTGGCAGCAATCATCAAATCTGAAAAAAAAAAATACAACAGACTTTGGAAGTGATTTGCTGTGAGATGCTGTAAGGTGAAGTGACTTGACCACGGTCACACAGACAGTAAGTGGCTGTGATGGGATTTGAAACTAGGATATCCTGGCTGTCAGACAACACTAATCACCCAGCCACACTGCCCCTCAAAAATCTTATTAGATACTTCAAAACTATTTACAGTAATGATGCATTCCAGCCTTTAAAAAACAGATAAAAATAATAAGAAAAAGACTGCACAACTTCACTGTTACTGTACAATCCTTAAAAGTAGATATAGAAGTTGAGAGATGTGTAAATAAATTCAGTTTTGGAACTGGATTTTTTATTTGGCTAATCCATGGCTTTTGTTAAACCAAGAGACTTAAATTCAGAAACTGAGCCTATTAAAGGTTTTTAGTAGTAAAATTGGACTGTTGCCTCCACCGTATAATTTGGCAAGGTTTAATCATACTTTTATTGCACATTTACCACTGTTTACCAAGATTTCATCAGCCTTGGCAGTTTTAGGTGGCTATTAATACAGAATTATATGCAAGTAATGGAAATAAAAATATTCATGGATATTTTAATCATTTAGATTTTTTAAATAGTTAAAAAATCATTTTATCCCTGAACCGAAGCTACATGAGAACCCTGCACGTACTGGAAAGGTCACTTTTAATAAATTTGATGACTTACAGCCCTACTTAACGAGTACTGTTGAACAGAATAAAAGTGCCAAACCTTTTAATAGGGTAGTCATTAAAATTCTTTATCTGTTAAACATTCATTTAGGCAGGAGAAGTAGAAGTGCAAACAATTTGTCCTATTCAGAGACGTGAAAGAATTCCAACACTGCAAAATTACAGAACAATGGCACAGGAAAACAAAATGTTATCAAACAAATGTGAAAACACTGTGCATATTCAATTATTTTCTCAGATGCACTGATTTAGGTTTTGGTCACAGTTCACAGGAGTGAACTTTTTCACATTTCTAAGTTTACAGTACAGAAGCACATTACCTGTTTTCTTTTCAAATTTTAATTTGAAATAAATGGCAGCATGTTGTCATAGCAGTTAATGCTGCTGTCTCACAGTTCTTGAGTTCTAAGTTAATTTCAGTACTAGAGCATTTAACATTTTGTGTGGTGTTTCCATGTTCTGATCCCCTTGTGTTTATGTAGGTTATCTCTGGGTACTCCAATTTGCTATCAAACACATGCTGGCTAGGAGTAAATTACTATCTGTAAATTGTCCCTGTGTATGTCCTGTGATGGACTGGAATTCCATGAAGGATGTAGACCCAGTTAATGTCATATGATACCAGGAAAAGCTCTGGATCACCATGACCTATACGATACAAGACAACACCTAAATATTTACATGTGATTTGTAATGCAAAAAAATAAATTTTATGAGATAGTATGACATTAAGAAGGCATTGTATTTGCTTTTAATTACATGCAAAAAATATGAAAGGTGGTGGCTCCAGCATTCTAATATTTGCTCAACAAATTGTACGTTTTATAATCTGGGCATCCTGAGCCATCCACTCGCGTACTGTAGTATTACTCTAGTAAACATTAACAGAACAAAAATTAGTAACTCTTTCTTTGCAACTTTCAAATTGTAAATTGTGCTATAGAAATTTGACATTTTGTGTTTTTTTCATGAGAGAACCTAGTTTCAAATCTGGCATTACATTCTGCATGTACTGCATAAAAAAGATGCTAAATGAATCAAGAGGAAAATATAGCTGTAATAAATGGCACCTTGCAATTATTTTGAGAAGATGACATTCACCATAAATACCCATCTATGTGGTACGCTCTTTAAGCCCTTAACTTTTAACCTCCAAATTGCGCACTCACTAAAATAATAAGTAAATTGTCTGAGTTGGTACAAGCTGCTTAAGTGATTAAGGAGCAGATTAATCATGGTTCCATCTAACCGTATCTTAAAAGAAAACCATGAATTCACAGAAAACACATGCAGCTGTTAGACTGCATATCACAATACCAAAGAAAGTGATTTATACAATATTAAGAAGATGTGAAATCTTTAAACATGCAACATACGCTTATTTTTTTCTAAAGCTGGCAACAAACAAAAGTGGTTTAATAAGAGGAGCAATATAACATTGTTTCCTGTAGCTCATACATATATTTTCTGATTAATTCCACATTCACATGTAGTCACAATTTCAAATAAAACAATCAACTGAAATAGTAATAAATAGATAGAAATATGAATTCATTCAGTTGTGGAATGCTGATGATTTCTGGTGAAGAGGGAAAGGACCCGGAGCCTATTCTGGCAGCGCAGAGTACAAGAGAAGACTACACAGCCACATCACCATGCCAGCAGCCATATCACCCTGCAACTCACAACTGACAACCCACTGAAGCTCAGCAGGTGTGAGCCTGGTCAGTACCTGGACGGGAGACCCCCTGAGAAAATAGATAGAAATATGAATTCATTCAGTTGTGGAATGCTGATGATTTCTGGTGAAGAGGGAAAGGACCCGGAGCCTATTCTGGCAGCGCAGAGTACAAGAGAAGACTACACAGCCACATCACCATGCCAGCAGCCATATCACCCTGCAACTCACAACTGACAACCCACTGAAACTCAGCAGGTGTGAGCCTGGTCAGTACCTGGACGGGAGACCCCCTGAGAAAAACTAAGGTTGCTGCTGGAAGAGGTGTTAGTGGGGCCAGCAGGGGGCGCTCACCTTGCTGTCCATGTGGGTCCTAATGACCCAGTATAGTGATGGGGACACTATACTGTAAACAGGCGCCGTCCTTCGGATGAGACATAAAACCGAGGTCCTGACTTTCTGTGGTCATTAAAAATCCCAGGGTGTTTCTCGAAAAGAGTAGGGGTGTAACCCCGGCATCCTGGCCAAATTTCCCATTGACCCCCAACAATCATGGCCCCCTAATAATCCCCATCTATGAATTTGCTTCATTACTCTGCTCTCCTTCCCACTGATAGCTGATGTGTGGTGAGTGTTCTGGCGCACTATGGCTGCCGTCGCATCATCCAGGTGGATGCTGCACATTGGTGGTGGTGGAGGGGAGTCGCCATTATCTGTAAAGCGCTTTGAGTGGAGTGTCCAGAAAAGAGTTATATAAGTGTAAGCAATTATTATTCTTATTCTTATTCTTATTCTTCTTATTATTCTTATTCTTATTATTATTACACCCTGTATAGGACACCAGTCAATCACAAGGAACACACAGACACACACATACAAACTTCACACAGTTTGTATCCCAAGACAGTATCATACCCAGGCCTTCCCTGCCACAAGACCATGCCTTTTCCACCCACTAGGCTTAGAACACAGGAAGCCTTAGCAGACTAGCCGACAAGCTCAGGTTTCAATTCAACCAATACTGAAAGTACCGGTGATGGTGTTAGTGCTAATATTTTTCCATAGTATTTCAGATTTAAGGAAGGGGGGAGGGAAGCAATAAAAAAAATGTACTATTTTTGGCTGTTTGCCAAACAGCAGTACCTTCCTCTCTCCTGTCAGATTGTTATAAACCTTTACAGAAGTGCTACCAATAACAACAGATTGACAGAGGAACAACAATGCGGTGTAATGAAAAGAAAAATTAAAGAAATTAAAGTCTAAACTAATATCCTCTGCATCCCGTTAATGAACAAGATACAATTTGTTAAATACATAATCTATTTTTATGTTTAATGCTGTACACTGAATGCTGTATCATGACTGCAAACAAGCTATACAGCTCATTGCACTTTAAAAAGACAACAAAATAATACATACTTTTTGCATTCCTCTGGATATTGGATTCATATTCATGATATATATTTTTAATGGTTTGTAGCTTGCATTTCAAGGAAAAATTGAATTGCAATTTTACATGGATTTTGAACATTTATTTGTTTTTTATTTGTTGAACATATCCAGAAAAACTGGAACAAAGGGAGACAGGAAACTTGTGGACCATGCCCAATGTCTCTAAGGGACTGAAATCGTAAAGTGACCTACAAGTGTGACTCACAGACTTACAACAGAGACATGTTAATGCCCTTTAGTGATAACATTTCAGAAAAAAGATCTTTAGTTGTTTTACACCATGTAATTAGGATACAATATTAGTCATTAAAACGTAAAATTGCATTATCTAGCTGTTGACTGTGCGTCTCTGCTGTCAAACAAACTCATTGTTATTTAGCCCTGGGTTGAAAAACAATGAAAACAAGCAAGGCCAGTGAGGAGGAAGATAATTCAGAGATACTACACAAGTAAGTATTTGTGGCAACCTTAAAATGTTTCTCATTGTTCACTAAACATTGTTTATTAATCATGTAATGGGTTACAGAATGCTCAGATGATGATATTGTTCAGTTAAAAATAAGGAACAGGATATACATTATCATGAGAAAATAAGATAGGTTACTATTGAGAGAAGGGCTTTCTGTCCATCTAACACAACCTTTTCTTAAAATAAGACAGGGCATCAGCGTCTGCAAAACAGTTAGGTAGTTTGTTCCATATCACCCAATCCTTTGTGCAAATAGCATACTCTGGCTCCTAACGTCACAATACAGCATATCAAAAACTGAAAAATTTCATCCATGTGGTGTGGTGATCTATCCTGTCTTGTAGAGATGTAGTTCTATTTAGCAAGAATATGCAACAATTATTAAAGAAACCCAGATTTTGTGTTTTGTATCCAAAGACTAGTTTGCAAGCAGCAGGATCCAGATGTTACCTCTCTTGCCTGTTACTTGTTCTCTTATCTCTCTCATGGCCTTGCTTTCTCTCAGAAATCCTGCCAACAACTTTCCATTGCAAAGGTCTTTGTTTTCAAGTTTCTTAAGAATAAGCCTCTTGTAAAACACCTTTATGTGTGTTGTATTTGCGCCACATTCAGTCAGAACAAGTATTTCTAAATAATGACAAAATCACGCCAAATTCTGTTCTTTTCAGCCAGAAGCTATTATACACAAATCAAAACCATGTACAGTTTTTAGAAAATGGTTTTATGACACATTTCATGTTGCAGTACCAATTGGAGAAGTATGGTAGACTTATGTTATAAAAAACATTGTGCCTCCCAGGTTCTGCTAAGTAAGATTTATACAGTATATGAAATGTATTATTGCAACAACATTCTTAGTCAAACATACAGTATAGCGAAAATAAAAATAAATCAATAAATACAACTGCCCTGTTTGTGATACTGTTCTCTTTTTCCTTTTTTTCCAAAAAGGGACCTATCTGAAATTTCCATGACTAAAAAGATATACAGAAAGTCCTGATTTACTACTAGTTTATGCTGTGTATGTAGTGGAGGTTTGTGCCAGGTAGTGAATGGGATAATCCTTTCCCCACTGTCTAAGCCTTAAAAATGCCAGGAAAATATTAGAGAGTAATTCATACTGCACACTGATTGCTGTTTTTTTATATTGTAATATTTTACATGCAGTATATACCACTTTCAGATTTATATTGCTAAGGGCCAAAAGAAATATAATCTTGCTGCCAGTAATGAAAGGCCTGTGTGTATCATGAATATACGCAATGCGATAGATAATTTTGCATGTTGGTAAAATGTTGATTGATAAAATGTAACCTTGTGAATTTACTTCTGTGTTTTAGAAACTCTTGGGAAAGAATATCTACTTCTTACAGTATAAATGTATAATAATAATAATAATAATAATAAAAATAATAATAAAAAACTTAATTTTATATAGCGCCTTTAAAGGTGGCTTCTCAAAGTGCTTAACAGAATGACAACAACAAAAAACAAAAAGAATACACAAGATAAAACACAATTAATACACAGAGGAGACTGTGGTTGGCAGTATTAAGTATAGTAGGAGAAGAGGGGTAAAGAATGGAACCAGTTAAGTAAAGGCTCTTCTAAAGAAGAAGGGTTTGAGTCTGGATTTGAAGGAATACACAAGATAAAACACAATTGATACACAGAGGAGACCGCGGATGGCGGTATTAAGTATAGTAGTAGAAGAGGGGTAAAGAATGGAACCAGTTAAGTAAAGGTTCTCCTGAAGCAGAAGGCTTTGAGTCTGGATTTGAAGGAGTTTAGAGAAGGTGACTCTCTGATATCCTTGGGGAGAGAGTTCCAGAGCTTGGGGGCATAACAGGAGAAGGCCCTGTCACCCATACAGTGTAGACGGGCTTGGAGGACAGTTAGGAGACCAGAATTAGAAGAGTGAAGGTTGCAAGGTGGGGAGTAGGGCGATAATAGTTCAGACAGGTACTGAGGTGCCAAGCCATGCAGAGCCTTATAGGTGAGCATGAGGATTTTAAAGTCCAAATGGAATTTGACAGGAAGCCAGTCAAGAACTCCAGTGCAAAAACTCTGAATTTTGGACATACTGCAGTTTGTTCAATGTAGATTTAGATACCCCAGCGTGTAGAGCATTTCAGTAGTCAATTCGGGAAAACACAAATGTGTTGATCAGCTTTTCAGCCACAGTTAGTGATAGCATAGGGCGTAGTCTAGCTGATATTTGTGAGGTGAAAAAAGATGTTTTGACAATATGCTGCACATGTGGGTCGAATCAAATATCACCCCCAAGTTTTTCAATTTAGACTGAAGCTCAAATACTGTATTATCCACAGATAAGGTTACAGGATTGGCTTTACAAAGATGATGGGGGGTGCCAATAAACATGACTTCAGTCTTGTCATAGTTAAGATGAAGGAAATTTTGAGTCATCCAAGTTTTTAAGTCAGAGATGCAATTAGATAGAATGCAGACAGCCACATCAGTGTCAGATTTGGTATGGATGTATATTTGAGTACCATCAGCATAGAAATGATAGCTGAGGCCATGTGATCTTAAAAGCTGACAAAGTGGAAACGTAGATTTAACAAGACCAATTTCAGACCTATACCCATTAAGAAAGACAAAGTGACAGTGATAGGTGAGGTAAGACCTGAACCATTTTAGAGCAGTGTCAGAAACTCCAAACACAATCTTCAAGATGAGAAAGTAAGATGTTATGGTCAACAGTGTCAAAAGCAGCACTGAGATCAAGAAGGATGAGTACAGAAAGAGAACCAGAATCAAAAGCTATTAGAAGATTGTTAGTGACTTTGCTGTGAAGTTGACGGAAGCCAGATTAGAGGGGTTCGAAAAGGTTATTTGCCAAGAGGTGGTTATGTAACTGAAATGTGACAGCGCATTCTAGAATTTTTTCAAGAAAAGGTAAGTTGGAGATGGGGCGAAAATTGTTTAGATTGTCGAGAGCCATGTTAGGCTTTTTTTTGCACAGGATATGATACGAAAGCTATAAAATGACATGAAATGTCTTTATTCTTATCGAGTAACTGACATTTATAAAATCTTTCAAACAGAAAATGGAATTATGTCCATAGCAGCATAAAATGTGTGACTTAGAGAAGCATAGAATTCACTTAGAATATAACTGTAGAATACATTTATATTATGTGGAATCCATTTTGGAATTAAGTGGAACATTTAATGGGTAGGAATACAGTTTCTATGCCAAACCCACTGAATTTGGGTTCAGAATGTTCCAATTTCCAAATGTAAAACAGGCTATTTTAGTTTCTCCCTTTAACAGTGTTCACTAAACCTTAATGGAGGTCTGTAACCCCACTGGCTCAGGTATTTTTTGTATCATTATTTAGTAGTGGCCATAAATTGCAGTTATTCTTCAGACGTTAACTCAAAAACCTTACAAGGACATTAGGTCATTAATTTTGTAAACTTTTGCTTGCAATTTAAAATTATTTCTGATGATAAATGTATGAATAGGCAAGATACATTTTTATATGGCCTTGAAAGAGACCATGAAATGAAGTGTGAAAACTTCAATAAAAGACCATATGATATTTTTCAGAAAGTCATATCAGGTTGGTCAAGGACTATATGAAGCAAACTAGAAATGTAATAAATTGGAAGAGGATATACTGTAAACAAAGCAAGGTACAGTATATCCACAGAGTAAACCATATTATAGCAGGTTTATATATTACCAGCTGTTCTAGAACTATTTCCTTTGAACTTGATTTTGTATTGCTGCTTAGGGGAAAACGCAGTTGCCAACTTAATGCAGTTTTCCTCAGGAATACATTTAGAAACATAGGTGTGATTACATTCTATTTCTCTACAAGAAAAATAATCAACCGATATAAAACAACTGAAGGTTAAAAATCAGCTTTAAGAATAGTTTACAATGTAATTAAAAAACCGACCATACCTGAATCCGTGGCTGTAATTATCAATGAATATTTTTCCTTTGCTTCTCGGTCGAGGCTCTGTATAAGGCTCAGTTGCCCACTTGGAGACAAGCTAAAGGCACGTTCTTCATTCCCACCTGTAAGTGTATATATCAGTTGGCTGTTCAATCCCTGGTCGTCATCTCGGGCGACAACCTTGAGACATTATAAATAAACACATGAAAAGAAATGTCTTAACAAAGCAAATATTGTTGCTTGTGTTCTTTTTCTTTTCTTTCCTTCCCCTTGGCTGTATTGGGAACATAAATCTTTGCACCACAGACCTCATTACTAACTTCACAAGCAACATGAGCTCTTAGACTCCTGCTACCAAGACACATAGGATAGCTGCCATGTTAGAGCTTGGAAGGGCTCTTGTGTGGTGTAAAAGCATGGACGCTGGCCCAGCTCCCAGGCCAGCAGCTGCTGCTTATTTTCATTAGGTAAAGGTAAGGAAAGACCATTTATTTTACCTTTGTCTTAAGAGACAGGTAGTTTCATAACTTACTAAGGGCTTTTATAGGTCTGGATTGTTAATTCTCTGCTGTCTAATAAGAAATTACTTCTATGGGACTTCCTAACTTTTGCTGGTAGATGGTTCAGACTCACAAGCAAGTTAGTTAACACACAATGTTAACTTCATTTGTTTCTTTTTATAAGCAGCAATTTCCCCTTGTGTTCATTACTTCACCAAATGTAATTATCACAATACTACAATTAATCAGTAATCTGTTTCTGTATATAGAGACCAGACACTCACTTTTATTTTGCCTTCAGCATCTGGTGGACTGTACTTCTTAGATTATTCACTTGATTTAATAGAGTGGCTAGTTTAATATAAACAATATAGTTGTACTGTATGTCAAAGTTCTTAGTTGCTGGTGGCAGCTATACTATATAGATAACACATATTTTAAACCTATACATTATATTGCACAGAGAATATTAATAAGCAACATACAGAAGATTTATTTTTAGTTACAGGAATTTGATTTCCCTAAATTACCATTTTCACTGGGAATGTTGTCTTAAAAATCTAGAAGTTTATTGATGTGACTTTTTAATCAAATTCAGAATTAACTATGTATTGCAGAAGCATTGTAAACAAATAGGAAATAGTGAATTAACTGAGGCAAAAATGTACTAACCTGTAAAACAGTATGTGGTAGATTCTTCATGTTCTCCTGAACACTTACGGTGTAAGGGGAGAGTTCAAAGAAAGGTATGCAATCATTTACATCTAGTAATTCTATATTAACCATGGCTTTATCAGTCCTTGGGCTGCTTCCACGATCTGATGCTTGGACCACCAAAGAATATGAGGATACAACCTCCCGGTCCAACTGCCTAGCAACTGAAATTACACCAGTGACAGAGTCAATCCTGAAATCAGAGTTCCCATTGCCCCCCACAATTGAGAATCGAATCTGTCCATTAGTTCCCTTGTCTGCATCATTTGCAAACACCTGGATCAGGTCTGTTCCAGTCAGTGTGTTCTCAGCAATTTCCAGGTCATAGATATTCTGAGAAAAACTGGGTGTGTTGTCATTGACGTCCAGGACAATAACTGTGACATCCATTGAAGAAGAGAGTGGTGGCTCTCCTTTGTCGGTGGCTACTATGGTCAATGTATAGTTAGACAGTTCCTCTCTATCAAGCTCCCCTGTAAGTCTAACTTTTCCATCAATGTTCCCGATGTTGAACTTGTTACCTAAAGTATTGAGAAGTGAGAACTCAACGTAGCTGTTTGGTCCACTGTCAGAGTCAATGGCCTGGACTGTAAACACAACTGTGTCCACAGGGGTGTTCTCTTGAATATAGGTCATTTTCTGTGAAGTAAAGCTTGGTGGGCAATCATTCACATCCAACAATATGATGGAGACCTGGGCTGTGCTGGTGAATCTTGACACTGGAAGAAGTGCCAGGTCATGAACGCTGACTACAAGGTTATAAAAGGACTGAGTCTCCCTATCCAGGGGTTGCCTGGTTTTCAAAACCCCATCACTGTTTATGGTGAACTGTTCCAGTGGATCACCTGAAGCAATACTGTAGATCACTTGAGCATTAGGACCTAGAAACAACAAAACAAAGAAATATATTATACATCATTATTAATGAACTTCATACTCACAGAAAAATCAAAAAAATAAAAATGATATAGACAAGAAGCTTTGATGTGGACCATGTCAGGACAGAAACCAAAGCCTAAAATAATTTTTCAGAAGAAAAAATATTCTAGAGATTCTGCTAAAAAAAATTTTTTTTTAGGAAAATACTGTATACCTACAGCACACATCTTAATGCCAGTTTTAATTGAAAAAAGCCACCAAAATTATGTCTGACCCCACTCACCCCAGTCATAACTTGTTTATTCCCCTACCATCTGGCAGAAGGTTCCGGTCACTCCAGTCGCACACAACTAGACTCCAAAATAGCTTCTTCTCCAGAGCTGTCAAGTTGGTGACGCCCCCACTCCGTTCCACCTTATTATAATCTCTCCTAACATCCTCCTGTACCCACAACGACTGTACTCCTACACCACCACACACACATGTAAGCCAAAATTGTACTGTCCCCTCAATAGCCCAGTAAAACTGTAACAGGCATAATAATATTTAATATTTATTAATTAACCATACTACTTTTAACAATACTATTTTTTGCACTGTTCCAAGAATTACCTTGCACTGTTTTTGTCCTGTTATATTTTCTCTGTTTGCGGAATTTTGCACAGTTTTGATTACTTGATTACATGTTATTTTTGTTATGTTATTACATGTTACTGTTATTGCTATTGTGTAACTGTCTATTGTCTTATCTTCTGTCCTGTTTATATACTGCACCTGAGTGACTAAGAGAAACACTTTTCATTAGACTATGCACCTGTGTAAGTTTAATGACAATAAAGTTGAATTGAATTGAATTAAATCCAATTAATTGCGTTCCTCATACACTTCCTGATAATTCCTTCTTTATGTCATTGGACACTATTTTGATGAAGCACCATAGTTTATTGCCACTAAAATAATTATCTAAGGAGCTACAGATAAATTTGCAAAAAAACAAACAAATAAATTATAAGAAAATGCTCCTCTAAACAGTATATGCTTTTGGAATTTAGTTAATCTGTGAGAGTAAAATAACCATTTTAGTTCATGGATTATTAGGGCTCAATTGTATGGTTTGTTGAGCTTTATTTAGCTTGTTTACATTGTTATTGTTGAATGTCTACAGTATCGTGAACATATATAAATTGTTTTTGAACAAAGTAAGTAAATCTCAAAGTAAGTTTGGACATGGTTTCTTTTTACGCAGGGGACATGTACTGCTGGCGTCTGACGCAAGGAATAGCTCTTCTGGATTTTCAATTTAAAATGTAACAACTTCTCAGTTTCCATAGACGATTGCATACAAATTGTGCATATGGTATAGATCATGCAAATTAATGTTGACATATTAAAACCCAACAGCTTTCAGTTGGGTTTTTTCTTATTCCTTAAATGCCAAACAAGTGAAATAAATAAAAAAAGTTAATTGATATGGAAATTATGGGAATATGGTCTAAAACTTCAAAAACATTTAAGGGAATAGTTTTGGAGAATATGATATGAACAAATTCAGATGTGGAAAACATTTAGATCAAATGATACTTTTCACCATTCTTTATAAATGAAATAGTATTGCATATGATACATATAGTATACACAACATAATTCACATTCTGTTTATTGATATTTTTACAGCTTGATTATTGTGATATTAAGAAGTAACTAAAGAAATCTCTTATATATGTTACTTAACTAAATTTTAGTTCTGTAGTGCACATTGGGAGTCCTTGAAGAACTGAGCTAGGAACTTCCTCCAATGGATTTTTTTTTTCCCACACACAAACAATTTCTTATCAAAGGCTACTTATAATATTAGCATTCCATTATCACACAATATTTACAATAGGAACTACTGCCCTGCTTGGTAAGGTTAAGGTTCAGGAAGCTATAACAATAGTGTTTTGTGGTTGAAAACAATCACTATTTTTTGGTCTTGGACATACTAAAAACGGTAGTACAGTATGTGCAGACACAAGTGGGGAGGAGATACAAGAAGAAAGGCCTTGCTCCCTACAATGATATGATACACAGCAATAAATGTGGGCATTATTTATCTAAATCCACAAGCTTCTCTTGAGGAGAAGTAAAAAAATTAAGTAACAAAATGATGTTGAAGTTCATTCAAATTGTTGTATGGAATTATTTTGCTTATCAAACAGAAGTCAAGGCAGGACTGTTACTGCATTTTACTAATTTTAGCAGGGCATGCAGATTTTCCAACATTGGTCAGTATAATTTGACTAGCTGGTTTTCAAAGTAATTCTATAATATGAAAAACATTTAAAGAGGTGGGTTTCCTTTCCATCCTTTACAATCATGAAGAAAAAGACAATTGTTCTATTCAACAGATTATTTAAATCAAAATGAAACCTCTATTCATTTTATTGTACATTGACATAAGATTTATTTTTTCATTCTTGATGTTAAGGACAAAAATAATCCTGTATCATAGAACATTGGCTATGTACTGGAAGCCAACTGTTTTGTTGGGCTTCATTCAGTTTTGCATGAAATCCCACTGCACATCACAGACTAATAAAAATACTGTTTCCCTACATATTTAATAATTACTGAAGAAACAACTTTCTGATAAGGACTGTCAAAACAACAAAGAATATGAAGTGTAATTCAGGGAGACGGTATATTCATTTAAAAAGTAATAAACTTATGCAATGTGTGTTCACTTTTATCTTACAGTTTTAAGGTTCACAGATGTTATAATCTGGTTTTCATGTGGTTTGGTATTTGAAGTAATACAGATGTTTTAGCAGTTTTGTGTGCTTGAATTCAGTCTGTCTTAAATAAAGCTCGCACAGAACTTTGAAATGCCACATCAGTTCGTCCCATTAATAGATGTAAACACAATTACACTATAATGAGACGCAATTATTATTTTTCAACTCAATTATTAGAAATTAAATAAAATTAAATAAACCCAGAAGCAGTCACTGCATCATGAATGGAGGTAGAGTATATTATCTTTGCTACGTATAACTGAATCTGTAGGATTTGTATATCACAATAGCCATAAGTAATGGTTAAAAAATTATCTTAGGGTGAAATCAGAATCCCATCAGAATCAGGTGCTTATCTACATTGCTCGGAAAGCAACAACAATACATAATGATTAATGAATCTACTGTACCACTCTATAGGATATAAAAAAGACAAGTTGAAAAGTTAAGAAAAATTGTTCTACTTGCATATCTGTCTCTAAGTTTCAGCTATTAAGAGCATACCATCATCAGCGTCACTGGCTTTGATCGTGATGATGCTGGAGCCAGGAGGCAGGTCTTCCATGACAGACGTGCTGTAGGATGTGGAGTTGAACATGGGGGGGTTGTCATTGATGTCAAGAATGTTGAAGTAGACTCGCACAGAGCTGAACTGGCCTCCCCCGTCCTCTGCACGAACATTGAGGACATAATACTGCTGGGCTTCATAATCCAAAGGCCTTGTCACATTGAAGACGCCAGTCACAGGGTTCAAGAGAAACACTCCATCTTCATCTTCCTCCTCCAAGGAGTATGTGATCTCACCATTTATGCCAGAATCAGCATCACTAGCAAGGATAGCTGCCACTATTGAACCTGATGGGCAAAGTCAGATACATTTTCTCACAAAGATGTGTTTATTTGTATCAGAAATGTACAGTATATCAGTGACTCCTTTACAAAAACCATATGAGGGAAGTCCCAAATCTTTGGACAAATTATTACCTTAAAGCACTTCTGAGAATGTACTGTAGATCAAGAATTGAAAGGTACAATCCATAAAATAGAGGTCTGTCTGGGGAACGCATTCTGGTTACATATACAGTAGTATATCATGATACCACTAACCTCCATTAATGCATGAAAGATGAAATTGAGATTTAAGTGCTTTTCATGCAGAATTTTCATTATTATTATTGTATTGAAAAAAAATACATATAAGTAAGCTGTATAATAAAGTTATTTTGATATTACCTGGTGTTGTGTCCTCTGCTATGTCAAAGGAGTAAACATTCCTGGAGAATTTAGGAGTATGGTCATTTACATCACTGACTGTGATATTTACTCTCATGTCTGAAGATTGCTTGCCATCATCTGCACGAACCAGCAGTGAATATTTTGACCGCCTTTCTCTGTCCAAACGTTTGGTGGCAATCAAGTCTCCTGATTCAGGGTCAATGCGGAAACTGTCATCTGCTCCACTTATTATTGTGTACGTCACAAGTGCATTTGGTCCCTGGAAACAAAATGAAATGCTTAATGTTTTCTATATACTTTTATTCTGCAAAAGAAGCAACTAATAATCATATTAGTTTTATTAATCATAATTATTCTTATCATAACAAATGTGAGGGTGCCATAGTGGCGCAGTGGTTAGCGTTGCTGCCTCACTGTGCTGGGGCCCTGGGTTCAATTATAGACCTGGGGTTCTATCTGTATGGATTTCGTCCTGTGTTTGCATGGATTTCCTCTGGGTGTTCTGGTTTCCACACACATACTGTTCTGGAAGGTTAATTGGCGTCTGGAAAAACTGGCCCTGGTGTGATTGTGTTTGTGTCTGCCCTGTGATGGATTGGAATCCACTGGCTGGGATAGGTTCTGACTCTCCCTATGACCCTGTATTGGATAAAGTGGTTAGAAAATGGAGAGATAACTATAACATAAGTACGTCAGGAATTGCAAAGGACTAAAGGATCTTGGATTTATTGTGGGGTTATTGTGCTGCCTGTTTGGATATTCCTTATTTTCATTTCATGTCTAATGTCTAATAAAGACCAGCTATACAAACAAGTGTTTTGTGTTGCAAAAAAAAGTTTAACACAGATCATCTTCTTTATCTTATTAATAATTAAAAATGTTCCATAAAGACATTTTTGGAGTCTTTTCAAAAGAAACAGTGCACAATGAAGAAGAATGAGACGTTTTAATAGGGTATTGTGGTGCATTTAACATCTTAGTAAAATTATGTATTGTGCTATTCAGTGTAGACATTTCTGCTCTCTTCATTCAATCTGTCTGGTTACTGCATCAGTCACCAGGATGGTGGTTGCAAAAGCCCAGGGGAAATTAAAGGCATTTCTTTGAATATTGCAGACACCCTCCCATAGGAAATATACACTGTCTGCCTATTAATGCATTTGGTAAAGTTCAAAGAAATCTTTTGCTGATCAGCTTTGAAATGGACTAATTCCCCGACTTTTACTCAGACACTGATCATTTTCACTTCCTGTTAAATAGAAATACCTACCGATTATATGTTAGAGTCAGACAAACAACTCTAGAAAGAGATGTCATTAATTTGGTTAATGGAGTTTGTCCTGAAGCTATTTATGCTTTAAAAATATATAATACACTACTTCTAAATGTGACAAAAGCCATATTTATTTTTATTGGAATATGTAACAGTGACAATGTGACAATGCAGGATAATCTATTGATCTAGGGATCTGAAAACAATGTATGATGAATGTGTGATAAATCTCTTTCTTATTATTGCGATAAATGTTGCACTTAAAGAACAGCTAATAATAACTAATAATAAGATTATTAACTCCAATTCACAAAGGTTTTTAATGGTACATTATGCTACACTGCAATTAAGAACACAAGTGGCTATTTAAAGGTACTATATTTAACTTAGTCTCCATTCTCATTGATGGCTACCATTTTGTTTCAGAACCAAGGAAATATCCAAAGTCTATGGTGGTTTTCAATTAATGAAAGAAAATCATTTTCAGCTATGGTCTCATCAAACAGAGTTGAGAAACTTACAGTAAGAACCCCCTGTGACACCTTACCCACTACTTCTGCAAACTTAGTTTTATTTATGCAGATTAAAAATAACAGAACGTCATATGATTTAGTTGGTCTAAGTAATCTGTAAACTGTATCTTACCATTCACTGGTGAATTCACTTTAATGCATTAAACAACACTGCATTTTCTTACATTATAATTTCAGCAAGTGGTGAGGTAATGGGTTAGTAATAAAATCTGTCTCCGTTTAAATGACTGTAAATAATTTGTGCACATACTCTCATGCAGTTTCTTTGCTAATCTTTTACTGCAGTGGCCTTCATTTTTTAGTTCTTGTGAAAGCCTTCACATATTGTTGGCTCGATTAATAACTATACGCCTGTGAGACATTTGGGCTTCAAAATTTTCCCTCTGTTGTAGATTTTATGTCCTCATCCTGCTGAATTGGAAGATGGAGTCTTTTTCTAATCTACAATGAAGTCAATGAGGTAATGTGAACTACAATGGACGCGAGGGGACTATATACACAATGTGAAGACTCGATTGTTGCTTATTCATCTTGATCTTCTTGCACTGTGGCCTCCAGACATCTCGGGTAACAACAGACTGGAAGAATTTGGATATTATTTGCTTAGTTGTAGCAATTACGTTTTTCAAAAACAATCGTTTGTGTCTTAAAATTGCAAAATACATTTGCTGGGTAAGACCTTATTTATTTTTTTCTGTAGAAGATTATTTTTTAAATTTTTTATTTTTATTTAAAGTACTAATTACACAGACCCTGACTGGTAATACCATTAGACATATTAACTGTACCTGTTTTAAGTAGCACAGGACTAGTAATAAAGAGAGTAGTGAGAGTAGTGAAACTACAGGATACTGTACAAGAAACTGACTAATACAAAACTGTAGTTGCAGGCCTCAATTAAAGTACCATGGTTGAAATACTATGGAATGAAACATTACAGATTCCATAAAGGGGACAGAAAGAAAACAAGAATTGCATGTTATAAAAACATCAAAATAATAAACATTCACCTTAGGTGGATAGACAAAGGATATACACTTAGAGCATATTTGGTCTGGGCCATTAACCTTTGAATCTAAACATCTTAACTGATCTACACAAATACTAATGCTTGCATTAATGACACTTTAAATCAAGTCTTTATTATATTACTGTACACATGCTTCTTCAAAACTTTACTAAGAGATACAACAAGGAAAATGGTCTTGGTAAACCATTAAAGAAGACCTGAGAGAGGTAGCATTAGATTTAAAGAGAAATGTATACCTCATCGGCATCTGTAGCTGTTAACTGCATTATCTTATATCCATCTCCAATATTCTCCTCAATTGTTACATCAAGCATATCAGTTGGAAACACAGGTGGGTTGTCATTGACATCCTGAAGTGTTATTTCCACCTGGGAACAGAGGGAAAGAAATCACAAGAGCTGTTAAGAAAAAATGCCTGGTGTAGTGCTTAAGAACTTTTAAAACATCCTTCTTACACTTCTCACTATCACAAAGCATTTAGCTGTTACTAATATCTAGTATATCATTTGATTATAAACATGTGGGTGATGGAAATTTTACAAAAGTAAGGCTTACTTTTTTAAACAACATTTCATTTTTCCAACAACAAAACTGAATAATGTATTTATATATGTTGGACTCCAAAGCATAAATACAATTTATTGGAGCAGTTGATGTTAAATGATTTCCAGTGATCAAAGTTTAGTTTACATTGGATTACATCCACTGATCTACCATCAGAACTATTCCCAAATGTGATGTCGGACTGCCAAAGGCTTAAGTTACATCATTCAAACATTAAATGCTGTCAGTCAAAAAGATGAAACGGTGTAAAAGTCCTTACAATATGTTTATGCATTAGTGACTGACCCAAAATCACAGCATTTGGTGATGAGGTTATTGAATTTTTAATTTTATCCCTTAATGTCTCTTGAAGTAAATAAACATTTTTAAAGCACTAGGGAACTCTAGTTTCAAAACATAAACAAACATTTTTCTGCATTTATTGTTTATGGGCTTTATAAATAAAAGACGCTGTGTTTGAAAGGTCTATGCACAATGTTGCCTATCATTGCTGTCACTGATTACAGTAATTCCGACCTTTAAAGATACTATGTTGAAACATTAGTGCTGTTTCTTGTACTTTCCAGTTTGTCTGGGCAGTAAATGACATTTTTTATAGGAAAAAAACAGCTGCCTTAAGTGCACAATGACAATGTTCAAACAAACAGTAGGTTTCCTAAGTACTTATTAAATAGACAATAGACTTTCAGATTGGTAGGACCACCAAGGAGATAATCTTTTTTTTTATTTAAGTGCCCGAAAGGACAAACTTTTAAGTCTAGTCTGTACTTTAGGTCATCTTAATTAATTAAGGGACAGTATCATTCTTATCAAGTTATTAAAATAGTATAATAACTCTGCTTTCATTTATTTTATTATTTAATTATATTGTAATATGTTTTCAAGTGTTAAAATGTTTTATATGCAGATCAGATACCCTCATTTCTCATTTAAAATGTTATTTCTGCTGGTATAAAAACATCAGAATATTTAAAACTATAATTATTGTAGTTGATCTGTTGTGGATTATTAATCTAAATCTGTTGTAGATTATTGATCTAAAACAGAGTGCAAAATGTTACTTGAGTGACTAAAATACAATTGACTTACAACATACAGTACATGGTCTCAACTTATGCAGTCAGCTCTGGAAAATGAAAAATATTGAAAAAATGCTTTTTTCTCTAACAAATGTGTCAAGCACGTCTATGAGAGCTATTTTGAAAGCCTAAACAGAAGTTTCATCTAGAATCCTAGAGCATACTTTAATTTATTTTCCTTAATATTTTTGAAAAAAATATTTTCATGGAGTAGTTAAAACTAAAATTGAAAAAAAGGTCACCCATATTGTGAACAGTTATGCACAAATTTAATCATTTTCATGATAGACTTAATGCAGATTCTTCCAGTCTTTATTTCAGATGGGATGTGGCTATCTTTAATGAGCATAATTATGGAAGAAGATGTATCAGATTTGCATTGGACTACTACAAACCAAAATCCATGTATAATGCAGAAATAATCTCAGAACAGCTAGAAGTGCAGAGAGAGCATCCAAAGTCAATATACAATGAATATTTATCTTACTCTCTTGTCCTCTTGATGTGTAAATAATGCAGCACTTTTTTCAAACAAAACTAATTAGGAGAAGTGAGTTTATGAGAAATAATTACGCCTTGTGTTTTAGTTTATATTACCAATCCTCCCCCGAGATATTCATTTCAAAGAGCATGGTGAAAAATTCATAGCTAAAAGGGAGCAAGATCAGGGGCAGTGGAAGATGAAGAGAGCTTGTTCTATACTATACCTGTCACTCAGAATGTACACTCCAGGTGGGTAGAGGTGAAACACATTGGTTTACACATAAACTATTGCATTTCACCTGCTACAGTTTCAAGGTGCAGCTGCTCAGTAGCACTGTAGTTCCATTATTTATACCATATAAAAGATTCAGAAACAGGTAATATCTTTGCATTGTCAACCATAATGCCTAAGATGGTGAAAGGAATATTGATTTTGCTTTTTATTCCACTTTATTTTCAATGTGTTGACAGTATCTTGCCAAATATGACAGATTTTAATTTGAATGGTGATAAAGCACTTACATATCACTCTTATCAGAACAATCACAAATGAATTAGAGTACATCTCCCTATATTGAAAAATGCAATGGGTTTTCCAAACTGAAGTATTTAAAAAGCCTCAAACCTTAATGACAGCCTACATTCATAGCAAACAATTATATCACATGAAAGTGCATCCACTGGCCCTAAATCTACCTCTTGTCCTCAGATCCACCTTTAACCTGACTATGCCATTAAAGCAGACACCTGCTTCCTACTACAGTATCAGTTTCTTTGGAAAATACTTTTACGCATTCAATAATTTTACAATATACAGCAGATAACTGTTTTTAACTCTATTTGTAAGAAGCACAATGGACATGCTAGGATATTGGATATGGTCAATATCTTTGCATTTACAGTATTAACTTTTTTTTTTAAAGTTTGTAGATTACTTTGTTTTTAAATGGGAAATCTGGATTTGCAATCCTTAAATACAAATTTACCAGAGCATTGTTAATTTTTAATGTATATTTTTCTTTATAATCCCATAACAGAACTGTTTTAATATGACATATTTTAATCTTTTAGTGTCAGACTTTTAATTATCTACATTATGATTTCTGCAACAAAGCAAGTTAGTAGTTATATTCACCTATCTTTTTTTTTTTAATTGTGGCCACTGTTCTACCAACTGAGCTACCTGGTAATCTAAGGATTTCATTGACTGGCTAAAATAGTAGGAATCTCTTGTGAAATAACTAGGCACTAGGCAGACAATGTACTGTATGACTCATTTGAGGAATTTAACACAGACTTTCATCACTTTACCTGGCCAGAGCAATTCCCAAATTTTATTCCTATAGTAAACAAACAGACCAAATAGAAAATGCTGTTCAGTCTCATATCCCAGTACTCTTATTACACCCTCAAATTTAATTTAATTTGTTAAAATAAAGGGATATGATAAGGTTGCAAAACTACAGAAGAAAAAAAAAGCAACAAAATAATTTGGAATTAACTAGAATTACAAAGCGGATTGAATACCATGGATTGTCTGCAGGTAGAAAGACAATTTACTTGCATTCACATTTTCAGAGCAGAACAAGAAATTAACCTTACACAAACTAAAATGATGGTTTACAAAACATTTACATGCACTTCTCTAGAAAAAGTAAACTAAATGCATCGAGTTAGAAGAGGCCAAAACTGAAGAGTATCTGAACTATAAGATATCAGTAACAGAAAAGCTAAAGTGTTAAAGAAAAAGCACAGCAATAACGGGTTGGAGTGGTGTTGAAAACTATGATTCAGATGGAGATGTTTTGCTTGAGTGTTTTTTTACTACTGTGGGAGAAGCCAAAGACAAATTTCCACAGCAGTGGACAACAAAGTATCTATCTAAAATCTTGTTGTGACATGAGAGGGAAATCTTTGACATATGTGAGATACCTGTGCAAACTTATAAATATGAAATCTGGACATTGATTCAAAAAACAATGCAGAAACTGCAGGCTACTAAGAGTTAGAATAATTTAATAGGTTAAAGTGACAACAAGAACAAGGGACATTATTATCAGAAGACCTTATACAGTAAGCAGAACAGATCACCCTTGCACTAAGACAATACATTACTTAACTGGAACTCAGGAGATCAAAACCCACCAGGAAAAAGTTCTTTAAGATGGCAAGATCAAATCAGTAAGAATGAAAGACATTTATTCAACAGTGGATCAACAAAGGCTGATTAATTGAAAATCTGAATTATATAATTAAATAAAAATTACATTATATAATTATTATAAATTAATTCATTATAAATATCAGGTGCATTATTTAAAACCTCCCTTTCTTCCAAGTAAGCTCTTTTGGTCTATATTCATATTAATCTTCTTGTTTTAAATACGTAAGCATTCTTCACAAATACTACTGTACAGAAATAAGTGTCCAGAGTTTCAGTACATGTAATAATTGTAGTACATAACTGTAGTAATAATGTAATACATTATATATCATTCCAGTACATCAATAAAAAGAAAATTTCAGTTTAAGGAATGTGCATTATACATGAATGAATGAATGTAGTCCATTGAAAACCAAACCATCAAACTCTTTGGATACAATGTGATGGTTTTATTCTTAAAACATAAATTGCTGGTGGGTTGAGTTTGAATGTCTGCATATCAAAGTCAAGTATTATGCTACCTATTTAGTAGCAGACTGATCATAACATTTATTTTTAGTTCAAAAAGCAATTTATTTTCCAGACTTCCTTTTTAAAACTAGACTTAAAATGAATAGAAATTGTTTAAAATATTCTGTGGAAAAAATTGCAAGAATATTTAAGTGAGTAGATGGCATTAATGTAGAGGGAACTATGGTTCACATCATCTGTTACAGATATTGCACTTCATTACAGTGTAAAGCCAAAGGCCGTTACTGCTAAAGTGACTCAGACATTGGCTACAAATAAAATGTGAAAAAAAAAAAATTCTAATGCCAGCAAACAAACTCAGTCTTAAAACCATGAAAACATATGCTTTTAAAGTTACATTCCTGGCCTGTCTTTGACATGTGACATATTTATTTGCAACTTAAGGCTTTCATGCAAAGCAAACCATGGTCAAAAATAAGACAAGGCTTATGTGGAAGGAGAAAACTGGGAGTGTTCTAGAAACCTCTGGAAGTGAGAGAAATCTGGTGTGGGTCTGGGTTAAAAAAATTACAGCATGCCTGCCTGACCTTGAGAGATTAACCAGAAGATCTACTGACAGACTACCATTAAAATTGAAAATGTAACGTATCTTCTTTCCATTTATAACTGAGGTTGAATTGTACCTTTTCTTGTTCACCTTCCTGGTAGCTTAAGGGATACTATCATTGCTTGAATGCATAGTCTACACAGTCATCTGCTGCAACCATTTAGTGACAGTCACTGGGTATAACGTTAATGTAATGTGCTTTAAAACATCTTTAATGTTTACTTCTGTAAGTAATTTGTATTAACTTTCCACATATAGACAATGAATAAATTTGTATTCAAGTAACATTAAAAATAACAGAGAATCAATGGCTTTTCCAGGTGCATGTTAGCTCTTGTTCAACAGAGTTAGGAGAGATCTAAAAAAATAGCACAATTAGATTGCTTAAGTAATTAAGGTGTAGATTTGCATTCATTAGTGCATGTTTTAGAATGATTAACCGAACCAAGGCATATTAAAATAAGATTATAATTATCTGAGAACTCGTGGGCAGCATGGTGGTGCAGTGGTTAGCATTGTGCCACACAGCACTGAGACTGGGTTCAGTTCAAGACCTGGGGTGCTATCTGCATGGAGTTTGTATGTTCTCCCTATGTTAGTATGCGTTTTGTCCAGGCACTCCAGATTCCTCCCAGAGTCAAAAGACACTGTTACAGTAATTGTCTAATTGGCTACTGGGAAAATTGGCCCAAGGTGTGTGGATGTCTACATCTGTGTGTGCCCTGAGTGAGACTAGCATCACACCCAGGGTGTACCCTGCGTTATGCACGTTTCATACTGAGATAGACTCTGGTCCCCTCACTACCCTGAATTGTAAGATAGAAAATGGATGGAATAAATAATGTTCATATTGATCGTATTTTTTGTAAACACAGAAGCCAAGTTTTCTATTGACTTTCCTTTCACAGACTGGCCAAAGAATCTAACCCCTCAGGTAGCTAATTATTCGCAGAATGTAACCATTTACCACGGTACAAAGGAATACGTTATTAGGTTCCATAACGAATTCATTTTAATTAAGTATTGCAAAACAGATAGACCTATACTGTAGGTTGTTGTATTTTCTTCTGTTTATATTATAAAGCAAAAAACATTCATTTTTTCAATTAAGCAGTTGTTTATAGTCAGAGTGCTAATGGCCAAATGAGTAAAATTATATATATATATTTACTGTATATTGCAGTTTAAATATTTAAATTACATTATTTTCCTTTTAGAAATAGTGCACAGATTGAGCCTGCATTATGAAACAAAGAATGCTGTGAATATACATATATACTGTATACACACATATTAAAACTGCATTTAATTGCATCAAATTGTTTTAAGCTTTTTAACAAAGGCAAAGGCTACAGTTTATATACAGTGGCATGATACAAACATTCAAAAATAAACACGATGGGACTTTTCAGGAATATAAAAGAACACGAAACAATACAATAACTTGTTTTTCTTCTGAGATATGGCAGTCACAGAATGAAAAGGCAACTTTCCTCCTCAATGAATGTATATATTAACAGGCACCAATCAGACCATAAAAGGGCATCACTTAACTATGTGTGTATTGCTTAACTTAAAAGTGTGTGACACAAATGTTGCACACTTGACTGATGACCTAACATATCTCTAAAAAAATAAAAGCCTCACATACAGTAATATGACTGTGTTTGCAGGATAATTGATTCCCCTTGACTCAAACTTGAAGACAAAGACCATCTTTATTTCACATCTTCAGTCTCCTTCATTTCTCCCTTACTCATTTAACTGTTTAGATATAATGTCAAGCCATTTTCCAAAAGATTTATGGTGATGTTAGCTTAAGCACCCTTGGGTTTCACAGGTCAAACACACAATTCTAAGTACCATTTCAGCTCCATTTTTAAGCAAGGCAAACATAAGCAAATAATAAAACCAATGCTTCTGAAATAAATTATCTGCTGTCCATGTTTTTTACACGTATGCAATCACAATTAGCTTGATTTGTCAGACAAAGGTAATTACATTTATTAATTTTAGACCACAAGACGTTTTCAACCCATCAGCAACATGCGCTCTAGAGATACAAACGCATCCTTCCTGGGATGTGGAAAAGCCTGAGGAGCAGACAAAGCTGGAGTCATGCCAGCTGAAGCCAGTGTCAAAAAAAGTGAGGATAAGTTTCCCTCCCTTAGTCTAAATCTTCCCTCAGAGTGCCTGTGGACAATCACAAAGCACCTCGTATTATGTAACCAACAATGCAGAAAAAGTCAACACTGGACAAGTGGTTTTAATAAAGAGAATCACTACGTCTCAGAGAAGCATTTCAGCTGCTGTGTGTAGTGAGTTTATCCTGTGCAGAATTCAATCTGGAATTACTTTGTAGACTAAAGTTATTTTTTAGCCATGTACGAAACTGAAATACGAAATTGATCCAGGCAAAACACTTGTTTTACACAAAAAATTAATCATACTGCAAAAATTATCCATTCTACTTTTATCTTTGGTATATTTATAAACTATTTAAATCATTTTATACTTTACAATGTGTATTAAATTATTGTAAGATGTTATGTGAAAAATGAAAAGAACTGCCAACTACATACAGTAAATGGGATGCAAGGTTTGTCTCTTTCACTTTGGTGGGCTTAAGTTCAAGACTATTAGGAAAAAAAAGGTCTGTGGCTTTAAAACATAGAGCATCTGTTTGATAGCTACTGTCAGTCCTATAAATGTTGCACAGGATTTTAAGAACAAGATACTTAAAAAAGCTACATTTCTGATAACCTTTCCTGAAGCCAATTGTAATCCACTGAAACAGAAGATTACAGTATCTTGAGTTAGACAATGTTCTGTAAATTCCTGTAAGTTGGTTTAGGCATTATGGTGGGTCAGTGAAAAATGGAAAGCATTAATCACAGAGAGCAAAGGGCATAGAGGTTGGAGGACCAAGGATAACAGCAACTGAGCAAGACTGATTTTAGTTTGATAGATTCTGGTATATGTAAGTAGCAATTTAGTGCTTTACACAGTTGGTATGTTTTTACTCATTTATTTTAATTGAAGAACTTGACTTTTTTATAATAAAGCTATATTGCAAGATACCTCCCCTACAATGTCAAAATGATTTTACAAGATTAATTACAGTATAGATTTTGCCAAAGAATTATTAATACTTATTAGAAGAAGAAAATATACATTTTAACTGATGTAATGTATTTGATTTAAAAGTATGATTTTCAGAGAACAATTACTGTCTCTTCATAATCTTTCTTTGTTCCCAAGAACAATTCAAACCAAGATAGTTAAGAATTTCATTTTACTGATCTCAGATGGGGTTTTATTTACTGATCACAAACATATTTTGAACATTATGACAGTGGAATCCCATAACATTTAATGCCATCTGACTGCCAAAGTTACTATTGTGGTTCACATATTATACATATTTGTAAACAATGAAAATGTCCCGACAACCAGCATAAACAAATATGCACTGATGTTAAACTGTTGCTGAACAACTATCAAGACTTAAAACTGAGGTCCAGCTAGTCATAGCCACAACAAGAAGAACATTTGGAATTCAGAATACCTTTACATGGAAATTAAATAAGTTATATTTTTTTTGGATACAGTCATCTTCAGTACACAAGAAAGGGAATGATTAACTTAAAGATCAAAGTGAACCACACTACAATCTCATCACCATCTTCTAACACTGTCCTTTGGATACAAAAAGAATAAAAATAGGATATACAAACATACACAACATAAGAATTCAAGTCATTTTACAAACAGGAAATTTTTTCAAACATTTAAAAGCACTTCCACATAGTTTCCACATGTGTCCTTGGGCTGGTGTCTAATTGTTGAGAAATTCCTGAGAAAGTCAATGCATTGGTCTAATAATCTAAAAGTCTATTTTGTAATTTAATGTGTGTGCGTGTTAATTAAGAAAGTGCAATAGGTTACAAAATAGTTCACGTAGGTAGCTGCGTCAGCACGCACAGGCCACAAAGGAACAAGTAAAGGTTTATTCCATGCTGAAAAGAGTCCACACCCAAAGAAGGCTCCACAGCTGAAACATTTTGTTTCTTTTCTTCTCTTTTCAGCATGGAATACATCTTTACTAGTTCCTTTGTAGGTTACAAAATGTATGAAAAGCTGTGGACAATGTACTGTTTATCTGACAAAACACTACCCTATATGTAACTTATGGTTTCCACCATTACTTTTGGATTAATAACTCACATTAAAATAAACCAACAAAAGGAAAATAAGCATATGGAAATTCAATGTGTAATCTGGTAACCTAGGAAATCTGAAACTATAATTAATCCTTTTTTGCTTATTCTAACATGTTAAAATATTGGAAAGAAGTTTAGAGGTATACAAAAGAGCATAACCTTTGAACATCCCATTAGAACTTGTGTCATTACATATACATTACAGTGTGATAGCTCAAAATCTTTATTTTTTTTCTTCCAGTGTGTTGAGATAATACTCAAAACTTGCAATATACAATAGAGAAAGAAAGGAATTTGTTCATTTCTACAATGTAATATCCTTAGAGCTAAACACTACAGCATCATTTCATTTGTGTTTTCCATATTTTGACAGTAAAAGCAGCTAAAACGCTGTGATAGAGTGCGAGGGTTGTCTAGGTGTGAACTGATTTCTACCACATGCCTCACAGTCTGGGTGTAGAGGGGGGCTAGAGCTCTGAATGGTGAATGCCTGTGGATTAGTCAGTGGGAGGGAAACACGATTAAAACTTTAATAAGAGGACTGTCTCTGCAAGAAAAGTACCGGCACCCCACAGCCTGTGTTTATAGGAAACTGCTGAAAACAGAAACGGGAAAACCTTAGCAGTCGCCACCTAATCAGGAGGTTTTGCAAGAGGAGAAATCCAAGCCTCTGACTGTTTAATGAGCCAGGAGGGAGGCCGAAGCAAACCTTACTGTACCACTGTCTCCACACAAGAACCTAACTGCGGCCTCAAAGACTGGGGAAACTATAACATAGTTATCAAAATGTACAATCAAGGCATGTCCATTCTTCACAGTTGTTTAATTTTTCATTTGATTTGTATTATTTTCCACTCATTTTCTGCTTTGATTGCAATTGTCTGGAATTAGTGATCATAATGAACCGTGCTTCAAAAGAGGCTGTTTCTCGTTTACTGGTGTCCTTTTTAATTAGGGAGGAAATCACTGTCAGATTTCCAGCAGTGAAGAGAATGAGACTACTAAAAGAATGAAACTATGGTTCAGGTAATTGGGTATTAGAGATCATTACTGAATAAGTGGTGCATTTCAATGTGAAAGATTTATGATGCAAGACTTAAGATGACGTGCTGCAAAGAAGGATCAACACATTTACTGTTAAGTTCTTCAATTGGAAAATAAAATAATAGATTGCACTCTCTTAGATTGCAATTAATATGTTAACATATATAATATTAACAATAAACTTCCAGTTCCTAATACTTACACTTAATAGTTTGAAAAGAAGCATGGCATGCCACTTCATTCATTTAGTAATCAACAGGAAGTGCTTTGCAAGACACGTTAATTTGAATACATCTTGAAAATAAATGTTAATGATTAGACTGAATATTTCTCCTACAGAAATGACAAGAGGTTAAGTGTCCCAATAACACAGCTTTAAGAAAAAGTATTGCTAAAAACAAGCTGAAACAAATCAGTGAAAACAATTCATCAAGTTAAATGCATTAGACTATTGGGTTGTTAAGAGATTGTAATATGAGCAATTTGCTACAATTAACATCTTTGTGTACAAAACCAAATAGTATTTTTCATGTACAAAAATATTTTGCTATTATAAGAATTGTTGTTTTCTCAAGAATATATTCACTGAACAAACTGCACCTCTCATTAAAATGAATGCAATCACTGTAGCTTTCTTTCTTATCTTATTAGAAAACCTAATGTTTGCAACATGCAAATCACATTAAAATGCAATATTATAACTGTAATATTTTCAACAAAACTGTTTTTGATTTATGAAATGATGAAGCAAGGAAGAGTTGTTTAAAAAAGCTTGTTATTGAAAAGAGCTTTAATGGGATGCTGTATTTTCTGGCAACCAAGACTTCTAAGCAGCTTCAGATTTAGATGTACCACAGGTTACAGCAATGGGGCCTTTTCTTCAAGCTTCTCACAAAATACAAAAAACATTTAGAAAGCCTTATGGTAATTCTGTTTCATGGCTACTCTGTTTGGCTCAGCACATGCTTGATTGCAGCTGAATAGTTTAAAAAACGATCAATCTCAATTCAAATTCAAGAACTTTTTTCCAATACATTTTCTGCTTATAAACCCTGTAACGAGGTTTAAGTGACAAAAAAAACCCAAATATTTCTAGTGAAACATGTTTTTTCTCCTCCTCTTTTTTACCTCCTTTTCTTTTGCTAGAAGCCATTAAACCTATGAAAATTTGCTGTTTATGCTCCATTCTGTACAAACTTTAGTGGGGCCAAAGGTCGCCATTAATCCCCAAAGCAGTGACATTCTTTAAATCTCTGACTTTTCCAGGGTCAGGTCTTCAGTTCAACAAAACTGTGCCATTTGTTATTTTCTCTCTAATTCTGTTCTGACACCTACTTTGCAGCTCCAAAAGCCCCTGCCTCCCCCCTCTTATCGATGGTATAAACTGAAAAAAGGACACTAGCCCTGTTGTTGACATGCTAACGTTTCACAAATCTCCCCAAGCAGTTTCTTAGTCATTATTGACGGAAATGCTTGAGGACTCCAGGGATTTCACACAGCCTTCAAATGGTCCACATTTACAAAACTAACATTAATGAATACTGGGTCCCTTCAGAGGACCAAAAACATGTTTGTCCAACAAACCCCTTCTCACAATCACCTTGATCTGTGTTACAATCTGTTTTTAAGTGACTGAATATGTTTTAAAGGTGTGATATTCTTAAGAAGTTCATGTTAAGCATGCTTTGGAAATTTCCCTTTGGACCTCTATGTTTACACTTATAGAATACTCGTGTAGTATGATTTAAATGATTTTATTTAGTTATACACTGTATCTACTTGTAGATGATTAGAAAAAAAATCTTAACATTGTGCCTAGTACTTCATTGTGTTTCAAAGTAATACACTGCATAAGTAAATATTTTGGTAGAATATGCAGACAAAAGTTTACTATGCCAAGATAAAGAGCTACAGTATATTGAATCATAAAAGAAATGCAACTCTTAGGTCTAATGGATTTCATCTGATATTTTAAACACAAACATTAAACAAAACCATAGAAAATGTGAGCAAACATAACACATCAATGAAAGAATTGTGTTTTCAGCACGAAACCTGACAAAGTGGAAAAATAAAAACATTATCTTACATTACAGGTATGACCTCCCTGAGCATTAACACACAAACCTACAGTAACGATGTTGACATTTATTCATCATCTAGACAGATTGCTGCTGAATGTTCAATCACTAGCTGCACGCAACTGGCATAGGTTCTCCAGCCTAAGCTCATTCCTATTGATAACATTGACAAGGTGGTCCCCCAGACTCAAGTCAGGAAAAAAGATGGCCATGCCAAGGTCTAGACATTGTTTTCTAGAAATTGTGCCATTGTAACCCAAGCACTGTGTGGTCTTGCATTGTCCTCATGGAAAATGAACACTTTCAGTTTGGCATGCAGAAAAAGAAAAGCACCCTCCCAAGGACTTCATCAATGCATCACTTAATGAGCAGTAAGATTCTTCTCTACATCATCCCATTCTACCACTCCACCAGTTGGTGGTAATTTCTTCTCTCACCTGTCAACATGTCTATCTATCATGGTAGTTCAGGTGGGTAGCTGTGTCAGCATGCGTAGGCTGCAAAGGAACAAGTAATTGGTTTAGTCCATGCTGAAAAGAGAAGAGATACAACGTTTCAGCCGTGGAGCCTTCTTCAGGTATCACCTGAAGAAGGCTCCACGGCCGAAGCACTTAGTTTTCTTTTTTCTCTTTTCAGCATGGAATAAACCAATTACTTGTGTCTTTCATGGTATCTGAGGATGCACCACATGTTCATGTCAACAGGTAGCTACTAATACAGGATCCATCCTGGGGTTTTTCATGTTGGGGTCACTGCATCTGTCACGAAGACAGGTCTGATAGATAGTCCTGGCCTAGCAAGCCAGTCCTCTGACTTGTTCTGACATTGGCTTTTGGTTTCTATGGACTAATACATTGATTGTTGAAACAGAACATCTCCTTCTCCAGGAAACTTCTCATATACACAGGGAACTATGTGTTGGTCTCTGCTGGGTGCTCCAGTTTTCTCCCACTATCCAAAGACATACTGATAAGGCTTCCTAGGAAAATTGGGCATGGACTAATTTATTTTACTAACACAAATTAAAAACTAAACTTCCACTAATTTCTTTAGAAAAGCGTTGCACTGATATACTTGACAACATAAATTCTGCAGTATTAGAAAAGCCATACAAATTATTTTGAGGTTATTGTTAACATTGTACTGACATGTGAAGGTTCAGCTGTCATTTGTGATGGCATGTCAGTTGTTGTTATCTCCCTGAAAGAAATGGAAAACAAAAACACTTTTCTTTAAAAAAAACGAATTCTGGGAAACAGGAGATTTCAGTTGTGGAACAATGAGGTTTAATTTATGGTATGCAATACACCCTTTTGCTATAAAGAGCTATTGAAAGCTGAAACAGGGGCAATCCAAAGGCTAAGGGTTGATGTTGCCAGTAAAACCGCCGAAAAGTTACATTAGAGTAAAGTGGCACTTCATGCAGAAAACCACATTAATCCTGTGTCTGGAGCCTGTCAATCAACAGAGCAAAGGGATTATAGAGGGGCTGTCGAGGGGTTAAAAGGCTTACCATGTCACATATGATCTTCTCAGAGACAGGACTATTCAGCACCTCCCCCCCACACAGGCTCAAACAGCTGAAACTAAGACTGGTAAGAGTGCTTTTAAGCAATATATTTAATCCACACAAACTGCACAGTCCAATCTGTTTGTACAGTTGGAATAACGTGAACACTGGATTCTCATCTTTAGTTTCACTTGAGGAAAGTAACGTTCTTTTTTGATTACTTTAAAAATGATTGTGACCTCCTCTACACCATAATTAGCAGTAACTTTGCTAAATGTTGGCCATTCTAACCTGAATTCTCCTACATTAAAAGTGATTTGCTTTTGGGATAGTCTACATTACAAAACAAGTTTATTTCACCTTCCTTCAACATACAGTTTCAAAAAGCTGGATTCTTGTGCTTACTTAGATTATTCATGTTGTAACAAAAAGCAGATGGTGTATGAAAACAAGCCCTTATAAAAAATCTACATACTGTAATGTAATCCCATTAAAACTGCTCATTACAATGCTGAATTAAATTATTGGTAAGAAGAGGGAGTGATTTCAAAATTAGAATTAATTTATCCATAACCTAACATCACTAAGAACAGAGCCAATTTCCTTGGTACAGTGTTTTACTGCTAAAACAAAGTTTAAATTAAAGTTTGATTGTTTAACGTAGAAAAATTTCCATTCATTTGAATTCTAACTTTTTTTTACTTACATAGTAATATGCTTATCCATCATAGCTCATGCTCATAAATCACTAACCTAGATTAATAGCCCATCAGAGTGCAGACTGCTGTGACTTTTGCTGAAAGCTGAAGCAGTTGCACTTAAGGTATCTTCATTAAATTTAAGGCAGCACTTAAAACATGTACTTACAAATAACTGAATACAATGTTTCTCCTTCTTAAGACTGAAGCCTTGCTTTTATAGTGTAAAGCAAAACAAAATACTTAAATATACAGCAATAACTGAAAATCATCATGGGATGATTGTGTCAATATAAAACTGCATAATACAATACAACAGAACATTAATGATCGAATTAGGTTAAATATTATCAGTTTTGAGCATTGTTTTTTTCCTTTCAACCTGAATTTAACACTATTGGATAGTTTTTTCAATGTCACTTTTACTCTAAATATAAGGGAAGTGTAGTCAGCACACATGGATTCTTTAAAATATTAACTGTTATTTTCAAAATAATTATTTTCAGTGGGAATGGCAAAAACTATTGAGTGATTTAGCAGAATATATAACCTGATTTGAGAGTCGAAATACAAACACCAGTTTTACATACTCTATCTTCTTTGAGAGCCAGCAGTATAGTTTGCTTCATGTATATTTCGTGCTCATTAGGAACTTGACAAAATAACTAACATGACATTTCAGAGGCATTGCCCATAAACATGTTTTTGACATTGAATTTGTTAAACAACACTCTGTAAACAGCATCAACACTTGTATGAAATTGAGGTATAAATAAATGGAAAGCAAACATGCTCCAGTAAAGTATGCAAAATGCAAAAAAAATAGAATAATAAGATTTTCAATTATAGTATTAATTCAATGGAAATAAACATGTAATGGTTGACAAACAAAAAAAAAACGTTACACAGGACAATAACTAGAAGGAATCAAACTCACAGTCTTCTAAATAATCAGATGACTGACAGAGGCGTCTATAGATATGTATTTCTTAATACGGGTGGATGATTTTGCTACATGAGTTTGATACAAATAATGTTTTAGTTTTTTTTTCATATACTTTGGAAATTAGTTAATGCATTTTGTTTTCAATTAAAGAAAAAAAACAGAGTTGTATCTTTACCTCTCCCTCGTGGCGACCACTGATAATGCCTAGGCAAACAATTGAGAGAAACCAATCAAACTTTAATGTGGTAAAAATTCTTAATGTGAAAATAAGTTAGTTTTATAGAGCTCCACAAAGATAGCAGCCCAGATCCAAAACTGAACCCAGGGCCCCAGCTCTGCAAGACAGCAATGCTAATTAACAACCACTATGCCCCTGTGCCACCCTCATGTTCATTTTGAAATACTGGACATCTGGATAAACCTACATAAATATGCATCATACATATTTTATTTAATTAATTGCAAATGTACAAATACTGTATATTCAGACAAAAACAACAGTAAATTCTGTTTAGCAGGTTTTCAACTCAATTCAAAAGTACTATAGAAAACCTACCCAACAATCTTTCAGAGCATGTCCTTTTCAATAATGTGGACACATTTCAAATTCCTTAATATAAGCCTAGGTTTCACAAATGAATGATTCTCAGAAGGTTATATTATAATTTGAATATTGTATACTTAATTTATCATTCACAAGATCACACAGAGTTACAGAATTGTAAGAAGGCATTGTGGTCTTAATTGTACCTGAAGGCCAGTTTCAAAGGCATAGAGCCAAAGAGAAAAGTTCTCTGATACAATTTATTAGAAATGTAAAAGTTCATTTACGGTCTTCTCATTTGAAAAAAAAAACATTTTGTGAGGCAGCTGTGTTTGGAGAAGGAAATAGTTTTAAACATGGAGTAATGAATGGTTCCCACTTCTAAAAGGCACTATCATGTTCCGAATCAAATCATCACTTTTTGTCAGAATTCATCACTTTCTTTGAGTCATATACATTGCAGAGGGGTTTCAGCAATTAATTTATTAGCAACTGTATAGCTCTTTACAGCTCACAGCTTTTTTCATTTATTCTTTACCGTTTACAATGAAGACCTCTCTGGGAAAATCGGAATGCGTCTGTAATGTGATTTGTCATGCTGTTATATCTGGGGCCTTTTATAGGAAAAAATACACTTTACCAACAAATGCCACATCTTTCTCTATAATTTTATTGTTATTTGAAAAATTGGCAATAATACTGTAACTATTTTAGTTGAAACTTTTAAAATAGTAAATGTGCAAGATGTGACCAAGGGGTGTTTCCATTACTGATTACAGTAATTAAAAGTGTTACAGAAATTAATTATTTAGATAACGCATACTATATACCTGTATGATATATGTATTTTGCAATAGAAACAAATTATTGTGATCTTCCTGTAGTTTTTATTTAGTGCAAAAAGACATGTTCAAAGGATGTGGCTCAGCATAAAATTTTAATTGTGTCCCTGGTGATTGCAGTTATTTGGAACTTAATTCCATTATTAGTGCTATAGAATATAAGATAGAAAGTTTAGACTTCAAAACGTACTAGTGTCAATGTCACGCCATACAAACTATCAAAGCAATGATATTGTCCATGTTACACTCTTCTTTCACTTGAAAATAGGAGAAAAGATATAGTATTGCATATAAAGCAAGACATATCACATACATTATTTTTTCTTGCGCAAAGAAGCGCCCACAGCACAGCACAGCCGTTTACTAATCTTTTACGTTCTGTAAGGATATGTTGTAGGAGGGTGAGAGCTAGGATTTAAGTGTGCTTCTTTCTATAAATGTCTCTGATAAATGTGGTCATATGAGAAATAAATAGAACAGAGGGAGACATAAAGTCAAGTTTGAGGCGCCTCCATAAATGTTTTAAACTGCAGAAATACATAAGGTGATGCAATAAGATTTAAGGTCCTCTTAGAGCAAGTGTTTAACTCTCCATAAAACAGGAAATTCATTGATTTTAATCAGCACAGGCTACTTCACTTAATGGATAGCATCATTAAGTCACAGACAAGGACGACAGGAATGTTATTCAGTGCTGACTGGAATTATAAATGGATGTAAATCCTACAGTGTAGTTTCAGAATAATGAAAACAATTTCACACCCTTCTTTAATCTCTGCAAACACGCCAAAACAATTAGCAGGCTCTGCAGATATGAGAGTATTACAAGATTACATTTCCTTGATTTTTGCAGAGGTTAAACAGGATATTGCTGTTATTAAAATAAACTAATTCCTCTCTCGGAAGAAAAATATGTAAAACACAAAACAAGGCTAATGGCTGCATACTTACTTCTACACTGTTTTTAATACATAGAATCATAAGAATTTGCCATAGATCAAGTCTAAGCAATTTGCAGTACTCTACTCAAAATACTGATACAACCAGCTATTTATTGCTGTAGTGGTCCAGTTAAATAATTAAAAGGTGAATATAGTGAAATTCAGGATTTAAGTAGGCTGGAGGGGCTGCAATTTGAGCCATACTGTAGATCCTGCCTGAAATCTCTGAATTAATATCAGTCTCTAATGTAAGTATAATATTGTGATATTAATTTTTGACAGTGCAGTTGTAAATAAAATATTTAATTGACTATAAATAAACTTAAAATTGGAGAGTCACAATAGTTTATGGTTCAAAGTTTATTAAAACACACAATTTAAACATTTTAATTAAACTCTCAACTTGATGTTTCTTATCATGGCCCCATGCTACAAACTGGATTAAGTTAAAACATTACACCCATTTTTATTGCCTTGTAATTAAACTTTTCCTCAATTGATGCAATTTACTTTTTGATGTAACAATGCTTGTCTTAAACTGAAGGAAAATCTTTTTCAAAGCTTATTTACCTGTGTGCTTGCATGATAACAATTGTAAGCAACAGTTTACTACTAAATATCTGTTTCATCTTAGATTTCTTACAAGGAAATCTCTCTGTCACAGGAGTCCTTTTTCACTTTGCACCTGCAGTATTTCCTGGTTACTAATGGGTACTCTCATCTAAGCAAGGGTTACACTAGACATTAGTTACTGTAGCTTAGACGCCTTGCTCCCTAGCACCATTGGTAAATAATTTATGCCCACTTAAATGAAACTCTTTAAAGAAGTAGTGACACAGTACTAACACTTTAACAGACTTCTGGCCTTAACTTAAAGCTCTTTTTGATGTAAATCTCTCCTCCTTGTTTAAAGAGACAATTAATCTTGCAAAAACCTACTGAAGTAAAACTTTTATAGACTGGTTCAACATCGATTGCTATAAATATTTTAGCTGCTATAAGTATAATATAGAAGGCATACTTAAAGTGAAAAGGAATCCAAAGAAATATCAAACGTATGCACTCCGCAGCCATAACATGTTTTAGCATGACAGCAATAATTTTTTGGTTTAGTTCAACAAAGGCCATAAAATTACAGTTAAAGTAAGGAGTAAACTTTTCTGAACTACAGACTCCTTTAGTTGTTATTTTTGGCCAGCTCTTATGTTGGCAATGGAAAAGACTGACATTTTCTGTTGAAGACTTTTCTTTTTTCCAGAAATATTACATGTTAAAGTTGATGATTCTCTCTCTGGTCTTTAGTGTAAACTAAACCCGATGCCCTATTATAACGTTTCAGCATTTTTTTCCGTTTTTTTTAGCATCAATTCTAAAGTACATATTATTTAAGTGTGAATACGGTGTGTCTTAAGAAAAGTTCCCACATGTACCATAAAGATAATATAGATGTTTTTGTTACACAGCATGCCACACATAACCTCTGCCATTAAAACAAATGGGAAAATTAAACACCTTTTCATGGTAATTAAAACTTTGCAGGCATCTCAATTCTATAAATAAACAGGGTCTTGTGCTTCTTGTATTCTTAATTCCTCCTGTCTGCCAGCCCAGAGAATCTAAAATATGGAATTTTGTCACTTTAGTAAAGGACGTTCATTGTTTTTTCTACTAGGAGACAGATAAACTGAACTGTTGTAATTGTTATTTATTAAAAAAAAACAGAGGAAGTCAAAACAAAGAATTCAAGACATGGTAAAAAAAGCCCTAGCCCAGGCAGGGGTAACCTTAAATATAACAATAATGAACCCAGACTAATCCCTGCTGTGCTGTTCCAAGACTTCATTCTGGGAAAAGTCTAGAAATCAATGCCAATCTTTTAGTATCCCTAAAGGGCCAGCCTTCCTGTTATTTGTTTTCTGATAAATAGAAAGACTGTCTGGGACAACAACAGGTTGTTAGTGCCTGACATTCTTCCCTTAAGGTCCTTGAGGCAGGATGATGACATGACAGTTATACTGCGCTAATTACTTGAGAATTGATCTAGTGTAACGGGTATATGGGCGCTTTCCACCTCATCTAAAGTTAATGGCCCGTTACAGGCAGTTCCATTATCTGGTTCCATGGATCTGTCACTTCTCATAGGTCAAGTCAAAAAAAATAAACAGGACTTGCAACAACTCTGTTACAGATTTTATATTTTAACTCAATTTATTTATTTTCACGATCATACTGAATATGAGTTAATTAATACATCAGATTGAACGTTTCTTGGCATCAGGCACATTTTTTCTTTTGCTGGATATGCCTGATAGCTTGTAAAATCTTTGCAGCAGATCATCTCCAATTGATATTAAAAAGAGGGGCTTGTAGAGAAAGGATTCATTGTTATTGTACAGTATGTCTGTTTAGGTCTGCCATGCATTGTGTTGACCAAAGGGGACAAGGAGAGGTAGGCAAGGAATCCCGTCAATTAAAATCAGTTCTGCAGGCAGAACGTTTACAGTAGTGGTATTAAAAAAACACATGTCTGAATTGCTCTTGGTTTGTATATGAATACAACAAAACTGATACTATTTGACTATGTGTTATATATGGTGATTAAATGTTGCTGTTACACATGCATGCTGGCACAGATTTTGGCAGTATTTCTCAGAAAAGTTATTTGTTTATCTACAAAATATCTGGCTCACAGTTTGTCATTTGAACACACCCAAAGGTGTCTGAGAGAAAAAATCTTCCTGAAGGACACCCTCCTGAACCCCAACCACCACTACCCCAGTTAAGAAAAGGACAGGACAGGACAGGACAGGAAGGGACTTCAAAATGTTAGAATATATAATTATGACAAAAGGAAATTATGTACACTACCCTGGTACAATTCAAACACAGATGCACTCAAACCAGGGTTAGTTGTCCCAGAAGCCAACTAACCTACCAGGATGTTTTTGGATTGTGGAAGGAAACTTGAGTGCCTGGAGGAAACCCACGCAAACACAGGGAGAACATACCAACTCTACATGGGTGTGGAATTGAACCCAGGGCCCCGGTTGCAAGGCAACTGCTAACCAGTTTTCCACTATGCCACCTTCAAATCTACCAATATTCCAGATAACAGTAGTGCACAATTTTATTTCATATCTTCATATCATCTTCAGGAAGATGTAAAGAAGTAGGAAGGACGAGATGGTTAATTCGTAGAAAAAAACAAGAGATGGTCTGAAAAGCTTCAGGCCTCTAAGAATGATGTAGTAGCTTAAAAAATGCATCCCAGGCCCCGATATGGCCTGACAGAATGAGTATTTAATACCACGGAGAAACTATAGATGAGGCAAAAGGGGTGTATTTACTGTATGATACCTGTACACACTGCGATAATGGGCTACTCACACTAGAGGCACTGATCCAGGCGAGTCGACAAACTGCTGGGCAAAATTATCCACCTTACTAGTTAAGTTAATATTCTATATTTCATGTACTCTCCTCCAACTGTCATGCTCGAGAACGAAATGCAAGATTGCTTAGCGCTTTGGTCACGCTATCCCAGGCTCAGATCCATACACCTGTCCCTGCCTTTGGCAATCTATGAAATTGACAGTCCCCAGCTCCCCTGTGTACTTATTGGAGCAATGGGCTCCTCGTGTATTTGTCAAAGCACTCAGCTCCTTGATAAACACTACTTCAACATACTATACTGACAGCTACTGGCTCAACTAAGGTTTTGTCAGGCTACCCTTTGACCCCATGTTAACAGGCTGTATCTTATACATCTAAAAAACACTACACTCAGAATTTAAAATATGCTAATACAGTTCCCAGCGCACCTGGTTGAAGAGTGTTCTAACCCGAAGTTACTGATGCACTTTGTTTATAGACAACTTGTGCTCTGCATCACTTCCAGACCTTGGATAGCCAAACCCTTGCATCACTCTATACTTTGTGCATCCCTCTTTACTTTGCAACACCTTATCTATCTAATTTAATTCACTAACTCACTAATTCAGTCAGTGGAGATCTCTCTGACAGCCTAGATCCCTCTCACACCTGGAACAAGCGGTCTTTAAATACCACAGCTTCTTTTAGGACTGTAGGCCTATGCAATACAGTACATCATTGTGCGTAACAGACTGTTCAGGTTGCATGCCGGTAACTTGCTTTCATATGGGCATGACACGCAGCTCAGCAGACTTGCACTTTTCACAGCCCCGTTCCTTCTGCTTGCCCTCAGAACAGGCTGTTTTTAAAGTGTCACGGAAGGGTCCCCACTGGGTCTCACTCAGTTCCCTTCCAGGGAAGAAAAGCTGTAGTTTGCGGCGCTTGCCGACTTCCAGCATTACACAACAACACACGCAGCTGCTAGTTTTCTGCTGTTTTAGTGGCTGCTTACACATAGCAAGCATGTTACTTCACAACGCTAATGCATGTGTTGGGTGAACACAACAACAGTACAGCCTTGCAACTCAAGGCTCAGGAGAACCTCTCCCCCTAGCTCTCTCTCTCTGAAGGGAGGTAGGTGGCTCGTATAAGTAACGCCGTCGACAGCTGTTGCTTGTCAGACCACTGACTGACTACAGCTGTAGGCTCGTAGAGAGACACATTCCTACAGAAAGTACCGCCCCTGGGTGTTCCTCGTGTTGATGGCATTACTAGATGTAAAGTAAATAATATTAATACCATACACAGAAATTCAAAAAACATCTAAATGCCTCTTCACAAACCATCCACTATGTTCATATACCTTTCTTTTCCATAGCAGGTTATTTACCTTAACATTTGGGCCAAGTGGGCAAATTGGGCAAAATACTCTTCTCTCATTGTAACCTTTCTTATGTTTTATTTACTGTACAGTAAAATTAATGTATTCTTCTTAAAGATCATTTTTTTCATTTGGTCATCGAAACAGACATTCTTTTTATATTTCTTATGGAATATTACAGAAGTTTTATTTTTGCGTGTGTAACGTCACACATAAAAAAAAAACAAAACCTGCAAAGTATAAACATATTATGTTTTGGCTCAGGGCCAAATGTACCACAGTGATATTTTTTATCTACAAAATGTTGTGATTCAACATTTCACATTCAATCATCTAAAGGACATGAACAAATAATCTTGAGGTGCATTCCAAATCTGACTAATCTATAAAAATTCTAAATTTTGTAAGGAAACCCGAACAGGAAGTGCAAGTTTTGAGTACAAGGATGTCCTTCATGTGTTATTTAAAGAAAGTGCTGCACTATATACAGTAGGTCACTAGGCATTGTTTAAATGTTTTATCAAATATGAATCAGAAACTTCAACATGTGCTCTTTGTGAGTTTGGGAAAATCACAGATGTTATTGTACGAAAGAACATAAAAAAATATTCATGAAAAGTAAAATTGATGTGCCATATAGAAAATCTTTCACCACTAGATAGTATCATCGTATTGCATATGATTGATAACTTCCAGCAAATTAGGAACAAACTTTTTAAAATGTGGCCCTAGATGTCTGTTTTTTTTTTTTTATAGCGCTATTATGAAAACTAAGAGACCTATTCATTATTTATATTTTGCATCAAGGGATCTGATGACTTTTAAACACATACAACTAATGACAGAATGTATTTTAAATGTTGAATAGGTTCTCTCCCTGATGTGTTAAAGAGTACATGATGAGCTAGCAGCATCATTAATATGCTGCTAATAAAATAAATAATACGTTTTATTTAATTTTCCAGACAAACATATTTGATAGCTTTTATAAAAAGGCAATTCTGATGGAAACCCAAACCTCTTTGGTGAATACAACCCATCTGTCTTGAAGTATGATCAAATTTAAAACTTGTATTTTCAAGCTGTAAAGACTAAATCTATCCCTTTGCCTATTAAATTGCAGATTGCTATTAAAAGTATGATTTATAAATTTTGATATCAAGATGAAAGTACACTACTGTATGTGTTGCCAAAAACACAGTAACAAAGGACTAAACTTAAAAAAGAATTGTAGACTTGGATAACTCAAGAATCGCTATTCTAGTACAGAAATACTTCAGCATCATTGGACCAGTTTACAGCTATATAAAAGTGTTGTCAAGTAGTTCTGTTGCTGTAAATCAGTAGCCTCTTGGCCAAACTCTGTAGTAATATAAAACAGGTTAACCTCAAATGCAAAATGAAGGACTTCACCATATCATAAATTAAGACTGTGTTCTGCTAATAAAAGACAGAATGGTGCATATTGGGAATTGCACATGAGCCTTGCTATTGTGTTTCTGTCATGGGGATGCAAACATTCTTTTCAGGTTTACAAATTTTCAAGTAAAACAGCATACAATACATAACTGTGGAGGAAGACAACTGCTTTTCATTTTAAAGCACAGAAGCTTTCTGCTAAAGTGTGTACACAGCTTACAAAGGCCTCCATTCATGAGCAGAGTGTCATTCAGAATGCATATATAGATTTAGATAAACCTAATCACATAGACGTAATAAACATGTTCAAAAACTTAAAATCAAAAGTAATTATTATCATTTTATACATAAAAAATAAGCATTAAACTGAGATTGGGAATTCTGAACAACCATATGAAGGCCTTTTGTTCAATAATAGGGAAACTGCATATGAGATTTGTATTTGGACGCATCTCATTGATCTGTTGTCCATGCTCTTAGCCATCAACATTGTCCACATTTGCATTCACATACATTTACAAGCTTTATTTTTTGCTTACTAAACTGCTTATCTGGTATTGCTCCCAATCTAGCATAAATTTGAGGATTTAATAACTTCAAAAAAGAAAAATGCTGATAGATGAAAAGAAAAGCACCTATAGAAATGCTAAGGAAGTGGCCTTTTTGTGCTGTGGGGTAGGAAGTTCCCAGCTCTGCCACTTCATTAATTCGTGCTATTTAACAAATGTGGCTCTGGGGCTACCTCAGTTCCCTTCACACCAATGGAACAACAGTGCCATCAGTAACTGACAACCCCCTGGGCAGCAAAGCTGTGCCCTCAGAGAACCAGGCTGCAAACAGAACCACAGGACACAGAACCTCGCCATTCAAGAGTTCAGCCTTTATTTGTCATACTTCTTTCCTCATTCGCAAGCCTGTAGAAGAATACTCTGTTTCCCATTAGTGCATGTCAGCAAAATCAGTATGCTCATCCATAACTTCAAAAGCCCAACCAAAGCTACATGAAAGTTCTGTCCAGCAGGCAAAAGCGTGCTCTCTTCTGCAGTCCTCTTTTCACAATTTGGGATTTTCTCACTTTTTTGACCCTTACTATGTATGGCAGTTTAAATATAAGTTTTAAGTTGACACAGAGCATCTGCATTTAAAAAAATAATGAGAACACTAACATTACACATTACCACAAAGTAAATACTGAAAAGGGCTATTGTTACAAGGCAGTTCATGAGGTTTGTGTTGTACTTCAGCATGTCCAAAGCAATAAATTTGGAATTTGTGGCCTGTTACATTATCCCTTTTATTTTCATTTTAATTTAAATCCTACATCAGGGATTTCTGTCTTGAAATACTGTAACTGGGCATTCTTTATATATTCTCTAAACAAAAAATGTATACACTTTTACTGTAACTCGGGGCTTTAGATGTGAAGTGTATACAGAAACATTTGGATAATATTGCATCTTTCGAAAATAATAAAATACTAGTAGATGTCAAAGCTATATGGATGTTAAAACATTAAAGTAATAGAAAATGGAATTCTTGCTTTGCTTGTCTGAAGCAAAGATCTGAAAATCTGAAGTCTAAAGTGGCACACAAAAAATAAAATACCATGGGATATGATTTTTCAGAATGGTAAGGTAATTGATTTATGTGGCATACCTACACTTACTGTACTATGAAGCAACAGCTGTGACAATACTTGTTTTAGAATACTTCATTACTAATATACTTATTACGAGAGGTGAATGTGAAAGACCACCATGTTAGGAATTGTATTAGCATTATCGCAGCTGCTTTTCAAGTCTTTTAAATCCTTTAAAGGAGCGGCTCAGTGTCAGAAAAGCTTTTATCATCTTCTCACCAAGTTCAGTTGAAATTGTTACAGGGATCGTGTCATACGCTCGAGGCAGCTGGGACAACATGATCACTACAGGTTGACTGTTAAAAGACACAGCAAGAAGACTGTGGAGTTGAAAAAAGGGCACATCATTGGCAAAAACTTTCACCTTCAGTTATGCTGTGTTTCAAAAGCTGCATGACTTATTGTAACAATGGCAAAAAGCTTTTTTGTGGTACAGCACACATATTGTCTGAGTTGAAACAGATTGTGAATAATCAACACTAACTGCATTTTTCACAGATCTATGAGAAGGTCCACATGTGATTCAATTGACACAAGCCTCAGGAGGAAAGAAAGCCAGTGAATAAAGTAATTTGTTGTGAATGACCTTGACAATGAATGTGACTTAATGATTCTCAGTCCACAAATTATAGCCAATATAAGGACCTGAACAAATATACTCAATCAAAGCACTCTATTAAATAATTAACATATCTTGCCAGATGCTGTAATTGTATCTCAGAGGCTACACTTTTCTATCAACAGTAATTACTATGGATGTATCAAAGTGTATGCCACCTTACCTTGCATCGCCTAACCTAATGTTTGTAAGAAACATTGACCAATTGTAAAATTTCCAAATATTTGCTTGTCTGATTTATTTAATATATTATCTAAAAGTATATCATACTGTTTCAGAGAAACAGGATCTTAAGCAGTTACAATATGAGAAGCACACAAAGTGAAAATAATATTTTAAATACCTAATGTCAAATTGATCAGAATTTAAAGAAGGCGTGTGTTAATAACAAGATCATCATTTTACAGAGCACTCACCTTTCAACACTGAGAAAAATGTATGTTTAATTATATATATTTCACTCAATATAAGATGCTTCTTACACAGTAGGCATTTCAAGCATTTCTTTCTGGTTGCTGTATTTTATATTCAATTTATTGTTGTTATTATTTGTAGCTTTAATAGCTTTTCAGTTATTCCATTTGTTCTCAATATTGAAATAATCATTTACAGTGAAACTGAAAACTACAAACAATATGGTGGTGAAAATTATAGGATCATTTCAAACAAAGGATAGTAAACATAATCAGACACGTTTGAAAGAGATTGCACGAACTGAGGCTAAAAACAATTTAAAATATTTCGCTGTGTATATAGAAGCCTACACATTTAAGCAACTGATTTGAAATGTAGACATGTTCTGAGTACATAATTGCCATGTTTACAATAACTGTACTGTACTATCCTCTTGATATTATTACTCTGTCAGTGGAGAGGAATATGGGTCACAGACCTTTTCTTTATTTCATGTTAAATGAGGGAACAAAGCCAAATGAAAACAACTTTCTTTCGTTGTTGCTTAGTTAAGAACAGGGCCAAGGCTGACTAAATCTTTTCTGAATTAAGTAATCACAATCGACTATCTTTGCAACCATAGGTTTTTGTGGCTGATCACAAAAAACACACCACAATTAAACTGTCAAGTTTCTCCCAAGTTAAACAAGGGGAAATGTCTGTGATTTACCTGTCATATTCCCAAGATTGTTAATAACAGAGACCAGGCATTGTCAGCAAAATGTGCACACAAACTGGAACAGGTTTGTGTGCACATTTGATTTACAAAACTCCCCAGAAGGAAAACTCAATCACCATTTCTAAACACATGTATTTCATTCACTGGCTTTTTTTTACATAAAGTGAATGTTGCTTACAGTTGCACATGGGAACATTTTCTACTTTTCCTGCTAATACATATATTAAACATACCAATTTATTTAGCAACGGAAATAATTAATACTACATTTTAAAACATTTTACAGCTAATTAGTGCAAAATATAAACTTAATTTAAAACAAATTGTTTCCTAAATAAAATAATTCAGTTATTCACATACAGTAAGTGCAAATGCAAACTTTCCTGTTTATATTATGCATTATTAATGGTCATAGAAAGAACTGACTTTGTCAGGTGGTCAGGATAACTTAACAAAAGCACATATTTTAAGTATATTCTTTAGCATTACAGCCATTCAACAAACCTAATTTAAGATCAAAATCACTGGTGCATATTATAAAAGCAGATTAGGAGAAATATCCCTTTTTAATGTACAAAGAGCAAAGGAGGCAGAAATGTGATTTAATCTATGGAAATAAACTTTGGTTACATAGAGTTTTCTCCCTAATTCTTGCTGAAACATGATAATGAATAGTGGAAAAGAATTGCAAGGATCCTTTGAAGCAAACAGAGGCCACCATGTGACATCTCGGGCTGGTAATAAATAATCTCATTCGTTCCAAGCAGTGCCATTATCTGAGACTGCAGATCACAGGCTTTCCTCCATGCTAAGCTTCCTTTTTGTAAGAAAAAAGCACACTTAAAAAGCGAGCTTTGTGCATGTAGCAAAAGTTCTTCCAAAACACAATTACAACCTTTAAAAATTACGTAAAACCTAATGCAGAGTAGCAATTCAGCTTTGCACTGTTATTCAAGCTATTTGTATCACATTTTGAAATACAACAAAACAATAAGGTTAAAAAATCCCAAAATACATAAAGTTGGACTTCAAAAGAAAAAAAAGGACAAAAGTAGGATGAGAGATAACACAAAAATACATAGATTTTGCACTAGGTAAATACAATCTACCCACACTTCTTTCCATAAAAATATCTCCTGCAAATGAATACAACCAAGTGTGATTTCAACCCTAACTCATAAAACACATTTTGGCTGCAGTTCCCTAACCCAGGAACAAAAGGATATGAGCTGTCTGTTGATGCTTAACTTGAACTAATGTTTCATGCAAATACAAATTAATTGCACTCAAGGCTGCAAATAGTACACTTCTTGTGTTGTTAAACTCCTGTTACTAGAAATAAACCATTATTGAAATTAAGATGATTATAGAAATGGTCGAAGTTAATTAGCAGAGATTTGTTCTTGCCAGTATGTTTCCATGGGGGGCTTGCAACATTTTTCACTTTTGAACAACGTGAACTCCTCAACATCATCTTTATCAGTTGCACATTTGAACCTTCTGCGGTGTCACACTGGAAGAACTCATGAAATAAGGTTAGATTGAGCACCACTCAGACAATAAATCTATCAAAAAATCTATAAAATGTAACATGGTCATTTAAAGCCTTAAAAGAGACTAACAGCAATGTTTCACAACATTTTCAGTTCAGTTTTACCCTAAATTTTTAAATCCATGACGAACAATAGTAATTTTAAACAGGAGAAAATAAGTGCATGCACATTATACAATATATACATCTCTTCTGATGCTATAATGTATGTCAGGATTTGCTGACATACTTTATTATATACGTACTGACTCCGTTATTCAAAAAATAGATATTTTTAGGAAGACTGCTCACTGAGTTCTTGCATTAAAAATGCCTACTGTATCATCAATATCTGAACATGTGGTGTGGTGTGAAGAAATTGTTAACAAAAGGCAGACATTAATCTAGCCACTTGACTGGAGTGAGAGAAGAGAAGCAGCACTTCACCAACCATTGCAACAAGGCACAGGCAGTGAGAGACAGGACACAGGGGCTACTGTTTCCATTCAGAGCTTTGTCTCTGATTTTCTCTTGTTTTTTCCCAACAAACCATGGTACAATGCTGCTGCACGCTCCCCTCCCCAAACCGCAGCTGTCAATACTGGGTCTATCAGTCTCTGAATGCCAAAATAGTCTAGGATCTGTCTTCCCATGAAAATCAAGTCAGTGACCTACCTCCCTGCCCCTAGTGAAGTGGATGACAGCCATAATTTTTAACTCAGCTTCTCACGTGTTGTTCACTCTCCTCATCAGCCAATACAAAGTGCATTAATTCTCTCTATGTGAGTTCACCATGAATGATTTGATTGTGGCCAATTAGACATAGTTTTTTCTTGTGGCACAGAAAAAAAAATTGGAGAATGTTAAGAAATTTTTCAACCAAAGTCTACTCCAGCCTTATGATCCAATGAAGTGGAAGAGAGGCTGTCTTTGTCTGCTTTGGCCCATCCAAAGAGTCTTGCAATAAAAAGTGCAAAGATTTTGCCAACCTTTTGTCACGCTTAAAGGGCTGGTTTAGTCAATTGCTGTCAGATCAAGAAAACAGAAAGAAAAACACTGCTGTAGCTGTTTATAAAAACACTTTCTCTCTGGCCAACTCAGAAGCCTGATACACAGAATTACACAGCTACTTTTAAAGGATTTGCATTTAAAAGATTGCATACGGGCCTGAATACAGGTCGTTTCCCTGTGACCATAGAAACATTAGAAAAGGTGGAAAATTCAGTCCACTGAACTTCAAATGACTTTATTAAAGTGTCACTAATCAGAACCAAAAGACACAGGGTTTTAGTGTTCAGGCTAATATACTGAAAAACTCTCAAAAAGCCTAATGACCTCCTAAGAGCATTACTTTGGAAAGCCTTGTTGCTGGCAAGTTAAAAAACAGAAAACCTTCATTGATCTCCTCAGAAATAAATAAAATAGCAAGATTTCTGTTGCTACAAGTTTTAGGGATCCTAGCTTGCTACAGTATGTTTCCCATAACACTTATATTAAAAGGCATATTCAAAAATGTACAGTATATACAGTGAGTTAATGGTACTGAAAAAAATTCAGAGAGTAATGATTCATATAATTTTATATTATATAATGTTAATCAAATAAAATGCAACCATGTTTGGTATCAGGCAGGGAAAAAAAAATATTCTACAAGAATACTGAAATCTCTTGGGTTCCTTAAGATGTAACAGTCCTGTGTTTGAAGCAAAGATTTTGCAGGCTTTTATCTTTTTATCACAGCCTACTTTAAAGCAGAAAATTGCTAACATTACGCCGATTAATAGGATAACAACCACAAGCATAATCCCCTACTAACAATAGTAATGGTGTGAAAAGACCCCCATGCTCTCCCTACAGCAAGCACTAAAGTGCATGAATTTTATGGTTGCTGAAAGTATATGTAATCTTCCAACAAAGGCATTTGCAATGGAATCTGTCAAAAGAGTCTCCTGATTATAAAAGATTGTATCCCTCCAGTGGTAAATCCCTAACGTTAGAGAAGCAGAATTAATTTGCATTAGATGAAACGGTTTCAGACATCTATGTCCAAATGGAACAAAGCTTCCTCTGAAATATATTCTTTATTGGGGGCCCTTAGATACCAAAGCTAAGGATTTAGTGTGCTTCTGATCTTGAAGCACAACATGTCCATAAACCCTAAAAATTGTCCTGGGATTTCAATCTGATTTGATTAGCTGTAATTGGTATGCAAATTAGCTTCATGAATAATTATTAAATTCAAATCAATTCTTTCTCTGTCTTTTAACTGAAATGTTATTTATAACAGAATAATGGTGTTTTACATTGAATTGAATAGTTTTTTTGATAATACAAAGAAATGGGGAAATAAAATATAGAACAGATATGCAAATATACAGTATAAATCATCCTTAGCCTTAACTGATACACAAGATTCTTCCAAGAACATTTGTCTCATGGTATCCCCTTCTACCATGCCCCTCTAAACGTAATTTCATCAATGCTATCGTTTGTAAATTGCACATTGACTAATGAGCAGTTCATTAATTTTTGCGAACAGCACATGTACTTAAAACTTAGTATATACCAATTTCCTTATACACAATATACTGTAGCTGAATCCTTGGTTGACTAACACCACTCTGCAGGGTGACTTAATGATCCATTTTTCAACTTTCAAGCAATAAGCAAAGCAAATGCATGGTTGGTATGTTAAAGGAACTTAGTTTTCAGTAGTTCAGGTAGGTACTGTAGCTGTGTAGACTGCAAAGGAACAAGTGAAAGGTTTATTCCATGCTGAAAAGAGAACAAAGGAAACACAATGTTTCGGCTGTGGAGCCTTCTTCGGGTGCCAGTTTTCAGTATTTTATAATGGGCTAAAATCTTTCAATAAGACAGAAAAATTAATGGAAATTAATGGAAGGTGATACAGTACATTTAAAATTGTACTGTAAAATTGTATTTGATCTCTTTACCAGATCAAAGTTCTAGAATTTGCAAAAAGGGTTTTCTGTTTTCCTTACAAACTTAGAAACTGAAATTATCATCTATTTATCATCTTTATGTATGTAATGTTTATGTGATCTGGTTGTCCCAATAGCCCAGATTGCAAGTAATTATAGTCCAAAAAATAGTTGCTGTTCTTCAACACTGGTTTTTCACTGGTCCATCTGAGTTGCTAGCTTAACTTATTACTGGCGATTAGACATTCACCACTGGGACTTGGAGAACAAGACTGAATTGAAGCAGTGGAAACATGTACTACTGTATATATGTATTTCTCTGCTGTTGCTCAATAAATACTTTGTGCCTAAATAACTTAAATAGCTAAATGACAAAATTATTAAACAGAGCATATGAAATGGTGTATTTAGACTATCAGAATGCTTTTCATACACCTTCTCATAAATTATTTTCAAATAAAGTCAGTCAGGAATTCAAGATAATGTGTGTAACAAGGGATAAATGCTCCAAAAGGGGAGAAACAATTAGTGGTGTACCTCAAGAATCTACATTATACTAGGACCATTGCTATTCCTTTTCATATCAATGTTCTAGTTTCTAGTACAGTATAGACAGCAAAATACTTAAATTTACAGATAAAACCGAAATAGGAAAATTAGTAAATACCAGTCTTGGCAGAGGAGGTTTAATGTAGACTAGTTCAGAATATTTGATGCAAAGGGTAGCAAAGACATAAAGTTCAAACACAAAATGAGAACACTGAGTTTCAGAAAGCTAATTAAGCAAAAGATTTACATGCTTATGTTGTTTAAAATAGCTAAAAGCAAAAAAAGCAAACATGCTAGGATAGATATTTAAAGCAAGGATGTTATACTACAATTGTACTATGAAGCAATAAGATCTAATTTAGAATAGTGTGTATGATGTATAAGACATTGCTGCTCTGAAACAGTCCAGAGAAGAGTAACTAGATACATTCCCAAGCTTAAAGGAATCTCTTACACTAAATGAATTGAACTTTTTTAATCTTGAAGACTGCAAGGAGACCTGATTCAAGTATTCAAAATCCTCAAAGGCTTTGACAAAGTCACTCCAATGGACTTCTTTCGAATAAACAGTGAAACATGAACCAGAAGACACAAGTGCAAAGTATGTAGGAGTCCATTTAGAACTGGGAACAGGAGGCACACAAAGGGATTTGGAGGCCTGAAACATGCTACCCAACCATGTTTATGAAGTCAATACCCTGGCGTCTTTCAACAAATGACTGGATAAGATCTACAACTAGCTGCTAGTAACCAAATGGGGTCGATAGGCTCAATGGCCTGCTCTTGTCTCTAGCCCTTTTTTGTTCTTATAGTATGTTCTCTTGAGAGTATCAATCCATAAAGTAGCTATGAACTGTATCCACTGTATTTAATGCGTAGAGTTACATATCTCTTACCTACTTTAAATTAGCACTTTTAAGTGTCTCCATTTCCTAGTTTTAAATAATCTTAAATAATTTGAAGAGAACAAAAAAATTAGTTGGAGTCTCCACCAATGTATAATATTATAATGTAATATAATGAGGTTATAGTGTAAATATTCATTAAAAGTGGCAAGACACTAAAGGATTCTTCTTTATTGAAGAATTGCCTTGCATTGCTTATGCAATGACAAAGTTGACAAAGTCAACCCAGAGGACTTTTCAAAATGTACAGTGACCCATGAATCAGAGGACAAAAAATATGAGGAAGTGCAATTAAAACTAAGAAAAAGAGGCACATCTTTTCCCAAAATGTTGTTGGAGCATGGAACAAGCTAACCTGCCAAGTGGTTGTCATTCAAGCAATGGCTGGATAAGATCTTTGGATCAATTAACTACTATGTACCAAAGATGCTTAATGGGCAGAATGGCCTCCTCGATTACGTAACTTTTCTTAGGTTCTTAGCTGAAACAAAAAAAAAATCATTTTATAAGTTTCTGTAACCTTGATGGACAATTTGTATATGATAGTAATAAACAAGTGTATTATTGGTTCATTAAAAAGCCTCAAGTTACTCACAGAACCATTTAGAATAAAAATGAGTTTTTAACTGGCATTCATAAATAAAAGAGTTAACAATTTACAATAAAATAAAATGCATGTCTAGAAATTAAAACGACCTGGTATATTCTACAACACTACTACAACTGAGTTTTACACAAAAGGTTGTCACAGGCCCCGTGGCTGTTCTGTTGTTTTGCTCTGTAAAGTATTATTGATACATTTCAGAACTCCTAACATGTTATTTAACAAAATGCCTTATTATAACACAGATTTCCCTTTTCTCTACTGGAACCCAAATATCACTGTCAAGAATTGATGCTGTACTGATGTCTTATTAAGCAATGACACATACAGTATAAAGTACAAATGAGAACTCACCACCCACTTGAGCAAAAATAAATGGTTACTAAGACAAAAAATGTTATCATCTTTAATAAAGCATTGCTTTGTTAAATTTAATACATGTAAAAGGTGTGAGACTAGCATTGAATTCATTTCACAGAAATTAACATGCTGGTTAAACATAGCAACCAATTAACAACAGCATAACATTAGCACTCAAGTACAAGTACTCCCAGTTGTTTTACTCCATCTACATATTTATTAAGAATTACGACTGTGTAATTCATTTGTTGTAGCTGTGCATTTTGAGCATTTTTTAAAATGAATGAAGCATCAAAAAGTGGAAAATATGCAACAAAAAATATATTGAATATAATATTTAGAAGAACCTCAATACAATTGGCACACAGGTCAAGTGACAGTAAATATTATTTTATGATTAGCTCCATATGGAGAATAAAATGAAGAAATCAGATTGGTTTTACTTTTACGTTGACCTTTTACATTTACTTGATAGAATTCGACAATCTAACTATATGAAATTGATAACCCTGACCTATGAAGACAAAGTTCATTCTTTAATATCTTAAACAATATGCATGGTCACAGATCTATCACTGTTTTTGTTCATGAAGCAAATTCCACCATCACCCTAGCACCCCTGGCACAATCCATAGCACCTCTTACCTCATGAGGTAATACTGTTCTTCCTTTAAGAGTATGTGTACTGTAAATATTTGTAAATAGGTACACAAGTAAACGTCCAAGAATTTGTTATACCACTTTGGGAATTCTGCCAAAAACCGAAGTAGTCATAAGACACATTTATTAATGTCAAGTCAAAAGATTTTCAAACTCTTTTTTAATTTAAATAGAATGACAATATGTTTATGTAATAGATAATTACATGTTGTAAACCAAAAATCAATTTAATACATTCTTTCCTTTAAATAATAAGGTAAACGAATAAACAGTAATGTGAGGAAGAATGGTACAAAAATAATTTCATCTTTTGAATGAATTCACAGCTGAGGCATACCTATCTGCTAGAGTAATCAAAAATGGAAAGGCTGAAAGACTGACTGCTGCTTTATGATCTAATCTGTAAGGGAGCTTGATGTGTAGTAATATCCAAATCATTATTAATGAGTCCTAAACTTGTAGGATGTCGGAAAAATAAAAGCAGCACGCAGAGATTGTGCACTGCAAGTCACACGCTCTGCTGGTTCTTGTCGCACACAGCTGGTACAGTACGTCAGTTGCCAAGGGTCCAGTGCTTAGCCTGTAAAGGAATTACTATAGGACCTGCCAAATCTTGCATGAATTCAGAACAGACTCAAATGCATTTTGTTAATTGAATTTACAGTGTATTGTAGAATGCTTCTTCAACAAATATAGAAACATTCTAAAAATGGTGATCCTTTTAACTTTCTAAGACGTTATTCTCATTCACTGTGTTTCTGTAGAACTAAAAACTTTTTTAACTACTGGACATCTTTAAACCATTAAAACTTCACTTTCAGAAAAGAGGAAATTTATGCCACACTATTTTTAATTGATTTACTTTTCACAGAACAGTATCTCAAAAAAGTGTAATTTCCTAGGAATAAAATCTAGGTTTTGAAAACCCCCGACATAGAATCATTGTTGAGAACTTAAAATTAACATTTTTGAAAAAAAGAACTTTTTAAGAGAAGCTTCTTCAGAAGACGAACAGATTCACAAACTTGCATAAATCAATACAGCAGTAAAGCACAAGAATATCTTTGCATCACAACCTTCAATACTCTTCAATACTTCCAACTCTTCAATACTTAATTCGAACCATCTGCCATCACAACACACATTTGATACTATAAAACAATCCATAATACAAAGTGCATCATTGAATTAAAACACATTTGTGAGTTTAGGAAATTGAAACATGCCTATTTTACTTTGTTGGCAGACGTAACGCCTGTCAACTGTGGAGTTGACAAGATTTTAAAATAGTAAAACATTTTTAATCTCTGAAGGTCTGGTAATGACAAAGCAACAGTGCTAAAATTGGAAGGTAAAACCTAAACAAGCAAAATAACTTCAAAGCACAGTAAAGAGTCAGTATTTATTTCAGTACATTGGCTAAGTATTAAGATGGAGAAGATGAAAGAAACAGCAGTTTTAAACTACAGTAAAAAATGGCAGTCTCTTATAACAGTATCAAACATAACTAAAGTTGTTAAATATAATCCGTAAAATAATTATTTGTTCAGATTTTTCAACTAAAATAAACTTGTTAAAATTCACACACAGCTCACCTAAAGATAAAGAAGGAAAAAAAATAGCAAATTATTTACAAAGATCTTAATGCATAAAAGGCATTCTGTTTCTCCTAATTAATCAATGTCACAACTAGCTCCAGAAAGAGTTGTATGCAATGTTAAATCCATTCACTATCCCTTTTAAAAGGTTAGGAAAATTTGATGACAAAAAAATTGTCTACCCTTACGATCTAAGAGCTTAATCCATCAAAGTATATTTAAAACATGCATACTAAAAGTATTTAAAATAGTTTAGAAAAGTATAGGTATATGTTTTGGTAAGTCATTCAATAATTAAATGTGCATAATATAATGTGTCAAAATATCTTGAAACTTGCTATAAGTTCTTACAATACTTCCACATAGTTCTTAATATTTACTGCTTCTACCATAGTCTTATCTATTAATTGATTACCCGCTTTAATAGGTCTACATAAATCATGCTGCATTATACAGTACATATTTCTGACTTATACTCCACTTATTCAGTTTTGTAAAGTATTCCTTAAAACTAAATTAAAGTTACCCCATTTTAGGAATATATTTGGTTAAAAAAATAACATAATTTTCTTTAAAATCTTCTAATGTTCATGAAACTAAAAACTTATCCAATCCAGCCACTCCCCTGTAGAAAACATATTTAAAACTAAACGTCCAGAGCTAAAAAGACAGGAACATTTCTTGTTGATGCCCTACACATGCTAAAAAACAGCCATGTACAGTACAGTACTTCATAATAGTCATTCAAATGAGAAGGAAAACTAAACGTTTAAAAATACTTCCAAATATTTCTCAAGATATCATATTTAACAATTTAATAAAAGTACCCCCAAAAAACTGGCATATAGGGCCTGTATAAAAAGCACAGGTACTCCAATCAGGGCACAGAGCTTTAAGCAACATTTATGTGTGCATTACAGTCTACCCTGTTTGCCAGATGTTTTCAATTAGAGGAAAAAACAGTCAGTGCATACCCAAATGACCAGCTATTTTTTTTCCAAAGAGGTATTTGTTAAAAAGGCTGTAAAAGAGGCATTGTTTTGATTCTAGGTCACAAAAACAATGTGCTTCACATCAAAATTGATCAAGCTGGTACAGGGACACAACAATAAATCCAGATGCTTCAGTTATTGTTTTGTTTTCATCTATCCAGCACAGATGTATATGAGCCTAATATTTCAGAAAAGAAGATTGTCTCTGGACAATGTGCCAATTCTTACACTTTAGGAAAAGCAAGTACAGTACGACCATAGATAAGAATAATCTGAACAAATCAGAAGTTGATTTAGGTATTCACAGTGGACACAGACTATGAGAGGAGAGCGGTAAAACAGTAAACTTCAAACATGACAACTTTTTCTAAAAAAACTTCAGATCTGGATATTCTAGCAAGATTTTTTTGTGCATTTCCGTTATTTTTTCTGTTCTTATTTTTCAGCATTCCTTCCATTAATTACACCCTTAATTGCAAGTGTAACAATTTCCATTACATACTGTATCTGTCCCTAACACCTCAAGAAAAGTATTTCAAAATTGTGCCTGGAACCCTGCATTTTACATGGTGCTTATATATAAATACATATATAAATTTTGTTTTTTCCTTTTAAACAGAAATGTTGGTTTAATTACGCCATTAATATGCCATTTTGAGAGTGGACTACAACAATGTATGTGCTCTTTATTTTATGTGTTTGTTTATTAGAACAAAGTGAATAAATAATCCAAACAACTGCAAATAATCTCTGGTGTTTTATGGATTACCCCAAGCAAGAAACCAAATAAATAGCGAAGCTTTGAAGACACTAAAGTCAACTTTACTGTATGTGAATGGCTTAGCGCATCTAGAACACAAACGTTAAGAGAACATTACAACTTTGGATTCAAGTGGTGAAAGCACCTGCAGCATATGAAACTGCTTTTTCACACCCTGCTGGTCATTTTGTCTATTGACCACCTGTTGGGATTATTCATGTCTCTAATTAATGGTAAACATGAAAAGAAAAATCTTTTATTACCATGTCAAGAGTTCACAGTAAAGCACACTGTGTGCCGCCCTTTTTCCCCAAGGAAATAAACACCTGTTAATGTTTAAAGACAAAATCTAAGATACTTGCCCTTTTACAGTCAGCACCCTTTCCCCCAAGGAAATAAACACCTGTTAAAGTTTCCAGAAAACATCTAAGCCACTTTCCCTTTTACAATCAGCACAGCAGCCAGAAACATTCAAGTCTGTGATGCCTGTGAGAGATGTGACTGTATTGTACACTTCACTTAATGGAAAACTCATAAAAAGATGATAACATTAACTTCCTTCTCTGGTGCCAGTCTATCTTTTCCTGACTTCATTCTTAACTTTGCAGACAAATGCAGAAGTGTCTGATGGCAATGCATGAATCCCCTTTCTTCCACTCCTACTAAATTATCTGTCTACCTCTGCAGATGAATTTGTTCTGCACTGGATCTCCTTTCTAACAGAGATATATCAACCCTAGATGCTGTCTGATATGCCTTGTACTTAAGATATATTAGGAACACTTTTTTGGTATTTAAAGAACTCCACCATTAAAATACCAAATTTAATGTGAACTTCAAATTATCATCTTGTGTACTATATGCTGGTTTTTTTTCAATTATTTCATCACATATTACACATGGGAACCTAAAATTAATCTTTCAATAGGAGGTTTTAATTTTAAACCCAGAAACAGAAACTATACACACCCAAAACCTTTATCACTCACTGAATTTTGACTTTTATACACAAGCCCCATAACATTTTTCTCGAAAGATGGGAATGAAAAGAATTGCTTATATTTATAAAGCACCTTTCGTCATGAAGGATTCCAAAGCACTCCGTATCGAAAAGGTCCTATACATCCAGCACTGATGAGCAGTACTCACCTGTGTGATACAGAGCAGCTATCAAACACCAGCAGACTCCCAGAGTGGAAATTAGCCAGGATACTATGGATACCACATTTACTCTTACTCCAAAAGTGCAATAAGATCTTTAAATGAGTGAACAAGACCTCAGCTGAAGTCTCCTCATACTAACATACATACTTTTTAAAATCTCTGTCTTGAAAGACAGAAATGGGTTCTGCAATTTAAACCGACTATGAGTAGACACCTGCGCGAAAGGAAAAATGCAAAAACTCCTGAGATGTACTCCTCACACATCTGTCCATCACTTTGTAGTACTATATAAAGTTGTCATGTTGTCATGTTAGTGTAGCTTTTGTAAATTGCTTTTTTTAAATACTAGATCCACTGATGTTCATGTAGGTTGGAACACTACTCACAAACTTTAGATGACATTTTATTCACAGTTTGGACTGGAATCATGTTAATTACAGTACATCAAATAACTAAAATCAGCTCTTTCATTCTGTGGATTTATTGATGTTGACCCTTAAAATAAACTCTCCTACTTTGAGACATTTTTCCTAGTAGCAATTTGGGATCTAGAAAAGGCCATATTTTTTAACTGTATAAGTTTTACATTCAATGGAAAAATTAAATAAACACACATGCCAGAATCCAATCACTTACTTTAAGATACATTTATTTTACAATTCTTAGACAAGTCTGGCCAATAAAGCACTGGATACCCTGGGTGTATGTACAGAGAAAGAAAGCTAACTAACTGGTAACTGATGCTGAACTCACAAAAATTACAATACTAGGTGGGTCTAGTTTAGTAATAACATTTTTGTGTAAGATTTGTGATATTTGAAGAAATTAGTCTGATTTTTGGTACACTATCCATACTAGGAAGAAATTTTTAAATGCTCCCATATACATTGTCTTTTGCTTACTTAAAAAATGTAAAGGTGCTGTTTGGTGAAAATATCTCTCTCTTTGTTTTATACAGTATATATATATTTTGGACCACTCTGTCACAGTTTGCCTTTGATTATCTACAAAAGAAAAAGAAAAACATTCCACATACTATTTACTCCAAGTCAGTATATGATGGTTCATATACTTTTGAAAGGTCTTTCCCTGACTTCTATTCTCAATGTTTCTGTATTTTACAACTTGCAGGCAAAAGGACAGGGTACATGCAGAGAGGAAAATATATGAAAACATTAAGCCAACATGCACTGACCATGTGTTCAGTAGACTAAAAATGCACTGTAAATGAAGCATGACAATCAAATTCACAGTAGAAAGCAATCTATCTCTCTAGTAAAAATAAACTTTCCACACGAATTCTTGTGCATGTGTAGTTCAGGTTACAAGCATTTATTTTCCTTAACCCCTCAGCATCCAACTCATTTAAAATTTCATACAACAACATGAACATTGGGGAAACAGGAAGGAGACTCGGAGACCGCTTCAGAGAACATGTTAGGGCTGTGAAGATTAAAGATTTCTCCAAGCCTATCGTTTCTAATTTCACCTCCGACGGCCATGATCACACTAATCTCTCCGTCTGTGTTCTCAAAGATGGTATTTCTAACTCCCAAATCAGAAAGACTACAGAAACTAACATTATCCTGCAGCTAGGATCACACCTTTCCCCTTCTTTCAACTAATGTTCTCCTAAATTCTCTCTATTTATTGTAAGTTTCATTTCACACCTCCCTTCACCTATCCTGACTTCACACTACCTGACTTGACCACTCTGTCTGTCCCCTGCTCACGCTTCCCGCTCCTCCTCTCTTCCAGCTTTTGTTCTCCTGCTACATTACCTTTGCTTACTGCCCTGTCTTTCTCACAGCTGAAGAAGGCTAACACCGCTGAAATGTTGTGTTTTCTTTCTTCTCTCTTCAGCGTGGAATAAAACCATTGCTTGTTCCTTTACTGTATGTATTGCTTAATTTCTCTAATATTTTGAGATTTTATTTATATATTACAACATAATATCAGACTTTCTAATATAGTACCCCATTTGGTAATTTCTTCTTGTCTCTTATGACATAATTTTTCTTATTATACTTATGAAAAACACTAGGAAATCAGCAAAGAAAAGTGAGGACCTTTGCCTGTTTATGTCTTGAAAATAAATTTAAACTGGAAATTGTATTTTCTGAGTAGTGGCACTCTTCTGCCAAGTTCCATTTTGGAAAGTTGGACCAGTCCTTAGGGCTCACTTAAAAATCTTCTTTGTCCTTATCAGAATAAGTGATGGGGACACTTGTACACCTTCCAAAACTGATCATCCTTTTGTGTGAATTAAAGACTCAATGAGGACTCAAGGCCAACGTGGTGTATTTTTAGTTAAAAGGTTTGGTCCTAGCAGGCAAAACACACCAAAGAATTGATCAAGTTGTGAGGTGATAGTTTATACACTTTGAAGACATAAACCGACCAAATTCAGTATTTAGCTGACTGCTCCAAAGGGACTGTCAATAATAATCATACATATTATACACTATAATAGTTATATAGTAGTTCAGGTGGGTAGCTGCATCAGCATGTGTCGGCTGCAAAGGAACAAGTAATAGGTTTATTCCATGCTGTGAAAACAGTCACCATTATCTTCATTGTCATCTGCTTGGATGCATCTTTAATCAATCTATAAGAGCTCAGTTACAGACCACCAATAAAAGAAGGAAAAATGTCTGTAGAGAAGTATTAGGAAGACAGCCTCATTGTTCTAGAGGCCTGTGTGAAACGCCTTGTTGTCTCATTTGTGAGCCAGAATGACCATCTACTCTTGGAGTAAGAAAATGTTTTAGATTGCCTTAACTTTAGGCCTCTCATATCTAATGTCTCTGTGGGAATACCAGGTTTTACCACATTATACAGTTAATTTACTAATAAAACAGATTTGAACACATGCTTTGAGCGGTAAATTTATAACACAGTTTCCTATTTGGTTACCTCTTCTTGTCTCTTATGTCATGATTTTCCTTTAGTTATACTTTCACTTTGGTTCTAATGCTATAGGTTGCACTGGAGCAAATTATGTGCAACTTCACAGAAGCTTTCTAGGAAGTGGGCTGTTGCAAAGTTCAGCTCAACTTGGAAAATAGCTGCCCTTCCTTCCTCTCCAGTAAATTAGGATTTTCCAATCCCATTTTCAAACACAATGCACATATCGTTTTTCGGTCAAACATAAAGTACAGAATATACCGAGATGGAAACTTAATGATTATTTAATTGTTGTAATTATGCATTTCTTTCAAGGCTCCTTCTTCCAGCTGACTGACGTCCTGGCTTATTTTCTTCTGTCCACTAACCTATTAAGCCACAGCACTCCCTACTTAGAATGTGAATGATATTAAATCCTATGAACTGTCTTCATGGTGACACAGGGAGACACAGACAAGGTGTCAAGGAAAGTAAACAATTATAAGACACCTTTATCTGCTGTGGCCATCTGTGTTCCACTCTATGAAGTCTAAGAATACCGCCAGGAATGTGGAAGCTCCCTTGTACCCAACACAGTCCAGCCCTGCACAAAAACAATTTTACTCCCACTTCCTTTAGTCATGTGCTGTTTTAAATCTGTCATTGAAGGAAGCTGGTAAGAAAAAACAATGAGGTCTAACAAATTTGAGATTTGGAAAAGCTAATTACCTAGAGTGCTAAAAGTACCACAGCACTGCCTTGTTGTCTGTCAGAGTTTTTAAAAAACATGTTAAGCAAAGCCTATTTGAACAACATTGTCTAAGTTTCCAAAGACAGGTAAAACAAATTCCATTGAGGCCCCTACCAACGTTTTGTGTGAAGAAAGGGAAACAAATTAAAAACTGAAACTCGAAGTGTCATATTAACTCATCAAAAATGGCAGTCCTACAGGATTTTAATCTTTTGACAGCTCAAGATACTCTAACGTCCTCAACCCTAAAAGATGAAAGAGGGAGACTTTTGGTACAGTACTTCAAAATATTTCACAAGCAACTTTCTTGTACAGGTTTCTTTGTTGTGCTTATCTCTTGGAAAAAATCACATACTTTGGACACCAAGTAAATAATTATGTCCTTTTTTATCAACCAGTACAAAACATTACCATATCTTCTGGGTTTACAGCAGAAAAATTAATTAATTGAAAAACACTTTTACTTATGTAAGTATTTTAGGCATTTTTATTGCCAGGGTCATTAATTCAGCTGTACTAGGTATTGTAAATATTGCTTCTACATTGATCAGGTATAAAATTTTGATAATGGTGCACCATATTTATCTCAGCTTTTGAAGCAATAAACCAGGTTAATCCCTTATGTTGCTAAACATTTTATTTCTTCTCCTTGTGCAAGCAAACTATAGCCTAAGCTATTATGACTTGTAGCACTAATTACTGTAATAATTGGACAAAAATGTATTTGCATAGAAATTTCGGCTCACATACATACACATTTTGCTTTTGGCGTTAATCCTTTTACATTTTTTTAAACCCTTGTTATCCAGCAAAAGAAAAAAAAAACAAAGCCTTGGATCAAGACCCATATCAGTTGTGCCTGGCAGAATCTGTACTTGATAAAGTTACACAACTAAACTCAAACAAAATAAACACTGTATCCCATGTCTTGCTTAATTTGTTTCTTATTACATAAGCATTCATTTCAGTTACAATGTACAAAAAGTTACACACTGCAATGAATAGACCGAAAATGTAAATTTAAGTCAAAGCATAATTGTAGTCGTTATAAACGAGAAGACTACAATTATTCTGAATTTAAGTTGTTACTCCATGTTCTGCATAGCTTTGCAATGTTGTATTCAAAAGTATTTTTTTTCTATTTTCTAGAGATTTAGAAACATTTAAAGATCTATTCATATGTAAACAACATGTTTTGTTATTCTGTATTGTTGTGGATCTTAATAATGTTTGATTTTTTTGAAGTGCAATTTTTTAGTTCCCGTATTGAATTTCAATTTCAGCTTTCCTAAGCTGAATTGTTAAAGTGACATGAAGCAAAAGCATCTAATTACACTCAAAGTCTTAAAAACCTAAAATGTGTCAGCTAGTTTTAAAGTGATAATGAAAAACACATTTTTCAAGGAAGCTACAGCAAAATTATTTTGGTTTCACTTAAAAAAGGAATTTATAAACTCATAACATCAAGCCTATAATAACATGAAATTTTAGCTTCCAGCTGAATTTCCAAAATGCATATATAGAGTCACATTTGTTTTTCATTTAAGGAGTGGCTGGTGTTCAGCCACCCAAACTAGGTTTAGAATTTCAGTGTTCTACTTCAGAGAACTCACTCTATCCCACAGGGAAAATTAAAAAGAAGCTTAAAAGGTGCATCATATAATGCACGTTGAATGGATAGCTTACGTTTCAGCATTAAAATATTTTTTTAAAGAATGTATTCATGGAGTCTTAAAAGGTCACACCAGTTTTATGGTCACTTATTCCCTGCAGAGCAAAGCCAGTGACACAAGAACTATGGGAGGACCACCCTGTTCCAGCAGGGATTCAAATAAAAATCCCCCATAATCTTGGTTTTCTCACTTTAAAGGATTCCGGTATCTGCCTTTAGTAACCAACACAAAATGTCTTCTGTTGGTAATAAAACTTCAGAATATGTTGGTTCACTGGAGAAGGGAAACACCATACTGATTATGCAGCAAGTCAAGACACATGTCAGAAATTAGCAGAACTACTGTAACTATTCCTTTTTATTCTTTAGGTATGTTATTCTACTACAGCCAAATGATATTTAAATTAATAACAGAGGTTAAAGCATATAATATGTGGCATTTATCTCAGTTTTTCCAAAAAATACAAAACCTTAAACATTGTTTAAGGCGGTCTTTATTTGCAAACTGAAACAATAAAATTAAGACCGCTAAACAATCTTACTTCACCTTAAAACAACTAGAAAAGGAAAAGAAAAGCAACCTAAAAAGAAAAGGAACTTAATTAACTTTGAAAATAAGGCACAATGAAGTATTTTTTTTCACTTCATGTTTTCTTAGATACTACAGTAAGAAACGTCCAGCTGGAGCCCCTGATCTCGAACACTGCGTAAACAGAGTCATAAGATAATACGATAATAAAGTTTCAAAAACATTTTTAAAAAAAGAAGCATTTTCTACAGTTTCATATTACCTTAAAGTAAATTCAACATCCTAAGGCTTTTTTCAGTGACCTCTTTTTAAAAGCTAGTTCCCTCTCAACTCAATTTTAATGTTAATAAACCATGTCCAGATACTTACCTCAGCTCTCTGTGTCCTGGGTAGACTGGCATCTGCCTCCATGGCGTACACATCCACCAGGTAGAGGTCAGAGCCCTGCTCTCTGTCCAGTTCAGCAGCAGTTTGGATGACTCCAGTATGGCGCCCTATGGTGAATACCCGACCCACAGGCTTTCCGCCACAGCGCACTGACACAATGTAAAATTCCACCTTGGTCTCAGAGCCTCTAGGACTTGAGGCATCCAGAGATATCACATCAGTACCAGGGGGCTGCCCTTCTTTTAGTATTGTTATGTATTTTGGCTGTGAAAACACCGGCCCATCGGAACCTTGGAGAATGATGGTGAGGTCTGTCTTAGCTGTTTTTCTTTCTGTCCCATGGTCAGTGGCTGACACGGTGAGGCTGTAAATAAGTTTAGATGGTACCAAAGGCGAAGCCACTCTGATGTCCCCACTGTAGCGGTCCATTATAAAAGTGTTGGAGTCCCCTTTCAACAATTCATATTCTACTTCTCCGTTTGCCCCTTCATCTGGATCAAAGGCCACAACTGTCGTTAGGATAGAGCCAATTACAATTGTGGATTCGGCAACAAGAGCATTTTGAGAAATAAAAGTTGGGACATTATCATTGAGATCTGTTACCCAAATAGTCACATTTTTTAATGCAAAGCGTCTGAATTCAACTGGGACAGCTTGATCGGTTGCTTTGACTGTTAGTTCAAAGAGATTGGAAAACTCTCTGTCTATGTCTTTGTTTGTATATATTGTCCCAGTAATGGGATCGATGGTAAAATGGTTTCCCCTAGGAGTCTGTTGAATGATAGAGTATTCCAGCTTTCCATTAATGTCCGCATCTGTGTCATGAGCTGTCACAGTCATTACTGAGGTAGCAACAGGCAAGTTTTCTGGAATGGATTTAAAAACGTCACCAGGAGTGAAACTTGGTGGATTATCATTGAAATCTCTTACATGTATGATTACTGGAATAGATGATGACCTTGGAGGTCTCCCATTGTCCTTAGCTGTGATGTTTAGTTTATATAGGGACTGCGTCTCAAAATCCAGCTTTTTTACAAGGAAAATGCTTCCAGTGTTGGGGCTGATACTGAATGTCCCATGATTGTTGGTTGCAGTAATGCTGTAAGTTATTTCAGCGTTGTCTCCTGAATCAGAATCCGTGGCAGTTACAGATACCACTAACTCTCCTATTCTCATATTTTCCAGAACATCGACAGTCAAAACAGACTTGGGGAATGAAGGAGAGTTGTCATTTTCATCCAGGACATTGATGCTCAGCATACAAGATGAAGAAAGTGGCACATTTCCAGAATCCACAGCTAATATTTTTAGGGAGTAAGACGCTGTGGCTTCATAATCCAGTTTACCTACTAGTGTAACTTGACCTGAGCTGCTGTCAATTGCAAACTTTTTTTCTTCATTCCCCCCCTTAATATGATAGTGTATAAGCCCATTTTCACTTTCATCCACATCTGAGGCAGACACTCTAAGCACCTGTGTCATATTTTGGGCGGACTCAGAAATAGATGCTTGGTAAATGTCTTTGGTAAATTTGGGTGTGTTATCATTAATATCTCTGATATAAACCTGAACTTTAGCCTGGTCTTTCAGCGGCTTGGGCAATCCTTGATCTGAAGATATGACTGTAAAGCTGAACATTGCAGCACCTCTCTGCCTCATTAACAGTTCCCTGTCAAACTGCTGTGTGCTTGTTAGCTCCCCAGTTATAGTGTTTAACTCAAAATTTGGCTGAGGTATTTCAAAGACATACCTAACTTCACTGTTTGGCCCAAAATCTTTATCTTCAGCAAATACCTGGCCAACAAAAGACCCTCTCTTCTGCTCTTCTTCAAAGTAAAATACATAATTTGTACTGTTAAATAGTGGTCGATTGTCATTCACATCTTCCAAAATCACAGTTACATTAACTGTAGCACTTAGGGGCTCCACAGCCCTATCTGTTGCAACCACTACCAAGTGATATCTGTCTTGTACTTCTCTGTCTAATTCTGCTTTGATGTACAGCTGCCCATCAGGAAAAATGCCAAAGGCATCTCTAATATTTCCTCCAATTATGTCATAAAATATTTCCCCATTTAAACCTGAGTCTTTGTCAGTAGCTTCTACTTTAAAAAATCTACTGTTTACAGGCTCAGACTCAGAAATAGTGACTTCATATGAAAGCTGATCAAACACAGGTGCGTTATCATTGACATCATACACACTAACCGTTAAAATTAAGCTGGCCGTGCGCTGAGGAACCCCCATATCAGATGCCAAGACCTCTATTTGATATGTGCTTGTTGTTATTTCCAGGGGCCCAGTTAAAGTAATAAGTCCATGCTTTTCATTGATATGAAAAAAGCCTTTTGGGTTTTGTCTCAGGCTATATAGCACCATGCCATTTGTGCCTTCATCAGGATCCACTGCCTTGGCTTGAAATATATGATGCCCTGTTCCCCAGTTTTCAACAGCATTTATGTGTTCGACAGAGAGAGGGAAACGGGGTGCATTGTCATTTAAATCCTTTACAGTAATATTAACAAGAGCATCCCCTGTCACTTCTCCCCCTCTTGCAATTACTTTAAGCTGATAAAATGCTTGCTCTTCTCTATCTATCAGACTGGATGCAGTGATTTGACCCGTGGCACTGTTAATAACAAAGAGCCCTCTTTGGTCTCCAGATGCGATTAAATAGGTAATGTTGGTGTTCAGGTCAAGTGTGGAAGCAGACACAGTGCCGATAATGGAGCCTATTTTGACATTTTCAAAAATAACAAAACTGTAGACACTCTGGCTAAAAGAAGGGGGGTTGTCTTGAGTATCTATAACAGTGATTGTGACAATCGCCTGAGTGTGAGAGCGAAGGTTCCCACCATCAGCTGCTGTCACCTGGAGCTGGTATGTTGTCTTTTCCTCCCTGTCTAGGGAAACCAGTGTAGAGATTACACCAGTATTACTATTTATGTGAAATTTAAAAGTGTCTCCTGCTGTGATAATATATCTCACTGTTCCATTGTTTCTCAAATCAGGATCTGTAGCTGACACAGTGGTGACATAAGAGGCAGGTGGTTCATTTTCCTTAATGTTAGCAAAATATTGGACTGGGTAGAAAACAGGGCTATTATCATTTATATCTTTCAGTGTTATGTTTACTTTAGTTACTGAATGAAGTGGAGGACTGCCCGAGTCTATTGCCTGGATGAATAACAGGTATTTTTCTTTCTCTTCCCTGTCTAACTCTGTAGCTGTGCTTAATCTTCCAGAAACTGTATCCAGACGAAACAAATCCTGGATATGGGGTGGAGTTTCAGCATCAAACAAGAAGTGTATGGTTCCATTCGCTCCTAGATCCTCATCAGTAGCTGACAGCACTAATAGCTCAGTGCCTGCTGGAGAATGCTCTACTATAGAGACATGATAAGAACTCTGTGTAAAGCTAGGAACCTGATCATTAACATCAGTAATGTTCACTATCAATTTTGCATATGAAATCTTGGGCTGAACCCCTTGATCTTTGGCACTAATGTTCAGGACAACTGCAGATGCAATTTCCCTGTCTAGCAGAGCAGAACTGGTCACCAAACCACTATTTTCACTGATGGCAAACCAACCTAAACTGTTTCCAGACACTATCGAGTACCGCAGGTTGGCATTTTGCCCAGAGTCACCATCTGTTGCTGAAACCCCTTTAATGTAGCTGCCTTTTGGTATGTCTTCACTGATGTCAACTCTGTACAAACTCTCCTGGAAAATGGGGGGGTGATCGTTAATATCATTCACATAAATCACCAAGCTAGCAAAAGAGGACCTGGCCACAGGTCTGCCATTGTCAGATACAGAGACGGTGAGGTTATAGGAAGAAATGCGCTCCCTGTCCAAAACACTAGCTACTTTGATTAAGCTCAGATGTGGAACTAGGGAACTGTGAACCTCAAAGTGTCTTTGTTCGTTTCCACCTAAAATTGAAACTGAAATATTCCCATTGGCTGAAGGTGAATCTGCGTCTGAGACAGTTAATAAAGCGACTACTGTGCCAATCTGAGCATTTTCATCAACAGAAGCAAACTTGGAACTAGTAGGAAAATATCTGAATTTTACCACTGGATCATTATCATTAACATCCAGAAGTTTAATGGTTGCCTCTGACCTACCTGAAAGGGAAGGTACTCCATTGTCAACTGCATGAATTGTTAAGGAGTACTCCTTTTTGCTTTCATAATCCAGCGGTTCTTTTATTGTAATGGTGCCTGCTTTAGGGTCAATTTGGAAAGGTGTTCCCTCATCCAGAAAATATCTGATATCTCCGTTTGCCCCCTCGTCCAGGTCTTTAGCGGTTATTTGCAAAACACTTGAACCAATTGCAGCATTTTCAAAAACGCTCGTTTGATAATGATTTTCGTCAAAGGTGGGCGGGTTGTCATTAATATCTTGTATCGTTACATTTACTTGCAGGTAACCAAATCGTTTAGGTTCGCCTTTGTCCTCAACTTCAACCAAGAGTTGGTAAAAGGGTGTGGATTCCCTGTCTAAGCCTCCAGTTGAAACCAAATGCAAGAATGCCCCTTCTCCACTTGGATTGACTGTAATATCCAAACGAAATTTCCCTTTTTCATTACCATCAACTATTCTGTAGGTTGTATGATCTACTCCGTTACTTCCAATGTCGGCATCAGTAGCGGTGTCGAGTATCACCTGCCTGCCACTGCTGGCATCTTCCTTGAAAGATACAACAATCGACGGATCAGGAAACACTGGAGAGTTGTCGTTTATATCCAGTACAACAATCCTGACTTCGGTAGGATAAGTGGGTTGACTAGACAAGACCACTATATTAATTGCGTTGCTTCGTAACATTTCTCTGTCAATCACTGATGTGGTGTAAATGACACCCGTGGTACCGTTAATTGCAAACAGTTCGTGGTGTTCGCTAAATCGATAAGTGAAACTCGGTTTAGTTTGTATAGTACCCACATAGGTGCCAATGGGCTGCTCTTCCAGTACCTGAAACTCCTGACGAACTTGACTGGATGCGGCATCCCTCCAAAAAGTCCACAATATTAAAATAACCAAGCAAAGTCTGTTTAAACTCCTACCTGAAAACGCCATGGTTAAAATCCCAGTCCACCTTTCCAGGGCAGCGTCTTTGCTTATAATGCATCAACTTTGATTAAAATTACAAACAGTAAAGCGCAATATTCATATTGGCAGTGCAATAGATGTGTATGACGTTTTTTCGGCGCAGGTAAAACTTGAATCGTTTTCTTCGTTATCTTCTTTAAAGTATTCCTTACGTTTTCTATTCTTTTCACAAAAGAAGAAAAAGTCCAACAGTGGATTCAGGAATTACCAGGTAGCATTGCAAAGAAGGTCCTTGCGTGTCAACTTTGAGAAAGTTCCATAACAGTCCTCCATATATTTTTTCTCATCATTTAGCTGATTTCATGTTTTCTGGAAGTTCCATTCTACACAGCAAACAGCATAACACAATAAAATCTGAAACTATAGTTTTTTTTCCGCTATACGCATAAATCTCTATAAAACTCAGACTGTGAAAGGAGAATAATTGTTACTGCACGCTTCAAACTGGGTAAAGCAACTCTCAAGTTTTCACTGTTCTTGGATCAATGAGTACGGTCTTTCAGTACTATAACGGAGCAAAAACTTCAGTCATTTAGGCATAGGTCCTCAGCAACTCACCCCAACAAAGCCGAAGTTTGAAATGTCCCACCTACTAGTCTATCTATTGGTCTGCTGCGTACGTTCCTGCCCCTGAGAGTGCTTCGGAGGCCAAGCCTCCTCCAGTGGATTGTTGTTTGCCGTGTCAGTCGAAACAAGCGACAGGCACTTATGAGGTGAGTGAGGAGGAGATGGTTTTGGCTACAGGACCGTTAGGCTGTTACAATAATAACTCAAAGGGGATTAAGAGGCTTGTCTTGGAATGCTATATGGTCAAGTTTATTAACTGTTTCATAGTTACGAAAAGCTCCCAAATTAAATTACTGAAGTCCTATAGGTAGTTTGATTTGTTTCAGCGTTTAGATTTCCGACTGTCAGTAGACGTTATGTAATGGATGTTGATGGAAAAAGAGTGAAAAAACTGTTCCATATACGAGTGCTTCTTTATTATGGAAATGTTGAGTTACTTTAAGGTTGAGTTACCTGATTTTAGGTGAAGCGTTCTGAAATAGTACATCTACTGTCAATGATTACACTCCTAATGTCAGAACATATTTTAAAAGTATTTCTGAATCGTTTCTTTGCATAGTTTTGTTCATTATCACTTCAGCAGTAGTAGTTATGACAATGAGTTCATTATAATCTGCAGAAGATCAAGTTAAAATATTGTTTAAAATATTTTTGTTATACTTACTTTAAATAATCTAAAAACTTAAACTAAAAACGGATAAATATCTATATAGAAATACAGATTGCACCGATGTAAATTGACGTTATATATCAGATGCATTACCAATTAGTTCAAAATATTAGGAATTTTGTTTAAAGTTTAGGATTTACTAGCTGCTTACTTATGGGTATTGAGCGCCATCTAGTGCTCATTATATTAACGTTTATAATGGCAAGAACTACTGGGTAACATTACAGACATAAATTAATGTTTCTGGCCAACAGTAACAACAACAATACTAATAATAATAATTTAAATAACAAAATAAAAGAATGCTACTGTATATAAAACAGTCTCATTAGAATAAAATAGTATTATTTGCATGCAATCAAGAGAAAGAACATATTACAGGCTACTGTAAAATAAAACATTATTTTAATAGTATTCATGCTATTTCAATGAATACTGAGAAAACTTATTTCAAAATAACAAATTAAAAAGTAAAATAAGCTATTTCGATACATGCCTGTACTAATAAGTCTTTTATTATAATACAACTTCTTTTAAAAATGCACTGCATTCCCATTGACACACATACTGTATACTAGTGCGGATATCATGAAAGATGAGGTTTTGTATCTAAAATTTGCATACTAAAGGTTGCTGTAGTGTCATATTTTCGTCTCCTTCTTATGTTAAAGCTTATGAATAATGTATACGTACAAATAACAACAACATACATACATAAGGTTCAGATAGTACATACTGTATGGACGAAAGAAAGCACATAAAACTGAAACTACATTTATTTGATTGTGAGGGACCAGAATAATTCTCTTTACAATGCATCTACAGTATATCTTTCAAGCAAGTGTGAAAGATCCTGTGGAGGGGTGTCTCAGAACAGATTATCTTCCTTCTCAGTTCTTCCATTATGCCAGCACTGTAACCTGATTATGTTAAGCCCGTGACAGTGCAAGATGTTCTTTAAAAAAAAAATACAGTAAAGTTAAATTGTCTTTGACAGGTAACAGAAAAGTGATGTTTAGTTTGCGTATTTTTTGTCACCATGTCTATTGATATTCCTTAAAACAATAAATTATGATTATGATAAGGATTATCATTACAGATTTTGTGTTTTTAATAGAAAGAATTAATCCAAACTTGCTGTTTTTAAAGTTCTTTTATTCTGGTATTCGGTTATGAAAGTAATTAATTAAAATCTATTTTGTATGTCCATAAAACATTCATTTCATGTGTGTTTTTTACACAATGCTAAAGACTATTTTACCTTACCAAAAAGATAATTCTTGAAACATCTTGAAGTTATTTTTGTTCCTGAAAAATAATATAGTATGTTATTATTGCATTTGTTCAGTATGCAGTATTTTCCCTAATGTTTTCTGACTTCAGCACTTAGTTAATGCTGCTTGAGCCGCCTGATGATAAAGCCTATAATAGCCTATAATAGTCTAATAATGCTAGCTGGCCTGTTCAACAGCAGTTCACACCACAGGGCAATAACAGTAACAGTATACACCAGGGGGCACTCAATGCATTCTGAAGGTATGAAAAGGCCTACATACCTAATACAATTACATCGGTGTGTGCTGTTTTTGTCCAGAAATAATGTTGTTTAATACAACATCATATTCCCCAAAGTTCCATTTGACTGTTCATTCCCTTTCTCCTAGACTGCATGGCACTGAGCATGTGTCAAAATCAACAGTTTCTGGATTTTGTTCTGGATGAGCTTTTCATTGCTAATTAACTCAAGATACTGTATAATTAAGTATTTACTAACTGACATTTCTGAATTCAACTGAAACAGTAAGAGGTTACATTTACCTATAAATATGCTTAAATAACTCAAAATCAATTTTAAAAAGTCACATAACATTATTTATGTCAGTTAAGAGCTCGATTTTTCAATCAGGAATTCAGATGGAATGCAAACTGTCTATTCAACATATCACGTGTACATTGTATGGTCATGTTACCAGAGAATACTGTACATTGTGTCAGTCTCTGAACCTTTTCATTCCAATAGCTGGCTCCATGTGGAGACAAGTGAATGTGACTCCGTTATCAATGAAATGGAGTAAGAATAGACTGGTCCTTCCACCACACTCACAAACAGGGACATGATACATTGGAGTGTCCTTTCACTTTCTTGATGTAACCTTTGTAAATGTATGACATACAGATAAGGATACAATGACAAGGATCTGTTATATTTCATAACATCTGTAGCTTGAATGCTGATCAATTCATAATGTCTGGAGCAAAAGCCAAAGAGAAAGCCAAGTGAGTCACCCTCTCCTTTGTGGCAGTGTCAAAGACACCCCCTGAAATCAAGGTCAGTATGGAGAATCACTGGCCAAAACAAACTGAAACAAAAAAAAACGCCAGCAGGTGCTATGATGTGGCATCTACTCAGAAAACGAAGTACATCTGCATGCAGTGTCATGAGTCATTATGTCCCTAGTGCCTTGCCAACTTCCACATCAACACTAAAATCAAACTAATTCTTAAAAGTGGGAGGAATTCAAACTTGCTATGTAAGTCTCAGCTTCATGAACCTTTGTTTTATTTTAGATGGCATTTTTGTTGTAAATATCTAGGACATTTTTCTTCCCAGAAAATTAAATCTGAAAAAATCATCCTACAGTAGATATATACCAGTTGGAATGTTACCAGTGAAAATAAATGTCCTTATTTTACTTGACTTGCCCATATAAAACAAATAGAGAATAACTCTGAATACGCCATTGCAAGAAAGGAGGGCAGTTCAATTTGAACTTTTTCAAGTGTTTTTATAGATCTAGAAGTATTAAATAAATATCTGAAAAATATATTTATGTCATAATGCATGAAATGATTAAATAAATAGAAATTAATGTTGATAAGATGCAGTTAATCTGTTTTTACAGTAATGGAATGCATGTAACATCTCCAGCTTTTATTTTTGATGATTGCATGCAATACTTTCCATTTGAGGATGTCTTATGTTATCTACAGTATGAGGTTTTTGCCCTGTTTGAATTTATTTTTATATCATCCCAGTTTCAGCTTTCATTCCTTATCTGTACTATTCTAACAGTAATCAGTTCTCATTCCAGATGTATATATTTTCTTGAATACCCACTGCTAGTAATTTGATACTGTATATTTTATGATGTAAATTGTACCTTACCGAAATTCTTCTAAAATCACAATATACCATTAATTCCATTAATTCCAATATATCATTAATCTCCTAATGTCCATTACTGCTGTTGTTTGTTGAAAGAGTTTGTTATGAAAGACCTATCTCTTCTACATTTAAAAATGATAACCCTCTAATTTAGTTTATTGTTTCTATAACCTTACATTACATGTATTTACAGACAGGCACAACATAAACCATTTTCCAATCAATAACAGTCATACTTCACTTATAACAGTCACACACTTCATACCTGTTTTATGAGGGTCTGTCGGAAGAGTTTTGCTGACATCTTATGCATACCATACTGGACAGTATATTGTATGTAAAACAGCCAGTGCAATCAAGGAATTCATCAGGAGAAGAAGTGAAAAATATTAGATATAAGCATCAATTTTACAGGTTGAAGAATTAAAGCCAGAATACCCCAAGAGCAATCATGAACACAAAATGTCTTTATTGCCTCAAAGAGACATGCAGCGAAACACTGACTTACTACTCTCTGAAATTTAAAGTGAATGTGTTCTAAAACAAATGGTCACTTGAAATCATTGGGGTTGAACAACAGTTATTATTTAGGGCAACTGCCTTATAGTCTAAGATTTACTTACTCTTTTGATGTACTGTATTTCTACTGTGCTTCAAGGAAGATATCTTTAACTGTTGCTGTCCATCGTCTTCTTATTCAATATTTATTGTACCCCATTCTATGAATCTTTCACAGTCTCGTTCCTGCACAGTCAGATTTCCTGAAACTGCAAATCTCTGTTTATGAATCTGCCCTTGTAGTTTCAGTATATATATGTAACAATTCATACTGTATATGCTTCACATATTCTTTAAAGCATACAGTATTATGATCACAGATGTCAAATGCTTTTCTTAAATCTGCTTTCCTTACTATACCGTATCAGGGGCAGATGGGGGCAGTAGCAGCAAACTTGCCAATAGAGGTCACCAAAAGGCCTCTAAGGCCTCTCCGCTACACAACACTCTTTATTAGAAGGAAAAATACCCAAAAAATAATAGTCCTAACAAAAAGTACTATGGCTTGTGGTCAAAATATCTGGGTGAAAAACAAAACATCATGGTTATCATTTCTGGCTTATACAGCCACCTCCCCCGTGCACCAGCGCACTTTGGACACGCCCCCCTGTTTTCAGCCCCGTATTCCTGCATGACATTTTCCTAGTGTTTCCCCACTTCTTCGGATTGTGTCGTCCGCATAGGGTCCGGAAAGTACCGTTCATTACAGAAAGTCACACTGAACTTTCTCTTGCAGGTCATATATATAGTAAGGAGATGCTTAAAACTTTGGTTGGGAAAAACCTTGACAACAGGCAGATTGAAGAATGGTTGATATATTCCTCAGCTCTTCGATAGGAGGTTGTGTTTCTTCAGAAGGGGACTTCCTAGTTTGTGTGCAACAAAATATAAATGTTGATAATATACTGAGCCTACCCATGTTTACACACAAGGATAAGGAGGTCACACTATCTGAAATCACACTTAAGGGCTGCAGTGGGACAGTTTCGACATGTGACTTTCAAAAGCAAGATGGAAAAAACGTATTATCCTTTGATATGTATCTTATGAACCAGTATTTAGTTTCCATACAATGACAAATTTCAGAAGAGATTAGTCAAGTCACAAGGTCAGCACCCATACAATGGCCATAGGATTACTGTTAAAAAATCTCTTATTGGTCATTTGATTGCATGTACACACTTCTAGAGTGTTGTATCATTTTACAGTTTATTTACAAAGGCCATGAGACTTGTACTCTTTTGTAATGTGACCTTTCTTGAAAGATGTGACCTTGCTCACCTGATTTCTAAAGGTGCCTATATTCAGGTATTTCCTTACTGATGAAGAAGCCTACAGTGAATCCCAAACATCTAGAATAAAATCAACAAAAACATCATACCAAAAATGTACAAATGGACTGCTATTGTATTTTGAAAGCATTGGTACTTAAGAATATGTTTCATAACAATGTAAATTTTACTCATTTTGGCAGCAGAATACAGAACATATAATGAAATCTAATTTGTTTTTTTTATCATGTCTAAAATGCTTGGTAGGTCCTTTAGGGGAGGGGGGTTACTGTCTGCAGTTTACAAGAATCAAAACAGTATGTACGTTCATTTTATAATCCTGGTAGTATTTTTGACTACATTATTAAAATCAAACTGCTGAAGGGAATTTAGCTGCAAAAGAAATTGAAAAGCTTTAGTCACAGATTAATGTCATATTTGTTTTCTTACAGTTTCTAATTGCTGTTTTTGGCCAAAACTAAATGTTACATTTTAAACACGTGCATTTTCTGGAATTGCATCCATAGTATAGTATATGTCTTAATATCAAGCACGTTACTGATTTCATTGCACTATATAATCCCAAATGATCTGTGTGTTAAGAGAGAGATAAGAGTGATCAGAAAAATGAATAAAAATGGTTTTGCTGTTATTACCTTTAATATAAAATACTACTCTCTTTCTGAATTCTGAGGTGCAATTTGGAGTAATTTGTGGTTCCCCTTTGATAAAACATAGTCAAGTTTGCAAGTACCTGTATGTCAAATATTGAAGCTGGGACAAAAAGAGAAACATTTACACATGTTAAAGTTAAAAGCAAACCTGTATAACAAATATAATTTAGGTGGGTAGCTGCATCAGTATGCGGAGGCTGGAAAGGAATAAGTAATAGGTTTATTCCATGCTGAAATAAACCACACCTGAAGAAGCTGTGTTTTCTTTCTTCTCTTTTCACCATGGAATAAACCTATCACTTGTTCCGTAACAAGTATAATAATCAAATTCTTTTGAAAATCTGGTTTCTGTGTCACTGTCCCAGTTCACAAAACAACTAAATCATACATTGGTGTCCCCAGCAGCAGTAATGAGAATGCTGAGCTGCAAATTAAGAAAGCCTGGAGCAGCAAGCTTAAATATTTGTCTCAGTATGGGTAAGGGGCTAATTTGTCTTACTATATCCCTGTTTTCATTGCTGGAAACCAGTCATCTTAGAAAAGACCAAAATCACTTTGTACCCACATAATTTGAATGTTAAGAAAAACAGTATAATTAGCTTCATTGCAAATACAGTTTTAATTGTGGCTACAAAAGGATACAATTAAAAAGCAGCAGGTCAAGTAATTGATCTTGCTGTGTTTTTGTAACCAGAAAATACAACATAATCTTATGACTATAATTTTAAATAATGAATTCACACAAAATTAATCTTATAATCTGTGTTTTTTCATCTGAAAATTAAAACATTTTAATAGACAGAACATTTGTTGCCAGTTGGTGGAAGAAGGCAGATTCCAAGAAGGCAGATAACAAAGAGAAACCATGTGATCAGTATGGAGACATCTCATTCTATTCAAAACTATCAACTATCAACCTTCTAAAGTGCTTCTTTCAAATAAGGCCTGGAAGAGCCTTAGTAAGTAGGAAACATCAGTCTTACCATTTCAGTTCAAAATGAACTATACTGTACAGTATATTAAACTGCAGCATTGACGTTAATGTTCACGATGACTAATGACTACACAGTGTCCAACACATCTACACATCAACTACAAAAACATCTTATACGGAACAACAATGCGTTTTTAAAATGAAACTAGGTGAATTTAGCCAACACTTCTGAATTCAGGCTGCTGAAATACGCTGAGTGTATTTACTTTTATGGGTAGAGATTGTTTTTTAAAAAAAAACTGCGCTTGGGCTTTCAAAGTATAAATATTGATTTCAGTTCTCTGGTATCTCTTTTTATTTAACGCTTTGAACTGAAACTATTACCTTTAATTTGCCAATGATTTTTTAAAAACTTTTCCTTTATGCAGAAACCCCACTACATATTACATGAAGTAAGAATATCCAATAAAAATAAACTACCTCTACAATAGTTTTAATGTTATCATTTATTTTAAATTTAAAAATGTATTCATAAAGTATTTTCTGCCTTATTTTGAATAAGATTGCATGTCCCTTGAAAATAGGAATCAGTAAGTATAGTGCTGTATTCAATACATATTCGAATATACAGTATTGCTGTTCATTATTACTGTTCACTAGAAAACATAATTTCAATGAAAGATACAGGTATACGATAACATGGAAACTGATTTTACAGGTATTTAAAACCTCACATATATAAAATATCTTTTTCAAAAGCCTGTTTGCCCACAAATAGTTAATTATCAGTCTGCAAGCACTGCAAGCACAGTGAGCAAACTGCAGGGGTCTCTCTTGTAATACTGTTTGTTGAGCTGTGGGAACAGCTCATGTGCCCTTCCTTCTTTCAAGTTGCTAACCAGTACAAACTGAACACACAACTTTGCCAAAACAACCAGTGGAAAATCTAATTTTGATTTTGGTAGGAAAGAGGAATGTGTCTAATATCTAACAGCTTCCAGGTTATTTGTTATTACCCTAAAGGATTATGTAAAATACATTTTGACTCTTCTTCAACAGAAACTAGTCTTTTCTTCTTGTGTATTTTCCTTGCTTAATAGGAGCATTTATTCTGTCTTATCACTCATGGCTGAGAAAATAAGAGTAATTTTCACAGGATTCTGCTTAGTCAAGTTCTATACTTCTAACACTTAAAATAGTTGCATTGATTTCCTTTAGGAATTTTATAATGCTCTAGGACCATTATACTGAACACTGTTCCATATTTATTTTGTAAGTACAGATATGTTATCCTAAAATATTTTACTCTATTGAGCTAACTAGTATGTCATAATTAAAAAGTTACATTAGTCTTGTCCCTGTATTCACTAAATAAATTTCACTTTTTCATCTAAAATGTCATGAATTGTATACTGCAATTATATATAACTATATTATATTTGCAACTCTAAATAGCTTGTGTAGTTTATACTATATTGGTTTGCTACTTATGTGGTATATTGTTCTACTGAGTATAATTATACATAAGGTATACATAACCATATCTATACTGTATATAGTTATTGTAATAATCTATTACTGTTTCACAATGTGAAAAACAAAAAGCTTGTGTATAACAATGTACAGTAGTTTGCAAAATAATTGATACTACGTTCAGCATCTTCTAAATAAAATAAGATCACTTTATTAGCCATGTATAACTTCTTACATTAGGAATTTGTCTTTTCACATACCCCAGCGTGCTCTCCATTAGACACACAGATGGGGAGAGAGAAGCTTGGGGTCAGAGCACAGGGTCAGCCATTTATATGGCACCCCTGGAGCAGCTGGGGTTAAGGGCCTTGCTCAGGGCCCAATGGAGTAGGATTCCTCTGCCAGCCATGGGATTTGAACCAGCAACCTTTTAGCCAGAGGCACAGATCTTCAGCCACAGAGCCACCACACCTATATTGTATGAAAAGACACTTATGCAATATTATCTCATGTTTAGTCCAAATATATGAAAGCTTGTGACACAAAAATCAATTCCAGAGTTTACTTTCAGCACTCTAGTTGTCTTCCTCAGTATGAAATTAGAAAAAAGTTAAAAAAACATTAAAGTTGTGAAATAAATACTTTTTTATGGATTGGCATGTAAAGCTGATGAGTTCACACATTAGTCAGACTTTTACACTACATTTAATCGCATTACAATAATAACACAAAGAACAATACATTAAATATATTTATTTACAGTATATGTTTCTCTGTTTGTACAGTTTGAAAGATTTTCTGTTGCAGACCTTACTGCTTTACTCTCTATTCCTCTAGATCCGACTGCATCTGAAAATGAGAACATCTTGACAAATGTAAATGCCATATGGAAGCATTTAAAAAAACTGGCTCTGTGCCATATTGTCTATCTCAAGTTGGCCTAATGATGCACAGAACAAGTAATCTTTGTTCAAAGAGCTTAAAATAAGACAACACTGGCAGACTGTACCATTTTTATATAAATGGAAATTGATCACCTCACATCAACTACAGAGGTCAAGCTAATATACATTCTTAAAAGAAAATAACATTCCTGTTCATTGAAGTGGTGCCTCAGTTACTACCATCAAAATATCAAAGTTAAATACTGAACTTGGACAAAAGACACACACAGAAAAAAGCAAGTGTCTCTTCTTCATTAATCTTTTTCATGTTATGATCCTCCCCAAAAGGCCTAATAAATACACAAATGCATAAATTTAGCTTGTCTACAGTGACAGTTTTCCTAGTTTGCATGTAAGAGGTCATCCCCTTGTCAAAGGTTACCTTGGGAGACAACTGTGTTAAAATGAAAACTACTACTTAACAGTTATGGAAAATGGACACATCAAAGGTACAGCTGAAAACCATTAAATGTTTTTTTTCTAATACATGTACATCTTGAATACATATAATCAATTATGAATTGATAGCAACATATTATACTGTATTGCCATGGGCTAATATTAAGTTTATAAAATCTTTTTTGTTGGTGCAATAACTGAATTATTTTGTTAAAAATTAAATCTTATTAATTCACCCTGAATTGATTAAAGAAAAGTAGCACAGAAAAGTAGCAAAAATAAATAATATAACACTCTAAATCCGTAAACACCTTTACAGAACATCTATACCTGTAACTCACTGAAAAGACTCCTTCACCTCTATGAACGTACAATATAAATTAAATCATGCACAATAAATAAAAAGTTCCTCTTAACATAATAAAGATTAAATAACAAGATTTTTATTTTATAAAAAATAACATCTAATGAATTATTATCCTAGTTCATAAAATGGGAGCTGTGCCATTTTTTTATTCCAGTCACACTTGTCTGAATATTGTGTTTATTTTACTGCTAGGAGTGAAACTACTTTAAAATTAATATTTTTACGGAAGAATTTTGAAGAAGCAATTAATGGACCTGATTTAAAAAGTTTTTTTTTTCTTCCTGTTATCTATGCCTTTGATAACAAGAATGGAAATACTGCCTGAGGGAAAATACCATGCAGAGAACAGTAGAGTGAATGGGAGCAGTGGAAGTAAGGAATGCTGTTTTTTTTATTTAGTATACACTTTCTATTAAAGATGCATGTAGAAGTAAAGAAAAGGAAATATACAGCCCAAATCACCTTAAACAAGATTTTAGATTTTGACATTTGCAAGTTTAATATATGACTACAGTAGGTTTGGGATTTAGCTGCATATTTTACTTTGCTTTCATCAGTAAAAACAAAATGTTGTTTACACTTACAGTGTTATTTAGACATATTTAGAGTGAAATATGTTTCCCCTTGAAAGCTGCTTTGAACCTGAATTCAGCATTTGATGATTTCGTAGTATATTACTGCAGAAATACTGTAAATTAATGAAGTAATTTATATTTGACCATAAATTGATTGTTTCCATTAATGTTTAAGATTTGAAACTACTACAGGAAGAGCTTTATGAAGATCAATTCATGTGCAAGCCTAAAGACCGTATATAATTTGCTTACAAATTCAAAGGCAAAGTATTAAGGATTAGAGCTACTTTTCACATCTAAGAAGATATTTTCTTTAAACACAGACTTTACAAAAGTATAAGCATTATATTTACTTTTTTTAAAAGTAGATTAAAGCACAGTCAATGTATGTTGTTTCAGGGAACAGTGTTTAGTGTTTCAGGATGGAATGCCCTAAATCATATGTGATCAGCTTCTAACCTAATACCTTCTCCAGAAAAGTCAGTATTGTGCAGACCACTGCTGTCTTCATAATGAGAATCAACTGTTTGAATGAGACAACCTAACGGCTGCAAAGGAAAAAGGTTGTTTTATATTATGTGGCATATATGCAATTCAATTGTATTATAAATGAAAATACACTGCCACTTTCATATTGTTATAAATGAAAAATTCATAGCAATATTTTTGTCTGACCACTTCCTTAATGGTGATTTCATTAGTGTCTGGATGGGCTTTCCAATCTTGGAATCCAGTGCCAGATCTGAACTTTATTAATAATTATATTCCAATCATGTGAATTAAACTGAACATTCTTTACATTTGAAGTTATATTGAGCTAAAATAAAGTTTTCTTAAGGTACTCTATTATAAATAGGTTATTTTTTTTGTGTATTGAATTTGCTGTGAGTAACAAGGTGAAAAGAGAGGACAGAGAAAAAGGGAACATCTGAAATAGTGCAATTTAATGCCAGGATATTATCAGGTTCTTAATTACGTACACTCTTACTGAGTTCAACTGGAACCCTTCCGTCTTTAAAAAAAGAAGCAAAAACTGTTTGATGAGCCAAAAATAGCTCGAGCAAGTAAAAGCAAAAAAAAAAAAACATTCCACCATTCCAAAACAATGATTCTGGTTGCATTAAACCTAAAACCAAGATGGGCACATCAAAGATTCTCTGTTGCTGAGTAGAGTAAAAACGTGCCAAATTTAATTCCTGTTATTTTCACGCAGCAGATCCTTTGATGTGTCATCACTTTGGTGCAGATGCAATCAAGAGACTTATAAAACATTGGTAAATTCCAGTATTGAAGCATACTAGTGTCTACAGCCATTCAATTACATAGGGCTGCTAATGAGTTTTCAGTGCTTATGAGCATATACATGTTAATATACTGTATATATATAAAATACATGAGTCTAGGATTTCAATTTATGGCATTCTAAGACAGGCTAAGGTTCTTGCTTATCTCATACTGTTATCATAATATACAGTACCTTTCATCATAAGTCCCCTGTTAATAACACAAACTCGTTGATACCCTAAACTACACGTAGTTATTTCTTTAAAGGTTTGTTTTGCAATAATTCACATATGACCTTACAATGTATTTTATGAATAACTGCATTCTGCAGATGTAATTATGCATTTTATGAGCAGTAAGAATATGGAAACGTAGAAAGACTGTAGAATTCATACTAAAATCTTTCACGAGAGATCCAATTGGAAGCTCATTAACTCTGCTATATTATAATTGTTTTGTGTACTGTCTAAATTTATGCACTATAAAGTAAAGTGATGTGTAAAGGAGCACAAGAGGATATTTAAATCTATCAATTATGTTCTTTAATTTAACAAGTTTAGAACATTCATTAATTGAACAACAATATATTAAATATATTATTGTATGTAATGGTCTTTTTCTCCAATTAGAAGTGGTCTAATTAAGCAGCATTGAAAAATCACAGATCAGGAAATTACTGGAATTTTGGTGTAATTCAAATTGCATTACATCATTACCGTATATCATCCATCCATTTTCTATCCGCTTTATCCCAATCAGGATTGCATGGCAGCCAGAGCCTATCCCAGCAAACACCAGGCTCAAGGCAGGATATACCCTGGATAGGATACCAGTTAATCTCAGGACACACTCACACACAAACACACATTCACTCAAAACCCAGGCCAATTATCTCCGGAGTTACCAGATTGTGGGAGGAAACCAGGGCACCTGGAGGAAACCCACACAAGCATGAGGAGAACATACAAAGTAGATAGTACCCCAAGAATTGAACTCAGGGCCCCAGAGCTGCGAGGCAGCATGTGCCACCCATCATGTATTATATAATTTTTAATTTATTTAGACTTTTGATCAAATGTCTCAGCCAAATAAATTAAAAATGATATAATGCATGATATATGATATAATACATGATATAATTTTGATAAAAAGCAACTTGTATTTGTACCAATGTATACAGCTGGATATTTTACTGAAGTACCTTGCTCGAGGGTATAACTGCAGTATCCCATTCGGGATTTGATCCCATGACCTGATTAAATGTATTCCAAGTGAACCATTATTGTGTGTTAAACCATTTAGAAATAGAAACACTTTTATCAGGATTGAAAATAATGCAGTGTGAATGTGGTTTTACAGTTTAAAAATGACTTTATCAGTTGGCTTTCATGCAGTTAAAAAAATCACCATTCCACAGTCTTTTTTTATCCATTTCAAAACAGTATCAGTTATGGTTATTAATATACATTTGCCTGGACTGAATTTGTGTTATGCATTTAACAGAAAGATTCAGCTACAGCCTCTATTGGGAAAAAAAGTGATGGAGAATACTCTTAAAATAGGATACAAACCCCTCTTTTTTACCCCTGGCTTTGTCTGACCTTTCACAGTTTCAGAAGCTCTGGTTTATTAAAATGTTATTTTTATGTCTATTCCACCCCTCTTCTAGCCCCCACCCCCTCCATGCCTGCAGCTTTGCTCTGTCACCTCTGCTTAATTTACAGACATCCAGTTCTCCTTTGGTCAGTTCTGGAAATGGCTACAGACACTCAAAACCTTCACATGTACTCTCAATGTCTGACACAAGGAGAAAAAAGCAGGCTAACCTGATTTGTTTGAGATTATTCCTTTGAGAGATAGTTTAAGATTAGCACGTCTTTCTTGTACACTGCCTATTGGTTTTTGTTCTTTGAAACCTAACTGATCAGAGTATAATGCGGTACTAAAAACTTTCAATTAAAAAAAAGCAGAATTCCATGGCTCATGTGCTGACTAAGAGTACTCTGCATCAGCATATAACTCACGTTCTTGGTAAATTATACAGACTCCCAGTGAAATTTAAAATTGGACTTTAAAGATTTCCTGCTGATGTACAGTAGATGGCACTGAATTGTGTATCTCTACATTTTTTAAGGACATATTGCATGTGCATTGTCCAGCTCCTAATATGCAATCTACCGATTCAGGCCTTATTAGTCAGCTGAAGACCAGGCTCCACACAATGGATGACAGAGCACTTTGTGTGCACCACCACGCCTGTGGAACTCCTTGCCTAAATCCATTAGACATTCACCAACTGTCAACACATTCAAAGCCCACTTAATGATCTTTGTCTTCACTGAAGAATTAAATGCATAATTTAGTTTTACTCTTGATTTCATCATCAATTTGCTGTGGTTTTTCGCTTTTCTGTTTTGTAGTGCACTATATGTACTGTATGCTACTGTGTACTGCATTGAGTTACTCATGAAGTTGTATTATTATTTATTAATAATGTGATCTAAGTAATGTCTTAGCTGATAGATAGCAATTGAACACACAATACAGTATATGGCCTAAAAGGGCTCTCAAGAAATTGTGTGTGTTTGGATTATTTTATTTTAAATATATTGGTGGTCAAATACTGTACATATATTGTAGTCACTGGGCAAATAAAATGAATTTGTTTGCATTTATTACTTTTAATAGTGTGGGTTAATTAACCTTTCGTTTATTTGGATTTCATTTGCAAAACTGTAAATCGTACATTTTCTGTTTAGTTTGAAATGGAATAATCTAAAATAAGCCAATAATAACAATTTTAATTTTTGTGTACATTCATGAACTGCAAACATTTTTTTAGAAATTAAATACTGTCTAAAAACTGGCAGACAAGCTTAGCATTTCTTGTGGTGTTGAGCAGTAGGTTAAGAGATAATTCCATGCTTTAAGAGTGAGAATGCATCTTGCTTTGTTGCATTGTGATATCCAACTGTAAATGACAGTGCACATTTCAACCCAATTAGATCCTAGTTTTGTTAGAAATTAAATACGTATTTCACAGGAGATCGATCTGCAACAAGTGAACTACACAATGTGTCCATTCTTTATTGTGCTGTTTCCCTTACTGATTGATCTGTTATTGTATTTGTGTTTTTAAATTGTTCTTTCTAAGTTTCTTAATAAAAGTAGAAAAAACGCAGCTGGCAATGTTTCCATGACAACATGTAGATGTTTTGTGAATGGGGCTTTATTTCTCGCATACACACTTGTGACAGATGTACCAAAACCAATGCCAGAGAATTAGTCATTTGTTTTGTTTCTAAGAAATGACCTTGGATACAACTTAACAGTTTTAAATTGAACTGTTAAAATCATAATTAGACAGTATTTTCAAGAGTGGGTGAAAATTGCTGTGTTCTGAACTACAGCATAACTGCTATGAACAGAAGTGCACATGGTGATTTGCAGGGCAGAGAGTTTCCTTCTCTTGTCTTTCTTCTGACTAAAAAGTGGGCAAAGTTAAATATGTACTGTAAGTAAAAAGTATCGTTTGTGAAAACATGGATATTGCAATAAAGCTTTACGTTGTTTACTTTTCAATTAAAAATATATTGAACAGTTGAATATTGAATATTTGTCAGCCTCTTACATTATTTCCTTCCACAACCTAGGCTTTAACTACTTATTTGCATGTTTAAAAAAAATTATCAACTTTTTAGAAACGTTTCCTAATAGGCACAGGATAGGGGGGTGATATATGAATGACTAGATAACCTATTTTATAGTAAATTATAGTGGGTCCTGTATTCATACTGTTTTCTATGTACGTAGGGTGTTAGTAGGAATGACAACTTTGGAAGAGCTACTGAGCTCATTGGCTGAGATGGGAGTGTCCATGACTCAACAAAATCCTGGTCAGGACACAAAGCTGTCCTACATTGCAGAGTGCCAATCCCACCTCAAATCACACGTGGAAAATGCACCGAAACATTATGGCCAGATGAGACAAAATGCGAACATTTTGATCAAATGCAATGTACAGTAATAATTGGTTACAAACCCATCACAGCACATCACTCAGTAACCACTACTCCTATTGTCAAGCATTGTGATGACAGCATTTCCTTATGGGGAAAGGGGAAATGAATGAAGCAAAGATGCAAATCTAGAGGAAAACCTGTTTCAGTCTAAAGACCTAAAACTAGGATACAAATGTACAGTGACTTTCATCATGACAACATCCCTAGCACAAAGCCTGTGTTACACTGGAATCGTCTAATAAGCAGAATGTGACTGTCCTTGATTGGTCAGTGAATGTCTTGCCTTATATTGCATGGAAAGTCTTGAAAACTGCTGTCCATCAATTCCATAAAGCATGAGTACACTTGCGAAGAAGAATGGGCACAAATTGTCCATTCTCGTGTAAAAAGTTGGTAGGGACTTGTCCAAAAAAAAAACTGACAGCAACCATTCCTGACAATGGTGCTCCAACCGAGTATTGACTTAGAGGGATAATACTTTTTTTAATCTTTTGATCAGCTTGAGCATTTAAGTTTTAGAAATTTTCACCTGTTATTTAAACAAAAAAGGCCATCCCTGGAATACTTTTGCAAAGCACTGTAGAAATTACAGTAAAAGGACTGCAAATAGACTACTTTGCTAATATGAAAGGTCACGTATTCAATACATCTTGATCTTGATGTGTTTTCTTGATGTTTCAAATTCATTTCTTTTGTTGTGTAGATGGTGTTAGATTATTAGAGGTATTCATTCATTTCTAAGCAATTTAATTTAATTTAACATTTTGTACTCAATAAATTAAGAACATTTGTTTTTTGTCTTTCCAAAAGGGGTACGGGGTGACAAAAGCAGGTACTGTATAGGCCAGTGGCTTCAGGGCAATGTTTACTTTAGTAATGCATATAATGGCCAATGTTTTTGACATGTTTTTCTGTTTTTTCTCTTTTTTTGTATGCTTCCTTCTCCTTTAATCAAGGCCTTCAAGCCTCCCTAGCACAAACAGTACACCAAACAACAATCACCTCTGATTGAATGACACACTGCTTGCCAAGACACCCATCAATTACCACACAGAGGTGCCACATTGGAATGTGTGGAGATGCCGAACAGGCTGGACCTGTAACAGAGGGAAGGAAAGGAAAGATAAAGAAAGAAAGAAGAGCAGACAACCTTGCCGCCTGTTCATCTGCACACAGTTGGTTCCACAAGTAGCCGTCACTCATGAATGTCTACCTACCTTCAGTTATCACCCAGACACTCCTGCCTGTTATTCAAGTCCTGGAGTTCAGGTCAGAAAGAGGGTACATTCACCTCAGCCAGCTGCAAGGAGGGAGTTTTTCTGGGAGCCAGAAAAGAGGAGACTGCCTTCTTCCCCTTGCCCTGTATTTGTTGTAGAAATAGAGTAGGGGGAAGTACAGTATATCATGGAATATAATTTTTGGAACTGTTGGGATTGAAGAGGACACTAGGATATGCAGAGATTTTCCATGCAATGGAAGAGGTTGTGCCACAGATCTTGGCTACAGAGCTTGCATTGTTGTCATTACTAGTTTATTGTGGCATACAGTATGTTTTTAAGTACAAGATCAGGGTTTATCAATCAATCAATTCTTAAGGCACTTTACATAAATTATGCATCAGTAAAAGAACTGTACTGTAAGCAGAAATAAACTAAGTAAATGTCTAAATTATGAAATTAAAATAAAGAAGTCTTGAGGCAAGATTTAAAAACATCAGCTGAGGTTCTTGATATGATCAGGGAGTGCTGTTTATAAGGTGTTTATGACTCATGATTTACTTTTGACTTTTTATCCCTGTTTGTGATTTTGGTGAAACAATAGCAGCGAAAAAATATTTTTAAAGAGCAAAGGCATTTGTTGTTTTTGTGGCTTTGTTACAGTTACGGGAAGGAAATGCTTAGGTTTATATGATGTATAGAATGATTGCTCATGTAATGTTGTTTTTAACACCATTCACTGAAATAATAAATCATTGCTAAGAACTACAGTTAATAAGGTAGTGTACATTATCAGCTGTGGTTCTTAATAATGATTTATTATTATGTATTTAATACAGATAATAAAGAGACAGCATTCTATTACTGGCCAACACACAAACAGCAGTGAATTACAAAAAAGTCTTAGACAAAATGCATTCATTCTTAAGTATTGGATTGACATGCTGACCTATGTAGCAAATGCAATTTAGTGTTGATAAATGCAATGTTTTTCACATAGAAAGCAGGGAAATGCACTATACATATGACTAATAGGAATCTATTACTGAGAGGGAGTTTATGTTGGATCTTCCTTGCCCTCTTCAAGACAGTACAGTACTGGGAAACAATTAAAATGTAAATAGAATACTTTAGTATATACATGTAGCAAATCACATGGAATTGAAAAAAAGGTTATACTCGAGCTCTGCAACACACCATTAAGACGTAAGATGGAATATTGTATTCAGTTTTGGTCTCCATGGCACAAAAATTATTTTTTAAACTTGGAGGTAAAAATAGGACAACAAGAATGATTGTCTGGTCTCAGGGGAATGTCTTAATACAGACTGGATAAAGGAGTTATACTCTATCTAAGCATCTAGAAACAAAGGAGAGTGGAAAACGATCTAATCCAAGTGTAGAAATCCTAAGGGTTGAAGACAGGGTCAGCCTAGGGGACAGCTTCAGACTCAGTACTGAAACAAGCACATAGCACATAATTCATAAAGGCCATAAAACAGGAAATGCGCAAGAGTGAGAGTATTTGGAGAAGGCAGCTAAGCCCATGCTTCGGGCACTTTCATTAAACAGCTGAATGAGATTTAATAATATCTAATGAAAATAACTACAAAATGAGTTAGAATAGGCAAATGGTCTCCTCTGTTTGCGTTTGCAGATCAATTGGCCATTAGTATATGAAACTTGATTTACACAAATAGCCACATTTAAAATATACTGTAAATAATTGTTTATGCTATAAAGAAATACATAACAGATTGTACATTGCACTATATGGATCTAATGACTGCATGTCTACCAATCACGCTGTTTAAAGGATGGGAACAATTCAGCAGAATTTTGACATTTGTGATCTGTTCCTTCAAAAAGTTGAAGTGGTGGCTTAGGTGATTGGGTTTCAGACTGTCTCTTGAGGAAATAACTGAGACTATGTTCCATACCAGAAATATATAAAGTCAGGAAAGTGAACAGAGGTTAAATTTGCTCCAGGGAAACCTTAGACAGAATTTATATAGATATGAAACTTTATCTACTGTGAAGAGATTTTTGACAGAGAATGAGCACAAAACAGCCACTGGCTTTGAGGGATGTTTAGACAGTTACATTGAAGTGGAGGAATTTATGGTTTTCTGGAACAAAAAGATATCTTTTCTTTATTTTCAAGTCTTATTTTTTCAGATTTTCAGAATAAAGATTTACAAGTTTCTGAATTTCTTTAATAGCTTGTATTAGACCCTAAAGATACAGAAAAATCCATTTGGACAACAAAATTGAAACCAAAACATAATGAAAGAATATTACAAACCACCTTGGATGGAAGAAATAAATACATAAAATTACATTCTGTTCAAATGCCTTTTTGTTTACAAAATTGAATCAAGTAATAAAACCTAATGTTGATATCTTACTACTGACTGCTAGTCATTTTTACTTTGTTTAAAAATGGGAACTAAGTATTATAGGGTCTAGTGTATACAGTAGGTATAGTTTAGTGCAGAGAGATCATTCACAGTTCTTAGAAATACACATTATAACTGTGGTTTGATTTAAAAAATGTTTACCAAATTCACTTGAAATCTCTGTATTTCTGTGGTATGTTGTTTGAATTGTCCAAGGGTAATGAATACTCATGCGTTTGACAAAGTACTGACATACCATTTAAATATAGAGTAAGTCTGTTATCCGCTGACTAGGGAGTTGTGCTGTGTGCTCAGAGCAGGATTGACTGGCTGCAGAGGCAGGGTTAGCTGCACTTATCACACAAAGTCAAAACTTGCTTTCTTGTTACAGTGAAGAATTTTGGATTTCTGATCACAAGATCAATATGAAAGATAAATAGTCTAACGCATACGGCCGACATCACAGGATGTGCGAGCTGGTTTGCCAGCGCGGTGACGTCACCACCCTTCCCTGTGAATAGCAGGGACCTCAGCTGCCTGGTTGAGGGGAGATTTCCCTTTAGCTCAACTGGCTGGGTTGAGTCCCCCTTAGGTCCCACCAGAGGCGAGGGCACATACCCACGTGAACCCAAAAGCTCTACAATATAATATACATTTTTGGTAATACAATGCATACATTAGATCATGTTAGAAAAAAAATCTTATTTTGTGTTCAGCCCAGTGATTTCACATGACGATAAGTATTGGGACACATTCACTTTAAGCGACAACCTGAAACCGTAAGAAAGTACAATGTAGTCATAGGTGGGTAGATTAACTCAGCTTTTCAACCTGTACTGCATCCAAAATAAAGTCATGGAAATAGACACTTTGGATGCTCACCAATGCCTTTGATATGTAGGTGGTAACCAGCTGGTTGGAGTATAGAAGAGATGCTGAAATGATTGGTATCAACAAAAAACAGGACCTGGACCATTTGTATGTCAGGGTGAAGGTGGCAGAGTGCCTTATGTGACTGGGTAAATCACAGGCCATTAAGGGAAGAGGGGAGACAACTTCACTTATTGAGCCTTAATTAAAAAATTAGACCAACTGAAAGAAGGTCCTTACCAGAGATCCAGAAAAACATGATGTTAAATTTTGACGACAAGGAAAGAGGCTACAAGATGAAAACTTCCCAAGTGCACTGGCAAAATGCGTTGATTGTGATCAATGTATGGTATATCTTTGTTTTGTTTAATAGTTTAATGTATAATGGTATTTTAAATGTTTTATGACTTTTTAAAACATTTTAATCAAAACAATACACACAGGCATCATTCATCATTATCTTAGGTTTTACAGTCATCCAGTCCCAATGTCCACTGTGATAGGGAGCAAGTCAAATAAAATCTCATTTCTAGTATCACTGAAGGACAAGAAAATTATATAAAATATTTTTCTCACAGCTTAAACTGAATTCTGAAGGTCTGAATGGGTTCAAGAAATATGTTGCAGATCAGATCAGTGGTCTGTAGATTGTTAGCTTTTAACCAATAGCAAAGCAAAATAGTTTGTAAAGCATTATTTGGTGTGCTTAACACCTAGAAAATGATTAAACAATTGAGAAAGCTCATGTGATTTCTTTCCTCGGTTTATACACATAGCCCTTTTTTGGATCAGACATGAATAGACATGCAATGATGTTTTTTTATAAAAAAATATTTAAATGCTGTAAATCACCACTTGTTGTTATAAAAGAGCCTTTATTGTACACACTAAGATCATAATGACCAGTAGTGGGTTATCAGCATGTGGTAAATCCTTTGATTGAACAGTCACTGAAATACAATTCATCTTTCTGCCACAATTATTAGAGCTAAGACAGACACAATTTCACGCCATATATTTTGAGTTGTTGAAACTGTGCTGACTTGCAGTTCTCAGAGTACTTGTTATTACTGCCTTCATGAGTCACACAGCCTTAGGTCAGCTGATGACCCAGGTGAGCTGTGTGTGAGAGGTTGGAACCTATTCTTTCTTTGTATTACATTACAAACCACCAAATTGGATAATAAAACCTTTGTGCATAAGGTACTACATGCACCTGTGAGTCATTGGCCACACAGTCAATCAAAACCACCTGCAAAAGATACTGTAGATATTGTAAACAGGATTACGCAGTCATGGCATTGAAGGCAAAAAAGTGCTTTTGGGGTCAACATATCACCTTTTCTTCTACCGAAAAACAGTTATTTATTTTTAGATAGCATTGGAATTTCTGTAACTACTGTATAAGATTTAGGATTCATTAAACCATATTCTATTATATAAATTCTGTATGCAAGTATTTTGCTTAGCTCCATTAAAAATTCAGAATTTTAGAAATAATTTCAGAAAAAGAATACAGTCAAGAGATTTTTTTGCATGCCCTGGAGTTCCATAATTCCATCTAGAATTTTTCCTATATCAGCAAACCTTTGTGCATAAACACTTTCACGTGAAGAGATTATTATTAAAGAGAATTAAGAAAGATAAATTATTATTATAAAGAGAAATAATAATAACAACAACAACAAGTATTAATAAATAAAGTATTATTTATGTATTATTATTATTGTTATTATTATTATTATTATTATTATTATTATTATTATTATTATTATTATTATTATTATTATTATTATTATATTCACAATATCAACATAAAGCATTTATTTTAAAAAAACAGTTGTCTTCACTTAGACTGGAATATTGTACTATTTTGTTAAGCAATTTCTGCAAAATAAAATTCTATTTTACAAAAGCATAGGAAATAGTTTTTGGCATACCATTTCAGAAATTCAGGAGTTGACTTCACACTTAATAATTAAGCCCTGAAATTTTTCTTATTTTATTATATCCAATATCTAAAAAATTGTACAAATTCTTACTGTTAGTGCAGTAAACATGCCAATGTTGCATATGGGATTCTTTATTTTTTTATTTAAAATATATGTTACTAAAAACCCATTTCACTTTAACATGTCACCATTAGCATTGCCATTGAAGATTCTGGTACTCTGGTAGATTCTGGTACTCTGTTCAGAAGACAGAAATACTGTCCCCGGTGTCCTGACTAAATTCCATTTGGTCTCTCACAACTAGGCCTCAACTCAATTACTTAATTCTTCAATAAATAAATTAAGTAAACAACCTAATTCATTTTGTAAAATACTTAATCACCTTTCCACATGCTCTGAAAAGGATGATGTATTTATAATTATAATGATAATTTCTTACACTTACAGTAAATACAGTTGTGATTGTTTGGACACTCGACCCAAAGCACTTTACAGGTAATGGGGACTCCCCTCCACCACCACCAATGTGTAGCATTCACCTCGATGATGCAATGGCAGCCATTGTGCGCCAGTACCCTCACCTCAAGTCAATTCAGAGATGGGGTATTATTAGAAGGCCATGATTGGTAAAGGCCAAAGGGAATTTGTTACAGCCCTAAAGGCTTATTACCGTTAATGACATCTCCAAGAAGACTTGCAAAAATGAAAGGCAATAAAGTGATGGAATTACCATTGTACATAGATATAGTTTCTTTCACTATTTTAAATTGGATACATTTGTAAACTTGATTTAAGTTAATATGATTATTTTTTTCTTATTCGTTCATCATGAAGTAATTGACACCTGTATATCAGAGAGGAAATAATAAATTGTAAACACATTACAAAAATGAATTTGAAATTAAAGTACTGTACCTCATATAGTCTTTTATCTATGGTATGCCTGGTAGTCTTAATGCAGAAGGTTTTAGATTTTCACATTTCTATCCACTCTGTCTTGGTCTGTGTATGTTGTTATATTTGATATGTTCAAGTTAATGGTAATCAAGCCCATTAAAATAAATTAAATTAAAATAAATGACCCAAGACTTAGTATAGGAATATTTTATTGCCTGTACACTGAATTGTGTCAGATAAAATGATTCCCTAATGATGCCAATTGTGTGGATTGTGCACTCCAATCTTGTTCATAATAAAAAGCAATTTGGTTTCATATCTACTACTGATGCAGCTTTGATTTTGGACTCAAATTCTAAAGTCAGTTTACCTTCTCTTCATATTTTTAGAGTTTTGTTGTTAATGTAAAAAGAAGAAGCCCCAGGGGTCTTACATGGAAGAGTTTATCACCATCTTTCCTAGTGACTCTGCCAGTTCAGATAGCTTAATATGTCCCTTGCTCTAAGCAAGATCATACTAATGCTCCATGACATTGAAACTTTAAGAACTGCTGACAGAGTTCAGCTTCCTCCACTATTGACCTGTGCTGTACTCCACTAAATTGTAAAAAAAAATAACTTATTACTTGGCTACTTCATGTTTCAATACCTGGCTAGATTACCTCTTCTTATTTAAAACCTTTCTTATACTATTATGATAAAAAAAACATAGTCTTAGTCTTCAGCTAATTTTGTTTTGGATATGGTTTGCTTTTTTAACCATAGTTATTTGTTTAAGAAATTATAATTCTACTGTACCTATACTTTTGCAAAAAAATTCTTCTAGATTACATAACTCAATTTTATTTGTTATTTGTTTTAATTATAGGGTGCCGATAATTCTACTGCACCTTCAGGATAAAACTTTTAGTCTAGGTTGTTATTAAAGTAGATCAATACATATGTGCAACACCAGCTGCACTGACAAACTGTTACTCAAATGAACTCATGGAGGGCTGTGATAAGGAAAACACCAACTGCTTGGAGTCCTATTACATCCCTGTTATTAAATAATTATCTCATTGTGGTTTCTAAATTTTGTTTAAACCTGTTCTCATTCTCTTGTTGTTTTATGTTTCCATCTAAAAGCTATAATGTTACCTTCGATAATATTGTATACTGTATGAAAGTTTGGAAAAATATTTTATTCAACAAATACAGTAGATGTTTCAAGCCAATACAGTATGTACTTAAAGCTAAATGTTGATGTTGACAAATGTCTCTTTTACATAACTGCTGCCTTTACTGTACAAGGCCACCTGCTCCTGGTAATTTGACCATTTCTGTAACCATGGAAATGAATGGAATAAACATCAGGATTTCTGTTAAGTCTGAATAGTCTGAATTCTTGCCTCCTTCTGTACACTTGGCTTATAATGCCTGAACAAAATAATGTGCATAACAAAAATGATTAGGAGTTTAGGGGTAGAAATTCTGAGCGTCTTAACCATCTTAACCAGATCTCTTAACCATTTAAGTACTATTATCAATAGAAATGATCATAATAAATGTTGTAATAATCAATTGGGTGATAACTAAAATACAAATCTACTGAAACCTTATAAGATAAGTCCAGCAGACCTGGAGTCTCTCCATGGGAATGGACTATGGAACATTTTCAGATGTTTTGGGGAAACTCTCCCTTCACCCTCCTACAGTACGTTAAACTCTACCAAAAATGTAAATGTGAACTTTCTTGTCCTCTGCTATCTTCTGTGGGGACAATTATAGGAGTGTAGCCTGGGTTTAGCTTCCATTTGCACAAGCTCTGATGCTTCATCTCACATGAAGGAAGATATTTAATAAAAAAAAAACATTATCAAATGTACACAAACATTTTGCAAAATGAAACTTTGTGGAAGAATATAAGTTTCTGGTAACACAAGTCTTTTTTGGTCATTTTTAATTTGCTTTCTTATAGCTGCTGTTGTTGCTTTCCGTTTTTTGTTTTTCAATTTCATCTTTTGTGTCTTCTTTGCTCTAATGTTCTTTCTTGGTTTTCATTTACAAATGCCAATGTAAAAAATGATTACAGTGAATCCTATTCGCAATAGCTGGAATTTAAGACATGTCTGTTGTCTAAATGTATCCTTCTTCTGATATGTATTATGTTCCTGCGTAGAAAGATTTCTATAAAGACATTGACCACATTATGCATGTGGCAGCCTGTGTTCTTCCTGTTTAATTCTGTTTTTACTCTGGTCAGAAAATTCTAAAATTGAATTTCTGACGGTACCACCCACTTCGATACTGAAGAGTGTTTAATTTGGTTAACCAATTCAGCTAAAATTTTCTCAACATTGTTCATCAAAAATAAAGATGGGAATAATAGTGATGCAAAAATCACTTGTGGTAAGGTTCTTTGTGTAATTATAGGGTGTGTACTGTACTTATGTGGGTTTTGTATTCACGTTCAGAGCATTTGGTCACATAGTGCCTGCCTTGCATCTAGAAGCATTTAATTTTTCATTTCAAACATTGCATCATTTCTTCATCCAAATTCACAATCATTGTTCAATTAAAGCACCACACTGCATTGACATCAATGGTGGGGTTAAAAATATTTCTATTTACCACACTCAAGAGTAATAATAAAATTCAGAGCAATGTAAAATTTGTGCTCACTTGGATTGTTCTCTCTTACTGTACATAGACATACAGTAAAGACTTATTTTTGTCTTTCTTTTACAGATACAGTATTATACAGTATGTTTTATATAGTGTTATTTTTACAGACTTTTAATAATATAGTGTTAGGAAAAAATAAGTGTAATTGAAAAAATATGTTAAACACTGTTAAACAGGCGAAAATCTTGATTAATTATTTAACAGAATCAAAAGCTTCTAACCATCTGGCAATGGTTAGATGAAAACAGTCAGCAAAATTCAATTTGTCACTTGTTACTTTTTATGTTTTACTTCACATCAAAAAATTAATATTAGGCAAATGTCTACAATTTCAGCTTGGGTATATTATTATTATTATAGTATTAATACCTTTTGATCTGAAATACAAGTTTCAATATTACACAGCACAACTAGTAATTATGAGGTTAAAACAAATTTAACCTCACTGTCCCAATATTTATGCTTTTCAATGTTATTTTTTGCAATGTTGTGAATGACACAAGAAAAACTTCTTCATCTGTGACCACTATTATTGTATCATTTCACTACATTACACTTTTAGTACGTGAGGTTACGCTACCTGAAATTAGATATTGCTGTAAATGTTTTCTCAATCTAGGTGTAAGCAGAACAGGAAAGCATTTCCCAAAACTGACAAATTTAGAGAAAACCCTCACCCATTGCTTGTCTTGCTTAAGCAAGTGGGTCAACACAGGAACATGATTCTCAGATGTTTCTTTTGTTTTTAACAAAGATGAATATTTTTGCTGTTATAAAGTTTTGATTCATTTACTTAAATAATTTAAGTGTGATCTACCTTTTTAAAGCTTAACTTAGCAACAGGACAATATATCACTCAGTGTTTTGAATTAAAGTTATGCATAAATTTAAGTACAAATTATATATACAGTATATATATATAGTATATTCATCTGATTCACACGCTGAAAAAAGATCTGTTAAGGCCTTAGAGTTTGAGAACTATATTTTCATTTTTTAAATTTACTTTGCAAATGGACAAGTGGAGAAAATTAATGCAAACAATTTTTCAAAAGGTTTGAAATACATTATGTTTAATGGTTGTTACAGTATATCTTTGAAAATGCAATCAATTTTAATGATCAAGATATTATACATTAACAGAATAATGTAATCAAACCTACAGATGAAGAAGGTTTGCCATTAGCATGGCAGATCTGAAGATGAATTTGTTCTTCTTTTAAACAGGATCATTTCTTCCCAGTTCCTTATGTAGGAATGTTTCCCTTTCCAAAAACAAAAAACATGAATAAGGAGCAATATAGTCCTGTCTGTCGGTGCTACATGACATTTGTATGCTCTATCTGTTGAAACAGTTATTAGAAATAAATTGTCTCAGCATAAAAATGGCACATTGCAGTCCCTTGAGACATGAATTATGGATGATGCAAAAGAAAAGGTTTGAAGCAGACAATCTGATCTGTTGGCAAGGTTTCTCTTTTCCTTTGCCAAATGCTGATGTTTACAGAACATAGATTTCTTACAGGACATGGTCCCATTGGGCCATTGTTTTGTGTTTCTTTTTTGTTTCCTTATTTGTTTGTAACTATTGGAGAAACCTTGCATTCAACTTAAATCTGGCGACCAGAACGAAATGAGTAGCAATTCGATTTAGTGCTGCTGTTCTCATTTTAGTCAGGTGACTCACATGCCTAATAAGTAATTATGGGGAAAATAATAACTAATGAGCCAATTTACCTCTGTTTTGACCTGGTTCAGTGACATTATTTAATTTGTCATTTTAAACAGAATTTACAGCCATGGTTCTGTTTTGCATATGGTAATGAATCATCAATAATTGTCCTCTTTAAAGCACATTTGGGGCTGAGGTCATCGATGTTTTATATTTCTTTGTATTTTTTATTTCTTTATAAATAGCCTCTTTAGCTATTTGAAATAGCTGCAAAGATGTACAGTATTTAATGGATGGCATGGTGTCACAGGGGTGCAGTGGTTAGCTTTGCTGCTTTGCAATGGAGCCCCAAGTTCAATTCCAGATGTGGGGTACTATCTTTTCAGAGGTAGCATGTGTGGTGGGTTTGCTCCTGGTGCTCAGGTTTCATCCCTCAGTCCAAAAACATACTGGTAGGTTAAATGACTTCTTGGAAAATTGGCCCTAGGTATGAGTGTATGCATGTCTGTGTGTCTGGCCTGTAATGGATTGGCATCATGTCCAGGGGGCACCCTAACTTGCCCCTGTTGCTTATTGGGCTAGACTCTGTCTTTCCTGTTAACATGAATTGGACGAAATGGTTAGAAGATGGATCGATGGATTTATTTAATGACCACGAATAAGGTACAGTGTATGTGCAACATCTGGGGTTCTGCTTATTATAAAAGATCGTATTGGTATCTTAAGAATGAAGGAAAAACGTAGTTTTGTGTATCTGCACTGTGAAGACTCAAGCTGAAGTTTACTTTATTTACTGTATGTTTTTAATGACCAATGCAGTACATGAAATTCTCTATTGACTTCACACTTCTGCAAAAGCACTACTGAGAAGAAATGCAAATTCTGCCGTGAAAGCAAGAAACCCAAAGCAGTCATAACCTGTGAACTGGTTTCAGGTTACAATGTGGTCATTGCTTTAAATGTCTCAGAAGTTATCTTTCTGTTATTTATGCTGTTTACAACTCACAATAAAAACATATGAAACTATTAGTTGAATTTGATCTGAAAGTAAAGCTTCTGGGCTTTGAACTAAAACAGAGAACCAAACCTTGTGCACAAGTGAATCATATCTTAAATTACTGATAAAAATTATACACTTAAGCTTGTAACTGTGATTTAGCTGTATGTAGATAAAGTGTAATGGAGCAGCTGTTTCTTTGTGTTAGTTTGAGCTGCAGGTATGTTGCTTAGAGACATTTAGAGAGAAAATAGATACAGACCTTTGCACACGGTTGATCATTTATCTCTAAAAACAGGGAATTAACATGTCTAATGGTCTAGTCATTTAAATTTAAATTACTCCACAAGTTTTTTAAAGAGTGTATGAGAGAGACAGAATTTTTGGAAGAGTAGTTTTTTTTAGAAAGGTTATCTCTTTAGAGAATAAACATCTTATCTGCCCAGCTACCAATAGATAGGGAGTTGGATAAGTAGTGCAGTTAGAGCGAAGAGAAACCTAGCTGATTGTTTCTGGTTTTGTTTTTAAAGTGGTTCTTTTTCCTCATGATGTGAAATGAAAAGCTGTTTTTTGTATTTTATAGCTGATTTAGTGTAGGTTTTCCCTGAGATCTATCTCAAGATCCCATTATGGCATCCTGCCACCAAGTATGCTAGAATGCAGTAAAACCTATCCCATGTATAATCAGATGTTTATGCCAGTACAGACTAAAAACAATTCACCTCGATCTTGATGAATACATTTACAGTAAAAACAATAACCGGAGTAATTTATATTTATGAGGCCAGTCTTCGGAATGGAATTGTGTGCTGATGTCTGAAAGCAATCTCTCTGTAGTTTCAAAAAGATCATATTGCAAAGAGCTTTAAAAAATGTTTTGCAACATGATGTTAAATAAACATACAATAGAATACATACAACCACAATACCAAACATTTTCAGACAAAAAATACATACTTACTGTATTTTTGAAAGAAACAAGTAATAGGTTTATTCCATGCTGAAAAGAGAAGAGAGAAAACACAACATTTCGGCTATGAAGCCTTCTTCAGGTGTGAGCCATACTTATTTTTGTTGTCTTTCACCATTAGTTCACATTTACTGATTGATAATTTTTTTCTAAAACATCTGGTTGGTTGAAATAATGAGAATGAAGCCTTGCTTAAGTACAGAGTATTAGTATTAGGTATTAATACTCATAGTATTAATTGTAATAATTCTCAGTCTGTCTCAACATAAATATGAAAAATAAATAAAAACAAGGCCCTAAGAATAAGCTATTTCTCATAATCATACAAAAAATTCCAACACACACCTACGTTAATCTGTTTTAACAGTGACAATTATTTAAAATTGTTTAATGTCATGAATCCATCCATCAATTTTTGTTGGGGAGCCAGAGCTTATCTACCTAGTCCATGACATGGCAGAGAGAGACACAAACATAGACATTCACATACTCACACCAGAAGAAAGTGAGAGAAGAAACAATACCAACTCCATATAGATACTGTTGCACCCCTGGTCCAGAATTGAATCCAGGGCCACAGCAGTGTGAGGCGAAAATACTAACCACTGTGTCACCATGCTGCCCTGTGTCATGAATCGTTCTTTCAGAATAGCTTTTTTTGCAATTAAGCTAAGCAAAGTTGCTGAAAGTATTATACACAAAGTAATACCATTTGTACTGTCACAAACTTGGCAATTAAAAACAGTTGTCTTTATGAATTTAAAGATATTTAATTTTTCTTTAGAGAAACATTCAAATAATGTCATATTCTTTGTGACATTTTTAAATATGCTGTAGAGGTTTGAGTGGGAGCTGTGTTAGCGTGCGAGATGTTTAGGAACAAACAGAGGTTACTTCCAATTTAAAATGTAGAAAGACAAAAAATAACACTTCTCACCTGAAGTCTCCACGTGCTAGATTTACATTGGTACCATAGTAGTCAAATGGTGGAGTCTTCACTTATTTTCCATTTTTGAGATTGGAATTAACCTCAGCTTGTTACTCTATCAGTAAGAAATATCTTACAATTTATGTCAAAACACAGTGTAGTTGTGAAAATCAGTGACAGCTTTAGGTTAATAGCTTTTTTGGCACCTGGTATCCTTGATATAAAGTTGAATAATGTATAGTAATTAAAGTTAAATGTTATCATAAACTGAAGTTCAAAAGTAGTGCTATGGGTTTACTATAATAGCTCCAGGATCATCTCTGAGTATCATATTAAAAAGCTGTTTATAATTATTTATACATAAATAAGAAATTGAATTAATAAAAATATAAAGAAGCTCATTATTTTAACTATCAATAAACAAATGAAAATGTTACAGGTGAGGCCTGCTAAATACAACATACAGTATTTAGAAGGGAGCTTTTTTGTAGTTGACCTTCCATTATAAAAAAAATCACCTGTTTTGTGGTTGATATATCTATATCATGCAACAGGATTAAGTGCCAGTGTCTCCTACAGGTAATTGTAACTGTGGTTTGTTTGTCATGTTTCAGAGAATGCATTAATGTTTTGCATACAAATAAATTCCAGATAAAACCAACATGGTAACGGGGGTAGACCAAGCTTCTTAAATAATTGACAGGAACATTGTTGTCTTTGTATCTGCTGCAAATAGAAGTGACAGTGACTGTAATTTCTAGAGCTCTTAGATTCAACTCTAAAAATGTGTTTCTTATGAGCTCATAATAAATCCCTTGCTGCTGCCTGCAAGTCAACTTTGTAACCCTAAATAAACAGGAGTCTACCCAAAGTTTACCACAGCAATTGCTGCTGAGAGTGCCTTACAAATGATTTCTTGTTAGAACATGTATGTGAAGGAGATACATGCACAGTAAGGTGAACACTTAGAGATTTGCACAAATTAATTAACCTTTGTGTTTTGATCTATGCATATCGTTCAAGCAAGTACATGTTAGCAGCTAAGTATGCATTGCAAGCACATTCACAATAAAAAAAATGAACTATCATTCAACAGCAAACTCATCTCCAGCGATTACAGTTTGAATACAGGCACACTAATAAAATCCTATTGCCTGATTCAGTGCATTAAAGCATGGTTAGCGTCTGTAATAAACCACCAAAGTGGTCGATGGGGGGAAGGGCAGGCTCATGAAATGTTCACTAAACAATAGCTGGCTTGAGGCAACAAGGACCACCAAAGAAAGAAATGTAATAATAGCCAGCATGATGTCAGTGTCATAAAAAGTCTATGATTGCAACATAGCAATTAGCCTAAGGAGTCGTCAATGTGATTATGTAAGAACAGAATCAGATTCTTTCTGCTGTTTGTGAATTGTGACTAGGTGCACAAAGGGATTACAAGATAATTTCGGAAATGGTCCTGAATTTTCCTTTGCCTGCTGTATTCATTAGAGAACAAGACAATTATATACAGATACAACAGAATCATAAAGTAAAATTAAAGGAATCTAAAATTTAGCTATTGATCTTTTTCAGGAAATATACTTTTCTGTGCACCTTTTTTAAAATGGTATGTACTATAGATGTGGTGCTAAGGTTTACTCACCAACTCAATATCCAAGAAAAATGGATGATGTAGTATTACAACCTCCAGATGAAAACATGGAAAGAAAACAGAAACATTAAGGAGATGCTCTTATTAAGGGTGTTTTACAATGTAAAGTAATAATATAAATAATGTACAATGCATAAAATCAAATACATTACGTGTTTGTAAGAGGAAGAATTGTGATGGTACAGTAAGGTAAATAATAAAACTGAATTAACAGAATGGCAAATAAGGCTGTCAACTCATGAGTGTTTAGAGTAAATATGAGTCATCCCGAGACTACAAATTGGTTCAGTGGATTTGTATCTTTAATTCAGCTCGATATACTGTGTTTTTTATTATTGTCTTTTATTAATTATGGCAACAATTAATCATGAATTACAAATCATACATGTACTTGTTATGTATTTGTCAGCCACTGACTGGAATTACGTATATTCAAGCTGTGTAATTCAGGAAAGCCATACAATCAAGATTCTCATACATTACTCGGCAGTTAGAAATTTATATGATATGTGAAAGCATTATGGTAATTGTAAATAAAGCAAAATAATCCTTGCTAATAACTATTGAAACGCATGTACTGTAAAAGATATAAAATGAGGACTGAAAAATGTTATGGCATGACTGTGTGGTGCAGGCAGCAGGTTAGCATGCTGGAACATATAGTATGTGTTAGGAGACAGGCACATGAGGCTGCTGAAGTCGGCAGCAGGCAGTGAAAGATGCCTCTGGTTAGGTGCTTGCAGTCCTGTGTTCAGGCAGGCTTGGAGATCCAGATTCTGAGTCTGGAATTTTTGGGAGATTTGGAATTCCTTGGGAAATGTCAAGTTTCACTTACGACCCTGTATAAAAAATCCCTGATCTCTAAAACATTGCTGAATGACAAAGCACCATCCCAATGGCCTTCCAGGAATTACATTCCATGGAAATTGCCAAGTTTTGCTTACACTTCCAGTGGAGCTGTGCTGAGTGATGTACTGCCACAGGTAACTCAATGACAGAGCACCTACCCAGTGGCTTTTTCGGGAATTAAATTGAGGACCTTGATGGTTTGATTAATAGGATGATTGGGTGCCTGATTAGCAGGGGGGTGGTCTGACTGAAAGGTGGTCTGAATATGTTTTGAGGAACCTGGGAGCACCGTGATCACCCGTGGAAATGTTGGGGTCTCCCATGGCAAACAGGGGCTGTGAGCCACCACCGGTCTGGGTGTGACAGCAATATAAAGTAAAGTAATATAAAGTATGCCTGACATATAAAACATTGAATCAATATTATGTTCTTTCATACTTTTGCCTGGATTCCTACATGTATCTGAGAGTTTAATTCAATTGAACTGATAAGATGTCACAGTCAGTGCCTGTTGGTGACTAAATTATCACAGTTGAAAGATTTCATTTCTGAGACTATGATCACTCTTGATGTTCAAGATGCTCATATACTGTTATATCAATCTGTTGTTCACTCTTGATACTGAAGCATACAAAAAACAGCACTTAAAGTATAAGTAAATTACTTAACTTACCAGTTCAGTGCAGTCCATCAAACTATTTCATTTTCAACTCGCAGCATACAAATGCAAATTGAGAAGAATTCCACTGCCTGCATGTTTTAGTATTAAACAATAGCTTATTGAAAGACAAAAGCAGTGAGGTATGGTGATATTGTATATAATATAATTTATCAAAGGCTATCATTCTTTTGCAATAGGATCTAAAATAACAATAGCACCAACAGAAATCAGACAACTCAGAAAAAAATACAGACAGGTCATGCAAGAGGGACAGGACGTAGAACAAAGATAGGTGGATGAGTGTTATCAAGTGTTTGTTGTCTACAGAAAAGAAGAGACAATGAAATAATTGACAAATTCTTTCTAACCAGGAAGTGACTTTATTAAATTTATCTTCACTGAGACAGCACATGTACTGAAATGTAGAATAATATTTAGGGGTACTCATCTTAATCAAGTTAGCAAAATGTACTGTAGCTTTGTTATGCATGGATGTATTCCGATGTTACGCAGTTGGGATGTTTTCTGTGCAATGTAATAAATTTGTAAGAACATACATTATGGTATATCCATTATACATAACAATGTTTAAACTTTATAACAGCTGTTCTTTTCGCTTCCAACACAAAAGTGAGAACAGATTTGCTTAGCAACCATCGAGGCTCAGAGCCAAATCACAGAATTCTTAAATGGTAACAACATTCCAGGAAGCTGTCTAGGTCTTTCTCATCACACATCCATGGTATGTAACACAAGCTTTCCATTTTTAGAAAGTTTATATTGGACACTTTCTGTTGTTGTGTCTTTCCTGAGTACTGACCTGCTACCCTGCTTTCAGAAGGCTTACTCATGGACTTTCATGAACCCTTGTCAGTGTACATGCATACAGTATGCTAGATTAATCAAACCAAAGTCTCTTGGTTTTTATTTTTCCAAATAAATACAGTTCTGACTATTTTCATCATGATCTTTTTTGTATAGTTACATTTCCGGGAAAATGGTCATTCTACCTTCAGTTGTGTGGTATCTAAGATAAAAAATATGTCATTTCCTAACCCACATGGAGGGCTAGATGAGGGAAAGAGGTCCTATTTTAAAGCAACTGGGTGCTCTCTTTCTAAACTCCAAAAATATCTGTATCTGTATCATCAGTATCATAAGATGGAAGTCTTTCAATGTTTGTCTTTACTCTACTCTTTGTTACTAAGATCCCCATATAAATCTTTCAAAATCTATGATAGCTGAAAAAGAAATATATCTCTCATAGAAAGACAACTTCTCATGTGATAACCTTTGAAGTAATCCAAATTTTGCTTCCATAAATCTTGATCATCAGCTGATCCATTTTAATTTTATTCATGGGACTTATCTAATGCCTCAGAAACAGTTTTTAATATATATTACTAATTCCCTGATGTGTACTCTGTGTTACCAAGGAGCCATGAGCACAGGAAACATCACAGATGTTTTAGGTACTGTATGTACAGCACTATCAACACTGTTGAAATTAAGTATTCCTTGCTTAAAGACAACTCCTCTATTTTAACAGCACTTGAGAAAATGGTTTGGCTGGTTAATATTACAACCACCAGAAGAATGCACATTGCTGGCAGTCACCTAACTGTCTTCCTTGGCGCCAATGGGTCCTTTCCTTTATTGATATTGCACACGTGGAGTTAACTACGGCTCAAGTTCTTGGTGCCAGTAAAGAAAAGTTGTGTCTCTGGAAGATAAGATATGCAAGTCTCACTGGTTCCTCCACCATACTTTAGTTGCTCATCTGATTTTTTGGGACTCCGAGATAGACTGGGTTTTGGGGGTGGATGGAAAGGGGTTTCTTCTGAAGGAGGAAGGGCATTGGGGGGACTTTTTTTTCTTTTTGTTGTAGTTGTTTGAAAGCTGTGTTTTTATTTGTTGTTCATCATGTTTGTTGTTAAACTTTTTAAAAAGTTGATCACAAAAAATAACAGATGGTTTTATAATAATTCACAAAAATAGATAAATTAGAAGTGAGGGAATCAATTCCAGAGATTAATGGATGACCCAGAGGAAAATATATGTATTTCTGAATGTTTCTGAATGTATTTCTGAAGAAGTATTCTAGAGAACATCATCATCAAAAACTGAAATTCTTTTGATATGTCCACTATCAGAAAAATAATGTAATATACTGTATTAGACAATTTTACCAAAAATGATAGGAAAGTTCATATCCTGTCTTTATAAAAAGTGTGGTTTGTTAATTGTCTAATACATTCCCTAATGTAATCCTATATTTCATTTCTGTATTATTCCACCTTCTTTATTAGTCATTTTATCAAAATGGAAGAGAGAATAGAATATCATCCCCTGTTTCTTTTTGATCTTTTGTTAAATTACTTTCCTTTTCATTCTGTTTACTATTTAAACATTTGTCAACATAATTTTCAATAACATTTTTTTCTTTAAAGTTTTTTAAAGGAAGAACCCATTATAAAAATTGTGAATAAATTATAATTTTTAGATAAAACAAACATGCCATTTACAGTAGATCTCTTGCTGTCTCGCTTACCACACAAGCAAAATCATTAATCATAAGTCAGGTTAACAATATCACACAATGGGGAAAGCACACTGCATTATACAAAATATTACATCACGGTTCTACCAACTAGAAACCAAAAAATCCAGGAGCCAAAAGAGCTTATTATTTAATATTTAAAACAATTAATTCTATTGATGGGTAGTATTGTTGTTTTCTGGGTCAGAAAAAGTTAATATTGGGGAACTGGAACAACTGTGGCTAAATTGCCAAAAATGCTTTAATGCTGGCTTCTGTGGTCTCTATGTGGATTTCCAGTAAGTTTTCTCCCACCTCCAAGTACATATTGTCTTATTGGCTTTTCCCAACCCTTTTCTGAACCTATCAAAACTTCTGTTTTGTTTGGACTTATCCTTAGTCACTGTTTTTCCATCCATGACTTTGCTACGGGTTAACCATATCTAATGCAGTTTAAGTCTTATCCTCTTGCACCTGAAAAATACATAAATATTGTGCATGCATATTTCTATTGCTTGAATGGGAAACCCAAGACTGTGTTTCCTGTGTCACCAAGGGATATGTACACTTTGAACAAAAAATGGATCCCAAGCTGAGGCCTAAATAACACTGGCCTACACAACACCCATATCATATTTAAACTTAAATACAAAAGCCATCAGATTGCTTTCCTATAATCTTAAGGGGAGAGCAATAGTTGTTAATATACTGTATAAAACGATTCAATATTTTCTCCAGTATAATACACTGTATAAATCTTTGTCTATATAGTATTCAAATAATGTTGAAAAATTATTATATTCATAGCACCATGTGATACACATGACAATCTCATGAGTTCACATCAAAACCATGGGTATAGCTGTAGCTGCTAATATACTGTAAAAGAACCAAAGGCATGCATACTAAATTGTGGGCTTTGTCTTGTCTTTACTTTTTAAAATAAATATAATATTATAGGAATGCTTTCTTTTATGTCTAGCCCAGAGAGCCTCTTAAACAGTTCATTTATTATCTTAAGTTATCTGATGTAGTTTTTGTCCTTTGGTTTTCTTTAAATAAGATGTGTATTCTTATTGCAAACACAGTTCGTTGGAAGCACAGCAATCTCTTTCATTCACTGGCCTACTTATAAACACTGGCCCACTTATGCAAGCTGCAAGTATAATGGATTTTTGTTTTAATTTGTGAAAGTGAACTTTCTTTGTGAGACACATTTTTGTTTGTTTGCTTATTCTGTGATAGCACTGAGAGTGCAGTGTTGGTGTTAGACAGCTGTATATTTAAAATGCTGACTTTCAGTGCAGACATTCTGTGCTTGACGTTTTTTGAGTCTGCACAAGCTTTGAGGATCAGAAATATTAAACTTGTTATTTTATTTCAGGTTGCCAGACTTCCATTTGTACTGTAAGTGGTCTGAAATATGTAATGGAACTAAGTGGTTTGGTAATAAAAACATGGAGTTTCAGCTGCTTTGCTGCTAGTCCAAACTATTACTATGGTGCTAAGTAGCTGAGTACAGTAGTTTCTGAGAGATTCAGAGTACATGAAGTAAATAGGACAAAATTATCGAGTCCAAGAGAATCATTATTCATACAGGTATATGTTTTACTTGTATCAGTAAAGGATCTACCATGCTGTATGATTTATTAGCTAATAGTTCTTAAAATATTATGGCTATCAGTTCAGTGCATGCTGTGGTTATGTGTAACAAACAAAAATCCTTTCCAATTAAACATCATTAACACATTTTCTTCTCTTTGTCAATCCATTCAAAATTTATTTTTTATACGTTTTGTGCACATTGTTAAATCATTTGAGTACAGTAAGACATCATTGTAGGAAAGGGAAACAGTTCTGAAACAGTTCATTTATCAACACTATTCTTTATAAGACAAGCAATTAACACCAGTATGGAATTGTAAATGCCTTGTATGTTTTCTGTTCTTTCCAGTACTCTAAACCTTAAAGCAGCTAAATGTGATGAGAACACTGAAAGCAGAAGATTACAGGCTACGCAAAACGAGATCTCAGTGAGGTTTCCTCATTGGCTTTCACCTCATTGCCATGCAATTTCCGAAAGATGTTTGGCAGGCTGAGCTGTCGCCGAAGACCCATGCCTGCAAATTAATTTTAACCACTCCCCATTTGGGCTGTGATTTTCCAGTGCTGCTAGAAATGTTGCGCTGAAGAAACCCATATCAAAGCTCCAGATGGATGGTGCTTCACTCAGCTTGAGCCTGTGTCTGGGACAGGGCAGCTGAGGAGCTGGAAGGAAAAACTGGCAGCTGAATGTTGCCACCTGAGTGTGGGGGATGGGGCAAGTCCTTTAACAAATGCATTTAGAAGAAAAAGATGAAATATATAGAAACAACATGCTGTAACTCCACCTGGAAGTGGACTTATAAAATAAAATGTGACATAATTCCTGTATATGTATTGTAAACCTAAATACAAGATTTAAATGCATTAAAACAGTACTGACAAGCTTTAATAATATCCTATATGGTGTTTAGGATATTTAAACACATATGATATTCACTACATTCAAATAAATGAAGCCCACATTTGTAGGATGCATAGTGACATTTTGTACAACAGTAACATATTAGACTAATAATAAGTTCAAACACACAACTGAGTATTATATAAACTAAAATCAAGAGACCATACTTCTTGTTGAAAACAGTTTTGCAAGACTTCTCCATAAAAAACAAATAATTAGTAGAATCAGTCACCTATCACGCTGTAGACTTATTAATATGATGATGAAAATTATTTTTCTTGTCATCTTTGCAAAAACAAAAGCTTTACTCAGTCCACAGTACAGATTTGCCAGCGGTGATGTAATTGGGTCATGCTAAGTGCACTTTGGCTATTAATCACTGCTGTTTTCTAAAACATTAATTCGGAATATATAATAGCCTCCCCATTCTTTTGCCATATCTGAATACACCTCATTAGTAATTTCTGATTTTGTGGCTGGCTACCATGGTAACTTGCATTACTCTATAATTCCAAAAGTTGACTGTGTGGAGAAGCTATTATAAAGCAAGAAGGTTAATGAAATGTAGGATACAACTGGCAGGAAGCCTACATGCTGCCTTCTCTGCTGTCATTTTAAAGAAGAATGCTATCCTCTAGCCTTGTCAACATAAGCTTTTTTTGCATATGGTCTACAGAATTTTGAGTTTTGGATTGTTTGCATCTGTACTATAAAATAGGATTTGCTTTAAAGGTTCCCTTTTCTGATTAGGTACTTTTAATTAATTATTATATGGAATGTACAGTATATATATTCTTATATATATATACATAACATAAGAATATATATTCTTATGTTTTTTTCTAGCTCAATTCACTAAATGACTAGAAAAACAAAAGCTGATGACTAAGTTAATAGCATCCTTGACGATGCACAAAGGGAGTCATTATCCTTTTTGGCAAATTTGTCTCATAAACCCAAAGCCAGAATCCTCCTACATATTCATTAGTTAATTACATGATAACTTCCTGAATGTTATTCACCATGAGCACTATATTGCATATAGAGAAGGCTAAACTGGAAAGAAACAGGTGATCCATCTTTTATATTTAGCTCCAATCCTCCTACTAATTAAACACCAACAAAGGTAAGAGGAGCCTGTCTAAATCAATGACTGTTTGCACTAACTTGTCACACTTCCCAATTCACAGAGCCCACATGCTGTCCTCTTTAAAAGGTAACATATACATCATGCTAAAGTACTTACCAATATTTCCTTGACTACAAGGGAAATAGCACTTACCCACAACCTCTGATACACTTCACCATTGGGGCTGATGAGGCACTAAAGCTGTCACTCACACTGACTGAAGAACAGGGTTCCAAGTGACAGCAATATAATTACCATACTACCTCAATAAAAACAGAGTATCACATAAAACCTTGTCATACTATTCCCCTAAATTAAAATGCATGTTTCGTCATGAGAACATATAATGACCTTCAGAAACATTTCAATACATTTAAAATTCAGACTTATTATTTAACTCAAGTGTTTTGCTTCAGATTAGAGCTACAAATAGTGTCCTAATAGGCCTTATACAAAGGCAGTTAAAATGAAATTCAACTACATTCATGGTAAGTGTGCAGTCCAATGACAAATGACTTAAAAAGCAGGAGTTATGTTGAAATGCAAAGATGAATATTTGCTTCAGATGAGGTTATTTTGAAAACATGGATTAAATCTCAGATGTGTTTACAGCACTCTGCTTTGTGGGTTTATTGTGTTTGTCTTTATAAAAAGAATATGGGCATTTTATAATTGGAGCTACCAATTTGGGACATTATATTTATTCTTCTTCCACCTGTCTCTTTCCTATCATTGTTCTGAAGGCTTTGTTTAGTTCTATACTACTTAAACACTAGTCTCAACTTTCTTATTTAAAATAATGTCAAGTGAATCACAGTCTACAGTAGCTGTATTTAGCAGTTATTAAGCCTTCAATTTAATAAGGCACTCTACATAGATCAACATCAAACATTCAAAGACAGGAAATTCAAGAAAATCAGTAACCAGGTTTTACAACATGTTCTATGGAAGGCTATGTTAACTACACTCAATCCTTTGATTTATGTTTTATAAAACAATAAATGCTACATGAGTCTACTGACTAATTAACTTGTACTCCAGCTTTAAAGATTTATCACATTCATCAATTCTAACAAAATAATTAAAAATAAAATAATTACTAGATTATATTGTTTCTTTAAAGTATATTAAACATTTTATTGCACAACAGCAATATTTTACAGTCTGATTCCTGAGCCAGAAAACACCTCACAATGGTCTATGTCTATCAGTTAAAAATATTGAAACTATTCTGGGCCAAAAAACTGTTGACAATTGAGAGCTGTTTAATGCAGCAGCCTTTTGCATCTAATTATTTTGAGTGAATTATTTTACTTCTGCAGCAACAAAATTGATATTTAGAGCTTTTCTTGAGGTACAGGGTGTAAAGGACCACAGAATGATCACGCGAGTATTAAATCTGTCTCAGGAAATGTTGACATAAAAGCATAGCTATGGCTCACTGAGTGGTAAATCTGTCATTGCCTGTTCACATGTATTCTTAAGGGATCCAGCGCAAGAACTGAATCATGTTACAAGACAGCTCATATCATAATACAGTTTGTTTAATTATCTTTCTGTTTTCAATCAACAATCAGCTTAATCTTCATATTGTCCTTTTGAAATCACTAAATGTTGAAAATGTGCAATTCAAGGCATTAAAGTGTATTCAACTCATTCACTTTCAAAGGCGTATTACGTAATGATTACTATATCTTTTTCCTACATATGGCCTTACTACAAAAATAAGAGTATTATTTCATTTTTGTTTCTTTCTAGTAATATTTTCTGACCATACTTTCTAGTTCACACAAAGACAAACATCAAATCTTTCAATACAAAGATTTTCCCTAAAGAATACAAAAACACATCAAACGCTTTTAAACATCATAATGTAAAAGGAATTTGATGGATCTTTTTAGCTCAATTCTGAAAGATTTGTAATGGATCAGTAACTTGAACCACATAGTATAAAGTTCTTTTTTGTGTGCCAAATTAGAAAAGTGATCTACGGTAGGTGCCTAGGACAGCAGCAATACAATTACATCCACCTTTTCAGACATACATTAGAAGCTGAAAAGGTGCTCAAATGAGGGTGGAAATGCTTCTGATTGAAGAGTAGATCTAATTTTGCAAAGCTGTATGGCAGATGCACCAAAAGTAACTGCACCTGCCTTATATTCAAGCCTAGAGGGTAAGAATGTCTCTAAAATGGTCCAGACTTCATAGACCAAAGATAATGTGACTGTGCAAGGAGCTCAACAATTCACCAAAAAATGACTCCCTGCCTCAAGACAATATTGGCTGACTATTCTGTAACTATACTGTGACAGTGGGACACACCTCCTACTCCGTGGAGCGTGAGAATGCGCAGCTACCAAACCAGACGCCAATCGGGGCTGTGCTTTAAGATCCCCACGTGCCCACAGAAGGGGGTCAGCTTAGAACCAAATGTGTTCCCAAGCCGGCTCCACAAAAACCTGCGCTGATCTAAAGGACGATCTATTCTCCTTGTTCAGAAAGGATTCTCTCCTATACTGGAGAACAGAAACCCCAAAACTGCAGACGACTACACACCGGCACACCGCAAAGAAATAACAAGCGCTCTGCCAGTACTCAGGCAGCACCCTATCAGATCCGATCACAATATTTTAACTATCTCATACAATAACTATCTTGGCTATTGTTATCCTGGAACTAAACAACACTGTGCAGTATGTGAATGATGACCATCTGCTTCTTTAATGATTCTAATCCTGTGTAAAAGCCTGTTCCTATCTGAGTATCTATCTGAGTATCTGAGTATCTGAGCCCAGTCCAATTGTTCCTGCAAATATGATTGTGGTACAGTACCTTTTATTTTAGGCCTTTTAGGACCTTTTTTTTCAAAATCTTTTCTTTCTTATGCTGATGCTAAGTGTTTTTATATATTGTACCTTTTCTTGGTAAACGGAGATAATGTTGTTATGTGTCTGACAAACATTTTCATTAATAGCATTTTCACAGCTTTCTTCTGTGTTCACAACAATATTCCCTAATCACATATTGTCTGTTATTCATAATACAGTAAAATGCTGCCCAAGAAAGAAATACTGAGGGCTAGAGCTTCTCTTTGAGAAGTGTTATGTCTCTAAATGACCGCAGCTGTAGAAGGTATGTGGTTTGAGGAGCTACAGTTGTGGGTGGCGGTACAAGTACAGACTGCATATTTACCTGGACAATAAGAGACAGGCCTGTCAGTCTGAGCTAGGCTCAGGTCAGAGAAAGAAGCAAGAGTGTATGTTAGAGTGGTATGTTAGTATTCGTCAGTAGTTCACCCAGCATATCTGGAAGTGGTCTGGCCGAGCTGAAGCGATCAGGGGGTCACTATCTATGTGTGTGTTGTTGGGTTCACTGGACTCAGGGGGAGGCACAACAATGAGACTGGATAGACCATAGCTGGGAATCAGCAGGTGTGTGTCTGTTTGTAGCGGTGGTGCTTATGAATGTGCTTACATCCATGCTTTTGAATCAGTCAGCTGTGAGTGAACAAGCCATGTATGTGTGTGTTTTCTGCATATGCTTATTCAGCATGAGGCTGGCAGCTGTATGAATGTGCTCGTTGTGTAGGACGTCAGCGGGATGAACTGCTACAGTTTCCCCTGGAAGAGGAATAAAGAACTAAGAACCCAGGGGGGATCCGTCCACAAGCACTTAATAACAGCCTGTCCCGAAGGTGTGCCAACAGAACACGACTGTCTCAGCTATAAGGCTTTTCAGATGTCTGTCATGCTTGAATGGTTGTGAGTAAAAGTCTCTGCATGAGTAAAATAGACTCCATTTGAGTAAAGTTTAGAGAGCAGGGGTATAGCCAGAGTGACCAGACTCTATTTGTGAAATCCAAAGTGGTGAAAGGGTCTGTCTAGCTGCTGGTTCTCTGGCAGCCTGTGAGAATCAGTGAGCAGGGGTGTGGCCAGAGAGGCCCAGCTGTATACAGTATGTGAAGTCCAGAGTGGTCACAGAGACTCTGTGCAGGGCATTAGAGGATGTTGCTTCTCCTCAGATCAATGCCCCTTAGTGAGTGCCATCCCGTGTGCCAGCACAATAGGTAGATTTGTATCACAATTGAGAATTAGTCTTCTCCAAGTAATTTCAATGGTGAGTCAAACAGAAGGTAGGTCACTGACAATGTTTCTCGCAACTTGTATACTTTCTGTACTTACTGTAGGTTTTGTTCTAATGTTAAAATTATGCTTTAGTCAACTCTGTAGGGACGAGGTTGCCAGATCTCTAAAAATATATACCCATTATAAACAATGCTGCTGGTGGAAAATTTAACAATGGTTCCCGCAGAGACAAAAGAGGGTACATGCGTTATAATTTTTCAAAAAATAAACAAAACTGTCAATCAAAATGGTAAAGTTATGCCCCACTCTGCTTAAAGGCAAAACTTCACTTTTTAATTGTAAAACTCTGATGTTTTAATTACTGCTTCCCTATGTGATATGCATCCATGAACACTAAAAAGGGTGCCACCTAAAGTAACATTGATGAGACAAAAAAGAGAGATTAGTTTCTTCATCATAGTTTCTGAAAATAAAATGTATATACTGTAGAAAAAAAACCTATAAATTGCGAATTGAATATAGTAAAGTATGTTTTCAGATTGAAAGAAGGTAGCTTTAAAGTAACATCTCTAAAATCTGATTAACTAAATCTCTGTGTTTATCAGGGAGAATGATTTGTCAGGAATGTATTTTCTCTTGTAGAGATGACACAAGAAGATAATAAGCTCATGCTTGCTGCTTGACACCTTTTAGTACTTTTTGTTGTGTCTATTGTCAGGTTTTTTTTGAAGAGTGACTTGAGCTTCATAATATTATACATGTGGCAACAGATATCACTTCACCTTATACTTTTCCTTTATTAAACTCCAACAAGGTTTTTGACTGGGAGAAGTAGGAATATGGGTCTAGATGGAGGTCTGGGTCTACCTTTTGACTTAGTTAAGCTTAACTAATATGGTTATAATATTATACAACCTTTCAGCAATGTTATCAAGGGGGACAAGTGTTCTTCCTAGTTTGTTATTTCTAAGGGCACTCATCAGGACACCAATTAGCTCACATTTTCCATGATTAACCTGTGGCTGGAAGGTTGCCAGTTCAAATCCTGTGCTTGGCAGAGGAATCCTACTCTGATGAGGCCCTGACAAAGGCCCTTCACCCCAGCTGCTATAGGGGTGCTGTATAAATGGCTAACCCTGAACTCTGACCCCAAGCTTCTCTCTTCCCATCTGTGTGTGTGAGTGTCTTGTGGAGAGCAAACTGGGGTATGCAAAAAGACAAATTCCTGATGCAAGGAATTGTATATGGCTAATAAAGAGATCTCTACTATTTTTAAGAAACACCATGGCATTTTTAATGACCACAGAGGGCCAGGACCTCAGTTTTACATCTCATCTGAAGGACAGAGCTTTTTTATTTTACAGTATAGTGTCCCCGTCACTCTACTGGGACATTAGGACCGACACAAGCCACAGGATAAGAGCCCCCTACTGGCCCTATTAACAGCTCATTCTAGCAGCAGCCTTAGCTTCCCCAGGAGGTGGCCAGGCTCACCCCTGCTTAGTTTCATTGGGTTGCCAGTTGTGAGTTGCCGGTTAATATAGCTACTAATTACAACTATACTGTGGATTGTTTTGAACGTTTTGGAGAAAGAGAAAAAAAAGATTTGCATTTAATGTTAAGTCTCAACGTTATTTATGTGGAGTTCTCCTCCGCTCTGATCAATAGTGCCAGAAGGATGTTGTAGTCTTGGAGTGCTCCTCCTGAAGTGCTCAAATCGTTATCACTTGATCCTTCTAGTGTAGCTATCAGACATGCTTGTAGTCCTTAGTTAGAGGGGAGTGCCAGAGATGCAGGGGAAGGGGGCTATTTGAGGAGAGAGAGGGAAATGCTGTATTGATTTAATCTCGATTTTTTAGGATTTTTCAAGTTCACATTGATACTAAAAGATGATTTCAGTGTATTTATTCTCAATTCCTCTTTTTACAGTATATGTATTTATAAATTTCAGGAAAACATGAAGTTCGCCAGCTTTATACTGAATGTGATATATGGATTACATTTAGGTGCCCAGCATGGATCTGTACAGGGTAATGGGATATTATGTACTTTTATAACATAAAGGACAGTGATGAAGATACCACAGTTCTTTATAATGTAGAAGCTGACAGAAAAAAAGAAAGTACTGAACAATGTGCTTATCATGGTTTTTACTGATATTTGAACTGGTAGGGGTTTGTAACGAATAGTGCCAAGGCAAGACTTAGCATTTACAATAGCATGGCATAAAATGCAGCTGTGAAAGGATATATCCTTTCATCAGTGCTGTAGCTACATCTTGAGTTGCACAATTTATGGCACCAGCCATGACTCCCTGTTCTAAAATTATCGGCTACAGGGAAAGTTTTGTCTCGTCTCAGATATGATCTGATCCATGTTAGTCAAAACATCTCTTCTAATCAGGAAAACAACTAGGTTGAAAGGGTTCTACTATAAATATTCTCAAGTTTTTAATGGAATTGTAATTGTGAATTCTCAGGTTTTTAATGGAATTATAAATGTGTAATTGTTTTCTGACTCTATGAAATTATTGTTTGATTTTGAAGGACTCCCAAAGTAAAAAAAAAGCTGCATTATACTTTTGGTATTGTAAATAATATACTATTCCAGAGCAAAGGGAATAGAAATTAATATCTAAACTATAACCACTGTTTGCTTTGGTCTGGGCTGCAGTAAGTTCTTATCATAAAAGTGTGGAAAATCACAATTAGTAAGACATTTTACAGACAAAACTGAAGTGATTTTTGAGTTCTTTTATTTTAACACACATGCCTAAACTGTGTGACAGATTGCATCTTTTAAATATACAGTACATACTTACAATATATGATTAAGATATAATCATATCTTAAATAAAATCATACCAACGTGGCTCTTGCTCCATACATAGCTTGTAAAACTCAGTTTCTTACAACAACAGAGTCAGGACCTTTAAGACTTTATACTGTATATTATACTGTATTTTAAGGAATTTATATTGTATATACTGTAGTAAAAATACATATCTGTATAGTATATGTCTTTACATCTACAGTAAGTCAATTCTCTGTTTCCCCAGATGGGAGTTGATTTAACCTGAACAATATCCATTGAAAATAATCTCTTCATTTTCCTGTCAGAGCAGAACAAAATGTAGCAAGGCTATCTGAGGTGTTGTATGACCCGGTATGAATGACCCTGGCCTTACCAGTATTAAGAAGATAACAATATACAGTATACTGTATTACTGTATTACTTTAACTACATACTGTAGTTAAAATGTTTGACCCCTAATGCAAAACAAATATTATAAAACTTCAAAGGACCACTAATTTTAATCACATAAATACTAGAATAGTATTAGAGTTGATGGTAGCAGTTTTTTAAATATGAAAATGATATACTTTTACTAGACAGTGGTAGTTTGATACATCAAGAAAAAAAGCAAAAATTAAAATGTTCCTTACTGAGGTTCATGCTTTTCTATATACAGTATGTAAGTAATTTATTTTTTGCTACTTGACACATTTTCAAGAAAACTATAAAAAAGTTCCATACATGGGTTCATGCTTTTCTATATACAGTATAGTAAGTAATTTATTTTTTTCTATTTGACATATTTTCAAGAAAAGTTCCATACTTTGACACATTTCCCCCCCAAAACACACAAGACTACTTACTGTACTCCAGCATCAGAAACCTATTAGCACAAATGATAGCAAAATGATAGCAACAAGACATTCAATAGTTTAAAATTTAATAGTTAGCAGTGTACATATTTTCATAAAAATAAATACGCAAATAAACATAATATAATCATTTTTGACAAATATTCTTATTTAATACAAGATAATATCAATTTAAACTCATGGACCATACATCCTTTTAAAATAGGATATGCTAAGTGAACTAAATTACTGTGAACAAAAGGAAAATGACAAATTATTTTCAATATACAAAAGGAGGTATAATCTGCATTTGCATAATGTTAATATGCAGCACGTTAATCTTCTTTGATCGAGCTCTCTTCGGTATGATTTTCATCCACATCACATCTGATGTCTTCATTATCAAGGCAGTGTGGAAAAAAGAATCTCTTTGAGTGTCTAATTCACCTCTGGCACTGCTGTTCTATGATGTTATTACATGGCTCATCCATGGCCAGAATGATCATACACATTCCCTTGCCGGGCAAGAAATAATTTCGCTATAGCCCTGAGAAAAGGGGAACGGGATAAAAGGATCGTGATTATTTGCTGCAACCCAATCTTGTACTACCAATGCATGATGGAAGTTCACATGTTTGTAGACCATGATAAATGGAATTCTTGCAGTGGATGTACAGTACAAGTACTAGTGAATTCTAGTATTTCATGTAAGGAGATCATGTAATACATCCGGAAAACACAGCAGGTAGGCTGAATTGTGTAATCTTAGAACAGGGCCACAATTCAACTTTCTGGCAGCAAACATCATAGATTGTAGTATACTGTCCAATAACTTCCAAACATAGCAATTACATCGATCATTCTTTCAGCAGTTTCAGTCATTCTGCATGTACCATTCTAGTATTCCACAGTATACTTGGCACATTCTCAGTATGAAGTATTCTTGTGATTGAACTTACGGTTGACCTCTTTACGTTTGGTTGGACAACATATCTAGCTTCTAGCATTGTCAGACATTTTCATGACAATGCCAATTGTGGATGCTGTTATTTCATTTCAGATGGCATACTGTACATTGTTTTGTTGTCCTCAACCAAGACTATGTCAACTTCCATATCCACAGCTTCTGTTTCCTCACAGTGTGTTATGTAGTGATGTAGGGATTAGTAGGTCAGTTTCCTTGCACTCTGATATGGAAAAAGGGCCATAATTGTTACCAATTGTAACCAAGCAAAAAATTAAGAATGTATTCTTTCAGGTGGTTTGAATCTTACAACTTAGCTTAGGTTTTTGAGTTGTGAGTTTTTGCAGCTTAGTAAATTCTTTTAAAAAATGCGTTAAAGCAGATGTAAAATCATGTAAATTATTATTCGTGATTGAATATCATTGACTGTTGCCTGAGCACTGAATCACCTCATTAGTGAGAGAGTTGATTGGGCACAGGTGATGAGATGATTTAACCTTTTGAATTGAACCATCAGGTCTGTTGTAAATCAGGAAAGAAAAACACAGGAAAAAACATCTTTCATTTACCAGGACAAGAATGACCAGTGCATTAAGGGTTGAATTACACTGCTGCTCACTCTCTGGGATGTTCAAGCCCATCATTTCTAATGTGGAATGGTGATACATCTAAACCCAATCCATCAATGACAGGCCATAGGTCTGAGGAGGAGTGTGCCACAGACTTCACTTTTAACAACTGATGACAACATGACTGCCCCGTGATACATTGATAAAGTCCTGGGAGTTCATTACACGTTTGCTCATGTAAATTGTGAAAAAATAATTGACATAACCGATGAGTTCTGAACATATGTTAGATGAGTTGGAATGACATGCAGAATCCGTGGCTCAAAGACCAGTTAATAGGCACATGTTTACCTGGTATCTACAAGATAAGGTACAAGCTATAAGAGGAGCAGGTGTGCAGTTTGTATTGCTTTCAGCAATGGAGAAATATGCTACTAACATGTCTTTCACAGACGACCATCAGTTCATCATCACTGTTGCTGACAAATGTTCATCCACATAATTAATTTACCTTATTTATTTCAATAACATGTAAGAACACCTTCTACAAAAACATTTTCTCATTGTCCTTTTAAAAACCATGAAAATATGTTGCAGCTGTGAGTGCAATGTTTCTTTTGATGCTCATCTGCGTAAGAAATGTGTTGTTCTTCATTATAATAATTACTTATTCTTCCTTTTTTGTGCTAATTAGCTTGAAATGCTTACAAAACAGTATATTTCAGAGTAGTTTGAGTATCTGCACCTAAGATTTATTAGTTCATCATCAGCTTCCAAAAACAGCTGAGCTTGTCTTTCTCACCTCATTCATTTAATCTGATAAATGCTCTTGTCAAAAGAAGTGTTTAACTTCTTAAAATAATATGTGAAAAAGTATATATATAGTGTACAATAAATATATAAAAATATATTACATGTATAAACGGTTTTCTAATCAAATGCAATTGAAAAAATCTTACTACAAACAAGGCATATGATGATTGTATGTATAAGGCAACTTAAAAATGAAAAACAAAATGGAATGGGAATTGGCAAATAATTCAACTTAATTCAATCTTAAATGATTTGATACAAACAAAAAATGCAGCTCACAAGTAATTTTGTGCACCTGAACTAATTTACGTTTTCCATAGCAAAGAGGCAGAATACTTGTATAAATTACATATTTTAGTTTCTGATTCTCGAGATTTTTGTTGAGATGTAACTCCTTTACCCATAAAATTTTTCCGTTTGAGCATTCAGGTTTTGATTAAAAATAGTCCCTCAATTCATATTAGGAGGTTAATTCTTTTTCAAGATATTATAAATGCAAATTTAAAACATATTTCCCCATTCATAACATGACTTAAGGTTCAGATTTAAATTCTATCATTTGTATATATGCGTCTCACATTTTTATCTGTTTCAGCATCATTTACATGTTGTTTCGATATGCCTTTCATATATCATTAATAGGGTTATTTAAGAGCCTTTGTGAAGGAAAATTTCCATCTGTGTAGCAATTAAATAACCCTGTTACCATTGCAAGCCAAATAAAAAAATTTCCTCAGATGAAATATAATCCATTCTCCTCTTTGTGAAAGTAAAGACTGCACATTTTTAAGAGTAAAGCTAACCATATCAAGTGGAGGTTATTTTTTTAAGCAGCCAAACCAGAAAGAAGAGATCTTATTTCTAGTCTGAGAAGATGAATGTGCCCTGCAGTTTTGGTCTATCAAAATCCAAAGAGATCTCCAAAATAGTAACAGTAAAGCCTATAATTAGAGTATCTAAACCATGGCTGTAGAGAAAATGCAAAAACTACGATTCACAGAAGAATGAATGAATATTGAAACTCAAAGAAATACCAGTACAAAAAACATTTAACCTACACAGAAAGAATGGAATCATTATATATGCAGTGTATCAGGTCTTAATATCCATCAACTATACATCACATTTGTTATCGGAACTAAAAAGATAGGATTCACGCTTTTGAATTATATTTTATTTTCCCTGTGAACTCTGATTTGCTTCTGGGGCAAAAATTGTCTGTTGCACAGGAGTCAAATCAGTCCAGTATTATTTTCACACATTTTCACACACAGATGGCTTTACATTACTTTAATGTCCTTCTCCTAAGGCTTTGCTTATTCTTGCTTGTACTGTATGTAAAAATGAATGGAGAAAATCAGTTATTGGCATAGTCATTTTCTTAATGCTAAACCGTGGGGACAGAAGCTGTTTTTTCATACCTGAGTGTCACTTAACAAAAGCATTTTATTAAAATATTGCCAGGGGGTATGTCATTATTATTTACAATGTACATTTTTTGTTTATCATGATTTTCCTCTTTCCTTAGATACTATAAAATTAATATTTCTCCCAATGAATGTGTGTGAATTTGCAATATGTCCTAAGAACTACCGCATTGTTTTAAACCGCAAATAGAGTACATCACTAGATGAGCACAGGTTTTAACAGATAATTTAAGAATTCATCATGTTGTTACTCAGTTTTGATCAAAAGAAAGTCTGGAAGAACCTCTTCTGTCCCCAGCCTTTAGGTACTATGGATTTTCTTTTGTAATATCACAGGAAAAATACGCTGAGAGGCAGGGAATTATTCATAATGCTTACAGTAAGTATTGTCTGAGATTGTGAATTCATTTTGTCAAGAGGTATTTTTTTTTTATTTAGGTATGTTATGATGTCCTTTAAAAACACCCTAAAAATGCCATTGAAAGGTATCCAATTTAACTGATGCATTTTTCAGTTTTTCAAATATTTTTTAAAGACAATGACAACTTTGATCCATCTCTGTCTATTTCATTAGACTAACTCAACCTGAAATAATAGGCTTGTAATTGAATCTCTATTTAACCCTATTCATGGTTTGTCCCCACAAACACGAATCGATAGCTGTTTAAGCAACTGCTTTTGTCTTCAAGCTCTAGATTATTCCAATCTGTTCTATTAACTCTATTAACTTCCCCCATTGCAGCTAAATCTTTGTATATACTGTATATATAAAAGATATCTCATCACGCTGGTGAAAAACATGCTGACATTGCTAATATACTACTGTATGCTATTTGCCTTTCAGATTTTGTTCATATAGTGAACACATACTGTACTTTCATCACATCTTGGCTGGATTACTGTAATAGACTTTACAGTAGTTTCCCTACCTAGTCACTAAACAAACTTCAAATGGCCAAAAACTCAGCTGCTCCATCCAGGCTCTGTGACCACATCACTACAATTCTAATACATCTTTATTGAATCCCTGTTCAATCATTTTCTTTTCAATATTCTTTTTTACCCTCTAATGTACCTCAAACACTGTTGGTATACAAGGACACTGAAATTAATCCTTGAAAATCCTTTCATGTGTTTAAATATCTTCTATGGCTGTTCTGAATATCAGTTCGGTTACACACCCAAAAATCTTTAGGTATTTGTAAAACAACAAGCAATTTCCAGTGAGTGAAATCAAATGAAATTTTAATGTTATGCTCTGATTGCAAATCAAATTTTAATGGATTTTGTTCTATTTTTCTGTTTCTATTAACTTGTATAAAAATAATTCTGCAGAGTTTCAGTTTTAAGATTCTAAAACAATTGAGAGAGAAATGTGTTGTGATTTGGTTTGTCATTGAATTGACAAATCAGTAGTAAAATCAATATTCCTCTATACCAGAAAATCAAAAATATACACTTTTTACTTCTTATTTTACTTAATGATATGGGGAACATTTTGTTTTTGTAACAAAACGTGGCAGACATCAGCCAAATAGAAAATATTTTGAGGTCCTGTGGTTATGGTCTGTAGTTCATTATCGCTGAGGTCACACTGGTACAACATGTTTGAAAATACCAGGTATCTTGAATTTACTTACTTAAAATTGGAATTAAGTACTGTATGTACATTCAAAGAGTCATGGAGATATAACCTTGGAATTTGGAGAGCTTTTCTAGAGTTGCATCTTAAACTTTATGACCAAAATAACTTTAGGTGGTTTCCTGGGGTTTCTGAGTTATTAAGGCTTGTGGTCTCTGTGGTTATGGATATTTAAATAATATCTAAGATGTAAATTTAAACATAAAATATGAATATAATCTCTATCCAAAATCTGACTACTTCCTCTCTGACTTTTCATCACTCTTTTATAGACAAAGCAAGAATAGTAAGTGTCTCATTTTTTCATCTGCATCTAAGCTTGAAACAAGTGTCAGGTGAGACATCTGGCTTGCAGAGGTGCCTACAGACACTATTTATCCAAGATCTCAAAGACATTGTGTTTTGGGATTAAAGCAGTGTGTTCAGGTTGTACAATCTGCATGCAGTGGGGATGGATTGAGCATGATCAAATTATTGTTTCCAGAGAGAACTGATCATTTTAATAACCACTCTTGTTGTTACTGAAACCCCTATAGCTATCCAAAATCTGAAAACATAAATTAAAATACAGTTTGCATTTTGTCTGTTGAAAGACAGAACACATATCAATACAGTAAATGAACAAGTAGAGGTTTATTCCATGCATTGCGTTTCTTTATTTCTCCTTCCAGAATGGAATAAACCTTTATTCCTTTGCAGCCTACGCATGCTGACACAACTACTTAATGCAATAAATCTTCGCTGCTGTAAATTAAACAATAATATAACCTCTTTCTTGTACTAATGTGACAGAGTATATCAACATAGTGTATCAGCAACATATTAAAATCACACATTTCTACTAATTAAACTAAAGCGGTCCAAGGCTGTGCTAGTTTTATGATAAAAATAAAACCATCTATAATTGTAAAAAATAATTAAGTGAAAAATGCATGCTCCCTATGCCACAATAAGATATCACAATTATCAGCAGTTATTTAAAAAATACTTTTCATAGTCAGTGAATTGCAACAATAATTTCCACTCTTCAAATATTAAACATAAAAATGACAAATTCCAGTTACAAAAAATTCAATGCAGACCAATAATAGATACCCTTTATTTAACACATTAAACATCTTCTTTTCCTGAAGTGTTTACATTCCAAAAACTGTACAGGTACAAAGTACAGTATACTAAATAAGACTAAATACAATTTTATGTCCTTTGACATTAATTGAACATGTCATCCTTACATACTGTAGGTCTACTTATTCTCAATAAACCTGGCTCCACACTTTTGTCAATTTGTTTGTTTCACTATTTGTTGCAAGGACAATACCCATCTCGTCATCAATCATGTTTATCTGCAGAGCTAGGGCAGCTTGTTGTAGGATATCTCAGAGCTTTTTACCACTGCTGAAAGATGAAGCACTTTTTTATTCGAGATTTTCTGTAGCAGATACGGGAAGCTACCAAAAGCAAAAGGTCTTGACAGAGACATGTTGATACAAATTAAAACTGGGAATTCGCTGGTCATTCAGATAAAATCATTTTGATTTTCATTAGGTTAGCTGCAGCAGAAATCAGTCTAACCAAGACAGATGTGAGCATGTCAGGACCCAGTGTTTATACCTCATCTGAAAGGACCACAGGTCAAAGGTCACACCCAACCTTAGCTCAACAAGATCAAAATGTCAGCAAGTCACTGACCTGAACTGTGATCAATCCAACTTTATGGTAGATGTTTTAAATCTTGCCACATCACACAAGATTTTCAGAAGGGGTATGTTTCTGTGTGTGAAAGAATTTCCAGATTGTATCATTCTAAAAAAAATGAGTATATGTTGTCATAGAGTTCATTTTATTAAATGAAATAGTTTTTCTAGGCTCTGATCAAATCTGAAATTACACATGTAGAAATACTTATTTTAGTCTCATAATAAGAATTTGCCTTAAGTTTTTAAATATAATTTACAATATTATACTACAGCTCAAACCTCTTTATTATTTATTATTTTTACTGATTTAAGGGTTTTTGTTATTTAATATAAGGTTAAAAAGCAATTTGATGCCTGTATAATTTATGCAATTATTTGACATGAGGTGATGTACCAAACTGTTCTTTTGATCTTTTTGTGGACAATACACCTTGAAGTAGATCAATCTGATCTAAGATTTTCAGTAGTCGCAATCAACATACTTTACTAAATTTAAAAACCAATGTTTTTCTCAAATTCGAAAATGTATGGTCCAATTTGCTAAATATTGTACTAGTTGTACAATACATAATATATTTTGAATCACTGTTATCCTGGACCTGGAGAACCTCAGAGGTCTTTTACATCTTCAATGAACTATTTTTTGTCTTCTGCTATTTTTGTATATTGTCAGATTGAAGTCCATTAGGTTTTAATGCACTTTCACTGATAGCTGACGTGTGGTGAGCGTACTTGCACACTTTGCTTGCTGTTGCATCATCCAGGTGGGTGCTACACATTGATGGTGGTGGAAGTGAGCCACCCATTACACTTTGAGTGGGGTAACCAGAAAAGCTCTATATAAGTGTAAGGATTTTTTTTTTACTTCTTACTTCCAATTTTGTTTAAATATATAAAATTATGCCTCATATATACATTTCAAACTCCTTATACTGTACCTTCTGACAAAGAATTTCTTTCCATTTCATTGGCATTGAAATTATTGTTCAATTGAACGCTTTCTTTTAGCCCTCCCTTTTATAAGTAAACATAAATCTATTATCAGGAAGGAACTTGTTCCTGCACATTGATTAATGCACCACTATTCCATAATGATGCAAACTTTAAAAAGTCATTCGGTTTTGATAATAAATTTCAACTTTGTTAAACATTAAACATATATCCTGTGATAGGTTAACCTCAAATATGGGGCCTCATGAGGCCTGCGACCATTAAATCTCACAAAGTATAGTGCAAGGAGTCTTAGTAAATTCACTATACGATATATTTTACAAACAAATTCTCCAACAATCCAATACCAGTTAACACCCAGAACCCCCTTTATAACCAAACATAATCCAATCCATATAAGAATATGGAATAAGAATTTGCCTTATGGAATATAACCCTATGGAATATAACCATACACCAGTTATCTTACTTATTATCAAATTCACCTCAAGTGTGACTCTTTACAACTATTAGAGGCCTTAATGGCTTGTTGTGGCAAGTCAACTATAACTCCAGTCCTTGCGACAGCTGGCTTATCACATGGATGTTTGTGGAAAGCCGTGGATTCAGAGAAAGGTTAAAGGTGGTTTTGGATTTCAGTCTTAGGTGCCCTGTTATATATCCAATTGTTGCCTTAGTTTATGGTTAGCACAACCAGTTCTTTGCAAAAGCGATACCAATAGTTCCCAGTCCTGGTCCTGGTGACCCACGCACTTGCTAGTTTTCATTCCATCCCACCTTAATTAGATAATTGAAGCCTTAATTGATCTTAGAAGTTGCTTCATTGGAATATTTGCATTTTTGATGCTATAAAATATACCTGCATGTACAGTATGTTTCAAGGTGTTATTTTATCATCAAGGAAAAAGTCTAGGCACATACTGTATTATACATCTTAATTGATTTCAATACTGTTCAATAACAAATATTTCAGTTTGTTTTTGTGTCTAATTTAGTGAATTCCATATGCAGCATTTGTACATTCCATATAACCAATGATAATATATTGTTTATTTAAATCTCTTTTTTATATATTGATGACATAAAGTGAAAAAAAAGCAGATTTTTGTCAGAAGGGTACAATGGGGAGCAGAAAGAGTTCTCCCAGTTTACTTTCTTTGCACACATCTGTGCTGAAGGATCTACAGTACTGCAGTGTAAGAAGGAGGGTTATAAGAAAGACAGTTAGTTCTGTATTTTGTTAGTGTGATAAGGCTGTGGTGTTTGGAGAGGTGAAGCGTGGACATTCCTGGGCTTATAGCACAACAGTAAGCATCTAAAAAAGAAATGCTTCTGATATCAGGACTTGAGATAAATAGCAGCGTTGAAAATTACATTAATTTTCAGAGTTATCCTACAGAATCTTTCTGTTCTTCATCCTATCATATAAACATCCTACAATTATAAGGAATGCTAATCTACTACAAATGCATTGTAAGGTCTAAGTGTTTTTGCAACATGTTTATATACCACATATAAACAATTGTATCCCTAGAATTATTAAAAACATACAACCTGCTTTCTGATAACATGAGCATTAATTCAGCTGCAGCACACATGTTTGTGATTAGAAAAAAGAAAGTTACTTCAACTGGAAATGACTTGTCTTCTATCATGATAAAGCCATTCTGGAAAACACAGATGTGGCATCTGAGGCTTTCAGGACACAATGTACTACAAGCTGTTATTATTTTGATACTGCAGAATCATGATCCTGAAGCCATTTAAGGTTTTCCTAATTGGAACTTTTCGATATTATAATAATAGAGTAGAATACAAACAAAAAACGAATGATGTTAAAAAATACTTGCTTCCAATATATGGGTTTATCAGGAATTACCAATAACCATTTTAAAACTTTCTCAGATAATCCATTTATAAAACAAATTCAGCTTTTCTCAGTTTGTCACTGACCTTTTAGAATGTATTCTACAATACATTTTGAAACAGTCCACACTAAATCATCAAAAAATAAGCAAATAGTTATATCTACAGCTGCTAAATCATTACACGTGCAGGCCAATTTCATATCCCACAAGGAAAGACTAATGTAATGTGTCATCAAAGCAGCCTTCCGATGGAAAAATTGGCTTTCCTTCAAGGCTCAATGCATAAAAATAACTACCATTGTGTGACAGATGTTTGCAAGTAAAATGCTGTCACTGCAAAGTGTTTGCACATTATATTTATCAGATATAGTTAATTTCATTTTTTAATTTATATCTTATTTTCAACATACTTGAAATGCAAAATTCATTTTTAGACAAACTCATTTAGTTGTATGATTCGTAGGAAAACAAATAGGCTGAGATCATGTTTATTTCAACATTCCCTGATATTTATCTTCATGTAATTACTGTGTATTAATGTGGAGTTACCCAATGGTTTTCCACTCAATATGCCTTATATCTATATAATATGGATTATATTTTTGAAAGGCAATGCAATGATATTTACATGATGTGGAGAACTAAAGACAAAAAGAGCACCTGGCAAATGTATACTTGTGAACCAACATGAAAAACCTGTCATGCTTCAGGTTATCTCGTTTTTACTGCCCTGTTTGCAGTGAGTTTCCTGCTCCTCCAATACCACCTCTTCTGTCAGGCACTGTGGAGTTTGCAGTGTGTCAAATAGCAATAGGTACTACAGGTGGTCATACTGTAGCATGCTGTATCTAAATAGCTTCCTTGTCCAAGTACAGTGTGTCCATAGGTTGTTGTCAGAGAGTCTTAAAATAATTGGCAATTATAACTTTAAAAATATTTTCTGGAATGCGCCAACATTATGTGGGTGTTTTAAGATTTAAGATGTCTTAATAATAATAATGATTCAATATATTAACAGTCATAGAGCTTTTCATCCCAAGTGATGCTAATACACTTCATATATTAAATCATTGAAGGAGCTTGCTTCACTCAATTACAGTATATGACATCAGCCGTACTATACAGCAGATCAGGTAGAGAAGGGAGTGAGTGGGATCTAGCCTGGACACCAAAGTTTTTGAAAATCTGATGTGGGATCTTTAATTAACAGATAGTGAACACCTCTGTGTAATATCTCATATCTCATCCAAACATCTTTCCATACCACTATATTGATCCGAAAAAAGAAAGGAGGCTTCCCTTACCATCAGGCCCAGGCTTACTGTACTTAGCTTCAGGATGACAATGCTGTTGTCTTGGTCTCCCTGCAGGGAGACAACATACAATATATCATGTCGAATCCAGCTGTAGAGTGTTTCATATATTTGTTACCCAAGTGAAGCATATGCAGTCAGACCTCTGAGTTTGACAACAGTTTGTGGAGATCTAAATACTAGACCTGTACTGCCCTTTACAAGCTTGTGAACTATTAAACATTCTGCATTCTGGCAATAAATGACTATATTGTTCTAAGCTGTTCTTTTTCTTCCCAGTTCCTTGCAATAGATAAAAACATTCTTCAGTGAAAATAGTGATTTCTTTACAATGCCAGAACTTGGCCCACACTGGTATTATTCCAGAAGTGTACAGTAGGTACGTACATCCTTATTGAATCATCCAGTGTGGCCTTTAGTATAAAGGCATAATAACGGAATTCAGTCTGTTGAGCAAAATGCCATAACTCACAAAATGCTCAGTGTATCCAGAGTGTCTGAAGTTTAGTATGACATGCCTCGGGTAAATTGTTGATCTGTGTCATGGTATCAGACTCAGGGAGGACATGGATTATGACAGGGTACATTTTAGTATATAGCTATACTGTAGGTAGAACAATATGAATTCAAATGCAATATTTGTATATTTTTTATCCCTTTCCATCCGTCGCTCATTTCAGGTTAAACAATCTGTTGGAAAAGTGTCTATGAGCTTGTTCTATTGTGGTTCTATTTTAATGGGTCAGTGAGAAGCCTTTCTTCTGCCATAAATTACATAAATCAACAATGGGTTATTATAACAATACATGTTTGCTGATTTAAATATGGTCAAAATACTGTATAGCAGATAATTGAAATGAAGCAGAAATACAAATATCACATACTACAATATTTCATTATTCAATCTCATGTCCTTAATGTGGCTTTTAATTTCTTTTAATCCTCCATGTGATGTTCTGTTTACAATTAACAATGATTTGAATAACCCTTTCCATGTTATGGTGTAAGAAGACTAATAATCAGAATGAGTCTCCTATGTGATAATAGTTCTTAGCATTTTGGTTGTGTTAAATGGAACCTATTCAATTATTCCTATGTACTTTAAAGACTTCAACATTATATACTGTACAGCATCAAGTTCTTGAAAATGAGATGTTTTGTGATTCTGAAGGATAGCTAACCTGTGGCTAATAATTTTATGCAATGCAATGTTAATTCGGATTTCAAAATAAAAATGTCAACAAATATTTGGTATTTAGCAGTTATTTAAGCATTAAGTAAGCTACAGTATTGTATACTGTACATTTAAGTGTTTACTACAGCATTTCTATAGAAAAGTAGAAATAATTTGTCACGCTTGTCACAATATCCGATAATCTTTTACAATTTGAACAAATTAATATAATTATAACAGTGATTATTAAACTTTTAAATTTATACCTCTTAAATCCACTCAGATTTGCTACAAAGATTGTCAAAATGTCCATAATAAAATGTTATTTAACCATGTTCTACCTAACGTTCAATGAGTAATATGATTCAAATTTCTCTGTGTATATACAGGTATGTGAACTAAAATATGCATGTTCAAAGTACAATTGTCAACATCTTACTTGATATACAGTATATATCTAGAATTAATTTAGCAATTTTCTATTAGACAATAGATCAAACAAAGGGGGAATTAGGTTTAAATGCAGACAATATTTCAAGAATACTGAAGAGCAATTACTTCAATAACATGATGTTGGTATCCATATCTCATTAATACAGAGCATGAATTTCAAGATAAAAAATCTCACACTTCTAATTTTGTGTGGAAAATACGCATTGTCCTGTTATTGTGTGTCCAGTGTTACAGTGGGACGTAGAATGTAAATGTTACTTGCAAATGCTTCCCTGAATTTTCTAAATTCCTCTAAGGAAAACAAAACCATGAATTTCACAAATGAACGGCTTTAGGCTAAATCCTTATACAGCTGAAGCACAAGTTCCCCAGAGTGAGAAGCCACACACACTTACAAACTAACAAAACTACATTTCAGCAGACTCAGTATAAGTGGAATGTCAAAATAAAGTCAAGACTTTCTGGAATGAGCAGACTGTCACTAATGAAAATGTAATTTCTTGAAACAGAAAAGCATAGAGCTTTATCCTTTTCAAGGTAAGATTCAATTTGTTGAGCAATTCAGTGTTTGACATTTAAAGTGCATGTCCATTCATCCATTTTCTGTTTCATCCAATTCAGGGTCACGGGAGAACCAGATTCCATCTCAACAAGCAATGGGCGCAAGGCAGGATACACAATGGACTGGACTGAAGTCCATTGCGGTTAAAGTGCATGTGTGGTGTTGAATATGATTGTATCTGACCTCATTTCAATTTTTATGAATAAGCTTGTTTAAGTGATATATTTTATAAAGCAATATAGGAAACTGAGATTTACAGAACTATTTACAGAACAGAGCTTTCTACAGTATATTCTGTAGTATACATCATTTCCAAAAAACAATAAATGTTGAAGGTGTAATGTTGGAAAACGATGATGAATATTTCTGTGTACATTTAGTTATCATCAGCATCATGTTTTAATTTCAAGGATCTGATAGACTTTAAATGCAGTTAACACAGCTACTTTACAAAGTACGATGCAAGATGTACTCTGTCATTGAAACAATGACAGATAATAACTGACAGATGTAATAATAAATGACATGAAAAAACTATAACTACTGAAATGAAATGACAAACAAATGAAATTTGACAGAATTAGAAAGGCGCTGCATCAAATCAGGATGACTTTACTAAATAAAATATAATATTTGCTCATGCTCACTGGTAAAACAGCAACAATCATAATAAAATAGTAATAAAAAATGCAAGTACCTAAGCTACAAATGCATCAACATTTTAAAGCATTTTTTTATGCAAGCAAGAAACATCAACAATGAATTTGCAGCAGACAGAGTTTGTTTCAGGGCTAGGTCAACACAGACAAACTGTCTTTGTCAGCAGCTTCAGATTCTGTGGAAACGCAATTTATCAGCACTTACGTTAGAGGGAGATGGATGGAGTGGGTTTGTCAGCAGTCCTGGGCTCCAGATTTAGTGCTGGTGCACTGAGCAGAGCTGACTCACTGGAGGGATTCTATTCAGTGGTAACTAGCACATTGTGTCCCACACCTGTCAGCTGGGGAAATGCAGGGTATTGGGTTCATTACACTTGAAACACATGACTTATTTTTACAATATTCTGTGTTGTCAACGTCGGACACAGGGTGCGATAAAAGGTACATCAGAACTCAAATATCACAAAATGCTTCACAAGCTGGGAATTGCAGTTAGTATTCAAAATAAATGCAAGGTAGAGGTAGATTAATAGGGAAAAGTAACTGTTTGTGGAACTGGAAATAGTTCATAGGAGTATAATGAGGAGTATAAAGTGCACAAATGAGAAGCCATTCAGCACATCTTACCCATCCCTGCATTTCTTTTAGGAATCCATGGTATCCACTTCAATAACATGGCTGGGTGTCTTGTTTCTTACTCCGAGTGTGGAACAACTACCCTTTCAGTCAGATGCATAGTTCTTTACATTTATGGTTTGCAATTCTTATATGAAAGACCATATGGGTTTTGTGCAAATATTTAATTCTTCTAGTATCTGTAACTGCTTTACAGTTGTAAAAAAAGTTCCTTAAATGGCGGTTTTATATTTACATACTTTAAATGTTTTGCATGATAACGTAATCTCCAAATTTGTCTTAACAATTGAAGATCTGTGCATAAGTTACAAATGTGTTTGTATCAAATCCGTAAATGACTAATGTAATAAAATTGAATGATTGTGATGTTTCGATCATTTCCGAACGAAAAGTTAATAAATGGTGAACAACATGCAAAGATGGGCAAAAATGGAAACTACCAAACATTTAATACAAAGAAGAGGAGGCACTTCTTTACTCAAAGGGCTGTCAGAGCATTGGAATAAGCTATGTTGTTGAATCTGAATCTGATTAAAGATTCAATAAACTTAAAGATTCAAGAATAGGCTGGATGGCCTCCAGTTGTTTGTAATCTTTCCTGTGTTTTTTATGTGATTGAATAGCATTATTGTCCCACCCTTTTTAAATAAATCAATGTGTTTCAAGAATACAATTTTTTTTTTAAAGAGCACCATGTTAGCTCTCAAAACACAACATAACACCAAAAGGTGATCATTGTAAGATACACATATACACTTGTTTCTGCAGTTAAAGCATTAATAAGGGTTAAATAGCTCTTTGTGGCTGTTGCCTTTGATTTTCTACATGGCAAAGCAGAATTACTGTAGAACTGTACAGTATTACTGTACAGAAATACTGTAGAATATCTACTGCTTAGATAGTTATATTTTATAGCACCTAGAAAGGGTCAGAGATAATTAATATTCACATTGCCATTATTCATATCTATTTATTGGTACTGTCTGTCATGGTGAATTCCAGATGTGAACTGGGAGCAGTTTTTTTCTCTCGTTTTTCTATTGCAGTTTTTATATTTGTTATATACTGTAGGTATTGGGAAATGTGATTTTATTTTCTGGTAGCAAGATGAATCAGAATTTTCAACATGAAAGATTAACACTCCATCATATCATTAAAGTCGCTCTGAGTATGTGTCTTCCATTAGTAGAATGTATTCTGGATACTGGGAATATTGGACTATAGGAATTTAAAATTTGCTGGTCAAATAGTTGGTAGCTTGTGGCTTGTGCAGCTTTTCTCTGTAACAAGGTTTTCATTTCCCAGGTTGCAGAAAAGGGCATTTGTATTAATGAGATTTTCTTTACCATTAATGCCCTTTGTGGTTCCTGCTAGAAAAACGTTTTTTCTTTTTCCAATGTTCCCCTGTACTAGGAGAAAAAAAATACCTAAACATTCTAAACAATACTAGAAATGTACAGTAACAACATTTTTTTTCAGATGGACCAGCTCTTGCCCAGCAGGATATTCCCAATCATAGAGACCTAAGAAACAGAGTTACTGTAGCTCTATGTTTGTCTCATTCATTGTGCCTTTAAAACTTGAACACTAATGAAAAAAACATAAAGGATGTGGATGATTAATCTAAGAAATAAATGTCATATGAATGGATCAAGTAGGGTCTAGGTAAACCTCACATGTACAGTACATATTGAATACCTATCTTTTCTTATTTTCATGGATTATAACTTTTAGAGTGCACACATTAAGCATTACCTGATTTAGTACAAAATAATATGCAATACACTTAAACATATGTCTAATTCTGTGGAAAGTACTAAGCTAATTAGTGAAAAATCTTGTCTTATGTATTTTTCTATTCAATATTGCAGTATGTGCATTGTTCACATATTTCTAACTGTAAAACAGTGATAAACTTGTTTGCTGAAAAACAAGAATAATACTTCTCATATGACTGCATTTTGAATCTGCTTCTTGTACAGTATGAGTCTGGCATTGATACAATACCCTTATTATAATGTACATTATGCCCTGTTCTTCTAAATTTTGTGTTTGCTTTTCTCTCTGCATGCCTGCATTCTCTTTCATAAGCAACATGAGCAAAGAAAGCTTTCTTTATGTTCCAATAACTATGGCAAAGAATATGCACAATTGCCAGGAAAGGGGTGTGTGTGGGGGTTATGTTTCATAAATCATAAACAATTGTTGGAATGCAAAGACTCTGTTTGGGTCTAGCAGGTTTTTCACCCCTGTAGGGATTCTGTCACTTGTCCTCATGCCAATTCAGCAGCATTAATTTAAGGATGACAGAGAAAATAAATGTGAGAAATTGTGAGTGGAAGTCAGCTTGAAACTAGTATAAAAGACATCTTAGTAAAAACCATCTGGAGCAATAATTTGGGACTATTAAAGTGTTGTGCAGGGATGTGAAAGTTGAACGTATGTATGGAAATCTTTACATTGCACAATGTCTTTTTTAAACATTCATGCTTACAAAAAGCTCTGGTAAATTGGTGTGCAGAAGTTTACATGGAAAATGAACACTGCTTATGAGTATTTGTTAAAGCATTCTGTATTCTAAATGATGCATCCCAGGGATCAATAAAATAGACAGGCAGGAATCCAAGTGGTGAAGAAGTCATCTCAGCTGTGAACATTGAAATATGTTATTTTCTTTTCTATTGCACGTTACCATGTGAGTGATTGAAAGTCTGTCCTTGTACTCTTGAGCAAGGCAAGGTTCTTCAATGTAAAGTACCTATGGTAGCAATATAAGTCCAATGCACTTTAAATAAAAATGCCTGTCAAATACAACAATCATCATCATCAAGGTTCTCAGATATCATACCAATTTTGCCTTTAAAAATGTATTTTTTTTAATGAATCTGAATTATCAAAGATTTTTAAAATGGGGGAAAACTGGGTTCTTAAATCAAAGTATCTTGTTTATATATATTTCCTTTTGCCATTTTGTTTTATTATATACTCCCCTAATCTGGATTCACCAGATGTGTCTTTGCTGCTGATCACCTCTGTACTCATACAGGTGAAGTGTAGAGTACGGACTTCTCTGATTCATATCAAAGGCAAGTGACATAAACCATGTCTTCCACTCAACATTTAAAGAGTTGAGACATTTTTATGAGATATATCAGAAGAATTAGAATTCATTGTTAGATAAAAAATGCAGTGTGTGTGTTTGCAACAGATTCAGCATAATAATGTATTATATGTAGTTTAGGTACACATTAAATATCTACAGTCATTCACCCTCACAGAATTAACTGAAGAGATTAAATAAGAGGCTAAAAGAGTAAGAAATTGTTGACATCACAGGGACTAATATAATAGGCCAAAAAACATAAATGAACAAATTATTGTGCAGCACATGAACTTAAATTTGAGCTCAGCCTAACAATATACCTATCTATAAAATATCTATAAGAAATATAAAGAAATCATTCAGCTGTTTTTCATATTGAACAACAAAGGGCTTTACAACTCACTATGTTACACTGTGAAGTGCAGTCAATGTATAATGTATGAAGAACTACAGTACAATTTAATTAAAGGTTTCCAAATAAAGTCTCTGGTTATCCTTCCAGAATTCAAATGTTTGAAGTGCAAATGAAAATGTCTGTGAGATTCTTTCTGCAAGAGCCAGAAAGGCAATGTTACATTGGCTAAAAATACATACCCTCAGCTTCACATTTTTAAATTGAATTTCTCATTTTAAACTAATTCAGTGTTGCATGTTGGGTAAATTGCCTTCAGAATTATGATGTCCAGGCTTGGGCATTTTTAATTTTCTTTGACAGCTACTGCTGGTATGGCTTAATATATCTTTAATTTCAGAACACTAAGTAATGTGCCACAGAATAAAAGACAAAAGATTACTGAAAGAATTTGGAGAATGAATGCTATTCTCCAACAACATACAATTTCAACCACCTGGTAGGCTGCATACTGTATCTAGCTTGGCCAGGCTTTACTATAATTGCACAAGAAGTACTGTATGTTGATGCAGATACAGATTCTGTAGATGATAATTTTGTAAGAAAATATAGTATTTTACTGTGCAGTTTGATGGTAATAGTTTTTATACACATTTATATACAGAAACTAACATCTCTGAAATGGTCTTGATCAGAAACGTTTGTGTTAAATTACATCAAAATATCAGGTTAACATCAAAAAAACAAGAAAGTTAATTTTAAATATATCCTGTAATCATAAGTTATATTTAACTATATATTTTTTTCACTTGAAGGGAAACATAATCCTGCCATTTGTTTTTCTTCTGAAATTTTTTTTTCTTTTGCGTTTAGTTTGTGTTGTTTTTTGTAAAGTTTGTTTATGGAGGAAAACTGTGTCAGTAACTGTCTATATTAACATTAATAATTAGTTTATGCTAGTAAGTTAGCCATCTAACCAGATGCACTCATGCAGGCAAAACCAGAGAAAGACCATTGGAAAAAAGATTATTTTACTAATTTACATGTGGTTTTAAGTTTAAAACTGCTCTGTCTCACAATGTTTCCAAAACTGTGTAATATTGCAAAAGGGACATTTGCTTATGGCTAAAACTAACAATGAGATGCCTCCTGAACAAAGAGATGTCACTCCAAAGGTCATTTCTCAACACACACAGTCTAGATCTCCAAAAAAAAGAATAAAAAAACATTATCTAATTATCTTTATTGCTCTTAAAATTCTTCCAAATTATTAAAAAGGTGAAGTATATTAAAGTTAAATTGTTATGTAATAATGTGCCTCACGTGAAATCTAGCCAGATAAACATTGGAGTGTGCAAGTGGAAAACACATTAAAGCCCCTGTCTGCTCGAACCACTTTGAACCCATTGGCCTGTGCAGCTCTGAGTACGTGTGACAGGGAGAAAGGTTAATCAAAGAATGCATGAAGCCTAAATCAACTGCAATGTTTTTCAACCACATAAGCAACTGTGGAGCTCAAGACTGAGTTTTAGTTGTACTAAATGGAAAGGTCATTATCAGTTCATTTAATAACTTCTTCGGAGTGAATTTTGTAACTGTTACATGGAAAATTCTGAAGTAAAAATCAAAATTAATTCACATTGTATCATTATTGGTATATGTTTTGATAGCTATTGCAATGATGTAGCATCAGGACTGCTCATCGGCTATTTCTGAAAATAATTTCCATAAAGGTGACTTTGCACTGCAAGTACTAAATAAAAACACTCAAAAACACTACTTACGTGTAGTTATCCAGGAAAAAAACAAACAGCAACAACTTAAAAAAAAAATTATATTTGATATTCAGTTGATACACAGGTTTGTGGCGCAGTAGATATGTAGTACATAATAGCATTGTGATATAAATTACTTGCTTGGTGTTGTTTATTAATTACGTATTAATTAATCCATATGATCTATGTGATTTTAAAAAATCATTTCAAATAAAACTCTCAAGAAACACACTTTTTATGATGGAACTTAATCATTGCAGGTATTCTTAAAGTTAGTCCCATCTCTAGTCAAAATCCTGCTTTCCAAAGCTGTAAAAATTGCTATGACATGGTCTAAGTTTTAAAAGAATGTCTGAAAGGTGACTGTTCATAAATTTACGGGATGGTCAAATTAGGATAACATTGCAGCTGTGCAGTTTGCTGATAATGTTATATATTACCACACTAATTCTCTTCCTCACCTCAGTTCCTCCTGTTGAGGAAGGTAACAAGTTATTTAGGAAGAAGTTAAAAAGTACAGTATTTGAGATGAAGCAGTAGTATTGCTTGTTACAAACACAGATTTAAAATTAAGAACCAACAGCCTAAAACAATATAAGTAAAGCAAGACACAAATAACATGATCAGATTTTCTGAATTAGTCTTTAATATATATACCTTTATGTATCCATGAGGAAGATCTTCTCTGTTATGTGATTTCTTTCAAACTTTGTTTCAAATTACTGTTTATCTATCAAATATTGCAACGCATAATGTGAGTTTTAGTATTCTTCACAAAGAAGAGAGAATTACTACAATTTAAAAGCTACAGGTAAATGAATGTAATTATTTTATTTATTGTATAAAGGCTTGAATACCAGGTGTGTAATTAATTTCAGTATACAGTAAATACTTGCTTTATGTGATTTATTGATGGGTTTTACATTTGCGAATCCTTTAAATGAAAATAGTCTTAACTTTTTTCATTTGACAATATATATATACAACATTAATATATAACTTGTTATTGAGGCTGTATTTACTATCCCATAAAGTAACATATTTACTGTTGACTTCAGAAATCTATTAAAAGGCATCATATGACCTTGACCATAGTAGTTTTACAACCTGTGCAAACAGAAAGTGTGCAGACTGGGTGCACATGCCATTAAACTGCCCTACGTTATGGTAACAAAATGAGACCTGCAATGAGTCATTCTAATGTGTGACCTCGAGCAGGTTAGACTACAAGTGCTAAATTAAATTCTGGTGAAAGAAATAGTGGACACCTGGCAGCTGCCTAAAGCCTTTGCTTTCAGAAGCCAGGAAAGCTAAAATGTTATTCACATTCATCTGATTCAAGATAATTCCCTTATTTCCACACTGTTCTTATACATTCATATACTGCAGTGCACTACTACAGTGCTGTGAAAAAGTATTTGCCCCCCTTTCTAATTTCCTCTGTTATTGCATATTTGTCACACTGGATGTTATCAGACCTTTAGACAAAATCTAATATTAGATAAAGGGAACCTGAGTGATCAAATAACACATTTTTATTATGATTATTTCATTTATTAAATAAACAAAGTTATCCAACACCCATATCCCCTGTGTGAAAGCGTAATTGCACTTAATAACTGGTTGTGCCACCTTTAGCTGCAATAACTGCAACCAAATGCTTCCTATAATTCAATATTAGTTTTTCACATCATTGTGGAGGAATTGTAGCCCACTCTTCCTCGTAGAACTGCTTTAATTCAGAAACATTGGTAGATTTCCGAGCATGAACTGCTCATTTCAGGTCCTGCCACAACATCTCTATTGGCTTTAGGTCTGGACTTTGACTAGGCCACAGCAAAACTTTAATTTTGATTCTTTTCAGCCATTTTGATGTGGAGTTGCTTTTGTGTTTTGGATCATTGTCTTGCTGCATGACCCAACTACGTTTCAGCTTCAGCTGATGGACAGATGACTGGACATTCTCCTTAAGAATTTTCTGATACAGAGCAGAGTTCATGGTTCCTTCGATTATGGCAAGTCGCCCAGGTCCTGAGGCAGCAAAGCATCCCCACACCATCACACTACCACCACCATGTTTGGCTGTGGGTATGATGTTATAACTGTGGAGTGCAGTGTTTGCTTTACGCCAGACATAATGGGACCCATGTCGTCCAAAAAATTCCACTTTTGACTCATCTGTCCATAGAACATTCTCCCAAAAGGCTTGGGCATCATCCAGGTGCTTTTTGGCATATGAGAGACAAGCATTTATGTTCTTCTTGGTAAGCTGTGGTTTCCACTTTGCTACTCTCCCATGAAGCCCATGTTTGCCCAGTCTCTTTCTGATTCTGGAGTCATTGACCTTAGCAGAGACAAGAGAAGCCTGCAGTTCTTTCAATGTTTTTTAAGGATCCTTTGTGACTTCCTGGATGATATCACGCTGCTCCCTTGGAGAAAGTTTGGCTGGTCGGCCACTCCTGGGAAGATTCACTACCATTCCAAGTGTTCTCCATTTGGAGATTGTCTCTCCCTGTTGTTCAGTGGGGTCCCAGAGCCTTAGAAATGACTTTGTAACCTTTCCAGACTGATAAATACCAACAACGTTTTTTCTGATATCTTCAGGAATTTCCTTTGATCATGTCATAATGTGTTTGTTGAATCTTTGTGCAGGCAACTTTACTCTGATGGTAAGGGTCAGATTAAGTGAGGTTTATATTGAGCAGGGATGGCTGTAATCAAGCTTGGCTGTGTTCAATCAGCTGACTCTAAATTATCCCTTTAATTGGGTTGATTTAATTGGGCAATTACTTTTTCCCACAGTGCCCGTTGTTGTTTGATAACTTTGTTCATTAAATAAATGAAATAAGTAAAAAGAAAAGGTGATATTTGTTACTTATTATTGTTTATTATTATTATAATTAATGTTACCTTATGTTTCTTCTCAGATGTTTGACTCAACTGTCATGGTGAAAGCCTGTTGTGAAATTTATGATAGAATGTCACTGAGCACAATAAATGGCATATTTTGTAGTGTCACGCCCAGTACACCTAGAGGGCGCTCTACATCTGTCCTGTTCCTAGTTCCCTGTGATTATTCATATCTTTCTGGTGTGTCTTGTTGTGTAGCCTATTTACTTCCTGCTTCTGCTCTGCTCCTTGGTCAGCATTGAGTTTCGGATGTCCTGAGACCTGCGTAGCACCAGGTCACTCCTGTCCATGGCATGAGGGCATAGGTTTCTATACGGCATTTCCTGAACAGCTGAGCCCGGGCTAACTCCTGTCTCGCCGCTACGCATATGGTCTATTTTCGCTCTCCTGCCATTCCACAGTTCTTTCTTTCCGACATCCGTGACATGTAGCATGTGAAAGAATCACTAAGCTTGCATTTTAAAAAGGCTGTAACAGATGAAAGTGTTCTCTTTTCAGGAATGGTATATTATAATTAGTCATTCTTAAAGGAAATACATTTCCTTGAGACAGAAGAGCATAATGTTTGTTTTACAGGGCAGACCTTTTCTTTTTAGATCTTGTAAGTCAAAATTACCTTAACAACCTGAAGTAAATATTTAATGTGCTTAAGAGTAATGAGCCAAACAATTTGTGGCTTCTGTCTGTGTGCAATAATTATGGTTGACATGATTTCAAAATAAATAAACCTGTCTCTGTAAGATCTCTCTGACAGGTAGTGAATTTCAAGAAAAGATTCAACTGTGAAGTGCAAGGAGCTTACATAACAACATGTATGTAAGATGTATAGAGGCAAAGATCAGCAGAAAGGTGAAAAAAATTCAAAGACATTTAATGTCTCTTAGAACATGTTGAAATTGATAATTAAGATCAGGAGGTTCTACAGAGCTCAATAGCTGAGATTAGAGAAAATGAGCCAACGATATCCCAGTCACTCCACAAAGTTGTCCTGTATGGCAGAGGGAAATCCATGTTAAATCCCACATGTAGTTCACAAGAAAGTGTTTATATAACTACTTTAAACATATGACAAAAGATTTTGAGGTCTGAAAGACAAAATTGGAACTTCTTCAACTCCAATATAGTGCATGACTTACTGTAGTTACTGTACATCATCATTACTGTCAAGTTTGGTGGTGGAAACAATATTGTTATTGTTCTGTTTCTCATCAGCAGGGACTGGGAAGCACATGACTGATGGGAACATAGATAGTGTAAAGTACTGGCAAATCTTAAAAGAAAACCTGCTGCAGACTTAACACTGGGTCAGTTTACCTTTCACCAGGACAATAACCCAAAGTACAAGACCAAAGCTACACTGGAGTGGCTTAAGAATAAGAAAGTAAATGTCTTTGAGTGAGCCAGTCAAAGTCTTTACTTTAGAATAAGTGAAAAATCTTAAGCTGCTGTTCATAAGTGATTCCCAAGCCACTTAAGAGTAAATCTGCCAAGGAGACTAGACAAAATGTGCACTAAGCCAGTGTGCAAGGCAGGTACAGATTTACCCAAAGGGAAATTTGGCTGTAATTGGTGCCAGACTTATTTTATCCTTAGAAGCCTTTGCTTGAGCATTCAGGTTTTAAATTAAATACTAAATTTAAAAATGTGTATACATCAATTCAAAAGATAGGACAACATAGAACATTCTGACAAGTTTTCCAAAGCACTGTGTAAACACTATGATGATTTCTTCATCAGTTGAGTAGAGGCCATGTATCTGTATATCTCTTGACATCTAAACATGTTGGACCTTTCTTGGATAATTAATATTTTAAAATGCAGTTGTTAGTTACAGTCTATTGGACTCCCCTATATGAAAAAGCAGACAAGACCAGCTGGCAATTGTGTGTAGACTCATTAGTACAAATGTTCACCTCTTCATTCATAGTTGCTGTGTTAATAGCATTCAATCAACATTTATGAAATGTTTATTATGGTAAATACAATGATGATGGCAATGGACCAAAATATCCACTAGATCCAAATTTGAGAGTTAATTCAAAGAGATCTAAGTATTGCTTTAGTAATTACACAATAACATATGTGAGAGTTTACAGCTGAACACTAATTGCTTCTTATTTATTTAAATCATGACCATTCAGCTTCTCAGTGAAATGCTTTGCAATGCTTTGTCCATTGTATGAAACTGATAATTTTGCTACAACGTTTTAGGAATATTTATATTTTAGTTTACTTAATTTAGTTAAATCATGCAGGTTTAATTTAACTTTCATTGTCCATCTACTCTAGTACCATTACTTTGCATTATAAGTCAGGTATTATTCTAACTGCAACTGCACTAGTTTGAATTATTTTCAGAGAAGCATTACAGTGCCACTAAATTGTAGTCTATTGATGAACAGGGGCTGCAGTAGAACAGGAACTGTCAAGTAGGACATCTTGCTTTCAATGAAATCAATTAATATAGTACAAAAGACTCTTTTCATTGAAGTGATAATGTCATTAGCAAGACCTTTACAAGGGCACAAGAATAATTACCAGACGTCTTGTGCTATATTAGCATGTCTGTTAAGTTATTGGGAGCTTATCCAGAATGGAAGTTCAGAAAAGGCTCTTTCTTTCATAGCCAGGTGTTGCCCAGTGTCTTTAAACATACCTGTCAAAACTATACAGGTATATGCCATTTGTTTCTAGGTGGTTTACCTTTCTGGTGTTTCAAACTGTTGGCTTATAATTTCTTTTGCATTGCATCACTCTTGAGAGTCAATTACTGACCCAGTGTGAAGGACACTCCAATGTGAGAAATTATGCTTTTGTGTTTTTTAGATTCTGAAAGCCGCAAGGCTTGTTCAATGCATAACAATTTCTTTGGAGAAGATAGCAGTACTAATGAATAATGTTTAAATACACTACTTTACTCATATAACTGGTTTATCTTGGTCCACACCCTTAGGGGATCATACAAGTGTGGCTTTGCCAGCCCTTCTTTGCAATGAATACTGGACGCTTTGTGATAAGTATGCACCTGCTGAGGGACAGCAGGGCATTTCTGACATTTGATACCCACCATTCATTTCCTATGGATAACAAACATTTCCTCCATTCACTCTTTGTTTTTTGCACAAATGTTTATAAATGCATTAGAATTTTTATTTTCACATTTCTGAAATCTTTTTCAGAAAAGTCTTTATAACTGTAGCAATACTTTATAAATGCAGTAATAAGTGTCACCACTTAACAATAATACTAGTATTAAGCATATAAATAGAAGAATTTGTGTTAACTTTATATTTAGTTTAAACAACATTACTGAGTGAGTATGCTGTTAGAAGAGCATGTCAGACTTTTCAAAATGCAAAACACATGGTTATATTGATCTTATCACCTCCATGCATAATACAGTCTGTCTTGGTAATTTTGCCAAATGTTTCAGGCCAGAACAGCACTTAACAAAATTTATTTTCTCCAAGATTAACTGGATGTGCTTATAAACCTGTACATAAACTATAATAAGTTATTTCTACAGATGCACATTAAATTATTATTATTACTACTTTTCTGTTTGCAGTTTTTCCGCTAGAACAGTGACAGTTCCATGCCTCTAGATGTCCCTTTAGAAATAAAATTACTTTTGGAGGCTGTTCTTCAGTTTTATCCAATAAAACTGATAAAATAAGTGATATGCTTTTTCAAATCTAAATTTGCATTAGTATGCAAAATACATTTTTATCTATCATTAATTTTGGTGAATAACCCTAAATGAGACAATTTGAAAACAAAAAGTGTTCCTGGAAGCCTGCAATGAGATTGGCGCTTCATTTAAAGAAATAGCTCAATAAGGACACAGAGTGTTATTTGTTGCTCTGTAAGTAGATTCACAGTTTGTATCTTTTGATCATAATTTAAAGAAGAATCAATTCTAAACTGTCAAGGACTTCAAACCTACAATAGTATTTGCTGGGAATCCTATTATTTCTGGTGCTGCAATTGCTGATTGGCAATTTGATTTTCAGAAACTTTTCACAAAAATTAATTGGATTCAGATGGAGCAGACTCAATTGCTTATGAAACATAACTATGTTACATATGATCATGTGCTCCATCCATGCAATTTATTTTGCATATAATAAATATTAGAAATCTGCTCCATGAATTCTCACAATAAAAGAAAAAGATGAACATTTTAAATTGCAGCATTTGAATTGTATTTATTACTTAAACACATATTGGTGATATGCATAGTAATGGTGTAGTCTCAATGGAGAAAAACCTAGACCCAAGGAGGGGGTAAATTTTGTCATAATGCCAACAGAAAATGAAAGTGTTTCAGAGACTTTCCCCCTACTGGAAGTTTTAAATCTCATTTGAAAGTATGTATATGTAAATTTCCTAATTTAATTTTAGTTCAGTACTTTTAATAATCATTTTGAAGTTTTCTCATTTTATTTTGTGTTTTATTTTGTAGCTTTCTTTTTTATTTTATGTGAAACACTTTCAGTTGCTTTGACATATGAAACTGTAGAATAAATATTATTTTTTTTGTTATTACATTATAGCCAACTAAGAGCCATTTCCCAGAATATTATAGAGATATTCTAGAGAATGTCTAATAACAAAAATCAAAGGAATGTGGATATTAGTAAAAGGAAATTCAATTTTTACAAATTTACAGTTTTCATTTAATATTTTAGTCTATGAATCCAATCTGCAGTATGAATCAGGAAAGGTGTGTATTTCATTAACACATTTCGTCCTTGAATGCCATAGTAATGAAAGGACAATAAGGGTTTTAAAACCAGTATTCATATACAGAAGCTTGTATAATAGAAAAAAATGAACATGATAAAACTAATGTCACCCTAGTATTTTGTGTTTCCACTCTTTGCTTCACTTACAGCATGCAATTTGTATTAGTTTTTAGAAAATTCTTCCTGGCATCTTTCCAGGAATATTTTTGGCCTTTCTTCAACACATACAGCATTGAGTTGACTTCTTTGCAATGGGAGCCCTTAAGTCAATATGCCACACCTACCGTAAGTGGGATTTAAGCTGGGGCACAGACATGGGCAATGTGGAACTGGAATCTTACTTTTTTGCAGAACTCCCTTCATACACTAAAGATTTGCAGTGTTGTCCTGCTAGAATATCTTCTAACACTAGATACAATTTTAATGTACAGTGTTTCTTTGCATCTTGATGTGTTACTTAATTCCACTATAATATACAAATATTACTAATGCCCAAAGAAGAGAAAACAATCACACAACTACTACACAGCCTTCCCCTTAAAAACATCTATCCACTTTCCTCCTTTTCTTGGAGAAAATGTGTTTTATTATTTTGGATTTCTCTGACTACATTATTTGCTTAAAAAAGTCAGGGGAAAATTTCAATCCCTTTCTTTTGTGTAATGCTTTAAACAAAAAGTTAGTATATTGATTTATCTTGTGGCTGTTAAAGGTGGCAGAGTGCCTGGGTTCAGTTCCAGAAAGCAGCACCTGTACCATCTTTATGGAGTTTGTATGTCCATCCCATGTAGGTTTCGTAGGCTGCTCTGGTTTTTTCCTGCCTTCCAAAAACATGCTGGATGATTAGTGTCTCCAAACTGTTCATGCGTACTTGTTTGAGTACAGTACCTACTGTAGTGAGGGACTGGTGTCCCATCCAAGGTGTAGTCACCTCTTTTGTCCTACAGTAAGCTTCTGCGATAGGCTCCTGACTGCTGTCACACTTGTAAGAATAACCAGCTTTCTGGTGATGGATGGATCTTTGCAGCAATCTGAGGATTTTGTCAGGCTGTTTGAACATTTCTTCTTCTACATTTTAGAGAAATTATTGGTTTTACTTGGTTTTCCACTCCTGAAACAGGCTGGTTGCAGCAAGTGTTTTCTCCTGAGTTTGTCAGCAATAATCCAGTCATAGTTTGTTAGCAAACTGAGTCATTCTGATAATTGTGCACATTGTCGTTTGGTTAGGATTTGTTATTTTAACACTATTAAGATTGTTTCTCCTTAGTGCTTACCACCTTTGCCATTTTATAATTACAATTTTCCATTTTTTTAATATATGTTAGGAATGAAATGAATATAATTGAATCCAAAATGGCTAAATTCTATAGTGACTTGCAATAATTAGCAATAAATGACTGTCACACAAAATACTGCATGATGATTTTCCCAAACATACTGTATTTGTCAAAATCTTTTACCACCATTCATCTATCCATTTACTAACCACTTCATCCAAGCCATGGTCACGGGAGAGCTGGAGCATCTTTAGACTGTGGGAAGCAACATGAGCACCTGGAGAAAACCCACATGAACACAGGGAGAACATACAAACTCCATGCAGATAGCAGCCCAGGAATTGAACTGAGAGCTCCAGTGCTGCAAAGCAGCAATACTAACCACTGCACCACTGTATTGTAAATCTGTGCTGGTTATTTTTACATTTATTCCACAGTTGTTTGCTCAATATTAAATCTAATAGTCATTTCATGATAAATTTGTACTCTCAATAGAACATTTAGCAAATACAGTCATTTTTAACACTCCAAATAGTTTTATATATGCCTTTATATTGTTTCAACTCTGTCTTTGTTATAGCAAACATAAACAAAAAAGTAAAAAGGCTTAATATGTTCCTGTGAATCTAAATTTTAATCCAAAGGGGCAGAGCACTTACCAGAATAATTGAGGTTCACCATGTCACATTCTGAAATACAGAAAAATAGGGAAAATAATACTTTTGAAATACTTGCAAAAAGAAAAGTAATTAAAAAAAATATTTTTCCAAGATGCATTTTTGTTTTGGCTAGCAAAATCATCCTTTTATCCGTAGACACTCCTTTAGTGTGTAGATTCTGCTGTAAAACCACGATTACAGAGAACTAATGGCCTGTTAGTTTTCAAAATATATTGACTGATAAGTGATGTTGCAGTACATATGGAATGCATCCATATTTGCATGTTTGAAAAGGCCCATAATTATTGCACTTTTAAATGACCCCAAATCCATTTTATTTTATAGGCTGAGATTTTTCCAGTTGGTATTTAGCTGGCATGAAGAAAATTGCTGCAATTATCCAAATTTGCTTGATTTGCTAGGATGATTTAGCTCCTCTTGAGCTGCCACGTTTAGTAAAACTGCCAGCTATTGCATTAGTTTAAAATATATTTGTAGCACAAACTAAAGCTAGAAGGCACAAATGAGGAACAGCTTGTTTCTGTTAAATAATGTTGAGTATACCTATGGGAATCGCTTGGAAGTTAAATTTGTTTGTAAGTAATGACCTTTTGCTAGTTGCTAAGGTACTAAATTAAAACTGTGCTCTATAAAGTCTATTTACCACAAAGCATCTTTATCTGTTACCTTTTGTCATCTACGTACAGGCTATTCTCAGCTAAGTGTTTTGTCAATGTTAAAGCTTAACTGCATTGAGCACTTAACTGTCAAACTGATAAATGGATGAAATTCAAGATAATCCCAGAGCAAAACCTGTACCTAGTTTTGCAAAAAAAAAAGACTTCATGCTGATGCCACATTTATTTTTAGTACCATAGTCATCACAATATCCTGTATAACTGAAAAAAAAACAGATATTTTGTTTATTGGAAGAGGAAGGGAGCATTCAGTAGGTAAGTTCAAGTCAAACCTTTACAAGATTAGAGGAACATAGAATTTCTTTCAAAACAATTGTAAGTCACCATTTCAAGATCACTTTCTCTTAAGGCTATGAATTCCATCATACTGTAGTTGTTCCACTACTGTATATACTGTACACCCTACAGACTTTCTAAACAAACTGGTACAAAATACACAGAAAGGGAGTGACATAAAGATGCAAAACATATTACTTACTGTAATTTATTTCGGATGTGATGTCTTGGAGGTGTGAGCAGAGGGCCTCTGACAGGTTGCCTTGCTCTAAGGCCAGCAGCATGGAGCCTCACTGTCCTGTCACTGATGTGGGCATTGTGTCTGCTGGCAGTTTCAGCAGCAGTATGAGTGGGAGATCTGAAGCGATCTCTCAGATGGACCAGTCTGATGTGTCAGTCCTGCTCTGGTGTGGCACTCTAGAGGCGACCGAATCTTGGATGATTGTCTGTCCTGCCGGTCTGCTGAAACCTTCTCTGAGTCAGGACACAGTGGAGCGGTTTACTCCATAGTTTCTGGCAACGCTGGCACATGACACGCCTGCCTGCAGCATGCCAATGGCCCTCTCTCTTGCTTCTGGTGACATTCAAGGCATTATGGAATGCACAGAAAACTGACTAAGTGTGCCCTTTTTCTTGCAGTGAACTAAGCTTTGAATTAAGATCCTTTTTGAAAGGTGACCTGATCAGGCATTGTTCCATCTGGACCTCGTTGGGTAAAAGTGCACCTAACAAGCTTTTGTCTGATTGGCAAGTTGCAATGCCTCACTGCACAAGCTGTATTGCTTTCACTTATTGTGAAGGTACGTAAGCTATAACTATAATATTTCCATTCCAAAAAATTTTGCATTTCATTTTTCCATCTGTACATATTAAACTATGAGCTTCATATGCATATATCAAGATCCATTGCATTTTCTTTGTAAAATACTGTGCCAAAAAATTTGTTTTTTTTTAAATATAATTGTAAAGAAAACTCCCTTGTGATAAAATACCCTCAAAGAGGGTATCTGTAAGACTTCCAAGATGTTTCAATTTCAAATTAAGCTTGCCAGCACATTGATGGGTATGTTTAGTTAGTCTAATGTGAATCCTCACACATTGTGATCACACAAGACCTATTGAACTAGATGTGGTAAAATGTTTCAGTCTCAATTACAACTTGGTCAGAAAACAAACTGCACACGTTTTAATGGTCCTGGCACTTTTTTTCCCTTTTGTTTGTTTTTAATTGATAATCTTACAATGTCCTTTTTTGCATGTTTCCTCCAAACCTGATAGAATACAATGATTGGTTTCAGAAACATTGTGACCATATATGGTCATTTCTTAATCTGATCAGAGTACTTTTAAATATTGTTTTCTACAATGCTTAGCTTCAACACCATGCATACTGCCCATACTTACCTAGTAACAGAGCTTAAGTTTGTTTATCAAGACAGCACTCTTGAAATATTCAGAAAAGGGATTTAGGAGTGACTTTTGAAATATGGAACTATCATGAATGGAGGAGAGAGATTTTTCCCTCTTTCTTATTAACAGTATTCTTACAAATGGTATTTAAAAACATAAGTGGGATTTTTAGCATTTTAAATTGTCCAGTCCTAACCCCTCATCATAACACATTCTTTTTCTTGCAGAGATACTGGGGCTATTTTGGCAAGATTCATAGAGAAAATTAATTCCACTTTTAGTTGTCAGGAGCAGTCTAACTTTAGTAGATATACTTTACTGGAAAAAAGCTTACATTAGGTTTTAGGTCCAGTCACACAGCAATAATGAACAGCCAGTTTACATAAAAGATTTATAAAGCTGAAGAGCTGCCAAGAAAGAATCACAGTGCCATTCACTAATGGAGAGACAAATCAATACCTAAGGTAGTATCAAGCAAAGACAAACTAACAAGACTGCTGTAAAGATTTTAATACTGCAAGTATATTAATATATTAACTTATAGAACCCTGGCTTTTCTTAAATTACATATCCTGACCATTCCTAATGCTAGCTATTGTATAAGATAGCTGATGACCTAGATTTTGCAAAGATGATAAAGATTTAGAAATTCAGAATGTTGGGTATTTGAAATTTCTACCCAATATTTAACAGTCGGGTTCTTTTGGGTGCATTTTTCTTAAAATAACTGAAAGTGAAAAACTGAGTCTATAACAAGTAAATGTACTATTGCTTTTGAGTTTTTAGAAGAGAATTATGCATCAACCAATGATTATTCTACGTTTGAACATAAAGCAATCACTGAGATCTACCTTTAAGACAGGTGCTATTTTTTGTTGTATAGCAATAAATAGGTGCTACTATGCTGTACTAATCCGTGGTTGCTGGTTCACTTATCCTCAGAAACAAAGGTATACAGGCTGACAATAAGTTTCAGTCTTATTATATGTCTATGAAAACTAAGAAAAAAATCACTTTTATTGAGTCTTTATTTGTTGGGATGTCTGAGACCCTAAAATTCCCAATATATTTTATAGAACTCCATATCTCAAGAGGTGCATTACTACCTACCGCTGTTTATGTGTCTCTAAATGTTGTTTGCCTATGGTTTAAAACCAGGACTTTGCACCTAAGCCAACAAATAGTATACACAACCCTTGAGAAAACAGAAGAGTTCCAACTTCAGATCCTTGACCAATTTTACTTAATCAGCTCAAACTGTCACTTTAAACCCTCCATCTCAGACTTTTATTTGTCATGGTGTTGAAAGAGTTTAAGGACAGGTGCAGACCTGATCTCAGATTAACTAACAAATTCACTTGGATATACTGACAGTATCAATTAGGTAAAGAAGATAAAGCTGGATAAGTTTGCTATGAAAAAATTAAATTAGTCTATTTACAGGGTGTGGAGTTAAGTGGCATTGAATAAAGACATAACAATGTGCTATTTCAGAATATGTTTTATACAACAGGTATTTAATGTTTTACAAGGGCCAAATTACAGATAATTTATGGCTACAGTTTCCTCCAACACATGGGCGAGTTAATGAGACAAAAAAGAGATAAAGTTAAAGGGTTTTTTTTTCATTGAAATTGGTTAGGGTGACATCAGAAACAACCGAGATGTTTATTACATAAAAAGTATTTGAAGTAAGTAGCAGTGTCAGCATGTGTAGGCTGCAAAGGAACAAGTAAGGGTTTATTACTGTACAGTACATGCTGAAAAGAGAAGGAAATAAACACAACTTTTCGGCTGTGGAATATTCTTCTTTGACTACTAATGTTAGAACATGAAAAGTTTCTTTCTGAAAATGTCCTCTTATCCAGCTTCTTATCCATATGCTGCCATTGAGTAAAGTATCAATGTATATTAGAATATGGAGTGTGAAGAGCCTTTTCTAATATTGTGCATGTAGTTCTAATAATTTCTAGGTGTTATTTTCTGCATTATTATTGTCTTTTTTAACTGTGTGCAATTATTGGCCAGGCCTATTTAACTATTACTTCTGCTCATGGTTTCTGCCTGGAGCCAGTTAACTGACTAACCTGCACAAGAACATGGCATTATGCCTCCTAGGCATTGCATGGTCAGTCAGTGAATTAGCCCTGTAAAGAAGACACTACATATAAAAGCTGAAGAAACTTTGAAGAGTCAGGTTTATTTATGCCTAATTAAAAAAGCACAATATTTTAAAATAAAATTTACCAAAAATGTTATTCTTATTTTTAGACAATATTTAGTTCTTCAACACATCTTTAAAGATTTTATTTATTTACACAAGCACCTTCATTTTAGAACAAGGCCATTTTTTTTTTGTAAGATACAAAGGATTTTAAGGACAGGAGGCTGTTAATGTTTTGATAGTATGTCTTCATATCATATGCTCTTATGAATGATATAGGGATATTAATATTTCACAGAAAAAAGAACACCACCTTTATCAGCCAGCTAAAACATATTGGTATGCTGAAGGATATTATGACTCAGTTTTATCAAGCAATTATTGAGAGTATGCCTAAGTTCCAAGGTTTGATATTACATTACAAAATGATAAATATCAGCTCAAGGAAACTGTTAAGTCAGCATCTAGGCTGTGCAATGCCTGTGATTTTGTATCTCTCATCACCCTGCATAGTGAAAGTCTTTTAGAACATCTTGGTGTAGTGTTGATCATTTTCCTCCAAATTACTACCTGCATCAGCTTTTACAACCTGGTAGGAATTCTAAATCAATTAAAAAAAACCTGGTAATTTCAGATATTTTTAACCTTAAGCTATATAAACTATTTCTTGTTTATAAGTGCTTGTTAAAGGCTTGAAAGGTGTCGTGTAATGTAAAATTTGTATATGACTTAAAGGCACATTACTGATGCATTGTGTGTCACTTGGCAGATATACTGTAATATTTGCACTTGTCCATGTACCTGTACCTGTTGTGTGGTGGTGTCTATGTGTGGTTGTTATTTGTATCTTTTATGTTTTTCTATTATTTGTCCTTAATTTCAATTCAAGCCATTGCTATGGATAAAGCAAAGGCTATGATAATATTGTACATTTAAAAGCTGTGCTTTACATTATCAGCAAAACAAATAAGAATTTCATTGCACTTGTGCATATGACAGATGAACTGAATTGAACAGTTTTCATAGGATCTTTTTAGAAAATTGTTGGATGACATCCTTGAATTAAATAAGGCAATCAAATCAGCAACAAAGGATAAATGTCCTGTCATATTTCTTATAATATTTCTTTCATTATCCTTTTTAAATATATATATATAACAGAAGATACAATATACACTATCCAGAAATATAAATGTTATTTTTAAATGCTGTTCACAAGACTTCAATTGCTACAAATTTAGATATTTTAAATATATTTTTAGATGCTTCATTCCTGTGTATATGCACTACTGAAACACTTACTATTACACCCGATCATAATAACACAGTAGTCTCATGTGTTTTATAATTACTGTAATCCTAGCCTTTCAAACTACTAGGTCTACTATAGAAGTCTTCCCTTTTATTTTAGTCTCTGGTTGGCACACTTCTCAGTTTGTAGAATTTTGTTACCAATATGCAACACAAAAATAAAAATTTTCATAGAAAGTGTGAATAATTACAGTATATTTAAGTTTATTTTAACATTCTGAGCTTTACAAAAGTGAAGAATACTGTATACTTTGTATTTTGCTGTTTTATAACTTACAGTATTCAGTATCTGCAGTGTAGGCCCGATGTTTCACAATGTTGTAAAAAGATATTAATTTAAAATAATAAGAATACAATAATTTTATGTAGTAACTAAATTGTTAAAGCAAAGCTAGATAAAGTTAAATAAAGATGATGAAATATTTTCTTTTTTAACTTATTGAGTTTAATTTTGAGTGATTATAAAATATGCAAAAACACTTTTTGTTTAGAAGCAGAGATATACTGCACAATCCATTGTACAAATGTAGACTATGTGAAATATTTGTCTGCTTCTTAATGTGTTCTATGGGAAATACACAGAGAGAATGATTTTGTCATTAAAGTAAATCTTTTCAAAATGTGTTTTAGAATGCAAGAACTGCAGCTGAGTAGAAAGGAAATTCTTACTGATTTCATTTACTAACAGGATTATTAACAGACATACAGTAAAATATTCTAAGAGTTTCTTTTTATACAATGCCTCATTTGATTTTCTTGTAGAAACTGTTAGATGTATGTTTTTGCGTCAGTTAAGAAGGACATTCTTAATAATATTTTATCAGTGTACCTCACAAAACATGTTCTTCAAAAGTGGAAGAAACTGGGTGTATATTTGGTCAATATGACCCATACAAAAGAAAGTTTACAGGCACTTAAAATATAAGTTAGAGAACACCTGTAGAGAAATATATACAATGCACACATAAATATCTACACCTTATCCCGTGTCAAGACTTTGGATGTGGCATATCATTAGTGATCTGTTTTTTCTCTAGATTAGAATCACTTGTTTTAATGTCCCCTGTTAAAATGTAATAATGACACTAATATTATTTATATATTCTGTAAATCTATCTAGTTGGTATGCATCTAAATTATTCTAAATTGAAACATTTTTTCACATAGTAGAAACAATACAAATGTGGATAGGGGAGTCAAACGCTCTTAAATTAGAGGAATTTCATCAACATACAGTAGCAGGCTGGTTAGACATTATGAGTCCTGTTACACAAGCAAGACACAAGCAGGACAAGGCACATTTCACATACATGTAGTTATTGAGAGTGTTGTTTTTTCCCTGTAGATATTTTTTATCAATATGTGCAGTTCAAAGAAAAATATTGTATTCCCTTTCATCAAAATCAAATTCAGTGAAGGTTAATAAAACAAACTCTTTCACTTTCTCCAAACTTGTTTTTTTTTTTTACAAACAACACCCACAGCTCTTTTCTTATCGGGTCTTAAGGCCGACCTGTTATAGTGAAACCATACTATTTTAACTAACCCTGTCACTATACAGTAAATGTATATTGGATTGACAGTGTGACACACGCAGCTCTCCCCACCCCTGCCGGGCTCCGAACAAGCACAGCGCTACTCAGTAGACTCCGCCACACCAAAAGGTTGGGTTCTCTGCCGTGGTACAGCTCTGCAGCACTGTCTAGATTTTAGAGGGAGTGACGTTACTTCTGCAACTAACTTTAGATAAACTAGAAAAACTCTCTACATAAACTAGACAAGGATTAGAAAGAAAAAAGGGATGAATGATGTGATTTAGAAATGCATTGTAAAACAGGCTTCATGGGTTAAGGATGCAAAATATCCCTTGTAATGAAGTCTTGAAAGGACCATTAGTTCAAACATTAATGTTTGAAGTGACCCCATTAGGTAATTATATGTACAGTTTCTGGATAACTCTATTTTGCAAACACACAAATTCATAACACTGTATTTCTCTGCCAAGATGGCTATATGAGATTCTCGGGTTATTTTGCTTCTAACAACCAGCTACAGTAAATAGGCTGAATTGCTTCCTCTGACATGCACCCATTACTATGTTTTATATGCTAAGTAACATTTTAAAGATCATTTGGTTTTGGATCATACTCGTTTGGAGATGGTGATAACTATTTACGTTCATGTAGAAGGAATACATGTAAAGAAATACCAATCTAAAAAAAAACAGGAAACTCAAGAGAGCACCACAAGGCTAGTTTTAACTTGCATGAAGTTTATGTAACACTAAGCATGCTTGTGTTGATCTTTGTAAACTAATTGCTGTTTTGAGATGTCTATAATAAGGCACCTGCATTTCAGCATTGAATATGCTGTATGGTATTCACAATCCAAAGCTAAGAGCTTTTTTAGCTTCTCTCTGAACTAACTTCTCACATGGAAGTGTGAATTACTATCCCTAAGTATAGACTGTGGTAATTCTAAACTATCGGACAATTATGGTTAACCGAAGAAGTGGATAGAGGAACTATGTGCAATGTTATAAAAGATCAACTTGAGCTCTAAGCAAGAAACTAGAGAGAAAAATGCTGCAAGCTGTTCCAAAAGGCATAGAACAATCTATCCTCAGAAAGAGTGACTAACATGTTTGGGTGCGTTTGTCAAAGAATGCGTTTGACGAATCAAGGCAGTGACCAAGAGGAGCTATAATGAAAAGGTCAGGACAGATGTTAAGAGGCCATAGTTATGATGATGTTGTACATTTTGAATAAAAAAGGCACTTTGTACGCTGGATGGAAACAGGCTTCATTCAGCAGTGAAATAATAATGACTGTAGCTGTTCATATAACGTATAATATTTTAGTTCTGTTTCGTATAATCTATTTTAGTTTATTTCACTTAAACGCACTCATTTTACTTCATTAATATAAAACACACCAAGATAATGACAGTAGTGTGTCTTAAGCGTATTCTTATTGCATATTATTAGTAGTATATTATTATAATATAAATTTTGTGTATTAAAGCCATTAAGTGCCATGTTTTGCAGTTTAAGTTAAGATCGGTGACATGAGATGATCCAAAATTAACAACACTCTTGTTTACAGAAGAAAACTGCTACGAAAATAAATAAAAAGTTCCACGTCAACAGAAGAATAAAAACATTAAATGACTTTTTTTTCTGAGTCAAACGTTAAAACGGAACTACATTTCCCACAATCCCAAGAGCCCGTTGTTCTGCATCTGTGTCTGCGGTCAGTCAGTAAGGGAGCTGCTTTGGATGTTTGGAGGAGGAGACATCGGCTCAGTCCAGGGCTGTGTTTGATGGCAGGAGGAGCTCCAGCAAGAGAGCGAGAGAAACAGAAAAGACGGGCACAGACGAACCAAACAGATAAAGAGGGCTGAATTTGTTACTACCGAGCGCAGAAAAGGAGCATTTGCTTATAAATGGTTTGTAATAAGCGCAACAGAAGCAAAGGAACTCCTGATCGTTTTGCAGACCCAAATGAGACAGACCGCTGATTTGTGAACAGAGACGATAAAAGAAATAAAAAAACAGAAAAGGCAATCGCGGTTAGAGGTGAGAACCATTACAATTTTATCATCCCGAAAGTAGAAGGGAAGCAGTTGTAACAAAGGCTGTGTATTCGAATAATGTGAGATGGTTGTTTAGGGAGACTGTGCTATTGCAATTTAAATACCAATAATGAAGCCTTATAGTATATAAAGAAATTCACGATGATAGGTGGTTGGCTAATGCAAAATAAAAAAGGGGTGAGGTTTGCCAAATTAATGTATTTCATACCCCTTTGCCTTGTAATACAACATCCAGTAGTTTGGCATTTGTAATATTTTGCGACAATTCTAGGGAGGGGAAAACTCTTTGTTTACGGGTGGAAACAAATGGTAAAGTCTTATGATTGTTTTTTATTCCTTTTTAGCCATTCCATCCATACCGTACAAAGCTGATTATGAACCTCATAAAATAATACTTATTCCTAAATTCGATAAGGCGTAAGGCATCTTACTGGTTGACCAAGACATGTTATAAATTACTGTATAGCTACAGGCTTTTAGAAACACTAGGAAATAATTGCTTTTTCGTTTTTTTTGTATCTATTCATTAAAGTAAATACAAGTGGGAGAACATCAGTGAGGGCAAAATGTGTAGGCGGAGGAAAACGGGTCTCTTTCTGGTTTTTGAGGTTAAACCTCGGTCCATGCAGGACGGATGTGAATGTGAATTATTTAAAATTTAAAGCCACATAGGAAGGAAAGGGCAAGATCAGCGGAGGGAGAGAGAAAGGGGGCGAGACCAGGAGACGAACCCTTTTTCATCCGCAAGAGTGTATGAGGACTGAATAATTAATTATTCAGCACTTGGAACGGAAAATAAAGGGCAACGGGTGTCACCAGGAATAGCGTGCTTTATTTTAATATAATCAACGTTTGAAAAATGAACACGTTTTAATTCCGACCCTGTTTGATGCAAAGAATACAATTCAAAAGCATTTCATGAAAGGTGATGTTTTTTTTTTTCTTTTTCAGTGGATTACTTTTCGTTTTTAGGACGGCCCCCTTTTAAACGTGAGGAAGATTGTAGGGCAGGGAGCACACACACAGATGTCATTTGGGAGATTGCCGATTCATGGGCAGAAGTTTCCGAACTGAACTGTCCAACACAACGTTATGTTATTCCTAAAACAATGCAGACAGTATATCTGTTGTGTGGTATCTTTGCAGCTGTGAGTTACCCACTAGTCGAAGACAAGAACTTTCAGTTGTAACTAAGCCCTGCACCAACTGGCAACATATTTTAGTATTCGCTGGTGCCCTTGCTAATGTAAAGATTCCAGATGTGCAGCATTTTATAAGGACTGAAAACTAAGGTTTGGAATAAAACTGAGCTTTCGGCATACATTGAAGAGCTGATGTCACACATGATATGATTTTTTTCCAGATGCATTGTCTGCATTTAAGGTGATACTCAGAGCAATGGAATTGAGAAAGCCGTAAGAAAAACAGCATCTTACAGATGGGAGTCAGCAGCACTTTTACAGAATTTGAACCTCTGCCATAAGTCACCTCAAGGAAACAGCTTTGCACTTTATCAGTTTTCCCATTTACCAAGAGAGAAGCAAATCCAGTTCTGGCATAAGTCAGCAACAAACCAGGTCGTGTGGAGTGAGCAATAATCAGCCTTGGCAGCATATGTGGAGCCATAGTGGGAATGAGATCAAAATGCAGGCCTGAAATTGAGACAAGCCCGCTTCAGTTCACAGCACTGGAGATGAAGAGAGCCATATGAGGAATTGCTGGAACAGCAGGTTTTCACAATGGCACAAACCAGTTTGCTGCAGGGGAAGAGGTTTTACTGCAGGGAGTGGGTCTTCCACAAGCTCCAGCACTGCCTCCAGGAGAAAACGAACAGCATCCTCGGCGCTAACAGCATTCCCACCAAGCAGGCCTGTGTGGCGAGCCCCCTGAGCAGTGTCAGCCCTTCCTCCAGTAAAGGCACTGCCTGGGGAGTGTTGCTGGTCGGGGGTCCAGGCAGCGGGAAGACAGCCCTCTGCACAGAGCTGCTGTGGCCTAGCTCGCCTCAAGGAGCCCACAGGGGGCTGCACCACCAAGGCCTGGCCTTCCACTTCTGTCGGGCCGAGGACTCTGACACCCTCTGCGTGAGCGGGTTTATTCGGACTCTGGTGGCCCAGATTTGCCACAGCGGACTGATCCCGAGCTACGAGGAGAAAGTTAGAGACCCCGCGGTTCAAAGTGCACTGAGACCCGGCGAGTGCGAAAGGAACCCCGCTGAGGCTTTCAAAAGGTATTTTTACACTTCACTTGCTTGTCTCCCGGGTCTTCCGCAGTCTGTTGGCCGTCTGTTCTAACGCATATTCAAGCCAGGATCATTTTCATGGTTATCAGCTAGGTCTGAAAAAGGGGTTTCGCTTAAATTGGTCACTTCAGTTTAATATTAATATTAATCCTTGCGTAGTGTAAGTCATGAGCCCTTATAGACACACTCTTAAAATCTTTCATTTTGATTTTATTCACATCAGTGGTTGGATTAGCTACTTAAATACCTTTTATTGACTAGATATAGGTTGGCTGATTGACTTCTAGTTTAAGTAATACTACTTCTACTACTAATAATAACATGAAGTTTTTCTCAGAATAACATTTAGATAAAAGTAAGTTTTCTAGTTAGATTTTATGATTATGTATCTTTAAAATCAGGAACAAAACTAAAACACTTTCCAGTCTGTCAACATATTTGGACATTTATATTTTTTTTAGGTACTGTTAGGTCTTGGTCTTTTAAAGATGGGTTGTATTAAGATGGGAGGGACTTCTATTTGAAAACCAAATGTCAACATTGTATCAGTAGTACAACCACTTTGGTGTGTGTGTGTGTGGGGGGGGACTGTAACAGACAGTTATACAAATTTGGTGGTTTAAGAACGTTATCCCTCAGCAAAACAGTCTTCTAGGTGGGTAAATATGTAATATGTAAAATCTGGATGAGGATAAAAGCTTGTCACAAGACCTTTCTACGTTGGTTACTTTCTTTAATAGCAAACTGTTCCCTAGTAGTTCCACATATTACTTAGTGGTTTGATACTGTAGACAAGTCTGAATCCAATATGAGTCTCCAAAGTCTGTTGTTCAGCGTTTTGTAGAAAATGAATAGAAATTGGGTTTTGCGGTTGATTAAAGACGTATTGAAATATTGAAAAAGTTAATTTGCTTTTGAGAATTTTGTGTGATTCTGTAGTTATTTTATGCCAGATGCTGAAAAAATAGTAATAATTTTTCAATATTAGCAACTTGTTTGTCAAGCCATTATCACAGAACCCTCACGAATATTGGTTAGATGTGTTTTGTGGCTGTTGTGAAAAGCCTAAACATAATTTCCTTTCTTTACCTTTCAACGTGAAATTAACCTTTACCTGTTGCTTTATAGTAAATGATGCACCGCTCTTGGATGTTTAATTCCTAAAGTAACAATTGTGCTTTCTGGAACATTGTATTCCTTTCTATCCTATATTTCATTACTTCCATTCTATAGTGCCACATGGCTTTATAAGGTTATTTTTTATGTATCAGCCTAAAATGATCCAAGTTCTAGCTTCTCAGACTTCCAAAATGAATTGATAGAATGCATGTAGATTTACACTTCTGTGTAAAATGCAACTGCTGTGTAATGAAAAAGGTTGCCAATGAGAGGCAGAATAAGCTTTCCCCCGTCTAGGTTGCCAGAAGCTAATTCATCTGAAGCTCTGAACAACCTGATTCCACAGTGTTTTACCTTGAGAAACATGGTTGGCAAGGTTGTTCCTGGTTAAAATAACCTGTGAAAGGAGTCAGATTTTACTTGGGAGGGAAAATAAAACACATGCAATTTTGGTGTTGACTGATAACAAGAAGCTGATTAGTATGTGTGTATCCAAAAGAAAAACCCAAAGCAATATTATATAAAAAAAGTCTGAAGAAGATTGATTCACTAATGGTGGCAGCAGAGTAGACTATCCTTGCCCATCTACCCAGCCTTTACCATGTGGGTCTCACTAAGACATGAAAGAAAAGTGAAAGGCATTAACACGTCTTTACCACCTCGTCCCACAAGGTGCTAGGCAGTGACCCAGGTTGACCATGATGATGTGGCAACAGTGGTAAATCAGCAAAAAATAAACTAGATTGGGGATTGGAAGTGATGGCAATTAATTTCTGGGAGGGAAATGTGACTTTTGCTGTTCATTAGGTTCTAAAATAGAAGTGGACATGTTGCACTGTGCACACCCCAGACCAGGGATAACTTTAAAAAGGCTGATTTGAATTCAATCCCTCTTGCTGTCAATGTTTTTTTCTTATTAAATAAGCACCTGGAAGAGATTTGTAATAAAAGTTTAGCATTATAGTTTTTTTTAATAGTTACATTTTAGGGTTTGAAGGAGACCGTTTCAGGTGTTTATGTCTTGACACCATGCAAATATTTTCTCCTGAGATAAAATCATTGAGGGTTTTGAGGGTCAACCATACACAGACAAACAAAAATGCGCACAGGTCCTTAAATATCACAGATGCATGGAGGATAAACTTGATTTATCCAAGTGCCTCCAGCAGTATGGCATTTAATAAGCATTCTTCTCTTATCAGGAGAAGTGGACAGATTTGTATCCGAATTTAAATACCTCACAAAAAGCGCTTCAATTTTATAGCATAATAACGGTTTACACTGTTCTTGAATTTCTCTTAAAATTGTCAACACATTGAAGTACCCACTTGTGAGATTTGTAGTTTGAAGAAAATCAAATATGTTTTTAATGGTTTTCAAACATGTTAGCACATGTAGTAATGCATTAGCATTACAAGTATTGCAACCTGTGTTTAGCTCTGCAGGTCTGCTAATGCTAAACTGCACAGGGGACTACACTCTTGGCTTCTAAATTGGTCACAGAATGATTGTTTTCACTGATGATCTCGGATGTGCTTGTCCTTTAAAAATGAAGCAGAATTTACTGTGCTTCCTACATACTTTATTATGCTTCTTTCCACAACCGTTTCCTGTGGCTGAATTTAACCGAGGTGAAGCGCTGTTAAATGGATTATAATTGGTTTTTCATTGTATGTCTCAGTGAACATGTCTTGATCCACACCATGGACATAAAGGGTGGTGACGTTTTTTGTCTTTCAGTGACACAAAAAAAAGAAAGCCCAGTATATGGCTGCACTCAAAAATGTTATGACTACCTCCAGGGTGTAATTAATTTACCTTGGAAGTCTTGCTTTTGTTGTGTAGAATAATCTTAGCAGTCCCTTTATGATCCTTCATATCCATTATGTCTTTTCTTCTGTATTGTCAGTGAGCATGTGGGTTTTACCCTGCATATATGGGTGTACGAATAGTTGCTGGTCTTGAGATTTGCTGAGAGTGCACATTTTCAAACCGCTTCTTGCACTCAGTGGTAGGTGTAGAGGCTCACTGTCTTTCCCTAATCTGTGGTTAACGTCTGAAACACAATGCACAGTATAGTCTTAGTGCAAACCAGTTTTTTAAGTTAGTTTTCTTTGGAATGGTTTCGTGCAGTCAAGGTAATCACTGTCAAATTGGCTAAGTCTTCATTTGGGAAGTGTCAATAGTTTATTGCACAGATGAGATCTGAGATGACAAACAAAAAGTCTTTTAAGACTAAACTTGGAATTCATTTACTAAAAATCATACAGTCTAATAACTTATGTCTCAGATTTAATATAGGCCTGCGCATCACAGAAACTAAACTAATAAATGAGTTCACCATATATTCCTGGAATTAACTGCAGCAACCTAGAGCCCATCCTGGAATCCTAACATTAACAAATGTAATTGTTTGGTTCAAAAATGAATACAAAATATTGAAAGTACCTTGTAGTTCAGTATTATTAGATACACAATTTTCTGGTACGTGTGTTTCCCCTTTGTTGCTATTGCTTTTGGGAGCGATCAGAATGAAAAAGGCTCAAAGAACATAAATACAGGATCAAAAGGTCCCTGTAGCCTTCATCTGGAGCACAGCTGTGGAAGGTTCAGGGAGGATTAAACCACTCTTTCTGTGACGTGTGCAATACAAAGAACAGCAGTACTCCCAAGTACTCTAGTACTCCATTATTGAGTAGGATCCTGATGTTTATAGTCAGTTTTATTTCAAAGGCCATAAGCTTAGTACAATAAAGTGTTTGTACTATGATCTTGTTCCTTGATAAAGATGTGGACCATTAATGTTTATTTTCGTCTTACTTACTAATTTGCTGTGGAAAAAAGGAAAATGGTTATGTTTAGGGACTGGTTCGTTCCAATCTCGGAAATCAAGGTATTCATGAATCTAAGCTGTACCATCTGCTGGGACTGAATTAGGTAGAGTAAGGATTCTTAAGTCTGCTGTGCCACACATACCCACTTGGGGAGTGGAACTAGCCCACAGTTTATATTTGTGGATTTTTAAATGGATTTTTTAGGGATTAACGAGGTGAGATTTTAGACTGGTGAGGGAATCCCCAAGATGCACAATTCAGCATAATAGTAAAACAGTTTTATACTCTATCGTTTTAAATCTGTTTAATTTGCTGGAATAATTTATGTATCCCGGTCTCCGTTATCTTATCATGAAATTTCCTGAGATTATGCATCATAAAAGGTCTTATATCAAATATTACAGTTCAGTTTTTCAATTTATTAATTCATGTTCATTATTAGCGAAATATGCAAATTTAAATGACAGAAAAATGTATTGCTCCCTAACAGTAAAGTATAATTTACACCAAGCTGCTTAAAGAGGTTAAAGGTAACATTTTCTGTTTCCATTCTCACTATAAAACTGGACTTTTTCATTAAGTGATTGAAGACGGCTTATATAATGGGTTCTTACCAGCTGAATATCGATAATTTTGAATGTGTGCCTTCGATTTAATAAAAGGTAGTATAGATTGTTGAACAAACTCCATGATAGATATATTAAGAAATTCTGAGACTGAATTATTAACACTGTACAGTTTGAGAAGAGCATTACAGCTAAACTGATTGATCATGGATCACAGATGCATTATAGAATTTTTTTTAAAAAAGAATCCTGATTAATTTTGTTGTAAAACATCACAATAAACTCCCATCTAACCTGTAAAATGAGAAGATCTGTTTTTGTTTGGAAGCCATTTATGAATGTTTGCAGTGTAGAAGTTAGTTGATGATCCCATATCTGCAGCAATGTAACATTTTGATGTAACTGTAATTATTAATGACATATGTGATAAGTTATCACAAGAAAATTAACCTTTGGGGGTGGGAAATCAGGAACTGATAAGTCTGACTTGTACTTATGAATCTATGATTATTTTTTAATAATTTTCTTTTCTTTAGGATAATGACTTTACTATGGAAGATTTCACCCAGTGATGAGGTTTAACTTCATTAAACCCTGACTAATGTATAGTACATTGGCTGAATGATATCAGAGGCTAGAAGCTGCTTACTGCGTTGTCTGCAGTAACTTAATAGCCTGTGACTTCTGAAGTAAAATAGAATACGTGCTTGCTGTGTTGTTCAGTATGTAGTTTGGGTCAATCATGGACCACTGCAAAATAAGAATGGTTTTGATTGCCTCCATTGCTATGAGACCATGCAGCAATTGTTTGTGAGTAGAGGTGTGAAATGTGGGTCAAATAGTTTCTTGTTTGGGAAAATCTTGATAAAAGTTCAGTTGTGCCACAGTTGACACCGAATGTTCTTCTAGGAATGAAATGTTAATCTTTCTGAGAATTTTGAGTAAAAGAACCCCAGCTTTTTTATTGCGTGTTTCAAAGCATTCATTTTAAGCATTAGTTTGTTCCTCATTTACAACATGGCTGATGTAAAACTTATTCAGAGTCTTCGTGAATGTTAAATGAGAACACAATTATAACAACAAAAGTATGTTTTTAACTTATTTCTATGAACAAAAACGTAGTTGAGAAGTTTTTAAAAATCATTTCGTAGCATTCCAAAGTTTGTATCCACTTGCTCTGCCTCTTTTTTTAGTTGAGCAGTGCCATTAATAAACTGAAAGATGAGTAGTTGATTAAAATGTTTCTGTAAAGTAAGTTTTAGAACTGATATGGATTAATCAAACCTTGCTTATTGTGTTTCATGCCAGACTTCATCCCTATGAAGTACTATGTTAAGGGTATAAGCTCTGATAGAGATTTAATGGGAGACATAATAGTTATCAATGTTATATGCTGGTTTAAAAATGGATTTTGGCTGGTAATATTTGTAATACAGCATTTAAATAAAACCCTTGAACAATTCTGAATATATTGAATAAATGCAGTATTTTGGCCATTGAGTGTTCTTCAGCTGTTCTCGCATAAACTAAAATCCTTCTTTTCAGCGTGGAATTGACCTTTACCTGTGCCTTTTCAGCCAGTGCATGCTGACGCAGTTCCCCACTCAAACTTAATATTTTCTGGTCTCTTTTAAAATGAAGTTTATTTCATGGAAATCTGTAGTGAAAGATAAAAGATTTTGCACCTCTCCAGAGATTACTATAAATAAATTATTACATTATAAGCTTTATAGATCTAAGCCGAACACATAAGAATGTATTGAATGGCCATAGTTTTATTTCTTGAAAACAATTAGAAAAACTTATTTCTGACTTTCTTAAATTTTAAATTGCTCAGGGTGCCTTTTCAGTTATCTAAAGTGGGGGAAAAATCTATTTGAAAATTAGTTCACATGAATATGCAGAGAAATACATTATATTCTGTTCTTTCCTAGGCAGTGTTGTATTATCAGCAATGAAATAACTCACTCATATGGCTGATGCATGTGGGAAATAATCTATTAATTTGTGAAGTTTTCCTGGGGATTATCTGACTTTCCCAATTTAAATTTTTGCTTTTTGTTGGAGTGAAGAAAAGTCTTGAACCCAGCTCAATCCAGACGCCGTTAGCCATGAAGCTATGCAATGAAGAGCAGCAAGTGTATGATTCAGTAAGAAGACTCTTTCGGATATTTTGGGATTAATTTCGGAGTACATAATTTTAGCATGTAATGAGCTGTGTGATTTATCAGCTTTTGTCGTTGTAATTTTAATATTGCACATGTTTTTTTCATAATAACAAAGTTGCAGTAGCAAATTTTACAGGACTGAAATTTTTCAACTACGAGGGAACCAAAATGGGTTAAACTAGTCTGAATGTACTCCACTGCAAGTCAGTGTCACAGGAGGCAAAATACTCAAGTGTCTTCTATCAGTATTTGCTGAGCAGTATTTTCTGTTGGTCAAAAGAGAATCAAATAGTAACTGCACTTGCTGTGTCTCAAAAACTAAAAATAAATCTATAGTACTGACAACTTATAGCACATAGTTTTCTAACATTTTACCTTGAACCTATGGACAGTTTCTCTGCAATACTGATGGTCAGATCTTACAATGTTAGTTTTAGATCGGTAAGATTAGTCATCAATGATGGCGAAATAAAGACAATACTATTGCGGTAAAATAATCTAGTTGGAAAGTGGAAAGGAGCACAACCTATTTATGTATTCTGATTTTCAATATATCTTTGTATTTTTTTTAACTTCCCCCAGATTAAGAGCTCTCTGAGTTGGTTGATACTTTTTTTTTCTTGACATCTCATAGGATGTGTGCAGTATTAGTCCTTTTCTTACAGTTTCTACTGATATAATGAAGCAGTTAAGAATTTGTCACCTGCTGTTTTTATGTACAGTAGTTACAAAATGGTGTCATGGCTTGACACATACTGAGTCGTAGCCTTGCTGTCTTTTTCGCTGTGGGTGAATTTTAGGCAAAGTGCCCACTTTGTAAACTTAACTCTGTAAAATGTAAGAGATGGGCATCTTGCCCAGAAAGAAAAATCAGTCCCCGATGTCTTTATATAATATCATAGTGAAATGTATTTTGTGCTCCATTCTCAGCAGTGTCAAATGCAACACAGCAGATGGTTTGTATGCAAGACACTACTTTTTTTGCTTAATGTGGCTAATTGAACAGTTTAGATTATTAAATAGGATTGTAAGCGTATGTTCAGTGGATCAGAACTCTTTTCTGGAGAGATGTTGGTATTATCTATACTTAAAAAAAATCTATGAAACAGCTGTATCCCTTACTTTACCTAGAGGAAGATATTATTCCCCTCTTTTTTCTTAGAGGAAGAATTCATATGAAGCATTGCAGGCCACTTACTGTTTTGAGTTTGGACCAGGTGAAGTATATGAATGTTTTGTTACTGTAAGCATGGAGTGTTTGCAAAGAGTTGTTGCTTGTTCTTGTTGTCATCAGCTCCAGATGGAAAATTTGGCGTGTCTTCTGTTTATTGCAAACCTTCTGACGTCCGTGTCAGAAGACATCTGATACATTGGTTTTGATTGAATGTAATTTGAATGCAGATGCTTTTCAAAGGAAGAATCTGTCTTTGTTTCCATAAGGAGCACAGTGCTGTCAAAATAAATTTAGCTTTCAGAATTTGCTGGGTTATTGCTGATGCTCAATATGTAGCACAAAGCAAGAAAAACAGACTAATGAAAACATTTTCTAGTGGCTTTTCAGAACATTTGTGCTATGGGCGCTAAATCCGTCTTGCCTCTCTCTGGCATTTACATGATTGCTCTCAAGGCTCTTGGGATTCAAGCAGTGTAATGATTAAGTGCACAGGTTGCAGATTCCTTTTATCACACTCTTTCCTACTGCAGCTTGGACATGGAGTAAAATTCCATATGGTTCACATTGAAAGTGCTGAGGTCGTGTTCTCATTTAGCAAGATTGCACAAGAAAACAAAGCTAAGCATGTGTGGAGTTAGTCTTAAAGATCTAGTGAAATATGCATTCTTATTCATTATGATTTATATGATTTTCTTCTATGAGCCATGTTGAGCACCACATAGGCTAGTTAACTCGGAATCAGAGAGTGCTGTTGTAATGGAAGTGAAAGGGTTGATCATTAGAGGGTAGATCTTGTAGGACAGTGGAATGGAGTAGTAGTCAATACTCCAGATTTACAGCTAGAAAATTGTCTGTTAAAAAAATCCAGGTGGGGTGCCACTGTTGTACTTTTGAGGACGGTAGCTTTCTGAGATTTTTTCAGGTAAATGCTTCTCTGTATTCCAATAGAAACCTTCTGCCAAAGAGCAGCTTTAATTATATTTGTTACCTTTCCATACCCTTTCAATTTTCACTGCTTAGGCAAAGTATTACAATACAAGCCTTAAACATCAACAACAAAAATGTCACATGTGCCGATAGTTTTACAGATTTATCTAAGGCTTTTGGTACTGTGGATCACTCTGTTCTTCTGAAAATGTTGTGTAGTATAAATCTTGGTAAGAACTCCAATCCATGGTGTCAGAATTGCTATTATCACTGTCCAGTGTGTTAAATCTGATTTAACAATCCTTTCCAATTAGTAAAGGAGTCCCCCAAAGTTCTGGCCTGGGCACATTGTTTTTCTTTGTTTTAACTGTGGTGGTCAGACGACAGGCAACTCTCATATCATATAGTTGTGATATGAGATGATCTTCCTTTGTGAAGAACAAATAAAAGTAAATTTATACGGTTCCATATGTTATCCCTCAGTAACAATCCTAAAAAATTCACTTTAAGATACAGTTGTACCATTAATGAATGTCAAAACATCTGGTTGTATAATTCTCAAACTTTCTAATCTCACAAATTAAAAAATGAAGTTAAAACTTGGTTTCCTTTATAACTGCAAATCCTGTTTTACATATTCCTCTACAGATGTGCTTGGTGGTGATTTTGATGATGTTTGGAAAGCATGATATTTTATATCATTCAGCTCAAAACTTTGCCACTGGAAACCCTTATACTCATCTTCGTGATTCTATGATGATTGGCTTTCTCTGGATGCTTGGAAGAATGCTTCATTAGTATATTTTAATTATGAAACTTTTACTGGGAAAACATCTAATGTTTAAAATTTGTTTTCTGCGCCTTCTTGGAATTTAATTGCATTTTTTTGCATTCATCTGATTGAACCTCCTCATAGTAATTACTTACTTCATGATTTAACTCAAGTGCTGATACCCTTCACAGGGAGCAATAAAGTCTGTTGTCCAAGAATGACTCTCCACACCCATAAACGGAAAGTTAAGGTGGTTCAAAAACATCTCCAAAATGTCTTAGCACATCCTTGTGAAAGCCATCTTATGTATGTGTGCAACTCCAGATACTCTTAACTGTTATAAAACTTCCTCACACAAAAACTAAAATTGCTGCCGGTTCTTTGTCTACGGCCTGACATAATTGAACGATTCAACTGCTGTTATACTGTTGTGGAGTTTGTCAGGTACACAAAATCCTGAAAGAAAATGCTGCATTGTTCTAACTAAAAGAACTATTAGGTCAATTTAAATTACTACCCAGGTTGGAATAAGAGAAGATACTTGACACTAGAAAGATTGAGTTTGAGACTGTTTCTAGAGGTTTATTCATATCTTTTCCTAACTTTCAACAGATTGCTGACAGGGTCATGGTTATTGTGTAAAACATACAGGAAACCATAAGTGCTCTATACAAACATGTACTAATCTATGACCATTGACCTTTTGTGAAGGTCAAATAAAAAACTGCATCTTAGTTCCTTAAAGAGTGTATATGTAGTCAGGGTTACTCCAGAGCACATGTAGGAACCCTGTAAATGCTCAATCCATAAAATATTTTGGCCTTCAACCCTTCCTTAAGGTAAAATACAAAACTGCTGTCAAAACAGTTGCAGCAATAGTACAAATTATGGTTATTAAGTTATTTTTATGTTTGCCTATACAAGTGCATAAATGTTTTCTGAAAAGTTTACTTTGTTGTAATCCAAGTGTTACAGCTTCCTATAATCTCCATTCCTGGTTTGGTCATTTTAGTTTTAAATAATTCTATTTAAACCTATAAGAACTATAAGGACTGTGTGAGTGCAAAGCAAACTTACTTTAAAGGGCAAGTTATCTAAAAAGAAAAAGAAAACGTGATAGTAAGCAAATTTATTACTACAAATAACTTCTCATGGTTTCAGGTTTTTATTGATTCATCCCATGTCCCCATGTTTAAGTTGTTGAACCCAGTAAACCTTGTGAGTTTTACCTTTGTCCATTATTTGTGTAATTGATTAGTAACAGCTGGGTTGTAAAGTGAAGGAAAACTGGTTTCTGCAACAATCTCAGTCTGCATAGGTGGGGGAGGGATGAATCTTTGACTCTGAGTCACACCCCTTCATGCGCAGAATTTGTCGTTCGTTACAGTTATGTGACTTTTGGGGAATCTTGCTTTTGATAATTAAGATGAGAAAGATTCTAAATGAGCAGCTGCAGTTCAAATAATCCCCAATCTGTTGCATTGCGGTGGTGCCATCAGCATATGCACTGTGAATAATGACACTTGTCTAAGAGAATTCAGTCTACCCTACACGTATCGCAGGAGCAACTTGCTGTAGCAATTAGTAATAGGAGAACAACAGCAGCAGTACCAAAAAAAATCTCCATTTCATGGAGAATGCTTGCTCAGTCAAAACATTTGAGTGGCACAGAATATATTGTATATATTGTAGGCCTTTTGAGAAAAGAAAAAAAAGCATATACAGTACATGTATGTAATACCCTCATTTTTTATTTGATTTTAATTTTTTTTAATGTATTGTACTATATTTAAGTATAGCCACTGTCTGCAACTTTTGATAATTTATATCCATTTCAGAATCATTGTGAAAAGTCTTCCCAGCATTGTTAGGGAAGAGAAAGGTACAAAGAGTCATCTTATCTTAATTATCTCCCCATGCGGAGACTTGGAAATAAATCCTAAATATTGGGACAGTTGATAAATTCAGAAAATTAGTTAATTAGTTAGTGAACTGTATATTGTTTTACTATTTATTGTGTGAGCTGGTTTTATCTGTTTGTAAATGTTCAGATTATGAAAAGGCTGAACTTTACCCATTGGGAATAGGTTTGTGCTGGTCACTATATTGTATGTAGTGGTTTCCGATTTATAGATTTTGTATGTATCATGTCATGTGACACTTGACAGTTTTGCTAGCCTTTTGTAGTAGACCTAGTAGTTGTGGAAATGCAAAAAAGAGATAAAAATAATATAAAACTGATGTATTCTCTAAAATTGTATTGTTACATCTGAGTTTTCAAAACAAAGTGCTGAGTATATAAACACATTATTTATCAGTTTTGCATTCTCGAGCACATTATAGTAGTCAATATCACTAGAGCTAAAGGATTAAGTATAACAATGTTCTTAATCTCATGGTGCTTTATATTTAAATAAAAAGCAAAGAGACACGAGGAGACAATTTAAGACAAGAAATTAAGTTGAGGTAAAAGTAGGCTTATAAAAACATGTTTACAGAGAGAAAATTAACTTTCAAGGTCTAATATTGTCATAGAGATGATTGCACATATCCTTGGAGCAACAGAAAATGCAATCCCCAAGATCTTGAGTTTAGTTATTGAAGCTGAAAGAAGTAGTCTAAAGAACGCAAATGGCACGTAGGTTTATAAAAGGATAACAGTTTACTGATGTATTTAGGAGTCAAAACCTTCAAGCCATTAATGAAGAACAATATTTTTTCTTGACGTCCATCACATGGAGACATTATATGGAAGTTAAAAAAAACAGAGAGGTACTTATCCATTTTAATATTTTAGTTTTCGTCTGGGCTTCAGAGATCTGAACAAGCTGTAACTTAAGAATGTTTGCATACACTTAACAATACCTGTATAACACTAATCACGCCAGGAAAAGATAAATGCATGCAGTAGCTCTTCCCAGATTGGGAGAAATGTGAATAGATACTAGCAATTTCAAGAACATAGGGCCTTTTCACATCATTGTAACCACAAACTTCAAATGCAATGAAACCAAGATTCTTGACATGTTGAGTCCTTGGAACAATTCCAGTACCATCAAAATCAGACTGAGGTTGACTCAGTTGACAGTTGTGGAGTAGATAAGGAGCATAGCTGCAGTCTTGTCAGAATTCAGTTGTAAAACATTGATTTATGTCCTGTTTCTTATGAACATAAATTTGTGTGTCATCAGCACAGAAAGGAAAATTGATACCATACCTAATAAGAATATAATCCGATGGTAAATTATACATTTGAAAAAGAATCTGACCAAGAATAAGCCTGTGGCATGCCAAATGTGACACCAAGAAAAATACCCTATTTGTGTGTGTTTTTTTTATTATAGATAGCTTAGATGAAATTACAAGGCTGCAGTGAGATCCAATAGGATAAGAAAAAAAGTCAGCAGTCATAATGAATCATTAGTAAAACTAAGAAGAGCCTTTTCACTATTACATATGTGTGGTAAAAATAAAAATATCACAGAGAACAACATTTCAATTTAGGATTTGTTATTCAGTAAAATGAGAGAGTTGGTCAAGGGTCTGAATACATTTGCAAGGCACTGTAATTAGTGGATAGTCAAGGTGAGTGAGTTTCTGTCTGGTCTAATACGTCACATTTAAGGGCTGTGAGAACAATTCCTGATCTTAATGATTCATTGATATGCCTGACAGTATGATGTGCAGCATCCCCCTGGATGATGCGACGGCAGCCATAGTGCGCCAGAAAGAAAGAATGAGTCTTTGATTGAAACAGTTGCTGTGAGTTTTTATGTTGAAAAGTTAAGCAGTGATTGTGAATTTGCAGTTTGCAAGCTTGTCCTAAGATACACGTCTTCATTAGTGTTGTGACAGTTTTCCTGAGATGGTCTAAAAGCAGTTTTGTCTGTCCACAGGTGTATTCTTCTTCCCCTTCTGGGAGTGAAGGCTCCACAGCAGTCTGTCTTCATTCTTGTTGATTCCATTGATGAGGGATGCCACTTCGGAGAAGGGGAGCAGAGATCTTCAAGCCCTTCCCGTACTATTGCTGAGCTTTTAGCTAGCCACCACGAGTTCTTTCCTCCCTGGCTGTTACTGATATGCTCAGCTCGGAAGCAGAATAAAGCTGTCACTAAATTGTTTACAGGTAAGCTCCTTTATGGTTAGTGTTCTGCTTTTCTGAACGTTTTAGGATAATGGACGTTTAAAGAGAGACCTTTGTGACCTTCATACAATGTTATAAAGAGTTCTTTTAAAAATGAAATCGAACTTGTTGTTTTTTGGTCTCCAAAGTGTGTATCTTAAGTGTTAGAAAACTTTTGTGAATCTAGGATTGTGATTTTTAAATGATAAAAATGGTGGAAGGGATGTGCTGTGCTGTCAAAAATGAATGCTCATCTAAAAGTAGTAAGTGAACTGTTTAAAATACAGATATATTTGCCGGGAGTTTAAAGCGTTCAGATAATGAAAAAAGCAAGCTTGTTTCACTTTCTGTTAGCACATGATACTGCTATCAGTTTAATTAAGTTCTGCCTTGTTAAGGTCTCCTGACCTCTTAGATGCCATTAAAAGTGGATTTGCATTGCAGAATGCATTTATAAGCCACCTTTAAAGGCGCTATATAAGTTATTATTATTATTATTATTATTACTTACTCTGTAACTAGAATATCCATGTTATAGAATAAAAAATCCATACACCCTGTTGTCTGTACTTCATCTTAAGTTCCAGTAGCTTCATCCATTGTTTTTTAATCTTACTGTTGACTCAGGAATATCATGTTAGTTAATAATTATTCCTGCCTTCATTCAAACACAGTCCTGTTGAATGTCAGAATGTTGTTCCCTCTAACATTTAGATAAGGTATGCCATGTTACCCATGGTTATGTAAACCATGGGGAATGCACATTTTGCAGTTATGTGAAAACAAGAAACCCGATTAGTCATTGCCATGGAGAATACTGATATATTACAGTATCTATGAATTGTTATATAATACAGACTCTCAGGTACTTAGGCGTTATCAGGTTGATAGAGGACCATCCCACACTAAAGTGATGAGAAAAGGTACTGTAATTATATTAGTCACGCAAAACATTGTAGAGCTCATCTCATGGTAGGAGTGTAGGAGTTTTGTTTAGCAATAATGTGGGTCTTTGTACCTTTACCTATTTTAACCCACTCTGCAGAGTTATGAGTTTGATTGATTGATTTTTTTTATAGGATATTATTTAATTCTGTAGTTGAGTCAACACCTGTTATTCTGTTCAGTACAGTTTAGGATATCTGTATTTTTGTAAAAATAGGTGAAACTCTCATTTTGAAAATATCAGTATCTGAAGCAGCCATTATAATAACTGTTTCAAACAAGAGGAGGCACTCTTTTACACCAACTTGTTTGGTGGTTGGTATATAATCTCAAATACTCCGGAACCTTCAACTGTACTGGAATTGGACCACTTAGTGAAGGACCTATGATGTCCAATATTTATCTTTGTTTTGTATGGATTAATAATCTGAATTATACATTACTGTATTCTTACATTCTAGGGTGCATGTAGAGATGCTGGCATAATGACCAGTATAGGGGAAAGGCATATTTTTACATGCCAACTAAGTAACATTTACTTAGTATAGGACAATATATATATATATGTAGCTTACAGTAGCTGCAATGTACATACAAAACAGCATTTTTAAACATTTGTTTTAATTCTACAGTTTTATGCAAGAAACAGTTAATTGTTTTCTGCTTTTTTTGCCTGGAGTCCATATGCAAGCTCAGAGCAACGACACAAAGCCACAAAGCTTGTGACAGTATTGAGCTTGTGGGAGCTTACAGTGAGGAAAGTTTGGGTGGTCCCTATGGATACTCTGGATCCATGAGTTGGAATATTTTTGTCATATGTTGGCAGATATGTTAGACTCTTTGCCAGAAAGTGCAGCAACAAATTGCATAGTTTTGTCTTAATACTTTTTTTTTCATTGCCTCTCCAAAATCTAACAGTGAAATTATGCCCTGAGAAAAATGGGCTTTCAGATCAAGGGGCAGGACATTAACTATCCTGTTACTCTGTATACTCTTTTGTATCTCGGAAACTAATGTGTTAAATATATCCAGCCAAAAAGGGTACTATAAACAATACTTTGTACATTTGGCATAGCAGGAATGATAGGGGCAACATTTTTTTAAAACCTCTGATATCTGCAAAGCCAACAGGAAACTAAATGCAAGACTTTAATATTGTACTTATGAGAATTCAGATTGTACACTCTAAAAGTCGGCTGTAGTTTAGCTTCTCATTCTCCATCATAGAGAATATGTTATAATGAGTGAGAAAACTGTAAGTACTATTAGATTTGTCTTGTTTCATTAGGTCTGTTTTGTAGTCTCTGTCCTAGGCTATTACTAACAGATTGGGATTTTCATTCTAGCCAGCACAATATTGTATAGGTTTTTTGGAGCTTTATTACAGCAGTGACAGAAAGAAATAAGACCAGATGACCAACACTGATAAAATGTCATTCCCTCATACCTTCCTACAAATATTATTTTCTATTTATAGAAGATAAAGTACCTCATTTGTGATTCTTTTGGCATCTGGCTTGAATGAAGAAAATGTTTTTTTTGTCCTGCCACAGTTTCCAGTAGCCATTAATTTTAGCTCAAATAAACAAAAAGAATGCTTTTTAGCTTTTTAAAAGTTTTTTTTCCTTGACTTTTAAATGCTTAAAACAATTCAGACTGGAAAGCTGGGCCTTGGTGATAGTTCTGAAGTAGTTCTTTGTTACTAAGAATAATCTACTGTTCTCTGATGTATTTATAAGTTTTAGGGTCTATCTCTCCAATTCTCCTAGCAACGTTTTACGTTAATCTTTATTTGATTAATAGTGTCAATTATTTTTAGCAAGCCACATGTGGAATTTTTGGATCTTTGCTAGTTTATTTTCTGAAGAGCGGCACAGATCTGAATCTTTTTTTTCATGTTTTCTTTTGGTCTTTCAGAAGTGAATTGCTACAGTATGCCTCTAAGGCGACAATTTCTTTTGTTTTTTGATGGACACTCCCAGTCTTTGTTGTTCTGTTTCTGCTTGCCATCAAGCCTTTTGTCATACTGTCATGGAATTGTCAGGGAGTTAGGAACACAGATAAATTAATTTTGTCTGTCACTAATGGAAATTTAACATGCGATGAAGTTTTGTCAGGGTCATAACTCCTCTGTCCATCATTCCTGTAAAGGATAACAAAATTTAAGTTTTTATTAGTAATCCAAAGATGCAAAAGTGAAGTCAGAAATAAAGGGTTTTTTTTTGTCAGACAAGCAGCATGCAGTGCTGAACAACAGGAAGCCTGTACTGCCAGTATGCATTATTGTTAGTTATTTCCTTTGTTTAGTTATCCAGATTATCAGCTTTACAACAAGATGATGCCACAGGATAAATGTTCTTTTGAAAGACAATATTCTGTGCTCTGGAATGGACTGTGGTCCTTTCCAGTATTCCAGGCTGGACGATTGTTTAGCTGAATGTTAGTGTTAAGGTACCCTGTTTGAGATTCCATTGGTATCTGGTTTGAGGAAGGCATTTTCTTTTTGTATTTTCAGACACCACAGTGCAATCATAAGGAATTATTTTTGTGACTTATTAATAGTACAAGGTTTTTAGTGAGAATAAACTGATTGAACTGAGAATGATTACAATTTTGTATAGTCACATTTAAAACTGAATCCAAAAATGTAATTTAAAAACTTGCGCCTTGACTGTTATTACATGTCCAGTGTATTTTGATTAAATCCTTTGTATTTGACTTATGTTGGGCATGTTAATTTCTTTATATTTTAGGCTGGTAAAACAATTTTGGTATTGTATAGAAGAATGCTCAGTATATGCCTTGTCTGTTCTGACACAACATGGATTCTCAGCCACCTCCTCTTATTTTGTAAACAAGACATGTAAAGTGTGAAAGCTTAACCCTAACATTTGTGGAGTGGACAAGATCATTTTGGTGTGCAGAATATTATAATCTCTGATTTCAATTTCTGGTTGAATTAATAATTTGTCATTCAAAGTCCTTTTATGGAACTGTTTTTTCTGGAAAAGGTATTGAGGTCTTGCAGTGAAGTAAACTTTCCATAAACTACATTTCCACATGGTTAAGGCTATAAAAATAAACTCTCTTGTATATAAGGATGTTAAAGTAAGTTAAGTACAGTGGTAGATTGTATATTAATGAGGTTAAAGAAGTTGATTTTGGCTCTTTTTCACGAGTCTACCCTCCGCGTTACCTGCTGTGTTCATAAAATGGAATCGCTGTATTTTTTTATCGTTGGCAAGGAGGTACACTAGTAAACGGGCATTTGCTTAAAGAAAATTAAACAACATTTGACTGCAATATTCCAAACTGTAGGTTGAAGATTATCAAAAGCAAAAGGTGAAAAACAGTTCAACATTACAGTGCTTTCCTTTTTCTCACTGAAGTGCATAAAGAACAGACCAGAAATCAGTTTTTTACATAAAGCTTTTTTACATTAGCTATTCAGTCGTGCTGAAGTTGACTCCCTGGCTTCTTTCAGAAAGCTGTTGGATAAGATCCTCAGATCACTTAAACACTAACAGCCGAATGAACTGGATGGTTCTCTCATTTGTAACTTATATGTTGTCATGTTCCTAATACGTGCAGTGTGTGGTTTGAACAGAGTTGTGTCTCTGTGATATATTTGTAGTATTGTTAGCAGTCAGCTATCAGTGGGAATGTGAAATAGTAAGCACCTGCTTGGCAAGTGCAGTTAATTTAGTTTGTTTAGAAACAGTGCCAATTTGTGCAGGAAACAGGCCTCTAGCAAAAAAAAGCTTAAGATTGGCTTATAAAACAATTGAATTGTTATTTCTGCATGTCTTTTAATTCTCAGTCTTCACATGGATATTCTGTTTTCTATGGACCCCTGTGAGTGATCCATCTAGGGTTGGAAAAAATCTATTCTTCTCTCCTCTCCATCTTAAATTGTTACTTTTTCTGTATAACTCTATATTAAACCAGAACAAGTATCGAATGGCTCTCTTTTCTTATAACATTGATTTAGTGGATTTATTTTGATTTTTTAATGTAACATTTAACATGATCAGCAAATTAATTTGCTTGATTGATAAAGTTTAAACCTCTGTTATTACAAAATCTGATTCCTTGAAATTAGCATTCGTATAATACCCACTCAAAATTGAAAAGTATGGCTTGGAGAACAGATTGGAGTTGGAGAACTGATAAGGAAATGTATTCCTGCAAGTGTGGGATGAGTCATTTCTGTCAAAGCTTTGACACTAATGACAAGGTGTAGGTGGGTTTGAAAAGTCTTGCACTTTTCAAAATATACCACATCTACTCCATCAAAATCAGTGAATAGACGAAGTCTTTGTGTATGAATGCTGTCGTAGACTTTACTGTTTTTTTAACAACTGATAAAAAGTAGGAGGAGCTGATGTCCTAGAACTGATGTCTGTGGTACTCCAGTAGTGGCTCCTGAAGAAACTGTTTGAGCACGCACCCCCATTGCTTTCAATTCCTACAGTTCTAAGTTTGAGGATCAGTCTTATCATATTTGACTTTATCAAAGCTTAGCTACAGAGTTTGATTAATTCAGCTTATATTCATATTTCAGCTCACTAGTCAGCTAGATGACTATAAAAGAAAAACACCTTGAACCCATATATGGACAGTTTCAATGTTTCGTTCCACTGTAAGTGATCTGTTATTATTGTTTCAGCTCTTCTGCTATCTTGCTTAATTTGTGCTTATAATTCAGTGCTCTGTGCTTAACCTTAGCTGTCATTTTCTCTATTTTATGTATTTATCTTAATCCTCTCTCTTCAGTTCTCTCATTTTAAAGGCTTATTTTTTAATATCGTGAACCATTGCTTTAGACTCTTATCTAGTTTTGAAATATAAATCAAAAGTGGTTGCATTTTGGTCACGATTTGCCAGTTCTTCTTTATGCTGCCTTTCTCACTCTATCTTGAGCATTTGAAAAGATAAAATCAACAATATTACTCCATGCTTATATTTATGTACTGTGTAATTAAATGCATCTCACCTTTGACTTTCTTTTTTGCTTAAAACAAGTGTATAAAATATGAAATACATATACCAGAAGTGAAATGTTCCATAAGTGACTGTCCTTTGGTTTATGCATTAAACTGACTATTTTGGTCATAAAGATTCCATGCCAGTGTTAGAAAGAATTGGGGTTTAAACCTTGGTGTCCTGGCTAAATTCAACAGTCTGCCTACCAAAAGAATAATTCAATTGGTGAAGTAATTTCTCACTCTTCCACCTGAACTACTGTGCAGTAAGGCTGCTGGCTCGAAATGGCTGTCACTCATCACTCAGGTGGGCACTGAACTTAGGTGGTGGAAGATGTAAAAGTACTTTAGTGTCCAATGGGATGAAATGCACTGAATAAATTCAATAATTTATGGTAATAGCAAATTGCTCCAAACTCTTTTCAGCACCCATCAATGCATTCAGAAATTAGAACATGCAGTATGCCTTTGGGTGCTTGCAATGGGCTGGCATCCCTATCATGAGGACCTAGGTTGTTGGTCCCACCTTGTGTTCTCTGCTTTCTGGTTTTGGCTTTGACTAACTGACCCTCTAAGGTTTAAGTGGTTACTGAAAGTGATTGAAGGGGTATATTTACATCTGAGATTAAATCCCAATTCCAGCAGATGAAGCCGCACAAGACAAGATTGATCATATGGTTAGTTTGATTACATTTTATTAAAAATCAGCAGAGCTTTGAATTAACACTATCCGCAGGAATTAAATACGTTATCTGGGTAACAGAGCAGTTTACATTGTGTATATTCCATTAATTTCTGAAATTTAAAACATTTCTTTGGATTTGTTTTTTAATGTGAAGCTCAATATTATTGCTCTCCTCTAGGAACTGGGAGTATAATTATATGCATTGATTGATTTGGAATTCAAACATTTAAAGCCAACATTTGATGCCTAATTTTCAGAGATATCTTGGTGAGTGAGGTCTGTCTCGCCCATGCAGTATTCATTGTTGAATACATTTGTTGTTCTTGAATTGGCATATGTTATGAATCTCCTTTGTTTAACTGCACTTCAGTCTGCTGACACACCTATAGAAGAGGCCTGTAGCTATCAATACAAACTATAATTACCTTTAATTTTTATGTTGACATAAGCACTTTTGCCTTTAGTATGCTGCTGTGATAAAGCAAATCACAACTTTTAATTACAATAGCACTGTCTGTTGTTTCTCCTAGGTGTATTCCTCCAAACTATTCAACCTTATAATGAAGTCTTTTTCTTCTTATTCATATTTTGTGCATCTGCTGTGTAATTGCAATTTTGCCATTTTTATGGTAAACCTTTAAGTGGACATAAACTGCCAAATCCAGTTGAAGATTATGAATAGATGCTTTTGTCTTGCCAAGTCATTCTAAGCAGTCTTTTTCTCTGTTTTCACATTCTCTGTAGCTCCTGTATGCCAACACGAATGAGGCTTTTTACTTCTTGTCAGCAGGTGATAATCTTAATTTTAGATTGTAACTCAGAAATGAATATAACACTTACCTCCTTGCCCGTAACTGAAATGCTTGCTCCCTGCTGAAAGTTACATGACCCCTTGATTGTAAGTTACTAAAGTTCCTTGTAAAGTAGGTTGTTGGTGTTACATTCCTGACTTTTTCATCCCCTGTTCTTGTGGCAAATGGAAGGATTTTTCTTAGTTTGAAGGTTCTGACTTATTGCCATTACAGACCATTTTCAGATGGTTCAAACGGTTTATTTCTGCTGGTACCTGTGGGGTTTCTCCTAATGGATGGTGATAATGAGTGATTAAGGTCCATTCATCCCCATACGAACATTGAACTACTTATGGGTAAGAAAGGTGCTGTTGTAAAGTCTGGTGACATGAAATCCAGAAACTCTTGTTGCACACGAGTTTTATTATTAGAAATTAATAACATTATTATATAAATAATTAGAAATTATTAGCTCTTAATGAAGTTCTCTGCCTTGTTCAAATTGTAGATGCAGGTGTAAGATGCAGACCGGTTTTGACAATCTTGTCACTTACATATCTGTTGTCCAAACATAGTTTTAAATTTGTTAAAACTTGTTTTGTCTGCATGTTTTTTGTGCATTTAGAAAAGGTTTTTGAAGTTTTAGTATTTGAAAACTTGTTGTTTTTTTTAATTGTAAACCAATAACATGAAATAATAAAATGCAAAATTTGTCTGCCAAAACTCTTAATTGTTTTTTTAAATCAGGTAATCTTCAAAAATGTCTATGTTTAGTGTTAGAAATAGGCTTATCTAGTAGTCTATTTTTTATGCTGAGAGGGCAGTTTATTATTTTAATATTTATCCTGTAGGAAATTAATAATTTTCATATGTTAAGGTTTGCTTGCTGCTGTACAGTGATAGAGCAGGCCAGAATTTTTTTCTGTTAAATACTGTAATTTGCCATGCACAGTCCTCCCTAAAGAGCTTAGTAATTACAGGTCAGGTCTTTTTCTGAGTACAGCACCTTGCAGTTGAACTACAGAATTCAGACTTTTTTTAGCACAATACCAGAATATTTCCTTATTTGGTTTTCAGCAATGAAAGGCCATTGATTCAGTACATCTTCCATTTATAATGTTAAGGTTTTATATTCGAATTACAAGTGCCATGCAAATGTATATATTTTATTTATCCAGATGGTTTGTAATTAAGCATTTTAAATGTGAAGAAAAAAATAGTTTGCACAAAGTGGTTGTCATCTGTTTATTGAAATGCAATAAAATACAGCAGTCCTGTGCCTATTTAACTCTAAGGCCTTTTATAATTTTGAGCAAAAGTGTTTCAGTGACTGGGAGGCATCCCTGAGTGTCCAAAGCTCCACATGCATGCCAAGAATAACTTTACAAGTACCTGATATAAAAGCAAGCTTTGCTGTATTCTAAATCCTGTATGTTGACCTGCTGGCCCAAAGTAATTTCAGATTCCATTGCAAACCAGTAGCAGGGACATGTTTGTTTGAAGTTTCTTTACTGCTAAAAAAACACATTTGTCTTTAGAAGCAGAGACATTTACAATGCTGTTCTAGAATTCTAGCAAAGTATTCTGGGTGTGTTCTGTATGTGACAGCAAAGCAGTAGCAGAGAAAATACAAAAATTCTAGTACAAAAGAACCAGAGGTCATAATTTGCAAAAAACTCACATTTGGGAATGTTTCAGTAGCCTGCAAGTTACATACCATGAATATAGAAATTGCTTAGATCATAATGCTTTTTTTAGTTGGACTTTACGAGAAAATGTTTTTTTTCCTTTATTGTAATACACAGTAATTTAGAGAAAAGCAAAGCTTGTTAAAAACCAGCACCCCTATTGTTGTCATCCTACATACGCTTGATAAAAACTTAATTTAATTAAAATGTAATCATTTTAACTCCAGGTCATGTTTGTCATGTAGTTGTTTGAAAATAATCCAACTAAAGATGTAGTTCTCAAAAGCAACTGTGTGGTATGACAAAAGAGATTATCATGATAAATGTCTTGAAATGGTGAACTGTTATTCACCATGTTTTGTGTGTGCAGGTGTGCTTTACACTAGATTTATCATAGGGTATAAAACTGTACTTTAATATACCACTGGTCTAAATGGGAGAATGGTATATATAATGGAAGTATGTGTCCTTCCATGGCCCATAAACTGTTGATCTTGAGTTTCACATAGATCATTTATGATGAATCTATTTTCATACATTTATATGACATGACTGCCATCAGAAAATACTTGATGCTGAAAAAGGCTTGCATGTTTTCAGAAAACAGATAATGACTTCATGTATTTAGTGTTGGTAACCAGCTGACAAATCACAGTTCTTTTCCTTGTGCATGTTATTCTTCTTAAACATAATTTTAAGGAGGTGTTCAACCAAAATACGTAATCAGAAAGCAAGATTGACTTTTCGTTAGTTTATGTTTCACTCCGCTTACATTACCATTCTCCTACATGTAAATCTGTTGGATCTGTCACTTACTAAAGGTGCTTTCCAGATTTTCCTGAAGCTAGTATTTAAATGTTAGGACTTGGCATGTCTGAACTTGACAGTGTGCTTTAAAAACACTTAATATGAAATAAATGTGTTTCATTGTAGAACAGAGATTATTTGTATGCCCTCTTGATGTTTACTGTGAAGTACAGTTTTTAGGTTTAAAATCATTTACAAATTAAAAATAAAAATTTACTACTAAGAAGTTGGCATTTCCGTATTGACTGACTCAACATCCAGAAAAGGTTCTGTAATATTCTCATTATGTATTTATGTAAGAGACGGACCATGTCCCTATTTCTGCCAACATTTCAAAGATAATATATATTTATATAAAATCTCCAATTAAAACGTTATAAGGTGCAGTGGGTTTTTACTTCTGAAGGTTACAAAGATCACATTACTGAAGGGTCTAAGTCATTGTCCTGTAAATTGATCTTATTCTTCATTCATCCATCATACCTACTGAAGAGCATACATGTGTCCTGAGTGATTAATGGAAAATGGATTTAGAATTGTTTTATTCTTCTAAGAGTAAATCCAATAGTTCTCTTTTACATGATTTCTCTAATCAATCAAAAAGCTTCATCCTGTAACTTCATTTTACAAGTGTTTTCAGTTATAGAGTCACATTATTGTGTTACAGTGTATGAAACCAATAATAAAATGTATGAATATTTTCCCGGGTTTTCTTATAAACCTATATCCATTTGTTGATAAAGCAGATAGGTTTTCATCATAACATAAAATAGTGAAAGCAAGTATCAATCTCAGTCTTTTTTTCAATAAACATATGAGCAAAGAATGCAAAGAAGTATAAACTCCACGTATCATAACTCCTGACTTATTTTGCAGCTTTTGGAAATGTAAAGAACATTTAAGGTTAGGGACAGGTTAAGGTTAGGGGAAAGCATTTCAGAGTATCTTAGAGCTGTCGATTTTTTTATATAATCCATCTTCTGTTTGGTATTATAACTGAACTTAAACACTAGTCATGGATGTGGCTATCACCTTGCTCTGGGATGCAGAAAGAAGAGCTGAATTTTATATGCCAGCAGTTGGAAAACCACAGGTCCTTTTATCATGTGGAAGAGTAATTAAACTGGGAAATCTGGAATTTACTTTTGTGTTTGTTGGCTCATGGCTCATTTCCAGTTTTTGGCAAACAGCCGATTTTGTTTTGTCCAGAGATGAGTTTCATCCCATCGTATAGCAGACTGTGAATAAGATGCTTTTTTGAGTGGATTATTCTTGTCTTGTTTCTGTATATTGATGTTGGCATTGTCGCTTTCAAACTGTAGTATAACTTTATTGAAGACATCATCACTAGACATGTATTCCCTATTGCTAAATCCAAACAAAGCATACAGTGCTGTGAAAAATCCTGATTTCCTCTGTTATTGCATATTTTTTCACACTGGATGTTTTCAGATCTTTAGACATAATCTAATATTAGATAAAGGGAACCTGAGTGAACAAAAAACATTTTATTATGAGTATTTCATTTATTTAATAAACAAAGTTGTTCAACACCCATATCCCCTGTGTGAAAAAGTAATTGCACTTAATAACTGGTTGCACCAACTTTAGCTGCAGTGACTTCAACCAAATGCTTCCTATAATTCAATATGAGTCTTTCACATCACTATGGAGGAATTGTAGCCTACTCTTCCTTGCAGAACTGCTTTAGTTCAGAAACATCAGTAGGTTTTTGAGCATGAACTGCTTGTTTTAGGTCCTGCCACAACATCTCTATTGGCTTTAGGTCTGGACTTTGACTAGGCCACAGCAAAACTTTAATTTTGATTCTTTTCAGCCATTTTGATGTGGACTTGCTTTTGTGTTTTGGATCATTGTCTTGCTGCATGACCCAACTACGCTTCAGCTTCAGCTGATGGACAGATGACTGGACATTCTCCTTAAGAATTTTCTGATACAGAGCAGAGTTCATGGTTCCTTCGATCATGGCAAGTCGTCAAGGTCCTGAGGCAGCAAAGCATCCCCACACCATCACATTACCACCACCATGTTTGACTGTTGATATGATGTTCTTACTGTGTAATGCTGTGTTTTCTCTACACCAGACATAATGGGACCCATGTTGTCCAAAAACTTGCACTTCTGACTCATCTGTCCAAAGAAGATTCTCCCAAAAAGCTTGGGGATCATCCAGGTGCTTCTTGGCAAATGAGAGATGAATATTTGTTCTTCTCGGTTAGCAGTTTTTTCCACCTTGCTACTCTCCCATGAAGCCCATTTTTGCCCAGTCTCTTTCTGATTCTGGAGTCATGAACATTGACCTTATCTGTGGCAAGAGAAGCCTGCAGTTCTTTGGATGTTTGTTTTTAAGATCCTTTGTGACTTCCTTGACATTGCGCCTTTGGAGACATTTTGGCAGGTCAGCCACTCCTGGAAAGTTTCATTACTGTTCAAAGTGTTCTCCATTTGGAGATTGACTCTCTCTGTGTTTCAGTGGAGTCCCAGAGCCTTAGAAATGACTTTGTAACCTTTCCAGACGGATAGATATCAACACCTTTTTTTTCTCATCTCTTCAGGAATTTCCTTTGATCATGTTATAATGTGCTTGTTGAATCTTTGTGCTGGCAACTTGACTCTGATGGTAACAGTAAAATTAAGTGAGGTTTATATTGAACAGGACTGGCTGTAATCAAGCCTGCCTGTGTTCAATCAGATGACTCTAAATTATCCCTTTAATTGGGTTGATTTAATTGGGCAATTTCTTTTTTCACACAGTGCCAGTTGGTGTTGGTTAACTTTGTTCATTAAATAAATGAAATAAGTTAAAAAAGTGTTATTTGTTCACTCAGGTTCTATTCATCTAAAATTAGATTTTGGTTGAAGATCTGAAAACATTCAGTGTCAAAAGTCTGCAACAATAGAATAAATCAGGAAGGGGGCAAATTATTTTTTACGACACTGTATGTCAGCTAAGAATAAAACTGTGTAAACTAGTTATTCCACTCTCTTTTTACAGTCTTATACATGTATTTGGCTGACACTTTAGGCCAGACAACTTTATGGAGATTCCCTGTTTTTACATGTAAAGTTTGGTACCCACTCATATAGTATAATCTGTGTAAAGTACCTAGTTCAAGGCTACAGTGTGTTCACCAGTTATTTCAGACCACAACAATCTGTTTAAGAGTCTGTAGCCCTACCGGCTACTCCCCTCTGCCACTGTATTCACTGGATATAAATTTAAGTCTGCAAATTATTTAACTCTGGTTCTGAAGTGAAGACTAGAGGTGTCCAGTTAAGAGCCTACTTTCTGCTTTTTAAGCATAAACACTTAGGTAATAAAACAACAAACTTAAGGATGTATGTTTAAAATGTTCTTCAGTTTAAAATTCCACATTATATTTATAAGTTTTTCCCTGCAGTTTTAGTCAGAGCTTAGCATATTGTTCTAAGCATATTTTCCTTTTCGAAGCGCTTTGGTTGTTAGTCATTAATGATTAATGAAGTATGAAATGGAAATAACTAAGGGACACTATTGGTAACGGAGGGGCATCAAGTATATTGAAAATAAGGGCTTCCAAACAGGTGTGGGTCATGCATTAAGTAAATAACATCCCCTTATGCTCAGGATGATCTATAGAAATTCTGGAAAGGGCTGGTTGGTAAATATTAAGTACCCGAAAGCCACCCTGTTCAGTGGCTTTATATTGTTGTTTCCATTTTGTATCCACTACGTGTAGATCGGGAATAAAGACTTCAATAGCTCCTATTCCGAAGTGAATATTATATTTATGCTAATGAAGACCTTATTAGACTTTTATAATATGACTTCCTTTTCAAAATTAAGGTTTGCAATAATAAAGCACATCTGAACAGGTAAGATATCATTAATAATGACTGTTGCAGCTCGTATTCTAAAGCCATATGTATTTTGTCACTATTTTAAGATCAGTTACACTACTTGATACAAGGATTGCATTAGAGAGAACTTTTCATTGGTATACCAAGGTGAAAACTATGTTGAAAATCTAACATATGCTTATTATCCAGAAAATGTAAACATTTTAGACAAGTATAAGGAAGCAAATACATGTAATTTTTGTGTAATTCTGATACTTTGTGAAGTTCATTTATACAATATGGATTTAAAACAAAATTCAGATCGTCCACACTTAAAGAAGTAAGGCTTTATCTTGCCATGAATAATAATGTGAGATTCAAATACATTAAAATGTCAATTAACAGGTAAATACACCATATGTGGTAATAATTTAATCTGAATTTCTAGATCTGTTATCTGTAGCTCGTGAGTTAGAAAATAGCTTTATCAAAACTTCAAGTAGGCAATAGATTTTCTATTTTTAGGAGTTGTTAGAATTTCTTTTGTTTTTACATATTAATATCCCCTTAACAATGGTTTGTATAATTACGCACCTTATGCTATCTCAGTATAGAAGGTATACTGTCTTCACACACCCATAGAATTTGCACATTATATTCTGCGGAGCCAAACCTTGTTAACTTGAAGAAATGAAACATCGCAGTCCTGTTATTTTTTTCTACCATTTGAAGTCCGGAAGGAATTAATCCTTGGAAACATTTATTCTAAAAGGTAAACTCGATGTTCTAAAAGGTAAACAAAAGGTACATTTTCAAAATACGCTAAAACTGCAAGATTTCTACAGTGGGAGAAAGAAATGTCAGTCTGCATTTGCCCTCAGAAATACATAAAATGTTTCATTTCTTGGTTATCCTTTTGCATGGCCTCTATCCTTTTTCTCCAAACCAGACTGTTTCCTGTTCAGCCTGGATTCTTCCCAAGTGTTCACTTAAGTATTAAGCAGCTCTGTACCGTTAGATCATTGTAACTGGAAATAAATGTAAGCTGTCTGGAGCAGTAATGGAAAATAGTTTCTGATGATAAAATGGTAATGCGGCTGTATATGTAGAAGTCTGTGAAGTTCACATTTTAATGCCACTGAATGTCTTAGGGTTTTATTGTTAATTTTTTATGATTTGAGGTACAGTCCTCCTGTTATAAGCAAGATGTTGTGAAATGTATCAATAAGTGTTATCAGGCTGTTACTTAAGTTACCAGTGTATACCTGTTTTCTGCTTGCCCAGGTACTATAGAGTTGTCACATACAAGAAGAATGCTTTGTAAAACACAAGGAGGATCCTTGAGTAATGTATGTGGATTTAATTAAAGAAAATAAGTGTACTTTACTTAATTCTTGAGAGCAAACGGTTTTTACTTTTTTTTTTACCAAATACTAAAGAAATTCTCACCAGTAAGCATTATTTCTTAGAAACTATTTTGTGATCACACTAAGTGTTTGGAATAGAGGTATGGAAAAAAAACTGTGTTTAGGTTAGATTACTTTTGTTCAGCCTAGTCATCATAATAGAACTATTTTTTTGTGTTGGACATTAGGTATTTTCTTTGCAAAAACCTAAACCAACTGGATCAAGTTCCAGTCAAGGTCTGCCTAACAGATGAGCAGTTTTGAATTTAGATTTTACTAAATTTTAGGTATGATCTATTTTCTGTAGAAATGACAAATCGTAGAAGGCTACACAGTATTTTGCTTTACTGATTTACTGTTTTTATAATGACTTTGTGTTATCTTGTATAACAGTTACAAATTTTGTCCTTTTCACAGAAGATAGTTTGCAGTGGATATTAAGAGGGGAAGGGTTTAAAATATGGCTTAAGGTTATTTTGTAAGCAAATCTGCTGCTTCATTAGAATAAAAAGATGTAAACATTAGACTTTCTCACCAGAAATGGGGAATCTGGATGCACTTATTTAATGACCCATGGGCTCTGTAGAGTGTGAAGATTTGCATTCAGAGCAGAATTGTTTTTGGTCAATGGAGAATTCAATAAATAAGAGAATGCAGCATTTATTTTTCCCACTGAATACACTGATTACATTTAAGAAATATGTGAACTATGCCAAAGCAGTGCAAGTGAATGTTTAGACTGTGTCCCTTCCCCCCATTTCCAAGTTAAGGGAGACCCTGGGAACAGTACAGCTTTATGTAAATACTCCTCTGTCCTTGGACTTAGTGATATGTAAAAGTTTTTATATTAAGAATTGTTTTCAGTGTAAAATGTGATTATGACCTTATAAACACAGAACAAATAGTTTCTATCTTATGGTATTTAACGGTTAAAAATGGTTGAGGACATTTTTTTTAATTCAGATACTTATTTCTTAATGTCTCCGATATAGTTTTGATTATAGCCAAACAAAAAGTATGATTGAACAGGTGGTGGTGATAGTTTTGGTGGTTATGTGATGTTTTTTTTTAATTCTTCAGCTTTACTGCTTTCTGCAATACAACCTGGTGTTGTTTCTGAAATGATCTTCCTACTTCTTTGTGCTTGTGTATGTTGCTAATAGGAATTTAACTGATTGGTTTGGATTGAGGTTAAGCAACACACGTTAACAAGTAAAAGACGGGAAACCATAAACTCAAAAGCATTACAGTGTCTCTAGTGTCTCTATCAGTGTTTTTAATTTCATGCACTATTCATTATAATCATGTAATTTGTATTTCTGGTATCATAGAAAAGTGAAAATGTGTTTCATGTAACTGCAAAAGATTTGTTTCAGACAGCTAAGATGATAAAACAAATTGTTCTAGGGAGGTAAATGTAGGGCCTGATGGTCTGGTTAGTAATTCACTGACTATAGATTAGATTTAAACTGTTTTTTTGACAGTATTTCACATTATACAAAACCTACTTAAAATTAAATATGCTTTTAATTTTTAGTTGTATATTATGTAGATTATATTGCATAAATAAGCAATATTTTATATTTCATATGTAAGTATTCAATTGGTCTATATATATTATACATAGGAACCATGCAGAGGTTAATTCCACATTAAACAGTGAAAGGATTGATCTTTATTGTGGAATTAACCACTGTTTGTTCCTTTCAGCTCACACACTGATGCAGCTCTCTATTTTAACCTGTTAAATATAGATGTTACAGTAGCAGGAGGTTTCACCTTTTGTGAATACGTACAGCCTGGGGTCATAAAATGTGGATTTCTTTGAAGTATTTGATCCTGGTAGGCCTGCTGGGTTATGGTCTATCTTGTTCTTAAGCCATTTGAAATCTGACTACCAGTTGTATGACAACATCAGAAAGTAAAACTGGATCTGACCTCATAACAGCAAACTATTAATTTAACTAAAAACCTAGCTGGGCCAAATGATTTATATTTGTAAACTTTGTAATATCACTGAAAAATGTAGAATGTGTGCTGCATATAGCAGGAAATTCAGTTATTAACATTTAAGTTTATAACATTTAACAAGTGCATTTAGTATAAAATATTTTTGTAAATATCAGGTTAATAATAAAAGCATAACACTGTGGAAAAAAGTTTTCTGTTTCTAAAAGTGTCATTTATATATATTTATACAAAAAATGTCAGTACTTTTTAGACCATTTCCTAAAAAGCTCCACAATTAAATTAGTATGTATTGTCATGTCAGTAAAAATTCATCTGTACTCATTTTTTCTGCTTTTCTCTCATAGGATTCCGTAAAATCAGCCTTGATGACCTTCGTAAAGCTTACATTGTGAAGGATGTGCAACAGTATATCCTACACCGATTAGACCAAGAAGAAGCACTGAGGCAACACCTAACAAAAGAAACGGCAGAAATGCTGAATCAACTCCACATCAAAAGCAGCGGATGCTTCCTGTATTTGGAACGAGTGCTAGATGGAGTTGTGGAGAACTTCATCATGCTTCGAGAGATCCGTGACATCCCTGGAACACTGAATGGGTTGTACCTGTGGCTTTGCCAGAGGCTTTTTGTGAGAAAGCAGTTTACAAAAGTGCAACCCATCTTGAATGTGATTCTTGCGGCATGCAGACCGCTTACTGTTAAGGAGCTTTATCATGCAGTCTGGACAAAAAACATGTCATTGACATTGGAAGAATTTCAAAGAAAGATGGATATCCTGTCAAAGCTGCTCATCGATGGCCTAGGAAATACTAAAATCCTTTTTCATTATAGCTTTGCAGAGTGGCTGTTGGATGTAAAGCATTGTACTCAAAAATATTTGTGTAATGCAGCAGAGGGACACAGAATGATGGCTATGAGTTATACCTGTAGGGCCAAGGAGCTTAAACCACTGGAAGTGCAAGAATTTGCATTACACCTGATTAACTCCAACTTCCAAATAGAGCCCTATCATCTTGCACTCTGGATGGTATGGAATGGAACACCTGCTAAAGACTCTTTGACAACCTCCATCCCAAAAGAACAGGAGGTTTTACAGCTGTTGGTCAAAGCTGGTGCCCATGTCAGCAGTGAAGATGACCGAGCGTCATGTATCGTCCAACAGGCCTTGGAAAGGGAGGATTCAATTCGGACTTTACTTGATAATGGAGCTTCTGTAAACCAAAGTGACTCAAGTGGAAGAACTTTATTAGCAAATGCTGCATACAGTGGCAATCTAGATGTGGTTAATTTATTAATTTCTAGAGAAGCAAATTTGGAAATTGAAGATGGCCATGGACAGACAGCACTTACACTTGCAGCAAGACAAGGTCATACCAAGGTTGTGAACTGCCTTATCGGGTGTGGAGCAAATATCAATCACACTGATCATGATGGTTGGACAGCGCTAAGGTCTGCTGCATGGGGAGGACACTCTGAGGTGGTTTCTGCACTTTTGTACTCTGGCGCCAAAGTAGATTGTGCAGATGCTGATAGTAGAACAGCCTTGAGGGCTGCAGCTTGGGGAGGACACGAGGACATTGTGTTGAATCTGCTACAACATGGGGCAGAAGTCAATAAAGCAGATAATGAAGGAAGGACCGCACTCATTGCTGCAGCATATATGGGTCACAGAGAGATTGTGGAGCATCTTCTTGACCATGGGGCAGAAGTAAATCATGAGGATGTGGATGGGAGGACTGCTCTTTCAGTAGCTGCCCTCTGTGTACCAGCAAGCAAAGGGCATGCCTCTGTAGTCAGTCTACTTATAGACAGAGGAGCAGAAGTTGATCACTGTGACAAAGATGGCATGACCCCCTTATTAGTTGCTGCCTATGAAGGACACGTTGATGTTGTTGATTTACTGCTGGAAGGGGGAGCAGATGTTGATCATACTGATAACAATGGGAGAACACCTCTTCTTGCAGCTGCTTCTATGGGACATGCATCAGTTGTCAACACCCTTCTCTTTTGGGGAGCTGCAGTAGATAGTATTGACAGTGAAGGAAGAACTGTACTGAGTATAGCATCTGCTCAAGGGAATGTGGAAGTTGTGCGAACTCTGCTGGACAGGGGACTAGATGAAAATCATAGAGATGATGCAGGCTGGACCCCACTGCACATGGCTTCTTTTGAGGGGCACAGGCTAGTATGTGATGCGCTTATTGAACAAGGTGCCCGATGCAGTGAAGTTGACAATGATGGGCGGATTCCACTGATACTTGCTGCGCAAGAAGGTCATTATGATTGTGTACAGATACTAATTGAAAATAAATCTAGCATTGACCAGAGAGGCTATGATGGAAGGAATTCACTCAGAGTTGCAGCTTTGGAAGGACATAGATACATTGTTGAGCTGCTTCTTAACCATGGAGCTGACATAGACTGCAAAGATGCAGATGGACGTCCTACTCTATATATCTTGGCTCTTGAAAATCAACTAGCCATGGCAGAATATTTCTTAGAAAATGGAGCAAATGTAGAAGCCAGTGATACAGAAGGAAGAACAGCTCTTCATGTTTCCTGCTGGCAGGGGCATGTAGAAATGGTGCGAATGCTGATAAACTACCATGCTGATGTGAATTCTTGTGATAATGAAAAGCGTTCGGCTTTGCAGTCTGCAGCATGGCAGGGTCACATCAAGGTAGTACAGTTATTGATTGATAATGGAACTCACGTGGATCACACATGTAATCAAGGAGCAACAGGATTATGCATTGCAGCCCAGGAAGGACACATTGATGTGGTCCAGCTATTATTAGAACATGGTGCTGACCCAAACCACGCAGACCAGTTTGGACGCACAGCCATGCGAGTGGCTGCAAAGGGAGGGCATTCACAGATTATCAAACTTTTAGAAACATATGGGGCTTCTAGTTTGAATGGTTGTAGTCCTTCTCCTGTTCACACAATGGAACAGAAGGCTCCCATTTCTGTAACTGGTAAGATGCAGTCTTTAACAATAAAATCAAACAGCTCTGGCAGCACAGGTGCTGGGGAACTCCAGCCTTCAGGTCGTGGCTTATCTAATGGACCTGTACACGCCTTCAGCTCTCCTTCAGAATCCCCTGACTCAACTGTTGACCGGCATAAGTCTTCTCTCTCCAACAACTCTCTCAAAAGCTCAAAGAACTCTTCCTTGCGAACAACATCATCAACGGCAACTGCCCAGACTGTGCCAATTGATAGTTTCCATGGGTTGTCCTTTACTGAGCAAATCCAACAGCACTCTTTGCCTCGCAGTCGAAGCAGGCAGTCTATAGTATCACCGTCTTCTACAACAAAGTCCATAGGACAACATCCCAGTTCACCCTCTAGTGAATATGAATGGAGTCAAGTAAAGCCAAGCCTAAAGTCAACCAAAGGAAGTAAATTAAATAATGCATCCAATGGCTCAAGTAAGGGTAGTTCAGGGGAGAAAAAAAGGTCCAAGAATAGTGGCTCACAAAGTCAGGTGTTAGAATATGAAATGACGCAGTTTGACAAAAGGATCGCTCTAACAAAGCCTGCATCAAATGCTGGAGTGACAGTGAAGCAGCTCCTTCCAGAACCTCAGTGTAAAATAGTTGTTCCCACTCAGCAAGAGGTGGGAAGGTCACCACAACAGTTCCTTATCCAACAGCAAAACAGTACAGAAAAGAAAAGGAATGGCATCATGACCAATCCGAACTATCACCTTCAGGGGAATCAAGTTTTCCTTGGGAGAGTGTCTGTCCCAAGAACTGTCCAAGATAGAGGGCATCAGGAAGTACTAGATGGTTACCCCATAGGGGAGACGGAACTTAGCCTTAAACAAGCCCTGAAACTGCAGATTGAAGGAACAGACCCAAGCTTTAACTACAAAAAGGAAACTCCATTATAGCTGGTACGTTATGTCAAACATGGACTGACATGTTTTTTAAAAAAGAAATTAGAAAAAAATATAGTATCTTTTTGCTGAAGAAAGAATTTAATTGGTAGCTTAGTATCATGTCCAAAAAGTACAAAAAGGAAGGCACAAGGAAGTTCATGAAAACATTTTCCATGTAACTTGGTGTTCGTAGCTCTTGAATCTCCCCATGACTTTTGTATAAACCTTTATCCTATTGTACATTGAGAACCCTGGGACATGTTTCTGCTTGATTTTGCTTGTTAAGCAATACTGAAATGTAGGGGACTGCTATTGAGTCAAAATAAGACTTGACAAAAAATATCTTGTCTGTTTTATTTAAATATTTGAGAGAATATAGTTAAATTATTAAACTGAATTAATGTAATTTTGTTTTAGAAATACTTACAGGGAGCAAGATTTTTTAAATTTGGATGCTAATACTTTTTAAAAAGCAGAGGCTTTGGTTCTGTGTATTAAATTGTCATGATTTGGAGGTAACGCTTCTTTTACAACACCTTGTCTGCTATGAATTGATTCTTCTGGTGGTAAAAAACAAGCAAAGTAAATTCTATTCTCAACTCTAATGCTTCTTTGTTGATTACGACATCGTATGAATAGCTGTTAAAGTACATTTTGTGAAAGTTTTAAGTCCTGTTAAATGTCCATATCTCATATTTTTAAAATAGATAACTGAAATTTACAGCTGATTTCCTTTTATTCTGTTTCAGATGTCTTCAACAGTATCCGCCATACAGACATTGGAGAGAATGTGCCAAAGGAACCTCTTTTATCTGCAGAAAACTGAATTTATTTTCCACTTTTTACAGAGTGGGAACTTTGAACACCTCGAAAGCCTAGGGAAGAATGTGATTGCTGCACACTGATTACATGAACTGATACTGCAATGTGCCTACATCTGTGATGGCCTTTTCAGTGTAACCCTGCACGCTTTATAATTTTATTTAATGTACCATATATTTAATATGCAGAGTATGCACTTTTTTTAGACAACTTCTGTTTGTTTCCTAACAAAATAATTGTTGAAAATGCTTTTTTATTGTTTTCCTTGCCTGCAAATATACATTTCTAGAAATAAATGTACTGCCTAGTACAATACTGCAACACCTCACTGTTGAATTTCAAGATATTTCATCGCCTAGGGCAGTGTTACATGTATTTATATACTCTGCCTTTCTGATGTCAAAACCTCTATGTAGACTTGAAACAGTGTTCCTCTCATAAGAAATCGTACATTTCCTATAGATCTTGTGTGTTTTATGTTAACAGAAAACGTAACTTACAGTATGGATATAATCAACACTATTTATTATGGAAAAAGCCACTTGTATTGTGTATTATACCATGGTGCTGTCATGATCATTTCCCTACAGATATTTAAAGGGGCTGTGTTGACATCCATTAAGCATTTTTATTTTGTTCATGAATACCATAGTATTACTGGGTCCCCAATAGCAAATTTCAATGAAATCATCAGGAACAGTTGCTTTTGATTTGTCCCAGTGGGACTTTAATTACTAGATATGTCAGAAAAGATACTTAAAATAGTGTTAGATTTAAGCTTCTTAGTGTGCGCCAGTATTTGAGGTTAGAGAAATTAATTTCATCAGTAACACTGTTCTGTATGAAGTTGTTTTCAGCAGCCTATGATATGTGCATTGCAAGATAAGATGTGTAAGCTCTTTTTTTCTAAGACTTTCCTTGCTGTCGTAATTACAATAAGACATTCTTGAGAATGCAGCAGTTTGTGGCAGAAAACACTTTCCATGGGTTGGTAAAGGGTATTTTTTTTCTGATCCCTTGAAGCTTTAAACTTCAATAATATTCTTGTTTTAAGCCAGTGTTGGATGTTATATGCTTGTCATGTCTCTGAAAGTCAATGGAAAAACAAAGAGGAAAAAGTATTGGTTTCAGCGGCTATATTTCATATCCCCAAGCTTTGACTGCCAGGAAGCAAAGGAGCTCAGAATTAGAGCACAAGGAGCTCTGAGATTCGGAACATCTGTTTCTTGTGGACCTGTGAAGGGTGTGTGCGCGTTTTTGTGTAATGTCATAGTTTTTCTGGCTTTTTAGTTTCACGAAGATGGACTATCAGTATGCCACTGCTTTCCTAAATTAAAAACAAAGTGGAAAACCATTAATGTATGGAGAACTATGTTTATAAAGAAATAAACTGTGGCCATCTTTCAAACAGATCTGTATAACAGCTTCAAACTAAAGGGTTCTGGTTTTTGCTTAAACTTGCAAGCTAGCAAGGACTGGGAAAAGCACATAGGAAACAGAAGGGCCCTTTAAAGGCCTTCTGTCCTGGACAGTATTTATGATAATTTAGCCAAGTTTTGAACTTATTTTTCCATCTTTTTTTTTGTTATGCAAGTTTGTTTTTCATTTTAGGCTGTAAGGATTGCATTTAAACAGTATGGTTGTAAATAGCATATAATGTACATTGAACTTCACATTTTAAAAATTATTTTATTTCTTGTATTATATGAAGCTGAAATTCCTTATGTATATTAAAGTGCTTAATAAATATATTTGCTTTTCTGCAGGTAACTGTTCAGACTCTCCCTTGTTTATAATGCTGACACTTTTTTTAATCAATAGCCCTTTATAGCATTCACATTTTTTCATAACCACATTTTTCCTGTCTATTTTATAAATCACAACATTCATTTCATGTGGCCACATTATAAAAGCTTAGATGTATTATTAATTATTATTTAGGTTTTTCATTGGATTGGTTGCATATTATTGTCACAGTGCTTCAAGGGGACAGTTATCAGAACTTATTTTGTTTTATTTTATATGACATTTTCCCTTCTCACTGCAATTATTTCTGTATTAGCATATACTTAACACACATCTGTGAGCAGTCTAACATTGTTTCAGAATGAAGGTGTAAATATCCAATAAATATGTACTTTGGCTGATCTAATTAAATCTGAAATCAGTATTGTAAATATAAAAAACCTATGCTCTTCATTTTCAGTTGGGCATAAATGCAGGAATGGTTCCGTTCCATGATGACTGCCCTTCCCTGTGGCCTTTCCACCTCTAATGTTGAATTTTGTTTTAATTATAAGACAGAGGGCTGAACAAAGAGTTTCATGCTCTTGACATAATGTTATAGAATACAGAAAAGCATATATAGTACAGAACAGCATGGCTATAAACTGGTTTATGTTGCAGGGGAAAATGTTTCTTGTGCTCCAGTAGCAATATTGCCCTGCTACTTTGCAGCTGCCATTATTATCCTTGTTACATTTTCAGTTTGTTTAACAATAGAATAAAGCCTACAAGAAATGGTTGAGCTCATGTTTTTTTTCTTTCTTTAATGTGCCTCTACATACTGTACACTTCATCATATGGTATGAGCAGGCATACAGAATGCAGTGTTTGAATCTTTAGGTTTAAAAGACCATTCAATTCTAGCACAGCTGTAGATCTTGTCTGTTCATACACAATTCTCATATTTAGTGCTGCACCCCAATGTTTATGAGAGTTGACATTTATGATATGGCATGTTTGATAAGATTATCAGATGATAGCACATTTCACAGTTGCTTTTTATATCACTGATTTAATTCTGTATTAAGCCATTAACCTTTGGCTTTACATGATACCTCAGTCCAGCCCTAAGATGAAAAAGTATTGGATATGGTCATGAGGTCCACCCCCATTCTTTTATACTGCACAGATCTGAAAGAGCAGTCAGTCATAACACACTCATTGGAGAAATACGAAGTGCTAACATGAAGACCATTTTGGACTGATAATTAAAGACATGGGAAGCTAACCAAACAAACCAAACCAAACTAACCTGTCGATGTGATGTGGTCAAACAAACGTGTACATAAATGTTTTGTCAGCATAGTATGGGTCTTCCAGATGTTGCTCATTTATAGATCACTAGCACTTTTGATCTGTTCAATTAATAACTCTTGGCCCTGGTAATGTCGTTTTATTTTAAACACACTTTTAAACTTTCTTCCTCTTTTTCGCTTGTCTTTTTGTGTATAACCTATTTGATATCTCTTTGCTCCTAGCAGTCACTGACCCAGTTTGTTCAATTCCCTGACTGCTGTTGTGCCTGTTACAGCATGTTTAATTGCTTCAATTAATCCATCAGGGTTTGGGAATTACATTGAAAATTTGAGAATGACTTAGGTGAGTAAACTGAATAAGTTATAAGCATTGTAAGGCAATTAACACAAATATGACATAAAGAACAGGGACAATGAACAAATGTCTATATCTTCCTCTAAAAACTGCTATTTTTTCTACAAAAGCTGTTTAAGCAATAGTGTAAACTGCAAGACAGATTAGGACCTGGAAATGTTGATCTATTCTGGATAGATGGATCTCTTCCAGAATATCTAAAATTAATTTGCCTTCCAGATAGTGTAGTGTCTTGAATATACAAGACTGGAACAAGACTGCACTTATCAGACATTACCTTTCTAATTTGGGGGATTAACAGTTATACAATTTAACAAATTAATCTTGCAAAGAGCTTTAAATTGCTTAGGGAACAGTTTGTTTTTTAATCACATGATCATGTTTTCCAAGTATAATGTATACAGTATAGTATTACTATAAATTATAACGCAATTTAAACCTTAAATAAATTTAAGAATTCGAAATTGGAGACTTGTATGCTGGTAAGTATCCCTTAATTATTGTAAAGAACATTATTTTAATTAATAATTACCTTATTTTTAAATAATGATACCCTGAGCTTTTTAATGCTAGTTCAGTGCCTGACATGCATTGGATCCACAGGCCTCTTCAAAATAGCCCTTGTTCTAACCCATATATAAAGACAAGTATTCTTTGTTTAATGAAAAAATATTTTGAAAAATGTGTTTTTTTCTGTGTATTTGTTTTAGCTAGACCAGATATTTGTCCATTTAAGATCATTTTTAGTAGATGGAATTGACATTAAACCAAAGGACAGATAGGTTCTTCTTTATAGCAGAAATCCACTTAAATTCATTGATTTGTTGCATAAATTGTTGTGTAAAATGGTACAGTATGGTGTTTTAAAGCTTAATCTTAAAGTTTTTAAGTTTATTTACACAGTTTCCTTATTAGATTTCATAGTGTTAACCGCAAAGTATTTTTAAAATATTGTCACAGTAATTACAAGACTGTGCATTTCATTGGTTTGAACATGAAACATACAGTATAATAACAAAATGCTGACCTGCAAATCCATAAAAGTGTTTTAAAAGTACTTGGGGAAAATAACAGTGAAAATGTACAGTGAAATGTTCAATAGCACAATGTTAATACATTGTCAAAAAGAATAAATAAAATCTTACTCTCAAACAATAACAAATGTGAAATGGTCTCATGTCATGAGAACAGACAAGCATGACTGAGATAATGAGCAAACCAAATGTTGCTTAAGTCATATTTTCCTGAAAAAAAGTATTCATAAATATTTCTAGCATACTTTTGCCAATATAAACATCTGTTTCAGCTGGTTTCTTGTTTTGTATTACAGTATTACAGAAGGCTTGTAAAATAAGAATCAAATGGAGTATGATTATTTTTATTGATTCTAAATGAGAGTTCGAATTTCATTTTTAAATTAGGTTAGGGTATTTTGGATGGAATTTCATATTGCATTACTTTTTGCATGCTTACATTTTTCCTGTATGTAAAATGATGATGTGCGTTGTTTTTCTGATTTTTAATTTTTTGGTCTGTGACAACATTAATTAGTGTATGTACCCAAGGTATTTCCAATGACAAGAAATGTCTGACATCCTCTTAAAACATAGGGATAGTTTCGTCTATATTAAAGTTTGATAGTGCTTTGGTATATATAATAATGGGCTTTTAACTATGTATCAGCATTTTGTTTTCCTTTTTTACAATGCCAAAAGCCGTGGGATTACAGAAGAGACAACCATGTTGTTGAAGTCGATACCCTGGCAAAGGTATCTATGTTGTTGCTTTAACATACCAGTAGGACAAAGGTGTTGATTCTGATTCTGGTTCCTTTCTGTTTTTGTCATTACTGGTTTTCACTCATTCAAAAGCTGAAATCACCTCCTCATCTATGCCAGCCTCTCACTTGAGATGATTTTGTTATGAAACAGTGAAAATCACTTGAGTTAGTCATGAATGATGAATGAATCAAAATGAATCCAAAAACCATGAAATCACACATTCAATATTCAAATGTATGTATACATTACTGATGCTGCCAATCCTCTAGAAACCTGTTTCCATTCAGATGCACATACTAATTTGGTCCAAATTGTAGCTTCCATAAACTTACATGTGATATAAGTAAGACTTTCTGAAATTTAATTGCTTGTTTCAGTTTTTCAACCTTTATATGGCTGGGTACCTAAATTATCAATTTTCTACTCCATGGGTACTACCCTGTTTTGAGTAATTGTTAAAGCTTTGGTTTTGGCCTGTGAGTAACATCTCTTGTTTTTATAATCAACTCATCTAGCTTGTTTGGTAGTCGGTAACTAATTTAACTAAAGTTCTCATCCAGCCATCTTGTGAAAGAAGCCAGGGTAATGGCTTCAACACATGACCGGGAAGCTTGCTCTCTATTTCCAAAGCCCATTGGATAAAGAAGTTATTCTAGTTTCCAATTTAAATGTACTTGCACATAATTTACACTAGAATCCTAGGGATGAGGTTTCACTGTTGGTTTCAATGAAATCCACTGGGCTAATTTTGTCAATGTCATAGATGATTTTGAAGACTTGTATCCTTCTGTAGTCATCTCTACAGAGAGAGAATAAAAAGTTTAAGTTATTTTAACCTTTTTCTTTGTAATACATTCCAAGAGAATGTTAAAGGTTTTACCTTCATTTCCTTAAGAACAGCTGATTAAGAACAACTGTAACCTTTTCCGTCACCCATGTTAGCACTACTTATGTGTAATTTTGTCTTCTTAGCATGAAACTCATTGTCTCTTTCTTTCTTGGTAAACACCTGGGTTACGTATGTGATGTATTCTTGATCTGAATCTTTCCTAGTATTTGGTGTCTTGGTATGCGAGATACTTAATTTTATCCTGTGCTGCTGTTTTAAACTACATTATAATTTTATTTTTTTCTCTTTCTTGTGCTTTCTAATACCCATGTTTAATTTTATTTATTATATATTTTTTTTCTTTTAACTGGAACTGTTATGCCAAGGAAAGCACTCACCTGAAAGCTCTCACCTTCTCATTCCTGCCACTCTCCTTCAGTTGGAGTATCCTGTGGAGACACAGGTTAGTATTGCTGAGCACACTATCTAGGTCTGAAGGTATCTCAATTAGAGAGCACTGGATCAGTGGTCTCCATTCTACTTCCTCAATCTTCACCTGGCTTCATTCCACTTTGGCAATCTTCATCATCCTCAGTGTGCGCCTATCTACTTCAGTTATCTAGGCCTGCCTTCAACTTTCTTCAAGCCCTTACTGCACTTGAGTTCTCCAGCCTGTCAGCAAGACATGGCTGTTTCCAACATCTAGCCTTGTCACAACAGGATCCTGATCCTTTTTGATGATTTTGTAAACTGCTTTCTTCAGCTTTTATTTTTTCTTTACTGATTATTTAAACATTTCAGTCACTACTTTTTCTGTCTATGGGATAATTTGTTCCATGCTCAAAGCGGAATCTCTTTAACCTGTTGTCATAAATTCTCTACTATTTCAGTTTCTGTACTAATTTTACTTCTCTTAAACTCTGTCTCATTCCTTAATTATCTATACACCTTGCCTTTGCTAACATTTCCACTTCCTTGAGCTTCAAACCAAAGGACTTGTGCTGCGTGTGAGACACACCGATCAAAAGAATCTCCTGGTTTACGTTAGTTAATTAAATACTGCCTAAATGATTATGAGTGTAAAAAGTGTAGCATAAAAAACAGATCAAATCGGGAGAGAAAAAGAGAAGAGAGAAGGACAGAAGAGAGAGAGGGTAGACAGGAGGAGACAGAATATATAGCGTGTGCCAGGCAAGAGTTCCTTGTCAAGATAATCTGAAAAAAAAAACAGATTAAAGCTAAATACTTGAACCTCGCTAAGAGAGTTTGCAATTCTGTGCAACTCTGAACTCTGAATTCCGGAGCAAAGAATCCCTAGGTTAAAGTCACCCTCTCATGGTTGTGGGTGCATTTTAAATGAAGGAGATATGTTCCCTTTCCTTTGTTGGGACCCGGGTTTGGAGAGAGAGAGAGAGATTTAGCTGCAGGTTAAATATATTTAGTTCAGAAGGCAGCTTTATCTTATTCTGGCCTTTGTAGGTGTTAGAAGTTTGAATACTTCATAGCACTCTGGGGTTTTTCTGTTTACTATAGACATAGGCATCTGAAATGCCTGTAAACTTAACGTGTATCTTTACGTTGTGTGTGTATGGTAATTTTTAATAAATATCAGTTTGACCAAGTGTGCATGAATTATTTCTCTTTTCACCAAAACTATGTCAAAGAACAAAGAATTCATGTTCCTCTTACTATATTAACCGCTCGGGTATATTCTTGGAAAAAATCAAGTAGGGGGTTATGTTTATTTAATTTTTAACGAATCCACATCCACATCCTCGTTTTGTAACCTCCATCTTGTAACAGTACAGTATATGACTATTGTTGTTTTCTAAAGGTTCTTTCAAATGTATGTAAATAGCATTTAGGCATAAGCAATTACTTGATTTAATGTTTTCTTTTTCCTCTGGTTTTCTTTTTGACTCCAGTCCCTAAGTATCTGTCTTGCAGATTTCCTTTGCGTTTTTTTTCTCCATCCATTGTAGCTTAAATAAATATACACCCTTTTGGGTTTTCACATTATTATTATTACCACAGGCATGTTGTAAAACTTCAATATAAGAAACAAAGCATTGAATCTGGTTTTGAAATTATACATTTTAATTTGCCTTACCGTAAAGCGAGTTTAATCCTGTTAAAGCAATAAGAGGTTGATTTGTGTTCTGTTCACATATAGCAGCTATTGTGGTTTTGTGTATGGGTTTAGAGCTGCAGGGCACACCATTTGTGATGTAAAATAAAATTATTGTTCACCCATCATTTCATGGCTGTTTCTTGGTGTTTCATTTTTGTTACATGAAAAAGATACATAGCATTGTGTTAGATAAAACAAACCATAGAATATGCTAGGAAATATTACACCTTAAATGTCGATTTGCTTATAAATTACATCTGTAAATCACCAAATAATTATATTTAAAATGCTTGCATAAGGTATACACAATTTTATACAATATGCTGTATTAGAATGGTTGTATACAATACCACAAATGCATAATCCAAATGATCTTTGATGGATTTCAACTATAACAATAAAAGAGAAACAGAAAACACAGTAAAAGAACTACAAATGGCATAAAATACATTCCTTGTTACCCGGGAAGTTTTCACAGACCATTTAGATTATTGCATTAGTTTATGTCATGTCATTTGCCAAACTGCTTTATACCATATGGTGTCGCGGGAAGCTACCCGGTAAGCAGTGAGCGCAAGGCAGGGTACACCCTGGACGGGACGCCAGTCCATCGCAGGGCAAGTGCAAGCCAGTCATACATGGCGACAATTTGGAGGCCACGGTAATGCCCGGACACCGGGATAACTCCCTACTCTTATCGAGAAATGCCCAGGGATCTTTAATGACCACTCAGAGTCAGGACCTCGGTTTAACGTCTGATCCTAAAGACAGGTATTAGTTCATTTACAGATATGTTTTCTTTGAAGCACTTAATCTGCACAAGCAGATTTAACAATAACCGAACTGAATAAATGTAGTATAGTCAAATACAGTGCATACTCCTTTCTTTTCCTTTTCCTTTTTATTTTTAAATAGCAAATGCTATTTCAGTGTAAAAGTACAGATTACTTTTATAAAATTGCATTTAACATTGAGCACTTTACTGGGTCTTTCTATTTTTGCACATAAAGTATGAATTAAAAGAATTAAAATAAATGTTTTTTACTAAATAATTTAAGAGTGACAATGACCACAAAACTGGTTCTCCTATAATAACTCTTCAAAACCAAATCATATATTTGTGCTGACTGGGCATTGTACAGGCGTGCAGTGCGGCTGACACTATTTGAAATTCCAGCTCCCGGATGGCTTGTGTTCATGCCCTTTAGGAATGCTGGCAAGGGATCTTTCCCTTACACTCCTCCACACATTATTCAATAGCTGCTGCCAAGTTCATCTGAGGACACCGTTGACACTGATGAGATTCAGGACAATATTCTGCCCCAGAGATGACAGTTACTGTACATGAACAATTAATGACAAGAGTGATTTTATTGAAAAAATAATGGTTCTTAAAATTGACTCATAAGGCTGTGTCTCTATAAGCAGTAACAAAGGTTGTAAAGGACGGTAGATGATACCTTTATTATTAATGTCCCAGCTGTCTAAAATTATTAAGTCCCTGCACTATTTATATTCTCATTCTGGAGTTCCACATTTAATCATTTTTTACAGTTTTGATGTATTGTGTCAGTCTTGCTTTTTTGTTGCACAGGGGCTGTTTTGGCACTCTTAAATTACTGTACAGTACTTACAGCATGTAAGCTGAGGGAAAAAAGGTTAACAGTTCATTTCTAAACTAAAAAAATATATTTTAAGAGCATTTTATGCATTTATAGATGTAAATAGAAATAATAATTATAAATTAGACATTTTTAAAATATCTTTGATTATAACTACAAAACAGAACAAGTGTCATAATTATGAAGTAACTGCTCTAAAGAAAAAGAAAGAGAGTAGTGGTGAAAGAAAATTTTATTTATATTTGTGATTTCTGTGGTTATATGTAATGCAAGTTGAAGTAAGAAAAAATATTTTACAGAGAAAATAATTATATTTATAATATAAATCATATAATTAAAGAGAAGCTGTTCAAAAGAGAGAAACTACATGTCTTGTTAGTAGAGCTGTCATTGCTGCACAGCCAGCCTATACACACACTGTTTATATGCTAATAATAATGTTACGGCCTCTTTAGTGGTCGTTTTTAAATATTTCCACAATTAAACAAATTTCTCAAATAATTAGACTATTATTGGACTACTATAATTAAATATTTTCTCTACCTATTACCACATTGAACCTTTGATTACCTGACAATATTTTGAAATGTCTTCTTAGGATAGTGAGAGAACTGCTTTTCAGGTAATTGTAATTACACATTATGTAGACCTAATAATAAAAATCATGGCTTCTTTATTATTCACACCACTAGGTAGAAGCTGATAGTAGCTATGCAAGATAATCAGTCTTACAAGTGAAAACAATGCAGACATTCTGTTGTTGCCACAAAACTAAATTTACTAATAACTAAAAACAATGCATAAACAGTGTAAAATGTTCCTGTTTTTCAGAAAAATGCATCCTTATTTGAACAAATTCCTTTTTACCCATTTGTTAGTTATTTCCTTTTGTCTGCAGTACAAAATAATTTTGGTTGGTGATTTTGATACAACATACATCTGTGGCAAGAGAGCTACAGTACAAATGAAATCATGATGAATGGTAGATCATTACTGAATGATGTTACTTCTAAAATTAAAAAAAAATGCAATCAACTGACATTTAAGCCAAATAACAAGGGTTGAAGTAGTCGAAGGGTCGAATAGTCATGAACCAATTACTCCAAGGAACAAGAGCAAAGGTCAGCAGATTAACATATAAATTAAATGCCATCTGAGGTCTTGTCCCTAAGCTCTGTTCCACTCCATCCACCTTTAATGTGTGACAGAAGAATGAGAAGGCAATGGGATTAAAATCTTATATGTAATGGAGGCAGTAACCATATTAATATATCATTTTTTTATAAACAGTTTCAGATCATATGTTAAAAATGTTTTAAACACAAAAGGTGAAAAAAAAGACCACATTTGTATTTTAAAGTTTAACAGAATTTAAAACTAATGAAAATCTCTGGAGGTGAAAGAACATAAGAATGGTTAAAACCAAGAGGAGTTGATTTAGCCAGTCTTGCTCATTTGGTTTTACAATAGCTGACTCAAAGACCTCATCCAATTACTTATTGAAAGGGGGTAGAGTGTCAACATGGGTGGAAAGCCTGTGTCCTACTCCGACAACACTTTGTACAAAGTGCCTCATGTTCTGTGGTTTAAATGCACTTCCCCTTGTTTCCAGTTGTGTCCTCTAGTTTGTGTTTCTCTTTTCAGGAAAAGGTTAGTAAGAATTTTGAATTCTTGTATTTCGGTGACCAAACTTGGACACCGTATCCTTAATCAGGGTTTTACTACAAAGTGTACAATTTTTACCAAACCCTGGTTTTCAGTTTTTTACTTGGAACTACTGTATGTATCCCAATATTCTGTTTGCTTTTTGTATTACTTCCTCACAGTATCTAGAAGATAAAAATAATTATCAATATAAGTCTCTTGCTGCATGCATCTCTGCCTCTCTTTGTTGTATGTTTGCTTCATAGGGATGTATTTTATATTGTTGCCTGTGAAGGAGTGGTTAAGAATGTCTTTCCTGCCCTCTATCAATAAAAAAACCTGTTGGTAGCCTACACCTAGGCTGGAGCTGGCCTAATAGATGATTGGCCTTTCCTATGGGACTAGCTTGAAAAATGTGGTATAGAGCCAAGTCAGTTGTTCTCTTCTTCTCTTTTATCTATCTCATCCTTCAACAAGACAAGAGGCAGCACCCTTGTGAGTAACCACCCGCTTACAGATCCAAGATACCAGCACTTCAGCCTACATTTTGGGGACTAGAACAGTAGGTAAGTCTGCTCACAGAAGAAACCGGTTTAAGTCTAGGGAGGAAAGAGCTGTGTTTCTTTTTTATAGCAGAGGAAAGATTTATTTCCTTTTTAGCACTCACCAGGCTGTGCTCACATCTCTGGGATGCATTATCTCCGTTAGAGAAATGGTTCTCAGAATTATGTGTCAGTTTTAGAAAGCAGACTGCCCTGTGAAAGGCCTTTTGTTGTTTGGAATTCAGCATGTCCTCCCTTAGCTGCTGTGTTTTTTTTAGCAGTAAGTCTGGCCCATCTCTGAAGTGTCAAGTGAAAGTAATTTAGGTCTATAGCAAGCCTGTACTCAGGGACTCACATTTTGTAAATATTATGTTAATAGTAGTTTGTGTGCTAGTGTTAAGTGTTGTAACTAAATATTAGCTCACCTATTTAAGTCTACTTTTTCATTACTCCACTCCCAATAACAGAAGGCAAGTTATCTGACATCTTAAATTAGAAAATGATTATTTGATTATTCTTTTACCTATTATACATCACCATATCCCCCCCAAAGTGTAATAATATATTAGATGAAAAAACGTTTATACTGTAAATTAGGATGTGAATTAAGAGCATAGAGTAGTAATGTGTATACAATATACACAAAACGATGGAATGAGACACTGTAAGACAGTTTGGTCTCTCACAGTGCTGTTATTAGATAAGAGATAATTAATATATACATATACACGTACATACAGTACTGTGATGAAATGGCATCCCATTCTGGGTGTGACCTGGCTTGTGCCCAATGTCTGCTGGCATACCGCACCCCGGTAATAGACTAAGCAGTTATTGAAAATGGATGAAGCATTCACATACAGTATATGTGCTATATATGTATTTTCATTTTTTAAGGTTATTACTAATACATTTTTTAACATAACAAATCCAATGCACAACAAAAATAACAACACCTTCAGTGTTTAAAATGGTGTATAAAGTTTTAATTGTATTAGTATTATCTAAAGACAGAACTATAACCAACGAAAAATATTCCCACTTGAGCCAGTCAAAAACTTTCTTATCATCATCTAATAATAATAATGTAATGTAATATAATGTTTCTTTATTAGCCCTATACAATTTCTTGCATTAAGAATTCGTCTTTTCGCATACCCCAGCTTGCTCTCCATGAGACACAGACACATTTGCTTCAATATTATTACACTATTATTGCACAAGCCAGGTCACACCCAGAATGGGATGCCATTTCATCACAGTATGTACAGTACGTGTATATGTATATATTAATTATTTCTTATCTAATAACAGCACTGTGAGAGACCATAATATAATATCTGATAAAGGAATGACACAGAGATTGAACTATCTGCAGGTGTGTGATAATATTGAAGCAACGAATATAAGCAGATACTGTACAACAAGGTCTTTAAAGCCTGTCCGATCATGGTTTACTCATTTGGTCATATACACCCTCCTCCAGCTTTTGTATTAGCACTCCACTATACAAGTGGTGTCAGAACAAATCAGAAAAATGGAATGCTGGCTCAGAAAAAGTGTATGTTCTTTGTCTTTTAACATCCCTCCAAAATGAACTCTTCTCCATTGCCATTTGCATCATTTCAAACAGAAGACTTAATTGCAAATCAAAAAGTGGAATACTATTCAGCTAATTCACCTCTTCTCAGGTCCTAGGTCAGACATGCTTATAAGCACCTCTAGTACAGCACGTTTAGAATGGGAGAGGTAAGGTAAATGAAGGGATTGGTGAATCATGCAGTTTTCTCGATCATATCATAAATCAAGACTTTAAATAAAAGAGGCCAAATGTGTAGTTTGTCTGCATGACATCTAACAGTAATACCCCAATATAATGACAAGAAAGCATTTATTATTGGGGAATCTAAATGGTAGATCAACTGCCATTAAAGCAACCTTTGTTTTGTTTTCTGCAGAACAAGCAACTGCTATAATATAATATCTATTAGCAAATCTACAAGTATCCTGTTGTTTTAAATGAGACTCCTGTATAGATTTTTTCTTTAGCTATAAATCTATCCAGCTAGCATGCCTGGTAAGATAATTACCCTGGACAAAAGAGAAACATTAGTCATAGAAATCAGTGATGAAAATCAATGAGAAAGATGAATAAATATTTCTTTATTGAATGAAGTAAGTTTACCAGATGACAAGCAAAAATGGAGAGATAAAATAACAGAAACAGAAAATCCTTAAAAAGTGTACCACTACCCAAAACCATCCTAGACAATAACAAGTACAGGAAACCACCTCCCAGACAAGATTCCAACAAAGGAGAAGTGAATTGAATTTGGAGCCCCTCCCTATCCAGGCCCTTCCTCTCATCAAATCGGTTGCACTTATACAGTAACTCTATGGCAGAGCATTCATGCACCACTCCTTACAACACGGCCAAAGTAATGGACCAAAACAACTCACCACAATAAGAAATAAAAGAAAATCTGATATACTGATTCCTCAGAACAGTGAATGGGCTGGATCACCTGTTTTCCATCAGAAGCAGTTTTCTTTCAGTTTCATGGATAGACTTGAAAATTAACACTTAGGGCTCGTCAGGGCCTCCGAAGGTGGATTACTATAGATTCGGTTTGATCACATCAAGGATTGTTTTTTAAGAAACTGACTCGATTTTCTAACTCAGCTCCCCCTGGAAGAGCCAGTATAGAGATGTAGCTATAACATGAGCAGTCTTCCATCTCAACAGTCTTGTTTTCCAGACTCTCCAGTTTCACTGTCAAGGTATTTTGTGACTTTTTTGTTCCTTTTGGTCACCTGAAACCAAGTTCAGTTTTGAGATCAGTTGCTGAATTGCAGACATCTGAGAGTTTACGTCTGTCTCTATTACAAAAATCCATGAGCTCAGTGCCACCCTCTCAGTTTTAACAAGCAGTACCTGCTGCTCAGTTGACCATGTGAACAGATTGACTCTTTTTAGTCAAATCCTTTCATCTTCTTCTTGACTAGGAAGAAGCAGGCAAAGATTGAATTGTTTTTCTAATCCCCAATATTCCACATGGTAGGTAGCTGCTGGCCTAGCTGTGGCCATTTGATCTACCCATTAGCAAATTATCATTGGAAAACGTAATTTCTTTTTGTATAATGATCATGTCTTCAAAAGAGTTAGTTTGCATTGTTGGAGGAGGATGTTGATAGGCAGTATGTGACAGAAAATAGAAAATAGTTACAATACAGATTAAAAATAGCTTTAAGAAAAAAATAATTGACAGATTCCTTGATGTCTAAATACATTAAGGAAATTACAGTAAATAGAAGAACAACACCATCCAAGAAAATCAAAAAAGATCAGACAGCCATAATGGGTAAAATGGTGTTGTAGTGGTTAGCATTGCTGCCTTGCAGCACTGAAGACCTGAGTTATTCCTGGGGTGCTGTCTGTTTTGGGTTTGTATATTACCCCTTGGTTTGTGTGGGGTTAATTGACTTCTGAGAAAGCTGGTAGTGGTGTGAGTGTGTACATCTTTGTGTCTGTGTGTGCTCTACAATGAACTGGTGTCCCATCCAGGGGATGTATCCACTCTTGTGCCTGTTGCTTGCTGGGATAGGCTCTGGCTATGGATAGGTTTGAAAATGTTCAAATAATAATACTTTACTTATTTAATATCGCACTGCCTTCATCCCAAAGTGATTTTATGTACAGGAGTAAACCCTATAAGAAGAAGATCAGCAGAGATAACATAGGTACAGATGTGAGTAAATGCTCCATCAATTGAATTACTTGGGAACTTTATGTATAGGAGTAAACATGTAAGTCTAGACTGGGAGTTTATCCAGAATTTTTTTTGATAATACTCCTGTGTGTTTGGACAGTTTTAGAAGATTTTTAACAAACCAAGCAGTGAGGAACTAAGCTCAATGTGTCATCTGAAGGACAGAACCACAAAAACAACAGCACGGTGACCCTGGTCATACTGGAACATCTGGAAATTCTGGCTCAGGGCAAAGAGTGCCACCTACTGACCCACCTGTTGCAACAGAAACCTGATTTTCCTTGGAGTTCTTCCATCTCAGTAGTAACTAGGCTCAGCCCTTCTTAACTTCTGAGAGGAGATCAGGCTATAAGGATTTAAGGAACAGCTATACTTATAGCAGTTTGCTATAAAAGAACACTATTTTCTCAGAATTGCACCAGAAAATGCTTTAAATTTCATTTCTATTTAAAAAACTACTTCTGTGCTTTGGTCAGCCTATAGATTTAACTCTAGTAGAACAGATAGTAATTAAATGCTGTGAGTGATGAAGTAACAACAAATGTCCTCTGTTCACAAACATTTTTAAGGATGTCATTTAGGAGACTCGTTTGTCACTGTAACTCTTACAAAATTCTCCACCCTCTCTACCACCTGAAAGCCATTAATTGTAGGGTATGATTCCAGGTTTCCATGGCATTAGTCACTAGTACAAGACATTTTACCAGTCTACACGCCCATCAACAAGGCCCGCAGGACATATTTGGCTGTAACTGAATGTCTAGATGAAATTCAGCTACATATGTCAATATTCTGCATTGACTAATCACAGCTGTTGTCATACATTATCTATATCACAGGGTCTGTCAAAAGTATTCATCACTCTGGGACCTTTTCACATTTTTTGTGTTACCATATAGAAACATAATATACAATATTTAATTAGGATTTTTTGCCATTTAAATCCCAATTAAATATTGTACATTATGTTATTTTGTGTTGCTTTGCCATAGACAAACAATAATCTAGAATATCAAAGTGGAACTTTACATATTGTCCTTAAATTAATTATAAATATACATCTTCTTGGATAGGTCTCCACTTTATGTATGTTTAATACATATATGTTTTATATAATGTAAAAATATAATCTGCCTATTCAATGCATTTCAAAAGTATTACTACCCTTCCCAGGATGTCTAATTTTGTTTAATTACAAATGATAAGTACACAATTTATAAACTGAATCTAAACTTGAATCCTGAACAGAATGTTTTTATGGGTGTAAGCAGTTAAATGTCAGCAAAAATTAAAAACTCAAATATATTAATTGGGTTAGTTTTTGGGTTAGTCAAGAACTAAAATATGTTAAGCAGGTGGGCAACTATTTTCAAGTTTTGCCAGATTTAGTTTATGACTCCACTCAGGGACATTCACATTATTCCTATTAAGCCACTCCAGTGTAGCATTAGCCTGGTGCTTTATTGTAGGTCATTGTCCTGCTGAAAAGTGATTTTTGTCCACAAATCTTGTGTTTAGCACACTGAAGAAGGTTTGCCTCTAGGAGTTGCCTTTATTTTGCTCCATCCAATTTTCTCCCTGTTTAAACACATTTCCCAATGATACTTATGAGAAGCAGCCCCATAGCATAACGCTGCCACCACTAAGCTTGACATGCACTGTAGGATTGGTGTTGAATGGGCGATGTGTTATGTTGAGTTTATGCAAAACATAAAGCATTGCATTTTGATCAAAAAGTTCCTTTTAGCTCAAAAAGATCCTATTTTGTCTTGTCTGACCACAAAATCTTTTTCCATGTTTCCATATTACTGAAGTTCAGTGAAGTGCATACGTACTGAAGTACAAATAAAGGTTAATTTCATGCTGAAAAGAGAAGAAGCCTTAGAATGCTGACACAGTTAACTAAGAACAAGTAATAGGTTTATTCCATGCTGAAAAGAGAAGAAAGAAAGCTGTGAAGCTTTCTTCAAGTATGAAATGCAATGCTTCTTCTTCACCACTGAAAAAGGCTTCACAGCCGAAACGTTGTGTTTTCTCTCTTCTCTTTTAAGCATGGAATAAACCTCTTACTTGTTCCTTTGCAGATTACGCATGCTGACGCAGCTACCCACCTGAACTATTGTAAATCTGTGGCTGTCCAGTGTTCTGCATTTATTCTTCTTCAGTGTGCCTTCAATAATTATGTGTGAGAAAAAAGAAAAATACTTTGGAAACATTTGGAGATAACAAAGTCATTTCACTAAGGTGTGAAGTAACAGTGAGTGTGATGTGTGTAAAGATAAAAGGAAACTAGAATACAGTACTTATTTCTCTCAATTACATATTGTACTTTTATTTGTCCAACAACATTCAAAAGATATCATAATATAATGTAGTGCTATATGGACTCTGGAGGTGAAGAAGGCCTAACAAGGCAAGCAATGGGTGCAAGGTGGGATGCACATTGGATGAGAAGCCAGTCCATTGCAGGGCACACCATGCACACACACTTACAGTACATTAGAGACAATTTTTCATATAAGCCAATTAATCTACTAGAATGTCTTTGAACTGGGGGAGGAATCCAGAGCAACTGGTTGGAGAGAAATGATTATTATTGCACCACTATGCTGCCCTAAATGTATATTCTCCAGTTCACAGTCTATAATGTAAGTAATAATGTCAGCCTGTAATAATTCCTGACTGAAGAATTAAACATAAGGAATGAAGTAAATGAAAGAGACTGCTTCACATTTTTTTAGGAATAATTAATTAATATCACCTTTTCTGTCTAAGAAGTAATAGTAGGTTTGGTATAGAAATGTATTTTCTATTGAAAGCAGAATAAGAAAAAGAAATAATCCCCATCAAAACCCTTATCAGAAAAGATATGTTTCTAGTTCCTGCTATTGGCACTGGAATAAAGGTCTAATAAAACAGACTAGACTATTTTGACAGCTGTTTACTTCACAACCACCCAGTGGTATTTTAATATGACCAGGTTAAGTCTAGGGGATGGGTTTAGCTTCTGGAATTGCAAGCGCAGGATTCATTTCATGGAAAGCAAATATTTTGCTTGCATGACAAGATCTGCTCAGTTAATGATGAAAGTTATCAATTACTTGACAGTTATGTAATTCTACAGTTTTGCACTGATAAAGTCAATTCATCAATGTAAATGTGAATCATGGCCACTGTAAAAAACAGCTTAGTTTAAGAAGGTTGAGTTCTCGTTTATTTCTGAAAAATGTATAAGTGCTTGAATGTAAAATGGGAGAATATTTACATTGAATTGAACTTTCTGTAACTTTTACCACTGAAGCTGGAGGTTGTTAATGCACAGTACTTTACCAAATGCCTAAATAAGAAATAGATAAATTCAGCACTGTGGTACAAGATCATTAGCAGGAACAGGGTTAACAACATGTTCATAAACAGATCTAAACTTCTTTATAGAGTCCATATCTTGTATTCAGCTTCCCAATACACACCAGACCAAGAAGAGACATTTCACATTTTCACCTACCTGTTTTTGTATTTAGTATCTCTCAAAAATTTGTGTTATGATAATATATAATTACTTCATTAGAATGAATTGTAAACTTGATATACTGTTTTAAAATACAATAGAAATCATATACGGTAAAAACATATTTCATAATGAGCTTAATGTATAATAAAGCCTATGGTACACCAAAATATTGTTCCTTTATATTAAAATATAATGATTAACAAATAATGTGCTATCTAGTTTCCTAATAATCTCAGATCTGTGATAATAAACAACAGCTGCAAGCTGACATTGCATGAATTCCTTTATAAAAATAAACTAAAATCTTACGCCTTGGGCCTCACAGAGTTCACTAGTCAGTCAGACATTTGTCTTGCAAGCTGTCAATGAAATATTTCATGTTATGTTTGCAATATGTATTGTGTTAGTAAGGATTTTGTTCAATGGAAACATCATAGATCATTTTTTTAATTTAAGACACATTATTCCAGATAATAGTTCTACATAATTTTCATTGTAAAACGAGTTTCAGCTGCACCTTTGAAAAATATATATACAGTCTTTATGGCTGTTGTTTTCTGTTTGTTATATGTGGCTTAATATATTTGCTATAGTTAATACCACAATTAGATTAAACAAACCCCATCAATTAAGCCCATATTGTTTTCAGTAGCACCCATCTAAATAATTTGTCTATTCTAAATCTACATTCTTTAAATTAATTGAGGAGTAAGTAATCAAGAAAGGTCACAGTGACAATGTAACGAACAGTTCTTTCCAGACCCTATGCGGACGACACAATCCGAAGAAGTGGGGAAACACTAGGGAAACGTCATGCAGGAATACGGGGCTGAAGACAGGGGGCGTGTCCAAGGTGCGCTGGTGCACGGGGGAGGTGTAGCCGAGGCGAACAATCCAAAAGAGTAGTCCTAAGAGAGTATCCAAAACACAAAGGTAAGTCCAAAACCAGGAGATCCATCCAAACGCGGAATTAAAACATGAAGGCCGGGTCGGAACCGGCGGACAGGGAACGGGAACGGGAACCGAGATTAAAACCTTAACGGGACCAGGCGCTTCCAGGTCCCGGACTCGCACGATACGGAAATCAGATGCAGAGCCCGGATGAGCGTCAGCGCCTGGCTTTTAAGGTGGGCTGGGAATAGGAAACAGGTGCACAGAATAAAGTCTTAAGTGAAAGGGCTGGAGCACCCTTAAGGAGGGGGAACTATAATCGTGACAGACAACATAAGCATGACAGAAACAGAAGCTATTATTCCATGCACATGGCACAGAGAACGGGAACAAAAATAACAAGAATTAAAATAGAATTATATTTGAATACTAATGATCTTAATGAGAAGAAGACACACACATGACAAAGAACTCTTCAGGGCCCCTGTTGTTTTAGAAATGCTTACAAAAATGCAAACTGGTGAGAGGGTGTGATGTCTAAACAAGAAAGGTATTGTTCACCAATTAAACAGCAATTTTGTTTTATATTAAGTAGTATATAAGAATGTACTGTATATTACATAATATAATAATAAACTAATCCCCTATTGCCTTTTATTCCTGGTAAATTTTGAAGCAACTCAGAATTTACCTTTGTAAGACTGAACTGAACTCTAGACAGCACAACAATCAGAAAGCACACACTCACAGTGACAGTTTGGAGACATGACTTAACCTAACCAGCATACTGTATCTCTGGGAACATGAGGAACGCAGAGCACTTATAACACATATGAGCACAGAAAGAACATGCAAAGTGCACACAGAAGGAGCCCCATGACAGAATTTAACTCAGGACCTAAAAGCTGTAAGACAGTAGTGCACACATCCCCTCCCACCCCAAAATATAAAAAAACAATCAGCAGATGCTTTTTATACATATACTGTACAATTGGTCATTTGAATACAGATCTTCCTATTTCAGATCAGCAATACATGTGCCTTAAGTGAGTTTTAATTTCCCATTTATGTGTGTATTACATGTATATCAGATTTTTTTTTCATAAAAAGGCAGCAGCTATATTTACATTTACTGTATATAGGTTTGTAGTATTGAAGCTATTACTTTGTTTATAGTATGATTATGTATTTCTTTTGAACTGACAGATATCTTGTTTTTATTATGTACCAAAGTAACTAATTTTAATCCTTTTGCAAAGTAATACAATAATTCAGAACTGTGTTGCGTTTAAGATGCCTGCAATTTATTAAAAATGCTTAGTCTATAAGCACCAATCCATCATGTGTTATTTTTAATACTCTTTGAAGGAAACTTTAGAGGAATTAACTCATCGTTTACAATGTAGAAATTCAGTCAATGAACTTTTGATCAAAAGCATTCCTTTCATCAACAAAGTACTTCAATTTGACAAGTGCAGCTTTCCTTGTTTTGTAACATATGAAAGAAAAACTGAAAAGACAAATTCTTAGAATTAAGTTCCTTGTGTCCTTTGTTTTATGACACAAATGTTTGCAGTCTTGTGTGAAATTCTATGTTCTATGGCTTTTGCTGTAGTTACTATATCAATTTATCTTTTGTGTTATATTATTGAATCTTTCCACTTGACTAAATAAGTCCATTTTAAATAATCTGTAATACCATTTATTTTCTCTCCAGCATTATTTAATGTTGACATTGCACTGACTAGTGTGCTCTAGTCACAATTTTTAATTAATTCAAATGAACTGTTTCAAAATCCTTCCAATAGCCTTTAGCTAAAGCACTGTTGCCTGATCATTGCAGTACAATATATAATGCTGGGCGTAGTCAGTACTTGGATGAATAACCTCATCTAATTGCCAATTCAACCATGCTGTCATACCCTAGTGTGCTGGAAGGGTTGCCTCCCTTTGGAAGAAACACAAAAATCCTTGGGCATCTTTACTTCAAGACCTTTGTTTAAAAGTAGGCATCTCAGATTATTCATATCTTGCTAGAAATATCAAATAATGGAAACATGAAATGTCTACCAGCTGCAACATTTGAATGGGCAGATCAAGAAACCTTAAAAAAGACAAGACAGATATAATGACAGAGCAGCTTTGATTTTCAGACGGTGCATTGAGAGGATCAGTAGGGGGCAGGGACCTCAGGCCTGTATGCTGAATGACAGATGGGGGAAGAGGGTCATTTCAAAACATGATAATTTGGATTTTCTGAAAATTCAAATTTGTCTATGAAGAAATACAGAAGATTTTCGTCTTTACTCATTTATGAACAATAGTGAAGTTCTGATTAAGCCAATAATAATAATAATAATAATAATAATAATAATAATAATAATAATAATAATAATAATAATAATAATAATAATAATAATATTGCATAGTGCAAACCTAAAGGTTTTTCCCTTCTTTTTCTTCAAAGAGTTTAAGCTCCAGTAACTTTGCTTGATAAACTGTTTTATCCACCAACAACCATTTGTGGGAAAAGTGTCTCCTATTCCCAGTTTTAAATTTACCTCCATGTTGTTTGCAGTTGTGTCCTCTGTTTCCATCTTCACTGTTTATTAAGGAGACATTCACTGGGTTGACATTCATTTTCTTTCAGTATTTTAAATACGTGAATCATGTACCCTTGTAGTCTTGTCTGTTCAAGACTGAAAAGATTCAGTTTTTAGCCTGAAAGTGTGTGACACTTTTTGGCTGCATACTGACCAAAATCATACACACTATTCCAAATGAGGTCTTACTAGTGCACTGTACAATACATCCAATGATCTGAAGCACTCACTTCTAACAATATAGACTAAAGTTCATTTTGTCTTTTTTATTGCTTCTACAGGTTGTATAGAAGATGTAAAGGATCTACCATATTGATACCTACATTAAGTTTTTTTATGTCTTTATATGAAATGTATTTTGACAAAAAGTCAAAAGTGTTTGACATTATACATCTATAATTCAAGCATCTGCTACCTGCATGTGACATTCTGCACTTTCCTAAATTAAATGTCCTCTATCATTAGTTTCCCTTCTCTTGCATTTTTCCTAAATAATTTTATTCACAGCTTGTGCAGTGGTGGATAATCCTCCTATTGTGGTTTCATCTGCAGGTTTGTCTTCCTTACTATTAACTATTCCGGAATGTATATTATTGATATAAGTTCAGAAGCGTTCTTAAATTGACTACACTAATAACATCACCCCAGTTTGTGCATTCACCACTTATACATGCTGAATTTTATTGAATAAAACTGCAAAATTAATTTTGAACTTTATCAAAGCCTTTTAAAATTTAAATAAAGCATCTGTAATGAAAAGGCTGTCTTACTGAGCTGTTGTTGTCAGTCTAAGATGCTGGAGGGTGGCTCAAGGCCATTTTAGAGGAGGAAATAATGGCAAGCATTCATTTGTGATGAAACAGAGGGATCTTCAGTAGTTGATTCCAATTAAGTTTTACTATAAATAATTAAAGAAAGCAGGAGAAGATATGTAAAGACCAGTATGAGCAATAAAAGTTGGCACCAAAGTGAGAAGTTTCAGTGCTTGCCCATCAACTGAGTATTCATTAAAAACGATATGCTTAAATAGTGATGGTATTTCCCAGTTGTTATGGAATGCCTTCTGTCAGGAAATGTAAAGGGAGAAGTTTGATTTGCTCTCCCAACTAATATAATATTATTTAGGTACCAATGGTAAGCCCACTTTCCAAAGAGCCAGTTGGTTCCAACAGTACAAGCACTCAGTAGTGGTAAATGTCTCCACCACCATGCTCTAGATTAAGGGGAACCAATCCCCACACCTTGAATATTCTCTGTTCATTACTGCTGATGGTCTTTCAGCAGCTGACCTACAGTATCTAGTTAGGAAAGCAAGATCTGTCTTTTCTAAATGCATGCAGACACAAACAGAATCCACAGACCAATTCATGACAGCACATAAGATAAGGGAAATAACCCCAACAAATGAAAACATGCTGATAGCCATAAACCTGCATTAGCATGATTTGGCACAATTAGAACTTTTGTATATATATTATAGTAACTGTTGCCCAAGTCCAGGAGATTTACCTTGCATGTGAGGTTACAATAGGGATTTACATGTACCCTGTGTGAAAATATATTGTTTGGAGCTTCTCTTAAAATTATTTTAACGGATTCACATTCCTTACTAATATGTTGTTTTAAGAAGAAACACAATGGAGCAATGAAGATTGTATATACTGTACAAATAAACAAATTTTAAGCAAAGGTATACATTTTTATAACTCCTATCAAAACCGTTATCGTTTGAAGTTATAGAATTCTACAGCTAAATGACAGATCGATAATATTTGACAGACAATCGCCATGCACTTTCTAAATACACCATTATCTCTCTCCCATTTTGGTAAAATTCTCTTTTTTTTTTCTTCACTGCGAATACTACTCCTGCTATTAAAACAATTTGGAGCGCTCTACAAGCTGCAATTAGAATTCAGAAAATGAAGGTACCCACAGGTGTGACCCAGTTGGTGTGATCCATATAAGAGCACTCTAGGAATCAATTTAACTTGTCACATGTCTGTGCAAATAAATATTTCATGAATATCAGGCTGTCTGCAAGGGGGATTGCATTCAAAACACCCAACATCTGGGGCTCCTCTGCTTTTCTACTCCAGGATCTCCACAAAACCGGAATGGGTAATGAAGGGAATCGTGACTTGTTAGCATTCACAGCAAATTAATTCCTGCCCTGGAGAGAGCATACCCCAGCAGGGAGCCACCTTTTTTCTTGCCATGTGGGTTTATTGCTCTTCATTTTTTTGTGTGTTCGACTGTAATGATGAATAGATTTGAAACTGCATCTGCCAAAGGGGACCAAAATGTACAGGGCATTGTTCATTTCTGGTTTACAGTGGACCAGTATACAACAAAAGCCTTATGTATGGATTACAGGAATCACTGTGGTATAAGTAACATTGTCAGAAAACCTGATTAATTTTTCAAAAGACAAAAGGAGAGATTTAGTGGCTACAGTCTCTTTCCTGGCAAATGGTATTAGCTAAAATGATAGATTTCTATTTTTACAGGGAAACTTCCTTTACATAAGGAAGAAGGCTGATGCCTATTTTTCTTAAACCTACTGTAAGTCATAAGGTACATTTAATAGAATTACTGTAGATCATGAGCACATAAACACAAAATCATATCTGTTGGAATATGCTTCAGGTTAAACTTCAAACCTAAAAGCAAATTTATTTAAAACTCTAAATGAAAGACAAATGTTATACTAAGTACATTTATACTTGCAGAAATACTCCAGAAAGTTTAAAGATGATAAAATCACAAGACTTTTAGAGTGAGACAAAACTATGCCAGTTCACTGCAGGAAGATTAAGTCCTTTAAATCATGAAAGGAAAAAGTATTGAGCATGGTCAATAATAGTAATACTGTGTGTGTTATAAGATCAAAATGTTGCATAATGATATTTATGAATTTAAAAAGATTCTGCTACTGCTACTGTATATAACCTATAAAAATAATCTAGTTCTTTTTAATATTGCAACAGTAGCACACTATATTTTGTTATAAATGGTTGGTTAATATATATTAATTTAAGGTAATAAAAAATTTAAGAAGAAAATTAAAATGATCAAAACCTTCAAGAAACCTATTACATTCAGAGGGACAGGTTTCTCCTTGATATTTCAATCCTCCTGTCAAAGAATATTCTCTTCAGCACAATAACAAAGGCACACGCCCCCAGGATTTCCAAATTTCTTTAATAATGTCTTTTTCATTATATTTATAAAACAGAACAAAATAAAACTAGAGAAAAAATACAGAATTAGAAGCTCAAAAAGACAGAAAATAAATAGAAAGCTTTAAAGCAATAAAGCAAATTTGGCATCCCTGCTTATTATGAAATTGTTCTTTTTATATTTAGGTGTGTAAAGCTATAATGAAATCAGTAAGTGGTCAATAAGATTATTGAGCAGAGAAGTGATGTACATCAATTATCACTTTAGACATTATTTAAAGGTACACCTAATCAAATAAACATACAAAAAAGCCATAAAATATACAACCATGAAATATATATATATACAGTACATACAACATAAACATATTATAAATGGACACCTTTAGAAGGCACCTGGTGAAGGTTCCACAGCAGAAATGTAGTGTTTCTTTTCTTTTACTTTGTGTAAGATGTTGTGTATTAAATTGGCTGATGAACTGTCATTCTGTACCCTTAGGCCATGCTTTACACATAATATTGTTCACATAGTTCATGCTGTAGTCCCATCCTCTAAATATTTCACATTTTCTATATATTAATACTCTCTTCAGTGATTGTTGAAGGTGAAATAGTAGGGATCAGATGGCTGGCATTCAGAAAGGAACATTGGACTCTCTATTTAGCAAATACAAAAGCTTCATACAACTGTAGGCTCATATGGAACATGTCAGTTTGTTGTTAAGAAGACACATTTCAGGGCATTTCTGTTTGAAGCTGCTTTAAACCTCATATCAAAAGGTCATGTACGCAGGGTGACTAGGGAAATAAACTGAGATAGGAAAGTAATGATTTGAGGAAAACAAGTAGCAAAAAGTCAAAAGATTATTTTTACAGAATGTTTGTAGGAGTTGTCTTCAATTTACAACCACTAAAATATTTTTCTGTAACAGACATAACATCCTAAGCAATCTAGCTCTAAAAAATGTACAAGAAATCACAGGAAGATGATGATACATCCATCCATTTTCAGTAACAGCTTTATTCTTAGAGGATGGTAATCTTAAACTGGCAGGCACAGAACACATGGCAGGATGACATAACAGAGTATGTTCACAGTGCAGTTCAGAAATGCAAATTTTACAACATGGCTTTTGACTGAGAGAGAAAAACTAGGTTCCTAGTTCAGTTCAGTTTATTGTGATGTGCACAAGTGTAATGACATGTTTATTTGCATGTATGCTCCAATACAAAGTAAAAACACAAAAAAAACACAAACAGAACAGCACCAATCAACAAGTTAAATAACATACAACTTAACAAAAATATCAGTGTGAGCAATGTGACAAAGTTCATGCAGGCACAGAAAAGTATAAAAGCCACACAAGGAAGTATCCAGGCCAGAATTGAACTCAGGACGAAAGAACTATGAGGCACACCACCTTGCTTCACACAAGATGATGGTAAATGTTTAGTCTTTAATACAAAAGACCTAATTTAATCTCATATTAAGTCTTAATTAAGTTTATGTTGATCAAGTAAAAGGCAAATAACTTCATTCTGTGGGTGAATGATTTTTTTAAAAAAGACGTATACAGTACTATGCATATAATCTAGCTACTGATGACTCAGGGACCTGCTAGAACGTTCATTATATTGCTCATGCTTTACATTTTAAAGATAAAAAATTAACAGTTAATAAACCTATGTCTGTATTATTCATACAATAGCTAACTATATAGTACAATAGAACTGCAGTGGTGAGTTTTTTAACAAATGCGGGGAACAAAGTGTGAAATCAATAACAACACATTGACGGTCAACCACGAATTAAGGACACAACACTTTTTGGAGTTTGGAAGCTGGGAAAAAGCAGTAAAAGAAGTCAATTAAGACAGAGAAGGCGGCAGGCGCATTCCACACCTATCTGTCAGATATAACAGGCCATTGCTTATTGTGTGTGATCCAGAGTGCAGATGTAAATTAGAAAACATTTCTACAAGCTGAGATACAATAAAATCGGTAGGAGTTTCCCTAAAGGTATAATTTACATTTAGTCACTGGACAACAGCTTTTAAGAGTAAGAGGTAACAATAATTTTGGATGTCACAGACAACATTCCAACATTTAGTATCCGACTTAAAATTTTAGTTTTTACACATCTCAGAAACTGATCTGTCACAACCAAGGAAAAGAATAAGAAAGATGCAGTCATCTGAATTAAACACGAAACAGATAATTGTTTATGGAAGCCTGGAAAGCCAAAACAAACTTAGAATGATACAGAAAACTAAAACATAAAATGATTAAAAAGATTAAAAGAGAATTTAGACACAACAGTACTACAGATATCAATGGCTCATCGACATATCTAGCTGGTACATTGAGTACACTAATAGAAGACAAATTTTAAAACAATTTTAAATCAAACACATAATACAAGATACAGTAAGTGCTTACAAGTTGCTTACAGACCTCCAAACACATTTTACTGATTTTAAAGCACATTTTGTCAGAACCTAGTCACAGTAAAATCATTATACACTCCTCTATAAACAATAACTTATCTTTGGCTTTCTTTTCCCTCTTCTTCTGCATAACACATTAAAAACGTGAAAAGGAGTTTATTAACACATTTCTGAGCTTTTTATACGCAGGCAATGTGGCAGTTATCCAACTGAAGCAAATTACCTGGCATTAGTATAAGTGAGACAAATGCACCCAAATAATTAAGAAAAGAAAAATACAAACTGAAACACAGTGCATATGATATACACACATATAAATATTACAAGAAATGAAAAAAAAAATGAGTTTGGTTATTTTAGTCCTGTACTTGCTGAAATGCTGCAGATGCCTTCAACATGTTTGAGTTCCAAGGGCATAATGTGATAATAAAGATTCAGCTGACTGTGTCTGACTTTACCATTTAGGTTAATAAAGCATACCGAAAGTGGCTTTCATACAAAGCCCTGCTCATTTGTATTTACCAGAATGTATTTATACCAAGTGTTTTCCATTTATTTTTATTTCTAATACAGTACGTAATACATATTATACATTTTTTAAAATAAATCAGCAGAGGCCTCAGTTAAAAGACCCTCCTAAATGTCCAAAATTGGTGCCAAAGCATTATTATCTTTCACTAAATCACTACTTTCTCAGTTCTGTCAGTTATTTACAAACACCTCTATCTGTCTGGCAAGCAGACAAGTGTTATTCTGAATTCCAGGTCTTCCATTATACATTAAACTAAAAAGGGAAGAAATTACCATTTAAAAACCCCTGCTGTCACAGTTGGGATAATTCAGAAAACTGGGGTGTCACAGTTACAGATTTATCCATACATATGTATGGTCTTTGAAAAGTAGGGGCTTAGTTCTTTTCTTTCAAAATGGAGAGAGGTTTGATTTCAGAGTGTGGTGCCCAATCTGTGTTTAAAAAAAGCACAGATGCCTCTTTCCTAATAAAAAGAAAGGGAAATTTAATAACAGAGGCAAATAATTTTATCGACATTGAAATTAAATAAACAGTTATATTACAGAACAGATACAGTATGTTGGCATTTGGCAATAATAATTCCTGTGGTGATCTGTAGATCTCCAAAAAGATGAATCATGGAATGTGGTGACATCTGTATTTTTTATATAATTTAAATCTGTAAAGTTATAAACCTCTTTAGGTTTTAGAAACTGCTTTTCAGGTTCATGTAGATCTCAGGTACACTGTCATTATGCATTTTCTGAAACAAAAACCCAGAAATATCACATGTATTCATGTATTCAAATACTTTCTTTGTGATATTCTGTGTAAGAAGTTATAATGCAACTTTTGCAACATAAAGTACATCATCTTAATGATCCTTACAGTGAATCAATCAACAAAAGAGACAGGGAAACACAAACAATGTAAAGGAAACAAAAATTCAAAAACGTGATGTTTAAAAGACAGGATTTTCAAAGTCTGAGACAAAAGGTCATTCCACAGCTTTGGAGTGACAGAATGAAAAGCCCAGTCTCCCAGTTTTTGGAGCCTCATTAAGGAACTAACTTGACACCCATGACCTGTACAATGTATCCTACCTTGTAACAGTCATTTTGTTTTAATATGCTCTGTGTTGAACCGATAGGAAATCTGCTTGCTGAATTATAAAAATAATTACAAATTATTCATATTTTCATGTTTCTATATGAACCTTTATTAACATTTACTGTCTGTATTTGAAAGGATGAATTCCTGTTGATTAGAAGTCTAATAACCATCATAGGCTTCCTTTGTTGCCTGAGTCCAGGCTTACAGAAAATAATCAAAATGCTTTGCTTTGGGACTTTTTCTTTCAGAACCAGAGGCAAAAAATAATAACATTTCTAATAACATTTCTCTAGTTAGGATGATTAAAGCTGTTATAATAAGAATCTATTGCTTTCAGATTGGTTTCCACTCATTTCCTATTGTGTCTGGATAAATTATAATTGTTTCTTTCAGCACCTGAAGGAGTGAAATATGTTTTGAGCTTGAATTCCCCATTATAACCCATTTGGCTGACAGCCTACACGATTCAAGGAGAAAAAAAAAAGATGATCATGTAACAGGAAAAAACTGAAACAAAATGAATTACAATGTACTATGATGGGAATGTAAATTGTACAATGATTATAATGGAATAAGAACATTATAATTTTGTCTTCTTTTGATTCAAGGCCCTGGATACATGTGTGACAGCTGATGACAAAACATACATACTGAACATGCATTATAGTATAAAGTAGTAAGCTGGCAGTAAGAGGGAATGAGTGGTGATCTTATATATTGAATAATAAATCAGATATGTACGTACAACATAATCTAAACTGCACAATCTAAACTGACATAAATCCTACAGTGGATATCAAACATCTACACATCCTTATTGAAATTTTAGCTATTGTTGATGTAAAGGCTGAAATCAAGACAAATCACGTCAGACCTTTTTTCACTTCTAATAAGATCTTGTAACTGGCAAATGTAAGGGAAAAACAAATGGATCATTTTTAGAAACAATTATTAAAAATACAAAACTTTCAACAGAACAAGTAATAGGTTTATTCCATGCTGAAAAGAGAAGAAAGAAAACACAATGTTTTGGCTGTGGAGCCTTCTTCAATGCCTTGGATGGGCATCTCTGCCACTCACTGGTCACTGGTCCCTAGCAGTCAGTCCAATTACCACCCCTGTAGCTATATCCAGACACATTGTAACTTATACAGTATACAAAAGGGCCAACTGAATTGAAGAAAAGTGAAACTCCTGCATACTATTTACAGGTTTAAGACATGCATTATGGTTACAGAGCTAGAATTTTATATTGTAGTGCTCTCTGGTTCACATGGGTATTTGCCCTCACCACTGCAGCCTCAGGTCGGCCCCCCACCACTGGGCACTCGAACCCGGGCCTCCGGCGTCACTCAAAAGCCAGCTGAAGTAAAGGGAGATCTCCCATTAGCTGAGGTCCCTGCTATTCACAGGGAAGAGTGGTGACGTCACCGTGCTGGCAAGCCGACTCACACAACCTGTAATGTCGGCCGTATGTGTTACACTCTACCCCAGTTAATTCACCGTCCTCGGAGAAGGGCTATCCCATCCCGCTTCATACACCAATGTAGCGCTCTCGGGTCAGCCCCCCACCGCTCAACAGGGAACTAGCCAGCTGAGCTAAAGGGAGATCTCCCATCAGCCTGGCGGCTGAGGTCCCTGTTATTCACAGGCAAGCCTTGTAGCATCCATCTTCCAATGCTGAGCGCAGAGTTTTGGAGGCCTGGAGTTTAAATAAAACACACAAAACAAGGGGCAGTTGAACGTAATAATGAAACTAAAATACAAAAAGGGTCGGAGCACCCTCTAGAGGAAGGATGATGATTGTGACATTTGGTATCTTGGGCACAACTGTCAAGGAATATCTTCGAGCAGTAGGTATAAAATATCAAAGTCCATTGAGGTATGACTGATATAGTCTTGCACACTAAATACATCAGACACATGGTTTAGTTTTTATCATGACAGATTCATTCTGTTTTTTTTTCTGTATAAGATAAGATCACTTTATTAGCCATATACAATTTCTTGCATTAGGAACTTCGCATATCCCAGCTTGATCTCCATGATACACAGACAGGGAGAGAAGCTAGGGGGCAGAGTGCAGGGTCAGTCATTGTACAGCGCTCCTGGAGCAGTTGGGGTTAAGGGCCTTGCTCAGGGGCCCAACAGAGTAGGATTATTATGCCAGCCATGGGATTTGAACAGGCAACCTTTCAGCCACAAGCACAGATCCGTAGCCACCATTCTGCTCTAAATTCACAGTGATACCTGTAAGAATTCTCTTTATTTTAAGAGAATTCAATGTACTTATTTACACATGTTTGTACACAGTGAACATTTAAATATATGACAAGTTCATAGTCATACATGAAATGAAATACTGAAATGATGTAACAGATGAACTGCATGTGAAGTATAAAAACTGTCACTTGATTTTTCAGTGTCAATAAAAATAATTTATTGTAGTAATTACCTAAACGTTTTCATTTATAATGAACAAAAACTAGGAGATTAAGAACATAATAAAGGTTACCAAGCCACACAAGAGTAAACTACCATATAGTTTGCTTGGTACTTTCAGTGAACAGCCAAACCCTAAAGATAAGAAGGTTTGTTAAAATATTAATAGTCTAGTAAAAGGTTGAACAAAGAAATTAACAAATATTTAATATAAAATTGATTTAATATTTATACTCTCTTTGAATGTGTTTCTTAATTCTTAATTGCCTCACAGTTACACATTTTGCACCTACCAGGAAACATGAAGATAATATGCACACTTTGTACTAAAATCTACACATTTGTAATTAAACACGTTTTTGTACAATGACCTCCAAAGGATATATACCACCAAAAAAATAAATGCAGTGCCAGTGCAGCTTTTACTGAAAAGGAGGTATCAGATAACTGCTCACAAGTGCCAGAAAAGCCTTAATCTTGAATCTCAAGATTTTATCTCAAACTTACCCAACTCAGCAGTACTGAGCAAATGGTTCATGGGGGCTCTGGAATCCTTGTCAGTTGGTTACATATGCTCAAGATTTGAATGATAATACCTGTTCTAGTGGGTTTGAGTGACCCTTCAATGTATAAGTATACTTGGTTGTGTTCAGCCAATGTCAGAAAATGTTCCTGACAGCAAATTATTCATGTACTGTAAAAACTAATTTGCAGCTAATTTTTCAGTGAACATGATGAGAACGTCTGGGATCATGTTTTGATTTCAGTGCAAAACTGTGATTACAGGTGTAAAAACAAAAATGTACTGTATAAATGTTTTTTGATGACTATGAGAACCTGTTTACTGGGAGGAACTGATATATGCAAAAGCTTCACTTCTAAAGCAAAGTGGGAGTAAAGTGCCAAAAAATGAAATAAGAAACATAAAATGCAAATTTTAACTCAAATAGTCTCTTGATTTTGAAATATGATGCAAAGCTTCAGTGGTGAAGGAGATAATTTGGGGCAGGGATTGCCACCATTTGCAATTATGAATATTACAGGATTGAACTAGAGGATTTTTTAGGTTCAGGGCCTTACATTTACTAATGCCAGTGATCTTCTTCTCCCCTTATTCTTCAACCCCCTTGACATCCTTGGATACCCCTGACAAAAGTGTGGGAGTACGTGACTGAATTAGGCTCCAAGACTGAGTGAAAAGGAGCAGCTGTCACTTACTACTCAGAACAGAAGGATATCCAGATGCTTGTTAGTTTTGTAGAGGTTTCCTTTTGAAATCCTCTTTTTTATTTTCTCTCCAAGACTTTTATTGTTTTTGTTAAAAGAAAATCGAATAACACCTTGGTGGAAGTCATCAGAAAGATAAATGATAGTACTATGACTTAAATATTACATGTACAGGTATATGCATATTCTATTTTATTACTTTATTACTACTTTATTATTAATAAAAATGAAGTCAATTTTAGCATAACATTTAAATAATGGCTTATTCTGCTTATAGGTTTCAAAATGAAGTATGTAAGTCACATATACAGTAGATATTTCCCTGATTTGGGAATAATTATTGTATTCTGTATATATAATTCTACAGATTTCTGATGCTGGTCATAGGGAAACAGAATGCACTAAGGAAAGTGGCATTGTAGACCACTGTCGGGAACACAAATGAATTAACTATTTGAGCAATTAAAACTAAGATATGATTTTCTCAGTGCTGAAATCGCATGACCAAATGGCCAGACACGCTGCCGCAGACAAAACAGAGATACATGAAAGAAAGACCAGGGTAATGTGTTGTGTTGAGTGTTATTTGATAACATGAAACCCCTTTGTTATATATACATATATCTTTAGTTGTATTGAAATTTGGAAGTAATTTTAAATTATTAGTATTGGGAAAGATGAACACAGTATGTAGTTAGTCTCAGGATACAGATGGATTTTACTATAGAGTGTAATGATTCTGAAGTCCCACAAGAGTGCACATTTAATGTATTACACAGAACTAAACTTTATCGTAAATGTACTTATTTCTTGATCTGATGCAAATAAGTTATTTTGTGATAATTTAAATCGATAATCTGTATGACTATAACTGAATGGAAGAAATTAACTTAATCTGTTGATTTTCAGTCAAAGAGTTTACGACAGTATCAGTACGTCATCAGAGAGAGTGTAAAGATACAAAATCTATATTCATGGAATATGAAAGCACCATACTGTAAAACCATGTGCCATTCTAAAGTCAGGATAGAAGAGTGAAACGCGTTTGTCATCTCTGTAAAAAAGCATCAGAGCTATTTTTCGAAATGTAATCTGGTTTTGAAATAATGATGATGAAGTGCTCAGTTCTCAGCTGCTGAAAGAAAAGTGTTAGTCAATTTCACAGATCATAATGAGGATATTCAGTGATTGAAGGGTGGCTGGCAGGTTGGTAGACAATCCGTTTTTGAATAAAATGATTAATGAAGAATGATCAGAGGTCCTGGCCAGGCAATAGATCAGATCTGTACAACACGGTAACATCTGATTAATGGCATAAAAGGCCATGGCACTGCCTGTTACAGCTTATCCTAGTACAGGACAGTGCTTTTTTGATTAATGATAAATACAACATGCTGTTTTGGGAGGAGGGGTGTAGGAGGTGAATGTTTGCTCTGTGACCCACTTACAAGATCGCATTAACACAATATTACATCACATTACTGAGTATTACTTGCATTAAAAAGGAATGAGGCAAAAAAAAACTGGAGATGCGGTTGTTTCAGTGTTGTGTTTTTTTTTCTAAAATTTCACTTTTTACATGCATTTCATATTAAAGGGCTAAAAGTTATTTACTTTTTAATTTAACGATCTGGAAATCTAACACATAATACTTAACAAATTTAACATATTAAACAACAGCAACAAAGTATTGTTGCACTTTCAGACACTATTGTCATATCAAAATACATATTCTTATTCATTGTGTACCAATTCCTAATTGCAGTATAATTTTATGCTAAAACGTTTAAGGATGATAGAAGGTCACTGGGCCATTTTAACAAATGGAAGTGTCTCTAATCAGTGATTCTTTCTAAAATATATATTATTGTTAACTTTCTAAATGCAGGTATTTTCTTGTCACAATTTATCTTAAAATGTCTCCCACTTACTGTTAACAACTGTGTTGAAATTAACCAGCTGAATAAAGTTAACTAACACTAAAAACAGTGTCTGAATAATCCTAGTCTGCACAAATTTACTGTTGGTCCTCTACAATGGTTTCAACATTTTTCTGCTACCTTCATATAATTTGCATTACAAATCTAACCCGAGTGTTGTCGTAAATTACTGCCAAAAACAGGCTTTCAAACCATAATACATACAGCTGAAAGCATTCTCATTTAAACTAATTTCCCTTTATAAAAATAATTGGTGAGTGCTGTGAATTAGACATGATATTTAAATAAAATCTGTTAAATTTGTGATCTCAGCTATAGTAAAAACTAACTTGATAGGCTGTGTATCGTACTGCATATTGCATGGTATAACGTTTGTTTTGAACTGATTAGAAGACTTTGGTATTGATGTGAGGCAGAGCATGAAGAATCATTATTTTTAATTCAGTTGATATCTCTGAATAAATAAAACCTATTTTAATAAGAGTTCATTTAAGTTAAAAATAATGAAGTACAGTAGTTAGATGCAATAGACATGCATCTGAATTCTCTGACTTTATACAAATTATTACGGAGGCTCTTTTTTAAACACTTGGCAGTTCCAGGGGAGAATCCAGGTTAAAAGATTTTTATAGGACTTCTTTTTTAATGGGAGCTCACATCTGTTCTCACAGCTTGAGGTCTGACTTTAAACAATGAGGTTTTACAACTCTACCACAACTTGTGTTACAAGGACTTTGCTTTGCAGCTTTATGGCTGTGTATTGTAAGGAGCCTGCTGAGATAGGAAAAGCACACATCCCTCTGTGGTACACTACAGTAAATTAATTAAGCAAAAAAGCAAGACAGCCATGTGACTTTTTTTCTTTAAAAATAAATAGTTGCATTGGGTCCTTTTGACGTTATTATTTTAAACTGAGCTTCCTATTTTAAAACCCAAATATCACCGATGGGTTAAATAATATGTTGAAACAGACCTTGATTAACATGTAGAATCTGCCTTAATTAAAATGAATACAAGTCTACAATCACTGCAAAAAAGCATAACAATGCCTGTTGTTTTAGGGTTAGTAATGGTAACGTGAGACAGCAGCAGGATTTCCTCTAAGGTAGAAAAAGAAATAATTGTCAGAAGGACCCATAGATTCATCCGATTAGTCTCATTTTCAACTCTGAGTGAAAGTCACGAGGTATGTTAAGATTGCCAGGCAGGGTGATGAAAGCTTCCGAAAAGCTTCAAGGGGAACTACAATGCTATTTATACATTTCAGGGTTATAGTTAATACGCATTTCAAACCACAATTACACTACCAAATACACGGTAATGTGAACAACCTCCACTTTACAAAGAGATGGAACTTCAATGTAGTCATAGCACCATATTGCCGTCATTTTCTGCAATTCAGAATGAAGCAACAAAACTTCCGGTGACACAAAAGTGGCCCTATTACACTGTAAATGTGCTTTAGACTAAGTGAATTTTGCTATTATAGCAATAGTTAATATTTTCATTAAATTGACAACGTACAAGGCAACCTGTTGATTAGATGTCATGTCATGTCATTTACCAAACTGCTTTATACCATACGGTGTCACAGGAAGCCGGAGCCTACCTGGCAAGCAACGAGCGCAAGGCAGGGTACACCCTGGACGGGGCGCCAGTCCTTCATAGGGCAAGTACAAGCCAATCATACACGGGGACAATTTGGAGGCCATGGTAAAGGCAGAGGGGGGAAATTTGGCCCGGACACCGGGATAACTCCCTACTCTTATCGAGAAATGCCCAGGGATCTTTAATGATCACTCAGAGTCAGGACCTCGGTTTAACATCTCATCTGAAAGACAGCGCCCACTACAGTATAGTATATGCCACTATACTGGGGCAATAGAACCCACACAGACCACAGGGTGGTTGCCCTCCTCTCATCCCACTAACACCATTTTAAGCAGCAACCATAGCTTCCCAGGAGGTCTCCCGTCAAGATACTGACAAGGCTCGACCCTGATTAGCTTCAGTAGGTAGCCAATTGAGAGCTGCAGGGTGATATTGCTGCTGGCCTGTTCATTAGATATTTTATGTATACAGTATATTGCAAAGAAGAGCAACCATCTATAATACATATTCATTTTCATTGCTCATATAATACACATTCATTTTATACTCTTGTCATTTACACTGGTGGTTATTTTATGGTACATCACATAGAAAAAAAAGGTCTAGAAGGGCTTATATTTTTGGAGGACTTGCTGTGCCATAGGCCATGCTGTCACTTGAACTTATCTTCTTCGAGACGGTTTTGTAGACAAATACTACTTACTTGTTAATTCAGCATGTTGATCACTTTCAAACATTGCTGGGGTAAAATATCTGTTGCACAACATGTACTTACAGCAGTTGATTAAACACCACACTGAATTTTGTCGAGAAACTTGTTGCGGGGATCAATGTCAGTGCCCATTTTTATTACCTCTTTCTTTTCTAGTTGAATATCCCTTGGAAAAGGAAACAATCTGAGTTTCTGCTGATCTGATCCTCTGTTTTTGTGTGAAACTACAATGTTCTGAACAGCCAAATGATCGACAGTGAGGCAATGTTAAAAGTATATACATGAGTTAAAAAAAACAGAAATGGATTAACGTTGTTAGGAGACAACGTTTCTCATTTGTTTATAGACATTAATGAGCAGGAAGGGCTGCTTTGAAGTCACAATCCACGCGAACCCTTGCTTCCACTTGTGATAAGACCAGCAATTTCCCATCTGCGACAACATGGCAACCATACACTACTTTTACCAAGTTCACTATTTTACACTTAATTGTAATTTGTACAATTTTGCGATCCCGTCAATTTATTTTGTTACCCAGATTTTATAATCGGTCTGAGAAACTTGGAACTGCAGTTCCCCTTTAAGGAGCTGTATGTTGCCATTGAAATAGTTTACTTTCCCAAAGGGCTGTCTGTAAATTATTTAATACATTAACTGCTTTTATTCTACCACCTCATATTTTTTCACAAATTATGTCCTTTCATCTGTAACAAAAACACAATGTTGGTAAGCATACTTTATATCTGACACATTCATAATTGTGAAGAAGTTACTGCAGCTTTGTCCTCACATAATGCTTTCTAAGTGGTGGGTGGAGGAGGATGGAAGTACTGTATTTGAATGGTGTCTGATGATGATACAATTAATTTTGTGCTGTGAACCAGGAACAAAGTGTAATCAGGTATATAACAAGGTATTCAGCTGTAAATACATTGCTTTTGCAGTTGAATACTTAAGGATACTTGAAACAGCACAGATTTTTTCCCTTTTCTAAATTTTCACATTTACGTTTTGTCCTAAAGAAACAGATGTAAATGATTACACATGATTTAAATATGTAAATGTAATTAACAGCTGTAAATGTGTAAATGCGATGTCCACTCAATTTAATACAAAACATACATACATAATATGTATCTTCTTCACACCTGAAGAAGGCTCCACGGCCGAAACATTGTGTTCTCTTTCTTCTTTTTTTCAGCATGGAATAAACCTATTACTTGTTCCTTTGCATACATACATAATGTCAGGCTTATTTAGCTTTCTTTTTCAAAGCAGTAGATGTAGGATCATTAGTGTTAGACATGACAGCAGTATTTATGATTTTACAGCTAAAATAATTAGTTTTAGAATATTTTAATCATGTTGATTTTTTCCCATCTACTTAGGCTGCCATTCTGTCCGAAGTGATGAAAGCAATGAATCCTAGCTGGCCACAATAAATGCAGACGTTAAGTAGGCACCTTTGATCAACACTGCTGACGAACAGTCATAAAACTCAATTCAAGCCAATCAACCCTTTCTGAACAGAATTGTCAGATTGCAGTTCCAGATGTTTCTTGATCACCTGTGGAGAGTGGGAAGAAAGTAACTTAAACCGTTTGATCTAACAGGCTGTAAATACCTGTAAATGCAAGTTCATAAACTTTATTATTTCCCTGTATAGTGTACAGTTCATGATTAAATTAATCTTCAAACTCTGATGGATAACAATAATAATACACATTGACAACATCTAAGATTTGGATTATCCTGTAAACTGTGAATTTGTTTTCCTTTGTTTGGGAATTTACTTCTGAATCCTGTTAGGGGTTGATAGTCTACTTAAAGACGTGCTTGCCACCTTGCTTTTCTAACTGCAGTCATTTGTACAGTATCTTTTGAGATATCTTATGAAAAATGGTATAAATACAATATAGGTGGGTAGCTGCATCAGCATGTGTAGGCTGCAAAGGAACAGGTAATAAGTTTATTCCATGCTGAAAAGAGACCCATGAATCACTGAATCACAGCACCTTGCAACCAAACAAGCTTCTGTAGATGGGCACACCTGAAGAAGACTTTACAGCCGAAACATTGTGTTTTCTCTCTTCTCTTTTCAGCATGGAATAAACGTATTACTTGTTACTTTGCAGACTCATTGGTAATGTTCTTAAGTTTGAAAAGCTATGAATGTCTTCAATAACTATAATGGTGTAAAATGGGAAAGAAATTCTCCTTGGGATTTCTCGGGCATGGCCTTTTACATATTTTAAATTTTGAATTTTAAAAGGGAGATGATTTTTATGTCTGAAAATCTTATTTCCCTGTTATATATAGAAATAGTGCAACAAAGTACTGCTGCACAAAGATTTATTCTAGGAGCAGGTTTAGTTTTTCTAGGTACTTTTTGATAAATAATCTATATGCATACTGTATAAGGGTTTTTATTTATTCAGTCTACGTGTTCAAGTGTACTCATTGTAGTGTGATGTAGATGAGATCAGTGGAAAAATAGAAAAAGTTACTTGGCACAGATGCCGAGAAATTAAAAGGCAATAATTGCACATTGTTCAAGACTGTGCAGTACAATGTGTTTTTCATTTTAGAAATGCAAATACAGTAGTATACATGTGCACTATTTGAAAATTCAAAACATTAAAACCATGTGTCCTAATTAAACCTATAAATACAGACTCATTTTGCATTTTTGGAAAAGACAACAAATATGATAGCTCTGTGCCTATGTTTGAGGTTTTTGTTGCTTTATCCTGAATACTCTGTTAATAATTATTACAAGACTGTTTTGAGATGTTGGTCCAGAAATCCACAGCTTTAGCCTACTAAAACCCTGCACCTGCACATTGTTTGGAAACTCCCAGCTTTCTTTATGAAGCTGGGTCTGAAATGCTTTGTGGACTCATTCAAAGAGATTCATGCAGGTGTTTGTAAATTTGTTTTATTTATAAGATTGTTTTGTGGAAGCAATTAGACATAATACTTTAATACCCTTTACTACCCTATAACCTGTTAAAAAACTAAAAAGTGTTTATTGCCACATAACTGTGCAAATTTGCAAAATACTACAGTATAAAAGTAGTTACTTCAGATAAAAACTTTCATGGTACAATATCACAATGGACTGAAAAATAAAACAATCAAACAAAACATGTATGTACCAATTAAACCAGTAAATTAAAAGTAATGAAAGCTAGAGTATGAAAGTTTTAACACAGGTCTGTCTAACTTGTAAAATCAGATATGGGTTTGGAGATCATTCAATAGTCTAGAATAGACAGAACAGAAGGCACATTCTTTCAGTCTTCAGAGCTTTTATAAGGAAATGAAGAAGGCCAGATTCCAAAAATGACAAATGACATGTACAGCAGGTGTAAAAGGAATTAACAGTTCACTGATGTACTCAGTTCAAACCCTTAATGGAAATCTGCCATATTTTGAATCATCTTCTGAAGTCCACAGAAAGCCAGTGAAAATAAGTTGAAACTAGTAATATACAGTATGCTTGTGCATTTAGGTTTTATATGACATCTGTGTATTTGAGCTGGAAACAATGTAGAGCAGAATGTTGAATAGAAAATTACCTACAGATCCAGCCTTTCAAAATGTGCGAGGTATGCTGTGGTAAATTGCAGTGCATGTTCCGCAAGGAACCACAAGGTTTTTAAGATAGGGTAAAATCCCTTGTAAAACCACCAGGTGGAGCTAAGAAAACTTAACGTCCCATGTGCAGCATTTGGGCTGTCACCAGAAAACGCACGGTTTCAAATCCTTGTGTACAAAAGTACACAACCTTCTACCTTCTTCATACTGTAAATATTTTAATTAAATAATAATAAATTATTTAATTAAAATAATAATAGATATTTTATGCATCAAAGTCATTAACTTGATAACTTACAGTGGTTTGAGGTTTAAACGTGCTTGTTCTAACATTATAAAGCTTATATACTGTACTTCATAAAAAGTTGTAACGTTTTATCCTTTTCTGTGAATATGTACTGTAGTAAGAACACCACTTGCTGTTATTGTAAAAAAATAAATGTCGTACTGATTTAATACCATTTGATAGTAATATTAGTATGGAGTTGTATAACTTAGCAGCTAAAATATCACAAGTGGACATATTGGAAACATTTTGACATTAACTAAAAAAAAAATGATTGTCCTTATAGTGGTAATGGACAATGGACTGTCATGTATCGCGCTGCATCCAGGCGGTTCAAAGCCAGATTAGAGAATTACTTTCAGTTTGTTTCTTACAGAGTCGAATATATAAAAATAGTTCACTGTTGTTGTTGCCAGCTTGTTGTTGGCATGAGTGTGTGTATCTGGATGAATTATCATGTGATGGTTTCATGATTAAGGATTTCTTCACAGAAATCTTTAAGTTAGAGAGGAAAAAGGATTATTTTTACAATTGCCAGTAACCAGAGAACAGCTTATCAATATGTTGAAACCGTACCATGAAAGTGAAGATGTGTTACACCTACAGGTGTTTTTTAATAGTATATGGTTTACTATATTGTGACAATAATGTGTGACTCTGTGGAAAGTATTCTGTAAACTGAGGAGTTATAGAGGAGACACGTTGTGCATCACCTCTTCTTATAATTGTAAAAATGTTACAATTTAAATGCAATACGGAATATATTATCAATAATATTCTAATGAATTTGGGTTCTTGGGCTTGTGCCCTCGCTGCTCCTGCCCCAATTCATCCTTCACCACATGGGCTTGAACCCGGGACTCTGGCATCGCTCAACAAGGGTCTTGCCAGCTGAGCTAAAGAAGACCTTCTTCAGCCCGGGCGGCCAACATCCCTGTTATGCACAGGTGAGTAGAAGGCGGTACTGTCACCACGCTGCAACCAACTTGTACAATCTGTATGTCAGCCGTTTATTACAAAATGAATAATGAATGACAATGTAGAAGCTGTAAACTGAAGAGTTGGAGAAGTCACGTTGAGTCTGGTCTTTTCAGCTTGGAATTTAACCTTTAGAGCGATCCTTTTGGATATTGGCCTTTTGGCTATTTTTACATAGCCGGATAAGTAAAAATAGATTGGATTAATAACTGGATTAAGAAAAAATATTTCACGCATACTTTGAAATCATATGCCTTTGGACCAGTGGGAGGTGAAACCTGGCTGGGGAGGTGGCGGTATTTTGATTGATAATTGCTATTCTTGCAAGTACATTTTGTATTCAGTTTGTTTCTGTGTGTTAGTTGGTGGGCAAATGTTTGAGGTGAACATTTTACCTTGAGGAGGGTACCTTTAAAGCGGAGAAGACAGCACCAAAATGTTTCGGCTCTGTGTGTCGCTTAAGCCACACTTAAGCGGTTCAGGTATTGTGGAAATGCTCAGTTGGAACCCCAGGTAGCGTTAGGATTAGCATTAACAAACTGCGGAGACAATTTTTAAGCTCACTGCTGTTATTTTTGACTATAGCAAGGTTTAGGACGGGTGGTTTTGTAGTGTTATCTGGAAATTGTTTTTCAGAAACTCTCTGGGGCCTGGATGTCTCCTTGAATAGTGCAGTAATTTTATGCCGAAACTGTGTTGTTGGGATCAAAAGTTGTCAACAAGCATTACAGAATATCATTTAATTGCAAGAGCTAAGACCAATGTTCTCGATTGTTTCCTAGTAATACCTTGAGGTGTGTGGAACATGTCAAAATCCAATGCCCAGAGAGGACCAGGTATAGTTCGCAGAAATCCTCTGTTAGAACTCGAGGTAGGGTTAGCATTCACAAAGTGCTGAGACAATTTTTAAGCTCAGTGCTGTTTTTTTTTTGGCCGATGCCAGGTTTAGGACGAGTGGTTTTGTAGAGTTATCTGAATTTTTTTTTTCAGAAACTCTCTAGGGCATAGATGGCTCCACGAATAGCGTGGTAATTTTATATCGAAACTGAGTCCATCGGATCAAATGTTGTCACCAAGCAATACTGAATCACTTTCAATTGCAAGAGCTTTGTTCAAAGGTCTGGAATGTGTCCCACTCTTGCCTGTTGATTTCTAAAACATTTCAAAATCCCAAGGCGAGCAAGGCTAAGATGTAGATCTCAAAATGCTCAGTTGTCACCCCAGCTAGGTTTAGGGTTAGCTTTTACAATCTACTTAGACAATTTAATTGCTTAGTACTGTATTTTGGGGCCCAAGTAAGGTTTAGAACGAGTGTTTTTTTGTCCTTATCTGAACATTTTTTTCAGAAACTCTGGGGGGCCTAGATGGCGCTGTGTACGGCGCGGTAGTTGTATCAAGAAACTGAGTCGGTCAGATCAAAGTAGTATTGAATCTATTTCAATTGCTAGAGCTTTGTTCAATGGTCTTGAATGCGTCCTACTTGTGCCTTTTGATTTGAGGAACATGTCAAAATCCCATGACCAGAGAAGCTCAGATGTAGATCGTAAAATTCTCAGTTGACACCCCAGCTTGGTTTAGGGTTAACTTTTACAATCTACTTAGACATTTTATTTGCTTAGTACTCTATTTAGAACTGTGTGTGTGTGTCTTTCTCTGCTGGCGTTTGTAATGGTTTTTATTTTTAAATACATTTTAGGAAAGTAATGTACCATAAAAGTATTGTGAGACATACTTGGGTTAACATGTTCAGTGTTCAGTGTGTGGTAATTTGTTTGGTGCGAGTGAGGTTTTATTTAATCTCTGACCCAGGGAAAAGTGTGGTGTGGTATCGATAAAGTTTGATAATCGGCCAGTGAAAGCTCTGTTGTCCTTCACATGAATGCCTGAATCATTGTACCGAACCCAGGATTTTACAGTATTTTTTCTTTAAAATACCAATAATAGCAACATACAGTTTAAATAAGATGTTGATGTTCCAAAATTAATATCGTTCATGACCTTTATGACCTTCGTTATGCTCTTCATTAATGTCTAAGCCGGAACACATCATTATTTCTCATTTTGTATTTCTTTAAAAAAAATTGTTTGCCCAGCCTAACAGTATTGTTGTTATTGTTTTTATCCTGTAAAGCGCTTTGAGGAGCCATTTTTAAAGGCGCCATATACATTAAAGTTCATTATTATTACTATTGTTAATTTGCTGGACAGAGAGGTGAACATTATTACGCAGAAGACAAAGATAGTGATTTATCTATCTATTGCATTGTGCATTGTGCTGCTGTAATACAGTTTTAAATAATTAAAAGTCTAAACAGTATCATCTTTATTAATGGGTTTTAAATAAAGGCGATTTAAACACGATTTAAATCAATATAAATGTTTATATTGTAATGCATAGGTGACTATTCATTGTTATTAAAATGACTTAAATTCAATCATGTTGTGATATTTAGAAATATACATTTGTTTGGTGCGAGTGAAGTTTTATTTAATCTCTGACCCAGGGAAACGTTTTATTTTTTCAAAGAAATGTTTGTTAAAAAAAAGTCATGGCTCCGGTTGGATTCCGGCTTGTGTTGCGGTACATGAATATAATTATATCGTTATTAATTTCTTTAGATATGTGATTCCATATTATATTCCCTTTTAATCAAATTCTAAAAGTATGCTTGTTGACTCCGGTATCACGTTAGTTAAAGACTTCGATGCTTAAAATGTTTAGGGAGAAATGGAATACTGGTGTGTATGTTTTTTTTTAAAGTACGGAGACCAGCCATATACTGTATGTTTATGTTCCAAAATTAATATCGTTTATGGCCTTCACACACACGTTACAGTATGCTCTTATTCTTTTTATGCTCAGCTACTAAGATTTCCCTTCAGTGGTAAAATTCCATATAAATCTTCAATACTTATATGGGCACAGTAAAGCCATTAAGTATACATATACATACTGTATACAGTACAGTTTGCATACAGTAATATGTTTATGTTCCTAAATCAATCTCTTTTATGAGCATGTGAAAGGCATGGTGAATCGGAGATTCTCAAAAATTACTGTACTTTGCATGATTGGAAACAAATGCGTGATTGCGAAATGCTGTGGTGTTACTTTTATAAAGACGGTCAATGAAAAATAAACAATGTGGACCAGGGCAATACTTTGAGTTTACAGCTTGTCCAAGGTCATTCATTATTAATGCTATTAGTAATATCTTCGTTAAAGACTTTGATGGCGACAGCTCAAACATGAGAAGTTAAGCTTTATTAGCTCCACCTTGTGGAAATTCCAGATACTATTATTTTACTTGAGGTACTATACGAGAATTTATGGTAACTCACGGTAGACTGCGTAAAGCACACCGCAAAATAATGCGGTATCACCCGCTTGTTTTGAATGGCTGCATCTGTATATAATTCTACCAATATCGGGCCCAACAAATCCCAAAAAGTAGTGTAGAACTCCGCAGGCAAACCATCCACACCTAGTACCTTACCCTTTTTCATCCATCTGACAACATAATCAAGCTCCGATAACTCAATTCCCTTAACAAGCATCTCATTCTCCTCAGGAATCATCTTTCCAGCCACATTACATACAGTAGGATCATCTCCATCTCAGCAACATCACCATCCACCCTCCCCAAATAATCTTTATAAAACTCTGTTGCAACCTCAACCATCCCCTGTGGACTGTTTACATTCCCCTCCTCCTATTACGTATACCTACAAAACCTTTTCCCTGCTTTGTTCTGACCAACTTAAAAAAAACACTTGATAACCCCTCACAGTGCTCTTTATATCCTCCACCTGCACTAAACAGGTATTCACTTGAACACTTTAAATATGTGTCCCTTAATTAGACTTTCAACACCTGTGCCCTTTTAAAATCAAATGGGGATCCAGGATTAGCAATACCATACAGACCTTCCAATTCTGACTGCAAACGATTAAACTCTACGTACCTCCTTTTATTACGGCATCTGCAATAAACTTGTGTAATTTTCTTCACCTGTCTCTTCACGCCCTCCCACCATTTTACTACAGAAACACACCTAGATTTCCTTTAAATCCAATCATAATTTTTTTCCCTTTTCAACTCATTTAAATCCTATAATCATCCTCATTTAAAACCATGCTTTTCAATTTCCAAAACCCTGGCCTATATTGAAAGCCCAGATGTCCCAAATCAACCTTAATGAGATTGTGATCTGAAAACCATACTGGCACCAATGTCCTCTCCTTAACTTGCAAATTACTTGACAAAAAAGCATAATCTAGTAGTTTACCCACACCCCTTGAATTTCTCCACATGATTGGAATCTTCCCCCCTCCCCTATGTCCAGAAAAACTATCTAACAAATTACAATCCCTTAATAACCCTCTAATCTCCAAAGCCCCTGGAGTTTTTGAACTAATATCCTTGTTAAAATCGCCTGCCATATTCACTTTCCGATTAGTCACTAACCAAGGTGCAATTCCAGAAAAAAATGTTCTCCTCACCGTTCTATCCTTTGGTGCATAAACACAAATTAGTCTAAATTGCACATGTGCACATGTACCATCTAAAACTGAAACCCTCTCCGGAAAAACAGTGTAAAAATCTGACTCTACTATCTTACTACTGCCCAAAACTATGCCCACCCCCAAAGAATGAACCCCCCCCCACACTCCATCTCGCACTACCTCCTGTCCAATCTTCTTAAAAAAATCCTCACATCTGCCTCCCCAGCAAGATGCACCTCTTGCAAGAAACACACATCAAAACAAAAAAATCCAAAAATTTTTATAAACCCCTAGTCTCTTGGATCTACTCTTCAAACCTTGAGCGTTCACTGTGAGTACCATAAGACCCATGCCGGATCTCTATAAGCCCATTCCTTCATAACTCCTTCCAGGCTTGGATCTGCCTCCATGCCACCCCTGTCATAGGGATGACTCGGACTACCTTCATCATAAGGATCCCCCAAATCCAGATTCACAGACACATAAGAGTGGTAAAGTTGATCCTACAAACGTAATCTATAACCGTCACCCCCTCCCCTTTCCCCATTCCCTTCTGAGTCCATTGTAACTTCTGAGTCCATGGTGTCATCGTCCCCAACCGAATCAATGTCAATATTCTCATCCTGGCAATCTTCTTTCACCTTTTTCTCATCACCCAACCCACTGTCACTGCCATTGTCCTCCCTACGCCTCTTCTGCATTACCTTCCCAGGTGTACCACACTGCTTATCCAGATTCTCTGGCCCATTTTCCGAAACAACAAAACCAAACAAGTCAGCTCTTGAATCTGTTGTTCCAGTACCCATTTGACTCTGTCCCAGGTCTTCCTCTTTCTCCTTCCTTTCCTCTTCACATCCTATTTGGTCACCGCCTGCTCCAGTACTATCCACAGCTGATGCATTTCCTGACCCAGCCATTTTACCTTCCTGACCAATGGTCACAGTAGGCGCAGTGTTGTCATCATTTGCACTGCCATCTTCCTCATCTGTATCCGCCGCATTGTCCGCATCCCTCATCGTGGGCTTTTTGATATGCTGGATCCCTCCACTTGCAAAATTTATACAAATGTCTCTCAGGTCCACACAGCGAGCACATTTTTCGAGGGCAAATTCGCCTTAAATGTCCCCGTTCATTACAAAGTGAGCATTCAGTCTCTGCAATAATTATTATAAAATAATAATAAATTTGCAACACTTTCTACAAAATACAGGCGGATAATATAATAATATAAAAATCCGCTGCTTTCCCCCAATGAAAAGGAAGCCACTCTCAAAACGTAAGTCCCTTCTCAACAACACCTGATATTGCCTCTTACCTGTCCAGATACCAAAATAATCACTTGTGGTCAACAATTGTTCTAACATTATTAAGCTTATATTCTGTACTACATAAAAAGTTATAACGTTTTATACTTTTCTAAGAATAAGTAGTAAGAACACCACTTGCTGTTATTGTTAAAAGATAAATGTAGTGATTTAACATCACTTGATAGTTATATGAATATGGAATCGTGTAACTAAGCTGCTAAAATGTCACAGGTGGACATTTCAGAAAAATTTAGAAAATTTAGAAAAAAATATTTTTAAAAAACTTTTATTGTCCTTGTAGTGGTAATGGACAAATCACTGCACCCAATGATTCAAGGCACAATCAGAGTATCACTTTTGGTTTGTTTCTTATATAGTGAATACATAAAAACAGTCCACTATTATAGCTTGTTACTGGCTCTGGCGTGAATAGACAATGTTGTGTGGCTCTGGTGGAATTTCTCTGTAAACTGAAGAGTTATAGAGGAGACACGTAGTGTATCGCCTCTTTTTACACTTGTAAGAACATTCCAATGTTAATGCGATACGGAAGATATTACTAATAACCTTTTACATCTGAAGCTGTTAACTCTATTTCACACCTGCATGTCTCCTTGACAGCTGACACTCCCTCATACGCTTAAGTGAAAAATTAATAAAAACTCCAATGTAAACGTCATATTTACAATTTGTTGAAAATAAAAAAGGTTGTAAAGTTCTCTAAAGCTTTCTCTTTCAAGAATGAGAATTCATGTAGGGAGCTGTGTAAGCATGCATAGGCTGCAAAAGATCAGCTAAAGAGGGAAGAAAACGCTTTCAGAGAAAACAATGTTTCAGGTGTGAACAAGATAGAGCCCCAATTCAGTTGCAGCCTAAATGTTTCCCCACACATCCTGCCCCCTCTGCGATTGGAATATACACAAACAAAACACTGAAAGCTTTACAGTAGATGGTCAGGTGTTACATGGGGATAGTAGGTAATTCTGTTCTAATAGTTTATGCTAACACCTGACTTTCTTATTTATATGTAAATAAAATATTGAACTAAGTGTGAAATTCAGAAAAACAATCGAGAATTGTCTGTGGTATTTGAATAGATGAAACTTTTCCAAACGTTTTTTAAAAATAGAGGCTGTAGAATGGTCTTTACGGTTAGTGGTCGGTGTGCTAATCTGCTTAACACCTGTAGAAAACATGATTTTATTTCTGTACAGAAACAAAATTCTGTGTGTTTATAAAATTAAAGTGTTTAAAATGTTTAATTAAGAGGTAAAAAAGAATTTACACAAAGGCTAAGGATCCTGTGGCTGGAAGGTTGCTGGTTCAAATCCCACAGCCAGCAGAGGAATCCTACTCCATTGGGCCCCTGAGCAAGGCCCTTAACCCCAACTGTTCCAGGAGTGCCGTATAATGGCTGACCCTGTGCTCTGACCCCAGGCTCTCTCCCTATCTGTGTGTCTCATGGAGAGCAAGCTGAGGTATGTGAAAAGACTAATTCCTAATGCAAGAAATTGTATAGGGCTAATAAAGTGATGTTATGTTATGTTATAAAGTCTTTTCGTGTTGATTTAAGTGTCCTTCTTTCAGTTCAGTTCATGATTAGCATGAAACAACTCGGGGTTATTTTTATGATTTCTCTATTATTATCTAATCCCTCAACTCGTTCACTTGTGATTATATTGGAAATATTTTGACATGTTCCTTTTAACTCTGAGTTTGTAATGTTGGGCGCTCTGAATGAATTAAGCTTTCTGAAATGTTCCCCAAACCAAAAGTATGAGTGGGAAACAATCAAAACCATTGATAAAAGCTCTTGCAAAAGTATTAGACTCTTTAATGTTTGTTTTCGACTTTTGTTCTGACTGACAAAGTTTAAGAATACAATTACTGCTCAGTGCACCGTGCAATCCAAAACTCCAGAGTGTTTCCGAAAATTTACATTTCAAATAGGAGCAACAAATCACTCATCCTAAACCTGACTTGGGCCCCAAAATCCAACGCTGAGCTTAAAAATTGTCTAAGTAGTGTGTGAATGCTAACCCTGATCCTACCTAGCATGTCAACTGAGCATTTATATCTGAGCCTCTCTGGGCCTCGGATTTTGACATGCTCCCAAGACCAAAAAGTATGAGTGTGAAGCAACCAAAACCATTGAGGGAAGTTCTTCCAAATTTATTGGAATCGACAAACTTTTGTTTCAACTTTATATCTGACCGGCTCACTTTTGGGATAAATTACCGAACTGTGCACTGCTCTATCCAGGCAGCCAAAAGTTCCTGAAAAAAAATTCGGAATGATACAAAAATTCACTCATCCTAAAGCTGTCTTGGGCCACAAATTCCGGCACTGAGCGTAATAATTGTCTAAGTAGTCTGTGACTGCTAACCCTAACCCTAGCTTGGACTTCAGCTGAGCAGTTTTGCATTTTGTCTATGAAGCTTTTCACTCATCAGATTTTGACATGTTCCCCAAACCAATGAGAGTAAACCAACTGAACCCATTGAGAAAAGGTGTTCCAAATTTATTACATTCAGTAATGTTTTTGTTACAACTTTGATCCAGGTCGACTTTTTCCCATTGCTTGCCTCGGCTCCTCCCACTCCTTCACTGTTATTCTATGTTGAACGACAGTGTATTTCTAATACAATATTCAATCTTCACTTGAATGATAATTATAGAAGGATATACTGTATTTGTGGCTGTTTCAAAGGGGATATAGGAGGAACTTCAACATGCTTCCTGTCCATGAAGCTTTCAATAAAGTGCTCTCCAATACTTTGTTACTAATGAAAAAGGCTTTTCACTTTACTGGAACTACAGAATTTTAACAACAGTTTCTGAAAGAGAGACCATTTGCATTTGAATAATTTATATTCCAGAATGTGTTAAACAAAGATGTAGATCTCTACAGGGATTCCTTTGTGAAATAATTTGTGATGTTTACCTAGATTCTGCCTAATTCTGAGGCGTTCAAATAATGAAACGCATTGACTTTATGATGTGATTGTGTTTACATATCCCTATGCATCTGAATCAACAATAAAATTAGACGTTTGATGCATGCTCGCATAACAATTCTACAAGCAAAATAAGAGATTACACATACTATATAGAAACAAGCTCCTAAGCTCTCTGTATGGTATTTAATTGTCATTCCGGAATGTCATTTTGAAGTCTGATGTAGGTATTTTTTTACGTAGAATAAGCATGTGAAGTTCTGTCTTCTCTAAAAAGAGTTTGATTAATACATTTAGTCAAAATTTTAAGTGTTGTCAAGAAAATCTTTACATTATTTGTTTTATTTGCAAAGTGATTGCACAGGCAAAAGGAAGATAACCACATGGAGTAAATGACCATGTAGACATTCATCTAACACCGAAAAGCAGAAAGAAAAAAAACATACAATTTTAGGTGTTGAGTCTTCTTCATGTGTCAGTGAAGGAGAGAGCAAGTGTGTTTTTACAAAGCATGGAGAACAAAAGAAAGAATGTGAGAATGAACATGATAGGTGAGAGTGTCAAAATGAATGTAATTCTGGGGGACAAATTGCAGGAGAACCCTGAACAGTGAAATCTGTAAATGATTGGAGAGATTTTAGGTTTTCTCTTGAAGGGGAACTGCAGTTTTAATTTCTCAGACCGATCATTAAATCTCAGTAACAAAAAACATTAATTTACACTGAACAACACTGATTCTTGAATTAAAAAAAAAACATCTGCCAAGGGTGACTCTGTAACATACAGTATAAGCCAGAAATACTGACCATCTGCATTGTAACAGAGAACTGATAATTCCCATGTAGAGCCTGTCTGTGGTCTTTCTTCTGTTCTTTTGCATGCTGAACATAGATCACAAAATAAATGTCTTTTTATGAAAATGAAACTCACAGAAGTGATTCTGCCAGCCACTTTTTCTAATTATGTTTTTTATGCATTATCCAGCCACATAATCCATACATTTTCAAGCACAATTTTTAAATATGTATTGTGGCTAGAAAGTCCTTAAAGAATATTTTGGCTGTAATAGGTTCAATAGGTGCATTATCGTTTATTACTCGTTCTCTCTTACATTTACTGAATGCATGATCTGTGTTCTGTGGACCAGAAAATGTGTTTTTTACACCCTTAAGCTGTATTCATTGAGACCAACCAGTTCTATGCATGTGTCTGATGTTTGTGATGCATTGTGCAGGATATTAATGCATCATGACACCATTAATGAGGCTGCCAAAAGTTTGCTCTTGTGTAAACGGCACAGACTGTTGGCCTGCTGTTTTGCTTGAGGCTTCTTTCACACAGAACTGACTATCTCAATGCAGTAAACAGTATTAATATCTTTATACAATGGAATGTCCTACTGTATATGATGCACATTCTAGCACTATGTTAATAAAGACATTTTAAAATGTGCTGTAAGTACATAAATGCCTGGGAATGATTTAGTTTTCTAAACAATTTGTATTCATTAATAAACCAAATTAATACAAGGCCCAGCAGCCATATCACCCTGCAGCTCTCAACTGGATACCCACTGAAGCTAAGCAGGGTTGAGCCTGATCAGTACCTGGATAGGAGACTCCTGGGAAGCTATGGTTCCTGCTGGAAGTGGTGTTAGTTGGACCAGTGGCCACCCTGTGGTCTGTAGGGTCCTAATGCCCCAGTATAGTGGTGGGTACACTATACTGTAGTGGGCACTGTCTTTCGGATGAGATGTTAAACCGAGGTTCTGACACTCAGTGGTCATTAAAGATCCCTGGGCATTTCTCAATAAGAGTAGGGCGTTATCCCGGTTAGCAGGCCAAATTTCCCCCTCGGCCTTTACTGTGGCCTCCAGATTGTCTCCATGTATGACTGGCTTGCACGTCCTGCGATGGACTGGCGCCCCGTCCAGGGTGTACCTTCCCTCGCGCTCGTTGCTTGCCGGGTAGGCTCCGGCTTCCCGCAACGCCGTATGATATAAAGCGGTTCAGCAAATATGTAATACAAATATGTTTAAAGAACTTCAAGTTTTGAAGTTTGAAAAAAACAAACTCGTCCTATGTTGTCAGTTTACACTAGCTAAATGGAACCAGGGTATAGGCTTTTAATTAATTTTAATTTTGTTTTTGATTACACTAATTGTGCCTCATTTGAGCAAACTGATGCCCAAAATGACATACTGTACCTGTACAGGGATGACAGGATAAAAGCGATTCACCTTCTCAAGTCCTAGTGGGTGAAATCATGATACAGACCATTACACTAAACTGAGAAAATATGATTTTTAATTGTTTTTTTAATCAGTATATTGTGAGGGTGTACTGTAAGGAGGGATTTTAAAATAGGAGGGCCCAAGACAACAGACATACCAATATAACCATAATGGACAAACTAGTGCAGATTTGTTTATAGTGCACAAAATAAAACAAGACAACAAAAAGCCAAAACAAAAGCATCCATTTTCTTTTAGCTAACACCTAGACTTTTTCATGTTTCTCTGTAACAATATTGTAACAATACTGAGCAGCTAACTGACAAAATTAGGTCTTTATCTGACTCTTTACAAAAAACTCCAGTCTCTCCCTGAGATGATTCACAAAAAATCCTTCAAAATTATTCAGACTCACAGGTTCCTTTATCTCTCAGTGTGTCACTTCTCCATTCCCTCTGGTAAATTTGCACTGGACAAGATCTGCCTTTTGTCCTCCGGTTAGCAGAGCACATTGCCCATTGAAAGCTTTTGTTTCTTGCTTTTTTTATGCTGTCACATTATCAATTGTCTTCCACCAAATGATTAGGTGACTGAGGGCAGCAGGTATTTCCTCACAGCTTTCTGAGGAATGTGGTCCAGACAAGGGCTGCCCTGTTGTTGGAATCTGCTGTCTTCTTACAATAATCTCACTTTCCTGACTGTGGAAGGTGAGAGCTACCCATACTAGATATACTAGAGGTGTATATTTGGCTATAAAGATAAAGAGGCATTTTAAGATTCTAAACATGCTAAGAAGCCAGTTAAGTTTCTTTAGCAAAAGGAACAAGGGCTGAAGGGGCAATAGGATATATGTACAGTAATCAACAAAAAACAATACAAATGGAAATACTCTTCAAGCAGCCCACACAATATGATACCTACTAGCTACTGTACTTCTGAAAAGCCACATAGGAAAGATAAGCCAATCCTTCTGCGGTAGCAGTATATTATAACAGAAATATTTTTGACAACTTAATGTGCAAAGATGGCTTAATGTGCCAGCGTATGCACAGATGGAGCTAGTGATACGATGGGGAAAAGTTCTGGAAGTAGCACCACATGCTCATTTCACACATTGTGTCTTACACAGGGTAGCTTTGGCTTCTAAGAAGCCTAAACTGCAACTTAACTGTGTTCTGTAAGCTATAGTAAACATTGTAAACTTTGTGAATCATAACCCCAGAAGACTGTTTGCAATCATAAGGAAAGAAATGGTTCTGAATATGTCTTGCTATACTGTACTTACAGTACATACAGAAGTTAAAAGTGTAAACCTTATCATCGAACGTGAACGTATGTGACATGAGCTGTTTTTTTTCTCCTTACCAATTCCAACCTAGTATCAAGCTTATAAAGTCTCACAACACCAACATTCTATCATTAATTGAAAGGTTTGATTACCTTTCAAAGAAGCATGATGCACAATATTCTTTTCCACATGTTTGTATTGTAACACAACGGGGGCTCAGGCGGGCGCCCTTGCCGCATTAGGTCGGCCCCTGCACCGTCCGGGGCTCGAACCCGGGACTTCCGCGTCTCTCTGCAGCGACCTAGCCCCGTGAGCCAAAGAGAGATCACTCCACAGCCCAGTAGCTGTGGTCCTGCTATCACAGGGAAGGGCGGTGACGTCACCCGCTCTGGTACGCCGGCTCTTACACACAGTGCTTGTCGGCCGTAAGCGTTACACTCTCCCCCGCTTAAATCGCCGTCCCCGGCGAAGGGCTATCCCGCCCCGCTTCTGACACCAATGTAACGCAACGGGGGCTCAGGCGGGCGCCCTTGCCGCATTAGGTCGGCCCCTGCACCGTCCGGGGCTCGAACCCGGGACTTCCGCGTCTCTCTGCAGCGACCTAGCCCCGTGAGCCAAAAGAGAGCGGAAGTCCCGGGTTCGAGCCCCGGACGGTGCAGGGGCCGACCTAATGCGGCAAGGGCGCCCGCCGGAGCCCCAGTTGCGTTACATTGGTGTCAGAAGCGGGGCGGGATAGCCCTTCGCCGGGGACGGCGATTTAAGCGGGGGAGAGTGTAACGCTTACGGCCGACAAGCAGTGTGTAAGAGCCGGCGTACCAGAGCGGGTGACGTCACCGCCCTTCCCTGTGATAGCAGGACCACAGCTACTGGGCTGTGGAGAGATCTCTCTTTGGCTCACGGGGCTAGGTCGCTGCAGAGAGACACGGAAGTCCCGGGTTCGAGCCCCGGACGGTGCAGGGGCCGACCTAATGCGGCAAGGGCGCCCGCCGGAGCCCCAGTTGCGTTACAGTATTATCACTTAAGTTCTATGTTCCAGTGTAGAATTTGCATTTTCCACTTATACAGAGTGGCATAAAGGTAAGCTTTGTGGAGTGATAAAGATTATTGATTGAAGCTCATTCTCTCAGATCTCAGCCATTGAACTCTAGAACTCTTTCAAAGTTACTGTTAGTCTCATATCCCTACCCACACTTTCCCCATGCCTGTCTGATCAGTTTTGGGAGGACAACCTGATCTAGGCAGTGTCTGGGTGCCTTCCGCTTCTTAATGATTGACTCCACCATGCTTAAATATTAGGGGTCTTTGGGATCCCTATCTTTATTGTGTGTGTGGTGAGCGTTCTGGCGCACTATGGCTGCCGTCGCATCATCCAGGTGGATGCTGCACATTGGTGGTGGTGGAGGGGAGTCCCCATTACCTGTAAAGCGCTTTGAGTGGAGTGTCCAGAAAAGCGCTATATAAGTGTAAGCAATTATTAATTATTATTATTATAATTATTGTATAAAAAAGGGATCTTTTTTGATCTGATCCTTTATACAACTTTACCCCTGAGCTGTTCTGAAAGCCTCTTTGGTTTCATGGATGAATCTGTTTCATATTCACTACCTGTAGAGACAAGAGTATTCATTCTCAAATTATGTAACACACATATTGTATGCAAAAAGACTATTCAACTTATTGTGTGACTTATTAAAGATATTTCATTCACCTTTTTACGTCCCAGTGTGAGTTCTGTGTGTGTTTTTTCTATGTTCCACACTGTTGACCCTTGATTGTTCTCCCTTCCCCATTGGCCCACCATTACACCACACTTTCAGTATGACATCATCATCAATTAGCTCTCAGCCAATCAGAACACATCTTATTCAGCATATAACATGGAGGTTTTCAGCAAGGAGAGGCCTTTCGTTTGACTTCGGTCCCGTTTGGTTTTGGTTATCGCTTCGGGTTATTGCTTCGGCTTCGTTTGTTGGTTTGTTTTGCTTTATGTGTGTGTATTGTCGTATAGCTTTGGCTTTGTTGTTTTGTCGGTTTTACGTTAGTTTCTTTGTACGTTCATTTGTTTGTGTGTTCATCCTTATTTTGTCATTACCTTGCCCCAGTGTTACATGTTCAACCTTTGTGTTCTTTTGTAGCCTGTTCCTGTTGATTACTCTTGTTTTCCCTTATTTGTCTTCCTGGTTCACTTGTGTTTTTGTGTGAACTTTTGTATATAAGGTTAGTTTAGGTTGTTGGGTACACTTACACACTTAGTTGATTTTGTATTAGTACACTAGTTTAGTACAGGTGAGTGCCATTTGTCTTGTATGGTTTTGGGTAGTCAGTGCAGGTTAGGAAGGGTGTTGAAGACGCCGAAGACCGTGTTTCGGGTTTTCTTTTGTAGTAGATTAGCTTTCCCTCACTGTCCTAGCCAGCTCCATTTTGTTTGTTATTTTCTTTCCTTTGGCACCACTCTAGTTCCTTACCCTTGTTATCACGCTTCCTAGTCCCTCACCAGAACCCATCTGCTTCCAAAAGAATTGTCCTAAATGTTACACCCCTTTACCCCTAGACACTTGGGGACATAACAACCTGTAGAAATTTAAGTCTGCCACAGCAAAGGTGATAAACACTTATGTGTAACAGGGCTCAGTGCACTCTGCAAGTTACAGAAGTGATGTTACTCTACCTACTGTCTAAGGAGAGATGCTGTGCATGCCAGGAGCCAGCAAGCTCCCAGGATTGAACATAGGGTGGGGCATGGACAGCTGTATTCATCACTTACTGTATGTAAGTTTTAATATCTTAATCCTTTAGACCTTTGATCCAGGTCTAAAAATATTCAGTGTTAGAAATATGTCTTTTTTAATTATAAAAAATTAACTTTTCATTAGAAGTGGTAACTCAATATTCTTTACAATTCATAAGACAAAGCATTGGGCTGCTGGCAATGGTAGAGCTGAATAATCAAACGTTTTATTAGAAACAAGATTTCTAAGACTCACCCTTTAAATTAGATTTCTAGCAATGTATCAATTTTAGAAAAATCCTTTTTTTAACTCTGTGCTTTATGAAAATGTTTTTTTTTCTTTTTTATTAATTTAGAGTCAGCACTTACCTTCACAAGAGATACATTTAAATATCACTCTCTGATAATGTTTGGATTCGTACATCACTTTTTATAAGCATTATCATAGCAATGAAGTATCTAAAAACCTCTCTCCAGAACCTACTAGGATTTTGTGCAAGCACCTTAAAAAGGAGTAAAAAACATTTCACTAAGCTACATGAAGTAAATTAAACGTGCATGTTTCTGAGAAGTCATTTATAAGACAAACGAATGGAAAATAAATCTTTATTAAATGCTAGCACTTTCAAGCCAACACTGAGTCAGGTCACATTCTTAATCACTGAAGAGATATATTTTAGTCATTCAATACTTTTAATGCCATCTGCTGGAATAACACAAACACTGCAGGAAATAATATACCATGTTTTTTTTACCTTGTCGAAAACTATAAAATTAGTGCATATATTTTAACAAATACTTTTTTTACCCTTATAGAACAAATACAGGATTAGGTATTATTTTCAAGGGCAGGCCCTAGATAAGACGTACTGTAACGTAATGTTAAAAAAATATATTCTAAACAATTACATTGGTATCCTAGAAAAAAACAACAATTAAATCTATGTTGAAAAGCAGTGCAAACCATTTTACAAAAGCAGTGTTACAATTTTGAACATGGTCGATACATTAGTAAGTGATTAAAAGTGGTTTGCATCTTAATTGTGCATTTAATGTGATAAGAAGGCCGTGTACATTTACAGTATGAGCAAATACATTAACAGAAGAAAAATAATTGAATCCTACTTCACAATATTTATACATTAATACAGTATTTGTAAATTCTTAGACTCTAAACAAAGCTGAGTTTACTAATACTTTAAACAAAACCCACTAAGGAATTTCCAGTTGGAGCTCAATGCTGTTAAATGAGTAATATGTATTTGGATTTCACAGACACCAATGGCAAAAGTAAGGCTTGTCTCCAGAGTGATGGGGCTTACATTCTGTGACAAAGATGAGGAGCCCAGCTATATGGAGGCATGAGTAGAGTCACTAATCTGGATGGTGTGAATGCCCTTGGGTGGCTTCTCCTGTTTGTCCCATTGCTGGCTTTCTGATAATAGATGCAAATAATTGACTAGGTATTATATGGAACAAACTAAAGGTGAACTTCTCACTGATTCATCCAATGTATTTCTTATTATGGAACCTATGGTCTATATTTCAAGTGTTATTTGTTTTCAATAATAGGAATCTGAATTAGTGAATATCCACACCATTTGATTGCTCTTAACAGAAATTAATTCTGTCAGGAGGCCCATCTAAGATTGATAGGAGAGATTTATTTTCCTATTTTTGAAAACATAGAATAACAAATAGAGAATCATAAATTATATAAAATAGAACTAAGTAGACAATTGCGTTTTCCAACAAATGTTAAAAAGTAAAAATGTATGCTATACATTACGGTATGCTCATGACTGAAAGACACGCACATGAGCTCTCAAAGTTTTTTTTAACTAAATGAACAGAGGATGTTTTGTGAAGCAATGATTGTTGGTTATTTGTGTGCTTGAAAGATATGGGCTCTTCACTTGTAATTCAATTTCCTTGCATAGTAATTGCCTGGAGTCTCCTCTAGTCAGCCACACGGTAAGCAGAGATCTAAATATTGATATCTCTTGCAACATACTGCAAATCTGTAGTTCTGATAAAAAGTGTGCAAGTAATAAGTTCCCTTTTCTACCAGAAACTAAACAACCTTGGGATGCATGGGATAAATTTTGAATCTTTCATTAAACTATATCTGTATGCTAAAACATTAGTACTATTTGTAAATTATTTAAGAATATTGTATTTTTGTCACTTTTAGATCATATAAAAAACATTCTCAAAATCATGCAAAAGTAGGGGGCATATGATTTGATATCAATCATAATTATAAATATTTTTTGTTTGGTAAATACAGCCATTAAAGTCAAGAGTCATATTTTTTTTTACATAATCCTCTTTAAAACTGAATAGAATGAATTATATTTCAGTATTTTAGTTTCACAGTATAGATTCTGTTATGATTAATCTATATGAATGGTTAATTATACAGTATATGTCTAATATAGAATACATTTTTATAGTCTATATTAATAACTTTCTTTGTCTATGGTTAGAGAGCAAAACTCTTAAAGTTCTTGAAAGAATGTTTGTATGGTTTCCTTCATTTTGCTAGTGAGCAGATCCTATAGGACATTCACTAAATTACAAAAATAGGTACAATACATATGGAATTCAATCTCTGAAAAGTAATATTACAGGATATTTAAGTTAAAAAGTCGGTCTATAATTCCAGGCCCACTGTTGATTATATATCATCGTAAATATATAAATTTTGTATTTATGTATTTTGTTAGATTCAACTTTAAATTATGAATATAGTCTTTTATAATTCCCTCTTTGTTTTTACATACAACAGGATATGCAAGTTAAAAAGTCTGTCTATGATTCCAGTTCACCATTGATTATACATCAAGTATATAAATGTATTTATGTATTTTATTAGATTCTCATTTAAATTATGGACATAATATTTTATAATTCTCTCTTTGTTTTTGCACCACAAAACAGATGTTCCTAAATGTTTTAATATACTAATTGAGTCTGCCTTCTTGTAACTGGTGCTTGGCACATAGATGCAAATGGATCTGACAAGTTTCAATTTAATTAACTGACAAAACATCAGCCCTGAATTAGGATTACACCATACCACAATTGTTCAGCATTATAACACTTCAGCTCCAATTTGTGCTCCTCTGTAATGTAGATTAGCCGTATGTTTTTAATTAGCCCAGTTTCATTTTATGACTGAAATGCCTAAATACTTGATTTTTATCAGATATTTAAATGAATTTACTTTGGTACAGCATACAAATACAAAGCTGTGATATAATATTATTCTTTGTATACAGACATAAAACTACAATAATAATTCACCATCTCTTTATATAAAATGATACCACAGTATTGTAACTGTAACACAGTTATAAATATTTAAACTGAACCTCCTAAACGGCTCAATGTCTTGATAAAGGTAGGTCTCAGAGGATCTATACTTATGGGTTAAAAAAAACATCAGAACAAATTATAAATAAGACCCATACCGTATACTGTAGCTTGTGTGATAGCAATTAATTTATCTAAGGATCTTATTCAGTCATTTCTTTTTCAATGTTCATGCCACAGAAATGCGAAATCTCAATGAATATGAACAATAGTCATGCATACATTTCATAAATATAAATATTCATAAATTGGGGGTTTATATAATGATATTTTCATCTTGACCCTGAGAACTTTGTTAAATTTGAATTAATGACTTATGCTTTACAAAACTAATGCTCTTATCCTTGAGCGATGGATCCACAATACAATGGTGTACTGCTGCAAAGCAATGAGCCAGTTCTCAGGATTGGGGTATTACTGAATGCTGTTTGCCAACCTCAATCTGAACAGTCCAATCACCCACTCTAAAAATCTAGTCAACACTGAGCAAGTGTAGTTTGTTCCAACATACTGTATGCACTGTACTGTTCATGATTATGCTGATTTTGTTCATCAAGTTGATTTAATCTGCATTTTAAATTATATCATATCACCCTGCAACTCACAAGTGGCAACCCACTGAAGCTAAACAGGTGTGACCCTAATCAGTACCTGGATGGGAGACTTCCTGGGAAAAACATTTGCTCCTGGAAGTGATGTTAGTGGGGTGAGTACCCTGCGATCTCTGTGGGTCTGTGTGGGTGACAGGGACACTCTACTGTAAAAAGGCACCATCCTTTGGATGAGATGTAAAGCCAAGGTCCTGACTCTCTGTGGTCATTAAAAATCCTAGGGCGTTTCTCAAAAAGAGTAGGGGAGTTACCTTGTCATCCTGGCCAAATTTCCAATTGGCCTTTACTTATCGTGGCCTCCTAATAATCCTCATCTATGAATTGGCTTCATCACCCTGCTCCCAACTGATAGCTGTTGAGCACACTGGCACACTATGACTGCCGTAGCATCATCCAGGTGGGGGCTGTTCATTGGGTGTGGTGGTGGAGGGGAGTCCCCATTACCTGTGAAGTGCTTTGAGTGGAGTGTCCAGAAAAGCGCTATATAAGTATAAGGAATTATTATTTCTTTTCATTATGTCACATTTCTTTGTATTGAGCAAATTAGCAGCTTGTGCAATGCCATTGCAATATAACAGTGTCACACCGACCATACTCTGGCTCTGGCCCCATCCTGAGTATGTGAGCTTGTTACAGGCCTGTCTGCTAATGCACTGTTTACACATCCACACTAAACCTTTTCACATAACGTACTGTATGTTTACTCTTTAACCAAACAGTTTTTCTCACTAACACAATAAATGTTTTCACCTCTCAGAAACCCTTGAGCATAACATCATAGGAATGAAGACCTACTGCAGGACAGTTCACCACTGTCCAGGTTCCTAGCTCTTACACATCCTACAGTACACCATCCATGGAGGATTGTACTATCTCCCTCTGACTGCTTTCTCTTCACCAGTACCAACGCAGACACTTGAATACTTCCACTGCCCTTGTCTGTCTGCTCCAATGATACAGTCTCCAGCCTATGCTGCCCCCAGTCTGCTACCCTTACGCCTCTGCAGTACTTGTGGCTGCCACCTACGCCACTAACCTCAAACACATACATCACACTGCTTTCTGCGGGATAAGGAGAGCTTTCCACAAATGGCTGTCATGAGACCCGGTTTTGACTCCTGTGCAGTGCGTTATTAAAGACCCTATGCGGACGGTATAATCCGTAAAAGACGACGGAGGAAGGTACAAGGGGGTTAGGATAGGTGGACAAGACAGGGGGCGGTGACTGTAGTGAGCAGGTGCTCGGGGGAAATGCGGTAGTCCAAGGAAATCCAAAAGGGAAGTCGGGGCACAGTCCGTAATCCAAGAGCTGGGAGATCCATCCAAGACAAACGGTTAAAAGGGGGAACCGGGTCGGAACCGCACAGGAACAGGAACTTAAAACATTACGGCACCAGGAACTCTGAATCCCGGACCCAGGTGGTCAGGACGCCGGGGAAAAGGCCTGCCTTCAAAGAACCTGGAAAATAGGCGAGCCTTGTGGCGTCCATCTTCCAATACTGAGCCCAGAACTGCAGAGACACTGGGCTTTTAACCAAAAAGCAAACGAGACGCAAAAGGAAATAATAGAAATTAATCATAACCGAAAGGGGTAGGAGCACCCTCTATAGGAGGGATGTGGAACAATGGCTTTCTGTCTCAAAGAGGGTTTTCTTCCTCAAAGAGTTTAGATAGGCTGTTTAAAGAGGCCTCTAAACCTATAAAACCAGTTTCAAAATCGAAACCTGAATCAACATCCTGGTCATTGAGAGACCTTGAGAAAAACTGTTGAAGAAAAAGTGTCCAACAAGCTAAAAATAGATCTTCATGACATCAATCCACCACATAAATGCCGAAATGATTAAATTATATCATCATGGCTAGCAACATTGAATTTATATGAAGCAAACAGTATGTTGGAATACCCCTGGTAACCTACAAAATGTATTTAGTAGAATGTTCCCCAGATGTACACCTGACAAAGCACCTATGGGATCACACAAAGAAACATTTCAGCCAAAGCATAAGTGTAACAGGGTACATTGAGCAGAGTTGTAACAGAAGGCGATTTTTCCCCCACGGAACTTGAATAGTGTTGTGGCAAGAGGCCCAGCCTTTTTGACCTATCATAACTCATTGTTTTTTTGTGACATATGGTTTTTTACATCGGAAATGCCTCTGAGTAACGATATACAAATACCTAGGGTGGGTGCATAGCTGAACTTGTCACATTTGTATCTGTGACTATTATTCATTGAGGTTGCTGCAGAAGAGATGGAAGATGTTAGCGGGTGAGAATGTAATAGGGTTAATTGGTGCTTATCTTGTTTCAGAACATGACATCACCCCTGTGGAACCTGGGGATTATTGAAGTGTTCTTTGGTGTGAGGCCTGACCGTTTGATGTAGCATAATTCTCCACTGTCTGTGGAGTGGCATTGTGTGACTTTGTGGTTGAATGCTGCTGGGGCCAGAGCTGCATTTTTCACATAAACAGTGAAACAAAAACCAGAGCTTAGAAATGAAAATTACATTGAAGTGTTTAAAATTGAGAACAGGAGGCACTTCTTTATACAAAACATAAATAAAAATTAATGTTCTCACATAAGTTATCTATGGGACCTGTGTACATTTTTGGTCTGTCATAATATTATAGAATACAAAGTTTCAGGATTGTGCATGGAGGCTTCAAAAGAGCATGAGACATTGCCTGATTATCATGGTCACTCATAATGCTGTCTAGTTTATTCAATGTCAATGGAGTCTTATCCGGTGTTGTGCATCCAAAAGTTGTTTTATGTGTTTTTTTTCTAGGTGAAGTCGGTGTGATGTTTTGTGCCTAACTGAACTGGTTGCCAAATAAACTGATGAGGACATCTCTAATTATTGCAAGCCGTTAGATTAATTTTCATAGTCCACAACAGGAGGATTTGTGCAGCTGTTTTTCACTAATTAGTAGGATAATCTATACTGTAGCTGTCATTTAAATGGTGTTTATTTTTAAATAAAAGGTAATACTTGACTTTTTTAGTTCCCTGTGCCATGGTTACTCAGGCATACATACTCAAATCCCTGAATTCCAACCTTGTGATAAGACAGACTGTTGAGGTGAAATTTAACCAGTGGCAAAAGGAAAAACAGTATATGGAAGGTCTAAACTGAAGTACAGGAGGGACAATGACAGAATCTCATTTAGCTGTTTCAGATTACAATCATTACCAACTTTCTCTATATACTGTACCATTCCTCAGGCACACACCTCATCTCAGATTTTTTTGGATTCATCCTGCCTTTATCTCATTCCAACTTTGCAGCTACCCCTTGGTTAACTGCTCTCTCTAAGAGGAGGGTATACCCTCCTTGTTCTATGACCAGGAGGCTACTGTACATCTTAAGCCAAAACTTATTATATTTAAATACTCAAACATTCCCAAAACATCTGATGCTTAGATGGCATTGTTCCTTGAGAATTAAAGAATAAAATACATTTACTAACTAGCTATTTTTTAGAATTGCTGTGGGACCCCTGCTCTTACACACCGAGAAGACTGTTAGGAAAACACATACTGTACACAATTTTTATGGTGGAATCTCCAATTCATTTACAAGGGTTGGATTACAGTCAGTAGCCTAGAATCCAGCCGTAAATTTCATAACATTTGTTTGCAATTACATTGAATTTTGAAATGTTAAGCAGTGAACTGGTAAAGATCCACATGCCTTCACCATCTGTAAATCATCAAGTGGCTAGATTATACTTTACCCATTTAAGCTATAGAAATGAGTAATATCTGACAAAATACATGAAAATGTTGAAAATGATAAAACATCCAAACATGTACAGTATACATTAAGTTCAAAATAAAAAAAATATTTTGAAACATGTTTCCTGTCCTGTTAGCCTTTGTTTGTTGACTTCACTGTGTTCAAATAAATTCTGGCTTCATGGAATAATTTCCATTTTCAAAAACAACATACTTGAGAAGAATGTTAACTAGGATTCATATTCATATGGATATTTGTAGATACAAAATATGGGTTTCCATATTAAAAATAAAGTAATATTCATCCCTCCAATACACAGTACTTTAAACATCGTAATTTTAAGATAAAAAAACTATACTAAACTATTCGAATACAGTAAAGTTTTGGTTTTCTCTGTGACAAGTGTACTTTTCCTACAAACCATTTCAAGTTAGTATCAATGGTTAAACTCACTGTATGAAACTTTTATTGAAACTTGCCAGATACTAAGTGGGAGAAATTTGCAACAAAATAATTTCTGTGCTAAATTAAAAAAGCTTTGCCCTTCACCATTAAAACATACCATTGTATTTTTTGTATCTGAATTTATGAGAAGAACATGATGAAATTGTAAACTACTCCACTGACATTAGGCTCACTTAATGTCCTATATTTTCATGTAAAGGAGCAAGCAGAGGTTAATGTTGAAAAGTAAAAAGAAAGAAGAAAAACATAAATGAACAAACATACAAAACACAATAGACTTTTTCTTCAGTTATGTTGATGAATAAGGGAGTGTACAGGAATATGGGGGTAGGGAGAAAAATGGAAACAATGGGTAGAAATAAAAAGGTCTCTATAGAGATTTATATCTGAGTATGGAAAGTAACAATCCTTAAATGTATGGAGTGATTTAGACATAAATGAGAAAAAAATCACTCGCTGAATTGTGTGAGCCAAGTTTAAGTCTGATTTTGGCTCTGCTGTTTTTCTGTTGTAGGAGTCTTTGAATCCCTCTGAAAGGACACAGACAGAAAGCTCATGTAATTGTATTTTATGTAATCATAACTAAAAGAGGTGAAATGAAGAACTATCAGCTTGGAGAGAGTTCCTCACTGCCATTACCATTGTACCATTGTAAATTGCAGTGCCTGTTCTACCAGAAACACTAAATATGACTGTTGTACAAACATAAAGCCTTCCGGATGACCTTGATTTGGCCATTAGGGCCACATGCATGTTGTTGGTTATGTATTTGCAGGTGATGCAGCTGCTTCTGTTGCAATGAAAAACACATGTTGCAGTGGACATGCACACAGTGTATGCTAGGTGGTATGATGACTGGTGGGTATGGACAAAGGCTTCCGTTTGATGGGCAATTCTTAAAATTGAAGAAATTTTATCTGAGAAAGCTGTGGCCAAGGAAGAAAGCTATTTGTTCTGGGTCAGGATGTAAATAAACAATGGCAACCATCAACTGCTAGACATTTAGAAGTATAAGGAATAGAGTATCATATTTAGAAATAACATAAAAAATATCCTCTCTCCATTGTCTCATACTAATAGTAATATCAAGCCAGATCATACAATAAATAATGGAATGTTCCTTGATTATGGTGCAGGTAAGGTACCTTACCTGGTAACAAGGTACCTCTGTAACAGGTGTGTCACAAATAGCAAGAAAAATTGTTCCATAATGAGAGCATTATGTTATCTAATGTGCCTTATTGTTAAGAAGCAGACAAAGGTAGTAGCAGTTCAAGTTCCAGATACTTTAAGTACTTCAGACTTTGTAAAGCAAGGGATTAATTATTTTATGTTGACTGCAACAAGCTACCAGAAATAACACTTCCTTTAGTTACATTAATGTCCATTCATTTTCCTCTTGTTGGCCTGAAGCTGTAACCCTACCCAGGTTAATAAATCTTTTCTATTCATGGTTTCTGTTACACCATTTTTTAACATTAATATACTTCTGTCATGAATCTGCTTTTCAACTATTGTTTTTTGGAAGGCCTAATGAATTTACAGTTCATCTGAAACAGAAGAACACATTAAATTATGTCAACTTCTGTCATGGATAGGTAGGGTAATTATTTTTTCAGATGGCTAATCAATCTGTAATCTTAGTACCATCTATGAATGAAGCTCCTGTCCTGTCCTGACCTCTTCTTACACACACTTCAAATCTCAAGGAGGGGCTTTAGAACCATTGTTCCTCTTCAGTACCTGAAATGACAAGAACATACGTTAAAAACAGGGAGGTGAAGTATTGTTTTTCTCCCAAGAGAAATATTTCAAGAACAAATACCTAGGATTACGGTCTCTTTAGAGGATACCCTGTGGAAAACAGATTTGTATCCTGGCACTGAAGCCTACTCTAAGAGAAAAAACAACAGCAGTTTGTTTCCCTTAAAGAATGCACAGATGAACATGTATAACTAATCCAATAGTAATATTCCCATACATCTGGATGCTATAAAATGAACTTTTTTCTTGGTTGCTTAGATGAACTTTGTTGACCTTTTATGCCAGTCACTTTTTGTGCAAATTTCTGTTAAACATTTGATGTTGATTTAAAGGGTAATGAAAATAAAGACACTCCAACCACATTAATGCTGCCCACTAGAAAAGAAGAGATTGGAATAATTTCAAAATAACATGAGAACAAAAGAAAGGTTACAAATTAGAGCAGGCAGTTCAAGCCCATTTTGCTCATTGGGTTGTTAATCACTAGGTGATCCAAGGATCAGATTCAGCGTTTCCTTGAAAGAAACCAGGCAATCAGTTTTGACAGCATCAGTATGAGGAGCTGGTTCCAGACTCCCATAACTCTTCATGTGAAAAGCTGACTTATGTCAATAGTCTTAAATACACTTGCCTAACAAAATAAAGGTTAATTTCATGCAGAAAAGTAGACGGAAACACATTCTTTGCACATTCTTCTTTCTTCTTTTCAGCATGGAAGTAACCTTTCTTTGTTCTGGTATACAAAGATATCTGCTGCAAGATTTAAATGACTAATATTTTAATCACATGAATTAGGTATGAGTCAGATAATACTGACTATTGTGTTAGCTAGCAAAAGGCATTGATGTACAAAGCATTTCTTGTAACAGTTTATTCTAAACTCATTCTCGGCCAAAAAAATAAATCTTAATCACTTCAATATTTGTGGAAATATGGCAATTCTAAGAAAGTTAGTGCCCTCTGCAGGTCACGTGTGGAAAGAACCTCTAATGCAGTTAACTTCTGCAGTCACTTGGGGGCACAGCAGAAGAGATGGAGCACAGTCCTCCCAGTGATTCAGTGTATTACACCCACATTTTCAAAGCTAGTTTTCTGTGATATATCAAAGTTTTCTGCACATTTTTAAAACTGTGGAGAATGGCAGCATGCTGTATGTGGTCATCTGTGACAAGGGGTATTGTTGACTTAATACTTCTGTAATGCAATATGGATATGATCCTTGTCAGAAAGAAATGGACTGAAAATAAGTGGTAGGGGAAAATGCTATAGAGAAAAGACCATGCAAAAAGATGACCACATCTAAACAGATTTTAACAATTTCTGTACTATACCTTTCTGTCTATCCGTTCATTTGTCAAAAAGCCATTTATTCCTGGTAGGAATCACAGCATCCTTAAAGCTGAAAGGACAGGATACAAAGCATGACTATGCCCTGGATCGGATGCCAGTCCACTGCAGGGCAAACACACACGAGGACAAGAGCACCTCTGCTCTGACCATTCCAGGATTCAATTCATGGTTGTTTCTGGGTTCAGAGACCATTATGTCTAAAGGCTTGAAAGTCTACAAATTCTACAGTCTCTAGGTTTCAAAGGGGTAAACACCGCTTCTGTGTCTGTACACTTCTGTTACACAAGCATACTCCTTTAGAGTGTCTTTACTACCACTCTGCCATGTCGCACAGAATATTCTTTCATTTTTTCATATTTCCTTATTGAATACAGAAATGTTTCAACATTACATCTAAATGGATACCTCTGCAAACAATTTAAAGACCATATCTGCATATTGGAACACGGATCTGTATGTACTGTACATGACAACATTACATATCAACATATTTTCTTACAAAGTCAGACATGTCTATCTAACACAACTGATGGGAAAATATTATAAATCTATCCATAACCCGCTGATCATGTTGATCAGGCAACATCCCTGAAACAGGGTCTAAAGTGTGCACAACTGCTCTTCACCTCAACAGGATGACAGTCCTCCAAAGGTCATGGAGGGAAAGGGTCAATTGAGATTAACCATTAAAAGCTGGATAGTATATCTTTCGGAGGTGGGAGGACAAAAGAAGAACCTAAGGGTTTGACACAAGAAGATGCCCTTGGCTGGAATTGAACCCAGGAGTCCAGAGTCTGAAGCAACAACACACCACCTCATGAGCAACCAGAGATAAGTTTTCCCTTCTTGGATGTGCAGTGGTATTTTGTTTTCACTTGACTGATTTTAAGAATGTAAATAGTCTTGAATCTGATGCATAAACAAAGCAGGGTGACTGCAGCTGAGTGCAAATGTATTTTTTATAAAGACCCACCATTATACCAGCACTGGCATATTAGTAGGAAAAAACCACATAATGGTACATAAGTAAGAAAACAGCAAAATAGAGATCAACTAATAAAAATGGAGCAAAATAGCGATTAACAGCAAAATCAGATTTTTTTCTGATGAACAAGACTTTACATATTACTTAATATATTACTTTATTGTAGAAAGGATTAATGTTTGTCTCCCTTTTTTAGCTTGCCTGGAGTAATATATTTATTTCTTAATGTAATTGAATTATTTCATTCAAATCAACATTAACATAATTTATTGTGCTGTTTTAATGATTTCTGTTTTAGAAGATTTATATCAATTTCATATTAGCATTTCAATTAACACAAGTGCATGCAAAACAATATTTTCATAATATATCATATTCATGTCAATTTTATTATACTTGGGCTTGTTGTGCTGAGCATGTAAGTAGAGCCAAGGTCTGTGCAGGAAGGAGCAAGGCTGATTTTAACTGTTTTCCACAAACAAAGCAGTGTGTTTGCAGCTGAGAGCAAATGTATTTTTTATAAAGACCCTCTCTCTGTTATAATTTATAATAACAATTATGCCAGTGTTGCATGCCAAATGATGTTTTACCCCTACATTAAGTGTAGAAAATAATAATCCAGTAGGGTTTTTTCTACCTTACAATACAAAACACTTACAGTTCACAACTTCACTTCCCTTGATAGGACTCATTAACTCACAAAAACACATAAAAAGAATGACAAATGAATTACATTTTCACAGATCATTCATGCCGTAGGCTTTAGACTCACCCCATCATCCGTAGACTCCACCTGCTTCCTTCACTTTCTGTCCTTTGAGGGAGTATTGCTACTGATCATGCAGGTTAATCTTGAGAATATAATCTGCTATGTGTAGGTCTCCTAGTTACACGAAGTTAACATGTTACATCTCATGTTTCACTAGTAGAAAATACACTGAAGAGTCACAAAGTATCATGCAGAGTATTCATAATATTACAAAGAGCTCATTTTAACACTTAAAAAATTAAATCTTTTCCCACTAGATGGCACAGTAGTACTGCATTTTGTCAAAAGAAATGTTCATTGTGTCTACATAATGACATGAATCCCACAGATAATACAGTTTTAAGCCCTGTGAACAATGATGATTAAATTTAGTGATCTTCACATCCTAGCTATTTATTGTAGCTTTTGCATTTCATTCCCTTGCAACTTTTCTTTCCAGTGAGTGACCTCCAGTAGTAGGGTCAATTAAATCATTAGGAGTCAACTACAGTATGCAATAAAAAAATGGCTTTATCAAAGTATTCCTATAGACAAACCATGGCCATTGACCCCAGCTTTCCAGGTGCCACTGTCTACAGACTAACATACTCCTGTAACAGGCCTCATAAGAGAAACTGAGACTCACAGCGACATTGCTCCATCTCTCTCAAGAGCATTCAAAACTCCTGCCGGAAGGGATTTTTAGCAATTTAGCAATTGTCTGGATTGCATGGGTTGACTGCTAATAAGTGTTTAAAATGCCAGTTTTATTCTGGAACCTGACCACACATTTTGTAGCAGAGTCAGAGTCCTTTTCTTTTGCCTGTTACCAGTTGATAAGCTCTTGTAACCCTAAAAATGAAAATCACTATTAAAAACATCACCCTGAACCCCCAATTTTCTATATTGCCCAAGCAAAGCAAAAAAGAATCATAGCAGCAGCAATCTTCAGAAGGTTAGAGCAACAGACAGGTTGTAGCTGATTACTGTAACTGCTACTGCAAATCACCAAGATCCAATATGATGGCTGATGCTGGCCTCATGTCATTTTTTAATCTTTGCTTGTAGCAGATAAGATCATTCTTAAAGTAACATGCAGCATAATGCTAATTAGGTATCATAGAGAAGATGACATTTTCCCTCAAAAAACAAGATGCAAGGTTTTCAAGTGTACCCATTATAAATGTATTATGGAAGTTTGGAAGTGAAATGTGCACCATAAATATAAATATAAATAAATATAATCTTGTATTATTTGTGAAGAGTTAAACAAGAAATGATGAATTGCATGATTCATTTAACAATTTTTGACAGCATGGGAATTAAAGTAGCAAAATATATTTCTGATTCTTACCAAAATGTCATACTCTGTGAACCACCATGTTTAAGTTCATTTAAAAGCCGCATTAAGTTTTAAAAATATGTTTAATTTACTTTAAGAATTAACAACAGAAATATTGACAACTAATATTTCAATAGTTTAGAAGGAGAATTAGATTTCATGAGGCAGTGGACCCTGCATAAAATAACTGACAAAAAAATCATATACTTCTCAGTTTCTTTTTTATCACATCCTGTTGTTATTTTTAGTATTCTAATGCCAGTTACTGTTTTAAAAAGTGGCTTTTCTTAATTTGTGAGCAAGCATGACAAGGGAGAAAAAACATTTTCTAATGAAGACAATAGAAACCAAATGTACCTCAGCTAATGCTTTATTTTTCAACTCATCATATTGTTCCAATAAGCTGTACACTTGGCTGTCCTTTATTGCTCCCAATAATTTGAGAATTATGTTTAAAATCAGTTGAGGTTACTGCTCTAGAAACTATTGCTTTTATATAGCCTTCAAGCATTTTAAGAGTGATTAATCACAGACTCCATTCCCAATAATGAACAAAATACAAGGAGCTTTATCAAACATGGAATAAATCCAAGTATGATTTTCCTGCAGCATTAAGCCTCTGACTACACATTTGTTTACGGTGTGTCGTGGTTCCAACTTGCCAGCAATGTATCAGTGTCAGAAGCCTGCATGTAGAATTTAAATTCTATAAATAATTTCTAACTGTTCTAGACACAACAAGTTTGTATTTGGAAATAAAAAAGGAGCTAGAGGGTGGTAGAACTAAGAAAAAACAGAAAAAAAATCAAATAAATTCTCAATAAAAATGTCACGCAAAGCTCTAAGCTTTTGTGTCTGCATGAACAGGCCTCAGGCTTTTGGCCTTTTTTGTATTTTGAAGGAGCTACTTTAATAGGTTGGCACTTGTGCTCTGTGGGAATGTAGCTCCCAAGGCTGACACGTTAGTGGTTTGTTGCAGGCTCCAATTCCCCCAGGGACACAGGTTGATTAATTGAGATGGCAGATTTATGGTGGACTGGCAGCCAATGGGGAAGCTGTCGATTGCTAGGGTTTAATTACAGGCTTCCCACTCCACAGGGTAACCTGTATGTCACGCATGGGAGACACTAAGACTGGTGGAGTACTGCTAGGTAGTCTTTGGTCTGATGTGTATGGAAAAATTAGAAAATTAGAAAAAATGTTCTTACCCTAAGGATTCTTTGCCACATGCAAATCACAAGTGTCTTTTTAACAACTGTTCTAGTTATCAGTGCTCTTTGCTACAGAACAAAACAAAAACAACAAACAAAACAAAAGAAGAATTAATGTTATAAAAAATCAGAAAGATACGGTGACTATTTTTGATGCTAGAGTAATGCTTCTCTTACTCTATCTAAATCTAAACTAAATCACTGGCACAGACTGGCCATACAACCACAGATTTAAGAAAAATCAGGCATGAAATGAAGAGGACAGTGTCCTAACTCTAATTCCTTCCTTTTTAGGGAGCAAAAAAATAAATAGGAACTTAAAATATTTAATAATGTAATTGATAATATTATAAAACTATTATTAACATCAAAAACAGTGTATATATCTAAGATTTCTTACAAACATAAAGTACACTCTTCAATTGTACTTCACCATTACTAGTCTCCCAAAAAGAGAAATCTGAGATGAAGTCACTGTATGGAATTAAAACATGCAGATTAAAAATTCAGAGACACAATTCCAGAGAAGGGGGCAAAGGAAACTTGAGTCAGATGGTGAAAAGATGCCTTCTACTCAGAGAGTATGCTTTTGAGCCATGCTTAGCTTGATTAAGCCACAGTGTCTTAGAGAAGTCCAGGGTAAACAAGGCAAGAATCAAGAAATGGGGCCACAGAAGGGAAATCTGAGGCATGTTAAGCTAAAGAACAGAGAAAATACATTGAATTTAGAATTAAAACTTTAATTCAGCCAGTCTTACTGCTGCTTTAGAAGATTCCATCCTGAAGAGCTGAGATGTTGCAGCATCAGCTCCATACTAACCCTAAAGGTTGCAGGGTCACCCACACAGGCACTGGGAAGAAGACTACAGTCCCACAGCTATCTACACACATATCTGTTGTTTTGGGTTACCTTGGACAGATAAAAGTATGAACCACCCCTGTTGCTCTGCTGGACCAAAGCTGGTATTATGCAACATTTGACTTTAAGACTGGTGCCTAGTATATGCCTTTGATCAGGGCCCCTATTTAGAACCTGTGCCCCTGTTGCGCCCCATGCAGTATCACAACTGAAACATCTGTACCTTATGATTAGTTGGTCTTAGTTGGTCTGAAAATGCATGTGTAGCAATGCCCACATCATAACATCACCAGCACATCACTTATTGTTGTCAATAAGTGGTCTGTCCTTATTTTTCAGACCCCCCTCCAGTATTGTAGATTTACGAGTTGGTCCCCTCGCAGGAAAGTTGTCATGTTTTTCAGTCACTTTTTACTTGGTTCTGCTTAGGCACTACTGTATATCTTATCAACTCTTCATTCATTAACTCACTAGGCACTAGCACATGCATATTCGCTCCATGACACCCAACTTCTCATCCTCTTTAATAATCAGTCTTAGATCTGCAGGAAAATTAAACTCACAACTCTATATATAATTTGCAAATATTCACAACAAAGTTGTCATTTTAATCCATAACAACCAGATCATCTTAATTCAAGCACCATATCTTGATTAGCAAACTTCTTCTCCCCCTCCCACCCCATCAACTTTTCCAGCTGATCTTGTTTGGCCAGAGACACCACTCTTTTAAATAAGAATCTGCTCTTATTACAGCAACAGCCACTTTGACATCTCTGAAATCATCCATTTGCTGTTACGATCAGGCATATTCAACTAGATTCCCATCTATAATAGATACGTATGCAGGTACTGTACACTGACCAGCAATGCCCAACTCCATCAGTCCTAGTTCACTAGCTCAGCTGGAAATCCCTGGTCCTCTGCTGACCCCAGCAAATGATCTACCAAACAACCACCTGGTGAAACCCATCTGTACATGCATACACTGTATATTTTACTCATATATCACCAATTCACTCAGTCTCACAGACTGGAACTCCCTATAGTACAGCTCTCATTCAATTCATACCCATCTGAAGTGCAGACAACCCTTTTCTTCCTGGAAGGACCAATTTAATTAAGCCCTCACTCTCATTCAATAGATTTTTTCAATTAACATGCAAACTTCCTGGAATTGTGCTAGATAATTGATGCTGGGCTGGTATTCACATTGTATCTAGTAATTATTCAACAATTGCATGGGTCATGTACAGCAAAAGACAGCATTATAAGAACAGAACCAAGATATAATTCACAACTTTCTTAAGGATCAAGAATTTTGTCCCACTTGTCACAAGAACAAATTATGTTATCTGATATGTTATCTATGATAGTTGAACATCTACTTAAATATACATTTACTTCAGATACATGCAGTTAGATACGTAACTGGAAATAAAATGTTTTTTCACAAGGAATTCTGATAATTTTTGTTAAAACCAAAGGCATCATATGCTAATAAAGGTTAATTCTGTACAACATAATGAAAATGATGATTGGAACTAATCTAGAGTATAATGCTGTAAGAATGCAGGGAATGGGATTACAATTGAAACAGACAAAATAGTTCTTGATTAAGTAATTTATTTTTCTATGAACAAATAACAGCTGTAATGGGATCAAATAGAGTAGTGATCTGCTATTTGATTTTCATGATTTTCAGAAAACAAATACATAAAGTCCTTCATGAAAGATTAAATCTCAGGTTGATGTGCTCTAGAATTCACAATGATGAAAACAGGAAGAAGAATCAAGGACGGTACAGGGCTGGTCAATATGTACCTCGAGGGTGAATGTCGTCAGGATCAACTTGGGAGCACCAGAAACTGGGTTGAATGGGGCACACACATCTCCAGATACTGGGACAATCGTGCTCTGTCAGGACAGACTACAGAAAGCATGTCCTGGAATGGGCCGACCAGTGTGCCCACTGAGGATTGGATCCAGTACAGAGTCCCATGGGCAGGTCAGCTGGCACCAGCTCCATACAAGAACTATGAATCCAACGCAGCAGCAGACCTCATCAACAGCACACACAACAAGGGGAATAGGATTGCCACGTCCACAGAGGGACAAATCCAGGGGAACAGGTGTGTGCACATTGGTGGCAAGCATACCGAACCCACAGCACACAGCAGGATGGATGGTGGAGGTGAGCACTACCAGCACTTCCTGAGCAGAATCCAAGCAGGTCAGGATACAGACAAGCGAAACAGAGGAAATTCAAGCTGAGAGAGAATGGGAGTTAAGCATAGAGAACTCCAATGGGAAATGTTGGCTTTTGGTCCATAAGTGACACAATGCCAGAATGCATAAGAGAAGCTAAACAGGGATTAAATAACCCAGAGCACCTTATAGTTCACACTACAATCAAGTGGGCCAAGTATCTTTTCTCCTGTTTGTAACCAATACGCCCCTGCGTATAAAAGGGATCTCAGCCACCTGGGCTGAGGGAGGTCTCTTTTAGCTCAGCTGGCAAGTTCCCTGTTGCGTGACGTATGAGACCCGGGTTCGCACCCAGGCAGTGAGAGATGAACTGGCAGGGCAGAAGCGGCAAGGGGGGAAGCCCAAAGAACCGTTACATGTGCAACCAGTGCAGAGCAGGAAGGAGAGGAGGAGATGAGGCCCACAGCTTCTACAACAGCAACACGCTGAACTACTCCGCAGAAGCACAGAAATAACACAAATAAAATGGGTCAAGAACTGTATAGTCCTGCTTATAATGGATACGAAACAGAGTGCACATATAATTGGAGTGATGTTTATTAATGGAGTACCACAAGGATCTATAAAATGTTTTCGTAATTTCAACTAACATCCTATATTCTGGTATAGTTAGCAGTTGATAACCAAAAGGGATAACAATTCACTTTAGATGCTGTAAAATAAATTTTAAAACATTGGAAAGTATTTAAGATTGAGTACTGTAAATACGTGGTAGATGACAATTAATATTGATACTGTATGTATATTGTTTTACAAGCTGACGGTAGCAAAACTATAATAATTTGTATTAAATTCAGTACAGCCCGAAGAAGCTACCTTTGAAATAAAACACAGGTGCCTACAGTATGTTCATGCATCTTTTTCAACTTCTAGACAATGAGAGGAAGCAAGAAAAGGGAACGTTTGGTGCTAGGATATACTGTAAAGCTAAAAGTGTAGAACTGAAATCATGGTATGAAATGTTAGACTTGTACAATCAACTACTCAGAGCTTATTTTGTTCAATTTAGTCAGTTAAAGATGCTGCTGCTCAAGAATCAGTCAGGAAAAGGGTGACCACATTTTCAACCCAGGTTCAGAGGAATTCCTTGTACTGACAGGCTAAAACAACCAAATCCTTTTAGTCTTGACCCTAGTGGAATATGAGGTGACCTGATTCAAGTATTAAATATCCCCAAAGGAACTGACAAAGTCAACCCAATGGACTTTTTCAGAATCAGCAGTAAAGCACAAATAATAGGACCTGTTAAGTGTAGCCTGTGAGGACGTGTATTCAGAACTGAGAACAGGAGGCACTTCTTTATACAGAGGTCTGTGTGAGTCTGGAAAAATCACCCAGCCAAAAATACCTGGATTATTTCAAGAAAGAGGTAGATGATTTCCTTGGCTGAATTAGTTGCTAAATCCACACAAGTTAGAAGAGAAGCAGTTTTTATGCACAGTGCTTACTGTATGTTCAAATAACTAGATTTTTGAAATTTACCAGATATAAAAGTGTTTTCATGAGTTTCAAATAAGAAACCATGGGTGCTAGACATTTTATTTTTCACTTAAATTTGGGTCTCTGGGAGGCTTTAAAATAATATTTAATTATGTACTTCACATCTTGAATAAATTAATTTTACAATTATATAAGGAACAACCTTGGTTTTAACTTTCAGAAAGACATGTACAATGTACAATTATATAGCTAGCTGATTTATACAACCTGCACAGTCAGCTATAAATTATATGTAATTTGTGAATACGAAGGAATTGGCCTCTGGCAATTTGAGATGGAAAGCTTACACTTGTCCAATCGCTTAGAAATAGGAAGAAAATTTAATTGTCTCAGAACAGCTGTTTCATCAAAGCAAAATGATTGTTTTTGCTTTACCAGATGAATGTAAAATAACTATCTACTAAAAAGAAATAAAATACAGTATATACAGTATTATATATACAGTATATTTGAAATGCATCCAATTGGATTACATTTTTTAAAACATTTTAGCAGTTTAGTTTCTATTATATATACAGTATGTAATATGTATACAGTATATTAATTACAGAACATTTCTAATGAATAATTAACATTTTAAGAAATAATGGTTATAGATTGTATTTTACAGGCTATACAAATTGATCCAGGTTACTGAGGCTCAGCAATGGAAAACTTTAACTTTGAATTTAATGAATGGTTCAGCACATAGGATTTCATGACATAAGGATATAAGAAAAATTATAAACAAGAGAATGCCATTCTATCCAGCCAGGCTTCTTAGTAATTAATATTTAATTCCAGTTTCCTGAAAGAAGCCAAATATCGGCTTCAACAACATGGTTGGGTAGCTTGTTCCACACCTCCACAACCCTCTTTGCAAATAAATGCCTTCTGCTCTAATTTTTATATGCACCTCCACATAAGTTCCACCTGTGTCTTCTGGTTTATGTTTCGCTGATCATTCTGAAGAAGTCTGCTGTAATGAGGCAAAACAATAACACGATTAATGGCAACACACTTCTCTTTCAAGACTCTTACAGTACATCTGAATTACATCACCCCTGATGTCCACACTGATGCAGGCAAGGTGGGATATAGAAACTCAAGAATAGCAAACACATATACAGCACTTTATACAGGCCTGGCAATGGTTTACAGTTCATAATTTGCTATTGACAGAAATGCCTCAGTAACATACAGTAGGTGATTATTTTTTAGACTGATTGTGACTGTATTATTCTTTATTTGCTTACTTACACAAGCTGGATTATGGCCTCACAATTGTTTTTTCCCAGAATCCTCATTCATCTTCCATCTGCAAATGTACTGATTTTATGTTACCATCTTAGAAAAGATCTCCTCGGTCTTTTCTGTATATCAGTGTTTCTTTTGTCCAATGATCATCTTGTAGCTTGATGTAATTAGTTGTCAGAAGCTATGATAGGCTGGGCATTGTAGTTACTGGGATTTTAGGCCTCCAAAGAAAACAGGCTACAGGTCTAAATTGTGCTGCAAGATGGCACTCTTCCATCTGGTCCAGAATTTCCAAACCAATGTCCCAGTATGATGATGGAGGACACTGTGATTCAAATGTCCTTTGGATGCAACATTAAAACTATATGTCCTGACTACTCAATCAATAAAGATCCCATAACACTGCTCCAAACAGAAGGACTATTACCCTAACAACTTGATTAAATTCCAGTCTTGAGCATTCAAAATCTGTTTTCTCTGAAGTTCCCCCTTAATTGATTTGGTGAAGCAAATCCTGACTTCTTCACCTGATCACCTTGGATGGAGCAGTGGCTCTGTGGCAAAGATTCTGTGTCTGTTGCTGGTTCAAATCCCTGTGGGCAGCAGAGGAATCCTCCTCCACTGGACCCCTGAGCAAGGCCCTTAACCACAGCTGCTCCAGGGGGGCTGTATACCCCCAAACTTCTCTCTCCCTGTCTGTGTGCCTGTGTGTTTCATGGAGAGCAAGCTGGGGTAAGTGAAAAATCAAATTCCTAAGGCAAAAAATTGTATATGGCTAATAAGGTGATCCCTCTCTCTTATCTGCTGTGCACTGGGACTGCCAGAACACACTAGCTGCCAGGTGCCACACTGATGCTGCACTTCATTGGCTGACAACATATTTCCCCTCCTATATATGTAAAGTGCTTTTGGATCCTTTGGAATGAAAAATGTAACATAAATACAATTATTATTGATCTTTTCCTCTTGCTACACTATGTGCCTGGCCCATTGCCATATTAGTCTCTTTATGTTCTATGATTTCACATACTCTTTATTGTGATCTATTGTGAATTTGTGTGTTTCATCTTGTTACTCAGAACATACATCTTTTCATTATCTTTCACATCTGTACAATAAAACAGGCTGGATAGATGAGTCACAGACTTTCCCTTTTAGGCAATAAGAGAATTACCCTTTAGAAGTACAGTATATCTTACAGCTTTATCTGACGGTATTCAAACCAATTAGACATAAATGCTAGTTTGATGCCATTCATTCCAATATCATTCCAAAACTGTATTTGTTACACATTGGTACACATTCTTTTATTTTTCTTTGACTTTTTATTCAGAACTGGTTTGATGCATCTTTTGGGTTTGGTGTAATCATAATAATGTTATTTGTAAATCACAGGAAATTTAAAGAGAAAGCTAAAAGTACCTAGTCTTTCCATATATTGACCAAACAGAGGGCAAAATTCAGGAATACTCCCATAGTTAAATATGTATGACATCAGATCTGTAGAATTATAGAGTTTTGTATGTCTTGGTCAGGATACAATTACCAGTGACCACATTAAAGAAGGCAAGAAACACTGCCAGTAGCAGTAAGGAAAAATCCACCAAATATTACTATCACTTTCACGTGCACAATGTAAGAAGTCAAAATGAATTTTTCTTTGCCATATTTATACTCAAGAATCCAGAGGATTAAGCATTTCTCTTAAAGCTTTGTGAGCTGGGTACTGTAGATAATATCCCTACCTAAATACAACCTACCATCTCCTGAAGCACTGTTTTTGAAAAGCTGGGAGTTCTGTGTTGAAATAAAACCAATATTACAACAGCTAGAGGTTCACTTTTTTCAGGCTTTTTGAACCTTAAATCAATCTTTTTTTGTAAAGGCAGTACATAAGACAAGATACAAACAAGAAGCTGCTATTTGCTTTTTTAATAGTTAAGTAGCTACTGTAAGTGAAAATTAAATTTCATCCAGTTGTCTCTTTAAAATGTCCTGAATTTGGGCCTCAACCACCTGGCTAGGACATCTGTTCCAGATATCTGCAATTACTTGTGTTAGGAAGCATTTCCTATGTTTAGTTTTACAAATTTGGCCCCATGCCCTTTATTCACTAGTTAGTATGAAATACTTGGACCTGGACTCTTATGATCTTATAGACATGAACCAAAATAACCTCTCCATCTCCTTTGTTCTAGACTAAAGAGATTGATCTCCATTAACCTGTCTATGTATGACAATCTCTTGTGATCATTAATCTTTCCTGTTCTTTGAATTCTTCCTCAGGTTATAATAACTTTTTGTGGTACAGTGTCCAAGAAACTGAACACAAATTTGTGAGGTTTAACTAGTGAATCACAAAGCATAAGCATAGCTTCTGTTAGTGTTCGCCACATTGTCTTGATAAGGACGTAGAAGAGAAGAATTTACTACAGAATCGAGATAGCTTTCACGTGTAACTTTTTGCAGTTCTGAATCACCCATGTCTATGTTCCTACTATGAGTGTGGATCACTTTACCACTAATATTTAATAACAACACCCAAGAATTAAGTGTACTGAAAGGATTATGAAATGTTTTGCAAAACTTTGGCTTAACCCACTTAGCTGAGGGCTCACCTCCTGGCCTTAGGACAAGAAGGCTAGGACCTCCTGCAGATATCTTTATTCAATGAAATAGAAATCATCCCAAAATGGAGACCCACTGCACACCACAACATGTATCCACAGCATGCAAGTTTCCGTGCCCCTTAAAATGTCTACCTGTTCCCCATTTGTTACAAATGTATTTAAATGTCTTCTATATTGAGAATCAACCTTTCATAAGTGGCATTGTCAAAACATTCTGAAACTGTATTGGAACAATTTGCAAAGTATTGGAACAGCAAAGTCAAACCAGCTTTTTTGTGTTTTTTCTAACAGATGAGCCATTCAACCCAGCTGCTATATTTGTGATTGTGAGATTAATATGAATGCTAAGTACAATATATAATTAAGTATTATTTTGGGTGATTTAATGCATATATTTGATAATATTAGAACAACAAAATACCTTGTGTTTAACCCAGTGATTTCAATTGAGAGTGAATATTGAATAAGTGAATACACATTCATTTTAAGTAAATTTCAGATTGTAAATATCAGTGGTTGGTTGCATATTTCTTTGAGGCAATATCTGCATGATGTCTGTGACCCAAAAAGCTCAGCAATCTCTTTGTGTAATCATTTGAGATACTGTACATTGCCAAGCTTTTTCTGCAGCCACTTTGAACTCTTGCGTGTTCTGAATTTGATTTTTTCTAAAATACACGCTCAGTTTTGTCTGGAGATTAGACTTGTTTTTTCTGATAAACTCTGTGGTTATATTAGCCATAAGTTTATGGTTATGCTGCATAATAAAGCACTGCCTAATATACAGTATATAGGTATCATCTTTTTCAAAAGGAGTGAAAATATTTATGTAAATATCAGAATTCATTCTTATACTACCATCATTAGCTATATCATCAATAAAGAAAAGTGAGCTTGTTCCAGAGATGGCTATGCATGCCCAGGCCATGACATTACCTCCATGATGCTTCACGGATTAAGTGGTGTTCTTTTAAGCATCTACAAAAATACTTCCTTTTTTTCCTCACATTTTAACCAGCAGTTCTTTTCTTTTTTTCACACTATTACTTTCTTAAATGTTTTATTGGTCTCATTTCTTCATGTTCCAGACCTTTCCTGGGACATCTTTGTACTTGCAAATTAATTCCAATCTGACCTATATCTTGCAGAGTAGCCTTTGTATTTCTGTGGTCTCCATCTTCTATGAAATGTGGACTTCAATATACAGTAATTTTGATGCTTTCATCCTGCACTCTGAAGGCTGTTTGGGATTTCACTGAAAGTTATTTTGGGGTTTTCTTTAACAGCAATGATACTTTTTCTGCCATCAGCCGCAGATGTTTATCTTGGTCAAATGAATCTTGACTAATTGGTAATTATACCTGTGGTTTCTTTCTTCTTTGATATATTCCAAATTGATCATTTTGGTATGCCAAATTTCTGCAACTGCTTTTTTATGTTCTTACTGCTTCAAAACTGCCTGCTTATCTTGACAGAAACTTCTCTGGTTTTCATTTTAACCTTTGACTACAGGCTCTAAACACTGAAGTAAAAGTGCGACATGATGATACTGTAGGATGTTCATACCTCTTTTATGAGTACTTAATAACCCAAAAATGAATGTCAGCTCAATAAGAAAAATCTGGCAGCTAATTGTTTGAATGCTTCTACTCCTTCAAAACAAAGTGTCTCAGCTCTATCGTTATGTGTAATTAACTCAAGAGGTGTAATTTACTATACTTAAATAGTTTGGAAATTTATTTTTACCATTTGTAATTATTATTATTATTATTATTATTATTATTATTATTATTATTATTATTTATGTAATATAATACATAAATAATATAATAATATATGTAAATCCCAGTGTATACTCCATTGCCCCAATATCATGAGGGCATGGTATCATGTTGTATGTTTTAGTTTTATCTGCTTTTCTTGTGTATTTTAAAATAATTTAAGGAAGTTGCTCTAATTACACATGTCCTTCCCTTTGTAAGTACATGCTGTATCTTTAAATTACATTGTTTTCTAACTGCTTTTCTAAATCTGCTTTGACATTCCAGATACTACCTGTAACAGAATTAATTGAGGTTTGTACTGTAGGTTGTTTCGGCTCCTCTTATTAATGTCACGATTGTAATCCCTCCATCTTAAGGGCGCTCTGGCTCTTTCACATTTTAGTTGATTTTCTGCACCTGCTTCCTGTTCCAGCCCACCTTTAAAAGCCCGACGCTACTTCTGTTCCAGGCTCTAAACTGGAATACGGATGCCCAGAGGCCTGCTGTCAGTAAAGTCACTAGGGACTTGTGAGAAAAGGTGGTTGGACCCTATGCGGTGCTCAGAGAGTAGGTGTCCAAAATCCTAGGATCGAAAGGCGATATACGAGGTTGCCCTTACTGGATTTCCCTGGTTACCGGACTCATTACCTCCCTAATTGACCAAAACCCTGGATTACGTCTTTTGGATTGTCCCTGTGCTACTCCGGATTCTGTGGGATTCACGGTTACGCATAAGGATCCTCCTATTCCACCAATCGGTTCCCTGGCAATTAATGCTTGGGTATTAGATTTGTAATTCTGTAAAGAGTTCCCATTCAAATTTAAAACAGAAATATCATATCTGGGAGAATATAATCCCTCATTTCCTTGCTTGGAATGACTAGGAATATACCACTAAGACCTTGCAATTTAATAGTTTTCAGAAAACCCACTCCCTGTAGAACTTCAGTGCCAGCTATGAATTGCGTTAACAGTGGCATTTGTTCTCTAAGACTGGTCCTGATACTGATGTCTTTTAGTGTAAAAATTATGTGTGAAATGCACGTCTTCTCTTATTGATCCTAAATTATTTTGTAAACTCTTTTCTGGTTCTTTTACAGTACTTCTAGTAGTGGAATATCTCGTTTTTGGCTCTCTATTAGCAATTCTGGTTTATTTCCTCAGCTGAGCCTGTATCTCTGAATACTCTTTTTTTCTAGCAAAATATAAATTGTATTAGTATATTAGATTATGGATATCTTAAGCTTCTAGTGAAAACTGCCATTCCCAAATAACAGCAGTGAGCTGCTTTCAGTGTCACATTCATACGGAATGTCAAACAGAAGCGACCAGCCATTTATATAATTATATATTATATATTATATATTATATATTTATATTATATATTTCACTGCTGATTAATTTAATCCATGCCAAACATCAAATAGGAATAGCGGTGTAGCACCACCTGGTGGTAAAAGTTTGTTTTGTACACAACTCTGCTTGCGTACACTATTTAGCAGGTTGATTGGGTGCAGGGAGAGAGATATTCTTGAAGAGAATGGTGAGATGTTTTAGTTTTCTTATATAGACCTTCATTTTACACAGATAAAAATTAAGACATTTTTTAATAATAAATAATAATAATAAAAATATTAATAAAAAACATACATGAATAAGTCCGTATTATTTGGCCATTCACATGCATTGTGCCACAAAAAGTTTATTTTCTGTGGTTTATATAATTTTGATCTTTCCTCAAGTAGATTGTTAAATGTTTCCCTTTGGTTTTTGCTTTTTAAGGAACTGATTACATAAGAAAGAATAATTCTGTCTTCCTGGTCATTTTCAAGTATCCAGTCCCTTAAAATAAATTGTGAATTTAGACATCTTATCTTTATTGTTTCACATAATAAGTCTAGGTTATAAAATAAGCAGGAAGTATTTCATGTGATTTTTTTAAAATATTAATTCAGAATATTGAAACATAACCCATATTCTATTGCATTCTTCTCAAGAATGATTTACTATTCTTCCAATGGGCACGTTGCCTATGTTAAAAAGGCAGTCAGGTTATTAAAAAGTAAGTTATTAAAAAGCTGAAACTCGTATCAAATGAGGTATTAATATGAATGGATAGCATTTTCCAAAAAAGGTCCTGCTCCCCAGAAGGATTCAACATCAATATCCTGTACCCATATTTTATTAGTGTCATCTCTAGTAATATTTTGATCTTGCAGAAAACATTGTAAAATGTCGCTCCTGTGGAATAGTGAAGCATTTCCAAGTTAGGCAATTGATATAGGTAGATGCAACTGTAATGACTGTAAATTCGAAATGGTCAGAGCGCCCTCTAGAGGAGGGATGGCGACTGTGACAGTACCCCCCTCCTTTTGGGGGAAGCTCTGAGGCCCTAAACAAAAAAGGTCCAAGGGGAGAAAAAAATAAAAATGAAAACAGGAGGAGTCCTGGGCTTCCAGGCTTCCTGGCTTCCGGGCTTCCGGACTACCATCCGTGGGGTCCATGTTGAGGCTTGGCATTCTGTCACGGGAGCCAGTCCAGACTCCCATGTAGTGCCTATTTAGGACCCTATGCAGACGGTAAAATCCGGAAGAGACTGGAGAAGGGCAACAGGGAAACACGACAGGATCAGGAAAGGGATGACTGACGGGGGTGTGACGACAGTGTTCCGGTGCTCCGGGGATGTGGCGCAGACGAACAAGTCCAAGACAATCCGAGAGGGAAAACCAGGAAGCAGTCCAAAAATCCATGGCCAGGTGATCCATCCTGTGGAAAACTGAGTCAAAAGGTCAGGACAGTGACTATGAGCTGGAAAGGTTTTCTGTTCGCACCTAAGACCACTGTCTTAGGTGCAAACTAAAGCCTGTGATTCCTCACACCCATTATTCAACCAGAGAGAAATGAAACAGATTGCAGGATGCCAAATGTCCTGTTTGTTTGACTTCTGACACTGCCCCCTTCCCTTTATGTTCCTTTGATATGTTAAAGTCTTGCCTACTTTTAATGTATAAAAAGGAAAGTATAACTTCAGTCCAGTGAGCATGTCTTGAGTGCTAGGGGAAACCCTATCTCTGTGATGTGCTCCCCTTCAGCTGATTGTATTAAAGATCTCTGTTGACAATCTCCCAACCTGAGTGAAGACTGAGTTTTCTTCTACAATCCGAAGAGACATGGGGATGAGGATGAGGAATCAGGAACTAGAAAGTTAAAATCTCAGAGCTCTGAGCCCAGACCCAGATGGTCAGGACGCCGGGGAATAAGACCTGCCCTCGAGCTACCTGCGAGCCCTGGGAATAGGCAAGCCTTGTGGCGTCCATCTTCCAATGCTGAGCCCTGAAGCCCGGAGACGCCAAATTTAAATAGTGATAGGAATATAGGAAACAGGTGCACATTGTGATGAAACTAAAATACAAAATGATCAGAACGCCCTCTAAAGGAGGAATGCTGACCGTGACAGTGATTGTGGCAATTGACCGTAGTGTTGATGGTTTGAGCCACCCAGATATGGTGCACGATACTGATGTTGCATTGATTCTGATGATTTGTATTTTTCATACATTCATTGTCATACATTCATTGTGTTATATTTCCCATCTCACAAACATCTGAGGTCAATGAGGATATTTGACCCAAAGCAAGCAGTTTAGGTGTCCAACCCTCCTCTCTTGTTAGATTCTATTCCAGTCTTGATTAATGAATGCTAGTCCAAAGTGGACAAAAATAAACACTATACAAAATAAAACAGCATTTGTGGAATGCTTTGGGATGAAGTTTAGAATAAAGACATAAAAATATTTCCTAACTTAATACGGAAAGATAAACAATATTTTTCAGTTCTACTAATTCAATTCTGAAGAAGTGAGCAGATTTTGACACAACTCTGTCAATCAATGAAAGAAGAATGATTAAACCAACAGACACACTGTATATCTTTCACTGAACTGTAACATATATCTGCTTCTTGTGAACTGCCTTTCAGTGTACCTAAAAGACATAAAGTACTTTAAGAGCCAAAATGTTTCTACTGGAACTCATGTTCTGAGTTCTGTATATTTTTTCTCTTCAAAGTAGAACTACTCTGTTGACAGATAACATACTGTACATATTCCTGATAAGACTGACAATGTTTTTATTATTTGCTGCATTCCCTGTGACACTACTGAATAAAGCTGGTGTGTGATTAAATGTCAATATCTCGTTACAGTACATCACTAACAATTTACATGCATAAGCACTTGCATTGTAACGATTAAATTACTAATTGAGACTATTATCATACCTGAAAGGGATGATTGTTTGATTAGTGGCTTTAGAAGAAGCAGATTGTGCTGGATTATTCAAATCTACATTAGGAAACTAGAAAAAACTCCAGGCCTCAGTCATATTATTATAAATTCAATCCAATTCAATTCCAGACTTGGGGCGCTGTGTGTGGGAAGTTTGTACGTTCTCTCCGTATTCCATGGATTTCCTTCAGTTTCTTCACACAGACTAAAGACATACTGGTAGGTTAAATGGCTTCTGGGAAAACTGGCCCTGGTATAAGTGTGTGTTTTTGCATCCTGCAGTGAGTGGACTGGTGTTCCATTCAGGATGTACCCTACCTTGTGCCAATTCCCTGTGTCCCTGAGTTGGAAGACGTGGTTAGAAAATTGATGCATTAAATTTCTCATAGTTAAATGAAACAAAAATCCCATCTGTCCATTTTTTAAATCTATTGCTTTGCAAATTGGGCAAAGAACTCTGTGGCCAATTCTTCAGTTTATATTCAAACACGTTGCCTTTATAAATTTCAATATCACACTGAACCAAAGTATCCAGATAAATCCATCTACTGTATATAACTACCCTAAGGATGCTGTGTGTTTATTCTAAATGCATCGACACTTAGTGCTGATTCTCTCAGTTCATGTCTTTTATGCATAAAAGACCTAAACTACAAATTTAGTTTAATAGCCCACATGAGGCATTTATATATTAAATTGTTGTAGTCAAATGCGGTCAACAACTCATACAATTATTTTGAAATACTACAATGGAAAACAATGGATATATATTATATATAACATGAACAACATATCCATAAGCTCCATATCCATATCCAACATAAGACATGGAGAAGGGACCAAAGAACATTATAATGACCTTTGGGCAAAATACAGGTCTTGACATTTTGTCACTGGTCATAAAGGGACAAAGCTGTCCCATATTTTCTAAAAATTATAGTAGAGTTAATGAGATGTGTGGTGTTGATGGTTTTGTTAAGGATGTATAAAAATATACTGTATGTATGTACATAACAAATGATCTTCACTGAATATGCATGGTTGTACAGTAGGATGCCTGTGGTAGACAGATATGTTATACTGTTAAGAAGGCACTATTTTAAAGATCAAAGTTGCTAGGTATTTCACAGGTACAAAGTTAGGAAGTTCTGTAATCTGTAATTAAGCCATAAAAAACAAATGATAAACATCAGTGTCTTAAGAGACTCTTTGCATTGCTTGAGTTATTTAAGAAGCAACACCTGCAGTAACCATGCACTTCATTCAGGTGTTACCCCCAGGCTCTTTCTTTGAAAATATTCATCTACAGGTTTGTTGCTTTATAGTGATGGTATACTTATTATTCTATACAGCACAATGTTGATATTTATGTGCAAACATCTTTGCAATCCAGTTAATCCAATGTTGATGATTAAATGTATCATCCCATGTGTTATCACTTTTGATGTACGGCTCATATTTTCTCAGGTACAGTGTTTCAGCTTTTTGCTAATACTACAGTGTTATTAGTGACACAGTCGGGGAGGTATTATAAATAAGCAAAATTAAATAATGTTTTCTGAAAAGATCAATTTGCAGGTATTTTTATATATGTACCGAAAAGTGTTTTAAATAAAGATAACTGGGTAGAAAGATTAATTTCTTAGAAAACACGTGTATGTTGCATGGTGTGAGGAAAATCAAAAGGCACTAGCAAGGCAGATTTTAAAAAGCTGAAGGCAAGTAGAAGCAAAAGGAAAGAAACTTGATCCCCCCAGAGGATCACTTTTCACCAAAGAAAATGTCTGTCAAACAAAGTTTCTGACTCCACCTAAGGTGTGCAAATCACCTCTAGGTTTCCCTGTAACAGAAAAGCTTTAGATTTCTCCAAGTGTTACAGTTGAAAAGATCTATGAAGTATTTTGTTTCATTAGCTAAAAATATCTGTAGAAATATGCCCATACTAATAACACTGGAGATAATACAGTACTGATTTTTTTTCTGTTGTCAGTTTTAAATGCACATCCTCTTAGTTTTCATGTCCTCTGGTTTGTGTTTCATTATTGATTCTGAAGTCCATTGGGTTGATTTTGTCAATGCCTTTGAGAACTTCAAATAGTTTAATCTGATTCCTCATTCTCTTCTCCACTCAAGACTAAAAACGTTCTTTTAGCTTGTTGGAGCAGGAAACTCCTGAGAGATTGGGAATGTGTCTGGTTGCTCTACACTGGATTAATTCCAGACAAACAACATATTTTTTGTAACTTGACAACTAAAATGGTACACTGTAGCCTAAAAAATTTTTAGTAGAGCAGCATTCAGTTTTAATATAAAAATCCCTGGATTTAAATTCTGTACATTTAGGTTGAGAATATGTTTGTTGCTCCCCACGTTTTATAGATGATATTCAGTAAATGATCTGTCAAGACTGTCACTTAAGTTTATTAATTGAATAAAAAGATATAAATTATTATCAAGTAGTTTTCAATCAAAATATTGCGGTACCTTGTATGTTATAGGTCTGTAATTTGATCATTATTCTGTTATAAATTTCATGTGCTGTGTTTGTTTCCATGAATGCTTTCATTGATTATGACCTAGAATCTTTTTGCCATATAGATACACTTTGCAAATCAAGGTGTCTCAGTTCAAATAAGGGTACCAGAGTATACAAAACAGCCCCACCACACACTAAACTTCAAAGAAGGGATGACATTCTTTTTCAATATTGACTGTATCTTTTCTATAAATGTAAATGCCACTCAGTAAATGAGACTGCCCAAAACCTCAATCAGGGTTTCATCCAACCACATCCTTTGATTCTGTGGTAGTCGATTAGTTTCTACTTGGCATTTTCATGTTTTTATGCTGCTGTGGAACTCTGTTACAGATCCCATACTCATGGGGTCAACCTCAAATTGTAATCTTGGAGATTATCTTGATGTATTCTGATTATGCTGGACCTGTTTTTTAATGATTCTCATTTTCATCCTTGAGTGAGATTTTGACATTTCCCAGACCACTTTATTGACCAGCCATTTAGGAAAATACTTCTTACACCCTCTTAGTGAGTAACCAGCTGCTTAGCTTTGAAATACCAAATGATGGACGTACCTTTCAAAACGTGGATATCTTATGTAATTTTTATAAAACCACAAGAATTTCTGGGGTTGATTCGTTTTTAGCTTTGGACTGTTCTCTGACATTTTCTGTGACAATATGGTTCTGTGTATTTAACTTTAATCTTAAATTCCTAGCGACAGTTAAAGGGGAGCTGCAGTCCCAAATCTTAAGATATGTTATTAAATATCGGTAACAAAATAAATTAATTGACAATATAATTTTTTTGTACAAATTTGGAATTAAGCACAAAATCATGAACTTTGTGAAAGTACTGTAAGTCATCGAGTTGTTGCAAACTAACATCTAAAATTCCCAAAAATTGCGACGTGATGCGGCCTCTTCCTGCTCACTAGTCTATGGCGCAGTGCGTACCTGGAAGTTTCATCTATTTTGTGGTGTAAATTAATATATTTAAGTTACTGTCTACATTGTAGTTTTATTGTGGTTTAAAATGTACTCATCGATACTGATTCTTTCTAACACCAAAATATAAAAATAGCCTTGCAGTTCCCATTTAAGTAGACATCTAGAAGCTTTTACAAACTTTCGAGGGCTTGGTGAAACATTCATATCACTTAATAACATGAGAATTTGTTTTCATCAAATATAATGCAAGTGTAAAATTGGGTATTAAGGAAGGATTTCTGAATAAATATACAGGGTGTTTGAACATGGTATACAGTACATATAAGAAAATGCAATCAGTATGGACAGAAATAGTATTTCTCAATAATTACAGTCACTGTATACAACTTGTATACAGTATACAAGTACACAATGTTATTTATTTATACAACTAATACAGGAAAATAATAAGTAGATTTTAGTAGATTTTAATTCTACACTGAAAATCAGAAAGAACAAATACAGTTGGGCATTGTCTACCTTAATTGTTTTATACCTTAATACCTCATTTGGTTCCTTTATAACTGATATAGCTTCTCACTTGAAACATATTGAATGCACACCTGCATTGTATCTAAAGGATGAATCCATTTGGAACCACCTGGATACTGTGATCTGGGCTTATAAATAGACAGTAGTTTATTGTGAAGGATATACAGTAGTCAAAATTTAACCTGACAAACTGGGCAAAAGTTTCTAACTTGAAGCTCAGACAATATCAAGTCTTGAAACCTGGATTGCTTATATTCAATTAGTCTTCTGTCCATTTAAACACTTCAAATGAAATTTAAAGCTCTAGGTGAATTGCTTCAAGACGAATCTAGAATAATGTAGAACGCATTTAAGATTTTCATTGTTTGTAAGTCCTCAACTATCACCTCATTTAATAACTGTCATATCCTGACAGTTTCAAATATAATGTCTATACATAAAAATCAACCTTTCATTGGAAACAGTGCATTGAACTTGACTGTTGAATTTCCAACAAGATTTATGAAATCCATTAATTTTAGTGTCTGTGGACTACTACTTAGTACATAATGTAACAGGCTGAAAGCTGTAACATATCAGCATCTCCTCCCTCACATGACAGAAACCTGAAAAAACACCCTCTAGAGAAATTCTTCAAATGTTTGCTGGGATTTTTGTTAGTAATTACTACTGGTAGAAAGGCCTTGAAAAAACTAGTGGCACACCACAAACCTTTCAGACCTCCTTGTTGAATATAGACAGATTTGTGACACCCTTTGCTGAGTATCCATTTGATCTTCAGTGAATACACCTAAAAAAGCAACAAAAAAACTACTCTAAAATGTTTAACACAGATTTTGTGCTTGCTTTGATTTGTTGAATGTTTGAGGAACATTTCCACAAGATACAAAAAAAAGTTCAATACATGCACATTTTCATTTTGTTAGGTTTTCTCTTCTGTACAAATCACATAAGTACATGGTTAGTACTGGGATGAGACCTCTGAGGAAAAGCTGATTACTGCTGCCATTACCCAAGTCCTGTTGGTGGCACTCTTTACTCTGGCTCAGATTGTTCAAAGCAATGCTCCTGTATAGAAATCAGAGACACTGCGCCATGGGACAGTAGTTCTCATTCCTGGTCCTAGAATTCCCCTGTGTCTGCTGGGTTTTGTTCCATTCGGGCCTTTAATCACTAATGCTAATTTGTGCCTGCAACTGGTTCCTTGCTGGTTTAAACTTTTCTTTGCATTATTTCCATCCGCATCAGCATACAGAACTTAAACAGCCACTCCTGAACATGTTAAGAATTTGATCCTTTGTTTCCAACTAAACAACTCTCAATAGGTTAACAATTAATAATGAGGAGACACAGGTGGAAATGACATTGTATCAGAAGACTCCGCACAGAAATTTAGTCTTTTTCCTTCCGTTTAAGACAATGGGTTATATTTCAAGTAGAATGCCTGATTGAGAAGCATGTTAAAACGTAGTAATTGTCACAGCTTTCCCAATGATTACAAATCTCATTCAGCTTTTACAGAACTGAAATCAATTTTTGAAACAAGTAGAAAATTGAAATAAATTAGCTTGTCATTCAAACTCAGTGGGAGCACAAATAAGAAACACATGGAATGCCCAGGAAAAGGCCTGAGAGCCACTGTATTATAAGTAGATCAGTTATTGGCATTAATTAGCACTAGTGATTTAAAGCTCACTTTGAACCAAAACAAGCAGGTACACTAGGAACCTAAGAATAACAATGTGGCTATCTGTATAAAGATACTGTCCATAAATGTTATTCCTGTCATTTGTACTGACAGGAGGATAGTATGTACAGTAGATGTTAATAATGATCACAAGAGGTGGGCAGAGCAGACAGCACTGTAGTCTCACAACTTCAGGATCCTTGGTTTCACTTTTGATGTTGAGCAACTGTCAATGTGGGTTTGCCCTGCCCATTCTCTTAGTGTTCTTATGGGTGTCTGCCAGATGTTCCATTTCATCCCTTCTCTCAAAGACTACAGTTGCTGGTTTTTCTAAATTGCCCCCTCCTGCAATGCCCTGCAAACATCCTGTCCAGTGGGAGGACAACCACATGTTCTCTGACTCGCATTGTGACATTGGTTTCTAGGATAGCTCAAGATTCTTCCAGGATAGTTCCTCATCAGGATAATTCATTCTCTTATAATATAATTATAATGCAATTAAGGGATGGTGAAAAAATAATTCAAAAATTGTTGTAAAAATTGGAAGATTATGTAGCATTGAACATTACAGCAACGACCTGTCTAGCAATATCTGGAATCTCATGCACTTACTTACTGTAACGTCTCGAGTCTTATCCCTGTGATGTATGATGCATATGCTCCAGTTTTTTCCAGTTTTTGATTTCTTCCACAGTCCATAAATCAGCATCTTAAATTCCTTTCTTTACAATAATTTGATATATACTTCTTTTAAAATATTTTTTATTAATCTAAATCAGTCTTCCATGTCTTTTGTTTTTTGTGTCAATGGCACTGAGTGACCAGAAGATGGCAGTAACGCTTTTGCAGTGACGGCAGATGCAACTTTCAAACAAGCTTTCTGTGGAGAAAGTAGAACATAAATCTGAGCGTCAGGAAACTATCAACCTGCCGGCTATGCAACATTGAAATATATCACCCTAACAGTTTTTAATTTTATGGATGGGTAAGATTTGAGATATTATTCTTATTTTCCTTTTAACAGCTATAACGTAAAAAAGTGTTACACTAATACACACTGCAATATCTTTAGAATTTAGCTTACAGAAAATTATGAAGTTTCTAATACAAAAATAAAATGTGTATGATAGAAAGCTATTGTAAAGTAATGTAACCATATTCAAAGTAGTTGGCTTTTCTGAAGGGAACCAATAATTGATCATAATATATTTAAAGCAAGAAGCAAAAAAAACATTTTTTTTTGCTTTCCTTCTTTGCTGTTTGTTCTAAAATAGGTAAGACGGAAATGACAAATCACAATTTAACACTGATGAAAGGCCTTCAGAAAAGCATTGGTATTTATTCTGACTGCCTCTTACATGTCTGTCATCATTCCATCAGCCTCTTTTGACACATGTTTCTTTTATAGGAGGCATCATAAACAGAATTATTAAATAAAATAGTTCATGTCATAATTATTATATGCATTACAACAGTTGGTTCACTAGCCATGGTAATAGTGGTAGCAAAACAAGTAGTCGGCTGCCACCTGCATTGGGAAATGACATTTATCTAAGCACAAACTGGACTGTACTCCAGAAAGCATGAATAACCTGTCAGCAAAGAGTGCCACTTACCTATTCACCTATTTTAAATCAATCCCACAAACCTTTTTTGCAATAAAGATGGCTGGAAACAAATTAACTTCAAAAGAAGTACAGCCTTCATCATACTAAATAATAAACTGTGCTAGGATTGAAAGGAAAAACCTTGACAATTTTGCGAGATTCTCAAAGGTGCATCGGAACCTGGGGGCTAAAGGACAAAAGAACCCTTCTGCCAACTTTCTGACTTTGATGTTTTTTCATTGTTATCATGTGCACAACAGATGACACGGTGATTTATAGCGCAGATCAATGAAAAACTGTGAATGTTTTATTGAAAAAATAAGCCTAACCGCAATAAAACCCATACCTTAATACATTTCATCTTTCATCTTTTTTTCATAAAAAAGGTAATATTTCTAAAAGATATTCCTTCTTCCTCTGCTGAGTAATCCTGATTAATAACAAACACATACAGCACACCAGTCTCTTAAACAGGATAAAGGTTCGGAATACAAAAGGTGCATTTGTACATTAAATTGCTTCCGTCTGTAGCACATACAAAAACATAAAAACATAAAGGTTACAAATGCCAGAAGGACACTTATCCCATCTAGCCCAAATAGATAGTTAGCCCAAACAGATAGTTAATAATTAATTGATCTAAAGGTTTCAGCCTGCATTTTCTAGAATGAAACCAAGGTATTGGCTTCAACAACATGTCCGGGTAGCCTGATGTATGCTCTTCCAGGCTTTTGTGGAAAGTTATCAGTTTTAAAAGCATAGTTTCCACTTGTACCCTCTGGTTCAAATTTCACTGTTCATTTTGAAAACAATTGCTAGGTTGACTTTACCGATGCCTTTGAGAACTTTAAATAGTTATTTCAGGACCCTTCATAGTTTTCACTGTTCAAAACATTCCCTTAAACACCAGAATGTACCAGTATGTGGTTTCTATAACATGGAGACCAAAATTGTACACAGTATTCTAAATGAGGCCTTACTAGTGTGTTATGCAATTTTAACAAAACATCCTATCATTTAAAATTGTACGCTTTTAACCATATATCCTAACATTTGTTTTGTCTTTTTTAATTGCTTAACTACATTGTTTTGAAAATGTAAATGATGTGTCAGCACAAACATCTAAGTCTTTTTCATAACTCTTTCAGCTGACAGCTTTTTCAAATCTGGAATTTATGTTTTTATTACCTGCATGTAGCACCCTGGACATAAAGTATGGGCAGCAGATTTCAGAAATTTCAATATTAATCTATACCAAAAGAAGCTGTGTGTAACTTCAGACATAATTCTAAGTTTTGTATACATATGTATCTGAAGGAACTTTCTTATCAATATCTTCAAAAATACAGGTTCATTATTTACTCTTAAAAATGCGCTCTTCACCTCAGGTTGCTCTCCAAGGATGTTTCAGGACATTGGTACTCAGTTAATTATGCAGCTCTTGTTAAGGCATTTCATTGCCATTTTTAATATTTTCACAGTCTTGCAGTATAATCTTATATTTGTGCATGAAAGTGCCTCTGCCGTCTTGCAGCCTTGGGGCTCTGGGTTTAATTCTAGATCTGGGCTGCTGTTTACATGGAGTTTGAATATTCTTCCCATGTTTTCTTGGTTTCCTCTAGGTGCTCCGGTGTCCACAGTCCAAAGACATAATGGTATGTTGATTGGTCTCAGGGAAAATTGGCCCTGGTGAAAGTATGTGCCTGTCAATGTTTGTGGATATACCTATGTCTGTGTGTTTGCCCAGCAATGGACTGGCATCCCATCCAAAATATGCGACCATTCCCTGGTTGCATCATATGCCATTCCTCCTTGCAACCATTGCTTACATGGATAGGCTCTCAGCGATCCTGACCTCGATGAAGCAATTAGAAGATGGATAGATAGTCACTGGCAGTCACTGGCATCCAAGGGCAACATCTGACTTCAGAGCCTTATAATCCTACTTCCTAAAGAATTCCACTTCACAAAAACTCTGCACTCTCCACTACAGAAAAATTCAGCACTAGATTCCAAGGAGTGGCATAACCTTCTGTATTAGGTTCAGTACCAAATGAGCCCTCTTACATGTGATGTAATTTTTAAATTATATCTATTGTAAGTATGCAAATATTATTTGTTTTAGAGAAACCCATTTATTTTACATTTGAAGCATCTTAATTTAGCAGAAGTAAAAAAAAAACATTACAGTGGATAGAGAAGAGAATCCAAGGACAAGAAAGTCTATATACTGTACAGTACATGTAGCTATTGTAATATTGTAATAGGAAAGTGGCCAAAATGCATTGAATCTGTTTGTCATTTTAATTTCAAGTTCTTTTTTCACACATGTAAGAAATAAGACCCCCCATGGTTTAAAGAAACTCATTTATCTTTTAATTTCTTTTAGGACAGGAAAGCAATTCAGTTATGCTTTTTTATGCTACTGATGGCATTTGGCACAATTGAATATTTTATTTCTAAAGTAGTCCTCCACTTATGTTTTTTTTAGCACTGTTGTTTAATATGTATATTATTTGAAAGAGGACTTTTTAATAAAAAGTCTGATTATATACTATAACTTAAATCTTACCATTTACTTTACAATTATTTCAAGTGTGCTCAGATCACTGATCACTTCTCAGTTCATGTTTCACTGTTTAAGCATTTCATTGCACTTGTGAATATCACGAATAAACTGGTTGCTGGAAGCAAGACTCATACAATGATATCCATAGTAAATTATTTCTTTAAATGTTTTAAAATGCAGTTTCACCTTTGAAGTCATAAGTATGAGGCTCATATCAATGAATTACAACATGTAAAATAATCAATTTGATATGGCACTTGATGGGTTGAAGAAATATGCTTTTATGCAATGTAATTGATTTAATGATCTTTTCTTCCCATTTTTTTTGAAGTTTAGAATAACAAAAAAGTTCTTAGTGTAAAGGAATTTGTACTGTACTGTCTAGATGTCTTCACTGGATTGGTGTTTGTCAATCCATGTGCACCCCATCTGTGAAAATGGTAAATAGAACTGGTTTTCAAGACATGAAGAACACCACTATTTAAAACAGCAAGAAGAACAAAAGTTAAAGATTTTTTTCTCCTACAAAAAATAGTTCAGCAATGTTCAAAACATTATCTTAACATCTATCAAATGCAAATGACAAAGGATTGGAATTACAAATATTCAGATTGTTATCAGATTGTAACAATTTCAATATATTTCATAAATATAAAAATACCATTCAGGGAAAGGTACAATACAATAATGTCATTGCTTGTGGCATTTAACATCTTAAAGAAACAGTACATCCATCCATTCATTTTCTTACATTTTATCCAATTCAGGGTCACGGGGAAGTCGGAGTCTATCCCTAAAAACAATGGACACAAAGCAGGATAAGTCCTGGATGGAATACCCCTCCATCTCAGGGCAAACAAAGACACAAACACACACATACTCACACCAATTTCTCCAGAAACCAATTAGTGTACCATACCAGTATGTCTGTGGACTATAGGAGGAAACCGGAACACCCAAAGGAAACCCACACGAGCAAGAGGAGAACATAAAAACTCCGCACAGATACAGTAGCACCGCAGAAACTGAATCCAGGGCTCCAGTGCTGAGAGGCCACAATACTAACCACTGTGCCCCAGTGCCACCCAAAGAAAATAAAACCTGAGGAAAAAGCACAGTAAATAAATTATTGAGCAATAGTGTACATTTGGACATAAACTGCATTGCAGAAATGTCTGTCCTTCAGCCTCATTTGGTGCTCTAGTAAGGAGCATGATGAAATTAATCAAGTGTCCAAAGCAGAGTGCAGAGCTTGCAGAAACAGAACACCCAAGCAAAGTTAAATGTGTTGTGGTTAACTTGTGAAATCTTAAAAAGGGTTCTTAGTAGCAGGAATCGTAAAGGCAGTCCATAGTTAATGATTGCTTTTTTGCTTAGCTTGTCGACCACTTATGTTTTTAGTCTTTTCACAATTTTTCAATATTCAGATTTGCAGATGATACTAAATGTAAAAAGATTTAGAAACAATTCACAACTGAGCGAACACCCAGCAGGGGCAGGGTTTTGCATGCGGAAAGCAAAATAAGGAACTGGAAACACCAAACGGTATACACGGAGATAGTATAAAATAGTTGTGAAAAAGATTTACTGTAGGTGTTTATGTTGACATCATTTATGTCTTATAGACATTGTAGGAAATCAACTAAAAAGGCAAATAAAGTGCAGAAGGAATATTATATGAAAACTGAAAGGCATCATTTAGAATATCATCTACAATTTTAGTCACTGCTTTAGAGAAAAGATATTGCTTCTCTGGAATCAGTCCAGAGAATAGCAGGCAGATACATTCCAGTGCTTGAGGGAATGTCCCACATGACAGGCAGAGGAAACTGAACCCTTTTAGTCTTCAACACAGAAGATTGAGAGGGGACCTAATACAAGTATTCAAAATATGCAAGGGCACTGACAATGTCAACCCAGGGGAATTCTTTAGAATGAACAGTGAAATACAAGTGGAAACTATGTGGAAGTGTATTTAAAACTGAGAAGCACTTCCTTACCAAATGAGTAATGAGAATGTGGAACAAGCTACCCAGCCATGGCATTGAACCCAATGACCTGGCTGCTTTCAAGAAATGACTGGATGAGATTCTCGGATCAATTAACCACTATTTACCAAACAGACTAGATGCGCTGAATGTCCTCATCTCATTTGTAACTATTCTTATTTTCTCATATTCTTATTATCAATATAGAGCAAGGAAAAGAGAGGTGAAATACCTATTAAGGAACTGTGATCCTAACATGGAATGCTTTGAAGTACAGTATATTTTGAAACAGAACAGGTAGAGTTCTAACTAAAGATTTACAGTTTCAGGAAAGCTAACCATGAGTAAATGAGACTGTGTGTAAGAGAATTAAGATGGGATTGCACAGATATGGACTCAATAGAGAGTAGAAGGCATAGATTTAAAGATGATAAAGATAAAGCATAAAACAGACTGATGTCTAAATCAGGGGATAGAAAGTAGTGTCCCAAATGGATTAATAAATCAAGTAAGAAAAATGTAATCAAAAAGAAAATACTTTATACAATTATTTAAAAAATACAACATCCAGCAAAAGAAATAAAGTACAATACATTGCAAGCACAAGTTAAAAATAATATTATAAATGATATTGCAGTGAAGGCTAAAATAAATACGTTTGAAGTTTGAGGAGGCAGCTACAGTACATCAGCATGGGAGCCCCAAAGACTGAGCAGAAGGTTAAGAAACAACACTATTTTTAGTCTGTAGAGCTTAAAGAAGGCTCCTCATGTCAGAAATAACACAGTGATTGTTACGTGGTCTCCCTAATAAAACATTGCATTGTTTCATATTTAAATCTTTCAAATTCATTATTTACAGGAATGCCTTTCTTTTGCTGGCCCTTCTCAAAAGAGCTACAGCCCCCCCAAAACACACCACTGCCAAACACAGGCTGTTTGTGCCACCTGAAAAGCTGCCTTTTCACTAGCTTTGATTGATTGTGACAGTGTTAATCCACTAAGATCCCAACCGTCACATTTTGAATGCTGCAGAGCCGCTTGGGCATCTACATTTAATTCAGGCTGATTGTATTTACATGCCTGTGTGCATAACAGACAGGAAATGTCTTGGATACAGCACAGGAAGTGCAATGAAAAGCCAATTCTGGAGCCTTTCATAAAGTCACACTGAGTAAATTCCTCTGGAAGAGGTACTGTATGTATCCCACGCAGCTGATATACCTCAAACTGTAGCAAACCAAATCAGCAGCTCCCTTTGGACTAAAGGTGAAATAAAATAAACTCTTTAGCAAGTTAACCTTAACTTCTCAAGTTTTAAAAAACATGTAAGAAACATATCTCTTGCTGGTTTTAAAATACATGCTTTTAAATCTAAGAAAAACTGTTTGGCAGCTTGGTTACTTGGTTTAACTGCAACACGAATTAATTTGGTAATGTTAAAATGTCAACCGAGGGCTGAATTCTACATGTGAACGTCATTTAACTTCACCTTGCAAAACATTTTTTTCTGTCATTTTCTCATTTGAAAGAATTACTTCCATTTTATTTTTTGGGTTGGCAAATGTTTAAATTTACCTTGGGCTCTATCACTTTAGTGGCCTATTAAAGAAACCAGAACCCAATGGATCCCAGTGACCACAACCAATGACCCAAAGAAAAAGTCAGGCAGCATTATTTTTCTAAACCTACTCTGGTCAGTGACCAGGCATACATCCTCCTGCTACACCAAAGAAACTCTGTAGTTTTAGGCATCCTCCACAGTACCTGAACATCAAGTTTCCTCATGCTCCCACTGTTTTTCCCCATGTCCAATTTTGGGCAGAGGGTAGAGGCACTCTGGGGTGAGCAATCTCCGTCCCTGTTTGTTACGGTATGTTTGTTGGGTTCTTAAATACCCTCTAACCAAGGCTCAAAACTCATTCTCAGAGGGGCAGTGTCTCTTTGATACCTCTGCCCACACCCAAGACAACTGCTCGGGGCTCTCTGATCAAGCGGCTGTACAGTACATAGATGGCCAGGCGTAATGATGCATTGTATATTCAGACCCTATTGTAGATCCTGATGCCCAGTTAGACTTGAGACGTGCTATCCCACATCATCTCTGTGTGAACGTTGTGGTAAGTAACATGCATGAGCAAGGTCCTCTGATCAGTGGGAAGCCCCATAATGAGCAAAGACAAATGCCGCAGACTAATACAGACACATCATAGTCCTCAACACCTGGTGCCCAAACACCCATTTTTTCACTTTGACATACTGTAAACATCCTTTAATCATCTAAAAGCTAAATATCCAGGAGTGTAAAATTTTTAGAATAGCTAATGTTTCCATTTGAATTGGTATTGCTGCTACGTTTTTGCCAACGCACTTGTGTGACATGCTAAACACCAACCAAACACGCAACTCATACAATAAATGATTTATTATGTGTCAGATGCTTGTCCCTCCAGCTTTGTTATTCATTGTTGGATATTTATCATAAATGCATTCTTACCTTACTGTGTGATTGGGTACACATCAGGACCTGGGATAAGCATTTTGGTGTGTCCGTAATAGCTTTCATCTTCCCTGTGTGTTATTCACCTTCAGTCTCTCTATATGCACCATTATACAGTACAGTATGTGCTGCAGATAGGTCTTATTAAATTCCCTAATAAAGACTTAAGTTAGACTAGGAGTCTGTATAAATTTCTAAAGGTAAAAGTTCGAGTTAATTTTATGCATTTGTTGAATCGTCTTCTTTTTGTTTTAAATAAAAGGTTAATCCTACATCTATTTCCTCTCATTCACTCGTGAAAATTCTTCCTCAATATTTTTGAATATTTTTATTGAAAAATGAATCGATTTGTTTTTCTTTTCAAATTTGTACGAAATTCACCTCTGCTGTCAAAACTGGGGCATTTGTTTTGTGTGAGACTGTCCCACTTGACCACCGCAGGGGGATAACAACATCACTTTTCGGATCTGTACAACTTGATATTAGAACTGACAAAAGAAAATGAAAATGTTTGCTCTTACTCAGATAAAGGTCTGTATGGTTTGGAAACTGTTAAAAATACTAAACCGATATAAGCATCACACATTTATCAAGTCATATTTTCAGCACCAATAATACAGTTCATATCACATTTTTAAAAACTCAAAATGCCATGTAGTCATTTCCCACTCCCACGCATTCCCAAACCATGGGCTAGTTATGAATCATTGTGTGTCATAGCCTATGATCTGTCTGCTTGAGGATGCAGTGGGAAAAGATGTCTGGACAAGGCAATGGTGAACTGATGTAAAAATGAACTGCTGAATAAAGAAACCCAAATCTACAACTTGAAACATTCTGTTACAAAATACTGGGACACTAAACAATTTTTTTAGTAGTTTGTACAAGGAGGGAGTTGAGGATGATGTTGTTCTGGCTCGTGAGGAAACTTTATTGCCCTTTTTATTTACAGCGGGCGAGCTATTCATTCTGTTGGGGAGGGGTATAGGAAAAGCAGGGTAAGAAGGAGAAGATGTTGCTCCTGAATGATTCCAGGTGGGAAAGGAGCAAGCAGGGGTCTCAGTCCTTTTATTGGGGGGGGTAAAAGGTAGAAATGAGGGAGCCAGAGGGGAAAGGGCAAGCGAGCATGGGAACAGTCCATTTCAGAGAGCAGAGGATCGCTTCAATCAAACCCTTGCTTGGGGTGATCTGAATCTCTCAGTCTCAAGACTCAGACACTTCATTTATTGCATCTTCTCCTCTTGTAAAATCTGATATTTTTTACCACAGGGTTTTAGCTTTCTTGTGCTGATAAACGTCTTTTTTATTCTTCTTTCTAGACAAGAAAAAGAGGAAATGGAAATAAAACTACAGTAGGAGGTCATTTTCACCCACACTTCCATTCAGAAATTGAATTTAAAAGGTTAACATCTTACACTCCAGTGCAAGTTAGGGAAGTAGGCATGTAGCCTAAACTCATACTCAAGTCTAAAACTAGAGCAGAAAGGCTGATACCATAAAAGAAGCCATAATAGTCACAGATATACTGTATAAGATATATATATACTGATGGAAAAAAGAAATGCAACACTTTCTGGAATGAGAATATTATGTAAGCTTATGTAATTTCACAAAAATTTGTCCATTTGTTTTAAGCCCTTTAAGACCAGGGCTTTTACCCAACAAGGTCCAGGTGGAACGATGCCAGATCAGGTCACCTTTAAAAAGGCCTTAATTCAAAGTTTAGCTCACTGCAAGAAAAAGTCCACACTTAGTCAGAAGCAAGGGAGAGGGCCATTGGCATGCTGCAGGCAGGCATGTCATGTGCCACCGTTGCCAGACATTATGGAGTAAACCATTCCACTGTGTCCCAGCTGCAGAGAAGGTTTCAGCAGACCGCCAGGGCAGATGGCTGTCAAAGATCCGGTTGCCCTAGAGTGACCACACCAGAGCAGGACTGACACATCAGACTCATCCATCTGAGAGGTCATTTCAGATCTGCCACCCATACTGCTGCTGAAACTGCCAGCAGACACAATGCCCGCATCAGTGACAGGAAAGCAAGGCTCCATGCTGCTGGCCTTAGAGCAAGGCAACCTGTCAGAGGCCCTCTGCTCACACCTCCTAGACGTCACACCTGACTGGCTTGTGCCAGACAGAGGCTGCGATGGACTCAGTGGCATCATGTCCTTTTCATGGATGAGACACTCTTCAGCCTGTTCCACGCAGACGGGAGGGCCAGAGTGTGGAAGAGGAGGTGTTTCATTTCATTTCTCCATCAGTATATATACCTACAGTATGTAAGGCACAGAATTTCTGGTATAAAGCACCAGTACAGACCACCACTCACATGAATAGACAGCTCGAAGAATTGTATATCTAATTTAAAACTGCATTTTAACCATGACCAAAGGATATGAAAAACCTTCAGAGTTACTGTACTGCATGGGCATATTTTAACTAACAGAAAAATAAATAAGCTTAATTTATGTTTGTGAAGTGCTGTATCTCAGAAACAGACAACAGAAATTATTGTTTTTATTAGACGTTTTGTTTGCATGGCAGCATAATCAGGAAAGCATCTTGTTTTCATAACCACAGTTTTCATGGAACCACAATCCAATTTGTTCAAAGCTTGGATGCAGCTATATTAGGATTTTCCTTCCTCCTAGCAATGTTAGCTACAGCCATTTAGCTAATAATTACAATATGAGTCATTGTTCTTTAGGTGAGTCTGCCAAATATGGGAAGGCTGGCAGCAACTGAGAACTCACTCTTGCAGACTTAAATCGATTGGAAGTCATTATATCTCTCAAAGTTTACTTCATTCAGCCTCAGTTAACATCTGTCACATGCAATCATATCTGGAAAAGAGGTATTGTGTGGTTTCATTCATGTTTGAAGGACTACCTCCGTACAGTCAATTTGCTAGCTTTTCGAACACAGTCATGAGCAGAAATTAATCTGTTGTGATACGTTCCAAACATTATAATGTCTTATTAATAGTTTGGATCAGTCTCATCACTGACACATAGCGTATGTATCATACTCTTGTAGAGTACATTGTAAATCATTCTTGAGAATTTCATAACGAATGAAATGAAAAACAGCCACAAGAATTATGCTTCTTAAATTAAACAGTTTAAGACTATGGAGCATAGTCAATGCCTTTTTGTGGAAACGCAGAGGATTCTACATACGAGATAGAGTATAAATATGAGATACACTTTTTTTAAAATAATATTTAATTATTTAAGCATTATTTAAAGCCCTTTCAGCATTGCAGTAACAGTAGTTGTAGTAGTTATGCCAGACATTCTGATATAGTAGCAAAATAATTCAATATGAACTATGTCTTTCTGTTAAAAATAGAAGCCTAGAGAATGAATCCTGCTTGTTACAGCAGTTTGTGCCACAATATATGGCAAATGATGTGTTTCAATGTTTCAGTTAACGATATGATACTAATACAGACTTTTGTTATTCCTTACTCTGTAGCTTTGCATCCCTGAATCCACAAGTCAATCATAGTTATTTAAAGAAAAACTCAGCTTCAGAGCCACAATATGCCACTCTTGTGACAACTTATGCTATACCAAAAGATCAGGTCCCTTTAGTATTTTCCAGGTTATTAGGGAATTATGTTACCTGAATTCAGGTGTGCACCCTCAATTCTCATTAAAAAAAAACATTGAGAAATTGAATGAATGCTGAACAACCCACCCTAACAATTACACTAAGTATCACATTAGCAGCCAAATGTCCTCCACTACAGGGCCTGGAATAAAACAACAAAGATGTGGACAGTCAAGGAAACAGCTCCTAGTATACCATTTCTGAATCTGAAATGCAGACACTGGTCTCAAACACAATTCCTACCATTACTATTAAAAATGCCAAAAGAGAAGTGGTGGTTGTTGGAGAATCTGTTCTCTGCACACTACAGTTGAGATTTCAATAGCCCAGTTAAATTCTAATGATAACAAAGTAAGCCAATGTATCTAAAGGCATAGCATACTTAATACTTTATTGTTGGGTCTTTTTTTTCCTGAGTGAGGATAAAAGTCCCATTGCTGAAAGCTCAGAGCTGTTACAGCCCCGGTCATTTACAGGAAATAAAACAGGGAGGCTGCTGCAAGGGTGAAGATGAAGATGGGTGGAGAGATGGGTGCTAAAAACACAAAGGGGGACTCATGTAAAAGGGTGATAAAGTCTGCTGTCATCAGATACTTGCAATCATGTATATATTTTGGGTAAATATTCACCGCTCCTGAACAAGAAGAGTAAAAGATACAGTGTGGAATTTGGTAGAATATAATATCCATCACATGAGAGAAATAACGTAGGAGTACTTCAGTTTTTTTCCAGCCAAAAATCAGCGTGGTAGAGCTCTGTAACAGCATGTCCACTGTGGATGTGAAAGACTCTACAGTGCATATTAAATTAAAACACAAAAAAAAACATTTATATGATTACAACAAATGGATGTCCGACAATATACATGGAACCAACAATTAAAACATGCTAAGCCTGTATTTAAATATGTATTGTATTACAGTGGTCTGAATAGTATGTTTTCCTACGATAAGTGAACCTAATGCCTTTTAAGGGCTAAGTACTATAAATCTAACCATTTCCCTTCTGAGAGTGCTTGTTACTCTTACTAAAATCAGTGAAGTGAAAAAGAAAACTGTACACAAACCCCAAATCCTAATGAGCAGAAAAATTGCACATAAAAATTATCCATGGCAGATTGATTTGGCATCAAAATAAACACTCCTTGTTTCCTTTTCCAATCTGGCAGGAAAATAAATAGATTCTCTAATTAGCTTTAAATGTACTTTTCCTCTTCACACACAGGAAGCATTTGCAGTAGATTAACTTGACAAAAAAAGAGAGCGAATGGTTGCTTTCAGGCTGTGCATTTTTGAAAATGTACCTATTTGAATAATTCACACATAAATTATAGGAAACTAACATAAAGGAAAACAATCACACCTCATGATCAGGGAGTGTTCAGATGCAAAACAGTACATATACGGTATATATAGAACTTAATATGTAGTATAGTTGTTACTTTTGTTAATATTAGGTTACAAATAGGGGTTAAAAAATGAATGGAGAAAATCAGCAATGAGCAATCGGATTAGTCAATAAGTAAAATAAATTATCATGACCCCCAACTTAAAATATTATAATTTCTCTAACAATATACAGCACATGAGTGGTTGGTATAGTTGGAGACACATAAACTCTGTGTTCTCTGACACTCTTCGGTGAAGATTAATAATTCAGGTACACTTGGTTAAAAAATATATTTATTAACAATAGGTTTATTCCATGCTGAAAAAAGAAGAAAGAAAACACAACGTTTCAGCCATGGAGCCTTCTTCAGGTGTGAAGAAGGGGCGAACCATACATTAGGGGCCTCACACCTGAAGAATGCTCCACGGTCTAAATGTTGTGTTTTCTTTCTTCTCTTTTCAGCATGGAATAAACCTATTACTTGTTCCTTTGCAGCCTACGCATACTGACGGAGCTACCCACCTGATTTATTAACAATGACAATACAAACACTACAATACACAAAACATACAGCACAGAAGTTTATCTACTGTACTGTATGTACAGTATACAGAATGTACAGACAAGGCATTTTAGAAATCTACATCTAAGCCACACAGAAAACCCCAGGATGCTACCAGGTGCTTGACACTTAAATAATACCTACAAAGGCCAAAGAATAGTTCAGGTGTCTTCTAAACTAAATACAATTCAGCCTAGGATTAAATTTCTCTGTCTAACCCAGATGCCAGAAAATAGATTTGAGCCTATCTCCCTATTCTAAAATAGCAGGAGAGGCAGTATTAAACTGAGGGATTCTTCACCCATGAACTCCTGAAAAGACCCCTTAAAGTCCCAGAATAGCAAGCTTTCTTAGCAAGATTTAAGTACTTAGCTTAATTTTTTTTTTCAGATAATCATGAAGTTGGGACTCTTGTCTAATACAAGCTTCAAATTCTGTCTGCTTATGTCCTCTCTCTCTCTCATGGTCTGACCCTTTTTTAAATTTTTTCCCTTCATGTGATCTGATCTTATATAATGTGTTTCTGGACTGTTGGTTGACACTTAATCATTTAAGCAAGGTAAACTTTAGGATTTCATCTCAGCAAACATCTGTTTGGAAATGTTTATTTTTAAACATGGTTCATGGTTTCATGTGCTGGAAGAAATGTGTAAATGTATTTATGATATTCAGTTTTCAATTGAAATTTGTTGCCTATTAGGTATTAAATAATTTTGCCATGGCTTCGTAGCTAAGAGAAAACGTTCCACAACATAAATAATGACCCACTACATGAAGATTATAATGTTTATACTTAAATGAATAATAAAACATAGTTAATCATAGATTTGACTAGAAACAAATGTTGTGCACTTTAGTATATAAGGAAAGCAATAAGGCTGGTTTAACTGCAAGATTTCTACTGCCTTTTCAATCACTCTAAATATAACAAATACAATATGTGAATTCCTAAACTCCATCAGCCCAGTTCAATCTATTATTCACCATTTCTCCCTATGTCTTTATTGTTGTGTACTGTACATGGAATAGGGAACATCCAAAACTAAAAACAACAACTAAAAAGTAAACAGCCTTAAAATTAACCTACTTACAATAACTGAATGTATTCCTGCTGTTTTATGTGAAAATTCAGTTACTTTAGAGTTGCAGTTCAAAATGCATTATTTTGTTTTGAAATTGTTGTCAGAATTATAATATAAATGGTAGTTTGTTCCACACACAAACACACATGAAATTAATTAAAAAAACAAGTGTTCCACTTCAATGATCCCATGTTGAATTTTATATAAACAGGTACTGTACTGTGCACACAACAACCCTCTCTAGGAGTAATTGATTAGAAAATGGATGGATGTACAGTATACCAGCATGGATTTAAATTGGATTAGTCCTCAGGTAAAATATATATTTTGCTTCCCATTATGTAATATTTGTAGTAATGCATGAATATGTATTTCCACATTTCTCATGCATCCTGGCATTGAAAATATGTCACTACATTACCCATTTTTAGTGGTCTCTTTTACATTTTGGGACGCCTTTTGGGGTTCTACAGTAGTTCTCGTATATCAGATTTCTTTTGGGGAAGACTTCACAGTCTTCCTTCTTTCATTTGTCTTTCCTCAGCTCTACTCACACACACTCTGATCAAAATTACTAGATATTTTCAATAAATGTTTATTCGCTGCCTTCATGAATGTGGTGCTGCAATATTCATCCTAATTAACTGTGCTGCCCAATTCTCAAACGTCATTAAAAATAGATGTGCCAGTGCCTCCTTTTGGTCCTGATTCAGTTGGCTGACATGATTTCTCTGCAGCACACTTCATCCCCATTTATTCAGGCAAACAAGCTACCTCACATCCTGCCTTTGCAGAACCTGTGACACCCCTCAGAGAAACCTAAGATGTATCTCCTCAAGCCTCCATAGCTCACTGTAATAGAAAGCAGACACAGGCTTGTGTCCCACAATACAGTTAACCAGACCAATCCATTACTAGTAAGACCTCTCCCTGCTCCATGCTGTTTCAGGCTCCTTCCAGGCTGGACTCTTGATTCCAAACTCCCTTTCTCCAGCCTATTTTTAAAAGACTCTTAACTAGCCCAGAGGATTGACTAATCCCACACAGAGCCTATCCTGACAGCTTCTTTCCTTCACGTGAAATCTCATTCCCTCTGAGTGCTAATTACACATTCACAGAAGCTGTGCCTTATTCTGCAGGTTTTACCAATTAACAGGCAGCCTTCTTGGCCCAAAGCCACACCACCAGGCCTGAGGTTTTAGTCAAGATGGTGGCTTCATCCTTATATAGTGCTTTTCATCTCTAAGGATGTAAACCATTATACAAATAGGACATGAGCCACTTCATCCAACACTGAACTGCAGCACAGTATTGGCCACCTGCAGGTACTATAGGGGACTATACCACCTAGTAATTTTAATGGTGCTAGGCCTCTTCTCCCGACACAGGCTGTGAGAATCCCCCAGAGTCGCCAGTGTACCCACAGACCAGCACAAGACATTCAATAAGTGAATTGTATATAAACAAGGTATATTCAACAAGTGTGGTTGTATTCTTATAGCTACTCACAATTCCAAAATGAGCAGCATTACACCAAGATAAAAAAAAGAAATAAAAATGTATTGGTGTCCACAAAGGGCACATTTCAAATAAAAACAGTGGTTTGCAGGCACAAAAAAAGTCCAACGTGTGCCCTTCACACAGTGCACTGTTCCATCTGTCCGTGTTCCTTACCATGTCTATAAAAAACAAGGCAAGTCAAAAACACAAAACCTCCCACGCCCAGTATTTCCACTTCCACACTCCTATGCTGTTATCCTCTACACTCTCCATGAGTACTTACTCTGTATAGTTCCACCATCCAGGTGTGTGGTAATTAATGGGTGTGAGGCAAACAGCATGTCACTCATACTGTGATGATTGTTGTTTGCTGTACTGTTTGCACTAGAAAGGAAGGAAGACCATAAAAGAACAGATGACCAGACACAAAAGAAAAAAACACCTTACCCACCAGCACTTGCTATTATATGCATAACTATATAGAGCGTCTCTAGAAAGTCTACACACCCTTTTCAAATGATGGCAATAACTGTAATTCAAGCATAAAGTGCTTCCGCAAACCATTAAACCAGGAATGTATATACTTAATCTTTCCATCCATTTTGTAACCGTTTCCTCCGATTCAGGGTCTTGGCAAGCCAAAGGCTCAAGGCAGGGTACACCCTGGATGGAATAGCCAGACCATCACAGGACAGACACACAGACAACAAATTCAGGTTTCTAGGTTTTCATTTGTAGTTACTTTTCAGATTGTTTGATGATTTGTGTTTTACTTGGTAAAACACAAGTTGCATTACAATGTGTAAACAAGGGTGAACTAAATTCTGATTAAATGTGTTTCGATTTCAGGCTGTTAGGCAACAAAATCTGTTACTTTTGAAAGGGTGTGTATACAGTACTCTCTAAAGGCACTGTATGTAAAGCCCCAAGCTTATGACCTACACCTTTTTCTGTCAAGCCTTGACAAGAGCACTCTAGGATGGCTAGATTATTCAAACCTAGAGTGGAATTTAATCAGGTATAGTATAGTAGGCTCAACACCTTCAATCTTTAGAACATTGCCAGTATTATAATCTTGTAGAGCAGACTTACAGAAACTCAGCTGCTTAGAGCAACAACCTAGAACAATTTGTGTGATGTTTAATCATTGATAAACCTATTAAAAAAGGTGAAGGTTTACAAGTAGCCATTACTAATATTTGTAATTTTGACATTTTCGAGATTTAAAATGTTTAGTTTGGAATTAATACCATGTTCCTCATTATGATGTAAACTATGGAAACATTTACTCCTATACCATATTCAATACACTGCTTATCTTTAGCCACTTTTCTTCTAAAGCTTCTCCTAGTGTTTGAAACATTTTACATTTTTGTTCTGCAGCAAAATATTCACACGTGGTGTTACTATTAATTTATATATATATATTTTTTAGTGTTTATCTATGCAACGTCTCATGCATCTGATTTCATCCTAGTTGTCAGTAAGACAAATGCATTCACTATAACAATCTCCTAGACTCCATAGTGGTTCGGAAAAATATTTTCACACCATTAGCTACTCATAGACAGGAACTTTCAGTAAACCGAATTTGCTCAACTTGAAGCAAAAAATAAAGATGTTGTATGGAGAAAAGTGTGTGCTGGAGGTGATCTGAACATAAATTCAATTCCAGTTTATTTTTTTATCTCTATTTGTCTTTTTAGTGGGGAAGTTAGAAATGAACATATGAGAATAAACCATGATATAATCACAGGTAGTTTTCCTGTATCTTCAAAGAGGTTGAGTAGTGTATATTTTGCCTTTCCATTATTTAATCTATGCATATGCATTCTTGAAAGGCATGATTCAGGAAAAGATAAATGTGCAATTAAAAACCCCAGACTAAAAGGAGATATGGAAACCAGTTTTTTTAAATGTTCTGATAGCATCAAAAACCTACATGAGGGCTAGAGTCATGCACGAGTACTGGTAACACATTTTCCTGATGACAGATATACACGCAACTTTGTTAGTGTGTGGTAAAAAGTACTTCCAACAGTACTCTCACACTCATAAAAAAGCCTAGGATGAGGACCATTCTTAGCTTCCATTAATCAGCAGTTCTAGAGTAAAGGGGCATTTCCTAGCATTCTTCATACTAACCCCCCTCCACCATCCCCAACACCATTGGCAATGTAGAAACATCTTGGTTTAGGAATTTCAAAATGTAAAGGTTTTAGAGGCTCTTGGTCTTCTTTGTCCATATGGTGGGACAGTCCTCTCTTCAACCAAGCAGGTTAAAGCCAAAATATCAATAATTACTCTTGGCATTTGAATTATTACTGTATATCTATGTTGTATTTTATTAATTGTTTTGTTCATTAACCTGTCATATTTTTACAGTTTTTACAAATACCAAAGAAATTAAAGCAATATTTTAGAGATTTTTTTTAAACAAATTAGTTCAGTTTTTATGTCTCTTTTTTGTCTTTAAAGCATATTTTTTGCTAACAAGAGTTTACTGAGGGTAGTTGGGTTGAATTAGGGAAGGAGTGGTCTGTTATTAAGGTCACTAAATACCATTGGTTTGTAGGCCATATTGCTGGCATATGTCTTTGAGGTTTTACAGGCAGATTTTTAAAGAAATTGTTTCTTTCAAATATTTGCTTCTTCCTAAAACAAAATTTGTTTTCAATAAAGATAAAAAAAGACAGCAGGCTGGAACCATGTTAGAAGCTGAATAATAAATGATGTTTTTTTTAAATATATAACACCCACTGAGGCATCAAACCTTTCCTTATGAACCCTGTAAATGAAAGACATATTATTACCATTTTGATTATTTCTGCATTGGAAAAACAAACCTTTCCTTCAGAAAACCAGAGGACAAGGAAATAAGTTTTCTTTTGCAGACAACTTCATAGTTTATTTCATTATATCCTAGTTATTGTGACTTTCCTGCATGACACAGTTTCCTGTGTGAGCATTATAAATTCAGGACAAAATATATGACTTCACATTAGGACATTTACTTTGTCATCCCATCAATGCATGAGAAACAGCTTAATGGAATGTAATGTTGGCCGTGACATGAAACATCATTGCACAGAAGCAACAGAGATTGTGCCCCCCCTGCTGTGTGCAATCTAATGAAATAAGAACAACAATATTATATAGTACAATTTAGCCAATTATTAAGCATAATATACAACTATCCAGCTATTATTTCCTGTAGTGGCATAGTGTTTAATGAATAATGGTTTTCCATATTGGATAGTATTAAATATAATTTCTGTTTTGTTGTTTAATCTACTAGTTAATAATGAATGGCAGGAATCTTTGCTATTTGCTTGCATGCTGTGCTAATTTAATTAGTATAACAGCAGTAGTATCTGGAATGCTGCTGTGAAATGGCAAGACAGTACACAAACCACAGTCTTTCATAGCATGCACATTCTCAAGATACATTGCCTCCAAATCTTGATTGATCAACAGTGATCAAACATAGTGTAGTTAGAGCTCTATATACAGTATACTGTATATGAGGAAAGGTAAATGACAAGAACATGACATAGAAAATGAGAATGAATTATTTGGCCTGAAATGGATTGACACATTACCGCAAGTAAAAGCTTTTTTGTCTCAAAAAGACTGTTTCATGCTACAGTAGAGACTTAAGAAACACTGCTATAGAAAATTTACTATGGAAAGTATTCTATGGAATAAGAGTAATGTGACGATAGTACATTGTGCATAGTTTTTAAAGTGTTTTGAGCATTAGATACTTGTCTTATTAAGGTTTGAAATGAGTTGCAGAACATGTATTACAAAGTGAGGAAAAATATTTCTGTTCTTCATGATCTTGGCAAATGCAGTAATAAAGCAATTACAGATACAGTAACTGCCTGCGATGCAGGCTGCTTTGAAAAGATGAGAGCTCCAAACAGGCATGCACCTTTAGGTTCATCCATGACTGAAAGCTTCACTGGCATGCTGGATGATAATTAAATCACTTTTTAAAACAAAATCAAAGTCTAAATTATTACATATGTATAATGGTAATATCCATTTACAAGAAGAATTAGTTATGAGGAAAAGTTCTTTTTTAATTGTGGAATTAAACATAATCGTTCTTTATCGGCCCATCTGACAAAGTCTGATTTTGAGTCTTCTTGATTACGTCTGTTCTTTTCACTGCAGAGTTTCCTATTTCTCACTTTAAACCTTTACGGTTAATAAGCTTTTGCAATGGGTGATCAGGTGTGCTGATTCTGCATTTCTTCATTTTCTTGTTTGCTGTCGCTGATACTTGTCTGATGCTCTGACAGTGCCTTAGAGAGCCAGTGCAGATTGGAGGAACAGCTCCTTCCTGTCTGAAGCACTGGATGGTCAACAGGACCCAGGAGTCACACAAAGCCGAGGAACCTCTGTAGCACTCTAGTCAAAACAATCCTTGGTGCAACTGTCTAATTGTGGACTCCCACTTGTAGAATCCATTGGTTGAAACCAGTGATATCTTAAAACTCATCAGCTCAACCTGCACTCCAAGCAAGAGCTGTTACTTTTCCCGGGTGAAGCTTTTGGGAGGCTCCTAAACAGTGTATTTAATTTGTCTTGCCATGTTTTCCTGCAGATCATAGCATACTGTACTTTGTCATATCGCTCTAAGTTTTACCACACATTACCATTACTCCACTAAGCCTTACTCAGCTTTTCCATGAGGTAATACATTAAACTTATACAAGTTTTAAATGCGATGTTTCACAAAAAACTGTGGTGTTTTTATTACAAGAGTTAAAGAGAACTGCATAGCAATTTGCACATGGATTTAAACATCTGTACTTAAGGAAGAACTAGCAATGGAGTTCTATGGTAATTCCATATATTGATAAATATTTATGAAAATATGGATGCAATTTAATTTGATATGAAGGAAAAGTAAAGTTTCAAACTTGTCTTGGTTTAGTTTCAGATTTACAATGACATTGTACTGGCAAATGCGGCACAATCAAAAAAGGATATTTGGCAAGGGAAGATTTTTAAATTGATGTGGCTTGAGAAACATAAAATCGTGTATCAGTATTGCATAATCCTGTAGTGACGTTAATCGGATTACAAACCGTGGAAAGGTGAGAGCTCTGGACATTTGGGACAGACAGATACACAATGGCCTAACTAAGCATCTGTGTCTCCAGCCTTCTAGCAACAGGATTCACATAAGGATAAGCTGTTCTTGCACAGCAGTAACAGGATGAAAGGAGCCAGGTTCTGCTGCTAGGAAACAATCTGGGTGACTCCTCAAGAATCTATCAAGTTCAAAGTGGGAGCTGAAGCCTGACCTTAAACAACAGCTTAAAGGGGGACAGAGCGGATGGCTTTCATGGTCATTATCCCAACGGATTTGGCTGGGATTGAAGGAGATTTTGGAATATCTTCTGCACTCTTCTGGTAACTTCTGAAGGAATGTGAAAGTGGGAGGAGGAGGAGGAGGAAAATCTGTAGACCCTTTAATTAGAAAAATGTAGGGCCTTTTATCACAAAAAGAGATACTTTATATAAAGCTTTGACAAAGGCTCTGGGAAAAAGTCACTTCTAATACTCCTTTGATCAGTGAATTGCCTTTGTGTCCTTGGATATTTGCACATTCTTTAACTTTTGTATAAATGCTTTAAGTTGGGAATAATTAGTAGGACAATCCACTCTTGCTAAAACCTTCTGATCACTGTTTAAGGAATTCCAGACTATAAGATACTCATGTAAAACAGGAGATGAACAAAAAAGTGTCCTCATTGGCTTGACTTGTACTGCATTTAATCAAAACTTTAGTTTTAAAAGGCATTCAACTTTCTGTATATATTTTTGAAAATTGTGTTTTTAGAAGTAGATTCACCATTATTTTATTTTTTGTTTTTTTAATTCTCTAAATGCACTTTGTTTTATTCATTTTTGATGCCTCAAACTATTTACGTTCAATTTAATCATTTCAAGCAAATCCGTAGTGAATGGAAAAAATCAGACATATCTCCAGCATAAAATGAAGCATTTCCATAAGACATGAAGCAAATCCTTACCTTATAACTTGAATAAATATTGCATCTTCACATACTGTATATCTAGCTGTTCTCCAACTCATTTTTCTGTTATTTATATGTGAGTACATTTTAGTCATAATCTGGCAAACATCCACAAGATGAGCAAACAGATTATGATTCAAGGAAGGCAGATTCTTAAAATCATAATGCTATAAGCAAGCATAACCCAGTTAATCAGAAGGGGCAGGTGGTGTTGCAAAAGGCATGTAGCCAAATCTGGTTCTTTGCACGCACATATGCAAGCATTTGATGTTAATGTGTTTATATATGGTTGTGTGAGCCCCTATCTTCCCGTGTTGTTCAGACTGAAATTATCTCTGCTGTTTATGTCAACGCATTGGGAACAATGAGCAGAGATGGATTGTGTGAACGATGTGTTGAACAGAGCAAGAGCATGGAATGCACAGTTTGTTACTGGCACAGGCAGCTTTAACCATTTCCTCTTTATCATTGACTTTTTCATGTTACTGAGATAGTGAATCAGCATGCTGCTTTGATGCCTGACAGCTGAACAAAGGAACCCACACAGTACATCAGTAGCTTCCTGGATGTCTGTAGATAAAATCTGCAAAGAGAAACCTAGGATAATTAATAAAGTGTCATATTCATACCTACTGTAATGTATGCATATGTTCAGCTTTATTTAGAAAATGAAATCAACATTGATACATACACAGGGAGATCCCTTCTTGTAGTAAACAGTCTAACTGAAATGGAAAAGTCACAGATATATGGGGTAATAGCGGTAATGTCATGACCCCAAAGTATAGGCTTTCATAAAAGTAAAAAGTGAAAAATGTTCATTATAAATCAGCTCTATACTGTATGTGTCATGGTGTTGTGTGTTTCATCTCAGTGGAACGTTACATAGCAAAACACAAAAAGAATTTAAAAACATATTTAGAAAGAAGCTGGCCTTATCAATGATTGAGACAAGATACTACATTCAATCCATTCCATCTTCTTTTTTAATTTTTATTTTTTCCTTGTAAAACTCTTTAGAAAAAGCATAACTCACATATGTAGTGAGTGTATCTTTAATCTTTTGTTTTAATTGCAACAGCTGTGGCACATCTTTAAACTTGCCTCATAATCTTATAATGAATTCTTTCATCCTCTATTTTTGTACAGCAATTTAACCACTTTACTTTGTATATGTGGTTTGACCATCAATTTAAGTTGATATCTATATACGCACCTTTGAGCACCCAAGACACATAGCACAATTTGACAACCGTCCTGCTGCTCCAAAAGACAAAAGACACATGTATGCTAATTTGCATTACTGCAGTTCTAATCTTTTAAAATACTATTCAATATAGATTGACCTGAAAAATTCACATTCTTCTACAGGTTCTCTTTTCTTCCTGTCTACTGTACCACCATACATATTAGTTAAAAGACAGTCTTTTTCATGACTATGTTAGGGATTTTTTTGGCATACTATATAACCAATAATATAATGTAATTCATTTTCAGAAATACAATATGTATGTCATACTTTTCTTAACTATTTATTCCTTTGCACTTTGTCTCTATCTTGAAATTACTGTATATACCCCTTTGTTCAGTTCTGATGGAATATTTAATTAACTGTAATGTTTGGGACCCTTCTTTTAGAGTGTTAAGTAGTTTCATACTCACCAAAAAATGGTCTCAAAAATTAAGATCTGAAAAAAGTACAAAAAGGGGCTCTGGAGTATTTCAACTCAAAAAGGTGGCTGGCTTTCAGCACTGGGTTCAGCTCTGTAGCCCAAAATTCATGTTAGGGACACTAACACTAGCTGAGAGTGTTTAGGATTTCCCAAATGTTGGTGCTAGTTTCCCAGACTCCTGCAGTTACATCATTAGAGATGTGTCATTGTTAAACAATGAATGGTTCTGTGCATAGGCAGTTCAGAGGAACATGTCTTCCATTCCTCATATACTCAATGATGTAGTAGCAAGTTGTAATGGTAAGATGTAAGAAAGCAAGATGTAAAGAAACAATATTTCTGGATGGAATGGAAGTTGTCAAGCCATCATTGGTTTGAGCTTAAACTTAATCAGTTATTAACTGATTTGAGCAATTTTTTTCAAATACTGATGCTCCACAGTGTTGTCGGCGAGAAATGCATCACACAATAATAACTCTGCTATAGGACAATGTGGAACACAAAGCATGTCATATGAGAAATTGTAGACTGATAAGCACGATGGAGAACCAAATACAAAGGTCCTTATTGCAGGGGATTGCTGTAATAAGCCAAGTTATTAACATTTGAAGATTTTGTTCAATTCATTTAATCCATGATTAGAAAAAAATCACAATTAGTACAACAGTATTACTGTATCAATTATGATATTTACTAGTTATGTGAAAAATAGTTTCAAACAAAATGTAATTCCTACTTATTTTTACAGTCAAAATACAATTGGCTAATTGTTAGTTCTGTTTTAAAACATTCAACGCACTGTTTTGTTTTTTTACTGTCAACCCACAAAAATCTTAACATCTCAGACTATCTGTGATAGTGAAGCAGTTCTCCCTAATTCTGTTATCATTATTTAGCTTGGGAGATTTTTTTCTTTGAAAGAGGACTAACATGCAAGTAATGTAGGACAGAAACACCGATATGAGTTGAGTTGTATTTATTTACTTTGGCAAAACTAAAAGTGACAGCCAGTAACAACATCCAGTCTCATGAAACACTGGTGTTTTGTTTCCTTTTTTTCTTTAAAGCCAATGCACTGGCTTTGTACAATGTATAAAAAGTAGACAGCTTTGAAACTCTGCCTGACTGCAGCCCAGTTTACCACATTATTGCAGATGTTTCCTTTATAAAAGCACAACATTATGCTTTCAAACACTGATCAACTAATTATTCAATTAAAACATCAGAAAGTTATATAACACGTCATATCCAGGTGCCATAAGATATTGTGATGGTTGTCGGAGAAAGTTTATCCTTATACTAAAGTTATTTGAATGCATCAAGTAAACATGTTCAAAGTGCTTTTTCTTGTTAAACAGTGTAGTAATTAATGAAAAGGAAAATTTTATCAGCAAATAGAAAAAGAACAACAAAAATTTGTTTTTTGGGGGGGATTATAATAAACAGTACATAAGTTTCCTGGTGCTACCTTGCAGTTTGAAATATCAGTTTGTTGTGCATCCTTATAAGAACAAAAAAGGTTTTTGTAGTTTATGTGGATTTTAAGAGTTATTCATTGCTATGCTCCTTATATATTCAACAAAGGGGACTTACTACAGTACATATGGTCTTTATACGATCAAGCATTTCATATTTTTAATTTGTGAAGTTCTAAAACAGGTGGGTAAACTATTTTATTTCTTAGATTGGTATTTCAAACAAGTTGCAGCATGGGTTTTATGACAGAGATTAGCAGTGATTTCTTTTATATATTTGGCATTGAAATATGGTGAAAGAATGTACATTGTGTGACATTTCTCTCCTGCAAAATAGAATTAAATGAATTCAACATTTCTGGGCTAAACCCACGATTGTTTATGCAATGGACCAAACCTCTTGTTGGAGGGGGTGAGGGGCGGTATTTTATATAATAACATATAGCACTGCTTAATGTTATTTGAAACTAGGTGAAGTTCAATAAAATACATCCAAAAGCAAATTAGAATATTATAAAGAAACTGAACACTAAAAGCCAGCAGAAAACCATTATGCCATTATGTTGTGTTTCTTCCATTTATAACAGCTAGATGGTGCTGGTAGCTATTTTTATGTTCTCCTTCCTCATTCATCAGAAGAAGATAAACACTTCTGGTCATTCCTTTGTCTGTTATTTAGCAAAAATGGGATTTCATCAGGGAAACCTTAATTCAATATTGAAATGAAGGAAGGAACCTGGGGGGGGGGAATCTACACTTGTCTACTTTTATAGGGAATGATGGGCATGATTTATGCCACAACAAATTTCTCAAGTAATTTGAGACTCCAGCAATCTTAGTAGACAAACAGCACCTGTATGTTTTGGATTGTTAGTGTTTGGGATTATTTAATTCATTTAGGTGTTCAATAGTGAAGACTGAAAGTGCTGAAATATCATTGGCACTTCCAGATCTATCAGTGAAAAAATACATTTACAAAACTAATACCGATACAGACACATTTTTGGCAATTTGGCTGTTTAAACATAGTGCTTTTATATACTGTATACCATATAGCATAATAAAGTATATCAGAAATGTAAAATACCATAGAGATACTTTTATGCTGTTTTACTGGACTACTCAAGTTCCTTTTTTAAAGCAAACAGTTGTGTATTATCACAATTAGCTAAATAGTGACTTTCAGCAAGTTGAGAATAGTTTACATACTGTACATGTCTAACTTTAGTGGAAATACAGTAAAACTGAATTTTTATATTAAATATTTAAATATTATACATCAGCAAAGAAGCATTCATTTCTAAAAACATAATCTAACATGCAGTTTCAATGTATGTGTGTTTTCCACATATTGGCATTGAATTTTCTGTAACATATAGATCACATCATGCCTGTGCATTTTGTTGAACACAAACTCTTCCAAAACCTCCAATAACATGCACTTAGTTTTTTTTTGTAAAATGTTCAAAGGGTTAACTTGCTTCAGTCCGCCATAAAATTGCAGTCTTTTATGACTAAACACAATAATAATACCCTGGAGTTGTAATAATAATTTTGAGGCTAATCTTTATTTATGTTTCCTTTTGTAATATGGGATAAATAAGGAGAGCAGCTGGGAGGTTGGGTGTGACAGCTGGGCCTTTCCGGAATGTACCATTATTTCCAGATCAGCAGTTTTCTTTTGACCTAAACCAAACTCAGTCCTTTCACAGAAAATGCCTGCAGGGGAGATACCTCCAGTACAGCTTTTATGCATGCTTCTGTCTTTAGCCCCTTTATAAACTTACAATATGAGTTTAGAAATAATGGCAATCCATTAATGCTAGAAAGCACTACTTTAAGTAGGCCGTTGAAAGCTCTGGTGTGCATGTGGTACCACTGTGTGATGCTCCCTAGAAAGTCATTGACAAGAAAGTGCTCAGGAGAGATGTTTGTTCAACTTGGCTAAATACTTTTAAGTCTTACCTTAAACAATGCATTTTTGTACTACGCTAGCTACTTTATAATGTCTATGGCCACAAGTCATGATCTGGACTTGAATGAAAAAATAAAACATTTTAAGGGTTTTTAGCTCTTAAATAGGCTGAGTTGTATAGGGCTAAAATCTTATCTACTGAGGTAAGTACTAACCTACTTATCTCTCTAAGGCTCCTTGGTAACACAACAATTCCTACAATTTCACACAAAAAATTCAAACATGAAGAACAAGAAGCTCAGAGATAAAGATGTACAAAAATGCAGATCATGAGAGTGGCATAAAAGCATTTCAAAGGCTCCTTTTGAGCATGATGAATCGATCATAAAGAGATGGAAGGCACTCAGAGGCACTGGCTGGATTGGGCTGCCCCTCCAAATAGAGCAGCTGAGATGGGAAAAAATGTCCGTGGGTCAGCAGTATCCAAGTCACTTCACAAAGAGGACTTGTACGGAACTGAAAAAAACCCATCTCAAATATAAAGCATTACGTGTGGTGCAAATCCAATATAGGGCACAATTCAGTCAACACCATCCCTATCGGCAAGCACGGTGGTGGCAGCAAGATATTATAGTTCAAGTTGGTAGCTGAGTCAGCAACTTCTTTGGGTGTCACACCTGAAGAAGGCTCTGCAACCGAAACGTTGTGTTACTTTTCTTCCCTTTTTTAGCACGGAATAAACCTTTACTTCTTTACTTTACTTTACCTTTACTTCTAGGGAAGTTTGTCAAGACTAATGGGAACAAATTGTAGGCTGAGCAATGTAATGGCAAATCTTAGAGGAAAACCTTTAGGAACCTAAAACTGAGACAAAAATACACCTTTCATCAGGACAGTGATCCAAACCACAAGGCCAAAGCTAAACTGGAGTTTCTCAAGAACAAAGAAAGTCTTCACTTGAATCCTATTGAGAATATGGAAAACTGTTGTATATAACAGATCCTGAAGCAAATCTGCACAAAGCTGCTTGTCAGTTTCCACGCACTCGCCAGTACATTCCAATTCACTCATTTTACTGCTATTAACATATTATCCAACACTTTTCCCCTTTTGTTCTACTTAAACCTTTCTACCTCACCTCTCCATGCTCACTATTGAGTTCTTCTTGCCTGGGCTATACCTTTCGCAGCCAGCTTGTCTCACTGCCTTTTGGATTACGGATTCTGCCTTCCCACCAACTACGGTCCTGCCTCACGGATT